>NC_092747.1:9355695-10657570 GCF_047496795.1 Chiloscyllium punctatum | reverse complement strand
TAACGAAGAGGATTGATGAGGGCAGCGCGGTGGACATGATCCATATGGACTTCAGTTAGGCTTCTCATGGTAAACTGTTTAGCAAGGTTTGATCTCATGGAGTACAGGAAGAATTAGTCATTTGGATACAGAACTGGCTCGAAGGTAGAAAACAGAGGGTGAGGGTGGAGAGTTGCCTTTCAGACTGGAGGCCTGTGACCAGTGGAGTGCCACAAGAAATGGTGCGGGGTCCACTGCTTTTCATCATTTATATAAATGATTTGGATGTGAACACGGGAGGTTTAGGTAGTAAGTTTGCAGCTAACACCAAAATTGGAGGTGTAGTGGACAGCAGAGAAGGTTACCTCAGATATCTTGATCAGATGGGTCAATGGGCTGAGAAGTGGCAGATGGAGTTTAATTTAGATAAACATGAGGTGCTGCATTTTGGAAAAGCAAATCAGAGCAGGATTTATACACTTAATGGTAAGGTCCTGGGGGAATAGTGCTGAACAAAGAGACCTTGGAATACAGGTTCACATTCCTTGAAAGTGGAGTCACAGGCAGATAGGATAGTGAAGAAGGTATTTGGTGTGCTTTCCTTTATTGGTCAGAGCATTGAGTATAAAAGTTTAGAGGTAATGTTGCAGCCATACCTCCTAGGTAGGTAACTTTTGGAATATTGTGTGCAAATTCTGGTCTCCCACCTATCGTAAGAATGTTGTGAAACTTGAAAGGGTTCGGAAAAGATCTACAAGGATGTTGCCAGGGTTGGACAATTTGAGACTTAGGGAGAAGCTGAATAGGGTGGGGCAGTTTTCCCTGGAGCATTGGAGGCTGAGGGGCGACCTTATAGAGGTGTATAAAATCATGAGGGGCGTGGATAGGGTAAATAGTCAAGGTCCTTTCCTTGGGGTGTGGGAGTCCAGAACTAGTGGACATAGGTTTAGGGTGAGAGGAAAAAGATGTAAAAGAGACCTGAGGAGCAACTTTTCTATGCAGAGGGTGGTACGTGTATGGAATGAGCTGCTAGAGGAAGTGGTGGAGGCTGGGACAATTGCAACATTTACAAGTCATCTGGATGGGTATATGATTAGGAAGGGTTTGGAGGGTTATTGGCCAAGATCTGGGAAATGGGACTAGATTAGGTTAGGACATCTGGGAGGCATGGACGGTTTGGACCGAAGGGTATGTTTCCCTCCTGTACATCTCTATAACTCTAAATATTGCATCATGAGAGGGGCTTCTCCAACATCCATGTCATGAAGTGCTTGTCTCTCCACAAGCCCTTGAGTGTAGTGAGTGGTATTGTTAATCACTGTTCTGCACCTAGGGGAGCAATGAAGCATCTCGGTTGCTCATATTTCAGTACATATTTCAGGTCGTCAAGGGTTCCACATGGGCCTCACCCCTATCTACCTCCAGTTCATCCCTACTGCTACCCTCATCCTCTATATTGTCGGCAGTGAGACTGTCCGAGTCCAGCCTGTCCCCTTCTCAGTGGTGGTGTTGCTTTTATCATTTCAGCATGACAGAGCTTTTGCTATTTTCCCCAATCAAATAATTCGTGTCTCCAAGCTTATTTGCTCCTCAGTTCAGGGAATTGGGATCACTCATCAAATCTCTCTCTGACCTGATCCTTCATCTCCTCCCAAACCTTGGCTAGCTTTTCTTTGACTGGCCAAAAGGAGTGTTTCCCTATAGAATGGGCGAAATTAAGGGAGTGGCCAAATACATGGCAATGCATTATAATGTGGATAATTATGAGGTCATCCACTTTGGTAGCAAAAATGGGCAGGCAGGTTATTATCTGAAAGGCAATACATTGTGAAAGGGGAAGATGCAACAAGACCTGGGTGTCCTTGCACACCAGTGGCTACAAGTAGACATAGAGGTTCAGCAGGTGGTGAAGAAAGCAAATGGTATATTAGGAGCATTGGAACAGGAGTAGAGTAGAGTTGAAAAATGTGGTGCTGGAAAAACACAGCAGGCCAGGCAGCATCCGAGGAGCAGGAGAATCGGCGTTTCAGGAACAAGCCCTTCTTCTGGAAAGAATCTTCTTTCCTGAAGAAGGGCTTATGCACGAAACGTCGATTCTCCTGCTCCTCGGATGCTGCCTGGCCTGCTGTGTTTTTCCAGCACCACATTTTTCAACTCTGGTCTCTAGCATCTGCAGTCCTCACTTTCTGCACAGGAGTAGACTATCCAACCCTTCGAGCCTATTCCACCATTCAATGAGATTATAGCTGATAATGGCCTACAAAGCAAGAGATTCAAGTACAAGTGTAGGGACGACTTGCTGCATTGTACAAAGTCAAAAAATGTGGTGCTGGAAAAGCACAACATATCAAGTAACATCTAAGGAGCAGGAGAGTTGACATCCTGATGAAGAGCTTATGCTTGAAACGTTGACTGTCCTGCTCCTCGGACGCTGCCTGACCTGCTGTGCTTTTCCAGCACCACACCTTTTGACACTGATCTCCAGCATCTGCAGTCCTCACCTTCTCCCTGCATTGGTGAGACCAGCATTGCAATATTGTACGCAATTTTGGTCTCCGCATTTGAAGAAGGATCTTTTGGATATTGAGGGAGTGCAAAGAAGGTTTATTAGACTGATTCCTCTTCCTGCTTCATCACTTAATTCAAAGCCACTTAAAGCTCACCTCTCTGGTCACCTATCCTGTTGCCCAGTATATCTCTGTTGACTAAGTTTCAATTTTTGTCTGATTATACTGCTGTGAAATGTCTTGGGATGCTTTTCTACATTTAATATATTTATTAGATCCAAATTATCATTGGAAATGGAGTTGGGTGTACATCTTATGCTGTTGCTCCCTATCAGCCTTATCTTCCATGTAGATATTAAATTAAGTCAGCCCTGGGGTGATAGTACTGCAGCACTTATTTTGGGATCATTTGGCTGCTTCATGTTTGTGTATATTAATGAGTACTCTGACCATTGCTCACAATGTAGTTTGATTGCCAATGATAGCTTGGAGGATAGCATGTTGAATAGGTCCAGGAATCTGCTCAGTGTATAGGTGTTTTTTTGCTATCTGACATCTCAGTGAGAGGCTGTGAATAACTCAGGTGCTTTAATCAAAATCAACCCGAAAGATATTTATATTATCTGGCTGGCAGAACATTATTGGCAGTGGTTCGCAGTCAAATTTAAGATCCAACCTGCACTGCTATGCCAATTGTTGTGAAATAACAAGAACACTGGCCAATGTTTCTTCTTCTCTCTCTCTCTCTATCTCTCTCTCTCTGTCTCTCTCTCTCCCCCCCCCCTCTTTTTCTCTCTCCCTCTTTCTCTTTCCCTCTTTCTCTTTCCCTCTCTCTCTCACTCCCTCTCTTTCTCTCTCTCTCTCTCTTTTGTCATTCGCCTTTTCTCACAACATGTTGAGCTCAACTGTTTGGGATGGCCAACTGTCCATGGACGATTGAACCTAGTGTGCTTTCGCTCACCTTATGCAAGCGGGCATTCACTGAACCATGAGATCAGTTTGCCCTCAGTCATGCTCATTCTCTTGTTCACACGATCTGAATTGGCAAGTGTTCTGTTCAGCTGTTTTGAGAGCCTGTCTATCTGCAACATAAAAGTTTGCAAAATTCATTTGCATTCAGTGTTTTATGTGAATGTTCTGTGCCATCAGTTATCATTAGCCTTTGCTGGGCTAGCAATTACAACCTTGGCCAGATTCAGTCATCGGACAATTACTTTAAATGGAACTTTTTATTTCTGTCCTATAATTATCATTAACAGCTGTTTTTTTTAAACACATTATTTTCCATGAAATCTGTATTTAATACAAGCGCCTCATAATGTGCAGCCAGTAATTATTCCCTCTAACCTATAATTTTCCCTGTACCTTCTAAAAAAGGAAACATGAATAATTCATATAGCACCTGATTTGCCTCTCAACTATCAAACATGCAGCAGGGTAGGTTTTGACTTTGTTAAATGGCGTAAAATAAATAAATTAGCAATGACCATCTCCAATACAAGATTAACTAACCACCACCTCTTGACATTCAGGAGTGTTACCATCACTGAATTATCCACTATCAACATCCTGAGGTTTATCATTAACTAGAAACTCGACAGAACTCAACATAGAGTATCAACAGGAGTAGGTTAGAGAGGAATACTGCAGTGAGTAACTCACCTCCTAACTCTGTCCGCTATCTCCAAGGCACAAGTCAAAAGTGTGATGGAAATATTTCACTGTTCCTTCACTGTCGCTGGGTCAAAACCCTGGAATTCCCTCCATTAGGGCATTGTGGGTCTACTTACAGCATATGGACTGCAGCGATTCAGGAAGGCAGCTTCACCATCACTTCAGGGATAACTGTGGATGGGCAATAAATACTGGCCAGCACCAATTTGACATCTCTTGTCATTTTGTTTTACTTCAGTCCGATCTCTGAAGTTGGTTGGAAACATTTTTGGATCTATTAAGTGCAGTCAATGACATTTCTCATCCATAATCATCTTGGGAGGTACCGAAACTATTTTAATGGGTTTAACGTGCCTTGGTTTAACACCACCAGTCAATTCATTTTCAAGAATGGAATGCTGCATGTGAGATTTATCCTAAATGAACTTTTCAAGTTACAAAATAAGAGTCAAAATTCACGTGAGGAATTGGACAATTTGATTTAATTCGCACTCTGTTCAATACACAATTCAGCGGATGTAAGACTCTGAGAGATTCTCAAATACTTAATTTTCCAATGACCCTGAAAATTTACCCTCCAATTGGAAAAGACTTCCCCTGAGAGGAGTCTTTTTGCCTGCTCTTCAAAGGTTTGCGCAAGTTATTTGCTTCAATATTGTGTTAAAGTGGATAATGACTCTCTTATAGTAATAGGTGGTATTTAATGCCTAACTTAATTGTGCCTAGATATTTTACATGCTTTCCGTCTACTAATCCGAGACCTATCCAATTCACACACCATACAGAATCAAATGATAAAGGAGTCGGCTATTTGAACATTTGATCTGCTCTGTCATTCAATAGGATCATGGCTGATCATCATCTGCTTCGTCACCAAATCCCCCATTATTTTTATCTCCCAACAATGTATCCAATTCAGTCTTCAATCTGCTCAACATGTGAGCATCCACAGCCCACTGGGTGGCAAACTCCAAAAATTCACACCTCTTGGAGTAAAGAAATATTTCTGCACCTCAGTCCTAAATGGCCAACCTCTTATTCTGAGTCTGTGACGCCATGTTCTAGACTCCTGAGCTGGGGTAGACATTTTGTCAGCATTTATCCTTTTCTGCCCATTAAGAATTTTAAGTTCCAATCAGATTACCTTTCATTGTTCTGAAATACAGAAAACATGGGCTGAGTCTACTTACTTTATTCTTAGGACAACTCTCCCACCATGAACCAGTACAAAGAATGTTCATTGTAATCCCGATAGAGGAAGTAAGTCTTCCCTTGGGTAAGGAGATCAAAGATGTAAACAACACTCTAAGTGTCCTCACCAATGCCCTCTATGATTGTTGTATGACTTCATTATGCCTATACTCAAATCACTTCGTAACAAAATATCATATACAATTTGACTTTCTAATTGCTTGTTGTACTTGCATGTTAACTTTCTGTGACACATGTATCAGGATGCCAAAGTCTTTGTGAATGCATATTTTCCCATTCTTTAGTACAGGTATACAATCCTTTATCCAAAATTCCAAAATCCGAAAAGCTCCGAAATCCGAAGTTTCTTTTGTGAAGTGTTTTTCTGCATAACAATGTTGTTTGGCATGTGAACAGGGGACCCAACTCCTCACCCACATGACCCTCATCACTCAGATGTGTCATGGCGGTGCAGCCCAGCACGGGCAGGCATCAATTGCGTCTCAGTGCTCGTACTAGTCACACGGGTGTCTGCTGCTCGGTAAGATTTTTTTAAATTTCACTGTGAAAATGTCATTTATTCTGAAATACAAAAAATTCCGAAATACGAAAAACAACTGGTCCCAAGGATTTCAGATAAAGGATTGTATACCTGTAATTCAAAAATATTCTTTCTTTTTAATTTTCTGCCAAACTGATAACTTCACACTCCAAGGTTTTACATTCTATCTGCTCCTTTTTGCTCCCTCACCAATGTATATCCTTCTGGGTGCCCTCCTCACTGCTTGCTTTTGCACTTAACTTTCTATGTGAGTAAACTTGAATATGTTACAGTCAATACGTTCATCAAGTCATTAATGAAGATTAGAAAAGCTGAAGACCAAGTACAGATCTCTTGTGGTATGCCACTAGTTATAGCTAAATCCTTTCAAAGGATTGCTCAGTCAGTCACGTCTGCTCTCAAATCTGTGCTGATCAATAAAATTGATTCTAATCCTTGGACCTTCTGGCTGATCCTCCTCCATGGGTTAGTTGATCCTGTTCAGAATAATAGTGAAGTGATAAAAGTTGATCTATGCATAGCTTCACTAACACAGTTCAAGCTTGTAAAAATCAGTCAGTATTCCCACTCTTGTATCGCTATCCAGGAAATGTGTTTGATGGCATTGACACAACAGGGGTAACCTCATTGACCACCCTGTAGTCAAATAGCACTTGTAAGTGATCACTTGCATAGAGTAACTGGAAACCTTTCACTAGAACTGGGGAATGAACAATAATTTAAACCTTGTTCACCTAACTGGTTTTATTACCTAACCAGTAATAAACTGGTTTATACATTGGTGTACTTCAATACCTCAGACTTTTTTGTGTGTTTAATGCTCCTGTCATTATAATTTGGTGTATCATTCAATGTACTGCTTTGAAGATGCATAGTTATATTTGTTCAATCGGCACACATCTTTAAAAGTGAAGGACAAAATCTGTTTTCTTCCTTTTAGGAATGACCACCTTCCAAAGAATAGGTGTCTACATTTTCGCAGCTGGGTCAGGTGGACTTCCTACAAATGAGACAACCTTTGTCAAGCTGTTGAAAGAGCAAGGTTATTCCACTGGACTTGTTGGTAAGAGATAAGGGTCTTAGTAATCATGCCTTCAACCTTCCAGGTTCTTTCTTTTTGGTAGCTCTCCTGTTTATTTCCACCCCTCTACCTCATTTAACTACCGGTTTGCCTATTCCAGTAATTTCTTCAGATGACAGTCAGTGCTGGAAACATTGAGGTCTGCGCGTTCTATTAACGGACTCTTAAAATGATAACTGCTCTTTATCCAGTATGTTTTTCTTAGATTCCCTACAGTGTGGAAACAGGCCCTTCAGCCCAACATGTCCACACCAACCCTCCAAAGAGGGACACACTCAGACCAATTCCTTTACATTTACCCCTGCACCTAACACTATGGACAATTTACCATGGCCAATTCACCTGACCTGCACATCTTTGGACTGTGGGAGGAAACTCATGCAGACACAGGGAGAATGTGCAAACTCTACACAGACAGCTGCCGAAGGCGGAATTGAACCCAGGTCCCTAGCACTGTGAGGCAGCAGTGCTAACCACTGAGCCACTGTGCCACCCCATGCTATTGCCATTAAATTGTCTTATACAATGTTACACAATATTACTCCTCCCACCATGAAACCTTTGAACAGCATATAATAATGAAATGGGGTGGCACGGTGGTTCAGTGGTTAGCATTGCTGCCTCACAGCAGCAGCGTCCCAGGTTCGATTCCAGCCTCGGGCGACTGTCTACGTGGAGTTTGCACATCCTCCCCGTGTCTGCGTGGGTTTCCTCTGGGTGCCCACAGTCCAAAGATGTGCAGGTCAGGTGAATTGGCCATGCTAAATTGCTAGGAAAAAGTGAGGACTGGAGATCAGAGCTGAAAAATGTGTTGTTGGAAAAGGAGCAGGAGGAAGGGCTTATGCCCGAAATGTCAATTCTCCTGCTCCTTACCTGCTGTGCTTTTCCAGTGTGGACTGGTTGGGCTGAAGGGCCTGTTTCCACACTGTAGGTAATCTAATTTAAAAAAGATTGTGTATATATATATATATCTATATATATACCTCTTGATGGTATGTATGGACAATTACAAACAAAAACAGGCACTGCTGGAAAAGTTCAACAGGTCTGGCAGCACTGTCAAGGAAAATCAGAATTAACATTTCGAGTCTGGTGAGAAAGTGTCACCGGACCCGAAACGTTAACTCTGATTTCTGTTCGCAGATGTTGCCAGACCAGTTGAGCTTTTCCAACAATTTCAGTTTTTTGTTTCTGATTTACAGCATCCGCGGTTCTTTTGGTTTCGATGTATGAGCAACTATTCTGTTTTAACTCTCGGTGCCAATAGAAATGCCTCATCAATGTCCAAGGCATTAAATTGTTCTGCTTTGGGGCAGGATTTATTTGTTGAAGAAACTTTATGCTAAATTCAAGAAATGCTTGCCCAGTTACCCCTCTCAGGATGAAATTGTATTGATTGCAGAAGTCCTGGAGAAGATGGCAAGCTTAATGAGCCAACTTTCACGTTGTGTTTCTTTTCCTAATTAATCAAAAATACTTTGATTAAACACATGATCTATTGAGTCCAGTTTTGTTCTAGGATCTGACGAGGCAAGTGTTACCATCAGCTAGGATCATTAATAAAAATTGATTTGATTAGCCACAAATGTTTTGATTAATCAAATCAGTTTTTTTTAATGATCCTAGCTGATGGTAACACCCAACTAGTCAGATCCTAGAACAAAACTGGCCTCGATAGATCACATGTTTAATCTTTGCAGTTGGTTAGTGTGTGGTTAGTCACCACAAATATTCACATTAGGCTTCGGATGTCCTTTAACAGCATAAAGGTTTTGCGCACAAGAAAAAAATATACAACAGTTAGATCTTAACAAACAGCAAAACAAATATTCAACCTGTTTCCAAACATGGCTCTTCTACAGACACTCAATTCCAGAGAAATGTTACTCCTATGTCATCTCTATCTCAACCAACTCCTCCCAGTTTCCTGTCCTTGGACTGCAGATAGAACTCTGTGATTCCTTTCTAAGTCTGCTTTCACAATTTTGACTCCCTAAACTTTTTCAATTCTAATAACTTGAAGACGTCTGTCCAAGCTCTCAGATTTTGGAAGTTCTGAACACTAACAATGCTTCAGCTGGGTTGAATGGTTCCCGGGAACTAAAATTCACCAGTTAGGAAAAACTTGACTCCCTTCTGAACTGCACTCCTCGTTCCTCTAAACTGAGACCTTGAACTTTCTGTCCTGAAGTCTAAACCAAACACTGATGGCATTTCTGACCTGTTGTACACTCAGCAATATAAAATTTCTATTTGTTACCACTGCAACATTTCTCCCAGACACTGGACTGCACTTGACAACTTGGTTTTGACGTCATTGGCCATTGTTTCAAATGACATTCCGAAGTGTGGGGAGAAAAAAATACCTTCACAGAGCTGACCCACATCCATTGGCCTCTATTTGAAAATTCATATCCCGAGATACAATATACACCTTTTATCCCACTGCATGTGAATCCCACAGAATTTACAGCACACAAAATGGCCACTCAGCTAAGCCAATTCACACAGGAGATTGCTCCTCAGAAACCTCATCCCAACCCTTTTCAGTTAGTCCGACCAGAATGCCATTCCACAGACGCAAAGTCCTGCAGATACTAGAAATTTGAAGTAAAAACAAAATGGTAGAAATACTCAATAGATCTGGCAAGGTAAAAACAATGACTGCAGATGCTGGAAACCAGATTCTGGATTAGTGGTGCTGGAAGAGCACAGCAGTTCAGGCAGCATCCGAGGAGTAAAGAACTTTGCCATTCTTGGTGAGCTGTGTTTCAAATGACAATAGGGATGAACAGAGAAGATGCAGAGAAACTACTTCCTTCAATGAGGGAACTTAAAACAAGGGGGTAGAGGGGGGCACGATCTTAAACATGGACATTCAAAAGAGAAATTAGATGGCACTTTTTTTATGCAAAGCACAGAGGAAATTTGGAATACTGTGCCCTGAAAGTACTCCTGAAGGCTCAGCTGGAACTCTGACATCTAAAGTTGATGCATTCTTGGTGGATAAGCAACTCGAAGAATCTCAGTGAAAAGGTTGAAGTGTGTATTAGCTCTGATCTCATCCAATGGTAGAGGGGGCTTAGGAGGTTCTGCAGCTCCCTCTTGTTCTCTATGTAGCAGCTGTGGCTCATTTGACAGGATTCTCACCTCCATGTCTACCCCCAGCGTATAATTCAAGCTGACAGTCCAATGTGAGGGAGGCATGTACTGCAATGTCAAACCAAGACCCTGACCCACAGCCATATTTCACAGATGGTTATGAAATTCCTGCATGGTGACCTGGTCAATGTTTATCTCTTAACCAACATCGCAAAACACAGATTACTGGAGGCAGTCATCATCCCATTATCCCATTGATAATGGAAGCTGCCAAATAGGATCGTGCAAGTTGGCTGCTGGGTTACCCGGAAAATGCACAACAGAAATGTGGAGGTTGCTTAGCGAACACTTGCTGAGTAGTGCTGGATCGGTTTGTCCCACCAAGGCAACGAAGGGATAGTAGGGTGAAGGAACCTTGGGTGACAAGGGATGTAGAACATCTAATCAAGGGGAAGAAGGAAGCTTACTTGAGGTTGAAGAGGCAAGGATCAGACAAGGTTCGAGAGGGTTACAAGGTAGCCAGGAAGGAACTGAATAATGGACTTTGGAGAGTGAGAAGGGGGCATGAGAAAGCTTTAGCAAGGAGGATTAAGGAAAACCCTCAGGCATTCAACGCTTATGTGAGGAACAAGAGGATGGCCAGAGTGAGGGTGGGGGCCGATCAGGGATAGTGGAGGGAACGTGCCTGGAATCAGAGGAGGTAGGTCCTTAATGAATACTTTGTTTCAGTATTCACTACTGAGACCGACCTTAACGCCCTGAGCCAGACGGGATATACCCAAGGTTACTACAGGAAGTGAGGGAAGAGATTGCTGTGTCTTTAGTGATGATCTTTGTGTCCTCACAAAGATTGGAAGATGGCATCTGATATTCCCTTGTTCAAGAACGGGAGCAGGAATAATCCTGGGAATTACAGACCAGTCAGTCTTATGTCTGTGGTGGGCAAATTATTGGAGACAATTCTGAGAGACAGGATTCATGATTACTTGGAAAACCATAGTTTGACTCGAGATAGTCAGCATGGCTTTGTGAGAGGCAAATCATCCCTCACAAGCCATATTGAATCCTTTGACGATGTGACAAAACACATTAATGAAGGTCGAGCAGTGAATGTGGTGTACGTGGATTTTAGCAAGGCGTTTGATAAGATTTCCCATGGTAGGCTCATTCAGAAGGTAAGGAGGCATGGGATACAGGGAAATTTGGTTGTCTTGACACAGAATTGGCTGGCCCATAGAAGACAACAGGGGGTAGTAGATGGAAAGTCTTCAGCCTGGAGCTCGGTGACCAGTAATGTTCCACAAGGATCTGTTCTGGACCTCTGCTCTTTGTGATTTTTATAAATGACTTGGATGAGGAAGTGAAAGGGTGGGTTAATAGGTTTGGTGGAGTTTGTGGATAGTGTGGAGGGCTGTTGTAGGTCGCAATGGGACATTGACAGGATGCAGAACTGGGCTGCGAAGTGGCAGATGGAGTTCAACCTGGAAAAGTGTGAAGTGATTCATTTTGGAAGGTCGAATTTGAATGCAGGTTACAGGATTGAAGGCAGGACTCTTGGCAGTGTGGAGGAACAGAGGGATCTTGGAGTCCATGTCCATAGATCCCTCAAAGTTGATAAGGTTGTTAAGAAGGCATTTGGTCTGTTGGCTTTCATTAGCAGAGAGATTGAGTTTAAGAGCTGCGAGGTTATGTTGCTGCACTCAAGCCCTGGTTAGACCACACTTGGAATATTGTGTTCAGTTCTGGTTGCCTTATAGGAAGAATATGGAAGCTTTAGAGAGGGTGCAGGGGCTATTTACCAGGATGCTGCCTGGACGGGGGGCATTTCTTAACAAGAAAGATTGAGGGAGTTAAAGCTTTTTCCATTGGAGCGAAAAGAAATGAGAGGTGACTTGGTAGAGGTGTACAAGATGATGAGAGGTGTAGATAGAGTGGATAGACAGAGACTTTTTCCCAGAGCAGAAATAGCTATCATGAAGGGGTATAATTTTAAGGTGATTTGAGGAAGATTTTCACACAGAGAGTGGTGGGTGCTTGGAATGCACTGCCAGCGGTGGTAGTAGAGTCAGATACATTAGGGACATTTAAGTGTTTAGATTAGAGTGGTTCTGGAAAAGCACAGCAGGGCAGGCAGCATCCGAGGAGCAGGAAAATTGACATTTTGGGCAAAAGGACTTCATCAGGAATGGAGGCAGGGAGCCTCCAGGGTGGAGAGATAAATGGGGGGGAGGCTTTTTAAGGGACTCTTGGATGATAGTAAAATGAAGGGAATGTAGGTTAGTTTGATCTTAGAGTAGGATAAAAGATCGGCGCAATATCAAGGGCTGTACTGTTCTATGTTCTGACACTGCAACAGTGACCCTGGGTGGAATTTGCTCGTTTGTAATTTGAGGGCAAAGCTCTGATTTCATCAGTTAAGGCTTGTGGATAACTTTCTCAAGAATCTGTTTTTTTTCCATTTTGTGTTAGTTCAGTCATCTCACTCCCGTTCCTCTTGCCTGAACAGCACGGGGGTGAATTCTGCCCTCCATTTCAAAAATTCTGCCCTCCCTTTGTTGTAGTAGATTTTGAGATGTTCTGAGGTTACAAAAGGCGCTACATAAATACGAGTCTGCTCTTTATGTCCTGCTCTCTTGTCTTTCAGGGAAGTGGCACCTTGGTTTAAACTGTGAATCGAGCGAGGATCATTGTCACCACCCACTCCGCCATGGCTTTGACTACTTCTACGGTCTTCCATTGACCAACCTACGTAACTGCAAGCCCGATGGAGGCAGTGTCATCAGTGTGGGGGCTCGGAGTACCGTGCGCGGCGTGGTCCAGGTTGCAACTCTATCCCTCTTCACGCTGCTGCTGCTGGATTTCTGTCAGCTCATGAGGGCGCCTTGGAGAGCTCTGGGTTTCATCTTTCTGGCTGTCGCTCTGTTACTTGCTGTTGTATTGCTCTTCTTCTCCCAATTTCACAACCTCAACTGCATCCTGATGAGGAACTGGACAGTCATCCAGCAGCCCTTTTCATGTGAGAACCTGACGCAGAGAATGACCAACGAAGCCACAAGTTTCATTGAACGGTAGGAGATATGTTCCGACCTGCGTCATTATCCTTGATACGTTTTGTCTTATTTCAGTGTAAGTGTTGCATCAGAATTGATAGGGTCCTGAAAGAGTAGATTTTACATGGTGAGATTACACAAATTTGCCTCCGGTTCCCTTTCTTTTCGCAGTTTGAAGGGTGATTGAATTGTGTCAAAAAACAGGACTTATTCAATAGTGCAGACACAGTAAAACTGTTTCATAGAATCCCTACAGTGTGAAAGCAGGCCATTTAGCCCATCGAATCTGCACCGACCCTCTGAAGAGTATCCCACCCAGACCCCTACTCTATCCCTACATTTCCCATGGCTAATCCATGGCACATCCTTGGATATGATGGCTCAGTGGTTAATACTGCTGCCTCACAGCTCCAGAGACCAAGGTTCAATTCCAACCTCGGGCGACTGTGTGTGGGGTTTGCACAGTCTCTCAGTGTCTGCGTGGGTTTCATCCGGGCGCTCCAGTTTCCTCCCACACTCCAAAGATGTGCAGGTTAGGTGCATTTGCCATGGTATATTGCCCATAGTGTACAGGGGTGTCTAGGTTAGGTGCATTAGTCAGGGGAAATGGAGAGTAATAGGGTAGGGGAATGGGTTTGGATGGGATACTCTTCGGAGGGTCAGTGTGGACTTGTTGGGCCAAATGGCCAGTTTCCACACTGTAGAGATTCTCTGATTCTCTTCTCTGACCCTGGGCAATTTAGCATGGCCAATCCACCTAACCTGCACATCTTTGGATTGTGGGAGGAAACCAGAGCACCCAGAGGAAACTCACACAGACAAGGGGAGAATATGCAAACTCTACACAGACAGTCGCCCGAGGCTGGAATTGAACCTGGGTCTAACCACTGAGCCACCATCCTGCCCATCTCTTCTCTCAGCTCCTCCACCCATAGAAACGGCTTCTCCACTCACTCAGAAATGCACCCGATTATTTATCCCTTCGATTCTGTTGGGATAAAATCATATAAACTGTAGGCAGCCAGGTTATTTGTTGGACCAGATGTTTATAGGAACATCTGAGTCAGCAACAGAGGAATCAGTAAGCCCTCTGCCATTCAGTAAGATCATGAGTGGTCTGATTTTCACCTTAACTCTGCATTTCTCTATATCCTCAATAATCTTTCATCCCTTCGGGGAGAATCTATCTACCTCTGTGTTAAAAATATTTAAAAGACTCTGCATCCACTATCTTTTGAGGAAGGGAATTTCAGCCCTCAGAGAAAAAAAAATTTTTCCTCATCTCTTTTCACTCAGATAATGAGGGTGCAAATTGCCTTGTGCAGTTTCCAAGGATAGTTCCTGAATAACCATCAGGAGCTTGTGTTCGGAACTCCAGTCTTGAATACTCCAAAGCCCTCTTGCCTCACTTTCAATCTTGGAATCCATGAACTGGAGTTCACACAATTGGAGACTCTGGCATAGTGACGATGTCGGCAAACTAATCATCCAGAGTCCAACATGTTCTAGGGACATGGACCCCAATCCAGGCATGGCAGATGGTGAAATTTGAGTTAACCTGGAGTATTTTTTTTAAATTGCTTGTCTAATATTGACCGTGTAACTGCTGTCAATTATTGTAAATATCCTTCTGGTTCAGTGTCATTTTGGAAAGGAAATCTGCTGTCCTTCTCTGGTTTTGCCAACATCTGACTCTAGACCCACAGTAATGTGATTAACTCTGAGCTGCTCTCCTAAATGGCCTAGATGGTCACTCATCTCATGATGGGCAATACATTGTGGGCCAATCCATAGTGCCCACATCCCATGAACGAATTTAAAAATCCCACAGTATGTCCCACATTCATCATCCCTATGATGATTTCAGTTCAAAACACTCAGTTTGATATTCAAAATGCATGATGGTCTCAGCTCTCCCTGTCTCTATGACCTCTCCAGTCCCACACCTCAGACCTCTGACCTCTTCCAGTTCTGCTTCTTGCATGCCCGAGGGTTTTCAGTGGCGCACCATTACAGCTGTTCCTGCTGTTGTGTGGTCCTGAACTCGGCAATTTCTTTCCTAACTCTCTCTGGCTATCCACCTCCCTCCTTTTAGACCTCTCCGGTCAAATGTTTAGGAATCTGTCGTCATGTATGACTCAATGACAAATTTTATTTGATTACTTGACATGTTATTAAATTGTAGGGACTATAAATATATAGTTGTGATCTGTGATATGCATTTTTTGCTTATCTGGAATAAGTTGAAGCCCCAGTCATTTTATGAATGACACCTTTCTATATTACTTAGGATCAACTGCACAGAAACAGGCCATTTAGTCCAACCTTGGCTTATATCTCCTCTCAGCTTTCCTCATCAAAATCTCTCATGTGTGACCTATTTCTCCTTCTTGTGCTAGTCTAGCCCTATCCTTAAACATACCTATTCACTTTAACCATTCCCTACACAGGATGTGAATGGTTAACTCCAGCCATATTTAGTGGATTGTTATTGTCAGGCAAAGTCCCTGTTTATCTACTTCAAGGCTAGTCACTTCAGAAATTTCACAATTAAATGAATCATTTCTGAAATCTGACTCTGAACTGTATGGCACTAAGACCAAGGCTTACAAGGCTACAGTCCAAGTGCTAGAAGTGGGATTAGAGTAGGTAGGTGGTTGGTTTTGACTGGCACAGATTCAATGGTCTGTAGACCTCTATAACTCGATAATGTTCCTTAAACTCCACAGGGCAAATTTGACATGAGGTCCAGCTTAAAGCTAGTTTGTCACATCTGTTACATTTATCTGGCTTTTATCTGAAATTCTATAACCAACAATCAATAAATTGTCAACTCCTGTCTTCAATGCTTCCTCTCTTGCCAAACAATCTCACATTCTCTGGGTTTAAAAGCATCAAATAATGGATGTAACAGGTCTAAAAAGATAGGTTAACTTTTGGAGATCACACAAGAGCATTTTACTCTAAAAATTTGCAACATCCACAGTGAATTAAGGATTTTACTGCAGTGAAAACGCGATCTGTTTGAACTTAACACTAAGTTCTGCTTTCCTTGATGTGACTCAGGCTCACTAGTCCTGGGAAAGAGAGCATTGTGTGCAACTCACAAGGTGCTTGAGTAAAACATTTTCAAAACTGCATCCATCTTGATTTCAAAAAGTGCATAAAGGGAAATAAAATGATGTGGTCATTATAACAGCAAGATTGCACAAACTTGGCTTTTGTTCTGTTTCAGTTGAGAAGTTTTCAATGGTGATCAGATTGAGTTGAAAGCAAAGTTTCTTCACTAGGGCAGGCACAGCAAAACCGTTTTGTCTCCTGGCTCCCCCATTTGGACGAATGGAACACCCACTGATTTGGAAACGTATCCAATTGTTCACCCCCTTTTTCATACCAGCAAGTCAGAAATTGCCATGAGATGCAAGTCTCACCCAACACTTTGAAAGGTCTATGAAGTCACTGCTTCTGCAAAAATCTAGTTCGATATCATCATAGTTATCCTCTTTATTCTTGCACTCAAATTTTTTTATCTGGCTATCACTTTATTTTCTTCTTTAGGCTTTTCAGGTTTCATTCTCTATTTATACTCATTTCCCATTTTGCACTTATTTTCTATCTCTGTTGCTGTCTTGCATATCTCTCTCTCACTGGCATGTCTCTCCCTTGCCCAACACTCTGGCTTCCTTATTTTTATCACACTGGCAAAAGTTACCACTTTCCATTTTCTATTCTCCACAAGTAGTGATCCATGGGGCAGACAAATTATCTGCTTACACATGTTTCCATGACTAGTTTTGTTTTTCCCTGGGGCAGTTCTGTAGCCTGTCGCTAGAGGTTGTGGTTTGAGGGTTGCCATTCTGCATCCAGCTTGCCTGACCAGGAGAATCTCTCACACTTACTGCTTACCGTTGATGTAGAGTTCACAGCTTGATCATCTACCTGCTTGAGCACACTACAGATAAACCATGATGTGGAGATGCCGGTATTGGACTGGGATGGGCAAGGTCAGAGGTCACACGACACCAGGTTATAGTCTAACTTCATCCGACTAAAGAGCAGCGCTCCAAAATCTTGTGATTTTAGATAATCCTGTTCTACTATTATCTGGTATCGTGTGACTTCTGACCTTACAAAGCTGAGAGTATAGAAGCAGGATTAAGCTAATCAGATCTAAAGCCTTTCAACTAGACCATAACCGATCATCTATCATGTTTCTCCAGTACCCCACATGTTTTGATTTTATTAGTAACTAGAACCCATCAATTAGAAATTCTGCAACCTAAAACCAAGTACCAACTCCTGTCTCCAATAATTCCCTTCTTCCCAAACTTCCACATTCTCCAGAAGGTGAATGCACTTGCCTCAGCCATTGAATCATGGAGAGAGACTCTAAACCAAAGCTGAAAGCTCAGTGGTAGGGGGTAGACTGTGAGATTTTTCCTCTTCTCTTCCTCATCACCCTCCCACCTCTGTAATCTCTTCCAATGTTTAATTCTACATAAAAAAATAGCTAAAGTCACCACAGAGACCTTAAGGCTGTTCTGTCAGAGAGAGGCGACTGGTGGTGGTTTCACCTGAGGGTCACCTCGCCTCAGGGGAGGGGAGAGATTGAGAAGGAGAGTCCTTCATGGTAACCTCCTAAATATAGCACAAGGAAAACCAATTTCAGAGTTATAAGGAGAAGGAGATGTCTTTTACTCAGTCAGTTCAAGAGTTTTGCTGCCCCTGATTATACAAGAAATAACTGACCTCATCTTGAAGACTGGAATTCACCTTCTGAGAGGATGAAGTCTATGGAAAGGGAAAGGTGAACTTTTGAAGCTGTTTCGTCTTAGTAATATCAATTTAATATTAGTTTATTCAGTATTTTACCATATATACAATTTATTCAGCAATTTATTCTGTATTCCAAGATGGAACCGGAGTGTGGGGACAATATGCAATTTTCACTGTACCGAGGTACAAGTGACAATATTAAATAAACCTAAAACTAAATCATATCTGTAGCATGTTCAGTTCCTCGATTTTTAAAGCTGGTCTGACCCACCGACTCTCCTTTTTGCTGATATTTCTTGATGTTCCCTTCGATCTCTCCTTCAGAATATCTTGATTCTGGGCACAGACCTCAGCTGAGGTGTCACATGTTTTTTCTTACTCCTTATCACTGCTGCTTCTGCTTCAGAAAACATTTCAGAGAAAAAGCAGTGAGTTAGAGTCTTCTGTGGTTAATGGTTTGGCCAATCTACCCTTGTGATGTCACATTAATGTCAGAGTCAATACCACAGCTATGCCATTGACAATATATTTCTGTTGATAATCAGTGAGGTCAGTGTTTACCGGCACATGGTTTCTGATACCTATTTCCTTTGAAATTGCAATTCCCTGATATTTTGCTTTGAAGTCCTTTGTGTTTTCTCACAGAATTACAATAAGCAACTTCTCCAAATATCAGACGAGCAATGCACCTCAAAGTCTGATGTTACTGGTATTGCCAGTATCTCTATATTTCTCTATAAGTTTCTTGTCTTTCCTCTGGCTTGCTATATTCCCCCACCCCACTTCTATGTTAAAGTCAATCACCACCTACATCTTCCACTTTCTCTTTCTTATATCTAGAGCCTTGCGAAATATCTCCAGCATCTTCTGTTTTTTTTTCTTTCAGATTGACATTTTTCTTCCATGCAACGGTTGGTGATGGAGGACTACTTGTGCTCTGAGCAGGCTCTGAACCAACTGTTGCCCATCTGAAGGATAATCCTCTTCAAACTATAGAGGTATCATTCCTTCCTGTTCTCTCTCGCTAACATAAGTGACTGCTACCCAAAATATGCTGGACTTGTAAGAGTCCATTGGATTGTAAGAGTCCAATGGATTCCCAAGAGTCCATTGTAAGAGCTCATTGGATTACATGGTTGGTTTGTGGTGCAGAATGATGCCGACAGTCTGGGTTCAATGCCCACATTGGCTGAGGTCACCACAAAGGTCCCACATTCTTTTGCCCCTTGCCTGAGGTGAGGTGACCCGAGGGTTAAACCCACCACCAGTCATCTCTCTCTCTTTTGTTTTTTTTTGGGACAATGGAAACCACTACCACAACCGTATCTCTGACTACAGTTAAAGTCCAGGCCAATTACATTGGCGATAATAGCAAGTCTTTGTGAGTAACCCTGGACCATCGCAGTAGTAGCTCATGTCTTTGACTATGAAAGGCACATGTGCTTTATCCTTTCTTCCCTGAACATCAACCAATGCATGCTTTTGCAACAGTCAGTCTGGAAACTAGGATCCTGCTATTTTCTCTTCTCTTTCCTCTGTTTCTCTTTACTCCCTAGTCGCACACACACTCTAAGGCAGAAAGATTCCAGTGCCTCTCAGGAGATTTGAGCACAAACTCCAGGCAGATATTCCACTGTGCATTATTCAAGAAGTGTCAGAAGTGCAGACTTTTAGGCAAAATGTTTCCTTAGCTAGTTATATAGGATCCTACAGTACTCTTTTGAAGAATATTAGAGGAGGTCTGCCTGGTGTCCTGACCAATATTTAATGCTCAACCAATATCATCGAAAATAAATCAGATCTACAGATCATTATCACATTTGTTATTGAGAGATTGCGATGGGCAAATAGGTCGCCACTTTTCTAACATTACCATAGAGAATACTTATGAAAGTATGCGCAGTACTTCTGCACTAATAGTGCACACAGAGTACACTTTGATCACAAAGTGTTCTGCCACAACCTGAGGTTGTGAAAGGTGCAGTTAAATTTTAAGTCTTTCTCCTCACTCCAATACTTGCCAATTGTAGCAACTTCCTTGAAATTAGTTCATGCAGGAAAGTTGATGGATTGCAACTGAGTCTAGTTCTTTATCTCAGTTCTCTAAGTGGATAGATTGCTGCCAGTGTCACATTAGGGAGAAAGAAATATAATTTAGCTTCTATTGTACAGAGAACAACCCTTTAGTATGCTAAGACTGTGGTGACTGTATCTTACCTTTAATCGTTTTGTTTGATTGCTAATGATGAGAAGGAGAATGGTTGAATGAGAGGAAATTGCCTTGGAGGAGATGAATTGGCTCTGTACCTTGAAGAAATTGCTTCAATGTCAATAGCTTGGGTCATTCCCTTTCCGAGGCTTATCCAGAATGCCATTGGTCAGTCACTGTCAGTATATTTTGCGAACGCCGATTTGCTGCCTTCCCTTAACCCATTTTTGGATATTGACGTTTTCCCTTGAGAAATCCCAAATGTCCATCATAATGGTTTGATTTGCATTCCTCGAGTTTAAAGTTTATATTTCATGTAGAATGTGAGAGTAGAAGGAACAGAAAGAGGGTATTCGAGCAACTGGTCCATGAGTGCCAGCTCCCACTAGTTCTTTATAACCCGATTAGCATATCTTCCCATCCTTTCCACTTATCTACCATCGTCTGAATAGCCCTCAGAAGTCTGAAAACAAATTCTTACTGCAGAATTCCCAGCCCAGAGCCACTCCAGTAACCACAGTATTTTTATGGCTGACTCAGTTCCCTTTCCCAAGGGTGTTGATAATGGGCCACTCAGCGATGAGAATGTCAGTGAATATCAAGTGGAGATATTTGGATTCATTCTTGTTGGAAGTGGTCATTCCCAGGCTCTTGTGTGCCCAAGCATTACTGGATCTCAAATTGCATTTGTTAGCAAAAGTGTTACTAATGCTAGATTTCAAATTAACAGTTTGCCAATCATCACTTGCCATTTCTGCGCCAGGTTTGCAAACTTCTTTGATCATTTCTGTGTAGAAGTAGTGTCTAACTTCACCCCTTAATTCCTGGCTTGATGCATTAATCTACGCAACTGGTACCTTGATTCTGTAAACAGTGGAAATAGATGGAGAAAAACTAACAGTTTTCTTTGCAATGTTGAAAATTTCAAACAAATGACCCCTTTACATTCTAAATCAGAGACAATGAAATCTTAGTGTGTGATCTCCTCTTGTAATTTAACCCTCGAAATCCAGGTATCACTCGAGTGAATTAACATTGCACTCTCTCCTTCCTGAGATATGGTGTCTACAACTGCTCACAGTATACCAGGTGTGTGGTGTGATCTAACTAGGGAATTATATACCTGAATCATAGCTTCATAATTTTCAAGCCAGCTGTAGCAATGTACTGGGATACGTTCTCGAGTCATAGAGTTATAGAGATGTACATCACAGAAACAGACCCTTCAATTTAACTCGTCCATGCCAACCAAATATCCTAAATTAAGCTAGTCCCATTTGCCAGCATTCCTACTCATGTACCCATCCAGATGCTACTTAAATGTTGTAATTGTACCTGCCTCCACCATTTCCTCTGGTAGCTCGTTCCATGCATGTACCACCTTCTGGGTGAAAACATTGCCCTTTAGGTTCCTCTTAAATCTTTCTCCTGTCACCTTATACCTATGTCGCCTTGCTTTGGATCCCCGTACCCTGGGCAAAAGACTTTAGCTATTCATCCTTTCCCTTCCCCTCATGGTTTTTACACACCTTTATAAGATCCCCCCTCTGCTAAAGGCGAGTGTACCAAATGCCTACCTTCACCACCCTGCCTATCGCGGTCACTTCAGTTTCTTCAAAGAAAGCAAATGAAAATGCTCAAAAAGCTTGCCACAGCTTTATTTTACACAAATAATAAACAAAACTTCCACAGATTTGGCTTTTGTCCATCTTCCTGCCAGCTCTTTGTATATCCTGAGGCTAATAAAAACTGTTTATTAGTGAAAGGTCAATATTCACTAGTCTCCTAGTCTTCTGCACATACAAAAAGCACAAGAGGATTTTAGATTGGCTCATTAGTGCAATTGGTTCATCTCATACGTCCTGCCAAAAAGAAAATAATTTGAAAGAGAGATGGTAAAATTAAACTTCAGGATGCAAAGTAGGAGCTGGTGAACTGATTGGAGCAGCATGTTTTGGAACCAACAAAAGAGCACGTTGTTTTACACTTGGTATAGTGTAATGTGACAGGATTAACTAATGACCTCAGAGTTAAGGGACCTGTAGCAACCACAACATGATTGAATTCTAATTTGAAAGGACGGAGATTTGGAGAAGACTAAATCTAATATTTTGAACCTAACTAATGCCAACTTTGTGGGTATGAAAGCTGAAGTGAACTGCCAAATTAGACTCGAGGATACATCTGTACAGGCACAGTGACAGAGACTTAAGGGGAAATGTCAGAATATTCAAAATAAGCATATTCCTACATCAAGAAAAATAATAGAAGGAGGACGCACCAACCATGGTTAACTATCAAAGCTAGGGGAAGTATCCAACTTGAGGAAGAAGCATAACTGCACATAGATAAATGACATTTGAGCTTATTTGTCAGAGTATCTAAAGAATGACTGAAAGACTAATCAGGTCAAAGAGAGGAAGCTTGCTAGAAATGTAAGAGTTGAAAAATGTGATGCTGGAAAAACACAGCAGGCCAGGCAGCATCCGAGGAGCAGGAGAATCGACGTTTTGGGCATAAGCCCTTCTTCAGGAATGAGGCTGGTGTGCCCGCCTGGCCTGCTGTGTTTTTCCAGCATCACATTTTTCAACTCTGGTCTCCAGCATCTGCAGTCCTCACTTTCTCCTAGAAATGTAAGAGCAAGAGTTTCTGCAGGCATTTAAAAAGGGAGCAAGTGAATGTAAGATCTGAGGAAAACCCTTTTCGCTCAGAGGCTGGGGACATCTGGAACTCACTGCCTGTAAGGCTGTAAGAGGCAGAAACCTTCATAATATTGTCTTGTTTAGATTTGCACTTGCAATGCCAAGGCATAGAAAAGTATGGAGTAAGTGCTAGAAAATAGATGGGTGGTGATTTTTGACTGACAGGGATGCGATGGACCAAAGGACCTGTTTCTGTGCTGTAGATCGATGATTCTGTAATGACTGCAGAACTGTAATGTGCAGGGATTTAAGTGTTTTGGTGCATGAGTTGTAAAACGTTAGTATGCAGGTACAGCATGTAATCGAGAAGGCCAATGGGATGCTGTGCATTATCATGACAGGAACTGAAGGTAAACGTAGGAAGTTATACTTCAGTTCTATACAGCATTGGTGAGACCACATCTCCAATATACTGTGTAGCTTTGTTCTCCTTATTTAAAAAAGGATGTAAATCATTGTAGATGAGTCAGATGTGGTTCATTAGGTTGATACCTAAAATGAGTAGGTTGGCTTTTAATGATAAATTCAACAGTCTGCACTTGCTCTTCTGAACTCAAGTGGAAACTAGGTGGCTTGATTGAAGTGTACAAGAGCCTGACTGGATTGACAATGTGACATGGAAAGGATGTTTCTTCTTGTGGGTCAGTCTAGAAGTAGAGGGCACTATTTTAAAATTAAGTGTCACCCTTTATGGACAAAACTGAGAATTTGTTTCCAAGGACTAAAGGACTTTGGATCTGCAACAGAGGCACAGTAATTGAATAATAACTGCTTTTAAAGCAATGATACTCAGATCCTTGTTTGGCAAAGGAATCAGTTATTTTCAGGAGTAAATGGGAATGTGGAATTTGATGTACAGATAGATCAACTTTGATGGCCAAGTAGGCTCAAGGAGCTGAATGGTCTACTTCTACCCTGTTTTATCTATCTGTTTTTATAATAGGACAGTTAAAGGGAAACCTGCCTGAAAACCAGATTGGCCATCACCTCACTTGTGACCAGTGGGCCACCTCTTGCCATTGCTTCCTATATTGTTGGGCTTGCCAGGCATGCATTGTACACCATTATACACACTTCACTTAACTTCTCTAATCAGAATTTTCTTTTGTGTTTTCTTGCTTTGCAGGAACTCAGACCGTCCATTCCTGCTCTTTATGTCCTTCATACCTGTCCACACGGCACTATATGCATCTCCAGAATTTTTAGGAAAGAGTAAGCATGGTTTGTATGGTGACAGTGTGGAGGAGATGGACTGGAGCGTAGGTAGGTGTTGCGTTGTCGCTACACTTCCCAGCTTTCTTGCTCAAATCATTTGGCTTCTGTTTGCTTATCCAAAATTTGTGGTGAAGCTCAGATTTGCTCGGTGACTTTAACTGACCTTAAAATATGGAAAAGATTAAAGAGTAAATCTGAAGTATCAATTCCTTCTTTTCTCAAAATACAAGAGAAGGAGACCATTCAAATCAAAGAACCTAAGGTTGTTACCTCCATTCAGTGAGATTATGCTTGAAACAAGGCCCTGGTGAAATCTGTCGCACACCAATGTTTTTTATTTGATCCCATATCCCTCTTGTACAACTCTTGTTACCTCATTTACCTGGAACACACACCATTCCTTTTGTAACTGGATGCCAGCCTCAGAAAAACACCCTCCAAACTCTCCACATGTTCCTTTACAGTCGCTCCTGAGATTAAAAACATCATCCAGATAGTTTGCCACTCTGGGCGCTTCTTGGAGGATGCTCTCTATTACTCTTTGAAAGATGGTGCAAGCTGAAGATACTCTAAAGGGCAAGCAAGTGTTCTCATATGGTCCTTTGTGAGTATTTATAGTAGCATACTTCCTGGATGCTCAAGCTCCAGCTGGAGGAAGGCATGACTCATTCAATTTAGAAAATGTGAGACCCAGCCAGCTTTTCATCTGCCTTCTATGCTTTGGCATAAGGTATCTGTTGAAGTGGGAAGCACTTTTGACTATCAACTCATAATCCCCACAGAGAGTTGTCAGGTTTTACAGCTGGAACGACTGGCACAGCCCATTCAGCAAATTGTAATGGGTGTGTGATGTCCAGTTCCTCGAGACATTCCAATTCAGCCTCTATTCTGGCATATAGGGTAGAAGGGACTAGTTATGCCTTGAAGTATTGAGATTGGGCATGTGGATTTACATAAACTTTGGCCTTGGTACCTTTTATCCACCCCAACACCCTCTTGGAACACTTCTGGATGCTTCCCAAGGACTTCATATTGATTACCGGTACCAATGTGTTTGATAAATGTGTTACCAATCCTAGCAGATTTTCTGTAGCAAATCCTTTTCCAAATGTTTGGAGCCTGGCCCTTGCACCACCATTAAGGGGTGTTGAATTGTGTACTACCCCTGCATCACCCCTGAGGGTTACAGTGGTTAAAATGATATGTAATGGCTCCTCAGAGCATGTGACCAATTCAGGCTTGGTGTCTCACATGCTTAAGTTCAAGATGCCACTTCAGAGTTTCCTAAAGGTTTGCTCCCCAGCAATAGATACAGCTGTACCTGTGTCTAACTCTGTTTAGGGGGTGGCCATTTACCTTAACTGGGATTACTTTGAGGATATTGATACAATTTAGTTGTATCAATTCCTCAACCTCAGGCTGATTTATTTGCAAAGCCCTGTCTTGACATGGCTTTGCTCTTGGCCTTGACAGTACTTGTTTCACCTGTTTCAATAGTCTTGTCTAGGCAGACCCTATGACTACAAGTGCAGCATGGAAATTATTGTTCCTCACAATATTGTGGAGAACCATCCCATCCAGTTGTGGTACCTTGCGGCCTCTGATTCTAATTGCCCTTCCTTGGCAGCCAGCAGGGATATTGTCTGATGAGGACTTAGCTCTGTGGTATGGGCTAGTCCAAGGTTGAGGAAGGAACCATCAATGAACCCCTAAAGCTGATGAGTCCCTTGTTCCACATTTTTGTGGCCAGTTCTGTGGCTTCCTTGAGGTCCAGATGAGGTTTAGTCAGTAGCTTCCTTCAGATCGCAATGTCATTAATTTCACAAACTAATGATCCTTTAACATTCCCTGAAGTGCTGGCCTATGCTTGCAGTGTTCTGCCAATTTCCATAGTATCATCAAGAACTCAGTAACTGGCTCTCCAGGAAGTCTGTTATTAAACGTCTAATGCTGGTATATAGCAAATGGTATATAACACTACCATATCTATCAGTTATGGAGTCATTGAATCATACAGCATGGAAACAGACCCTTTGGTCCATGCCAACCATAACCCCAAACTAAACTTGGCTCACCTGCCTACACCTGGCTCATATCCCTCCAAACCCTTTCAGGATTGCTGGGTAGGTTGAACTCTTCCTGATGCTGAAATTCGGGGCCCCATAACTGACTTTCTGGCAGTGACCTTCTATTCTGTTTGTCATTTTATCAGCATACTAGGCTAATCCTCCACACCCTCATTTTAAGGTTCCTGTTCACAAAGAGCAACATTTCCTTTCTCTCCCTGTCATGATCTTACCAGGCAAAGGCTGACCGAACATTTTCTTGACTCTCATCACCAGCATAATGACTCAGGAAGTCTGACTGAAAAGGGACTTTGTTTATTGTTGAACACCAAAGTAGAGGCACTATCCATGGTGTACATAGGCTTGTCCCAGTCCAGGACAGGCAGTTCTCCAGTTCCAACCCTGGGTCTGTTTTAAGATATTTTCTAATCAGCATGTTCAGAGATGTTATTACACACCCCTAGAGCAGTTGGGAGTTGAACCTGGACCTCCTGGCTCAGACGCTGGGTCACCATGTATTGTACATGTTAGAGTATTGGGAGCAATTTTGGGCCCCATACCTCAGCAAAGATGTATTGGCCCTGGAACAGGCCCAGTGGAGGTTCACGAAAATAGTTCCAGGAATTAAAGGATTAACAATTGAACAACATTTGAGGACTCTGGCACTATACTCAACCGAGTGTAGAAAGATGACTGAAACTTTCAGAATACTGAACAGCCTGGACAAAGTGAACATTGGGAAGATGTTTCCATCGGCAGGGAAGGCAAGGACTTAAGGGCACAGCCTGGGAGTAAAGGGAAGATCTTTTAGAACGGAGATAAGGAGAAACTTCTTCAGCCAGAAAGTGATGAATCTGTGAAATTCACTGCCAAAGAAGACAGTGGAAGCCAGGTCATTGAGCATATTTAAAACAGATAGATAAGTTCTTGATTGTCAAGGGGATCAAAGGTTATAGGGAGAAAGCAGGAAAATGGGGTCGAAAAAACTATCAACCATGATTGAATGGCAGAGCAGACTCGATGGACTGAATAGCCTAATTTCTGCTCCTTTGTCTTATGGTCTTAGTGATGCTGTGAGACAAGAATCCTTGGATCTGATTTAAGATATTCCTAATTAACGAGTTCAGAGATGTTATTACATACCCACTGGTGCAGGGTTAATTTGAACTGGGCTTCTTGGCCCAGAGGTAGGGGCAGTACCAACTGTGCCACACAAGCCCTTAGGTCTGTTTTAGGATATTTTCTAGTCAGAGATGTTTTTTACACAGCTCTGCAGCAGATGGCACTTGAACCAGGCCTCCTGGCTCAGAGGTAGGAACACTGCCACTGTACCACTAGAACCCTCTGGGTCCTTTAAATATTGTATAAAATCCTAATAGCTAACTTACAACTTGCAGCAATACAACTCCACGAGTTATGTATTTTACAATCAACCTTCTTAGAAATCCCTCATTCCTGATGAAAGGCTTTTGCCCGAAACATCGAACCTCCTGCTCCTCAGATGCTGCCTGACATGCTGTGCTTTTCCAGCACCACACTCTCTTCTCAGAATTGCTATTACACACTTCTTGAGTAGGTGGGACATCAACCCAGGCCTCCAGGCCCAGAAATAGGGACACTACTACTGCACCGCAAGGGTCCTTTTGGATCTGCTTGAAGATATTTTTGTCATCAACCTGTTCAGACACATTATGATGCACCTCTGGAGCAGGTGGGACTTGAACTCAGGCCTCCTGGCTCAGAAGTGAGGACTCTACCACTGTACCTCCGTTCTTCAAGGTATGATTTACATATGCCTTTTTCAATATACCAAACTGATTTTGCTGGACACAATGTGGTCTTCTGTAGACTGGGGACACCAAAGACAGACGATGTGGTTTGTGGAACACCTCACTTAATTTGCAAGCATGACCCCGAGCTTCATGTTGTTTTTCATATTAATTCTCCATTTTGCTCCCACATTGACTTCCTGTCCAAAAGGACTTCTTTTATATGAACTGTTCATCCTTTCTCATAGAGTCATACAGATATACAGCATGGAAACAGAGCCTTTGGTCCAATTTGTGCATGCCAACCAGATATCCGAAATTAGTCTAGTCCCATTTGCCAGCATTTGGCCCATATTCCTCTAACCCTTCCTATTCGTATCCCCATCTAGATACCTTTTAAATGTTGTTATTGTACCAGCCTTCACTACTTCCTTTGGCAGCTCATACTATACACACAGCACCCTTTGCGTGAAAACATTGCCCCTGAGGTCCATTTTAAATCTTTCCCCTCTCACCTTAAACCTATGCCCTCTAGGTTTGGCCTCATGCCCTGTCTTTGTCGTTCTTATTCTTCTTTTTAAGATTTCCTTTATCTATTCTGTATTTGGTTTGATTCTCTACTGTGTTACAAGTCTCACATTTGACAGAAATCTGTTTCTTGTCTTTCGTCATTCACAGTGCTCTAATGTTCGATTCCTCTTTCCCTCCTGTGACTGTGCAGTTCCCAAATGCTCGCATAATGTCTGCTTTGTCTAATTGTGCTGTGAAGAGAAAGGAAATACAATTCTGTGATAGACGTGTTTCCAAGACTGTTGCTTTTAATCAAAGCAATTTACAAACCCCTTAGGCTGCAAGGAAATATATTAAGTGATGTTTACTGAACAGTTGACACAGAGCATCCACTTTGCACAACAGAGATTTTAAAATCAGGTATTCTAAGAATCATAGACAGCAGCAAAGTTGTGGAAAGTTCTCACCTCTTCTCAAAACAGCTTGTGTGTCAGCTATTCATTTCCGTATAAATCAAATTAAAAGATTAGAACAAAACTAAATGTTCTTTATCAAGGAAAAAAATAAATTACTTTTGTGAGATGTTCACTTTTCAACTGGCTTTAATATGAAAGGCTGAAAACACTGGAAGCAATTATAAGTATGGTAATAAGCTGAAAATATTGCCAGCTCCAGTAAATAATTGTTATTCTATCAGCGTGACGTGAATGCACACAGACTATTAGGCTTCAATTATATCCAGTCTATACTTCACAGTGATGTACTTTTGTTTGGAATCAAAGAATTATTCATTAGTTAAGACTGGTAGGCTGTGGTTTTGGAATTTAAGTTCTTATGAATATGGTCTTTTTTTTTTAACTTTATCATTGGTAGAGGTGGGAAGGTGTAGTGGGCTCATATAGAAGTTGTCCCTTTCACCATGATCGAAAATAAGTTATCAATCCCTTGGAATCTGCTCTCTCACCAATAATGCTGAAACATCTGAAGGATTGAGAAGGGAAATGAAGATAAAGAACACTTGATCTCTGGTGTCTCCAAGCTGGTTCTCAGAAAGCACTCATCAAGAGCAGTGACTCAGCTTTACACCCCCACCATCGACCTCCTGTGGTGTTTCAGGTCAAAATGTGTCCTTCTGGGAGTGATAGCGCAACATTGGCACTGCTGTCCTTGACCTGAAGTGGATATTTTCAACATTGTTTGCATCCTGCTTTGTGAGGTGGGAAGAGATGAAGAAACCTCTGATCCCAATGTGCGATACAGTGACCACAATTGGCTCTTAAATCACATTGAAAGACTTTCTGAACTGTAATGTACTACCTGAAATATTAGGTTATAATTCTCAAATGGAAGTTGGATACGTACCTGATGGAACTATGGAAGTGCAGGAATGGAGGGAAAAGTAAGGGTTTGTGACTGATTGGTTAGCTCTTGGACCAATGGCTCCACTGAGCGGTTTCCTGTGCTTTAGGATTCCAGCTGCCTGCAGATTGGTCCTTCTGGAATGGAGTGGAATGTGCCTCAGTGGATGAAAAGCTGTCAGAGAGCTAAATATGATGTTAGTATCTGTGTGTATGTGGAAATGATCTAAAAACTATTCATTCAGGTTAAGTTTTGTGCTTGGCCAGATTTTTGATGAGTTACTTGTCTGAAAGTCAACTCTTGGCGTCATCAGTCAAATGATCCATTTGAGAAGTGAATAAGTTTGACAACGCTGCACACAGTACATTTTTGCACATGAATTTTTTTTTATGTTCAGCATTCCGTCAGGTTGCCAGGGCTTCAGTTGGTTGACATAAATAATTTAAATGTAGATTTACTTCAACAATGCTGAGTAAGTTCTGAAGGGAAATAAAGGCTAAAATATTCATGCAATCAGATAAAGACTGTTGCCTCTGTCATGCAACAGTTTTGATCACATCTTGCATTGTTGATGTTCTTTTGTTACTGCGCCTCTTACGAGAGATTTTGTCACCAGATTTTTGAATGTGCACATTAAATCTTGTTGCAGGAATATTTAAATTAAGGACGTCTGATTACATTATTAACTTTGAATGTTACAGTTCCACTCATGAACATAGATCATTATTCCACTGCTAGGCATATTGTGTTTGTAAGTTGACTGCATTTACATTTACTGGATTAGTGGTGCTGGAAGAGCACAGCAGTTCAGGCAGCATCCAACGAGCAGCGAAATCAACGTTGGATGCTGCCTGAACTGCTGAGCTCTTCCAGCACCACTAATCCAGTATTTGATTTTCAGCATCTGCAGTCATTGTTTTTACCTTGCATTTACATTTAAGCAGTCCTAGCTGTAATGGTGTAATTCCCAGTATTTTGTTTTTTGTACGGAGACAAGTAATCTGATCATAGGTGTCCTCCCTATGACCTGGGTTAAGGCATACCCTGGATGTCCACTTGATGGAGAGGTGTACATTTGGTGGAAATAAATGCAAAATGCTGGAAATGTTCAGCAGGTCTGTGGGGAAGGGAAAGCAAAGATGTCTGCTGCTGAGATGTCACCGACCTGTAATATTAACCCTCTTTTTCTCTCTCTGCCCAGTCGGCCAGATCAGTTGAGTGTTTCAGTGTTTTTTTTTGCAGATATTAGCATTCTGTGCATATGCACCACTTTTGTCTTGGTAAATCTGGTGGCCTAGAAATTCAAATTGGACAAATAACTTATACTTATTTCACAAGTTCAACAGAGGAAAATGTTCCAAGGCACTTCCAGGAAGCAATATTATCAAAATTTGATACTGGATATGAGTTGCCAGCATTTGTGAGTTGCATTTAATCAAGAGGCTGTACTTTTAGGACTCATGATTACTAGGCAAAGACATGTATCAGTGTGCACTGGTTACAGGGAATGTCTGATTGTTCGGCAAAATGAGTGTGGTTGAATGGTTGCCTTGCAGAAAACCCACTGTGCAAACTGTGCACAACAAGCTGTGACAAACAGCAATGTGATAATGACCGGATAATCCCTTTCTCTGTGTGGCTGATTAAAGGATGAATGTTAGCCAAGGAAGAGCTTCCCTGCTCTTCATCAAAACTGTGACGTTTACATCCACGCTGGAGTACATAATAAGCCTTGGTTATTATTTCATCTGAAGCAAAAGGCATCTTCCACAGAGTAGACTCCCTCCTCACTCCAATAAATTATGAGGCTAGAGTTCTGGCTCAACAGTCTTATGTGTGGTTAAAACCTACAGCTTTCTCATTGAAAGGTGGGAGTGTTACCAGTTAATGTGGTGGATCATGTCAGCAGCCCAAAATCTAACTGGGTCTAGTTTCCAGTGAAAATAACTAAAGATGCAAGAGAGAAAGCATATGGTATTGCTTTATTTTCAGGTATACTTGATCAATAGGGGGAATCAAGGGTTGTGAGGTGAGAAATATCAAATTAGCGATGATCCTATTGAATGGTGGAGCAAGCTCAAAGGGCCGGATGCTGACTCCTGTTCCTGTTTCCAATGGTCTTATGAGTGGATAGATGGGGCTGGGGGGGGGTGGTGCAGTATTGGTTCCAATCCTGTACATCCCCTAAGATTTGGAAAGGGAAAGGCCAGTTTGCAACTTGAAAACTGACACCTCTCCACAAAGATGTCCAATAAATGTTGGCCTAGCCATCGACCCCCTCATCCTGTGAATGAATTTTAAAAAGAGAGATGCTTGTCTGAGGTTGGAGGCTAAAATGATAAGCTTTCCTTGGGGTTTTTCTATGTAGCACCACAAAGCAGCAACACCAAAGTAAAAGCAGAGTAGGCCTTTCAGTCCCTTGAATTTACTCCAGCGTTCAGTTAATGTTGATTAATGTTCTTGAATTGAATTTCATGTTCCTTGACTCTCCAACCTAACAAATAGCTTATGGTGGCTTAGTGGTTAACATTGCTACCTCACTGCACCAGGGACCCAGGTTCAATTCCAAACTTGGGTGACTGTCTGTGTGGAGTTTGTGCATCCACCCGGCGTCTGTACGGGGTTCTCTCTGAGTACTCTGTTTCCTTTCACAATCCAAACATTTGCAGGCTAAGTGAATTAGCCATGAGAAAATACAGGGCTATGTGGTGGGATACTCTAGAGAACTTGAATGGCCTGTTTCCATGCTGTAGGGATTCTATGATATATTAAGTTTAGGGTGTAGTGCACTGTTGGAATTAATGTTTGCAGATGAGATATTGAACTGACACCTCATCTACCTTTGGGTGGCATGGTGGCTCAGTGGTAAGCTCTGCTGCCTCACAGCGCCAGGCACCCGGGTTCAATTCCTGCTTCTGGCAACTGTCTGTGTGGAGTTTGCACTTCTCCCTGTGTCTTTGTGGGTTTCCTCTGGGTGCTTCAGTTTCCTCCCACAGTCCAAAGATGTGCAGGTCAGGTGAATTAGCCATGCTAAATTGCCTGTAGAGTTAAGTGCATTAGTCAGGGGTAAATGTAGGGGAGTGGGTCTGGGTGGGTTGCTCTTTGGAGGGTCAGTGTAGACTTGTGAGGCCAAAGGGCCTGTTTCCACACTGTACAGAATCTAATCTAATCCAGAGTGGTAACCTTCAGCTGTCCCCCAGCATCTATGCACATTTGTGGTTGGAAATTCTAGATTTTTTATGCACTTTGTCTGAAAAAGATTTCCCTCCCAAATGGTCCAGCTCTACTTTTAAGATTATATGCCCTTGTTCTTGATTTCTCTTAAAGAGAAATTACCTTCTCACATAATTAAATCTTTAACTACATTCGTGTTCAGCTGTGAAGGTCAGGGGTAGGGAAGACGAAGGGCTGGGTGGAGTTCAAAATGTTGAACTCAGTTCCTCGGTCACTGGGAGGGATGCTAAATACATTTGCGTTTTGAAATTTCAGGACAAATCTTGGCTTCCTTGGAAAGGCTTAATCTCAGTGACAGAACTCTGGTTTACTTCACCTCAGATCAAGGGGCCCATGTTGAAGAGATCTCTGACACTGGGGAGGTCCATGGAGGATGGAATGGCATCTACAAGGGTAAGTAAGCATCACCATAATGAGAACAAATCATTCTGCTAGTGTTTTACCCAATGAGAATTTCAGCAGAATAACGAGCCCCAGAAACAGTACTGTAGATATTTTGTGACCAACCTGTTCAGAGTTGTTATCACAAACCTCTGGGAATGTGGTACTTAAACCCAGGCTTCTGGCTCAGAGGTAGGAACACAACCAGTGCACCACAAGAGCCCTAGAAATAATACTGTATGACTGGTTCAAATTCCACCCAGAAAGTGGTGGACATATGGGATGCTCTGCCCCAGAAGGCATTGGAGGCCAAGTCGCTGGATACTTTCAAGAAAGAGATGGATAGAGCTCTTAAAGATAGTGGAGTCAAGGGTTATGGGATAAGGCAGGAACAGGATACTGATTGTGGATGATCAGCTATGATCATAATGAATGGTGGTGCTGGCCTGAGGGGCTGAATGGCCTACTCCTGCACCTACTGTCTATTGTCTATGTGTTGTCCCTTCCCTCTGAAAGGAGGTGACACTTTTCAGCTGCTTCCATTACCTCACTAAATAATCATTCTTTTGCAGCTCATCACAACTTTCTCAAGGGCAAGTAGAGACAGGCAATAAATGCTGGCCCAGTCAGCGGTGCCCAATTCCCATGAGTGAACAAAAAAGCATCTATGTTGAGACTGCTGGGAAGCCCCCCATTAAAGCTGCAGTTCCTTCCTCCCATTGCCAGAGTTTCTCCCACTGGCTGTATTCCACCTTCAGAATGATAGTAAGGAAGGTGTCCTTGAAGTAGGGCACAGTGTTTATGAAATCCGTAGTCTTTCTTTGACTTCGCTTGCATCAAGCTATGATATTTTGTTTATTCCTTCACTGGGTGTGGGCATTGATGGCTGGACCAGAATTCATTGCCCATCCATAGTTAGCCTTGAGAAGCTGCTTCTGAGCTGCTCCAACTTTGACTGATGCAATCCCTTCAGGGTAGGAAGCAGGCTATTCAGCCATCAAGCCCATACCGACCCTCCAAAGAACATCCCCCCAGATCTACCCAGCTCCCCCCCCCCCCAACTATCCCTGTAACTTGGCATTTCCCATGGTTAATCCATCTAGCCTACCCATCCGTGAACACTATGGGGCAATTTAGCATGGCCAATCCACCTCACCTGCACATCTTTCGACTGTGGGAGGAAACAGGAGCACCCAGAGGAACCCACGCAGACACTGGGAGAATGTGCAAATTCCGCAGAGACAGTCGCCCGAGGCTGGAATCGAACCTGGAACCCTGACACTGTGCGGCAGCAGTGCTAACCACTTGCCCCTTGAATGCAGTTCTCAAGACTTCCACTGTGACATAACTGAGACTATATCAGGAAATAAACTGATGCTGAAGTGAGTGAGATGAAAGGCTTCAGAAAGACATGTTGAACGTATTTCTATCCAAGCTTGAAGTGCACACAAAATAATATCAAGATCATTGCTTCAGTTTCCCAGCATAACATGTCAACATCTGAAGCTCTTAACTTTTTAATTAACTGAGTCTTCCCATGAAGGTGCTTCTTCTTAATTAGTGCAACTTCTGACTACTCACTTAAATGGTGCATGTAAAATAACTACTGTAGATTTAGCGGATACTATCTCTAAATGAAGTTGGTGCACATTTGAAATTATCATGTTCTCTTCAAAGTACTTTACCTCAGAGTTTAATTTAAGCAATTAATTATTACTCAACGAAACAGAAACGGAACTTCTTTTACATTTAAAGCTCATTTAGTGGTGGATTATGGAGGAAATCTTTTTCAAACTTGCTTTGTAATTAGTAACTGCTAGATTTTCCAGTAACACTTCAGTGCCTTTAATCTTGTGTTAAATGCGGGATTGCTGGAATTTCCTGACCTAGCTGTATACAAAAGAGGCTTTACTCCTTATTTTGAAATTACTCATTCTAAGAACGTCATTGGGGACTTCATTCTCGACACTATAGAAATGTTACAAGCAGAAGTGTGCCCCACCATCTCTGATGATGGTGCAAAGCTTCAGCCAGTTTCCCTTGCTGTTTCTTCTCTTATTCTTCAGTTCCAATAAAGTTGTCTTGCACAGCTTTCCTCCTGTCCTCATCGTCATTGCGTTGAAGTCAAGACCTTGGAGACTTTAACTCCTTAGTCTGTTCCTTTAGGCTTTTGTCACTTTTTTTTTCAACTGAGACACAGCAGTCTGACAGTTTTCAAAAATAAAGAAGCTAAGAATTGTCATAATTTAATACATACTTTTTTTTTTCATGTTTCACCCATGTTCCGATCTACTATTAAAGATCCCAAAGCAGTAACTGACCTCTCTTAAAGATACCTAATCTCTCCAAGGCTACGTTGAGACTTTTTCTTCAAATTTGTAAGCGCTACGGGTTATGTTTCAGAAACCTTGGATGATGAAAATTGCCCTAAGTGAAGCCAGCTGCACTTTTCAATGTGCTGCAGCGTCTGAGAGTCTGGGATGTGTCAAATATGCCCCACCTTGATACCATTCTTTGATCTCCCTCCCAACCAAAATGGGGATTGCTGGATACTGAGTCCTTCTAGATTCAAACCCCAGTCTATTTTGGCTAAAGTTAAAAATCACACAACACCAGGTTACAGCCTACCAGTTTGTTTGAAAATATTAGCTTTCAGAATTCTGCTCCTTCATCAGACAGCTGTGGAGCAGGATCATAAGACACAGAATTTATAGCAAAAGATCACAGTGTCATGCAACTGTTACAGTACAAGGGTTTGTTCAATATATCATATCATTTGTGTGATTTTTCAGTTTGTCAACCCCAGTCCTACACCGGCTCCAACAAACCATATTTTGGCTAAGGCAGTGAGCTGTTCTCAGCATTGAATGTATTCACTGAGATGGGGAATTCCAAAGCCTCACAACTGAGCACGCTGGCCTAGTGGTTAACACTGCTGTCTCACAGCACCAGGAACCTGGGTTCTAGTCCAGCCTCGGGTGACTGTATGGAGTTTTCACATTCTCCCCGTGTCTGCGTGGGTTTCCTTTGGGTGCTCCGGTTTCCTCCCACAATCCAAAGATGTGCAGGTTAGGTGAATTGGCCATGCTAAATTGCCCATTGTGTTCAAGGATGTGTAGGTTAGGTGCATTAGTTAGGGTTAAATGGTAAGGGTTAAATGGTAGGTCTAGATGGGTTACCTTTTGGAGGGTTGGTGTGGACTCGTTGAATCAAATGGCCTGTGTGCACACTGTAGGGATTCTATGACCCTTGTAAAGAGATTTCTCCTTATCTCAGTCTTTAGTGGCTGATTTGTTATCCTCCCCAGGCAGAGAAAATAGCCTTTAGAATGTGTCCCATCAACCCTTCTAAGAATTTGATGCGCGTCAATAAGGACCTCTTTTATTCTCCTAAATTCTTGACAATAAAAAAGTCTTTCCCCTCAATCTTTCCTTGTTCCTTTCCTCTACCTCCCCTTCGAGGCACACCTAACTTCCCTCAGCTAAGCAGGCCCAACTGTCCACACAGCTCCCAGTGTGGCATTGCCAAGGCACTGTACAATTGCAACAAGAAGATGTGTCTTTGGATTTGAAGCATCAACTCTGTTTCTCTCTCCATGGATGCTGCAGACGTGCTGAGCTCTCCAGCACTTTCAGTTTTAACATCAGATTAGCTGGGCCATCTTGTCCTTCTCCAGACGATGGCAGGATTGGCAGCAAGGCAGTCTTCAGGGCCCCTGTTTCCCAATGCCTGGTCAGTCAATTGAGGGGAGAGTACCTGATTGCTAGGAACCTGACCCAATGGGCCCTAAGCTGTGTTTTCAGCTGGCAAATTCTTTCTCAAACCCCCGGTGGGCCCTTCAGAGCAGGAAGGCTATCCTGCGTCCCTGCCTGCCCACTGTGACTCCAACCGTCACCAAAGGGGGTTGGGGCAAGCTGTCACACCATTAACTCTCTTCCTCAATGTACCAATGCTGCTGACAATTTTGTTTTAATTTTGCATTTCCAGCACCTGTAGTTTTTTGCTTTTGTGTCACGTTTGAACATACAGGTTAGGAGTAGGAATAGGCCATTTGGCTTCCCGAGTCTACTCCACCATTCAGTGAGATCATGGCTGATCCGATTACTCCACGTCAGTGGATTAGTGTCTGATGGTGCAGGTTGAAACATCTTGAGTGAGATAACTGAGCTGGGTGCTGTTTGGAATTGTGATCCTTGGTAAAATATTGATGATAACACTGATCCAGACATTCCACTCCATTAAGTACATTACAACATCTCTCTTGTATGCTGTGTAGAAAAAGTCTCATTTGTTATCTTCTGATTCTATATGTTCCAAATGTGACATCTTATCAAATTAAAATGCTTCGAACCCCTTATAAAATTGTATAGTACAGGTACACATTCCTTTATCCGAAATCCTTGGGGCCAGTTGTTTTTCGGGCTTTGGAATTTTTTGGATTTCAGAGTAAATGACATTTTCACAGTGAAATAAAAAGAAACTTAGCAAACAGCAGACCCACGTGTGACTAATACGAGTGCTGAGACACAATTGATGCCTGCCAGTGCTGGGCCACGCCACCACACCATACCTGAGTGATGTGGATCGAGTGGGTGTGGAGTTGGATCACCCGATCGCATGCCAAACAACTTTGTTATGCAGAAAAAAAACCTTCACGGAGAAAATTTCAGATTTTGGAGCTTTTCAGATTTTGGAATTTCGGATAAAGGATTGTGTACCTGTACTGAAGGATACCATTTGCCCATTGTGCCTGGATAGTCGTTCCAGTCCTCTTCCCTATTCACACAGTACTGTAACTTATTTCCTTTCTATGGCACAGAAGTAATGTTACTGGACTAGTAATCCAAAGACCAGGCACAAGGTTTCAATACAGGGATTCAAAGCCTGCAACAGTGGCTGGCAGAATTTCAATGCATTTAATGAATAAATTTGGAGAAAAAAATGCCGTTCTGATCAATAATGACTTTGAAACTACTCTATTGTCATTAAAAACACAGCTGTTTCACCAATGGTTTTGGTCGAAACAATTTGCCACTCTCACCTAGCCTGGCTTATGCCTGACTCCAGATGCAAGTCATGTGAGTGTGTTTTAACTCCCCCCAGAAATGGCCCAGCAAGTCACTCCGTTACAGCAAATGTTACAAAAGCAGAAGCACAACAGGTTTCTCACATCACATTGACTGCAACACTTCAAAAAGGTGGCTTCCCACCATCTCCTCAAAGGCGACGAGGAGTTGGCACTGAATGATGGCCTTCCAAACAATACTCACATCTCAAGAATAAATAAAAATAAAATATTTATCGCATGACGTTTTGAAAGTCGCTGTTGAATCCATCAGTCTTCCAGATCATACAGAATTTTGTTTTTGCAGAAATACTTTTTCTCCACGATGTTTCTTTTTTGAATTACTTAAATCTGTGACCCCTGGCCCTTCTGCAAGTGTAAATAGCTTTTCCTTATTTACTCTGTGTATGAACCCCTCGAAATTTTGAACAGCTGTACTAAGTCTTCCATTAACCACGTCTACTCTCTTCACAATTTCGGGTGCAGTGACTTCTCTTGTTATGAGGGCAAGTTCAGCAACCATTCTATGCCCACCACCCTACCGGGCGTCTGATCAATCTTGTTTCCATTAATTAATCTTTCTGTCCACATTTAGGCTTTTTCACAGGCTTTGTATTTTCTTTCCTAAATGTTTAGGTGGAAAAGCAACAAATTGGGAAGGTGGAATCCGAGTACCTGGACTCCTCAGGTGGTCTGGAGTGTTAACAGCAGGCAGGAGCATTGATGAGCCGACCAGCAACATGGATCTCTTCCCAACAATTGTCAGACTCTCAGAAGCCACGATGCCCAGAGACCGGTAAGCAGGCGATGCAGAAGAGAGAGGACAATGTGAGCCTTGCACACATACGTGAACAAAAACAGAAATAGCTGGAAAAGCTCAACAGGTCTGGCAGTATCTGTAGAGAGAAATCAGGGTTAACCTTTCAGGTCCAGTGAGGAAGGGTCACTGGACCCGAAACGTTAATTCTGATTTCTCTCCACAGATGCTGCCAGATCTGCCGGGCTTTTCCAGCAATTTCTGTTTTTGTTTCTGATTTACAGCATTCCCATTTCTTTTGGTTTTTATTTCGTGTGAACCTTGCATTGGGTCATTCGGAAGTGCTGTTACCTGTGACTTGGGAAGCTGTCACCTGTCCAGTTCACTCTGTTCAACAAAGTTCTCTGACACATCTGTGTGCAAAGTGAATATTTTCCTATTGGTGTAAAGTCACAGACAACCATCATTTCAGGTCAATTAATGATTCTATTGTTGGAAAGTGGAATGCGTGTAGAATTAGTACAGACACGATGGGTTAAATGGCCTCTTCTGTACTGTATAATGCTATGATCACATATACTCTTGCCTTTCCTGTTGCAACTGACTACCCCTCAGTTACCCTCCAGATGAGCTCGAATGACTGAAATATTAAACCTGCCTCTACCCTGCTCTCCCCCCAGGATAATTGATGGCCAGGACCTGATGCCTCTGCTACTAGGTGAAGTGCAGCAGTCAGAGCATGAGTTTCTCTTCCACTACTGTAACAGCTATTTAAGTGCAGTTCGCTGGCATCCAAGGCACAGTAAGTCCAATAGTTTCTGGTACTTTAAAGTAGTTAACAGAAGCTTTGAAGTAGGCATGTTAAGGCTCTAACTTATAAAAAACAGTTTGGTAGTTACAGCAGTTCACACACATGTATCCTTTGCTGGGTCTACAGGTTGGGCTGTTTGGAGTTTGCTGCCTCAGCTCTTTGCACTAGGAGTACTCATTTAGGCACTGGTTTAAATGGTTAAATACAATGGGACAGGTCACTCAAAGAAGAGTTGTACCTGCCGATCGATTTCAGGTCCAGCTCAACAAGTGTATTTTATTTAATCCTGAAGAAAGAAGACAAACATTAGCTGCACATAGACATACAAATAGATTCACTTAAAATTGGTCAACTCATACTCGCTAGTTTAGCCTGATAGGAGAAAAGTGAGACTGACCCCACTATTCTTTATGCACTGATCCACCAGTCAAAGAAAAAGTCCCGTGTATTTATGTTGGGGTTAGTTAGCTCAGTTGGTGAAATGGATGGTTTGCAATGCAGAGTTACACCAACAGGGTGGACTTAATTCCCACAGCGGCTGAGATTGCCATGAAGGACTCTGCTCCTCAACCTCTCCCCTCACCTTAAATGTGGTGACCCTCACCTTAAACCACCACCAGTCATCGCTATCTGATGAGAGAGCAGCCACATGGTTCAGTAGGATGATGGTGACTTTAGCCTTTACCTGAGAAGTGCACAGAAGATATGATAAAGAAGCAGGTCATGCAGCCCAACCAGTCCATGCTGGTGTTTGTGCTAGACTTACATCTCCTCCCACCTTTCCTCAATCGATCACCATTTAGCTTCTCTCTCTCCTCCCTCCAATCCTTGTCTATATTCCCTTTAAAAGCATCTAAAATATTTGATACAACCTCTCTCTCTCTCTCTCTCTCTCTGTGGTAGCGAGTTCCACATTCTCACCATTCTCTGTTTAATGAAGTTTCTTCTGAATTTCCTGTTGGATTTCTTGTTGCCTGTGTGTGTCTGAAATCATATCTCACAAACTTGATTGAGATTTTTGAAGGAGTAGCAAGGAGGATTGATGAGGGCAAAGCGGTGGATGTGATCTATATGGGTTTCAGTAAGGCATTCAACAAGGTTCCCAATGGGAGATTGGTTAACAAGGTTCGATCTCATGGAATACAGGAAAAACTAGCCATTTGGATACAGAACTGGAGGGATATGGGCCGGGTGGTGGTAGGTGGGACTAGATTGGGTTGGGATATCTGGTTGGAATGGACGGGTTGGACCAAAGGGTCTGTTTCCATGCTGTACATCTCTATGACTATATGACTGTATCTGGCATTGATAGCCTCTGGTTATGATTTCTCATTAAAAGTAAACACTCTCTATATCTACTCTACTAAAACATTACAATTTCAACAATATCTAATAGACCAACACTGGACCTTTTTTTAAAAAAAATGGATCTGGTCTGGCAATCCTTTCTTAATCTGTGATCTTTATAAATCAACTCTCTTCCCCCTCCAGTGCTTCTATAGCCATTTTATAATGTGGAAACTAGAACTGCACCCAACACACCAAGTGTGACCTATTTCCATTTGAGAGTGTGGACAATACCTTGTTTTCGTCACCTCACCAGACAGTATGAAGGCAGTACAGTAAACACTCAGTACCTCACTGGACTGTCAGCCTAGATTATCTGCTGAGGTCTCTGAAATGGAGCTTGAGGCCACGACCTTCTGAGCTGACAGTACGACTAACCGAACCGCAACTGACAGGAAATAAGACTCAAGAACAGCAGTAATAAGTCATGACTGACGAGGTAAGGAGAGTATGAATCAAAAATGAAGGAAGTAGTTCGGAAAATCAATGACGGTGGTGGCATTTTGTTAAAGATCGCAACCTCTTGCAGAACATGCCAAGAAATATGAGATATTGAGTGCCACTGTTATCTTGGGCTCTATGTCACGCTGTAGGGAATTAAGTACTTCACTCATTCTGATCATACTGATGTGTTGCAGCACCTGCCTGTCTATCTAAATCCACATCTGCAGACAATATGTCCTCTTAATATGCAAAAGTAATTCTGCTGGGGATGATACTCCATGTGTCCATATGCGACTGACAGGGATACAGTACAGCAGTTTTGGGATGAGTGGGTGACTCAAACCACATGCTATCAAATAAAATTTAAAGAGACTACTGCAATAACTGGTCAAAAAAAATCTGCTGAATAGATAGGTTTTAAATTTCCATATTCATTCCATTGCAATAATCAAATTAGATATTTATTTAAAATCTGAAATTTTTAAATGGGTACATGTTATACATTTTCAAGTTACAGTTACGCTCTCCTTGCTCTTGCACGACAGGGAATGACGACAGTAGGTCTGATTTGCCTAATCTCCATTCTGAGTGTAAACGTGGTGATTTATTATGGAAACATATTAAAATGGGAACTAAATTCCGTCTGAGTCCCACCCCTTTCACCTGTAAATTATACTTGGTCTTGAGACCCAGTTTTCCATACTAGAGGTAGCGCATATAATATGATGTGTAAGACAGTAAAGTATCTACAATGGATAGTATCTCAGCTGAATTCCGACAAAGTAATTCTATCTTCGTGACAGATCATGTTTGTGGGGCCATATCAAGTAAAAAGGCAGCAGAAAAAGAGACAGAAACGGAGTTTTCAAAGCAGCAGAGCTTCTTTTTGCTGTTCAATTTATACCGTAACTTATTCTCATATGAGATAGAAAGAAACTAACTCAATGAGTAGACTTCACACTGCTCAATGTGCTGAAAGATTAGTGGATCTCCTCTTATTACATGTTCATCTTTGGGATGTGAACAAAGAACAATACAGCACAGGAACAGACTCTTTGGCATAGAGACTGTACCAACACATGATGCTTTTCTAAATTATAAACTTTTTGCCCCTCTGGGGTCTATATCCCTCTATTCTCTGCCTGTTTGTATATCTGTCAAGATGCCTCCTAGACATTACTATTGAATCTGCCCTCACCACCTCCTCTGGCAGCGCGTTCCAGGCACTTAGCACCCTCAAACGTCACGAGCAAAGGCAGTATTTACATATAGCCAATCCCTAATTGCCCTTCAGGGGGTGTGTATATCCTTTGGAGCTTGGGTTATCATTCTTTGCAAACAGGAATAGGACCAAAACATGCCAAGCTGATTGCAGATACTACAGGGTTCCCTGTCCTCATTGAATCATACCCAAGCAATAGCCACAAACATCAGGGGTGAGGAAAGGTCTCGGGAGGGCTGAGTGAGAGAGAACAACAATAACTAGCAAGAACTGTTGATCATCTGAATTTAAATCATTTTTTTGAGTATATAGAATTTCAAGAATGAAAATATGCTGCGCACTGTGATATAGTGTCATAAAGATGTACAGCCTGTTTTGTCCATGCTGACCAGATATCCTAAATTAATGTATTTCCATTTTCCAACACTTGGCCCATATTCCCCCTAAACCCTTCCTATTCATATGCCCATCCAGATGCCTTTTAAATGTTGTAACTGTACCAGCCTCCACCACTTACTCTGACAGCTCATTCCATTCATGCACCACCCTCTGTGTGAAAGAGTTGCCCTTTAGATCCCTTTTAAATCTTTCCCCTCTCACCTTAAACCTATGCCCTCTAGTTTTGGACTACCTCACTTGGAGAAAAGATCTTGGCTATTCACCCCATCCATGCTCCTCATGATTTTATAAACCTCTATAAGATCAGCCCTCAGCCTCTGGTGCTCCAGAGAAAATAACCCCAGCCTATTCAGCCTCCCACTACAGCTCAAAGCTTCCAACCCTGGCAACACCCTTGTAAATCTTTTCTGAACCCTTTCAGGTTTCACAACATCCTTTCTAAATCAGGGAGATCAGAATTGCACGCAGTGTTCCAAAAGTGGCCTAACCAATGTCCTGTACAGCCACAATGTGATATCCCAACTCCTGTACTCAATACTCTGACCAATAAAGGAAAGCATACCAAACGCCTTCTTCACTATCCTGCCCATCCTGGGACTCCACTTCCAAGAAACTATAAATTTGCTTTCCAAAGTCCCTTAGTTCAACAACACTGCCCAGGACCTCAGCATTAAATGTATAAATTCTGCCCTGATTTGCCTTTCCAAAATGCAGCACCTCACATTTATCTAAATTAAACTCCATCTGCCATTCCTTGGCTCTTTGGCTCATCTGATCAAGATCCCGTTATACTCTGAGGTAACGTTCTTTGCTGTCCACTACACCTTCATTTTTGGCATAATCTGCGAACTTACTAACCAAATCTACTATAATCTCATCCAAATCATTTATATAAATGACAAAAAGCAATGGATCCAGCACTGATCCTTACGACACACCTCTAGTCACGGGTCTCCAGTCTGAAAAGCAACCCTCCACCAGCACCATCTGCCTTCTACCTTCAAGCCAGTTCTGTGTCTAGATGCTTTCATGTTGTATGGTCTATAATAGTGCAGCGTAACAAATATTGTGTATCTACTGGTGGCTTCTGGGAGGTCTGATCTGAACACTTGGGTGGTCACACTTGTTATGGACCAGGCTAGACCTCCTCAAAACATATCAAGAAAGTAGCCCAGACCCTAACTTTTCTAGTTGTTTTAAGCAGGTGTAAAGTGGATATTCCAGGAGGGATGCAGTTGGCCCAACCATTTAGTTTTAAACAAAACAGAATTTACTTGCAAGATTACCAAATGAAATGCAAACAAAAGAGAACAGAATACAGAATAACTTAACCTATCCTAAAACCCAACAGACTATCCCAACTTAATGATGCTGTTCAAAATTCCTGCAACAATCCCCATAAACACTCCTTGGCACAGAATTTAAAATCAAACACAGGGCGTTACAGGAGAGAGAGAGAGAGATGGCAGAGAGATTCAGCATGGAACACCTTCTCCCATGTAGCTATTTCTTTTGGATTTCCAAATAACAACTGACTAGCAGATCTCAACAGCAGACAGCTAAACCCAAACCAAGCCAGACTAGAGAAAAGCCGAGCTGGGAGAATTGGCCACTCCCCTTTCATTGTACAAGTGTTTTTTTTAACTTGAAAGCCTTTTGCCTAAGGCAATATCTGTTGGCTGTAATCAAACTAGCCCTAAAAACCCATCTAAGCCAGACACCCCAAAGTCTCTGTGCTTACAAACCCTCTGGAAAAAAACCAAGGACAATAGAACTTTATTAAAGGAGCAGCATTGTCACGCAATACCTATGTGAACTGGCAAACTTGCCAGCAATAATGATTTATTTAATAATGTTAATATCTCATCTATGATTTATCCTCCTATGTTTATCACAGGTTCCTCTATATGGAAAGCTCACTTCTTCACACCAAACTTCAATCCAGAGGGGTCTCAGGGTTGCTTTGACACACATGTTTGCTTCTGCTATGGAGATTTCATCAGTCCTCATGACCCACCTTTGCTCTACGACCTCTTGAGGGACCCATCAGAATCATTCCCACTAACACCCACCTCAGAATCCCAATATCACCAGATTCTGGAAGTGATGAAGGAGGCTGTAAGGAAGCACCAGGAGACTCTGACACCAGTGCCCGATCAGTTATCAATAGGTAATTTGATTTGGAAGCCTTGGCTCCAACCATGCTGCAGCACTGTGTGGAAACGCTGCTACTGTGATAAAGAAAGAAACAGCAGCACAGCACTGGATTGAATAATGGATTAAATACAACTCCCTCATCTGAGGCCTCAGGAAAGATGAGCATTTGGCATGATTGTATTTTTCTTTTTTTTTCTCACCGTTTGTTGTGTATACTCTTTCCTTCCTTTTTTCCTTTCTTTCTTTCAATTTGTTATTTTCTCTTCTCTCTCTTTATCTCACTCTCTCTCTTCCTCTGTCCTTTCTTCCTCTCTCACTTTCTTTCTCTCTCGCTTTTCTATCCCTCTCTATCTCTTTTTTTCGCTCTCCTTTCTTTCGCTCGCCTCTTTCTTTCTCTGTCACTTTCTTTCTTTGTCTTTCTTTCTCTCTCTCTCTCACACACACTCTTACCTCTCTCACACACACATTGTCTCTCTGTCCTTTACAAACACTCTATCTGTCAGACATGTGTTTGGTGTACTGTACTGGTAGTTGTGCCCTAAGCAAATGGCTCGCTGATATCGAACTGAGAATGATGCACCCATGCGTCACTGAGTGCTGTGCCAAGGTTCAAGTTAATGTAGGGTTGAAGAAAATTTTCTCCTAATCTAACCATCCCCCAAATCCAATTTGGAAGTATTTGACATATTCAAAGATGACAAAATGCTCAGTTCTAAATCTATCCTTGTCTTTCAATCCCTCCATGAGTTTGGCCACTTAGTAGCCATCCTTCTCCAGCTCTATGTAGCTCCGAACTCCATCCCCTACACTCTCTCAGCAAAGATGACTTGAGCCTTCATCTGCCTGACTGCTTCTCTCCAAAAATCCCCTCACTGAAGCCTCTGTATTTCTGTTCTCTGTTTCTAAATGCTTTACTCAACGGCTGAACACTTGGCCTCTCCTCCTAATGTCTCCTTTCCTCGCTCAGTGACTGTTTTCAATACGGCACCTTTTATGCACCTTGGGACTTTATTTTATGACGGAATGAAGGATACTAAATGCGGTTTATTGACCTTCTTTTATTAACGAGCACAATATTCACAATATTTTAAATAGGAAGATGTCTGACTCCAATTTCAACAGGTGATGCCAAGCAGGTTGAGATAATTGTTGACCGATCTATCTGATCTATATTGAGATATGGCCACCACACTTCAGGCATTGTATGTATATATCACTATATATTAATCATTCCATTGTTATGCAAAAAAAGGGAGAGAAAGCCATTTGTCCCTCAATGGTTTACTCGGATCTCGGGGATAGCTGGGCTTTGACAAGCACTTACCTAATCACTAAGAGGAAAAGCTTGATCTTCTATTTACTTCAGCATTTGGAGAAGACCAACACACATCAACATCAGGATGTGCTGCAATAGCAGCAAACTGTATCTCTTTGCCTGAAAGGGGCAGACCGTTATACACAGAGAAGCATCGCAGCAATCTCTATGAATATAACTGACTAATACCTCATGCACTGCATGGTGTTCCAACACGTCCTGTGATGTACGACAGGAGGTCTGCCACGGTACAAGTTTTGCATGTGTGTGTGGTGTCCTATAGGAAAAATTGGGATTTCAAAGTGAACTTAAGACTTGAGTATTTATGGGCGCGTTTCATGACTTCAGGTTGTCTCAAAGTGCTTCGCAGCCACAGAGATACTCCTGAAGTGTAGGCACCGTTGTAATGTAGGAATCAACGGAGTTGCATTAAAAGTAGGGTGAAAAACAAAAATAATCATGGCCACTTAGGATCGTTTGAACCGGTTTCATTTTAAAGGAAGCTATTGAGACATGTTCGAGAAACCAGCAGTCACTCAGTCCTTTCTAATTCTCTAAACATGACTCGGTTATTAAAATTTATTTAATATGTATTATGTCCTCAGATGTAAAATGTGATTGCTAATGTTGGAATTATAGATATTTTGCAAAGGGGTTTTCAAATAAAAAGGTACGGATACATATGGATCTTGTGATTTTTCAGTCAGAGGAGGTTAATGATTGAGGGAACCTCCTGTGACTCCACACTTGTCATTCAAACCCTCGTAGCAAGAGTTGAGCTTGATGTAGAGGATAGGGAACATATATAGAGCTGGTATTTCCTGGTTGACTAAACAATATTCAGAGGACTTTAGCTGGGGAATGAGTCTTGTGCAGTGTGGTGGTGGTGGTGTCGAGGGTGGGAGGGGGAGGTGGTAGACAGTGTGATCAAGCAACCCCGAACAGGTTTTCAGTTGGTCCTTGCAGAATGTAACTGACAGGTGCTTTGAGTAGAATTGCCATCCACAGACAACCTGATTGACAGAGATAACATTGGGGGAGTGGGAGTGCTCTCCAAATCAATCCACTGCCCGTAAGAAACCTGCTTTGAAATGGCTAGACATGACTTCATTACCTGGTTCTATCAGGAGACAGGAGTTGGTTTTAGGATATTGAAAATAATTGCATTAATTTCTGATGGCTGGAAGCTACATCTGTTCATAAGCAATATAGTGAACATGTCCAGTTCTCAACTTAACAAACGTTCGGAGACCAACTTGTTATGGATTAGGCCAGACCCCCTCAAAACGTTTCAGGAAGCTAGCCCAGGCCTGAATGTTTCCAGTTGTTTTGGGCAGGTATAGAATGGATATTCCAGGACTGATGCAGCTGCTCAAAGCCCCTCAGTTTTAAACAAAACAGAATTTATTTTCAGAGTACAGAACAAAACAAAAAAAAAGAGGACAGAATGCAGAATAACTTAATATCTCCAAAAACCCAATAGACTATCCCAACTTAATGATGCTGTTCCAAATTCCTGCAACAATCCCCATAAACACCTCTTGGCACATAAAATAAAATCAAACACGGGATCTTACAGGAGAGAGAGAGATGTCAGAGAGATTCAGCATGGAAGACCTTCCATGTAGCTGCTTCTTTTGGATTCCTAGCCAACAACTGAGCAGTCGCTCTGAATAGCCAGAGTGCTCGAACCAAACCAGACCAGAGAACATCCAAGCTGGGAGAACTAGCCACTCCCCTTACATTGCGCAAGTGTATTTTTTAAACTTAAAAGCTTCTTCAAGAAGATGAATGCAGACAAAATGCAACCTCTGTCTTTACAATTCCTCTGAAAAGAATCCAAGGACAATCTAACCTTGTTAAAGGAGCAACATCATTTGACCTCCTCCTTTAAAGATATGCACCATTAATAGTCAAAGATGGCTACATTGAAAACCCACTTAATCTTATACTGATAGCATACTATAACAGAAATACACATCACATTGACAATAATCATGCGAACATGCACACTACATTCTATTAATTTACTTTACTCCCGCCACCAAATACTGTTTCTCATCCGAGTCTGGACAGTGCATTGGCAATCACATTTTCTCATCCTTACACATGCCCAGTTTTCAAGTTGAATGGCTGTAACAACAAGCTCCACTGAAACAGTCTGGAATTTTCATCCTTAAGTTTCCCCACAAACTTCCACGGTCAGTGTGTATGATTCTCTCAGATACTTTACTGGTAACATAAACATTGAAATGTCTCAAAGTCTCCTTTTCAACCATCGAACATTTCTGCTGATGACTGTTCAACTTCCTGGATAAATACCCAATAGGTCTTTCCATCTTCGTGTTGTCTTCCTGTAACAGCACAGCACCAAAACCCACATCTACCTTGAATGGCTTAGCGTAAATTAGGAAGGTAAAAACAATGACTGCAGATGCTGGAAACCAGATTCTGGATTAGTGATGCTGGAAGAGCACAGCAGTTCAGGCAGCACCCAAGTAGCTTCAAAATCGACATTTTGGGCAAAAGCCCTTCAGGAATAAAGGCAGTGAGCCTGAAGCGTAGAGAGATAAGCTAGAGGAGGGTGGGGGTGGGGAGAAAGTAGCATAGAGTACAATGGGTGAGTGGGGGAGGGGATGAAGGTGATAGGTCAAGGAGGAGAGGGTGGAGTGGATAGGTTGAAAAGGAGATAGGCAGGTAGGACATGTCCAGACAAGTCATGGGGACAGTTACTGAGCTGGAAGTTTAGAACTAGGGTGAGGTGGGGGAAGGGGAAATGAGGAAACTGTTGAAGTCCACATTGATGCCCTGGGGTTGAAGTGTTCCGAGGCGGAAGATGAGGTGTTCTTCCTCCAGGCGTCTGGTGGTGAGGGAGCGGCGGTGAAGGAGGCCCAGGACCTCCATGTCCTCGGCAGAGTGGGAGGGGGAGTTGAAATGTTGGGCCACGGGGCGGTGTGGTCGATTGGTGCGGGTGTCCCAGAGATGTTCCCTAAAGCGCTCTGCTAGGTGGTGCCCAGTCTCCCCAATGTAGAGGAGACCGCATCGGGAGCAACGGATACAATAAATGATATCAGTGGATGTGTAAGTAAAACTTTGATGGATGTGGAAGGCTCCTTTAGGGCCTTGGATAGAGGTGAGGGAGGAGGTATGGGCGCAGGTTTTACAGTTCCTGCGGTGGCAGGGAAAAGTGCCAGGATTGGAGGGTGGGTTGTTTGGGGGTGTGGACCTGACCAGGTAGTCGTGGAGGGAACGGTCTTTGTGGAAGGTGGAAAGGGGTGGGGATGGAAATATATCCCTGGTAGTGGGGTCTTTTTGGAGGTGGCGGAAATGTTGGCGGATGATTTGGTTTATGCGAAGGTTGGTAGGGTGGAAGGTGAGCACCAGGGGTGTTCTGTCCTTGTTACGGTTGGAGGGGTGGGGTCTGAGGGCGGAGGTGCGGGATGTAGACGAGATGCGTTGGAGGGCATCTTTAACCACGTGGGAAGGGAAATTGCGGTCTCTAAAGAAGGAGGCCATCTGGTGTGTTCTGTGGTGGAACTGGTCCTCCTGGGAGCAGATCCGGTGGAGGCGGAGGAATTGGGAATACGGGATGGCATTTTTGCAAGAGGTAGGGTGGGAAGAGGTTAAATCCAGGTAGCTGTGGGAGTCGGTGGGTTTGTAAAAAATGTCAGTGTCAAGTCGGTCGTCATTAATGGAGATGGAGAGGTCCAGGAAGGGGAGGGAGGTGTCAGAGATGGTCCAGGTAAATTTAAGGTCAGGGTGAAATGTGTTGGTGAAGTTGATGAATTGCTCAACCTCCTCGCGGGAGCACGAAGTGGCGCCAATGCTGTCATCAATGTAGCGGAGGAAGAGGTGGGGAGTGGTGCCGGTGTAATTACGGAAGATCAACTGCTCTACCTAGCCAACAAAGAGACAGGCATAGCTGGGGCCCATACGTGTGCCCATAGCTACCCCTTCGGTCTGGAGGAAGTGTTAAGGAGAAATTGTTAACGGTGAGGACCAGTTCGGCCAAACGCATGAGAGTGTCGGTGGAAGGGTACTGTTGGGGACGTCTGGACAGGAAAAAACGGAGGGCTTGGTGGCCCTGGTCATGGCGGATGGAGGTGTAGAGGAATTGGATATCCATGGTGAAGATGAGGCGTTGGGGGCCGGGGAAACGGAAGTCTTGGAGGAGGTGGAGGGCGAGGGTTATGTCTCGAATGTAGGTGGGGAGTTCCTGGACTAGGGGGGATAGAACAGTGTCGAGGTAGGTAGAGATGAGTTCAGTGGGGCAGGAGCATGCTGAGACAATGGGTCGGCCAGGGTGGTCAGGCTTGTGGATCTTGGAAAGGAGGTAGAACCGGGCAGTGCGGGGTTCCCGGACTCTGAGGTTGAAAGCTGTGGGTGGGAGATCTGAGGTGATGAGGTTCTGTACGGTCTGGGAGATGATGGTTTGGTGATGGGGGTGGGGTCATGGTCGAGGCGGCAGTAGGAAGAGGTGTCCTCGAGTTGATGTTTGGCTTCAGCGGTGTAGAGGTCAGTGCGCCAGACTACCACTGCGCCCCCTTTATCCGCTGGCTTGATGGTGAGGTTGGGATTGGAGCAGAGGGATTGGAGGGCTGCATGTTGTGAGGGTGAGAGGTTGGAGTGGGGGAGGGGGGTAGACAGGTTGAGGCGGTTAATGTCCCGGCGGCAGTTGGAAATGAAGAGGTCGAGGGCAGGTAATAGGCCAGCGCGGGGTGTCCAGGTGGATGCAGTGTGTTGGAGGTGGGCGAAGGGGTCCTCGGAAGGTGGGCGGGAGTCCTGATTGTGAAAGTAAGCTCGGAGGCGGAGGCGACGGAAGAATTGTTCGACGTCACGGCGTGTATTAAATTCATTGATGCGTGGACGGAGGGGGATGAAGGTGAGTCCTTTACTGAGGACTGATCGTTCGTCCTCAGTGAGGGGGAGGTCTGGGGGGATGGTGAAAACTCGGCAGGGCTGGGAGCTGGGATCTGGTGTGGGTGTAGAGCTGGGAGTGGGGGCAGAACCTGTAACTGGAGTGGGTGTGATGGTGGGGGGAATGGGGGTGGAGTCATGAGCAGGGGTAGTGTTCCCTTTGGGGTTCTGGGGGGTGGGGATAGTGACAGTGGGGTCTGTGGGGGGCATGTCAGCAGAATGCAGGTGAGTGGCGCTGGTGGGGGCGGAAGTGGTGGTGACCATGGCAGTAGGGGTGGCGGAAGTCACTGAGCGTGTGGCATCAGCGATGATGTAGCGTAAATTAGGTATGGCTAATACCAGGGCAGTGGTTAACACAGGTTTCGGGCTGTCAAATGCCTTCTGACAGTCAGCTGTCCACTGAAGCTTCTTGCCTTTCCTTACCCACTCAGTGAGTACAGCAGCCACACTGCCAAAATTTGATCCGAATTTTCGATAAAATCCATTCAATCCCAGCAATCGTAGTACCCGCTGTTTTTGTTGATGGTATGGGAAACTCCCCAATTACCTTTGTTTTTGCATCCCATGTAGCCATTTATCAATGTCCAATAACGTGGCCCAGGAAGGTGACTTGGGCTTTGACAAATCATTTTTAGCTGGGTTTATCCCCAAGCCTGCCTTCCAATGTCAATCGAACAATTCATATAAACGTTGCAAATGTTCCTTCATGTATGACTAAAAATCACCAGGTCATCGATATATATATATACACGACACAGTTGTGTAATCCGGCAATGACCTTTTGGTTAGTCTCTGAAATGAGGCTGGCACATTTTTCATATCGAACAACATGACTTTAAACTGATACAGTTCATTCGGTGTTACAAAAGCCAAAATTATCTTCGCTCTTTCAGACAAAGGTAGTACCCGTTGCCAGTACCCGTTGAGCAAGTCTAACTTAGAAATATAAGTTGCTTGTCCCACCTTTTCAACACAGTCTTCTAAATGTGGAATCAGATATGCATCAGCCTCTGTAACTACATTGACTTTGCAATTGTCTGCACATAACCATTGGGTACCGTTTGGTTTTGGCACATTATTATGGGTGAGTTCCAGTCATTGTAACTCACTTTGATTATCTCCTCTTGGAGCATACATTCAATCTCCTTTTGAACCTGTGCCAACTTTGGAGGGTTATGATTATAAGAATGTCACTTATTCAGAACAGCATCTCCTATATCTACATAGTGCATAATTAGGTTAGTACTTCCCAGTTTATTTCCATATACCTCCCATATATTGCGATCGCAACAACACTTTAAGGTCTGGAAGGCAACTCAATAATTTTTCCCAATTTTTGACAACTCCCTCACTGTCTACTTTAACTTGAGGAATGTTCAATTCAGAATTCTCTCAACTTGGTTCTTCCCACTGTGTTGTAACAAATAACACGTTCTCCCTCTTGCTTTCCTTCCCTGTCAAAACACCTTTTGAGCATATTCGCATGACACACTCTGTGAGATTTCTTTCCATCTGGAGTCCTTATCAAATAGTTCATTCAATTTCCTTTCGACTTGATAAGGTCCACTAAACCTTGCTTTTTAAGGATCACATCACTGGAAAGTAACACTAATACCTTATCCCCGAAAGCAAAATAGTAAGATTTTGATTTCTTGTCTGCTTCCCATTTCATTGTATGCTGTGATACTTTTAAAAGCTGTCTAACCAACTCCCCCGCTCTATTTAATCATGTCCTAAAATCTGACACATAGTCCAAATGTGTAGTCTCTGAATTTTGACTCATCAATTTCTCTTTAATCAATTTCAGTGGTCCTCTCACTTCATGTACAGAACCTAATTCAAATGGACTGAATTTGTTCGATTCATTTGGTGCATCTCTGATCGCAAAAAGCACAAATGGAATTCCCTTATCCCAATCATCTGGATAGTCTTGACTATAAGCCCTCAACATAGTCTTTAATGTCTGATCTCATCTTTGTAGTGCTCCCTGTGATTCTGGATGGTATGGGGTAGATTTGAATTGTTTTATTCCTCAGCTGTCCATGACTTCCTTCAATAATTTTGATGTGAAGTTTGACTCTTGATCTGATGTATCTGTGTGGATAGTCTATATCGAGTGAAAAATTTTAGTAACTCCTCTATAACCCTTTTAGCTGTGATATTGTGTAATGGAATGACCTCTGGAAATCTAGTGGACACATCCATTATTGTTAACAAATACTGATTCCCAATTTTTGTTTTAGATAGGTGTCTACACAATTAATTAAGACTCTTGTCAAAGGTACTTCAGTTGCAGGAGTAGGTATTAAAGATGTGGGCTTTATTACTGCCTGTAGTTTTCCAATTACCTGACTTGTATGACACGTCTGGCAAAATTCAACTACATCAGTGTGCAGTCCAGGTGAGTAAAATGTTTTTGTATTTTAGCTTGAGTTTTCCTCACTCCTAAATGACCTCCTAGTAGTAGTTCATGCGCCACCTGTAACACCTCCTTTCTCTAACCCACTGACAATATGGCTTGATGAACCTCTGCCCATTTCTCATCTGCCTGAATATGTGATGATCTCCATTTCCTCATTAAGACATCATTTTTAAGATAGTAGCACACTGGGATTCTTTTAGATTTTTCTTCCGTGTATGCTTTTTGAGACAATTGGTTTAGCTTCTCATCTCTCTGCTCTAACAAGTTAATTTCTCTGAGCTAAAGATCACTGCTTTGTCATTTGTCTGCTCCTGGTTTGTCTCATACATTAATCACACAGAGTCTCTGCTAATTCCACTTCAATTTTGTTATCTGTACTCTTTGATCTCTTCTGTTTTAACTGGTCACTTTGTGACCTCATTACCACACAGTCAGGAAAGATCCCAGGATATATGTCCTGTAATAGTTCAGTTGTCTGAGTTTCCACTGGCTTTTCAACTACAGCACTTCTACCTATGAACCAGCTATATCATTAGCAAGGGCAAATTGTATTCCTGGAGCTGAGAGTTTGTCCAGTACTCCTACCACGAATTGTCCACTCTTCACTGGACACTCTAACCTCATTCTACATAATTGAGCACTTCTTGTTTCACCATGAATTCCCGTTGCTTGCACCTTTTCTGGCAATAGTCCTTCTGAGTTAGATATCTCGTCATCTTTCAGCAACAAAGATTGAGAGGATCCTGTATCTCTTAATATCCCTTTTCCTGCTGCTCCAGGCCTATGCGAGTAAACTTTACCTTCGAAGGTATATGATTTAAGATGATCTGGCACTTCTTCCTTAACCAACCTCCAACCAGCTTGTACACTCTGGTGCAGCTTTCTAGCCTCCACTGTGCTTTCTGTTACCACATCAACAAAATTCACTGGCTTATCCTGTTTTCCTACATCTGGCTTCCCAGTGCTTTTCCTAACCCACCAATATTGTGATTTCATGTTGCCTACTTTATTGCAGTGAAAACACCAGAGATTTTTAACTTCTCTTTCCCCTTCAAGAGTTTCCTTTTGACCCTGTGGTAAGTTCTCCTCATGATTTTCACTGAGATCTACCTTTCCCTTTCCACGTGAATATTTATATTCCATCATGAAGAAGGGGTAGTTTGGACACAAAGCGTTAACTCTGTTTCTCTCCTCACTGCTGCTGCCAAACCTGCTGATTTAACCCAGGACTTTCTGTTCTTATTTCAGATCTCCAGTGTCTGCAGTACTTGGTTTTTGTTATATTCATGGTGTTTAAAACATTTCTGTTCGTATCCTTATAGCCAAAATAATCATTACACGTCTTAGAAGGATGGCCAGTTTTGTTGATGATGACAACTTTGAGTGTGATTTTATTTTAAACCAGTGCAATGGATTCCATAAGCTCAAATAAAGGCCAATTGCTGCTGGAAATCTGCAGCAGACAGAGAATTCTTGAGAAACTAAGCAGGTTTGGCAGCGTCTATGGAGAGAGAAAAACAGAGTTAACATTTCCCAAGTCTGGTATGACTTTTACTGAACCTGACCCCAAGGTTCTTTGAAAGAAGACTCATACTGGACTCAAAACATTTGCTTTGTCTTTCCACTGATGCTGCCAGACCTAATAATGTTTTTTTTTAAGCATTCTATACATTTGTTCAAGTTGCTCTTAAAGTAATTTGTGTTTAAATTTCTGACATTTTATTCACTGTTGTGCTGATCACAGCTGAACTGCTCTGAAAAGATCAGCACAACCAAGGGGAAAACCCGATGAAAGTACATTTGGATAAATCGATGTAAACATATCAGCACATCGATGAAATCATTGGTGTTGCTTCCCTCTCTCATCCAGAATTGGAGAAATTCATTAATTTTGCTTCCAATTTCACCTGGTCCATCTCTGATTTGGTTTGATTTGATTTATTGTAATCACCTAAGTACAATGAAAAGTTTTGTTTGCCTTACTGACTCCTCCCTTCCATTCCTCGACATCTCTGTTTCCATTTCCGGGGATAGGCCGGGGACAGTTACCTTGATGCAACATCCTCACCCCTTGCACCCGGTAGAGACTCCATTCTATTCACCCGGTGTCTCCATCTTGGACAGTTCACGTAGCATCGGCGGCAGTCTGATGTCCAGCCCATCAGAAGGGGGTTTGTGTTCCCAGCGGTGGCGGAAGGAGGCACGGTTTGGGCCCAGTGCCCTTGGGACCCCACAACATCAGCAATGGCTATTTCAACGTTGGTTGCTTCAGCAACCACATTACCAGAATCAGGCCCATGTGGACTCATGTTGGTGATGGTGTTGGTGGAGGCAAGATGGCACCAATGAATGGTGACACAGTGGCAGTGGTGAAGAGACTCAATGCTGGCCAACTGCATTGAGCTGTTGTTGGACTCAGCATCTGGTTGGAAGAGCCTCGATCCAGGCCTATTCGTAAGGCCATTTACAAGAAGGACTGCAAAGTGAAACTTTTAACTTTATTTCATTCTTTATATTAGGTTAAATTCCCTACAGTGTGGAAACAGGCCATTCGGCCCAACAAGTCCACATCAACCCATTGAAGAGTAACCCACCCCCCTCCATTTATCCCTAACTAATGCACCTAACACTATGGGCAATTTTGCATGGCCAGTCCACATAACTTGCACATTGTTGGACTGTGGGAGGAAACCAGAGCACCCGGAGGAAAGCCACGCAGACACGGGGAGAATGTGCAAACTCCACAGACAGTTGCCTGAAGCTGGATTGAACCAGGATCCCTGGCACTGTGAGGCAGTGGTGCTAACCATGCCATATTCTATGTCTTGGTTTGTTTTCTGTGTTTTAAGATGGGACTGGATAGTGGCGACATTACACAACACTTTTCATTGTATTTGTAGAGAATACAGTAGTGCCTTGACTATCTGAACGAGATGGGCAGGGAGTATATTGTTTGGATAATTGATCATTCAGATAACCGGAAACAAGCAGTAATTTATGAGTGCCAGTTATCCAAACATTTCTCGGTTATCCAGCAATGTGCACCAACATGCCGTTTATCCTATAACTGATCTATCGTAAACAAGCAATAATTTGATGGTGGGTTATCGAACATTTCTCGGTTATCCTGCAATGCCCACCATAATGCCATCTAACTGATAACTGAATGTTCAGTTACCAAGTGCCGTTTTTACGAGACCTTGAGATCTTGTTCAGATAATCTGAAATTCCAATAATTGATGTTTGGATAATCGAAGTTCTACTTTACATTGTAACCAGTGCACGTGACAATATGTAAACCAATCAAACCTGTTCCCATGATGCCAGCTTCTACAGGAGAGCCTCTGAAAAGTCCACTTTCTTGGAACTGATGGGCTGGACCGTGTTCACGCACTCAGCCGAAAACCTGGGTGAGTATGCCTCACCATCACAGACTTCATTGGCAAATGTATGGAGGACTGTACCAAGTTGGTCAATCTGAGTGTTCCCCAAGAGGAAAAGTTTGGATGAGCCAGAAAATCCACTCCCTACTGAAGACCAGACCTGCAGCTTTCAAGTCAGATGACCCAGACCTACACAGGAGTTATGACAACCTCAAGGCCATCAGGGATATATGGGATACTTGTCTTTGTTAGCTGAGGTATAGCATCTAAGAGCAGGGTGGTAATGGTGAAATAGTATAAAACTGTATATAAACACCTCTCAAGCCTGCCATTTGAGAAGATCATGGCTGATCACATTGCTTCAACTGCACTTCGGTGTTGATCACAAAACATTCCCACCTCCCCCAACCCACCCAATTACATTTGACCACCCTGGCGATTAAACATCTACCCAATTCAGCCTTAAATATGTTCAATGGCTCAACCTGCACTGCTCTCTGGGAGAGAGAAGGCAACACTCCAACAATCCACTGAGAGAAAAATGTCCTTCTCTCAAGGGTGGCACAATAGCTCAGTGATTAGCACTACTACCTCACAGCGGGAGACCTGGGTTCGATTCCAGCCCCGGGCGACTGTCTGCAGTTTGCACATTCTCCAGTGTCCGCATGAGTTTCCTCCTGGTGCACTGGTTTCCTCCCACAGTTCAAAGTTTTGGGTGGATTGGCCATGCTAAATTGTCCCATAGTCCAGGAGTGTACATGTTAGGTGGGTTAGCCATGTGAAATGCAGGGTTACAGGGATTGGGTGGGATGCTCTTTGGGGGTCAGTGTGGACATGATGTGGACAGATTCTATGGATCCAGTAACTCATTGGCTGGCAGTGCCTTAGCCTGGCAGTAGGCACTGCCAGACTGCAACCAGTCTAAAGCAGAATGCCTAATAGATCACTAGATGCAGGTAGGATGGTGCCATTGGATTTTGGCCATCATAGGTAGGTGGATTTTAACGTGGAAGGTGTTGCAGAGTTGGGGCACACAATCTTCTGGGAAGGTGCCTCGATGCATATGGGGCCACCACCCAAAGGTATCCTGCTTTTCCATTCCTTTATAAACCTGTGGGCAAAAAAGGTGATTTTTTTCCTGCCTGTCTGCCCAACGAATTGTGCTATAACATGGGCAGGAGTTAATTATGGGTCTCCACAGACTAATGGCCTTAAGGGCTATGGGGACAATACAGGAAAGTGGCATTGATATATATGAATGATATATTTGATCAGGAATGATCTGTTTGAATGCTGGGATAGAATCATTGGCCTGAATAGTCTATTCCTGTTCCGACTGTTAAAGGAGAATTCTCCCCTTTATTTGTTAGACTTGGTTTCTTTGTTATAAGTTAATGTTTGGATGCGTGGAAGCAGTACACATTAAGAGAATGGTGCATAACTCAAATCGTCATCACAACGATAGAAGTTTTTATTTTGAAACCCCCATACCTACTTCTATGCAGCGGGAAAAACATCCTTGGCCAGGGAACCAGTCACAAGCAAAACCTGGTATGGGCAATGCTTACATGAGAAACAAAGTGAAGGAGGAGGGTAGAGATTCAAATTAAAACAGAGTTGGAGAGGAAAGAATAAAGGTTTTATAACTACTCTTAAATATAAGACAGCACCTTCCAAACCCACAACCACTTCCATCTAGAAGGACAAGGGCAGCAGATACACAGGAATACCAAGTTCCCCTCCAACCCATGCACCAATCTGACTTGAAAGCATGTTGCCATTCCTTCAGTGTCATTGGGTCAAAATCCTTCCCTCACAGCATTCTGGGTCTACCTACAGTACATGGACTGTAGCAGTTCATGAAGGCAGCTCAACCCTACCTTCTCAAAGTGCAACTAGAGACAGGCAATAAATGCTGGCCCTCCAGTGACACCCACACCCCACAAGCGAATCAAACAAAAGAAGCTTCCAATCCAATGCTTCTAAAAGTAGTACCTTCCAATTAAAGCCTTACACGCTTTTAACGTTTATCTCTGTTCAACCCTTGTTGCAATGCTCACCTTTCAAGGTAGTCCACATGACCATATTGTTCAATCGTAGTCAAACTTATTAAATCACAGCCAAACTAATACATGTGATTATGTTACCCAATCGCATGTTCACATCTAGTTGCAGTATGCACTTTATGATTACCAGTAAATGTGCACTGAGTATTCTCCCTTTCAGTTACTCCTGTTGCCCACATTGTCTATCTTCCCTTTCACTATATTCCGAATTGAATTGTCAACAAACTAAATTGACCCTTTATCAATTTCCAAAAAGCTGCCAATCTCAGTCACCACCCACCTCTGTTTTTGTGGGAGGGGGTTCCCAGGGTGGCTGAGAATGTGGTGAAATCCAATCTGCGCTCTCGGTATGGCTCAGTAAACCTTCAAAAAAAAAATTCTCTCTTTTTAAATTCCATTTTCTTTGTAATAGATGCCAACACTCTATTTACCTTGCTAATCACTAACTGTACCTGTGTATTAATTTATTTTGAATTGGAGGTGGGGTGGACAGAGTCAGAGTCAGAAGTCACACGACACCAGGTTAATAGTCCTAGGAGACAGTAAGGACCACAGATGCTGGAAACCAAGGTCAGTAGATGTGATGCTGGAAAAGCACAGCAGGTAAGGCAGCATCCGAGTGCAAGAAAGTGAACATTTGGGCCAAAACTCATCGTCAGAACTGGAATAACTTTCAAATAAACCTGTTGGACTAGAACCTGATGTCTTGTAATTCTGACTCTATTTGTAAGGATTCATGTACCAGGCCATTTAAATCTCTCTGTGCCACAATGCCCTACAATCTTTTTCCATTTAAATAATATTCTGCTTTTCTACTTCCTCTGTCATAACAAGCTTATATATTTCGGAAAGGTCGTTTTTCATTCTTCTAAACTCCAATGAGTACAGACCCAACTTTACTTTACCTCTCCTTATAAAACAATCCTGGCATACCCAGGATCGGCAAGTGAATCTTCTCTGGGCTGCTTTTAATGCCAGTGTATCGTTACCTAGATAAGGGACTAAAGCTTTTCACGGTATTCCAGGTGTTGGTTTAGCCAGTAACTTATGTAGTTTAGCAAAACTTCCCTACTTTTACAGGAGCAAAATTACTGCATTTACTGGAACCTGCATTAAAAACAAAAAATGCTGGAAATCACAGCAGATCAGGGGGCATCCGTGGAGAGAGAGCAAGTTCACGATTTGAGTCCAGATGCCAGGGTTAGAGGATTTGAGCTATAGGGAGAGGCTGAACAGGCTGGGGCTGTTTTCCCTGGAGTGTTGGAGGCTGAGGGGTAACCTTATAGAGGTTTACAAAATTATGAGGGGCATGGATAGGGTAAATAGGCAAAGTCTTTTCCCTGGGGTCGAGGAGTCCAGAACTAGAGGGCATAGGTTTAGGGCGGGAGTGGAAAGATATAAAAGAAACCTACGGGGCAACTTTTTCACACAGATTGTGGTATGTGTATGGAATGAGCTACCAGAGGAAGTGGGTGAGGCTGGTACGATTGCAACATTTAAGAGGCATTTGGATGGGTAAATGAATAGAAAGGGTTTGGAGGGATATGGGCCGGGTGCTGGCAGGTGGGACTAGATTGGGTTGGGATATCTGGTCGGCGTGGACGGGTTGGACCGAAGGTCTGTTTCAATGCCGCACATCTCTATGTCTCTCTGACTATGATTCTTCATCCTTCCCTTTCTTTGTGCTTTACTTGTTACATTCTCTATCACCATTATTATGGACCACATCAGATCCCCTCAAAATATTATAAGAAGGTAGCCTAGACCCTTTTTCTTATTTTAAAGACAGTGTGTTGTCCAGCTGTGATGCAACTGATCAAACCACTTGACATAAAGCAAAACACAATTTATTTAACCGCTGTAGTTAAAATACAAACAAGAGAAAGAGGAATTTAGAATAACTTACCTATTGGAAAGCTTAACCGAATACTGGATACAGTACCGATTACTAATTAACTGTTCCAATTCAGTAACATCCCATAACCACATCCCTTAGCAAAAATGTAAATTCAGACACAGATTCTCACATGTAGTCTTCTGATCCAGGAGGGAACATCAAGAGAGATTTCAGAGAATGTCGGAGCTAGGAATCATTTCACTGAAACTCCGACTCTTCAGGGATCCAAACAGCTTCTGACTCTTGTGGCTAAAAAAAACTGGAAGACTTGTTGCATGAGAACTGGCCAACCCCCTTCCATTGCTGCAGCTTAGACCATCTCCTGTAGTGCCTCTGCCTTTCCAACCTCTCTTCAAAGAAAACCCAGGATGAAATAACCTTTCTAATGTGAAAGCATTATCACACCGTCTCCTCTGACCCCTCTCCCCTCCCGAGTGGGACAGCCTATTCTTCCCAGTTTGGCAGTTAGACATGCCATTGTTCTGCCACTCTCACAGTTTGATCATACAGTGGCTCAGTGGTTAGCACTGCTGCCTCGCAGCGCAGAAACCTGGGTTCAATTCCCACCTCGGGCAACTGTCTGTGTGGAGTTGGCACATTCTCCCAGTGTCTGCGTGGGTTTCCTCCGGGTGCTCCGGTTTCCTCCCTCAGTCCAAAGATGTGCAGGTCAGGTGAATTGGCCACGCTAAATTGCCCGCAGTGTTAGGTGCATTAGTCAGAGGGAAATGTAGGGGATTGGGTCTGGATGGGTTGCTCTTTGGAGGGTCGGTGTGGACTTGTTGGGCTGAAGGGCCTGTTTCCACACTGTAGGCAATCTAATCTATTCCTCTCACTTAATCTGCTCTCTTATCACCCTTTCTCCTCCAGCACTCCACCCCCACATCTGTAGCATAAACGCTGCCTCTTCCACATTTCACATCAGCTCTGATGACGAGTCACCTAGACTTGAAACATCAGCTTGCTCTCTCTCCATTGATGCTGCATGACCCACTGTGATCTCCAGCATTTACTGTTTTCAGTACAGATTCCAGCATCTGCAGTAATTGACTTCTACTCAGACAACGGTTGATCATTTAGATCTGAGATGAGGAAAAATGTCTTCACTCAGAGAGTTCTGAATCTTTGAATTTGTCCACCCAGAGGGATATGGATCCTCCATTGCTGAGTGTATTCAGGATGAAGATTGATAGAGTTTTCATGCCTTAGGGAATGAAAGGATATGCAGAGTGACAAGAAAGTGAAGATGAGACCATGGATCATGATCTTATTGAATGGCAGAGAAAGTTGAGGGACGAGATAGCCAGTGCTGTCTGATCCTGATGAATTATCATTCCAGCTGAAAGTTAACAACACTTCCAGCTATTCTCGCATCTAAAACTGTGCCAACGGTGTTCAGAAATCACAGGGGAAGGGGAGAGGGTGGACGGTAAAAGGGCACCAGAAACAAAAATGTGATTTAAGAATGCCTTTACCAATTAACACAGACGGAATAAAGGTTAACGCTATCAGCAGATAGTCATTCTAATGAGGTGATGGTTTTTGATGCAAAGAGCTCAAACCATCAGTGCAAACAATACACCAGAGACTACTGTGATTAATGTCCGTGACTTGACTTCCTTGAAGACATGAAGAGGATTGTTAAGGCCAGGAATAGTGGTGACCAGCGCCTTGACTTGCTGCGTATACAGATCATAATGAGTCAACGACGTCTCATCACTCATAGGCTGTGTGCACGTTAAAAATTCATTACACTGCTCAACAAATTCCTTGTTGCGGTCCACTCTTCTCATTCAGAATTGCCAGAAATAACAGCACTGCCCTGTTAAGGCCACAGAGATGAAATTTAAGCCATTAAAGGCATCAGTCTTTTTTTCTGTTTTGGTTTCTAAGACTGATTGAATCACAGGAGGTCACCTCCTCCAGCGCAATGCCACTTGGCTTGTCACCAGAATTAATGATGATGACAAAAGTATTTGCATGGGCCATTGTATTAAAGCACTCTGGTTGTAGACTTTCAGCCATTTGTATTGATTTTCCCGGCATTCAGTAATGCAACTGGAATAGGGATACAGAGGCCATTCAGCCCCTCAAGCCTGTTCTAGCATTCAACTGCATAACAGCTGATTTTTATCTTATTCACCTTTCATCCCCCCAGTTCTTAATATCTCAATAACAAAACATTTGCTGATCTCGGTATTCACATTTTCTAATGACACCCTCCACCACTCACTGCATCAAGAGCATTGTTAAAGGAATGAGTTCCAAACTTTCACTATTTATTGTATGAAGAACTGGTTTTTAGAAATCACCACAACTCCCCCAGCTCCAGTTTTAAGTTTCTTGCCCATTTTTCTGTCTAATGCTCCCCCATCAGAGCAAATAATTTCTCTCTCCCTCCTCTATCACAGCTATTACAACTGCTGCAATGTGTTAGAGAACTAACAGCTATCAGCTAATGGTTGGGAGAAGAGAATGTTTCCACCAATCCTCTTATCCTTGTTGAATTTAAGGGCCTGTTTGTTAAACTTTGGGAGAGAATTAACAAATAGTGAATCTTATCAAGAGGACTAACAGGTTTGAGTTTATTACACGATAACAGTGGTACCATCAGAAAGGGCAGAGGTTAATGCATTCTCTAATGCTAGACCTTTCAGAATTTTTGCTTTATATAACATCACCTCCTAAGTTTCCAACCCCCAGCGTTAGCACTTGTACATGTACATATTTCATTTACATTTACAATTAGTACTGTTCCATCTCCCCACTCAAGTGCCTTACTCTCTGGTAGTCTGGAGTTGGTGCAATTCTTGTGGAATGCATTCTCTTCAGACTCAGAAGGTTTGTAGATCACAGAGCCATAGAGTCATAGAGGAGTCATACAGCATGGAAACAGACCCTTTAGTCCAACTCGTCCATTCCAATCAGCTTTTCCAAACTGAACTAATCCCACCTGCTTGCATTTGGCCCATATCCCCCTAATAACCTTCCATCCATTGACTCCATCTGTATTGCTCACTGCCTCCGGAAGGCAGCCAACATCATCAAAGGCCCTTCCGAAGCTGGTTATACTCCATTCCAACCTCTTCTGTCAGGCAGAAGATACAAAAGGTTAAGCACACAAACCAACAGATTCAAGAACAGCTCCTTCCCCGCTGTTAATGGACTTCTGAATGGACCTCTCCAATTTTAAATTTAATGTTGATCTCGCTCTTTGTGCACCATCTCTGCAGCTGTAACATTATATTCCTTGCTCTGTTCTATTGCATGGTATGATCTGCTTGTACTGCATGCAGGACAAAGCTTTTCATGTGCATGTAACAATAATAAATCAAACCAATTCAAATCAAATCAAATCAGAAGGGTGATGCTGATCTGGTACAAGACTCTTGTTAGAACTCAGCTGGTGTATTGTGTCCAGTTCTGGGAATAATATTTGGGCAAGATGTGAATGCATTGGAGGCAATGCAGAACGAGTTCATAAAAACTCGTGAGGGTGAGGATTTTCAGTAATGGGGATAAAATTGAAGAACTTTGGACTGTTTTCTTTGAAGAAAAGAAGGTTGAGAGGTGAACTGATGCAAAGCCATGAGTGGGCTGATGGAGTAGATGGACAGCATTTGTTCTCATCTGTAAAATGGAACAAGAGTAAAAGACCTAGATTTAAAGTGACCTGCAAAAGAAGCAAGGATGAAGTGAGGTAAATCTTTTACAGTCCACAAGTAGTGAGGATGTGGAATGCACTTCCTGGAAGTGTAGTAGAGGAAAGTTCAATTGAGGTATTTATGAGGGCAATTGGTGATTATTGAGTAAAAATAATGTGCAAATCTATATGGAAAAAGCAGGAGATTGGCACCAGGTAATATGCTCATTCAAAGAGCTGGTGTGAGCACAGTGGGCTGAATAGCCTCTACCTGCACTGTAGCAATCCTGTGATCCTGTGAAGTATCTTTCCAGTCTTGCAAAGTCAACTTTTTGGTAGGATAAGGAGTTCAGTCTTCAATTTTGTCTTGAATTTGTGCTAAGATTTATTAGACAAGGTGTGACAGGGGCATTCCAAGCCTTAAGGCCTTTTGTTTTAATGCTTGGAATATTTACAATCCTGTGGATGAATGGGTCACGCAAATAGATATAATTAGGACCATGAAGCAGTGGCTACAGGGTGACCAAGGAGGAGAGCTGAATATCCAGGAATATTCCGTTTTTAGGAAGGACAGACAGAAACAAAAGGAGATGAAATTATATTGCTAGTTTAAGAGAAAATTATTACAATAATGAAGAAGGGTATTAGCTCCAATACAATAAAATTTGTATGAGTAGAGCTTTAGAAACACCAAGGGGCCAGAAACAATAGTGGTGTTGCATTTGGTAGCATTGACAAAGGCATTAAATATGAAAACAGCGATGCAAGCAATAAAGGTACAGCTGTAGTCATAGAAACCTTGATCTCCATATAGTTTGGGAAAATTACATCAGTAATACCCTAGAGGAGGAATTCCCAGAGTGCTGACAAAATGATTTTCTGGATCAATACATTGAAAAACCAACCAAGAATAGATCATCCTAGACTGAATATCATGTAATGAGATATGAATAATTAGCAATCTAACAGTGTCACATCACTTAGGGAAGAATGACCATAATATGCCAGAATTCTTTTTTAAGATGGAGAGTGACATAGTTGATTGTGAAATTAGGGTCCTGAACCTAAATAAAGGAAGCTAAGACAGTATAACTAGGATGGTATAAGGTGTGAGTTGGCTATGAGAAATTGGAAGCATTACTAAAAGAGATAATGATGGATGGGTACTAGCCAAAATAAAACAACAGACCTAAGGATTGCGAGTAGTTTAGATTTCAATCTGAGAAAGTGAGAAGGTAGTTTAGAATTATTTTTTAAAACGTTCCTTGAGATGTAATGAGGGTAGTTAAAATTCCAGACCAGAAGTGTTTGGTTAAATTCCTGAAAAGGTCATTTGAAGCTGGGAAAGTTTAAGTTACATTATGTGAATGCTCCAGAAAGATGATGTCAAATTCTCAAGACTGGGAATTGAAGCAACAGTTAAATTAAGCCCTACAGGTGTGAGAGAGATGGGAATTCTCTATGACATGTGTGTGATAGAATGATACAGTCGTACAGCTCAGAAACAGACCCTTCAGTCCGACTCGTCCAATGCGAACCAAATGTCCTAAATAAATATAGTCACTTTGCTAGCATTGGTCCATATTTCTCTAAACCCTTCCAATTCAAAAACCCATCTAGATGCCTTTTGAATGTAATTTTACCCATCTCCACCATTTCCTTTGGCAGCTCATTCCATGCACATACCATCCTCTAAAGGATTGCTTTTGTGATTAATGAGATTATATTTTTACCATGTGATTTAAAATGTTTAAATATATATTATATGTAAATGTGGTTTATTCCATGTTATTTTCATTTACTTTGCATAATACATTTCTGTTTTATTGCTAAAACCTAATCAGCAATATTACATCCTTACGTTTCAGCGAGAGATCATCTACTCAAAACCAAAAGAAACAAATGCAAATGATCTAGTCAGGTTTCGGTCTGGGATCGGACTTGTTCTATGATAACATTACCTACTATAGGTCCTTTTGAAGTTGGTAATGTACTAATTTGTTCAGCTTGCAATTTAGTAATTAAGTTTAAAGCAATTCTGTATCCTAAGAATTGTTTTCTCCAAGTTGTTGAATGCTATGTTCTATTTGGCTCATTTCTAATGTCAAATGCTTGTGGCCCATATGATTTATCTTAGGCAAAAATGAGGACTGCAAATGCTGGAAATCAGAGTCTAGATCAGAGTGGTGCTGGAAAAGCACAGCAGGTCAGGCAGCATCAGAGGAGCAGGAAAATCGTCGTTTCAGGCAAAAGCCTTAATCAGGAATGATGAAGGGCTTTTGCCCGAAATGTCAATTTCCATGGTACTCGGGTGCTTTTCCAGCACCACTCTAATCCAGATACTATTTATCTTGCCATGTCTTCTTAGGTGATTAATTATTCTTCTATCTTAAAGCTGTTTTAAATTCTGCAGCATCTATATGTTGCTGTATTTTGGTATATTGTTTTTATTTGACAGTAAGTCATTGCTGTGTTAATCATATTTTGTTTTTGGAAGGTTACTGCTTCCATAAATAACCATGCTGTTTTTTATTCTATTTGTATTACAATCTTCTAACCTGTGTAAAAACAAAGGCTTTGCTTTTTTACATTTTTCAAAGTTTTAGGTTCTGTTACATTACAGTAATGTACCTATACACTGTCTACTGGGTATTTTCCACAGTGTTTTTCCATCTTCTGCAGATAAAATTGACATTTTCCTGCCTTTCACAGTCTAGGGTGGAATGCGCATTCCCATCTATTATTTTCTAATAAATATTACATCTATGCCCTTAATAAAACTTCCTGGCCTGAACTGCAGTTTAAATTATTAATGTCCAATTTTTTTATCACAATGTTAAAAGTCTTCTAAGTATTTTCATCTGTTAGACCCTCTTCTTTACTTTTTGAATAGCCCGTTTGTCACATTAAGTCTGCTACACAACATTCCTGATACTGCAGCCTTCATATACATTAAATCTGTGCTCCTTGCCACTGTTCCTGGAGACATGCTTTGTGTGTACATGGTCTGGTAAAGTTGTTATGAACAGTGGCTATTCCTTTCTTTAATTCTATCTTTCTCCATCTACTCCTTTGTGCTGTTATTTCAAAGATTTTCGTTATGCCTAACAGGGATCTTAAATTTTATTTAAAGAGCTCTGAAATGGTCACTCTCCAGCCAAATCTCAAATTGAGACTCTCCCAACAGTTCTTTCTTCTCTGTGGATTCTAATTGCCACATGTGACTGTTTCTTTTTAAACTCTTGCCACCTAACAACACTTCTCCCATGCTTCTTGCTGGGGCTTAAGTGAAAGTATTAGCCAAGAGTGTTCTTTCTATCTTGTACTTCCTTCCACAAGTTCTGCTGATTGCTACTTTATTCAAGCACTTGCTGCTGATGACTGACTAAATTTTCTTAGAGCATGGATGGTACGGTGGCTCGGTGGTTAGCATTGCAGCCTCACAGCGTCAAGGACCTGGGTTTGATTCTGGCCTCAGGTGACTGTCTGTGTGGAGTTTGCATATTCTCCCCTTGGCTGTGTGGGTTTCCTCCCACAATCCAAAGATATGCAGGTTAAGGTGGATTGGCCATGCTAAATTGTCGATAAAGTTCATAGATGTGTCGGTTAGGGGTAAAAATAGAGAAGTGAGGAATGGATTTGAGTGGGATATTCTTTGGAGGGTTGGTGTGGACTTGTAAGGGTGAAGGGCCTGTTTCCACACTGTCGGGATTCTATGAAATTCTATATTTAAGTATATTTAAAGGAGTAAATGCAATATCTTGTATTTCTTTTACACCAAGGTCTAATCTTTCCACCATTGTTACCTTATGGTATTTCAGTCACGATGCTCACTACTGATCACAATGTTCTTTCTGCTACAAAATCAACCACTACCAGCTAATGGCTGGGGTGGAGACACTAATCTTCCTTTCTACTCTTTTAAATAAACAATAGCAGTTTAGACAAACTATTCTTCCTTTCTGTGCTGGGTCGATTTGGGTAACATTGGTAGACAATGAACTACAAGTGAATCTTAACAAGAAGAGGCATTTGACTCAACATGATATAATTTATAACAGATAACCATGCGTACAACTTATACTGGCTAATTACACATAATATCTAACATAATTAGGAGACACTGATGATACATTTTAAAGAATTATAGAGTCATACAGCATGGCGACAGACCCTTCAATCCAACCAGTCCATGACGACCATGTTCCACAACCAAACTAGGCCCACTTTCCTGTGTTTGAACCACATCCCTCCAAACCTTTCCAATTAATGAATTTGTCCAAATGTCTTTCAAATATTGTAACTGGACCTGCATCGTTCACTTTCTCTGGCTGTTCATTCCACACACAAACTACTCTCTGTGTAAAAACGTTGACCTTCATGGCCTATTTAAATTTTTCTCTTCTCACCTTAAAAATATGCCCCATGGTCTTGAAATCCCCCACACTAGGGATAAGAGCCTTATGAGTCACAATCTACACACCTCATGATTTTATAAACCTTAATGCAGTCACTCCTCAATTTCCTAAACTGCAGTGAAAAAAGTAGAGGTAAAGTTTCGAGTCCAGGCCCCTTCTCCTTTTGTCGTTTGTTCTCTAACGTTTATTCTGATACTTGCCTTGTCCTCTCATTTCCCCTTCATCGAGTCAGAACAGCACAGAAATAAACCTTTCAGTCCAGCCAGTCCACACCGAACAGAATCCCAAGCTAAACTAGCCCCACCTGCCTGTTCCTGGCACATATCTCTCCAAACATTTTTTATTCATGTACTTATCCAAATGCCTTTTAAACGTTGTAACTGCACCCACATCCACCATTTCCTCAAGAAGTTTATTCCACATGGAAACCACTCTCTCGTGTCTTTTTTCAACCTCTCTCCTCTCACCCTAGTCTTGAAATCCCCCACCCTCGGGAAAAGACACCTACCATTAACTCTATCTATACCCCTCATGAATGTATAAACCTCTATTAGGTCACCTCTCAAACACCTACGCTGCACTGAAAAAAATCCCAGCCTATCCAACCTTCCTTTACAACTCAAAGCTTCCATTTCCAGCAACATCCTGGCAAATCTCTTCTGAATCCTCTCCAGCTTAACAATAACCTTCCGATCACAGGGTGACCAGAACTGCAGACAGTACTCCAGAAGAGGCCTAACCAATGATTTCGTTATGATTCCAGCTGATATTATTACTGAACAACTTAGGCCCCAGGCTGGAATCTGGTTTGATAGTTTGTAGTTCTTTTCGATGGTTTTAATAAATTAACCGCTCACTGAAACACAAGCGCACAATGCTGCAGATTTGGTTTTAACAATAAAACAGAAGCTCATTATTCAAAAAGAATGACAACAGAATAGAATTAACCACACGATTTACATATAACACACATCTGAAGATTTTCAAACACAAAACTACAATCCCGGTAATCCCAACAGTACCTTACAATACTCAAACATCAGAGAGAATGCCCCTTCTTTATGATACATAGGGCTGGCCTTAGCTGTTGTTTCAATTCACAATTTGGAAAAGCTGACACCCTTACAACTAAGCTTAGACTTTAAAGCCATAAGACCAGAAGAAATAGGAACAGGAGTAGGCCATTCGGCCCCTTGAGTCTGCTTCACCATTCAATTGGAACATGGCTGATGCCTTAGATTAGATTAGATTACTTACAGTGTGGAAACAGGCCCTTCGGCCCAACAAGTCCACACCGACCCGCTGAAGCGTAACCCACCCATACCCCTACATTTACCCCTTACCTAACACTACAGGCAATTTAGCATGGCCAATTCACCTGACCTGTACATCTTTGGACTGTGGGAGGAAACCGGAGCACCCGGAGGAAACCCACGCAGACACGGGGAGAATGTGCAAGCTCCACACAGTCAGTCGCCTGAGTCAGGAATTGAACCCGGGTCTCTGGCGCTGTGAGGCAGCAGTGCTAACCACTGTGCCACCGTGCCGCCCACCTGCCCTTTCCCTGTAACCCTTCATTCCCGATTGATTAAGAATCTGTCTCAGCCTTAAATACACGCAAGGACTCCTCCCCCACAGCTCCTAGTGACATTGAGTTCCAAAGACTCACAATCCTCTGCGGGAAGAATATCCTCCTCAGCTCAGTCTTAAATCAATGCCTGATTATCCTGAGATTATGCCCTCTGATTCATGACTCTCCCATGAGGGGAGACATCCTCTCTGTATTTACACTATCAAGCCCCTTAAGAATCTGATATGTTTCAATGAGATCACCTTTCGGCCTTCTCAACTAAAGTGAGTGGAGACCCAACCTTTGCTCATAAGACAATCCCTCCATACCAGGGGTTGTCCGAGTGAACCTTTTCTGAGCTGCCTCCGATGAAATGATATCTTTTTCAGCAGCACATTGTAGAATTTGGATAGAACTTTGTGTCAGAATGAAGTGTCACACACATGCATAAAGAGGTGGAAGGAGAAATGGCAGAAAAGTTTATTTGTTGTCAGACATCTGTTCGTCTTTCCAGCACAAGTGCCAACTCAAACACATCTTCCCAGTCAGTGCTCCAGGTGACCTGGAACCTTTCAAATCCTCCTAAGAGGTAGAAATTGAGCCTTATTAATTCTGCACAGGTCTTAATTCAGGGATTAACATGACACCTTCTGCACGGTATAGCATAGCAGTTTGGGGAGTGAGTTCGGCGGGTGGAGCTGTAACATTTACCCGTGAGTTTTAAAAACAAATCCTCATCCATTGCAAGCGTTTATTCATTAATCAAGAATCAAGTTACAAGTGCTTTCCAAAGGTGAAATTGCCGATGCAAGAAGCAAGTTTTGATCAAAATATCAATTATTTGTTCTGATCTACCTGTAAGAGTCTCAGTAAGAGATTGCCTCTATGTGCAGCAATTGTCAATCCAGGCCTCTGGAATAGTGCAAGCAAGAAAATCGTTTGGCACCACAGGCCGAAATTTATTTTGAATCTGTCTCATTACAATGGGAGTGTAACCCCGGTGCAGAAACTAATTTTAGTCTTCGCTTATTTCGTTTTGCTTGACCCTGTTAATGTTGAAATGTGAAACTGGGGGCTGGAATTTTAGAGTTGAAAAATGTGGTGCTGGAAAAACCCATGGATCTCCACACGGGATGAATGTAGATTTCTCCAGCTTCCTCATTTCCCCTCCCCCCACCTTATCTCAGTCCCAACCCTCGGATTCAGCACCGCCCTCTTGACCTGCAATCTTCTTCCCGACCTCTCTGCCCCACCCCCTCTCCGGCCTATCACCCTCACCCTCACCTCCTTCCACCTGTCGTATTCCCAGCGCCCCTCCCCCAAATTCCCTCCCCCCTACCTTTTATCTCAGCCCGCTTGGCACACCAGCCTCATTCCTGAAGAAGGGCTTATGCCCAAAACATCGATTCTCCTGCTCCTCGGATGCTGCCTGGCCTGCTGTGTTTTTCCAGCACCACATTTTTCAACTCTGGTACTCCAGCATCTGCAGTCCTCACTTTCTCCTGGATAGAATTTTAGCTCCGGCACAGGCTGGAGATGAAGTCGTGTGAGCACGCATTCGGCTTTCCATTGCCAAGCAGCACTGTAGGCCCCCGGCATCAGCCCAATGCAGGGCCATTCTCCTGGAGCTGGGAAAGGGGAGGACGAGGATGGCAACACAGATGGTAATAGGCCTGCTCATCCACCCACTGTGGCTAACCCAGTTAAGGACCCGATTAAAATCTGCAGACTGTGGTGGAGGGGAGTGGGGGGGTGTGGAGTTGGGCAGGAAGGGGGTTAGGTTTGGGGCTGGGAGGGCTGGTGAGACCAGTTTAACTGCTCAGAGGTGACTTCCCAGTGACCTGGGCTGGCAGTTAGAGGAGGGGCTTGTCAGTCTCAGTTTCCCTGTCCCAGCACACTATCCCCCAACTCAGTCTCCCTGTCCCAGCACACTATACTCCAACTCAGTCTCCCTGTCCCAGCACACTATCCCCCAACTCAGTCTCCCTGTCCCAGCACACTATCCCCCAACTCAGTCTCCCTGTCCCAGCACACTATCCTCCAACTCAGCCTCCCTGACCCAGCACACTATCCCCCAACTCAGTCTCCCTGTCCGAGCACACTATCCCCCAACTCAGTCTCCCTGTCCCAGCACACTATCCCCCAACTCAGCCTCCCTGACCCAGCACACTATCCCCCAACTCAGTCTCCCTGTCCCAGCACACTATCCTCCAACTCAGTCTCCCTGTCTCAGCACACTATCCCCCAACTCAGTCTCCCTGTCCCAGCACACTATCCCCAACTCAGTCTCCCTGTCTCAGCACACTATCCCCCAACTCAGTCTCCCTGACCCAGCACACTATCCCCCAACTCAGTCTCCCTGTCCCAGCACACTATCCCCCAACTCAATCTCCCTGTCCTAGCACACTATCCCCCAACTCAGTCTCCCTGTCCCAGCACACTATCCTCAACTCAGTCTCCCTGTCCCAGCACACTATCCCCAACTCAGTCTCCCTGTCCCAGCACACTATCCTCAACTCAGTCTCCCTGACCCAGCACACTATCCCCCAATTCAGTCTCCCTGTCCCAGCACACTATCCCCAACTCAGTCTCCCTGTCCCAGCACACTATCCTCCAACTCAGTCTCCCTGTCCCAGCACACTATCCCCCAACTCAGTCTCCCTGTCCCAGCACACTATCCCCCAACTCAGTCTCCCTGTCCCAGCACACTATCCTCAACTCAGTCTCCCTGACCCAGCACACTATCCCCCAACTCAGTCTCCCTGTCCCAGCACACTATCCCCAACTCAGTCTCCCTGTCCCAGCACACTATCCCCCAACTCAGTCTCCCTGTCCCAGCACACTATCCTCAACTCAGTCTCCCTGTCCCAGCACACTATCCCCCAACTCAGTCTCCCTGTCCCAGCACACTATCCCCCAATTCAGTCTCCCTGTCCCAGCACACTATCCCTCAACTCAGAGGCATACGTGCAAAAACTATTTCTAATTTAAGGATTGAACAATGTGGAAAAAGACTGTCTCCAACTTGAGGTACATTCACTCCCTCCCTCTCTCTGTCTCTTTCTTTCTTTGATCCTCTTTCATTGTTTTTCTCTCTCTCTCTTTCTCTGCTTCTCTTTCTCTCTCTGCCTCTCTCTGCCTCTGTGTGTCTCTCTCACACACGATATAGTATATATATGTATTTCTCATTCTCTCATGTGATATATTATATATATGTATTTCTCTCTCTCTCACGTGATACATTATATATGTATTTCTCTCTCTCACGTGATATATTATATATTTGTATTTCTCTCTCACGCAATATATTATATATGTGTGTATTTCTCTCTCGCATGATATATTATATGTGTATTTCTCCCTCACACACATGATATATTATATATGTATTTCTCTCTCTCTCATGTGATATTTATATATATGTATGTCTCTATCACACGTGATATATCTATGTGTATTTCTCTCTCTCACGCAATGTTATATATATATGTATTTCTTTCTCACTCACGCACGATATAATATATATGTATTTCTCTCTCTCACAAGTGATATATTATATATGTATTTCTCTCTCTCATGTGATATGTTATATATGTATTTCTTTCACACGTGATATATTATATATATGTACTTTTCTCTCTCTCTCTCACATGATATATATATATGTATTTCTCTCTCTCACACGTGATATATTATATATATGTATTTCTCTCTCTCACGTGATATATATATATGTATTTCTTTCTCACATGATATATTATATATATGTATTTCTCTCTCTCTCACGTGATATATTATATATGTATTTCTCACACATGATATTATATATATATGTATTTCTCTCTCACACGTGATATATTAAATATATGTATTTCTCTCTCTCACACGCGATATGTTATATATGTATTTCTCTCTCTCACGTGATATATTATACATATGTATTTTTCTCACACGCGATATATCTATATTTCTCTCTCTCACACGATATATTATATATGTATTTCTCTCTCTCCCACATGATATATTATATATGTATTTCTCTCTCTCTCACGCATGATATATTATATATGTGTAATTTTGTCTCTCTCTCTCTTTCTGTTTGCCTCTCTTTAGCTTACTGTCATTTTTTTTCTCACTCTCCCTGTTTCTTTGTCTCTTTCTCTGTCTGCCTCGCTCTTTTGCTCTCTTTGTAATTCTCAGTCTCTCTCTCCCTGTCACTCTATCTCTTTCTCTCTGCTTTTCTCTCTCTCTGTTTCACTCTGTCTCAGTCTCTCTCTCTCTCTCTCTCTCTCTCTCTCTCTCGCTCATTGTCTCTCTCTCTCTCGCTCTCTCATTCAGTCACTTCTGATAGAGAGGAGATCATTGATGAACCAGCTGAAGATGCCCTGGAGCTGAGCCTGGGCCTAGATACCACTGTGAGGAATGCCTGCAGAGATACCTTGGAGCTGAGATGACTGATCTCCAACAACCAGGACCATCTTCCTATGTGTCAGGTATGATTCCGACCAGTGGAGAGTTTGCCTCCTGATTCCCATTGATTCCAGTTGTGCTGGGGCTCCTTGATGCCACACTCGGTTGAATGCAGCCTTGATGTCAAGGGCTGTCACTCTCCCCTTCCCTCTGGAATTCAGCTCTTTTGTCCATGTTTGAACCAAGGCTGTAATGAGGTCAGGAGCTGAGTGGCCCTGGCAGAACCCAAACTGGGTGTCACTGAGCAGGTTATTGCTGAGCAGGTGCTGCTTGATAGTACTGTTGATGACACCTTCCATCACTTTACTAAGGATCATGTGATGGGGCAGTAATTGCCGGGTTGGATCTGTCCTGCTTTCTATGTACAGGACAGACTCCCTGGGAAATTTTCCACACTATCAGGTAGATGTCAGTGATGTAACTGAACTGGAAGAACTTGGCTAAGGGAGCAGCAAGTTCTACAGTGCTATTGTCGGAATGTTGTCGGGGCCCATATCCTTTGAAGTACCCACTGCCTCCAACCGTTTCTTCATATCAAATTGGCTGAAGACTGGCATCTGAAATGCAGGGAACTTGTGAAGGGGACTGAACCGGATCGTTCAACAACGCACTCTGGCCGAAGGTTGTTGGGAACGATAGAGCCTCTGATGGGCTGGCCTCTTCCATCATTGAGAACGGGAATATTTGTAGAGCCTCCTCCTGCTCCAGTGAATTGTATAATTGTCCACCACCATCCACAAATAGATGTGGCAGGACTGCAGAGCTTCGATATGATCCATTGGTTGCGGGATCACTCAACTCTGTTCATCACTTGGGTGAAAGTGAGGACTGCAGATGCTGGAGATCAGAGTCAAAGCGAGTGGTGCTGGAAAAGCACAGCTGGTCAGGCAGCATCCAAGGAGCAGGACAGTCGATGTTTTGAGCAGAAGCTCTTCATCATTCCTGAATCATAATGTCGACTCTCCTGCTCCTCAGATGCTGCCTGACCGGCTGTGCTTTTCCAGTGCCACATTTTGATTCTGTTCATCACTCACTGTTTGTCTCACAAGTAGTCTTATTTTGTAGCTTCACCAGGATGACACCTCTTCTTCAGAAATACCTAGCACTGCTCCCAGCATGTACCCCTGCACTCTTCATTGAGTTTCCTTGTATCTATGTTTGCCAGCTGCCAAACCTTCTATCACTAGAACAATATATGCAATTCAGCTCCTCAGGCGTGTTTGGTATTGATTGAGATCCTGGTTGGTATGTTTCATAGCTTCATGAGACATGGAAACATACAACTGGGGAGCTGCTATCATGCTGCCAACCAATCAAGGTCAAAGCTGAAACAAAAACAGAAACTGCTGGAAAAGTTCAGCAGGTCTGGCAGCATCTGTGGAGAGACAGCAGAGTTATTGTTTCACGTCCAGTTACCCTTCTTCAGAACTGGATCCAAAATATTAATTCTGCCTTCTCTCTCTCCACGGATGCTGCCAGACCTGCTGAGTTTTTCCAGCAATTTCTGTTTTTTGTTTCTGATTTCCAACATCAGCGATTCTTTCGGTTTTTATTTAGTGTGAACCTTGCATTGGCTCATTCAGAAGTAGTGTTGCCTCCTAATCCTCCAATCTGTTTTCATCTCTGCCTGTTCCACTGGCTTGAAGATATTCCCTGGCTCAGCTTGAATTGATCGTGGGGAAGGTGGCCCACAGACAAACAACTCTCTCTCAGAGAAAAGAAAATCTCCTCAACTTCACTTTAAAAGGGAAACCTCTTATTTAAAATTGTGTCCCTAGTTTCTGACACAGCTTCCTGCCATCAACCTTTCCAGTCTCCTGAAGATCTTGTATATTTTAACTAGATCGCCTCTCAATCTTCAGAGTCCAGACTGAGTAGGCCCAACCTGTCTCCATCAGATAAGCCGTTCATCCCAAGAATGATTCACGTCAACATTTTCTAAGGTGCTTCAAGGGGGGAAACAATGGCTGCACTGTTAATCCAGAGATACAGGCAATGTCCTGGGGGACTCAGGATCAAATCCCACCACAACATATGGTGGAATTTGAATCCATTAGCTATCTGGAGTCCAGAGTCTAATGATGCCTGTGAATCCCCTGTCGATTATCAGAAAACCCATCTGCTTCTTTGATGCCCTTTAGGGAAGGAAATTGCTTCCTTACCTGGTCTGGTCTACATGTGACTCTAGGCCCACAGCAATGTGGTTGACCCTTAACTACCCTCTGGACAATAGGGATGGACAATAAATGCTGCCTAGCCAGTGCTGTCCTTATTCTGTGAATGATTCGATTTTTTAAAACACAATTATATCCCTTGTCAAACAAGGAAAACAATCAGCAAACAGTGCTCCAGGTGTGCTCTCACCAATCACCTCCACAACTACAGTAAAACATATTCCTTTATTTTCCTAGTTCAAACTACAAAAGACTTTAATTTTAACTATTGCCTTATCTCTTTATTTCTTAATTTATTCTAGATGTAATGCTTAACTTTTAAGTTTGCTCGCTGAGCTGGAAGATTCATTTTCAGACCTGAAAGTTCATCTGGAGGCTCACTGAAGATGGTACCTAACATGGTGACGCAACGTCTGAAAAATGAACCTTCCAGCTCAGCGAGCAAAACTACATCCAGAACCTCAACCTGATGTTCAAGTCTTCTCAAAACTTGCTTAAGTTTTAAACTCTCATTTTTCTTACTACTCAATACCTAAGTTTCTTTGTATCCAGGTACCTTTGTAGGTGGAATCATGTGTGGTCACATTATGCACTTTTCACCGTACTTCTGTACTTGAGTACAGGTAACAATAACATCTAATTGTAAATCTAAATCTAAAACATCTCTACTTCTATATTTCATTCTCTACATGCTTTGGTTCCACAGGCCTGATGGTAAAATTCTATTGATCTCAATGAATTGAGAATATTAATTGAGCTAACATCTATTCTGGGTTATATCTTTCACACATCTACAATAATTTGTGTGAGAAAGCGTTTCCTAACGTTTCTCCTGAATGATTTAACTCTGATTTTATGATTTTGTTACTTTGTCCTAGATTCCTACACCAGTTGGAAATACATGTCCAATTTAGACCGTAAGGCACAGAGGCAAGAGTAGCGGAAGTTAATGTAATCAATCCTCACAACTTAATTCTGTTATTGTTTCTCTCCCAATCCACCATGAAAGGTTCAGATAAGGTAGACAAAGATAATCTGTTCCCATTTTCTGATGGGATCCTGGGGCACAGGTTTAAGGTTTCAGCAAGACATGCAGAGGGAATGTGAGAAAGAATTTTTACTCAGTGAGTATTAATGGTCTAGGTCTCACTAGCTGCAAGCTGGTGGAAGCATAGATGATCGATGCTTCCAAATGAAAATTATCTTGTGTAAGGATTAATGTGTGAAGAACATATCCCATTATGATGATTGAAGAGAACACAGGACAGATTCAAAGAGAGGGAGAGAGATCACAACTTCTGGCTTGATGCAGTTGTGTGTAAACCCTTACTGTGTGATGAATTAGTTATTACCGAAAACCATTGAAGACTCAGTAGTCTCTGAGCCGGCCTAACAAAACATATCACAAATCTGATGGGCACCAGGGACATAAACTGGTCGGGGTAAAGGAGCAGAATCAAAATCCATCAAAACTTGGAGCATAATTATTATCACTCACTCTGTCAATCCTATTCCTCATATACATATTTTTTTTAAATATCTGGCTTCTACTGGAATGTCCTTTGGGTAGGTATGCTGCCAGAAATCCCTCTTGTTAATGCCACTGTAGGAGCTTTCGAACACAAAGCTGTGAAAGATGGCCACACAAAGTCTCAGCAGAAGAAGTGTGTTTTTGAGGAACAGAAAAACAAATTACAGAAGGGGAACGGCTGGGAGATGCCACATTATGAGAAGTTATATCAATGTTGGCAGGGAAGGTGTGATGGAGAGACTGGAGCAGTTGGGGGGAGGCAATGGCCTACTGGCATTATTACTGGCCTCGGCTATTAATCCAGAGACCCTGTTTACATTCTGGACAGCCAGGTTTCAATCCCACCACAGCAGGCGACCCTCTGTGGAGTTTGCACATTCTCCCTGTGTCTGCGTGGGTTTCCTCTGGGTGCTCCGGTTTCCTCCCACAATCCAAAAATGTGCAGGTTAGGTGAATTGGCCACGCTAAATTGCCCGTAGTGTTAGGTGTAGAGGTAAATGTAGGAGAATGGGTCTGGGTGGTTGCTCTTCGAAGGGTCGGTGTGGACTTGTTGGGCCGAAAGGCCTGTTTCCACACTATAAGTAATCTAACCTAATTTAACAATCTAGAATAAGTGTCCAATGATGACTATGAATCCATTGTTGTCGGGAACAAAAGACATCATTAGTGTCCTTTCGGAAGGAACCTGGTCTAGCCTTCATGTGACTCCAGACCCACAGCAATGTGGTTGACTCTTAACTGTCCTCAGGGCAATTAGGGATGGGCAATAAATGATGACGTAACCAGTAGCGCCCTCATCCCGTGAATGGAATTTACAAAAAGCTACAGAGCATAACTACACGCGAGAACTGATGAGCTCCTCCCAGAAACACTCCCTTTAACCCTGTCAGGATTGATACAATTGTATTAACTTTGAAGAGTGGTAATGTCTTTACAAGTGTCTATGTCAACTCCTCCAGTCCCCTGATATCTTTGCAATCTTTCTGTTGGGTGACCATACGTTCAGCTGCCTGGATCTGAGGCTCCAATCTGCTCTCCACCTCTCCAAACAGACAACCTCTGTTTGCCGCTTCAAGGTACTCCATAAATCCAACTCCATTCAAACACTTGGTCCACCTGCATCAACACCTCATGTAGCTCTGCGTCGAATTTTGTTTTTGGTACAGGAACAATGGGCCAAATGGCCTCCTACTTCATCGTAATAATTCTGTGATTCTGTGTTTGGTGAAGGGCCTCCAGATGTTTAAATATATTATAACTGTGTTCCACAAAGCTGGTCCCTCTTTTTTCTAAAGGCTGTTCCTTTTCTCAACGATACTGTACGCTTGGATTTTCTCAGAGAGGTCGTAAACATTTCCCGGTGCTGATTAGACTGGTTTGGTACAGAGATTGAAGGGTATGAGAGGCCATTTTGTTTATATGTAAGCAGATGAGACTTCAGGCCAAAGTGGTCATGATTTAGAAGTGACCTGTATAATGAGTGGGGAGTGGTCAGCTCTCTAACTGAGCAGTTCAGTCCAGAACTAGTTGGGAGTTCAACAGTGAGCTGCATGGGAAACTGTCTGTCTCTCTTTCTGCCCTTCTAACGTCAACCTGTTCCATCTTTTTAACAGTGTTTTAAGGGGGTTTGCTTATTGGGACTGTTGTGTATATTCGGAACAGCGTAATTAAGTCTAGTTTGGATAGGCTGAGTTCTGTAGTGGTTCTTTAGTCTGTTCTTTGTGTTTCATTGTGTCATTTCGTGAATAAATTTCTGTCTGTTTTAAAGCCTGGTAGTCAACCTAGCTAACTTACTCCAGGTAATTCACACTGTCCACTTACCAAAACAAATTGCAAAGTTGTGGCCTGGGTTGCCAGTTCAAGAATGTTTTGAGTAGTCTGGCCTAGTCCATAACAGAGTAGGGGCTCTTTGCGGGATTTTAAACAGCGAGTGGTAGGTGCTAGTGTTTTTGCTTCGGGTGTTGGTTTGGTTGGGTAGGTAAGGCTTGGGCAGTAGTGGCTCTTTCAGTCGCCAAATGTTTTCTGGATGTGGATGCGGTGACTTTGGAAGTTTTGCAAAAGGTGAATAAGACCAAGCTGCAGGACTTAGCAGACCAGCTGGGATAGGAACTGTCTGCTTCTGTGAGGAAAGGAGAGATAATTCCAGCAGTAGTTCAGCATTTAATCTTGCCGGAGAAACCATCAAAAGCTATAGAGATGGCAAGAATTGAATTGCAAATGAAGCAGCTTGAGCTAGAGCTGAGAGATAAGGAAAGGGCAGCAGAACAGAGAGAAAAAAAGAGAGAGCAGCAGAAGAGAGGGGAACAGAGAGAGCAGAGAAAGAAAAAAGAGAGAGCTTTTGAACTTCAAAAACTGGCACTTAAAAAAGGAAAGTCAGCTTAAAAGGCTGGAGATAAAGGCTGAGGAAGAGAGTGAGGATGAGCAAGCTCCTGGTAATCAGAAGCCTAGTGAGAAACTGTTTAAGTACGTTCAAGTATTGCCTACATTTGATGAGAAGGATGTGGAAGCCTTTTTCATCACATTTGAAATGGTGGCTAAACAAATGCAGTGGCCAGTGGCAATGTGGGTTTTGTTGATCCAAACCAAACTTGTAGGTAGGGCTAGTGAGGTATTCACATCCCTATCAGAGAAGGTATCAGTGGAGTATGAGGAGGTGAGAAAAGCCATTTTAAGTGCATATGAGCTTGTACCAGAAACCTATAGACAGTGTTTCAGGAATCTAAGGAGAGAACCAGGTCAAACCTATATTGAGTTTGAAAGGAACAAACAGAGTAGTTTCAATAGATGGATAAGAGCTTTAAAAATTGAGCAAACCTATGATGCCCTTAGAGAGGTAATTATTTTGGACGAATTCAAAAATTCACTGCCTGAAGTAGTGCAAACTCATATGGAAGAGCAGAGAGTTAAAACAGCAAGGTGAGCAGCTGAAGTGGCTGATGATTTTGAGCTGGTCCATAAAACTCCGTTTGGCTTCCAGAATCAATTTCAGTTCATGAGGGATAGAAATTGGGGCAAAGAGAAATCCTCACGTGGAAAAGGAAAGGTAGATCTCAGTGAAGATTATAAGGATAACTTACCACAGGGTAAAAAGGGAACCCTTAAGGGACACAAAGAAGTTAAAAAGCTCCGGTGTTTTCATTGTAATAATGTGGGCCACACAAAATCACAGTGTTGGTGGGCTAGGAGAAAGCCAGGTGTAGGAAAACCAGGCAAGCCTGGGAGTTTTGTTGGACTAGGAACAAAAAGCACAAGGGAAGTTAGACAACTGCCTCAAAGTGTACAAGATGATCAGAGGTTGATTAAGGAGGAAGTGCCAGGTCCTTTTAAAAAATATACATGCAAGGGTAAAGTTTATTCACATAGGCTAGGAGAAGCAGGTAAAGAGGTTACGATATTAAGGGACACAGAATCCTCTCGGTCTGTAATGCTGAAGGATGAGGAGATATGTACTCCTGAGAGACTGTAGCCAGAGAAGGTACTGGCAACAGGAATTCATGGTGAGAGAAAAAGCACTCAGTTATATAAAGTGAAGCTAGAGAGTCCGGAGAAGAGTGGAGAATTTGTGGTAGGAGTACTGGACAAACTCTCAACTCCAGGAGTATTATTTGTCCTTGCAAATATCTGATTCACCGGGAGGTGTGCTGCCTACTCGAGTTAAAAAGCCAGTGGAGACGCAGGCAACTGAAGACATAAAGGATGTTTATTCAGGAATTTTCCCAGATTGTGTGATCACAAAATCACAGAGGCTCAAGTTGAAGCAGGAGGGATCAAAAGGCACAGAAAAGGAAGCTGACATAGCTTTATCCAAGACCTTTTTTGATCAGATATGTGGGACAGAGCAGGAGCAAATACGTAAACACGCAATATCTTTAGCTCTGCTGAGCTGATCGAGTTACAGCAGAAAAATGAGAACATCAAACAGTTATGTGAAAAGGCATATACAAAGAAGGAGAGTGAATGCCTTCCTGTGCGATATTGTTTAACAAATGATGTCTTAATGAGGAAATGGAGACCATCATACATTCAAGCAGATGACAAATGAGCAGAGGTTCATCAAATTGTTTTGCCAGTAGGGTATAGAAAGGAGGTGCTGCAAGTGGAGCATGAGGTACTACTTGGACGTCATTTAAGGGTGAGGAAAACACAGGCTAAAATACAAAGACATTTTTACTTGCCTGGGCTACACAGATGTGTCACACATGCCAGTTAAATGGAAAACCACAGGCAGTAATAAAAGCTGCACCTTTAATACCTATTCCAGCATTTGAGGAACATTTTACAAGAGTCTTGATTAATTGTGTATATCCCCTACCTCAAATAAAAAGTGGGAATAAGTATTTACTAACAATAATGGATATATTTACTAGACTTCCAGAGGCAATCCCATTACGCAACATCACAGCTAAAAGGGTCATAGAAGAATTACTTAAATTTTTTACTAGATACGGACTGCCAATAGAGATCCAGTCAGACCAAGGATCAAACTTCACATCCAAGCTATTCAAGCAGGTTATGGATAACTTGTGAATAAAGCAATTCAAATCTACTGTGTACCATTCAGAATCGCAGGGAGCGCAAGAGATATGGCTTATGGTCAGGATTATCCAGCTGATTGGGATAAGGGAGTTCCGTTTGTACTTTCTGTGATCAGAGATGCATCAAATGAATCGACTAAATTCAGTCCATTTGAATTAAATTTTGGGCATGAAGTAAGAGAACCATTAAAACTGATTAAGGAGAAATTAATAAGTCAGAATACAGAGACCACCCATTTGGATTATGTGTCAAATCTTACAGAACAATTAAATAGAGCTGGAGAGTTGGCTAGACAGCATTTAAAATGTTTACAGCACGCAATGAAACAGAAAGTGGGTAAGAAATCACAAATTCATAATTTTACAGTTGGGGATAAGATATTGGTGTTACTTCCAGTAAGAGGTGAATCTTCAAAAGCAAGGTTTAGTGGACCATATCAAATCAAGAGGAAATTGAGTGAAGTGAACTACTTGATAAGGACTCCGGACAGGAAGAAATCTCACAGAGTGTGTCATGGGAATATGCTCAAAAGGTATTTTGATAGGAAGGAAAGCAAGAAGAGGGCGACATGGTGGCACAGTGGTTAGCACTGCTGCCTCACAGCGCCAGAGACCGGGTTCAACTCCCGCCTCAGGCGACTGACTGTGTGGAGTTTGCACATTCTCCCCGTGTCTGCGTAGGTTTCCTCTGGGTGCTCCGGTTTCCCCCCACAGACCAAAGATGTGCAGGTCAGGTGAATTAGCCATGGTAAATTGTCCATAGTGTTAGGGTAGGGTTATGGGTGGGTTGCGCTTTGGTGGGTCGGTGTGGACTTGTTTCCATACTGTAATGTAATCTAAAAAAAAAGAGAAGTTGTTAATGATTACAGCACAGAAGGAAGGATCAAATTCAGAGGATTCTGAATTGGACATTCTTCAAATCAGATTGGACAATGAGGAAATTGTCAAAAACTGGCATAAATTATTGAGTTACCTTCCACAAGAAAATCAAAATGACCTGAAAGAGTTATTACTATTGCAAGGAAAGATATACAGAAATAAACTGGGAAGTACTCACCTAATTGTGCATGATGTAGAGATAGGAGGTGCTGTTCCAATTAAGCAATATCCTTATAGGCATAACCCTCTAAAGTTGGCACAGGTTCAGAAGGAGATAGAGCAAAATGGCATAATCAAAGTGAGTTACATTGACTGGAGCTCACCCATAGTCATGGTGCCAAAGCCAGATGGTACCCAACGGTTATGTGTTGTCTATCGCAAAGTTAATGCCATTACAAAGACTGATACATATCCAATTCCATGGTTGGAGGACTGTGTTGAAAAAGAGGGACAAGCAATTAACATTTCTAAATTGGACTTGCTCAGAGGCTACTGGCAAGTACCTCTGTCAGAGAGAGCAAAGGCGATTTCAGCTTTTGTAATGCCGAATGGACTATATCAGTTCAAAGTCATGCCATTTGGTATGAAAAACACTTCAGCCACTTTTCAGAGACTGACTAATAAGGTTTACCCAACTGTGTGGTGTATATTGATGACCTGGTGATTTTTAGTCAGTCATGGAAGGAACGTTTACAGCATTTATTGGACTTGTTCAATCGACTTTGGGAGGCAGGCTTGGTGGTAAACCTAGCTAAAAGTGAATTTGCCAAAGCCCAAGTCACCTTCCTGGGCCATGTTATTGGACACGGACAAATGGCCCCATGGGATACGAAAATGAAAGTAATTGGAGAATTTCCCGCAGTCGACAAAAAAAATGGTACTACTGTTCCTGGGATTGAGTGGAGTTTACCAAAAATTTGTGCCGAACTTTAGCAGTATGGCTGCTCCACTCACTCAATTCTTAAAAAAGGGCAAGACGTTTCAGTGGACAGCGGACTGTCAAAAGGCATTTGACAGCCTAAAAACTGTGTTAACCACTGTCGCGGTATTAGCTACACCAAATTACACAGAGCCTTTCAAGATGGCTATTGATGCCAGTGATGTGGGTATTGGTGCGGTGCTCCTGCAGGAGGGTGACGAGGGGATAGAAAGACCCATTGCGTATTTTTCCAGGAAATTGAACGTTCATCAACAGAAATATTCAATATTTAAAGAGACTTTAAGCTTGGTGTTGGCATTACAACATTTCAGTGTTTGTATTAACAGCAATGCATCTGAGACAATCGTATACACTGATCATAACCCATTGACATTTGTGGAAAAATTTAAGGACAAAAATGCCAGCCTGTTTAGATGGAGCTTGTTGTTGTAGCCATTCAGTTTGACAATTGTGCATGTGGCAGGATGAGAAAACGTGATTGCCGATGTGTTATCGAGCCTCAAATGTGATACTGAGGCATTCAGTGGTGGGTGAGCTATGGCCTGAATTTAAATGTGGTTGTGCATGTTTGCATGTTTATAGTTAGTATAGAGTATATGTGTGCTTTGATTACTAACCCAGTTTTGAAGAATTTTATAAATGAAGCCACCTTTTGATGGTGATGGTTCATTCTTTTGAGGGGGTTGGTGTCACAAAGCTGGTCCTTTTTCCTTTAAAAGCTGTTCCTTTTCACAGTGACTTTTTCAGAGAGGTTGTAAACATGTCCTGGTGCTGATTAGACTGGTTTGGTAACGAGATTAAAGGGTATTGAGAGGCCGTTTTGTTTATATGTAAACAGATGAGACTTCAGGCCAAAGTGGTCATGTGTTAGAGGTGACCTGTATAATGATAGAGGAGTGGACGGCTCTCTAGCTGAGCAGTCAGTCCAGAACTAGTTGGGAGTTCAACAGTGAGCTGTGTGGAAGCTCTCTCTCTCTCTCTCTTTCTGCCCTTCTAATTTCAACCTGAAACACATATTTTAACTGTGTTTTAAAGGGGTTTGCTTATTAGGACTGTTGTGTTTATTTGGAATAGAATAATTAAAATCTCATTTGGATAGACTGAGTTCTGCAGGGGTCCTTTAGTCTGTTCTTTGTGTTTCATTGTGTAATTTTGTGAATAAATTTCTGTCTGTTTTAAAACCCAGCAATGGTTCTGGATTAGTGGTGCTGGAAGAGCACAGCAGTTCAGGCAGCATCTGAGGAGCAGTAAAATCGACGTTTCAGGCAAAAGCCCTTCATCAGGAATACAGGCAGAGAGCCTGAAGGGTGGAGAGATAAGTGAGAGGAGGCTTGGGGGTGGGGAGACCAAAGGGGTAGCCATGACCAAAGGGGTAGCCATGGGCACACATATGGACCCCAGCTATGCCTGTCTCTTTGTTGGCTATATAGAACAGTCGATCTTCCGTAATTACACCTGCACCACTCCCCACCTCTTCCTCCGCTACATTGATGACTGCATTGGTGCCACCTCATGCTCCCGCGAGGAGGTTGAGCAACTCATCAACTTCACCAACACTTTCCACCCTAACCTTAAATTCACCTGGACCATCTCTGACACCTCCCTCCCCTTCCTGGACCTCTCCATCTCCATTAATGACGACCGACTTGACACCGACATTTTTTACAAACCCACCGACTCCCACAGCTCCCTGGATTACACCTCTTCCCACCTTACCTCCTGCAAAAATGCCATCCCATATTCCCAATTGCTTCGCCTCCGCCGGATCTGCTCTCAGGAGGACCAGTTCCACCACAGAACACACCAGATGGCCTCCTTCTTCAGAGACCACAATTTCCTTTCCCACGTGGTTAGAGATGCCCTCCAACACATCTCGTCCACATCCCGCACCTCTGCCCTCAGACCCCACCCCTCCAACCGTAACAAGGACAGAACACCCCTGGTGCTCACCTTCCACCCTACCAACCTTCGCATAAACCAAATCATCCGCCGACATTTCTGCCACCTCCAAACAGACCCCACAACCAGGGATATATTTCCCTCCCCACCCCTTTCCGCCTTCCACAAAGACCGTTCCCTCCATGACTACCTGATCAGGTCCACGCCCCCCTACAACCCACCCTCCCATCCTGGCACCTTCCCCTGCCACCGCAGGAATTGCAAAACCTGCGCCCACACCTCCTCCCTCACCTCCATCCAAGGCCCTAAAGGAGCCTTCCACATCCATCAAAGATTTACCTGCACACCCACTAATATCAATTATTGTATCCGTTGTTCTCAATGCGGTCTCCTCTAAATTGGGGAGACTGGATGCCTCCTAGCAGAGCGCTTTAGGGCACATCTCCGGGACACCCGCACCAATCAACCACACCGCTCAATGGCCCAACATTTCAACTCCCCCTCCCACTCTGCCGAGGACATGGAGATCCTGGGCCTCCTTCACCACCGCTCCCTTACCACCAGACGCCTGGAGGAAGAACGTCTCATCTTCCACCTCGGAACACTTCAACCCCAGGGCATCAATGTGCACTTCAACAGTTTCCTCATTTCCCCTTCCCCCACCTCACCCTAGTTCCAAACTTCCAGCTCAGCACTGTCCCCTTGACTTGTCCTACCTGCCTATCTTCTTTTCCACCTATCGACTCCCCCCCTCCCCCCTGACCTATCACCTTCATCCCCTCCCCTACTCACCTATTGTACTCTATGCTACTTTCTCCCTACCCCCACCCTCCTCTAACTTATCTCTCCATGCTTCAGGCTCACTGCCTTTATTCCTGATTAAGGGCTTTTGCCCAAAACGTCGATTTCACAGCTCCTTGGATGCTGCCTGAACTGCTGTGCTCTTCCAGCACCACTAATCCAGAACCTGGCTTCCAGCATCTCCAGTCATTGTTTTTACCTAGTTGAGTAAAACCCAGCAATCAACCTAACTAGGTTACTGTGGGAAATTCTCACTGTCCACTTACCAAAACAATTTGCAAAGCTATGGTCTGGGTTGTCTGCCTCAAGAATGTTCAGAGTGGTCTGGCCTAGTCCATAACAGGTGCTACATAATGCAAAGTATAGCTGTGTCATTTTAGTCCCATTCTGAACAATTCCAATGGCTCAAATGCTGTCCCCTCCTATAGCAATTTTGTTTAACAGTAAAAAAAATGTTTAATCATTGATATTTTAAATTCTCAACTCACATCATTAGTCAATTCAAAGTCAAATATCACCAGGAGGCATTGAAATATTGCTGAAGTTTAATCAATCATGTGTATTATATGTTTAATGTTTGCCTGTTGGTATTTGTGTAGTCCAATGAATGATTAATTGGGAACTTTGATAATAAAATTTGTGATTTGACAAATCACATTGTTATTTTACATATAACCAAGTAAACATTTAGTTGTAGAGAATTTGTTTCTACTCACAGGGAGCCCAAAGCTTGGATCCATATATCCAAGATTTGTGACACAATGTCCTTTACCAGACAATGTGGAACGTATTACCACAGAGAATGATCGGGATGAGTAACATGGGTGCACTTAAGCTTCAGTTACACAGAGCATTGATGAGGCCAGATCTCAAATACTGTGTGCTGTTTCGGTCTCCTTATTTAAGAAAGGACGCACATACATTCGAGACCATTCAGAGGGGGCTCACTAGATTGATACTTGGGATCAGCTGATTGTCCTTTGAGGATTGTGTGGATAGGCTGAGATCGCCTTCACCATTAGAGTGATGGGTGACTGTTAGAGAAATGTTATAGAAATGTTAGAGCCATTTGACTCATCATGTCTACCACACCTCTCCAAATGAGTATCACGATCTCAGGCCATTCTCCTGTCTTTTCCTTGCTCTCTTTTCTGTTTAAATAATCCTATGCTCTGTTGAATGTCCTAACTAAACACGCCTCAATCGCACAGTCAGGCAGTGCATTCCATATCCATACTACATGTTGTGTTAAAATGTCTTTTCACACATTGCATTTGCTACTTTGGTGAATCACATGAAATCGATGTCCTCTCATTCTTGATTATGTGTGGGAATGGTTTCTCCCCACAGACCTAGAACATAGAACATAGAACATAGAAAAATACAGCGCAGTACAGGCCCTTCGGCCCTCGATGTTGCGCTGACTGAAGCCTACCTAACCTACACTAGCCCAATAACCTCCATATGCTTGTCCAATGCCCGCTTAAATGACCATAAAGAGGGAGAGTCCACCACTGCTACTGGCAGGGCATTCCATGAACTCACAACCCGCTGAGTAAAAAATCTACTCCTAACATCTGTCCTATACCAACCTCCCCTTAATTTAAAGCTGTGTCCCCTAGTAACAGCTGACTCCATATGCGGAAAAAGGTTCTCACTGTATACCCTATCTAAACCCCTAATCTTTTCTGTTTGCTGAGCTTTTCCAGCAATTTCTGTTTTTGTTTCAGATTTCCAGCATCCACAGTTCTTTTGGTTTTTATTTAATGCTCAACTCACTGCCGCATCTCTTCCAGGCATGCCCACTTTGAAGATGTTATGCTCCTCTCTCCAATAGGATTTCCATTCTCTCTCTAAGGCCTGCATCCCCACCTATTGTTTACTCCTTGCCACCTCCCTCCTATCCTGTCGCCTGGAAATTGGATAAAAATATGTACTAAGTTAGGTCAAGACAGGGGAGATGATAATTGTTTGAGGCACTGGACTGAATAGCCTTTCTCTATACAGTACACCCTTTGTGAGTCTACGTAGACATAAGCCTGAATTTCTGCAGCTACCATTTAACTTAGCTAAAATGGCACCATATCCAGACAGCTCAGCGCCTCTATTTTAAAACCTGTCTTCAAGAAAAAGGACAAAATACACTCCTTAAAGCCACAGAATTGTCACAATATAAGACTGATGGTTGGGGTGTCTGACAGTGGGGTGTATGACATTTTACAATTCGATTGACGCAGCCAAGTGATTATAAAGTCATTGAATGTGAAGTTTTGTGCGAAGCAAGCTTATTACATTGAGGGTGGTAGGTGCCTGGAACACGCTGCCAGGAGACGTGGTAGAAGCAGATACGATAGCAATGTTTAAGAGGCATTTAGACTGACACATGAACAGGCAGGGAATATGGGGATACAGACCATGTGTAGGTAGATGGGATTAGTTTAGGATGGCACATCTGGTTGACACAGATATGGTGGACTGAAGGGACTGTCTTGTGCTGTACTGTTCTATGTTCTATATAAATTCCAATGTATGTTTTAATAAGGGATTAAGTATAATAAGAGATTTAAATGTATTGAACAAGTGTGTATAAGTTAGAGTGTGTTCTTTTAAGAGTAAGTCTGCAAAGGGCACTGTCAAACTTTATTTCATCTCAGCATGGCTCTTGAGGTCTGTCAATGGGGATTCTGGCTAAGTTGGTATGGTTAGCATGCCCTCTAATTTTTCCAGCCATTGTGCAGACCTCCAACGTCCAAATAGAGAGGTTTTCTACCACAACTACCTTCCGAAGGCAGGGCATTCCGAACTCCCATTACCCCCTCTGAGCAAGAAAGCTATTCTTCAAATCCCCTTTATAACTCCTGCCTTTCACTTTGAAATTATGCTTTTTGTTATTCAACTGAGGACAGCTGCTTCTATTCACATTCTTGATGAGGGGCCTATCCTCAGAACATTGACTCTCCTGCACCTCGGGTGCTGCCTGACCACAGCACCACGCTTTTTGACTCTGACTACCCAGCATCTGCAGTCCTCACTTTCTCCTGCTTTCTACTCACCCTGTCCATGCCCCTCATAATCTTATCAAAATCATAGAAATGTAGAATGTTACAGGAGCAGGCCATTCCACCCAGCACGGCTGTACCATTTTCCAAAAGAGCTACCCAGCTAGTCCCACTCTCTAAAGACAAAAAAAAAACTGCAAATGCTGGAATCCAAGGTAGACATGTAGGAGGCTGGAAGAACATAGACTTCTTTATCTGCAACTCCCCTTACACCCACCCCTAGTCCTGAAGAAGGGTTAACCCCGAAACACAGCAAGGCCAGGCAGTGTCAGGAAGTGGGGAAGTCAATATTTCAGGTGTAGCCCTTCTCCAGTTCTACTCTCCAGCCCTATCTCCATAGCCCTCTAAATTCATCATGTTCAAATATATATCCAGCCCTCTTTTGACACGTCCTGTGGAATCAGCCTCCATCACTCTCCCAGGCAGCGCATTCCAAATCCGAAGAACTCTCTGAGTAAAGAAGTTTCTCCTCATCTCTCTGTTAGCTCTCTTACTGACAATCCTGAAATTGTGACCCCTAGTTACTAACATACCAACTAGTGGAAACAAACTATCCTTCTTTAACTTCAACACCTCAATAAGGTCCCCCCCCCCTTAATATTCTCTGCTACAAGGAGAATAAGCCCAATTTCTCTAAATTTCCTTTTATCTAAAATCCCTCATTCCTGGTATCATTCCTTTGCATGTTCTCCAGGGCTTGAACATCTTTCCTTAATAAGGTGCCCAGAACTGAACACAATTCTTTGTTCAATTTAAACACTAACGATTCATGGAGGTGCAGCCTCTTGCTTGCTTTAATAGTTTCTGATTATAAGCCTTCTGAAAAACTGTTTCAACTTGCCTGGCCACCACCTTCAGAGAATCATGCACATGAACTGTGGGGTCCCTCTGCTCCTGTACTCCCCTCAGAGTTATACCATTGAACCTGCATTCCCTCTCCATGTTTATTTGGCCACAATGTATTACCTCCCATTTCTCTGCACTGAAATTCATCTGCCATGCGTCTGCCCATTTGGGCAACTTGTTAATGTCCTTCTTAAGTCAGCCAGCATCATTGTTCCCTCTAGCTTAGTATCGTCTGCAAACTTAGAGATTTTGTCATCGCTGATCTCTCATCTTTCATTGCTCATCTCCAAATCGTTTGTATAAATCAGAGAAAGAAAAGGTACAACTCGGAATTACACCTCTATCAGGATCCCCCTCAGTCTTCTCCGCTGCAAAGAAAACAACTCGAGCTTATCCAGCCCCTCTTCATCGCTAAACAGTTCCACTCAAGACGACATCGTGGTGAATGTCCTCTGCACCCCCTCCAGCATAATCAGAAGAGTTTGCCATTTCCTCTCACTGTTCTCCCAATGTAAGAGTAAAAAGCTAATGTTCGTGCCATTGGTTGGAATGCCTTTGTCAGCAATTAGCTTATTCAGTTTGACTCTGGATGAGTCATTTTCACACTTGCACAGCTAATAACATACCTGCGCCATTGTGCTGTCAGTAGTTTCATTTAACTTGTCCAGCAACATATTTTATCTGCAGGGAGAATGGTTGAAAGGTTCCCATCGAGAAAGAACTTCCTTAGCAAAAGAAATATCGCAAGGTAAGCGAAAAAGACATCAGAATGTCCCAAGGTAATGCTACGCATAATTCAACTGCATTTTTCAGCTGAAGCAAGCTCGTAAAACACTTGCTTATCAATTGAAATGGCAAATTAAAGTAATTTATCACAAAAGTTCAGTGTGTAAGTTTTCTTCTCATTAATTTCCTCCAAGTATTTTTTGTGTTTCTGCACATAATTCTTCTTTCCTGTGATAAAGGGTCTGCTTCACTCAGAGATGAAGTTGCGCCAAGACTTGACAATGCATGAACATACGAGTCTGAGGTGGGAGTAGGCCATTCAATAAGATGAAGGCTGATCTGCCTCCAACCTCAAAGCTGCATTTCCACCCTCTCCTTGGTAACCTTTCAGCCTTTTGTTGAGCACAAATCCACCTACATCTGCTTTAAAAATATACAAATGCTCTGCTTCCAACACTCCTGAGGAAGAGCGTTCCAAAAAACTACAACTCTCTGAGAGAAAATGCTCATTGCTGTCTTCAGTGGATTTCTAAATGGTGAACCTCCTGCTCTAAATTCTCCCACAAGTGGAGACATCATCTCCGCATCCACCCCACCAGAACCCCTCGAGGCCAAACGTTTTAACCAAGTCATGTCTTTCTCTTCCAAACTCCACCAAATACAAGCCAAGCCTTTCCAACCTTTTCTCACAAGAGTACCCACCCATTTCCGCTGTTAGTCTGGCGAACTATCTCTGAACTGCTTCCAATGCGTTTGCATCCTTCCTTAAGTAAGGAGATCCAGTGTGTCCAGTATCCCAGCAACCCCTGGTATGTCATCACAGTCATAGCTGTGGCTCACTTGGTAGGATTTTCGATTCAGAAAATGACAGGTTTAAGCTCCCAGTCTAGAGACGTGAGCCCCCAAACAAAGCTGTCAATTCCCCACGCTGGAGTGACACAGAGCTAGAGATTCTGTCTTTGTCTGAGTGGACAAGAAAAATTAGACAAAGCTACTTGAGGAGCAGCAGATTAATTCACGCCTGTGACATTATTACTTGACTATTAATCCAGAGATCCAGGTCCTAAGGAAACCCCAGGTTCAAATCCTGCCATAGCAGATGGTAGAATATGAATTCAATAAAAGTCTTGGATTAACAGTTTAACAGCAATCATGAAACTGTAGCTTAGTGCGTGAAATTCTGGTCTCCTTCCGATCGGAAGAATGTTGTGAAACTTGAAAGGGTTCAGAAAAGATTTACAAGGATGTTGCCAGAGTTGGAGGATTTGAGCTACAGTGAGAGGTTGAATAGGCTGGGGCTGTTTTCCCTAGAGCATTGGAGGTTGAGGGGTGACATTATCGAGGTTTATAAAATCATGAGTGTATGGATAAGATAAAGAGACAAGCAAGTGCTTGCTTCAGCTGAAAAATGCAGTTGAATTACGCATAGTATTACCTTGGGACATTCTGATGTCTTTTTCGCTTACCTTGCAATATTTCTTTTGCTAAGGAAGTTCTTTCTTGATGGGCTCCTTTCGACCATCTCTCCCTGCAGATAAAATGTGTTGCTGGACAAGTTAAATAAAACTAGTGACAGCACAATGGTGCAGGTATGTTATTAGCTGTGCAAGTATGAAAATGACTCATCCAGTGTCTAACGTTTCCCTGGGGTGGGGGAGTCCAGAACTAGACGGCATAGTTTGAGAGTGAGAAGGGAAAGCGATAAAAGGGACCTAGGGGGCAACTTTTTCACTCAGAGGGTGGTGCGTGTATGGAATGAGCTGCCAGAGGAAGTAGTGGAGGCTGGTACAATTACAACATTTAAAAGGCATCTGGATGGGTATATGAATAGGAGGGTTTAGAGGGATATGGCCAAGTGCTGGCAAATGGGACTAAATTAGTTTAGGATATCTGATCGGCATGGACGTGTTGGACCAAAGGATCTGTTTCCGTGCTGTACATCTTTATGATTCTATGTTGGGAAAACTCATCTAGGGAAGGAAATTAGATTAGATTAGATTCCCTACAGTGTGGAAACAGGTCCTTCAGCCCAACAAGTCCACACCGACCCTCTGAAGAGGTGTAGTTAAGTATTTGGTCAATGTTTTGGGTTTTCTGTATACGCAGGTTTGTAGTTCTCCGTTGTCCGTTCTTTCAACTGTGACGTCCAGGAATGCAAGTTTGTTGTCGGTTTCTTCCTCTTTGGTGAACTTTATGCCTGTGAGGGTGTTGTTGACAATGTTAAATGTCTCTTCTATCTTGTTTCGTTTTGTGAAATGGACAATGGAGAACTACAAACCTGCGTATGCAGAAAACCAACAAACACTGACCAAATACTTAACTACACCAGCAACCATCCCAACACGCACAAACGAAGCTGTATCAGAACACTATTCCAACGAGCCACCACACACTGCAGCACAGACGAACTTCGGAAAACAGAGAAGAACCACCTATACAACGTATTCATGAAGAAAGGATACTCAAAAAGTACAGTCCGCAGATTCCTCAAGAACAAACCACGACAAGCAGACCAAACACAGCCAGAAACCCTAATCACCTTACCATACATCAAAGAAGTTTCAGAAATGACAGCCAGACTACTTAGACCCCTCAGAATCCTAGTACCACACAAACCCACCAACACTCTTAAACAAAAATTAACAAACTTAAAGGACCCAGTACAACCCATGGACAAAACCAACGTCGTCTACAAAATCCCATGCAAGGACTGCCACAAACACTATGTAGGACAAACAGGAAGAAAGTTAGCCACCAGGATACACGAACACCAGCTAGCCACAAAAAGACATGACCTATCTCCCTCGTAGCCCTACACACGGAGGGAAAAAAACCACCATTTCGACTGGGACAACACATCTATCCTGGAACAGGCTAAGCTATGACATGCCAGAGAATTCCTAGAGGCCTGGCACTCCAACCACAATGCTATTAACAAACACATAGATCTAGATACCATCTATCAGCCCCTCAGAAAACGAACAGGAAATGACATCACCACAAACCCCAGGAACCCCATCCAGGACAAACCTATAAATAGAAAGCAGGAGACAACAGCTTCGCTTCACTTGGAGGTCACCACTGATGATGTTACCTAGTTAGGTAATGAAACGTCTGGATATCAAACCTACAGCTCAGCGAGCAAACCTACACCCTAAAGAGTTGGAGGATTTGAGCTAAAGGGAAAGGCTGAACAGGCTGGGGCTGTTTTCCCTGGAGTGTCGGAGGCTGAGGGGTAATCTTATAGAAGTTTATTAAATCTTGAGGGGCATGCATAGGATAAATAGACAAAATCTTTTCCCTAGAATGGGGGAGCTCAGAACTAGAGGCCATAGGTTTAGGATGAGAGGGGAAAAATTTAACAGGGACCTAAGGGGCAACTTTTTCACACAGAGGGTTGTGCGTGCATGGAATGAGCTGCCAGACGAAGTGGTGGATGCTGGTAGAGTTACAACATTTAAAAGGGATCTGGATGGGTGTATGAATAGGAAGGGTTTGAAGGGATATAGACCAAGTGCTGGCAAATGGGACTAGATTAGGTTAGGATATCGGGTCAACATGGATGAGTTGGACTGAAGGGTCTGTTTCCATGCTGTACATCTCTATGATTGCATGACTCTATACTGATACTTTAAACAGCTCCCATTCTTCACTCTCTCCATCTTGTTACTCATTCACTGTTTTCAGTATTTCTCACAACATCCTTCTTGTTGACCCTTCGATCCTACACTCGTCCCAATCACTTGCTTTCTTTTTCTCACAACAGCTTATCATCTTCACAAGACAGAATCTAACTATCTCCCCTCGACATTCCACGCCATTGCCATCACCAAATTCCCCACCAACATCCTGGCCATTATAATTGACCAGAAACTGAAGTGGACTTGCCATTTCAATGTAGTGGCTACTAGAGCAGGTCAGAGGCTGAGGGATCCGCACGTGTAACAGGCATTGGGGAAACAAGAGAAGTTCCCCAAAATCTGTCCATCGTTTACAAGGGCACAAGTTAGAGTGTGATAGGGTAATGCCCACCGGCCTGGATGAGTGCACACTCAAGAGGTATGACATGATCCAGAATAAAGTAGCCCTCTGGACTGGTATCTCATCTACCACTTGCATTCAGTCCCTCCATTACTGACACACAGCAGCCGCAGTGTGACCCATCCATCAAGATGCACTGCAGAAATTCACCAAGACTTATTTGTCAGCCACTTCTAAACTTGCAACCCTGACCATCTTGGGCATAAATGCATAGAGCACGACTTAATGCTCCACAATTTAATGGAATCATGGCTGATTTGTGGCCTAACTCCATTTCATTTTCTGTCCCCTCCTCTCTTCCCTTTTCAGTATTGAATTTCATCTGACACCATGCTGCAGAATTAGAACTCAGATTTCATCAACATATACTTTGCAACAAGAAAGCAAATGCCGAAGATGGTGCCAGTCAAATGGGCTGTTTTGTCCCGGATGGTTTTAAGCTTCTTTGAGAGGTGTTGGAGCTGCACTCTTCCAGGCAGATGGGGAGTATTCCATCCCATTTCATCTGAGCTTCCATCTATAAAACTATCCGTGGCGCTGATTTTCTCTTTAGCTATTTGACCCTGGAGAATCAGTTTGACATATACACTCAGGAATTAAAAGCTAGCCTAGTGGTGAACACACAACCTTTGTCAATTGATGTAAGAACCCATTTCATTCACTAATGTCTATTAAGGAAAGAATTATGCTGTCCTTACCTGGTTTGGCTTACACATGACTTCAGAATCACAGCAATGTGGTTGACTACCCTCAAGGTAATTAGCGATGGGCATTATAATCTATCCAGTGTGTCCATAGCCCATGAATGACTTCTTTAAATAGTTTGAGACAAAGAAACTGCAGATGCTGGAATCTAAAATGGACAGGCAGGAGGCTGGAAGAACACAGCAAGCCAGGCAGCATCAGGAAGTGGAGATGTCGACGTTTCAGGCATAATCCTTCTCCAGGTCCTGAAGAAGGGTTATAACTGAAACGTCGACTTCTCTACCTCCTGATGCTGCCTGGCTTGCTGTGTTCTTCTAGCCTCCTGCCTGTCTTCCTTAAAACGTTTAGCACCATTCACAAAATCAATGATAATGAAATGATCTGTGTCAAAATGTAGCAAATTTGTCAGTATCTGGGCTTGAGCTGATAACTGTTAAATAACATTCACGCCACACAAGGGTCAGGCAATGACCATCTCCCACAAGTGAAAATCTAATCACTGATCCTTGGCATTTAATGGCAGTGCTACTGCTGAATCTTCCATTAGCGACATCTTGGGGTTACTAATGACCAGAAACAAACGTGGACAAATCACATAAATACAGTTGGTACAACAGCAGGTCAGAGGCTAGGGATGCTGCAGGAAATAGCTCTTCTCTTGTTTCCCCGATGCCTGTCCATTTGCCTATGAGGCACAAGCTGGGTGTGTGATTGAGTACTCTCCACTGGCAAAGCTAGGCCCAGCTCCAACAACATTCAAGAAGCTTAACACCATCTAAATCAAGGCAACCTCCTTGACTGGCACCACATCAACTTTAATATCAACGCACAACGACGCCAGTTCACCATGACCTACTCAAGGGCAACAAATGTTGGCCTAGCCAGCGATAAACAGTTCTGTGAAAAAATACATTTGTTCAGCACAATTGACAGGTCAACTCCAAGGATATTAACTATGGTCTAAAGTCCCAAGTTGGCCAAACCAATTCCCATTAACAAATTCAGGAATCAGTTGGATTTTCAAGAATTGAATAAGGTTAAACGAACTTCACAATTTTTGATTTCTGCATTACCTACTATACCGTCGAGTATGGAGTTTTTTTTAATTCACTCATGGGATGTGAGTGTTGTTGGCGAGGCCAACATATATTGCCCATCCCTAATTGCCCAGAGGGCAGTTAAGAGTGAACCACATTGCTGTGTGTCTGGAATCACATCTAGGCCAAACCAGGTAAGGATGGCAGTTTCCTTCCCTAAAGGACATTAGAGTTTCTCGATGAGTGGTCTAGCAATAATCCCATTGAGCCCATTGTCTCCCCAAACACAGGAGATAAACAATACAAAAGATGCTTATTAAATCTGGAAACTTCTAGGTAAACATGGTTTTCTCACAGAGCAGACTCCCAGCAAAGTGCAGTAAATTATTTGCAGACTGTGAATTATAGTTACAAAGACTTTTGGATCCTTTGGGACGAAAAGGAAGCAGAATGTTCTCCAAAAGAAAACTCTTGTGTTTTATTATTTAAAGCAGCTGCTTGCATTCGATAAAGCTCTTCATGCAAACAAATTATTGTTTCAGTGACTGTAACAAAGAAACTGATTCATAAGTATTTGTCAAGAGTGTTGTTTATATGTGTATGGGATGGTTGCTCCTGCCTGTTTAGTGTGAACTCCTTTAGCATAATGTAATTACACTTTTAATTACACTTCGTATGTGTAATGAAATCACCTTCAGTACAGTGTCATGACATTTATTGGAATGCAGTCACCTTTAGTGTGACATAATTGCCCTTCGTGCAATTGAATTGCCTTTAGTGTCATGTAATTATATCTTGTGTAGTATAATCATATTTAGAGTGTACAAATTGGTCATTTTTAGGAACACCAAAGCCTATCGGTCCTTGGTCCCTAGTACAATCTCGATCAGTAACCATCAAAATCATCCCTTAAAAAGGCATTTGGATGGGTATATGAATAGGAAGGGTTTGGAGGGACATGGGCCGGGTGCTGGCAGGTGGGACTAGATTGGGTTGGGACATCTGGTCGGCGTGGACGGGTTGGACCGAAGGGTCTGTTTCCATGCTGTACATCTCTCTGACTCTATCTCTTTATATGTCACAATCGGTTAACAACACTTCTTAGAACACCTTGTGTTAGAGGTACCATGTAAATGCAGATTGTTGCTATTAGAGCAGCTTGAATCAATGTGAGAAGGAATGTTCTGTGTGTGGAAAGCTAAAGAATCCAGTTTAGGTATTTGCCTCAGAGACTGAACAATTCTCAATGCCTGTAGAGTGAGGACACAGAGCAAAAGCTCAATCAATGAGCTCCTACTTTATGGAATCAAAGGCCTGGAAATTTCCCTGGAGCTGCTGTTGCACAAGAAAGGAAATTTCTGCCACAAATTCTGGATCAATTCTGAGGACAGTCTGAAATGTCGGCAGATAGTTTGAAAAAAAGCCTTGCTGATGTCTGCCCTGCCATTACTGAATAAACCGAGGAAATATGAATACATTATCCCAGGGATTTGTTGAAATTGTAAATGGCTAAATGTAATTCAATGATAATAAGATGCATCTCACTAATGACAGATATGCCAATGCCTCACAGTGTTAAGGTAATCCCCTGTGTATGTAGCAAACTCAAGTTTGATGTAAAATTGTAAGCACACCCAGGAGAAAGCTGGTAAGATTTAGCTTGACATCCTTTGTGATTTTCTAATGGCTGGGGGAAAAAAATGATTGAGTCCTGAAATTTAGAAGTTACACAGGTTAATTATTAACAGCGATTTGGCCACCTGCCAGAAATCTTCTCCCAGGCTTTGAGAAGACAAATTGTCTGAATGTATTATCAATGCTAAACCTGCATCAGTAAATTTCCATATGTATCAAGACCCAGGCAACATCCAGGCCTGGGATAACAAGTGACATGTCAGGCAATGACCATCTCCACTACACCAGAACCTAACCATAACCCTTTGACATTCCAAATCCATGACCACTACCACCCAAAAGGACAAAGGTAACAGATACATGGGAACACCAACCCCTTCAACTTCCCCTCCAAGCCACTCACCATCCTGACTTGGAAATATATCGCCCTTCCTTCACTGTTGCTGGGCTAATATCCTGGAATTCCCTCCCTAAAGGCATTGTGGGTCAACTTACAGCAGGTGTATAGCAGCAGTTCAAGAAGGCAGCTCACCACCACCTTCTCAAGGGGGCAACTAGGGACGGGTAATAGATGCTGGCCAGCTAGCGATGCCCATGTCCCACAAATTATTTTTTTTTAAATTTAATAGCATCACTATTCGTGAAGCCTGCATTATCAACACCCTCAGAGTTAGCACTGTCCAAAACCAAGTTAGACCAGCCATGTAAATGTAATGGTGCAGTGGTAGTGTCCTACTTACTATTGGGGTGTGTAATAACACTGCTTGAGCAGGATGTTTTGAAAAATATGTTTTTTTTTAATACAATGGCGACAAGGAGAAGTCAAAGTCTGGGAATTTGCAATGAATAACTTACCTCCAGTCACCCAAAGCCTGCCCTTTATTACAAGACACTAGCCAGGAAGATGATGTAATGCGGTAAAAACAATGACTGCAGATGCTGAAAATCAAATACTGGATTAGTGGTGCTGGAAGAGCACAGCAGTTCAGGCAGCATCCAGCGAGCAGCGAAATCAACGTTTCGGGCAAAAGCCCTTCATCAGGAATAAAGGCAGTGAGCCTGCAGCATGGAGAGATAAGCTAGAGGAGGGTGGGGGTGGGGAGAAAGTAGCATAGAGTACAATGGGTGAGTGGGGGAGGAGATGAAGGTGATAGGTCAAGGAGGAGAGGGTGGAGTGGATAGGTGGAAAAGAAGATAGGCAGGTCGGACAAGTCAAGGAGACAGTAAGTGAGCTGGAAGTTTGAAACTAGGATGAGGTGGGGGAAGGGGAACTGAGGAAACTGTTGAAGTCCACATTGATGCCCTGGGGTTGAAGTGTTCCGAGGCGGAAGATGAGGCGTTCTTCCTCCAGGCGTCTGGTGGTGAGGGAGCGGCGGTGAAGGAGGCCCAGGACCTCCATGTCCTCGGCAGAGTGGGAGGGGGAGTTGAAATGTTGGGCCACGGGGCGGTTTGGTTGATTGGTGCGGGTGTCTCGGAGATGTTCCCTAAAGCGCTCTGCTAGGAGGCGCCCAGTCTCCCCAATGTAGAGGAGACCACATCGGGAGCAACGGATACAATAAATGATATTGGTGGATGTGCAGGTGAAACTTTGATGGATGTGGAAGGCTCCTTTAGGGCCTTGGATAGAGGTGAGGGAGGAGGTGTGGGCACAGGTTTTACAGTTCCTGCGGTGGCAGGGGAAAGTGCCAGGATGGGAGGATGGGTCGTAGGGGGGTGTGGACCTGACCGGGTAGTCACGGAGGGAACGGTCTTTGCGGAAGGCGGAAAGGGGTGGGGAGGAAATATATCCCTGGTGGTGGGGTCTTTTTGGAGGTGGCGGAAATGTCGGTGGATGATTTGGTTGATGCGAAGGTTTGTAGGGTGGAAGGTGAGCACCAGGGGCATTCTGTCCTTGTTACGGTTGGAGGGGTGGGGTCTGAGGGCGGAGGTGCGGGATGTGGACGAGATGCGTTGGAGGGCATCTTTAACCACGTGGGAAGGGAAATTGCGGTCTCTAAAGAAGGAGGCCATCTGGTGTGTCCTATGGTGGAACTGGTCCTCCTGGGAGCAGATACGGCGGAGGCGGAGAAATTGGGAATACGGGATGGCATTTTTGCAAGAGATAGGGTGGGAAGAGGTGTAATCCAGGTAGCTATGGGAGTCAGTGGGTTTGTAAAAAATGTCAGTGTCAAGTCGGTCGTCACTAATGGAGATGGAGAGGTCCAGGAAGGGGAGCGAGGTGTCAGAGATAGTCCAGGTAAATTTAAGGTCAGGGTGGAATGTGTTGGTGAAGTTGATGAATTGCTCAACCTCCTCGCGGGAGCATGAGGTGGCGCCATGTAATGCTGTCTACTTGCCTGGATGAGTGCAGCTAAGGACATTTGACACTGTCCAGCACAAAGCAATCTGTTTGATTGGCTCTGCATCCACCACCTTTAACATTTACTCTCTTCACCACCAATACACAGTAGCAGTTGTGTATATCTACTGCAAGTCACACTGCAGTAACTGACCAGGGCTCCTTCGACACCACCTCTTAGTTAACATCTAGAAGGACAAGGGCAGCTGATAACACCACCATCTGCGAGTTCCCCTCCATGGCATACACCACCCTGACTTGGAAATATATTGCCATTCCTTCTCTGTTGCTTGGTTAATATTCTAGAACTCCCTTCTTAACAACATTGTGGGTGTTCCTACGCCCAAGGACTGCAGGGGTTCAAGACAGTGGTCCATCACCACCATCTCGGGAGCAATGAGAGACAATTAATAAATGTTGGCCCAATCAGCAAATGCCTATGTCCCATGAATGAATTTTTAAAAAAGTAAACTCTTGAATAGATATGCCCCATTTAACATTTGACAACAGCCATTGGCAATAAGGCATCCGTGAAAACTGTGTTAAAATGCATGCTCTGCTCTAACATAGAACCACCACAGCAAAATCCTGCACAGCAAGACAATAAGACCATAAGGTATTGGAGCAGAATTAGGCCCTTTGGTCCATCCAGTCTGGTCTACCATTTGATCATGTCTGATATGTTTCTCAAACCTCATTCTCCTGCCATCTCCTTGTAACCTTTGATCCCCTCCCTAACCAAGAACCTATCGACCTCTGTCTTAAATGTACTCAATGACTTGGCCTCCACAGCCCTCTGCAACAATGAGTTCCACAGAATCGCCATTCTCTGGCTGAAGGAATTCCTCCTCATCTCAGTTCTGAAGGGTCATCTCCTCACTCTGAGACTGCACCTTTGGGTCCTAGTCTCTCCTACCGGTGAAACATTTTCTCCATGTCCACTCTATCCAGGCCTCTCAGTGTGCTGTAGGCTTCAATCAGAACCTTCTTAATGCTTCTAACCTCCATCAGAGTCCTCAACCACTCCTCATATGACAAGCCCTTCATCCCAGGATCATTCTTGTAAACCTCCCTTGGGTCCCCTCCAAGGTCAGCACATTCTTCCTTAGATACTGGACCCAAAACTGCTCACAATATTTCAAATAAGATCTGACAAGAGTCTTATACAGCCTCAGCAAAACATCCCTGCTCTTGTGTTCTCGCTGTCTTGAAATGAATGTCAACGTTACATTTGCCTTCCTAAATGCCAACAGAATCTGCATGTTAAACATAACCATAATTTGATAATGACCAGATCTTGAATTTTAGTAATGTTAATTGAGGAATGAATATTGACTGGAGTATTAGGAGAGCTCTCCTTCAAATAGCATTATGGGATCATTTAGATCCACCCATGAGAGCAGTCGAGGGCTTGGTTTAAGATTATATACAATGGAGCGTTGACAGTGCAGCATTCCCTCAGTATGTTTGCCTGGGAGAGCCCATCAAGACTACGTGCTTAAGTTGCTGTAGAGAATCTTGAATTCAAAGTTTGGGAGAAGATTTGTAGCTCGGGTGCTCGTAGTTGTGGTTCTGTTCGCCGAGCTGGGAATTTGTTTTGCAAACGTTTCGTCCCCTGTCTAGGTTACATCCTCAGTGCTTGGGAGCCTCCTGTGAAGTGCTTCTGTGCTGTTTCTTCCGGTATTTATAGTGGTTTGTCTCTGCCGCTTCCAGTTGTCAGTTCGAGCTGTCTGCTGTAGTGGCCGGTATATTGGGTCCAGGCCGATGTGTTTGTTGATAGAGACTCATCCACAGACTCTATCAACAAACACATCGACCTGGACCCAATATACCGGCCACTACAGTGGACAGCTGGAACTGACAACCGGAAGCGGCAGAGACAGGCCACTATAAATACCGGAGGAAACAGCACAGAAGCGCTTCACAGGAGGCTCCCAAGCACTGAGGATGTCACCTAGACAGGGGACGAATTGTTTGTAAGACAAATTCCCAGCTCAGCGAACAGAACCACAACACAGAAGCTTGAATGAAACATTCTGACCACATTTCAAATGCATAAGTGTGCGTAAATACAGGGAGACTTTGGTCTAGTGGTATTATCTCTGGACTGTTAATCCAGAAACTCAGCTAATGTTCTGGGGACTCAGGCTCAAATCCCACCCTGCCAGATGGTGGGAATTAAATTCAGTAAAAATCTGGAATGGAGAGACAAATGAACCCAAAGCCATTGTTAACTATGGGGAAACCCTATCTGGCTCACTAGGGAAGGAAGCTGCCATCCTTACCTGGTCTGGTCTACGTGTGACTCCAGGCCCACAGCAATGTGGTTGACTCTTAACCACCATCTAGACAATTACAAATAGGCAATAAGTGCTGGCCTAGCCAGTGATGCCCTTATCCCATGAATGAATTTTAAAAATTAAATAGAGTGGAATGTTTGGAGACTGTCACTTTTGTCATTCTCACATGTTTTCACTTGGTAGACACCAACATGATGGGTATAATAAAGATATGCTCTCTTTTCTCTCCTCTTTGGACATTGGAATCTCCAACAACCTTAAATCTGATTAAAATGAATTCAATCATCTAGAAATGCTGATGTTACAGAGCACAGCAATAACTGTTCACATGAAAGCAAGATAAATTAAGCAAGATTAAGCACTAATGAACATGTAAGGTAAGCGCCAACAGAAAGTATAAAGATAGCCTCCAATTACTATGGGTAATATTGTTGTTTTAAGCAAGTCACACAGAGTAGGAGACAGAGCAGATCAAAGGCATGTGTCATGAGCCAAGTACTTTAATTAATCTGAGTTTCCTAATTGCAAATGCTGTGCTACTGGAGAGAACAAGATCAACAGTATTGGATAAGTTTCCATTATTCATGGCTCTTTTTATTTCCAAGGAAAACCATACATTTTTATTATGTGTTTCACGCCCACTGGATGCAAGCACTTTAAGGTCAATTAAGTAGCTTTGAAATATAGTAACCACAGAGAACACAGCAGCCAATTTGAGTGCAGCATGTTCCCACAAACAGCAATGTGATAATGACCAGGTTATTTGTTCCAGTAATGTTCATTAAGGAATAAATACTAGCCAGGACCTCAAGGAACACTCTCCTGATTTTGCTCCAAACCAGTGTCATTGGGCTTATTGCAGAGGGTGGGACAGTGGTGTAGTGGTTAGCACTGCTACCTCACAACACCAGGACCTGGGTTCAATTCCAACTTCAGGTGACTGGCTGCATTGAGTTTGTCTGTTCTCCCTGTATCTGCACAGGTTTCCTCCCACAGTCCAAGGCTAGGTGGATTGGCCATGGGAAATGTGGGCTTGCAGGGATAGGGTTGCTCTTTAGAGAGTCAGTGTGGACTTGATAGGCCATTTCAAACAGGTATGCTGTTTTGAAAAATGTAGGGAGTGATGGGTTTTTAGGGGAACGTAGCACAAACAGCCAAATTTCTGGTATTGAGACTGGCTCTAATACAACGATGGGTATGTCGGCTTCCAAGAGATCAATTGTGTTAGGGGATTCTGTCATCAGAGGTACAGACAGACATTTCTGTGGCCAGCAGAAAAAAAGCAGAATGGTGTATTGCTTCCCTGGTGCCAGGATCAAGGATGTCTCAGAGAGGGTGCAGAATGTTCTCACGGGGGAGAGGGGTCAGCAGGGGGTCATTGTCCACATTGGAACCAACGATATAGGAAGGGGAAAGGTCGAGATTCTGAAGGGAGATTACAGAGAATTAGGCAGAAATTTAAAAAGGAGGCCCTCAAGGGTAGTAATATCTAGATTACTCCCAGTGCCACGAGCTAGTGAGGGCAGGAATAGGAGGATAGAGCAGATGAATGCATGGCTGAGGAGTTGGTGTATGGGAGAAGGATTCACATTTTTGGATCATTGGAATCTCTTTTGGGGTAGAAATTACCTGTACAGGAAGGACGGATTGCACCTAAATTGGAAGGGGACTAATATACTGGCAGGGAAATTTGCTAGAACTGCTTGGGAGGATTTAAACTAGTAAGGTGGAGGGGGGAGGGGCGGGGGGGTGGTGGGACCCAGGGAGATAGCGAGGAAAGAGATTGATCTGAGACGGGTACAGTTGAGAACAGAAGTGAGTCAAACAGTCAGGGCAGGCAGGGTCAAGGTAGGACTAATAAATTAAACTGCATTTATTTCAATGCAAGGGGCCTAACAGGGAAGGCAGATGAACTCAGGGCATGGATTAGGAACATGGGACTGGGATATCACAGCAATTACGGAAACGTGGCTCAGGGATGGGCAGGACTGGCAACTTAATGTTCCAGGATACAAATGCTACAGGAAGGATAGAAAGGGAGGCAAGAAAGGAGGGGGAGTGGCATTTTTGATAAGGGATAGTATTACAGCTGTGCTGAGGGATGATATTCCCGGAAATACATCCAGGGAAGTTATTTGGGTAGAACTGAGAAATAAGAAAGGGATGATCACCTTATAGACCTTATAGATTGTATTATAGACCCCCCAGTAGTCAGAGGGAAATTGAGAAACAAACTTGCAAGGAGATCTCAGCTATCTGTAAGAATAATAGGGTAGTTATGGTAGGGGATTTTAACTTTCCAAACATAGACTGGGACTGCCATAGTGTTAAGGGTTTAGATGGAGAGAAATTTCTTAAGTGTGTACAAGACAATTTTCTTAAACATTTGTAGATGTACCTACTAGGGAAGGTGCAAAACTTGACCTACTCTTGGGAAATAGGGCAGGGCAGGTGACTGAGGTGTCAGTGGGGGAGCACTTTGGGGCCAGCGACCATAATTCTATTCGTTTTAAAATAGTGATGGAAAAGGATAGACCAGATCTAAAAGTTGAAGTCCTAAATTGGAGAAGAGCCAATTTTGATAGTATTAGGCAAGAACTTTCGAAAGCTGATTGGAGGCATGTTCGCAGGTAAAGGGACAGCTGGAAAATGGGAAGCCTTCAGAAATGAGATAACAAAAATCCAGAGAAAATATATTCCTGTCAGGGTGAAAGGGAAGGCTGGTAGGTATAGGGAATGCTGGATGACTAAAGAAATTGAGGGTTTGGTTCAGAAAAAGAAGGAAGAATATGTCAGGTATAGACAGGATAAATCGAGTGAATCCTTAGAAGAGTAAAAAGAATGTAAGATTGTACTTAAAAGGGAAATCAGGAGGACAAAACAGAGACATGAGATAGCTTTGGCAAATAGAATTAAGGAGAATCCAAAGGGTTTTTACAAATATATTAAGGACAAAAGGGTAAATAGGGAGAGAATAGGGCCCCTCAAAGATCAGCAAGGTGACCTTTGTGTGGAGCCACAGAAAATGGGGAAGATACTAAATGAATATTTTGCATCAGTATTTACTGTGGAAAAGGATATGGAAGATATAGACTGGAGGGAAATAGATGGTGACATCTTGCAAAATGTCCAGATTACAGAGGAGGAAGTGCTGGATGTCTTGAAACGGTTAAAAATGGATAAATCCCCAGGATCTGGATTAGTGGTGCTGGAAGAGCACAGCAATTCAGGCAGCATCCAAGTAGCTTCGAAATCGACGTTTCAGGCAAAAGCCCTTCATCAGGAATAAAGGCAGTGAGCCTGAAGCATGGAGAGATTAGCTAGAGGAGGGTGGGGGTGGGGAGAAAGTAGCATAGAGTACAATGGGTGAGTGGGGGAGGAGATGAAGGTGATAGGTCAAGGAGGAGAGGGTAGAGTGGATAGGTGGAAAAGAAGATAGGCAGGTAGGACAAGTCCGGACCAGTCATGGGGACAGTTACTGAGCTGGAAGTTTAGAACTAGGGTGAGGTGGGGGAAGGGGAAATGAGGAAACTGTTGAAGTCCACATTGATGCCCTGGGGTTGAAGTGTTCCGAGGTGGAAGATGAGGCATTCTTCCTCCAGGCGTCTGGTGGTGAGGGAGCGGCGGTGAAGGAGGCCCAGGACCTCCATGTCCTCGGCAGAGTGGGAGGGGGAGTTGAAATGTTGGGCCACGGGGCGGTGTGGTTGATTGGTGCAGGTGTCCCGGAGATGTTCCCTAAAGCGCTCTGCTAGGAGGCGCCCAGTCTCCCCAATGTAGAGGAGACCGCATCGGGAGCAACAGATACAATAAATGATATTAGTGGATGTGCAAGTAAAACTTTGATGGATGTGGAGGACCTGATCAGGTGTACCCAAGAACTCTGTGGGAAGCTAGAGAAGTGATTGCTAGGCCTCTCGGTGAGATATTTGCATCATCGATAGTCACAGGTGAGGTGCCGGAAGACTGGAAGTTGGCAAACGTGGCGCCACTGTTTAAGAAGACCGGTAAAGACAAGCCAGGGAACTATAGACCGGTGAGCCTGACCTCGGTGGTGGGCAAGTTGTTGGAGGGAAATCTGAGGGACAGGCTGTACATGTATTTGGAAAGGCAAGGACTGATTCGGGATAGTCAACATGGCTTTGTTCGTGGGAAATCATGTCTCACAAACTTGATTGAGTTTTTTGAAGAAGTAACAAAGAAGATTAATGAGGGCAGAGCTGTAGATGTGGTCTACATGGGCTTCAGTAAAGCATTCGACAAGGTTCCCCATGGGAGACTGGTTAGCAAGGTTAGATCTCATGGAATACAGGGAGAACTAGCCATTTGGAGACAGAACTGGCTCAAAGGTAGAAGACAGAGGGGTGGTGGTGGAGGGTTGTTTTTCAGACTGGAGGCCTGTGACCAGTGGAGTGCCACAAGGATCGGTGATGGGTCCTCTAATTTTTGTCATTTACATAAATGATTTGGATGCAAGCATAAGAGGTACAGTTAGTAAGTTTGCAGATGACACCAAAGTTGGAGGTGTAGTGGACAGCGAAGAGGGTTACCTCAGATTACAACAGGATCTTGATCAGATGGGCCAATGGGCCGAGAAGTGGCAGATGGAGTTTAATTCAGATAAATATGAGGTGCTGCATTTTGGGAAAGCAAATCTTAGCAGGACTTATACACTTAATGGTAATGTCCTAGGGAGTGTTGCTGAACAAAGAGACCTTGGAGTGCAGGTTCAAAGCTCCTTGAAAGTGGAGCCGCAGGTAGATAGGATAGTGAAGAAGGTGTTTGGTATGCTTTCCTTTATTAGTCAGAGTATTGAGTACAGGAGTTGGGAGGTCATGTTGCAGCTGTACAGGACATTGGTCAGGCCACTGTTGGAATATTGCGTGCAATTCTGGTCTCCTTCCTATTGGAAAGATGTTGTGAAACTTGAAAGGGTTCAGAAAAGATTCATAAGGATGTTGCCAGGGTTGGAGGATCTGAGCTACAGGGAGAGGCTGAACAGGCTGGGGCTGTTTTCCCTGGAGCGTCGGAGACTGAGGGCTGACCTTATAGAGGTTTACAAAATTATGAGGGGTATGGATAGGATAAAGAGACAAAGTCTTTTCCCTGGGGTCGGGGATTCCAGAACTAGAGGGCATAGGTTTAGGGTGAGAGGGAAAAGATATAAAAGAGACCTAAGGGGCAACTTTTTCACGCAGAGGGTAGTACGTATATGGAATGAGCTGCCAGAGGATGTGGTGGAGGCTGGTGCAATTGCAACACTTAAGAGGCATTTGGATGTGTATATGAATAGGGGAGGGTTTGGAGGGATGTGGGCCGGGTGCTGGCAGGTGGGACTAGATTGGGTTGGGATATCTGGTCGGCATGGACGGGTTGGACTGAAGGGTCTGTTTCCGTGCTGTACATCTCTGACTCTATGATTCTAATGCCCGTCTTCCACACTGCAAGGATTCTATGATTCATGTCCAAAAAATAGTGCTTCCAAACACACTGCACACCCTTCAGTAACTTCACTGTATCCTCAAGCTTGGCTTTTACCTGGAATCCTTTGATTCAGAGGCAATACTGCTACCAACCAGGACAACACTCAGTTTATGTGTCTTTTTTTAAATTATATTTATGTTGTCTTTTGGAGTTTGGCAACACAAAAAGTTTTTTTTATTCAATGTCAGGATATGGGCATTGCCAGAAGTTATTGCCCCTCTTTAGTTGCCTTTGAGAAACTGTTGGTAAGGAAGGTTATTCGTGCCTTGCTGCAGTCCATGTGGTGATGCTGTTAGGTAGGGGATCCTAGTGCCCACAAGAATTATATTATTTTATATTGACCAGCACCGTGTTGGGTTGAATGTCCTCCTTGTATCATATAAATATCTGTGAATTCGAAAGGACATAACTATTTTAAAACTATTTGTCAGCACTTGAAACTTGTTACTTATCCACGAGGGTATTGCCTGGGAATCTCAGTCGGCAATATTTGATGTTATTGCATCTTTCATTTCAACAGATATTTTAACCTTTTATGGATTAATTCTTGCTTTAAAGTAGTGGATTGGGTGTGTTAAATTTCACAAATTACGTAAACCCTGCAGTTCAGGTACAGCCAACTTAGCCCAAGTAGACCATTGACTGTGTTCATGCTCTCTTCCCATTACTTTGCATCTCATCCTATCTGCGTAATCCTCCATTTCCCTCTCCCTCATATGTTGACCAAGATTCTCCTTAATTTCATCCATCACTAATGCCCTAAACTGCTCCATGGTGCTAGCAAGATTTCATATTTCTACTGCTGGTGGGTAACAAAATGTTCCTGATTTCTCTATTAGATTACTGTGTGTGGGAGAAGGTGTAACAATGGCAAGGTAACTAGACTGGTAATCCAGGGAATCACAGGCTAATGATGTGGGTTCAAAGTCCACCAAGGCAGCTGGTGGAATTTAAATTAATAAGTTTGAAAGCTAGTCTCAATAATGGTGGCTCAGGATGGCCACCATACATCAGGATGTACCAACCCATAATTCTAAAGAAATCTGCTGCCTTTGCCTGATCTGGTCTATATATGGTGGGCCATGACTGTGTCGTCAAATACCAGACTAATGCCATTTACAAGTTCGCTGATGACACCACCATAGTTGGTCGAATCTCAGATGGCAACAAAACAGACTACAGACGGGAGGTGGAAGACCTAGAAAAATGGTGCACTGAGAACAACCTAGCTCTCAATGCCAGCAAAACCAAGGAACTCATTACTGACTTTCAGTGAGATGTTACTTATGCCTCCCAACACATTAACAGCACAGAGGTGGAATGAGTGAAGAGTGTCAAGCTCCTGGGAGTGGTCATCCACAACAAGCTTTCTTGGATTCTTCATGTGGACGCACTGGTTACAAAGGCCCAACAACATCTCTTCTTCCTCAGGCAGCTGAGGAAATTTGGCATGACGGCGAATACCCTAGCCAACTTTTATAGGTGCGCCATCGAGAGCATTCTGTCTGGATGTATCACTACCTGGTATGGCAACTGTACCTTTCAAGATCAGACACAGTGACAGAGTGGTGAACTCGACCCAGACAATCACAAAGGCCAACCTCCCATCTATAGAATCCATCTACCAGGCCCACTGTCAAGGAAAGGCCGCCAGCATTCTCAAAGATCCATCCCACCCTGGCAATGTTTTTCTACATCCTCTACCATCGGGGAGAAGGTACAGAAGCCTGAATACACACACCAGCTGGTTTTGCAACAGCTTCTACCCTACTGTTGTTAGAATACTGAATGGACTCACAAACTCTTAACATTTGCCTATACCTGTGTTTTTGCTTTTGCCGCTGATTACCTATTATTTACTATCTATGCTACTTAACTCTGTGATCTGCCTGTATTGCTCACAAGACAAAGCTTTTCACTGTGCCTCGGTACACGTGACAATAAATTCAATTCAATTCAAAACTCCAAACCTGCAGCAATATGGCCAACATGGAAATATTCAGTGGGAAATGTGACAACAAAGCTGGCTTCTCCATTGACACACACACGTTCCATAGAATGGATAAAGATGTGAATGTGCACCTCACATTTCCAGCATCTGTAGTATTTTACGAGTCCGCGCATTTTTTTTTGTTAGCTGGTCCTCAACCTAAAACATTCATATCTGTTTCTCTCTCCACTGATGCTATCTGTCAAGTATTTCAGACTTCTTGTATTTTTTTGAGTTTGTTCATGGGATGTGGGTGTCACTGGCTAGACCAGCATTTATTGCCCATCCCTAACCTCCCAGAAGACAGCAAAGAGTCAACCATCTTGCTGCAGATGTGGAATGTCAGCCTGACCAGGTAAGGATGATGGATTTCCTTTCACATAATACATTAATGGCCAAGATGGGTTTCTATGACAATCTAGATAGGCCTACTCTGCTTGTATTCCTGTTGAAGGGCTTTTGCCCGAAACGTCGGATTTTCCTGCTCCTCGGATGCTGCCTGAACTGCTGTGCTCTTCCAGCACCACTCTACTTCAGACTCTGGTTTCCAGCATCTGCAGTCATTGTTTTTACCACTCTTTAGTTCCAGATTTAATGCCAGAGAGTGGCAACTCTGTACACTTTTCACTGTCCTCCAGTACTCGTGTACAGGTGACAATAAACGCTCATCTAACCTAAATCAAATATTTTTTTCATTCATTCACAGGATGAGGGCATCACTGGCTAGACCAGCATTTATTGCCCATCCCTAATCACCCAGAGGGCAGTTAAGGGTCAACCATATCACTGTGGGTCTGGAGTCACACGTAGGCCAGACCAGGTAAGGAAGGCAGTTTCCTTCCCCAAAGGACATTAGTGAACCAGATGCATTTTTCCAATAAATGACGATAGTTTCATAATCATCATTAGAATCTTAATTCCATTTGTATTTCCATTCCATCGGCCGAGCTGGAATTTGAACCAGGTTCCCAGAATATTAGCTGAATTTCTCGATTCATAATATAGCAATGATCCCATTGAGGCCATTGCCTCCCCAAGCACAGGAGATAAACAAAACAAAAGATGCTCATAGTCTCAGCAGTTATGAATCAACCACATAGCGTGGCACGGTGGCACAGTGGTTAGCACTGCTGCCTCACAGTGCCAGAGACCCAGGTTCATTTCCCGCTTCAGGCAACTGCCTGTGCGGAGTTTGCATGTTCTCCCTGCATGGGTGCACTCTGGTTTCTTCCCGTGGTCCAAAGACCTGCAGGTCAGGTGAATTGGCCATGCTAAATTGCCTATAGTGTTAGGTGAAGGGGTAAATGCAGGGGAATAGGTCTGGGTGGGTTGCTCTTTGGAGGGTCGGTGTGGACTTGGGCTGAAGGGCCTGTTTCCATACTGTAAGAAATCTAAGTAATCTAAAAAAAAATTCACGTTGCTGTGGGTCTGGAGTCACATGTAGGCCAGACCAGGTAAGAGTAGCAGTTTCCTTCCCTGAAGGACATTAGTGAACCAGATGGGTTTTTCTAACAATTGACTCATGGTCATCACTGGACTCATAATTCCAGATTTTTTATTAAATTTACAATCCACCATCTGCTACAGGAGGATTCCAACCCTGGTCCCCAGGGCATTACTGGATCTCTGGATTAACAGTCCACAATAATACCACAAGACCACTGCTTCCTTTTGTCATCTGCTATTTTCCACAGTGGGATTCCAAACCCATGATCCCAGGCCTGGGGTTCTGGATTATTAAACCCATGACATTACCATGACACCTCAACCCTCCTTTTCTCTAAGTATATCATCCCTCTGCTCTCATTTTCAAGCGAAAGAAGTTTTCTGCTTTCTCGAATTATCCAATTCTTAACAGATTCTGCCCCGTCAGGAGGCTATAAGGGACCTACCAGGAATATGGCTAGCTCTCTTGACCTCCAAACCGGTTCCACATCTACCGTCCCTTCCGTCTGTCTCATCAATCGACTGTCAGAAATCCAGTCCATCACCTCGCTTTTCAGACCAATGGTGACTCAAGAGCGTCATAATCTGACAGAAAGACTGCTGTCAGGGATTAACCTCAATCAAAACAAAAGGAGGAGGCAGTGATATCAGTCTGTCAACCTCCCTAACGTGACAGATTCATTTTTGTTTTGACAGACTTCATTGATTTAATGAGGTGTGACTGTATTACTCAGACGTGACGTTCATTTGCTAAACCCATTTGGTGCAGCAAGATGTTTGGTAATGTGCTTCTGTCAGTTTATCAACTTGGATGAAAATGCATTTTTCCACCCCCAGGCTTTTAATGCCCAGCTGCCCCAGTGTGCCTACACTATGTCCCTTGTTGTCCTTGAGAAGATGGTGGTGGGCATCCTCTTGAGTCTTTGAAGATGGGACAGCTCAGTGATTTTCACTGCTGTCTCACCGCGCGAGGGACCTGGGTTTGATTCTAACCTCAGACAACAGTGTGGTGTTTGTATGTTCTCCCCGTGTCTGTGTAGGTTTCTGCCAGCTGCTCTGGTTTCCTTATACAGTCCAAACATGTGCAGGTTAGGTGGATTGGTCATTTTGAATTGTCCCATAGTGTCCAGGGATAAGCAGGCTAAGTGGAGTAGCCATGAGAAATAATCTTTGGAGGGTTAGTGGAGATTCAATGGGCCGTACAGCCTCTATCTGCATTGTAGGGATGCTATGACAATTCAAGGGTTCCAAAGGGGCTCCCATAATCCTGTTGGACAATGGGGACTGATGGTCCAAAACATAGTCATAGCAACCAATGCATCTGATTTACATTGTTATTTCTCTTTCACCTCAATGAGTAACCATTTTGTCTTTTACAGTCAGCTTCCACCCATCTGTTACCCTTGCCCATCCTCTGTCTCTGCCTAGTGCACAGAAATGCACCACTTTCCCCACTCCTTTCAATTCTGATGAAGAGTCACACTGGAATCAAAACATTAACTCCGTTTCTCTCTCCACCAATGTTGCCAGACCTGCTGAGTTTCTCCAGGTTTCTCTGTTTTGATATATCACATGTTTTGCTTGGGAGGTAGTCACTCACTGAACATATTCACCCAATGCCCTTTTTAATGACAAAACTCAATTTTATTACAGAGAAGATAAGAAAACAGGGGTATAAATATATATGTATATATAATATTGCAGTTTAGACAAATCTGAAGAAAAGTAGTAAAAAGAAAAAAATCCCTTTTTCCCCAGCAAGAACCTTACAGACACTCAACCCCAGTGAAATAACTCTTCTATCTTAACACTTTAATTTATCATTTATTTGATAAGGTTACAAACATTTTCTTTCAGGCTTGGTAATAAGGAGTGGAGAGAAAATTAATACTTTGACAGTGGAATGATAAATTAGATGAGGTAAGAGAGATTTTAAAAACCTTAGAAGCATAGGGAATAGAATCAGGATAGGCTATTTAGCCCTTTGAGGTAAAAACAATGACTGCAGATGCTGAAAATCAAATACTGGATTAGTGGTGCTGGAAGAGCACAGCAGTTCAGGCAGCATCCAATGAGCAGCGAAATCAACGTTTCGGGCAAAAGCCTATTTAGCCCTTTGAGTCTGCTCCACCATTCATGGCGGACCATTTAACTCCGTCCCCTCTCCCTGCTTTCACCCCCATACCCTTTGATCCCTTTAGCCCGAAAAACAATTTTTCTTGAGAGTATAGGAGACTGAGGTTGGAATGCCATGCTTCTAGGATTTCTCATGCATGTCTTTGTTTGGCTTGTCCTAGGATGGATGTGTTGTCCCAGTTGAAGTGGTGTCCTTCCTCATCCATGCGTGAGGATGCTCGTGAGAGAGGGTCATGTCTTTTTGTGGCTAGTTGGTGTTCACCAGCTCTTCCTCTGGCATTTTCCCCTTCTTAAGAATGAGTGAAATATAAGCCTCTCTCAGGGATGGTGGAAGATGATCAAGGCTATACGATACATGTCCAATAATGGTCATGACAATATACTTATAAATTCTTTATAAAACTCACCGGGGAGACCGCCAGGGCTAGGTTCATTCCCACTCTGCACCTGTTTCCCAGCCTCCTATACCTCCTATACTATTAAAGAGGAGTCAAGGAAAGACACCTGTTCAGAAGTGATACCTGAAAGATCCAAGTTCTTAAAAAAGGACTCCATCTTAGCCCATCCGCCCTCACAATGCTCAGACTGGCATAACTCAAAATAGAATTTCTGTAATGCTGCATTGATCTTTTTTAGAGTTACAGGTGACCATCCCAAGTTGACGTAATGGATTAAGGGACATTCATTCTTCTCGCAAGATGTACTAAATACCTGTCCGGCTTGTCACCATGTTCAAAAAGTGGTTGTTTCACAAAGGAAAGATCCTTCCTTGCTGTCTGTGTAAGCGCGGAATGGCTGTAACCCGCTGCAGCTTAATCAATGATGGCTTATCAATATGCCTTTTCAGCTGTCTTTAACCATGCCTCAAGCAGGCACTATTGCTCCCCTTTCTGTCATTTCTGGCTAGCAGAGTAAGAAACGGTTATCCCCTGGAATTAAGCCTTAGCCATCTCCCAAAGAGTAGACAGGTTGCTAGCCTTGTCCGAATTCATGGATACAAATACGTTAAATTCGTTAAAATGATATTCAATGAGCTTACTGTCCCTAAGAACAAAGGGATCCATTCGCCAATGCCGAGAGCCTGCAACACAGCTCTTCACCTCAGTCTCAAGATAGACTGCAGCGTGATCCGAGATAATGATTTTCCCAATTATACAGGATTTTATTGAATCCAAGGGTAGTGCAGGGGTTAGAAAAAGATCAATCTTGGTATGGCACTTGGGCGGATTAGAAAAGAATGTAAAGTCCCTGTTCACACCTCCAAACATCACCAATCCCAATTCCGCACATAGGTCCTCCAGCTGTTCAGATTGTGTAGAACGTGCTGAGGGGCCTTTAGGCATTCTATACACCGCGGAGGCCATAAGGCAATTAAAGTCTCCCCCTATAATAAGCTACCATGGTGCAAGAGCCATCAATTTGGAGAGTACATCTATCAAACATTTCACAGAATGTGCTGGGGACAATACACGCTCAGGGTATCAGACTCTTCTCCACGTGTTGAGGCCTTAAGAATGATAAACCGCCATACACATCTTTATTCTGTTCTAGCAACTTAAACGGAAGCTTCTTCCTCGTAAGTATGGCCACACCCCTGTTCCTAGTATTGAAGGAGGGGAAGTACACCTGATCAAACCCACACTGCTACAATTTCAAATGTTCCTTATCATCAAGGTGAGTCTCCTGTAAAAGGGCAATGTCCACTCTCTCCTTTCTAATACTAGAAAGCACATTTTTCCTTTTAATTGGTGAATGGCTCCCTCTAATATTCCAGGTACACCATTTGAGGACACAATTAGCCATGGTGCTCTATAACATCATTTAATCTCCAAAAAGGTAGAATTTGGCTTATCAACTGCTAAGCAAAAGATTCACAAAGCCCTAAAAAATACATAAGCTAAAACTACTACATCTAACATCCTAATAACTACATATACAAAAATCCAACAGACTAAACCAAGTACAAAACATTTAAAATGGTGGTCCACCCCCTACCCACAGGGACGACTTACATATCCTAAAAACACCTTCATACCGCCTTCCAGCTTGAGCTGCATCCCAGACTCAGGCAAAAAAAAGAGATTAGAAAAAATCTTAACAAGGAAATTAAATGTAGACACTCAACCCATCCCCAACTACATATTATCACTCATTAATATGAGAAAAAAATTCAGCAACCTCTTCTTCAAACAAGCAATTGGGAGAGAAAAAGGGTAAAGAAACACGATTGTTTACATTCTTTAACTTATACAATCTATTTTAAAACACTCAAAAAGTTTTTCACTTTTTCCGAAGAGTCAAAAGAGTGCACAGATCCATCATACATAAAGTGAAACACCGCCAGGTACCTTAGAGAATACTGGATGTCTCAGTCTTCTCTTAGCTTCATCAAAGATCTTCTTTTTACGAATTACAGCTGTCATGAAGTCTTCAAAGAACACAATCTTGGAGCCTTGGTAAGTTAAGGCCTGTGGATCTTTTCCCTTTATTCTAGAGGCTTCCATAATTTTAGTTTTGTCCCTTTTGCTTGGAGTTGCACTACGACCACACGATGGCGCTGGTCCAAGCTGGGCCTGCGCACTGCAACTGGATGGGACCTTTCAAATTCTACCCAATCCAACACAGCCTCCAGGCCCAGGAATCAAGGCAGCCAGCTTTCAAAGATTGCTGGCTGGTCACCTTCTACCTCCTCCAGCAGCCCCACAACTTAGACGTTCTTCCTCCTACTCTGTTCTCGAGGTCGTCGACTTGCTCCTGTAAGGTAAGTACCTGCATCTCCAGTATTCGAACTCTTTCTTTTGAAGAATCGATCTCAGTTTCTGAAGCCGCAGCCCTCCTTTCACGTTCCTCTGTTCTGCATCCTAAGCCTTCCAGCTGCTCCCCGTGCTCATGGAGCGTGGCCATGACCAGGTCCAGTCTGCTGCGGAACGTCTCTTCAATTGACTGCTCAATCATCTCTCACAGCTTCGCATATTCCGTAGCCGGGGCCTGGTGAGTGAATGACTCCGATGGGCGAGTAGAGGGAGCTGCAGCTGCGGCCATGGAGGTGTCTGACTTCTCAGATAAATGTCCCATGTGTTCGGATTTGCTGGAGCCTTTACCTATAGTTATGTTTCTTTGATAAAGCAGACTTTGTAAACAAATTTATATAACGTCTGTAAGTTCAAAAGCTCTTAAAGACCAAATTGTTATAGAAGTGATTTAAGTGGGGAGGTGAGAGTGTGACATTGCCTGAGTTAGGATGCAGAGCTCAGCAAAGCAGACCTCGCAGATTGCCGCCATCTTGGATCCCCTGGGAGCTGTCTTAACCATGCAAGTGAGATGATGCCCCCTGGTCTAGACTCTCCCACAAAAGGAAGCAATATTCCGGCATCCATTCTGTTAAGTATTCCAAGAATCTTGTGTGTTTCAATAAGGTTGCCTCTCATTCCTCTAAATTATAACCAGTGCAAGTCCAACGAACTCACCTCTCTTCATAAGGCAATCCCTCCATACCTGGTAACAGCCTAGTGACCCTTCTCTCCAATACCAATATATCTTCAGTAAGAGTCCCAAAATGGTTTCCATGGTACCAGATGGTGAAATCTGTATTTCTTAAAATCTGGAATAAACAGCTAATCTCTCGGTGACCATGTAACCATTGCCGATTGTCATAAAACCAATTGGGTTCACTAATGTCCTTTAGGGAGGGAAAACTTCCATTCTTACCAGGTATAGCCTACATGTGACTCCAGACCCACAGAGATGTGGATGAATCTTAATTACTGAAACAGGCTAGAAAGCTACTCAGTTCAAACTCAATGAAAAATGCCAGCCATAAATGTCAGCCTTGCCAGAGTCACCCACATCCTGCGAAAGACGTTTTTAATAAACACAGAATAGACAAATTCTAATGAGTAACAAAAATTCCAAGGGATGAACTCATCCAGGAATGTTAAAGATAGTATCAAATTAACAGAGAAAACATGTAATCATGCAAGACAGTGTCAGACCAGAATTTTGGTCAGAATATTAAAAATAAAGAATGACCAGAAAATTAGATAGGAGGGAAAAATTAGAATGTGAGAGCAATCTAGCCAGAAATGAGAAAACTGATATAAATATTTAAAGTGAAAGTAAAGTGCCATTGTCACAGAGGAGCACTTTCTCACTATTGACAGGAAAGGTTTAGAGGGATATGGACCAAACGCAGGCAATGGTACTAGTTCAGTTTAGGAAAGCTAGTTGATGTGGATGGGTTGGGTCGAAGGGCCTGTTTCAGTGCCATATTCACTGTGCCTCGGTACACATGACAATAAGATCAATTTCTATATCTCCAGAAAGGGATTACTGACAGTGGTTTAATCTGAGGGTCACCAAACCTCAGGCAAGGGGACAGGTTGAGAAAGTGGGACATTCATGGTCACCTCAGCCAGTGTAGAAGTTTAAGTCCTGTTATTTCTGCATCACAAACCTGCCATCCAGCCAACTGTGCTAACTGAGGAGGCAATGGCCCAGTGGTAATTTTGTTAATCTATTACTATTAATCCAGAACCTGGGTAATGAACTGGGGACCCAGGTTCTAACCCAGGGCAGATGGTGGGGTTTGAATTTAATAAAAACCTGGAACTAAGAGTCTGATGTTGACCATGAAAAAACCCATCTGGTTCACTTAAGTCCTTTAGGGAAGGAAACTGCCAGCCTTACCTGGTCTGGCCTACATGTGACTCCAGACCCACAGTAATGTGGTTGACTCTTAGCTGCCCTCTCGCAATTAGGGATAGGCAGTTAATGCTGGCCTAACCAGTAACACCCTTATCCTATGAATTAATTTTTAAAAACTGACCTCTATGTGAATGAGTAAACTGAGTGTTGGATTTAGATGGGGGATTATTAATAAAATGAAAGGAAACAGCAGATAAATTGAACAGATATTTTGCATGAATCTTCACTGTAGGAGATACATTAGATTACTTACAGTGTGGAAACAGGCCCTTCAGCCCAACAAGTCCACACCGCCCCGCCGAAGCGCAACCCACCCCTACATCTTACCTACACTACAGGCAATTTAGGATGGCCAATTCACCTGACCTGCACATCTTTGGACTGTGGGAGGAAACCGGAGCACCTGGAGGAAACCCACACAGACACGGGGAGAACGTGCAAACTCCACACAGTCAGTCGCCTGAGGCGGGAATTGAACCCAGGTCTCTGGCGCTGTGAGGCAGCAGTGCTAACCACTGTGCCACCATGCCGCCCTGAAATACTCTGGAAACAGTGATAAATCAGGAAATTGCTGGGAGGGAGAAATTCAGCAAAAATCCAAATGCCAGAGAGGTGGTGCTGAGTGAGTTGTTGGAGCTGTGGGCCAACAAACCCAAGTCCTAATGGGCTTCATTCCCAGGTCTCAGAAAGATGTGGCTGGTGAGATTGTTGATGCATTGGTTTTAATTTACCCAAAATTCCCTGGGTTCAGAGACGGCCCCGTAGATTGGAAGATAACGAATGTAATACCTTTGATCAAAAGCCAAGGGGAATATTAAACAAACCAGGTAGCTTAATAACTGTCACAGGGAAAACATTCAAAGTCATTATTAAAGATGTTATAACAGAGACAGAGTAGACAAGTGGTACCTGTTTCCCTTGGTATACAGTTCAAAAGCCAGGGGGCATAGTTTCAAGCTCAGTGGCAGAAGGATTAGAGAGGACATAAGGAAAATCTTTTTGACACAGAAGGTGGTGAGCATCACTGGTGGTGGAGGCAGAGCTCCAAAACTCTTTTAAAAATACCTTTTAAAACTCTTTTAAATGCTGTTAGCTGCATGGCTGTGGGCCGTGTGCAGGAAGATGGGATTAGAAAGGGCATCTGGGTGTCTTTGGATTGGCATGGACAAGATGGGCCAAAAGGCCCATTCTGTGCTGTCTCATTTCCAGGGAGCTGTGTCACTTGGATACATTTAATTAATCAGGTGGAGTCAACCTGGTTTTGTGAAAGGGAAATCATGTTTGTTCAATTTATTGGTGTTCTTTGAGGAGGCAACACATGTCATAGATGAAGAAGAACTCTACTTAGATTTCCAGCAGGAATTTGTCAAGGTGGGGGCTGTCTGCTGGAAATGATGGTACAGTGACCATGTCATTGGACTAGCAACGTAGAGACCCGGGCTAATGTTCTGTGGCCATGGATCCAAATCCATGAAAAAGTTTGAATTTAATAAAGATCTGGAATAAAAAAGCTCCAATAATGACTGCTGTGATAACCCACCTGGTACACTAATGCCCTTTAAGGAAGGAAATCTGCCATCCTTTCCCAGCCTGACCTAAATGTGACTCCAGACCCATAACAGCATCGCTGACTCTGGACAATAAAGACTGGCCTAGCCAGCAATATCCACATGAAGAAAACAACTCCAAATCTCAGTACGGAAAATGAAAGCTCATGGTATCGGGTGTTGCATATTGGCATGGATAGAAGATTGGCAGAGGGTAGGCATAATGGGTGTTTCTCAGGTTGTAAGTTGTAATGATTGGCATCACTCAGAGATCAGCGCTGGCACCTCCACAGATGATTGAGATATAAGCATGGAGTGCCAAATTTGTTGATGACACCAAGACAGGTGGGAAAGTAAATCATGAAGAGGAGAGAAGAACCTTACAACGAAGCTATGGATAGGTTAAGTGAGTATGCAAACATATTGCTAATGGAGTGGAATGAGGCAAAAGTTGGAATAGTGGAGAGAAAGCAGAGTTAACGTTTCAGGGTACAGTGATACAGATGCTACCGGACCTGTTGAACTTTTCCAGCAATTTCTGTTTTTGCTTCTGATTTCCTGCATTTGCAGCTCTTTTGGGACTTTTTTGAAAAGGTGAGATTGTCCATTTTCTTGGAAAAGCTAAAAAGGAAACATTTGATCAAAAATGGTGAGAGTTTGCAGAGCTCTGAGATGCAGAGAGATCACTGGCCTCATGCATGACTCGCAGAAGATCAGCAGGCAGATATGTCAGCAATTGGGAAAGCTAATAGAATGTTATCATTTATCTTGAGAGAAACTGAATACAAAAGTAGGAATGTTATGCTTCAATTACTGATGGTGCTGGTGAAACTGCGTCCAGATCACCCTGCACAGTTTTGGGCACCTTATTTAAGGATGGAATTGGAATCTGTTCAGAAAAGGTTTACCCACCTAATATCTGGAGTGGGGCTGGGGGCGTTAGTCTGACATACCAAATTTGTTTCTACTAGTGTTTAGAAAAGTAAGAAATGGCATTACTAAAACATGTAGAGTCCTGAGGGATTAAAGGTGTTGATGGACTAAATGTGGAGAGATTGTTTCCTGTCATGTTGGAATATAGAACTAGAGCTTACTGTTTAAAAATTATAAGTCACATGTTTAATCCAAATTAGGCGAAACTTTTCTTCCCTGGAGTTGTGTTTCTTTGGATCTTTCTCCTGAAAAGATGGTGGGAGCAAGGTCTGTGAATATTTTTACGGCACATGTAGATAGCGAGGGTGAAAGGTTATCAGGGGCATGTAGACTTGTGCTTACAACCAGATCAGCCACATTTTTAAAATCATTCACACGATGTGGGTGTCACAGGCTAGGCAGCATTTATTGCCCAGAGGGCAGTTATGAATCAATCATGTTGCTGTGGGTCTGGAGTTAGACCATAAAACCATAAGATATAGGAGTGGAAGTAAGGCCATTCGGCCCATCGAGTCCACTCCGCCATTCAATCATGGCTGATGGGCACTTCAACTCCACTTACCTGCATTCTCCCCGTCGCCCTTAATTCCCCAAGACAACAAGTGTCTATCAATCTCTGTAAAAGTAGGCCATTCAGCCTATTGAGTCCACACCAAACGTCCAAAGAGCATCCCTCCCAGACCAACCCTGTGTATCCCATCTAGTCTGCACATCCCTGGACACCATGGGGCAACTTCCTATGGCTAATCTACTAAATCTGCACACCTTTGGACTGTGGGAGGAAACCAGAGCACCTGAAGGAAACACACACAGACAGTCACCCAAGGGTGGAATTGAACCTGGATCCCTGGTGCTGTGAGGCAGCAGTGCTGAGCGCAGGACCACTGTGTCACCCATGTCTTAACTTGCAAAGTTACGTGTAGACGAGACTAGGTAAGGATGTCAGATTTCCTTCTCTAAAGGACATTAGTTAACAAATGGGTTTTTCCCCTAACGAATTCACCATTATACTCTGAATTCCACTTTTTTTTAAAAATCAAATTCCAGTTTCACCATCTGCTGTGGCAGGATTTGAACCCAGATTTATTCCTGGGTCTCTGGATTAACAATCCAGTGATAATACCTCTAGGCCATCACCTCCCCTTCAATAGTAGTGCAGGCCAGAAACCCTGAATGATGTACTCCTGCTCCTAATTCATATATTTGTAAGAAATGGCCTAGTGAACCACTCAAAGACAGTTAAAGATGGGCAACAAATTCTGACCTCGTACAATGATCCCACATATCTCATGAAAGATAATCAAAAACATTGGTCTGTTTTGTTGTTAATCAAGTTAGACAGGGAACTGAAAGAAGGGTCACTGGAACCCAGATGTTGACTGCTTTCTCTCCACAGATATGACTGACCTGCTGAGCCTCTCAAGTAATTTTGATTTGGTTTTGGACCAGGAAGTGATTGTCCTCGACCACCACTGGACCAAGTGCAATTCCCTGAACATTAGGAGTATAGTGGCAGCAATGTCCATCAGGAGGTGCAGCATAAACAGTGTAGTGAGTGGACATGGCCACAGGGCACAGGGAATGGACATGGCCAAAGGGCACAGTGAGTGGACATGGTCATTAGGCACAGGGAGTGGACATGGCCAAAGGGCACAGTGAGTGGACATGGTCATTAGGCACAGGGAGTGGACATGGCCACAGGGCACAGGGAATGGACATGGCCAAAGGGTACAGTGAGTGGACATGGTCATTAGGCACAGGGAGTGGACATGGCCAAAGGGCACAGTGAGTGGACATGGTCATTAGGCACAGGGAGTGGACATGGCCACAGGGCACAGGGAATGGACATGGCCAAAGGGTACAGTGAGTGGACATGGTCATTAGGCACAGGGAGTGGTCATGGCCATTGGGCACAGGGAATGGACATGACCATTAGGCACAAGGCGTAGAAATGGCCATTAGGCACAGGGGGTGGACATGGACATTAGGCACAGGGAGTGGACATGGCTGCAGGGCACATAGAGTGGACATGGTCATTAGGCACAGGGAGTGGCCATGGCCACAGGGCACAGGGAGCGGACATAGCCATTGGACACAGGGGGTGGACATGACCATTAGGCACAGGGCGTAGAAATGGCCATTAGGCACAGGGGGTGGACATGGACATTAGGCACAGGGAGTGGACATGGCTGCAGGGCACATAGAGTGGACATGGTCATTAGGCACAGGGAGTGGTCATGGCAACAGGGCACAGGGATTGGTCATGGTCATTAGGCACAGGGAGTGGGCATGGCCACAGGGCACATGGAGTGGACATGGTCATTCGGCACAGGGATTTGACATGGTCATTAGGCAGAGGGAATGGACATGGCAACAGGGCACAGGGTGTGGTCATGGTTATTAAGCACAGGGAGTAGACATGGCCGCAGGGCACAGGGAGTCGTCACAGTCATTAGGCACATTGAGTGGACATGGCAACACGGCACAGTGAGTGGGCATGGCCATAGGGCACAGGGAGTGGACATGGCCATTAGGCACAGGGACTGGACATGGCCACAGGGCACATGGAGTGGACATGATCATTAGGCACAGGGAGTGGACATGGTCACAGGGCAGAGGGAGTGGACATGGCCATTAGGTACAGGGAGTGGCTATGGCCAGAGGGTGCAGTGGGTGGACATGGTCATTGGGCACAGGGAGTGGACATGGTCACAGGGCAGAGGGAGTGGACATGGCCATTAGGTACAGGGAGTGGCTATGGCCAGAGGGTGCAGTGGGTGGACATGGTCATTGGGCACAGGGAGTGGTCATGGCAACAGGGCATAGGGAGTGGACATGGTCACAGGGCACAGGGAGTGGTCATGGCCATTAGGCACAGGGAATAGACATGGCCATAACACACAAGGAGTGGACGTGGTCATTAGGCAGAGGGAATGCACATGGCCACAGGGCACAGGGAGTGGACATGGTCATGAAGCACAGGGAGTGGACGTGGTCATGAAGCACAGGGAGTGGACATGGCCACAGGGCACTGGAAGTGGACATTGTCATTGGGTACAGGGAGCTGACATCGCCACAGGGCACAGGGAGCTGACATCGCCACAGGGCACAGGGAGTGGACATGGTCATTAGGCACAGGGATTTCACATGGCCACAGGGCACATGGAGTGGATTGGCCACATTGCACAGGGAGTAGAAATAGCCATAGGGCACAGGGAGTGGACATGGACATTAGGCACAGGGAGTGGACATGGCCACAGGGCACATGGAGTGGACATGGCCACAGGGCACAGGGAGTGGATATGGCCCCAGTGCTCATGGTATGGACCTGGTCATTAGGCACAGGAAGTGGACATGGCCATTAGGCACTGGGCGTGAACATAGCTGCAGATCACATGGAGTGGACATGACCACCGGGCACAGGAAGTGGACATGGTTACAGGGCACAGCGAGTGGACATGATCATTAGGCACAGGGTGTGGTCACGGGCACAGGGAGTAGACATGGCCACAGAGCACAGGGAGTGGTCATGGCCACAGAGCACAGGGAGTGGACATGGCCACAGGGCACAGGATTGGTCATGGCCACAGGGCACAGGGAGTGGACATGGCCACAGGGCACAGGGAGTGATGAAGACCACAGGGCACAAGGAGTGAACATGGTCATTAGGCACAGGGAGTGGACATGGGCACTGGGCGCAGGGAGTGGACATGGTCATTAGGCACAGGGAGTGGTCATGGCCACAGGGCACAAGGAATGGTCATGGTCATTAGGCACAGGGAGTGGACATGGTTATTAGGCAGAGGGAGTGGACATTGCGACAGGGCACAGGGAGTGGACATGGCCACAGGGCATAGGGAGTGGACATGGTCATTAGGCACAGGGAGTGGACATGGTGACAGGGCACAGGGAGTGGACATGGCCACAGGGCACAGGGAGTGGACATGGTCATTAGGCACAGGGAGTGGACATGGTCATTGGGCACAGGGAGTGGACATGGTGACAGGGCACAGGGAGTGATCAAGACCACAGGGCACAAGGAGTGAACATGGTCATTAGGCACAGAGAGTGGACATGGTCATTGGGCACAGGGAGTGGACATGGCCGCAGGGCATAGGGAGTGGACATGGTCATTGGGCACAGGCAGTGGACGTGGCCACAGGGCATAGGGAGTGGACATTGTCATTAGGCACAGGGAGTGGACATGGCCACCGAGCACAGGGAGTGAACATGGCCACAGGGCACAGGGAGTGGACATGGCCATAGAGCACCGGAAGTGGACGTGGTCACAGGCACAGGGAGTGGTCATGGCCACAGGGCACAGGGAGTGATCATGGCCACAGGGCACAGGGAGTGGACATGGCCACAGGGCACAGGGAGTGATCATGGCCACAGGGCACAGGGAGTGGACATGGTCACAGGGCACAGGCAGTGGACATAACCAGATGGTTCATGGAGTGGACATGGCCACAGCGCACTGGGAGCGGGCATAGCCACAGGGCACAGGGAATGGACATGGCCACAGGGCACAGGAATGGTCATGGCCATTGGGCACAGGGAGTGGATATGGTCATTAGGCACAGGGAGTGGTCATGGCCACAGGGCACAGGGAGTGGACATGGCCACAGAGCACAGGGAGTGGACATGGCCACAGGGCACAGGGAGTGGACATGGTCATTAAGCACAGGGAGTGGACGTGGCCACAGGGCACAAGGAATGGTCATGGTCATTAGGCACAGGGAGTGGACATAGTCATTAGGCAGAGGGAGTGGACATTGCGACAGGGCACAGGGAGTGGACGTGGCCACAGGGCATAGGGAATGGACATGGTCATTAGGCACAGGGAGTGGACATGGTGACAGGGCACAGGGAGTGGACATGGTCATTAGGCACAGGGAGTGGACATGGTCATTGGGCACAGGGAGTGGACATGGTCATTGGGCACAGGGAGTGGACGTGGCCACAGGGCATAGGGAGTGGATATGGTCATTGGGCACAGGGAGTGGACATGGCCACAGGGCACAGGGAGTGGACATGGCCACCGAGCACAGGGAGTGAACATGGCCACAGGGCACAGGGAGTGGACATGTTCATTAGGCACAGGTAGTGGAATGGCCATAGAGCACTGGGAGTGGACGTGGTCATTAGGCACAAGGAGTGGACATGACAACAGGGCACAGGGAGTGAACATGGTCATTAGGCACAGGGAGTGGACATGGTGACAGGGCACAGGGAGTGGACATGGTCATTAGGCACCGGGAGTGGACATGGTGACAGGGCACAGGGAGTGGACATGGCCATTAGGCACAGGGAGTGGACATGGCGACAGGGCACAGGGAGTGGACATGGTCATTGGGCACAGGGAGTGGACGTGGCCACAGGGCATAGGGAGTGGACATGGTCATTAGGCATAAGGAGTGGACATGGTCATTAGGCACAGGGAGTGGCCATGGTCACAGGACACAAGGAGTGGACTTGGCCGTTAGGCACAGGGAGTGGACATGGCCAATAGGCACAGGGAGTGGACATGGTCACAGGACACAAGGAGTGGACTTGGCCGTTAGGCACAGGGAGTTGGCATGGCCAATAGGCACAGGGAGTGGACATGGTCATTAGGCACCAGGAGTGGACATGGCCACAGGGCACAGGGAGTGGACATGGTCATTGGGTACAGGGAATGAACATGGCCACAGGGCACAGGGAGTGGACATGGTCATTAGGCACCAGGAGTGGACATGGCCACAGGGCAAAGGGAGTGGGCGTGGTCATTAAGCACCAGGAGTGGACATGATCATAAACAATTGCATTCCTTTGAAACACCTTGGAACACCAAACGGACGTTACAAATCTAACCTTTGTGCAGTTTCACATCAACCAGAACATGTGATTTGGACAAATTCCATTGATGAACAACACAAGACAATGTACCAATTTGGAAAGTGCTTCACGTCAGAGTGTTCCAGACACAGCGCTGGAGATAGAGTTCCATTAGCCAGGGCTGCACTGATGTGTGTAATTTGCTTTTTAAAGCTGAATCAAGCTATTGCTTTCTTTTGATCTTGTATTACAAAGAACCCTACAGCAAATTCAAAACACAGATCATTGTCCGATCCCTGTCCATTACAAAACTCAGTGCCTCTCTTTAGAGGTCCAGCTTGGTAGAAATCATTGTGGTCCTGCACCATCCTAGAAATGTTTGTATTAACAAAGGCTGAGCAGATTATTCAATCATCTACAAAGCCAATGATGGACATAAAGAAAAAAAATTAAACATTACATCTCTCTTAAAAGGGCAAAGTTAGCAATCACACAACACCCGGTCTGAAGTCACGTATAGTCCACCAGTTTCCCCCCACTATCAGTCTATCTTTCACCCTGAAGGGCTTTTGTCCGAAACATCGATTTTCCTGCTTCTTGGATGCTGTGCTTTTCCGGCACCACTCTGATCTAAACTCTGGTTTCCAGCATCTGCAGTTCTCCCTACCTACAAGTTGGCAGGAATGCTTGCAACATATAAGAAATACTTAAAATATTATCACTTCATATTAATACATTCAGGCTGTTCATCCAACCCATCTACATGCTAGCCACTTCCACATTTCCTTGCCTTCTAGTGAACCAGATGGGTTTTTCCATTTCATGGTCATTACTAGAGTCTTGATTCCAGACTTTTTTAATCGAAATATTGGTCCTGATTTGAACCCAGGTCCCCAGGGCATTGCTTGAATGAATAGTCTGGTGATAAAATCACGAGGCTTTGAGGTTGGCTATTTTCTGAAACTTCTTCAGCCTTTGCCTCACTAGATTTTAATTAAACATGAGGACAGTGAAGGGGAGAATTCGATGATCCAGTCATTTTAATTATAATATCCCTCACAACCAACTAGCTAACACCCCCAACCCATGCAACCATAGCCCAGATCACACGATCCATTCCAAGACCTTTTCAGAATACAAGAGTGTGCACCCCCTGCAGGCACACAGGTACCAGACAGTGTTGGAGTAAATGACTGCAGGTGCTGGAATCTGTACTGAAAACAACAAATACTGGAGATCACAGCAGGTCAGACAGCATCCTTGGAGAGAGAGCAACCTAATGTTTCGAGCCTTAGATGTGGTTCTGATTATTATGACTCTGAGGAATGGCAGATGGTGTTTAATTAGATAAATGTGAGGTGCTGCATTTTGGGAAAGCAAATCTTACCAAGACTTATACACTTAATGGTAAGGTCCTAGGGAGTGTTGCTGAACAAAGAGACCTTGGAGTGCAGGTTCATAGCTCCTTGAAAGTGGAGTCGCAGGTAGATAGGATAGTGAAGAAGGTGTTTGGTATGCTTTCCTTTTTTGGTCAGAGTATTGAGTACAGGAGTTGGGAGGTTATGTTGCGGCTGTCCAGGACATTGGTTAGGCCACTGTTGGAATATTGCGTGCAATTCTGGTCTCCTTCCGATCAGAAGGATTTTGTGAAACTTGAAAGGGTTCAGAAAAGATTTACAAGGATGTTGCCAGGGTTGGACGATTTGAGCTATAGGGAGAGGCTGAACAGACTGGGGCTGTTTTCCCTGTAGCGTCAGAGGCTGAGAAGTGACCTTATAGAGGCTTATAAAATGATGAGGGGCATGGATAGGATAAATCGACAAAGTCTTTTCCCTGGGGTTGGGAAGTCCAGAACTAGAGGGCATAGGTTTAGGGTAAGAGGGGAAAAATATAAAAGAGACCTAACGGGTGGTATGTGTATAGAATGAGCTGCCAGAGGAAGTGGTGGAGGCTGGTACAATTGCAACATTTAAGAGTCATTTGGATGGGTATATGAATAGGGAGGGTTTGGAGGGATATGGGCTGGGTGCTAGCAGGTGGGACTAGATTGGGTTGGGATATCTGGTCAGCATGGACAAGTTGGACCGAAAGGTCTGTTTCTGTGCTGTACATCTGTATGATTCTGTGACTCAAAATGTTAGTTTCCTCTCTTTCCATAGATGCTGCCTAACCTGCTGTGATCTCCACATTTGTTGTTTTCAGTACTGTACAGTGTAATTCAATTCTCACTCATTCATGGGATATGGGTGTAATGGTGAGGTCAGCATTATGCTAGGGGAGATATGTTTAAAGATGGGGCAGCATTGTGGCTCAGTAGTTCACACTCCTGCCTCCCAGCACCAGGGACCTGGGTTCAATTCCACCGTCAGATGACTGTGGTGGTGTTTGCACATTCTCCCTGTTTCTGTGTATGGGTTGCCTCTGGGTGCTCTAGCTTCCTCCCACAGTCCGAAGATGTGCAGGTTAGGTGGATTGGCCATGACAAATTACCCACACAGTCCAGGGATCTGTAGGATAGGTGGATTAGCCATGGGAAATACAGGGATAGGGAAGGGTCTGGATGAGTCGCTTTTCAGAATGTCACTGTGGACTCAATGGGCTAAATGGCCTGCTTCCATATTATAGTGATTCTATGATTCTATGTGGGGTAAGTGGTTTAGAGGAATCTATGAAAAATACTTTTCACCCAGAGAGTGATAAATGTATGGAATGTCCTGCCTAAGAGGGTGTTAGAGACAGGTACTATTGTGACATTTAAGAAATCTCAGTGGTTAGCACTGCTGCCTCACAGTTTGCACATTCTCCCCATGTCTGCGTGGGTTTCCTCTGGGTGCTCCAGTTCCTCCCACAGTCCAAAGATATGCAGATCAGGTGGATGCCATGGGTAATTGCCCCATAGTGTTAGGTACGTTAGTTAGGGGTAAATGACAGGAAATGGGTCTGGGTGGGTCTTCGGAGAACTTGTTGGGCCACATGGTCTGTTTCCACACTGTTGGGAACCTAATCTAATCTAATTTTAAATCTAAAAAACATCTGGATGAGCAGTCAAAATGTCAAAGCATCGTAGGGAATGAACCAAGTCCATGTAAATGGGAAAACTGTAGTTTGGCACTTGTTGGTCATAGAGTCATAGAGATGTGCAGCACGGAAACAGACCCTTCGGTCCAACTCATCCATGCCGATCAGATATCCCATCCCAATCTAGTCCAGCATAGACATTCTAGGCTGAAGGGCCTGTTTCTGAGCTGTATGGCTCAATGACCCCGTATTTGTCACCCGTCCCTAATTGCCCCTCAGTAGACAGTGGCAAGCTGCCTCCTCAAGCTGCCAAGTCCCTGCAACGTTAGTAACATCTATGATTTTTAAATTAGAAATCCTAAAATGAGCTTGGAGTTGCAAACTGAAGCCTCTTATTCAGAAGGAAATAAAACTAGAATCAGGTCAGGACTGACTGCTCTCCAAAATGTCCCCTTCGTTTGGCAGTCATTATTGTTAATAGAATTCTTCTCAGAAATGCATTTGGGTATTGCTTTCTATAATAAAGTTCTTTACTGGTGCTATCAGGAGGATTTGTTCTGTTTACTTACAAATGAATGTATTTTTCAGTAAGCAAGTAATATTAAATTTGAAAAGCATCACTGAAATCAGAGTTCGAGACCACAGCTCCAGGCTGAGAAAGGCCCTGCTAGCTTTGTTTATGGTCCTCCTCAAACTCCTTGTAACAATAACAGGAAGCCACTCTTATCACCATTACCGTAGAATCATACAATACAGAAGAAGCCTTTTGGCTCACCAAGTCTGTACCATCAAGGTGACACTAAATCTGAACTAACAAACTGCTGGAGGCTGGTACAATTGCAACTGGATGGGTACATGAATAGGAAGGACTTAGAGGGATGTGGGCCGATTACTGGCAAATAAGGAGCTTAGATTACATTACATTACAGAAACAGGCCGTTCGGCCCAACAAGTCCACACCAACCCGCAACCCATCCATACCCCTACATTTACCTCTTACCTAACACTTCGGCAATTTAGCATGGCCAATTCACCTGACCTGCACATCTTTGGACTACCAGAGGAAACCCACACAGACACAGGGAGCACATGCAAACTCCAGTCAGTCGCCTGAGGCGGGAATTGAACCCAGATCTCCAGCGCTGTGAGGCAGCAGTGCTAACCACTGTGCCACCATGCCGCCCACAAAGGCCTAGATTAATTTCAGATGTCTGGTTGACATGGAGGAGTTGGACTGTTGCGTCTGTTTCCATCCTGTACATCTTTGTATCTCCATGAGTATGGTCCCACATTCCCACAATAGACCCACAGCCTTGAATGTGAAGACATTTCAAGGACTCATTCGAGTACTTTTTAAAGGTTGTGAGGTTTCCCATCTCAACTACCCCCCCCCCCCCCCCCACCCAGGCAGTGCATTCCAGATCCTCCCCACCCTCTGTGTTCCTCAAAACTTTCAGCTTTCACTTTGAAATGATGCCTATTGTGATGCCTGGGTGCTAACTATTAGCAGCTTATGTTTGAGTGAGAGTTCTGCCCACTATTCTTCCTTCCTGCCTTCACCTCAGAGGCTGAACTATCGTCTGTGGTAGAGGATGGACCGTGACTGAAATCTAGCAGGAGACACTCCTGTTTTAGACAAGGTCGTGTATATTGATGCCTCATGCATGTGTCAAGCCCCGCTTTAGACTTGGTGTACCTGTGAAGGCGATAGAGACCTCGGTCAGGTCTGCACTGTAACACTTGAGAGCCTCATCGGGGTCAGTTTTTCAATGTGGAGTTTGGTGTGATGCTAATGTAGGCACTGGGGTGAGGTTTTCACTTTCCCCAAGCCCAGGAACCATGAACTAAACTCTGACAGACCTTGCCTTGATTTTGCTTTTTGTTTTGTTTTATGTATGACTTCTGTCATTGACCTAGACGCTGTGGTGAGGCAACTTAAGAACATAAGAACTAGGAGCAGGAGTAGGCCATTTGGCCCATCGATCCTGCTCCATGATTCAATAAGACCATGGCTGATCTTTTCATGGGCTCAGCTCCACTTAACCTGCCCGCTCACCATAACCCTTCATTCCTTTATTGTTCAAAAATCTGCCTTTGCCTTAAAAACATTCAATAAGGCAGCCTCAACAGGTGGGGAATTCCACAGATTCACAACCCTCTGGGTGAAGAAGCTCCTCTTCTACTCAGTCCTAAATCTACTCTCCCTAATTTTGAGGTTGTGCCCCTTTGTTCTAGCTTCACCCACCAGTGGACACAACCTCCCTGATTCTATCATCCATTTCCTTCATAATTTTATACATTTCTACAAGATTTTCCCCTTTCCTCTAACTTCCATAAGTATAGTGCTGGTCAATCTCTCCTTATGAGCCAACTGTCCCAATTCCAGAATCAACATTTGCATCCCTTCCAATGCCAGAAGATCCTTTCTCTTTTCACTGTATTTTTAATGTAAAAGTACACATGACAAAAAATTTCTACTCTATTCCATTCTAGATGTGAAACCTGTAAAATGGACATAAAAGATTCCTCAAACATTTTCGAAAACAAATACCATGGAGACTTGGCCAACATTTGGAGTTTTCCTTTCATTAGATAAACTAAGGAAGGACTTGCAGCCACCCTCCTCCACCCTTATCTTATGATCCACATTCTTTGGCAAATCTTAGAAGCAAAATAAAGAAGAACTGCAAAAAACTTCCATTTAAAGAGCTCTTTTAAAGTCATGAAATTTAATCATTGTCAAAATCTGAGACTGAGTTAAGAGAAAGGTGAATTGAATTAGCTTTATTGTCACATGTACTCAAATGCATACAGTTAAAGGTTTATAAGTCACCACTTTTAGGTACAAAGGTATTGAGGAAAGTACTTAGTTACAGAATATGGAGAAATGAAAAATAAGGTTATGTAATAGATAGGAGAAAGTGAGGACTGCAGATGCTGGAGATCAAAGCTGAAAATATGTTGCTGGAAAGGCGCAGCAGGTCAGGCAACATCCAAGGAGCAGGAGAATCGACGTTTCGGGCATGAACCTGAAGAAGGGCTCATGCCCGAAGCATCGATTCTCCTGCTCCTTGGATGTTGCCTGACCTGCTGCACTTTTCCAGCAACACATTTTCAGCTATGTAATAGATATACTTGTAAAGGTTACATTCCAGTGTAACCACAGGTCAGAAAGTCAGAAAAACAAGTCATTAAAAGGACAAACATCACAGTCTCTCTCCTCATGTTCTCCCCAGTAGACCAGTGCACGGAGCTTCCAAGTGGGCTGACCACTGTCTGGACCCGCTCCCACACTGGGCCACTGTCCCCGAGTCACTGCCCCACTCCCACACTGGGCCACTGTCCCCGAGTCACTGCCCCCGAGTCACTGCCCCACTCCCACACTGGGCCACTGTCCCCGAGTCACTGCCCCACTCCCACACTGGGCCACTGTCCCCGAGTCACTGCCCCACTCCCACACTGGGCCACTGTCCCCGAGTCACTGCCCCCGAGTCACTGCCCCACTCCCACACTGGGCCACTGTCCCCGAGTCACTGCCCCACTCCCACACTGGGCCACTGTCCCCGAGTCACTGCCCCACTCTCACACTGGGCCACTGTCCCCGAGTCACTGCCCCACTCCAACACTGGGACACTGCCCCCCGAGTCACTGCCCCACTCCAACACTGGGACACTGCCCCCCGAGTCACTGCCCCACCCCCACACTGGGCCACTGTCCCCAAGTCACTGCCCCACTCCCACTCGGTGCCACTGCCCCACTCCCACACTGGGCCACTGTCCCCGAGTCACTGCCCCACTCCAACACTGGGACACTGCCCCCCGAGTCACTGTCCCACTCCCACACTGGGCCGCTGTCCCCGAGTCACTGCCCCACCCCCACACTGGGCCACTGTCCCCGAGTCACTGCCCCACTCCCACACTGGGCCACTGTCCCCGAGTCACTGCCCCACCCCCACACTGGGCCACTGTCCCCGAGTCACTGCCCCACCTCCACACTGGGCCACTGTCCCCAAGTCACTGCCCCACTCCCACTCGGTGCCACTGCCCCACTCTCACACTGGGCCACTGACCCCGAGTCACTGCCCCACTCCCACACTGGGCCACTGTCCCCGAGTCTCTGCCCCACTCCCACACTGGGCCACTGTCCCCGAGTCACTGTCCCACTCCCACACTGGGCCACTGTCCTCGAGTCACTGTCCCACTCCCACACTGGGCCGCTGCCCCCGAGTCACTGCCCCCGAGTCACTGCCCCACTCCCACACTGGGCCACTGTCCCTGAGTCACTGCCCCACTCCCACACTGGGCCACTGTCCCTGAGTCACTGTCCCACTCCCACACTGGGCCGCTGCCCCCGAGTCACTGCCCCTGAGTCACTGCCCCACTCCCACACTGGGCCACTGTCCCCGGGTCACTGCCCCACTCCCACACTGGGCCACTGTCCCCGGGTCACTGCCCCACTCCCACACTGGGCCACTGTCCCCGAGTCACTGTCCCACTCCCACACTGTGACACTGGCCACTGGCGTCTCCGATTCAGAGTGCACTGAGCTGCTGTCCATACTTCTGGGGCTTTTAGGAAAGATGATCAAAAGCTTCGTCTAAGAGGTAGATTTATTGGAGACACGTGTAGAGAAAAGCCTGCTTCCAGGAGAGCAGAGGAAAACGTGATCATTGAATATATTCCAGGCTGAGTTAGACAATGTCACGGCCACCAATACAGCACCGAGCTTTGTATTTCCGGATTTACTCAAATGTCGCAACGTGTCGTAGGATTTGAACTCATACTCTTCCCAGAACCAGGCTTGCTGAATTACTAGATTGGTCTAGTAACATGAGCACTAAACTTATCTTGTATAAAAAGATGTCCTGTGGTTGTCACCTGTTACAACAAAGACATGCAAGTTTAGTGGATTGGCCATGCTCAATTGCTCCATAGTGTCCAGAGATGTGCAGGTTAAGTGCGTTAGTCATGGGAAATGCAGGGTTCAAGGGACAGGGTGGATCTGGGTGGGATGCTCTTCAGAGGGTCAATGTGGATTCAATGGGCCGAATGTCCTGTTTCCACACTGTAGAGATTCTACAAATCTAAGTCCAAGTTGGTCATCATTTTGAAAATCTTGTGCGAATCTCCACTCGAATGTCTCAAAAGGGAAGGAGGAAGGGGTAAGTAGAGGTGGAAACTTTATTGACAAATGAATGCACAGCCCTAACAGTTTTCAGAGCAGCCCGAAGGAATTGCTTTCAGAAGAGTGTCCAAATACAATGCCCCGAGTGTGGTGCCGGAAAAGCACAGCAGGTCAGGCAGCATCCGAGGAGCAGGAGAATCAACACTTCGGGCACAAGCCCTTCATCAGGGTTGAATTGTCGATTCTCCTGCTCCTTGGATGCTGCCTGACCTGCTGTGCGCTTCCAGCACCACCCTCTCGACTCTGTTCTCCAGCATCTGCAGTCCTCACTTTCTCCAAATGCCAGACCATGCTTATTTAGGATTATTTATTATATATTGTCAGAATCCAAGGGATGAAAGATGTGGTGCTGGAAAAACACAGCAGGCCAGGTAGCATCTAAGGAGCAGGAGAATCAACGTTTCGGGCATAAGCCCTTCTTCAGGAAATTCCTGCTCCTCAGATGCTGCCTGGCCTGCTGTGTTTTTCCAGCACCACATTTTTCAACTCTGGTCTCCAGCATCTGCAGTCCTCACTTTCTCCTAGAATCCAAGGGAGCCCGCCACAACAGGTAATAAAAACTCTAAGTGTTGGAGAAACTCAACAGGTCAGCCAGTAATAGAGCAGAGAGAAACAGAGTTAATATTTTGGGTGCATAAACTTATTTGCATTCTGGAAGATGTTCTGATGATTGAACTCAAAGCAAGGGTGGCATGGTGACTCAGTGATTAGCACTGCTGCCTCAGAGTCCCAGATTCAATTCCAGACTTGGGTGACTGACTGTGTGGAGTTTGCACATTCTCCCTGCGTCTGCGGGGGTTTCCTCCGGGTGCTCCGGTTTCCTCCCACAGTCCAAAGACATGCAGGTCAGGTGAATTGGCCATACTAAATTGCCCATAGCATTAGGTGCGTTAGTCAGAGGGAAGTGGGTCTGGGTGGGTTACTCTTCAGTGGGTCGGTGTGGACTGGTTGGGCCGAAGGGCCTGTTTCCACACTGTAGGGAATCTAATCTAATCAACCCTCGTTACGGGTTCTGCCTGACCTGCTGAGGTTTTCATGTACTTAAGTTCACACTGCGGGCAGCATGGTGGCACAGTGGTTAGCACTGCTGCCTCACAGCGCCAGAGACCCGGGTTCAATTCCTGCCTCAGGCAGGAAGTTTGCACATTCTCCCCATGTCTGCATGGGTTTCCTCCGGGTGCTCCGGTTTCCTCCCACAATCCAAAAAATGTGCAGGTTAGGTGAATTGGCCATGCTAAATTGCCCGTAGTGTTAGGTGTAGGGGAATGGGTCTGGGTGGGTGGTAGGTCGGTGTGGACTTGCTGGGCCGAAGGACCTGTTTCCACACTGTAATTTAATCTAATCTCCAGCATCAACACTGTTCTGTTTTTATTCGGTAAAATGGAGATTTGCGATCATGCATTCTGCACAGCGTATCATCCTCAGCTCTGTGTCAGCACTTTCATTGTTATTCAATATTTATGGAAGGGAGAGTATCTTATATCATCTATTTCAATCTCTCTCTCTGCTTCTCACTGAAGAAAAGCATTTTTTTTTGCCTGATTGTCTGAAATAAGTTATCACTTTGATCCTCCAAGTTCAGTTTTCCCTAGTTATAATTTGTTTACTGTTGTTCTGCTGAAAACTGCAGGTATTTTCAATTTCTTCAGATAACCTTCTCAGAACTTGCGTGATTTCCTTCAGTGACAGTGTGAAGGTCAGCAAGTATTGTAGGTTAGTCCAAGAGGAGTTTGTGCAAGGCTAGAGATATTAGCAATACTGAGAGTTAGAAAGGATTAGAATATCATTATAATGATGGCTCTGTCTAAAACTGGTATCCATAAATATTTGATGAATTAGCAAAGGAAGTTTTATCTGGTCAAACTGAATTGTTTTTGTTTCTTCAAATTAAATAAATTACAGTCAAGCCAATTCATTATATTGAATTTTCAACATTCTGCCTTGTGGATCTCTCCAGGTCTCCAGCCTGTACCTCATCGATCTGCATTGATTCGTGATCCACTGCTTATCAGATTTGACTCTGTGGGTCCATGGGATCAGGAGGTCGCAAATGCATGACTAGGGAATAGTTGGCCAACATAGTACAATGAAGGGTATGTAGGTTAGTCTGATCTTAGAGTAAGATAAAAGGTCGACACAACATCGAGGGCCGAAGGGCCTGTACTGTGCTGTATTGTATGTTCTATGTTCTATAGGGACTGTCCAGCGAACCATGGTCAAGAATAAGCAAGTGAGCTGTAGGCAGAGAGAGATTTGTGTCCCTAATTCTCCAACTCTCTCCATGCTCAGCTAGTGCCCACTCTGTGCTCTCTCTCTCCCACACGCACAGGGTGGTGCATGTATGGAATGAACTGCCAGAGGAAGTGGTGGAGGCTGGTACAATTATAACATTTAAAAGGCACCTGGATATATGAATAGGAAGGATTTAGGGGGACATGGGCCAAGTGCTGGCAAGTGGGACTAGATTAGTTTAGGATATCTTGTCAGAATGGACGTTTGGACAGAAGAGTCTATTTCCATGCTGTACATCTCTATGCTCGATGAATCTATGACTCTCTCTATGCTCCTGCTCTCTCTCTCTCCCCCGCTCTCTCTCTCTCACTCTTTCTCGCTGTGTGCTCCTGCTCTCTCTCTCCCCCACTCAGTCTTTTCCCCCTTGCTCTGTCTCTCTCCCTGCTTTCCCACCCCCCTCCGCTCTGTCTCTCCCCCGTTGCTGTCTGTCTCCCCTGCTCTCTCTCCCCTGCACTCTCTGTGTTGCTGCTGCTCTCTCTCTCTCCGTCTTCTCTCTGTCTCTCTCTCTCTTTTCCCCTGCTGTCTCTCTGCCCCCGTTCTCTCTCTCTCTCTGTTTTCCTGCCTTCTCCCCATGCTCTAGCTGTGCTCACTGCCTACTCCTTCTCTCTCCATGCCTGTACCAATTTGCATTATGATTTAAATGGAGTGAGTTCTGTAATTACTAATTCTGTGGAAATTGTTACTGAAAATGAACACGTTTGAGGGCTAATGAGCAAGTGACCAGGATGTGACCAGCAGACGTTACACTGTGTCGCTTACATAACATGTTGCAGTGAGAGAGTTTCACTGTGCTTTCTTGTAAAAACACTAACAAAACCTTTCACGCGAATCTGTCAGCTGACCAATCCTGAAAAATATCTTCAAATAAACAGAAACTACATTTACTGTTCCATTCTTGGTGTGAAATTGGCAAGTTTATGTAATTGGTATGTGGTATGTTATTCTGAGCTCTGATTTCTCTATTTTTCTAATGTATTGATGAACTTGTTATTTCTTTGTTTTTCTTATTTTTCCCTAAACATTTGTACTGGTAATTCTGCTATAACGCACGTTTCATGAACACAAATTCAGCGCTACATGATTGACGAATTGGGGACAGTGTTTCTAAAGCACAAACTTTTAAACAGTGTTGGCTTTAATGCAATTACAACGGCAACATTTTAAGTGCTGTTTCTATAGAACTCACAAGAATGCATCCGTCATGTTATAGAATAGCTATCTGTCGTTAAGAATCTGTACCTATGCACCTAAGATGGTACAGTAAGTAGTGACTTATAAACTTTTACTGTACTCGTGTGAGTACATGTGACAATAAAACTGATTCTAGTTCTAATTCTACCTTCAGCATATCACAGCATCCCAAGTTGCTGGATAGGAACCAAAATCAAATCACTAGGTTAAACAAAGATATAGAATGGGTGATCAAAGCTTTGTCAAAGTGTTAGATCTTTTTGGAATCTTTGGAGAGGCAGAGAGCTGTAATTTCAGAGCTTGCCAGTTTTAGTGAGTGTGCAGAAAAAGATTGACTGGAGTAGCCGTAGGGATGACAAACTCCAATGACCTAAATAGATGGGGGAAGCTGGGATTGCTCTCCTCAGAAGAGAACGTTAAGAAGGGATTTGAGGGAAGTGTTTGAGCTTGTGAGGTATCTGGACAAGCTGTTCCTATCAATGCAAGGATGGAGAATGATGGAAAATTAAGTTCATGTAAAGGAAGCACCTGGGGACTTGAGGGTAAACACAGCAAGTGTTTCAGATCTGCAGTGTGCTGCCTGAATGTGAGGTGGAGACAGATTAATCACGACTTTCAAAAGGAAACTGGATCACTATCTCAACAGCAGCACGGTGGCTCAGTGGTTAGCAGTGCTGCCTCACAGCACCAGCAACCCTGGTTCGATCCCATCCTCGGGTGACTGTCTGTGTGGAGTTTGCACATTCTCCCCATGTCGGCGTGGGTTTCATCTGGGTGCACTGGTTTCCTCCCACAATCCAAAGATGGGCTGGTTAGATGGATTGGCCATGGGGGATGCTGGATTACAGGGATAGGATAGGGGATGGGTCTGCATGAGATGTTGTTCAGAGAGTTGGTGTGACCTTGATGGGCCAAATGGCCTGTTCCCACACTGTAGGAATTCTATGATCCCATGATGTGGGGTCACAGAGAAATGACCAGGTGAGGATTCAGTGAAAGGCTTGTATGTGTGTGAAAGGGTCAAATGGCATCCCTCCATGCTAGAAATGTTCTGTAATTTAATGGTAAGTAGAAGATAGTTGGGGTGAAGATTAGAGTGGTGCTGGAAAAGCACAGCAGGTCAGGCAGTATCTGAGGAGCAGGAAAATCGACGTTTTGGGCAAAAGCCCTTTCGGTAGTTGGGGTGCCCAGGTCAGCTTCAAATGTAATCAGAATGAGTGGCCAGCTAGGCCAGATGAAAGCTGAGTTAGCGATCACCTCGAGACCAGATTGGGCAAGGATAGAAGGCCTTTATGACAGGCCAACTGTTTCACAGTCACTTTTAAGGACTCCAATGTCAAATGACTGAACCTCATTCTCGATACAGGAACTGTGCATTCTTCAAGTGAATCGGTTACTTTTATACCTTCATCGCATATTGGTGTCACGGCAAGGTCACCATTCATTGTCCATCCCTAACTTCCTCAGCCATTTCAGAGGGTACAGATGTCCTAGATGTCACAGTGGAATGAACAATCAATGGAGAACTGCAGACCAGCATCTACAGGAAAGCAACACACACGGACCAGAGCAAGAGCAATCATCCCAACACCCACAAACGGAGCTGCATCAGGACATTATTTAAATGGGCCACAACACGCTGCAGCACCCAGGAACTACAAGCAGCAGAAGAAAATTACCTGCACAGTGTTTTCAAGATCAACGGGTACTTGATAAACACAGTCTGCCGAGTTTTAAACAACAAACACAAACAACATGCCCAGAGATTCTAGTCACACTCCCAACCATCAAAGACATCTTGGAGGTGACTACCAGACCACTCTGACCCCATGGCATCATGGTAGCCCACAAATCTACCAACACACTGAAACAGCTACTGATGAACCTAAAGGACCCTGTACCAATAACCAGCAAATCGAAGATCATATACAAAATACCTTGCAAGCACTGCAGCAAACACTTCATCAGACAGAAAACTAGCCACCAGGATAAATGAGCACCAACTCGCCACCAAAAGTCATGACCCACTCTCCCCAGTACATACAGGTGGAGAAGGACACCACTTCGACTGGGGCAACACATCCATCCTGGGACAGGCTAAACAGAGACACACACGGGAGGCCTGGCATTCAAACCAGAACTCCATCAATAAACACATTGATCTGGACCCTATTTACCAATCGCTGAGAAAAAGAACCGGAAGTGATATCACCCACTCCAGGAAACCAAGACACATAAATAGAAAGCAGGACAGAACACCAGTGCTTCATCAGAGGCTCACTGATGATTTTACCTAGTATGGTGGCAAAACGTCTGAGAACAAACCTACCAGCTCAGCAAGCAAACTTACAACCTGAACCTCCACCTGAGCTACAAATCTTCAGAAACATCGCATTTCAGAGGGCAGTTAAGAGTGACATTGCTATGGGTCTGGAGTCACACCTAGCCCAGATTAGGTAAGAGCAGAAGGTTTCCTTCTCTAATGGGTTGGCACACTGGCTCAATGGTTAGCACTGATGTCTCACAGCACCAGTTCGATCCCACCCTTGGGTCACTGTCTGTGTGGAGTTTGCGTGCTCTTCCTGTGTCTATGTGTTTTCCTCCTACAATCCAAAGGTGTGTAGGTTAGGTCAATTGGTCAGACTAAATTGCCCTTGGTGTCCAGGGATATGTGAATTAGCCATGGGAAATGTGGCGTTACGGGTAGAGGGGTGGGATGCTCTTCAGAATGTCAGTGTGGACTCAATGGGCCAAAAGGCCTCCTTCCATACTGCCAAGGTTCGATGATCTAAAGGGCATTAGTGAGCCAGGTGGGTTTTTACAACAATGAACAAGAGTTTTGTGATCGCCATCACTGAGATTAGTTTCAATCCCAGATTTATTAACTGAATTAAAAGTCTACCAATGACCATAAGGGAACTTGAACCCAAAGCCTTGGCCCAGAGCTCCTGAATTTCTAGTCTAGTGACATTACCGTGGCACTGCCGTCCTGCAAGAGACAAGCTGAAGGAATAGCAAAACCTGCATTTAAATTTGGAAGAAAGTTTTTGGTGCTACATTTTACTGTTTGTTCTCTGATTAACACCAGTACAAATGCCTTTTGCATGCTAGTTCTACACATTATCTAAAAAATAAGTACCTTAACTCACAGTAGCATGGGAAATTGTGTGTGAAGTATATTAACAAATCTAAGTGAAGCTCCAATTCTGCCAAACAGTGAAATTATTTCTGGTCTTTTTGTTATGTTTTAACCTGTTTCATTTTGTAAATTCTTCATGAGGCTCTTTGTATTTTTAAACTGCCTTCTACTCATTTCAGTTTAAAAGCTTTGCCCCTGCTTTTGAGTTCCACCATGGTGAGCTCTTATTCCCTTTCTTTGTGACCCTCCCATAGCCTGGTAAACATCTGAGATTAAAAATGTGTTGCTGGAAAAGCGCAGCAGGTCAGGCAGCATCCAAGGAGCAGGAGAATCGACGTTTCTGGCATAAGCCCTTCTTCAGGAATGAGGAGGGTGTGCCAAGCAGGCTAAGATAAAAGGTAGGGAGGAGGGACTTGGGGGAGGGGCGTTGGGAATACGATAGGTGGAAGGAGGTTAAGGTGAGGGTGATAGGCTGGAGAGGGGGTGGGGGGGCAGAGAGGTCGGGAAGAAGATTGCAGGTCAAGAAGGCGGTGCTGAGTCCAAGGGTTGGGACTGAGAAAAGGTGGGGGGAGGGGAAATGAGAAAGCTGGAGAAATCTGCATTCATCCCTTGTGGTTGGAGGGTTCATAGGCGGAAGATGAACCACTCTTCCTTCAGGCGTCGTGTTGCTATGGTCTGGTGATGGAGGATGCCAAGGACCTGCATGTCCTTGGTGAAGTGGGAGGGGGAGTTAAAGTGTTCAGCTTGGTTCCATCAGTTTGCCATTTTGTGCATCCTCCAATCCCTTTGTTTCGTTATTAGTAGCCCTGTCCAAAGATGTGCAGGTTAGGTGGATTGGCCATGGGAAATGCAGGGTTATGGGAATGGGGCAGCGGCTGGGTCAAGGTGGGATGTTCTTTGAAGGGTCTGTGCATACTCAGTGGGCTGAATGGCCTCTATCTACACTATAATTCTATGATGTTGGCTGCCTAGACTCTAAGCTCTGTAAATCCCTTCCTAAACACTTCCGGACCTACCTCTCTCATCCTTAAAGACTTTTACTAGTGTCTAACTTTGAGTATGCTTTTCATCACCTGTCTTGATATTTATGCTCTGAACTCTGAATTAATACATTTGTACATTCAAATGTGAAGTAATTTACCTCCTGACTCTATATCTGCAAGGCACAAGTCAGGAGTGTGATGGAATACTCCCCACTGGCCTGGTTGGGGGCAACTCCAACAACCCAAAGGACTAGCCACGTTACCATACATCAAGAACATTTCCAGACTGACAGCCAGACTACTACGACCACTAGGTCTCATAACAGCACACAAACCAACAGCCACTCTCAGACAACAACAAAAGGACCCGATACTCAGCATATACAAAATCCCATGCAAGGACTGCACAAAACACTACATAGGACAATCAGGAAGACAGCTAACGATCCGCATCCATGAACACCAACTAGCCACGAAACGACACGACCAGCTATCCTTAGTAGCCACACACGTGGATGACAAGCAACATGAGTTCGACTGGGACAACACTACTATTATAGGACAAGCCAAACAGAGAACAGCCAGGGAATTCCTAAAGGCATGGCACTCATCCACAGATTCTATCAACAAACACAACAACCTGGACCCAATATATTGGCCACTGCAGTGGACAGCTGGAATAGACAACAGGAAGTGGCAGAGACAAACCACTATAAATGCCGGAGGAAAGATCACAGAAGCGCTTCACAGGAGGCTCCCAAGCACTGAGGATGTCACCTAGACAGGGGACGAAACGTCTGCAACACAAATTCCCAGCTCGGCGAACAGAACCACAACAACGAGCATCCGAGCTACAAATCTTCTCACAAACTTTGAACTCCAACAACACTCGAGAAGGTTGAAGTCATCCAGGGTAAAGGAACCTGCTTCATTGTCGCCCCATCTGACACCTTCAATAGTCACCTCCTGCTCTCCCAACAGTCCCTAACAGCAGCGTGTGCCATGTGGAAGGTTCACTAGAGAAATTCACCATGACTCCCTAAGCTGTACCTTCCTAGGCGATGGCCTGGGGGTGTTCTGGAGACCCGGGTTCAAATCCAGCCAATGGTAGATGGTAGAAGTTGAATTCAACCAGAATAATTCTGGAATTAGGGGTCTAATGATGATCGTGAATCCTTTGTCAATTGTCGGAAAAACCCACCTGGTTCGTGAATGTCCTTCAGGGAAGGAAACCGCCATCCTTACCTGGTCCAGCCTACACGTGACTCTTAACTGCCCTCAGGGCAAATGAGAGATGGACAATAAATGCTGGCCGAGCCAGTGACACCACAGCCCATGCATGAATAAAGGGGGAAAAAAACCATGAGTTGGAAGGGCAAGAGAAGCAGGTACCTGGGACACCACCATCTGCTCGTTCCCCTCCAAGCCACTCACCATCCCAACTCGGAAATAAATTACTATTGCTCCAATGTTACTGGGTCAAACTCCTGCAACTCTGTCCCTAACAGCACCATGGGAGAGTCCCTTCCCCCGCCCCCAGTGAAGGTGGTTCATCACCACCTTTTCAAGGGAAATGAGGAACGACTAACCAAAGTCAGCTTTGTCAGGGACCCTCATCTCTCTGAAATGAATAAAAGCAAAGTGCTGTGTGAGGAAATTAAATCAGCATGCAGTTAATAAATGCTTCTTGTCCCTTGGTAGCTTTCCTGTGCTTTGTTTTCTCTCTTCACTTCCCCAGTGACACTTTAACACGCTGCATTTCTTAGCTTGAAACATCCACAATCAATTCAACGAGGCGAAATCATTCCTCCCCACTGATTATCCGAATCACACAGCTCTGTAAAAAAGATTGTTCTTCCATTTGTTGCGCTTTCGACTGTGGCTTTGTGCTGACACTTCAGACAGCTAAGTGATTTGACAGTAGTGCTCAGTGTTCCTTTTGAAGACTTCTTTGGAGCATTTTGTTCCCTGGCCTTGACTGGCGCTCCCTGCCTTTTCTGACATGCTCTAAGAAGCTTCTTTCCACTCAAAGGGAACGTCAGAAGAGCAGAAGCCCCCTTGGGCCCTGACAAGGCATTGGAGAGCTGGCAGTAATAGGATGGCTTGACAAAGTAGGTGGAAATGCAGAGGGACATCAATTGGGGCCATCAAGGGGGCACTGGATGGGTATTTGGATATAAATGTCATGCAGAGGTATGGGGAAAGGGCGGGAGCTTGGCACTAAGACCTGGAGTCACGTGTAGTCCAGAGCACAATGGGTGGAACAACGTCCTTCCTCACCATAATAATTCTGTGATAGGTATTGGCATTGGACAATTATCGAAGCCTCAGTTAAATTTGGATTTGTGGCTGAATTCAGAACCAAATGCATTCTGGCCTCTGTGTCATGTTGCTTGTGGGGTTTCAAATCCCTGTCAAGAAACTTCTTATATTTTTATTCATTGACAGGATGAGGGTGTCACTGACTGGGCCAACATTTATTGCCTACCCCAGAGGCCAGTTAAGAGTCAGGAGAAAGTGAGGACTGCAGATGCTGGAGATCAGAGTCGAGAGTGTGGTGCTGGAAAAGCACAGCAGGTCAGGCAGCATCCGAGGAGCAAGAGACTCGACGCTTCGGGCATAAGCCCTTCATCAGGAATGGTTCCTGATGAAGGACTTATGCCCGAAACGTCCATTCTCCTGCTCCTCAGATGCTGCCTATCCTGCTGTGCTTTTCCAGCACCACACTCTCGCCAGTTTGGAGTCAACCACATGGTTGTGGGTCTGGAGTCACATATAAGTCAGAACAGGTAAGGACATAAGTTTCCTTCCCTAAAGGACACTACAGAATCATAGATTCCCTACAGTGTGGAAGCAGGCCATTCATCCCATCAAGTCCACACTGACCGTCCAATGAGCATCCCACCCAGACCCACCCCCTATCCTGTCCCTGTAACCTTGCACTTAGCATGGCCAATCCACCTAACCTGCACATCTTTGGACTGTGGGAGGAAACTGGAGCACCCAGAGGAAACCCACCAGAACATGGGGAGAATGTGCAAAGTTCACACAGACAGACACCCAAGGGTGGAATCGAACTAGGGTTGCTGGCGCTGTGAGGCAGCAATGCTAACCACTGAGCCATCCATTAGTGAACTAGATGGGTTTGTCCAAGAATCCACAATGGTTTCATGGTCATTATTAAACTGTTAAGCCCAGATTTATAATGGATTCAAGTTCCACCATCTTACATGGTGGGATTCGAACCCAGGTCCCTAGAATAGTACCTGGCTCTTTGGATTAATAGACCAGCAATAATACTACTAGGCCATTAGTTTCCCTTTTGTCATAAAGCTTAGGTTGATCCTCCACTTCATGAGTGCGACACTGTCAGAGTGTGTCAATCTAATGAGACAGTGAACTGAGGTCCTGCCCACCTTCTCAGATGGATCCTGTGGCCCTCCCGATGAGGGTGGGGAGAAAGGGGCAGTTCCCTGTCGAATTCTGTGCTTTAAGACAATTCTTCCCAAAGTACTAGCCACCACAACCCCACAACAGAGAGGAACACCTGTGAAAGCAGAGATTGCTGGGTGGATATGGGAATATTAAAGATCTTGAAAACAAATTCCCTGTTTTCCAGAATAAAGTTGATAGAAGGCATATTTAAAGTGTTTAATAAGAATGATTATTTATTATAATTAATTAGACATTATTTATTTAATTGTGGCACTGGGGCACTGCTGACTGAGCCAACACTTATTCTAGCTGCAGATAGACAGATATTAAACCATTGGTATGTAACACAACTAATCACAACTTTATTTCAATACACTAATGAGCAATAAATAGAAGGATACAGACCACGTGGAGGCAAAAGATTTTTAGTTGAGAAAAGCCATCATGTGTTGGCTATCTTGTTGTGCCAATGGGCTTGTTCCTGTGCTGTACCGTTCTTTGTTCTTAAACACCTTCTAAACCCCCCTTTACACAGACAGGCAGGCAGGCAGACATTAACAGTACAAAAGTAAAACACATGGACAGAGGGAAAATGTAGAAAGCTAGTTCAGTTGTCTTTGTTCACAAAATCTATTAAGTTGGCTGTTGCTGATCAGATTTTTGTTTCTCTCAGCCACCCTTACCTGAATGTTTCCACTGGTTTGTAACAGGCACAGGAATGGCTGAGTCACTAACGAAAGGTCTGTCAGTTATCAATCAAAAAGTAACATCTAAAAGCAACTGCTGAAGGAGAAATAATTTGGTTTTCTTCAGGTGAAAAGTTTTTTTTACTGCTCTGAGAGACTGTTCTGGGCTGGTGGTGATTACGATGCATTCCTATATATTGAAAAAGACCTGGATTGTTTGTTAAGTCTCTAATTTTTTAGAATGACCATGTTGCTTTTGCCCGAAATGTCGATTTTCCTAATAAAAGCAAATTACTGCAGATGCTGAAATCTGAAACCAAAAGAGAAAATGCTGGAAAATCTCAGCAGGTCTGGCAGCACATGTAAGGAGAGAAAAAATGTCAGCTCTTTTCTCTCCTTACAGATGCTGCCAGACCTGCTGAGATTTTCCAGTATTTTCTCTTTTGGTTACGTCGACTTTCCTGCTCCTCAGATGCTGCCTGACCTGCTGTGCTTTTCCAGCACCACTCTAATCTTGACTCTGATTTTCAGCATCTGCAGTCCTCACCTTCACCTAGGCGATTGTGCACAGGTTTGGTCTCCTAGTCTGAGAAAGGACATTCTTGCTAATAGAGATGTACAGTCGGAAACAGACCCTTTGGTCCAACTCATCTATGCTGACCACTATTGAGGGAGTCCAGCACAGATTCACCAGACTGATTCCCAAGATGGCAGGACTGATATGTGAGAAAAGACTGAATCGACCGGGCTTTTACTTCTGGGAATTTAGAAGAATGAGTGGGGAATCTCATAAAAGCATAAAAAGTCCTGATCGGAATGAACAGGCTAGATGCAGGAAAGATGTTCCCAGTGTTGGGGAAATCTAGAACAAGGGGTTACAGCCCAAGAGTAAGGGACTGTCCAAGAATAAGAATCTCAGGACTGAGATGAGGAAGAATTTCTTCACTCGGAGAGGTGTGAACTTGTGGAATTCTCACCCACAGGAAGCTTTTGGGGCCAGTTGGTTAGATATATTCATGAGTGAGCAGGACATGGGCCTTGCAGCTAAAGGAATCGCAGGATGTGGAGAAAAAGTGGGAGTGGGATACAAGTCCAGAACTAGAGGGCATTGGTTTAGGGTCAGAGGAGAAAGATATAAAAGAGACCTAAGGGGCAACTTTTTCACACAGAGGGTGGTACATGTATGGAATGAGCTGCCAGAGGGAGTGGTGGAGGCTGATACAATTGCAACATTTAAGATGCATTTGGATGGGTATATGAATAGGAAGGGTTTGGAGGGATATGGGCTCGGTGCTGGCAGGTGGGACTAGATTGGGTTGGGATATTTTAGATTTAGATTTAGATTTAGATTACTTACAGTGTGGAAACAGGCCCTTCGGCCCAACAAGTCCACACCGCCCCGCCGAAGCGTAACCCACCCATACCCCTACATCTACATCTACCCCTTACCTAACACTACGGGCAATTTGGCATGGCCAATTCACCTGACCTGCACATCTTTGGACTGTGGGAGGAAACTGGAGCACCCGGAGGAAACCCACGCAGACACGGGGAGAACGTGCAAACTCCACACAGTCGCCTGAGGCGGGAATTGAACCCGGGTCTCTGGCGCTGTGAGGCAGCAGTGCTAACCACTGTGCCACCGTGCCGCCCATTTGGTCGGCATGGACAGGTTGGACCGAAAGGTCTGCTTCCATACTGTTCATCTCTATGACTCTATGACTCTATGAGATTGCATGATCAGCCATGATCATATTGAATGGTGGAGCAGGCTCAAAGGGTCGAATGGCCTCCTCCTTCACCTATTTTCGATGTTTCCATGTTTCTATGACATCTGATCACTTCCCTGTACCCTGTTTCAAACCCCCAGTTGTTTGGTTACCTGAGAGCCAATCACACAGTTTTTGGCAGGCAAATGGCCTTTGGCAGCAATAACTGGTCATCAGTCCATAGACCAATCACCTTGATATTGCTAATCAAAGCTGCATCTATGAACAACCCATCAGCTCCAGTTCACCTGCAATCTAAACTTTAATTATTATTTGTTGCAATGATGTCTGTGGTGTATGTCAGACTATCTGCTTTGCAAAGCACGCAGCAATCCTTGCAGGGAGAAAGTGAGGACTGCAGATGCTGGAGATCAGAGTTGAGAGTGTGGTGCTGGAAAAGCACAGCAGGTCAGGCAGCACTTGAGGAGCAGGGGAATCGACGTTTCAGGCATAAACCCTTCCTATGCCTGAAAGGTCGACTCTCCTGCTCCTCTGATGCTGCCTGACCGGCTGTGCTTTTCCAGCAGCTCACTCTCGACAACAAACCTTTCCAAAACTGTCCTTTCTCATTTCAGTCCACAGTTCTAAAAAGCACAAAAATAAAAATAAAAATCAGTCTTTACAGAAGCAATCAACCTTTTCAATGGCTTTTTCAGGACAAGCTTCAGGTCTACCCCACTATTAAAATAAAATGAACTCTGATGATTTAAAGGGGCCATGCAGCAGTTAACACTCCATGACAGCTATTGGTTAGCTCAGAGTTCACAGGCTCAAAGTTTCAGCAACACTGCTTTAAGTTTAAAAATCACACGACACCAGGTTATGGTCCAACAGGCTTAATTGGAAGCACACTAGCTTTCGGAGCGTCATCTTCATGAAGGAGCAGTGCTCCGAAAGCTAGTGTGCTTCCAATTAAGCCTGTTGGACTATAACCTGGTGTCATGTGATTTTTAACTTTGTACACCCCAGTCCAACACCGGCATCTCCAAATCATGACTGCTTTAAGGTAACACTGTGGCCTATATCATTACATACTCCACCTTTCTATTCCTTGGCCGTGAGTCTCTACATGTATATTCTGCCTATAGTTCATTATCCATGAGTAAGATTTCTCCACTCCTGATGCACTATAACACTCTCACATTTACATTCGTCTATTTCAGGTCCCTGTCAAATTTTAAATCCAGTGACAGTCTTGCTTTTTGTGACTTGGAGGTACCAGTGTTGCACTGGGGTGGACAAAGTTAAAAATCACACAACACCAGGTTATAATCCAACAGTTTTATTTGGAAACACTAGCTTTCAGAGCACTGCTCCTTCATCAGGCGGTTGTGGAGTATAAGATCGTAAGACACAGAATTTATAGCAAATGTTTACAGTGTGATGTAACAGAAATTATATATTGAAAAAGACCTGGATTGTTTGTTAAGTCTCTAATTTTTTAGAATGACCATGTTGGTTTCAGTGCTTTTACATGTGTGGGAGAAAATACAGGTCCTGGCCTCCCCATCACTTGGCCACAAAACAGACAACACAAAATATCTGCACTTAACCACTCAGCCTACCCACAATGCCTCAAATTGGCCAAACCAGCTGCCCCAGACATCACACATACCTCAGGACATGACTCATCCAGTCCCAGACCACAAGAATACACTTCTTCAGATTAACTGATAAAGAGCCTCACACTCCACAATAGCCCAGCACTCACTAGGAGTCAAGCCTTCACAAAGGGTACCCAGACAAGGAGGCACCAAAGGTACTTTGCTTGTCCCCTCAACAATACGAACACATTGATACCAGGATGAAACCCACTAATACATACTCCAGCCAAGGATCAGAATCTCCTGAGTCAGTTAAGAAACTCTGTCAGACACTAGACAGTTGAATCTCTTCAATGAATAAACTTTATTTCTCTTTGTTATACAACTCACACCATTGTCTCATAACTCAGACTTCATTGTTTGTAAGGGTATAAAACTCCACTGTATTCTCTGTTCCGGGAAGAAGCTGGGGTTCCTTCTGAACAGCCTGTCGGTGACTGTTTCGGTGGGGTCAAGTCTCTTCCACGATATTGCTGTTTGTTAAATAAATCCTCATCAGTTCTCAGTCCGATCTGTGTTTTTGTGATGTCTGTTTGATTGGGCTAAATTCTCTGACAATATGTAAATCCCAGGACTATCTTAAAGTTATATTCTCAAGGGAACTTTAACAATAAGTGCCATGTCAGCCCAGATAATGCATTGAAGGTGTGAGGTGCCCTATATGAGGCACAGGCAACATGGGTTGAGAGATGAGGTAATGAAGAATTGCCATGATCGAGGAGGATGAGATGAGGCTAAGTGGAGCATGAATCACATCTTGGATTGACGAGATTGAAGGCCTGATTTGATGTTGTATATCCTAAATATAGATTAGAGTGTGATGCTGGAAAAGCACAGCAGATCAGGCAGCATCCGAGGAGCAGGAAAATTGACATTTCGGGCAAAAGTCTTTCATCAGGAATGAGCCCACCTGATGAAGGGCTTTTGCCCGAAACATCAATTTTCCTGCTCCTCGGATGCTGCCTGACCTGCTGTGCTTTTCCAGCACCACTCTAATCCTGACTCTAATCTCCAGCATCTGGAGTACCCACTTCTGCCTATCCTAAGTATCTCCTGAGCGATATCTCACCAACATCATAAAATAGATAATCTAATATTTTTCTCCTGGCTGTTTGTGAAATGCTGCTGTGCATAAGAATACATTTCTCAATACAGTGACTACTTCTTCAGCTTCAATAACTGCTTCTTCAGCTGGGATGTCCTCAAGTTGGGAAAGGCACTACATAATTCATTCGCAAACAACAGCTCCAATCTAAGCATTTAGATGTGCACTTGTGATGCCAAAGCATACAAGACTATGGGCCAAGTGTTGGAAAATGGGATTAGAATAGAGTCACAGAGTCATACAACATGCAAACTCATCCAACTCGTCCATGCCAACCAGTTATCCTAAACTGAACTAGTCCCATTTGCCTGCATTTTGCCTACATCCCTCTAAACTTCCCACTTCACGTACCTGTCTCTTAAACCTATGCCCTCCAAGTTTGAATTCCCCATATCTGTGGAAAATACCTTTGCTATTCACCTTATCTATGCCCCTCATGATTTTATAAACCTCTGTAAGGTTACACCTCAGCCTCCTATGTTCCAGGGAAAACATGCCAGCCTATCCAGCCTCTCATGAGTACTCAAGCATTCCAATCTCGTTAACATCAAGGCTATCCAGTGCCCTCTTGAATGCCTCACTGAACCAGCCCCCACCACATTTCAGACAGTGCATCCTGACCCTATCTACTCTCTGAGTGAAAAGGTTCATCTTCTCACATTGCCCTTACTTCTTTGGCACATCACTTTAATTCTCTGACCTTGTGTTCTTTCACCAGCGGGAACGGTTTCTGCCTAACTACACTGACCAGCTGGTTTATGATCTGGAAAACCTCGAATCAAATCTTTTCTGCACCCCCTCCAGTTTAATGACATCCTTCCTATAGCAGGGAAACCAGAACCGGACACAGTACTCTAAAAGAGCCCTCACCGATATCCTGTACAATGCAACATGACGTCCCAACTCCTATAGTCAATGTTCTGACCAACGAAGGTAAGCATGCCAAACATCTTCTTCATCGCCGTGTCTACCTGTGACACCACTTTCAAGGAAATATGTACCTGAACCCCCAGGTCTCTCTGTTTAAATAGTTAGATGCTTTTTTTGACTGGTTTAATATGATGGGCTGCAGGGCCATTTTCTGTGTTGGAGATTGGTACGGTTCTATCCAAGAAGCTTCAGTCTACAGTTGCATGAAATCCATATTTGATCTAACAGCTTTGGTTGAAATTTTCACGTTGCATTTTAAACCTGAAAGATAAAATCGGTATCGCAATGTGCAAAAACAGTCCGGATGTGACCCCAGAGATTGTTAAATGCTAACACTTGCAGTCATTCAAAAAAAGCACAATGACTGAAGACCTTCCTGGTCTTACTCACCTTTCATCTCTCTTTCTCCCCACCACAAAACAAAAGACAAAATACGATGAATGTGGGAAATAGGAAATATAAACAGAAAATGGTGGAAACATTCAGGCAGACTTTGTGGGTAGTGGAACATGATAAAACAGGAGAACAAATGTCATGTCATTCAAGGCCATGGGTCTAGTGTGGGTAAATGCTATTGGTGAAAGCGTTGACCCTCCAGCCTCTTCTATACTGTGGGTAGGTTAGCGAGGATGGCTGGTTTGCAATGTAGGCTGGTGCCAACAGTGGCATGGGTTCAGTTCCCACACTGGCAGAGGTTACCATGAAAGATTCACCTTCTCAACCTTTCCTTTTGTCTGAGGAATGGATACCTTCAGGTTAAACCTCCACCAGTCACCTCTCTCGAATGAGAAAGTTAGACTCTTGCAAATTTGCCTTAACTTCTATGCAAGAGCAGGAGATGGCTGTTCTGTCTCTCCAGTCTGCTTCACCATCCATTCTGACTACAGAGGAACCTCCACTATCCGAAAGACACGGGCAGGGAGTATTTATTCGGTTAATCGATGCCGGATAACATAGTTAGCCACTCATCGGGACTTCGTGATCTTGTTCGTACAGGGGCAACGTTTTCACACAGAGAGTGGTGCGTTTATGGAATGAGCTGCCAGAGGAAGTGGTAGGGGTCAGCTACAATTGCAACATTTAAAAGACACTTGGGCATGTACATGAATAGGATGGGTTCAGAGGGATATGGACCAAACACAGGCAAATGGGACTCGTTCAGTTTAGGATCCCTGGTCAGTATGGATGAGTAGGACCACAGAGTCTATTTCTGTGCTGTATGACTCTATGACTGTAATTGCTTCTACACTCTCTCCAATGCATTTCCAACTTTTCCGTGATATGGTGCCAACAATGGTGTACAGTGTTCCACCTGAGGTCGAACAAGTGTCTCGTACAAGTTCAAAATCACCTCCCTGGACTCTCTGCAATTAATTATAAAGCTGAGAATACTGCATGGAGAAAATGAGGACTGGAGAGCAGAGTCGAAAAGTGTGGTGCTGGAAAAGGAGCAGGAGAATCGATGTTTCAGGCATAAGCTGTTCATCAGGAATGTTACAAGGGCTTATGCTGGAAATGTTGATTTCCTGCTCCTCGGATGCTGCCTGTCCTGCTGCGCTTTTCCAGTGCCACACTTTTCAACTGAGAATACTGTGTGCTTTATTGTCTGTTCTCACCACTTAACCTGTCACTTTCACTGACCTGTGCACATCTAACACCCGGGACCCTCTGCGCATACAGTCTCTTTAGAACTGTAACCCCCATTTTATATTGTCTTTCAATATTTTTCTGACCAAAGTGCACCACCTCACATTTCTCTGCATTGAGTCTCATCGCCACAGTCTAACATTGTGAAGCAGTCATTACTCAGTCGCAGTCAGCATCTCTGGCTCATAAACTATAAATCATTGGCCTTGAGGCCGTTCCCTCAATCTCCTAAAGGCCAGAATCTTGGACAGCCTGTAGTCTGTGAATTCCACTGTTTTACAGCTCGGAGCATTGTCAGGGATTTGGCCGCACACTCCACAGTACACGGCCTTGATCAAATCTGAACTTGAAGTGCGAGGCCGGTGTAAATTAAGACAAGCTGGCTGGCCACCTGGTGTTATATTTATTCATTAGTCGGTGCCACAGCTGTCCCTGTGCCCTGAATGAATCTGAATGAGGTTCCTGGCACATCTCAGCCCTTCATTTCCATGTTGATACATTCAGCCTCAATGCTTTCCATCCAAAAGTGAGACTTAATTCTCACATCTTCCGAAATCTCCACTTTGGACAGCACTGGGCTCAGCATCTCGGTGAAGGATCTTTGACCAACATCAGGGCTGGAAAGGGTTAAATAATGACCTGTCCTTGGTATCTCCACTTCTGTAATCTCCCCACAATCTACTTTCCTCCCTTGAGTCTGATCTTATTTTAATTTCATCACAGGATCGAGTGTCATCGAGAACTCCAGTATTGTGGAGTTCATTTGAAAGGGCTCAGAAAAGATTGATTTGGATGTTGCCAGGATTGGAGGGTTTGAGCAATAGGCAGAGGTTGAACAGGCTGGGGCTGTTTTCCCTGGAGCATCAGAGGCTGAGGGGTGACCTTATAGAGGTTTATAAAACCACGGATAATGTGAATAGTCAAAGTATTTTTCCCAAGGTAGGGTACGCCAAAACCAGAGGGTATGTGTTTAAACTGAGAGGGGAAAGATTTAAAAAGGATCTAAGGGGCAACGTCTTCATGCAGAGGCTGATCCGTGTATAGAGTGAGCTGTCAGAGGAAGTGGTGGAGACTGGTACAATGACAACATTTAAAAAGCATCTGGATGGGAATTTGAATAAGAAGGGTTTAGAGGGATGTAGACCAAATGCTGGCAGATGGGAGTAGATTAAGTTAGGATTAATTTAGCATGAGTTGGACTGAAGGATCTGTTTCCATGCTGTATGACTCTATGACTCTAATTGTGACTTATCCCTAATTGCCCTCGAGCTGAGTGGGTTTTCTTGGGCCATTTCAGGGCACAGTTAAGAGTCAGCCACATTGCTGTGTTGGGTCCAGTAGGATGGCAGATTTCCTTCTCTACAGAATATAAATGAACCCAAAGAATTTTCACAACAGTCGAAGACAGTGAGTCACCATGTAAATGTATGAATTGAATTTCAATCCAACCAGCTGCTGCGGTGAGATTTGAACCCATGTCCCTAGAGGGAGCATAATCGTCTCTGGATTACAAGGCCAGTGATGTCCAAATTCACCAGTATCTCTCCGCCTGATCATGTGACTTGATTTTGGCAACTTCTCACACATGAGCAGCCAGTGTCTAACTCTCAAGCAGAAGTACAAAATGGGACTGATGTGCAACATAAAGGCATTTACTTTGAGAGATATTCGCAACATACAAGAGTCAGTCAATGACCAGCTTAAACAAATCAAAATCTAATTATCACCGCTTAATATTCATTGGTATTACCATCACTGAATCCCCCCACTATCAACATCCTGGGGATTACATTAACCAGATACTGAACTGGACTTGCCACATAAACACCATGATGACAAGAGCAGTTCAGAGGCTAGGAATATTGCAGTGAGTATCTCTCCTCCTGACTCCCCAAAGCCTGTCCACCATCTACAAGGCACAAGTCAGGGGAATACTCCCCACTTGCCTGGATGGGGGCAGCTCCAACAACACTCCAGAAGATCGACAGCATCCGGGACAAAGCATCCCAGTTGATTGGCACCACAACCACAAACAACCACTCCTTCCACCACCAAAGTTCAGTAGCAGCAGTATGTACTATCTACAAGATGCTGTAAAGAAATCCACCAAAGATCTTTAGGCAGCACCTTCCAAACCTATAATCACTTCTATCCCAGCAGATACCTGGGAACATTACTCCCACCATATTCCCCTCCAAGTCGCTCACGATCCTGACGTAGAAATATATCGCCGTTCCTTCACTATCACTTGTCAAACTCCTGGAACTCTCTCCCCAAGGGCATCATGGGTGTGCCTATGGGGAGATGGGGAGGGGGTGTGTGGGAGATGGGGAGGGGGTGTGCGGGAGATGGGGAGGGGATGTGCGGTAGACTGCAGCAGTTCAAGAAGGCAACTCACTTCTCAAGGGGCAACTAGGGATGGCCCAGCCAGTGAAGCTCATATTCTTGAAATGAATCAAGTCAATCAAGTCTTATGATCATATCGCCAGTAACACTGTCATATTTTCAGATGTATATGTGATATGTGTAGCTTTCTGCCACTAACCCTCCTTGCTCTAGGTATTTGCACTAATCAGAGATATCATGACTCACCTCCAGAGCAGAAAACATGAACCCAGGCCTGCTGGCTCAGAGGAAGGGCACTACCACTGTGCCAGAAGAGCCACCCACTGTTGACTGTGTCAACATTAACTCCTTCAGAACTATTATCCTATAGAAGAGAATCCTCCAACCAGAACTGGAAGATGGAGAGAAACAACCCAACTAGTGTCATGATAGTGTTAGAAATGACAAAGTTATAAAGCATAATAGCTACGTTTTAAGCCACACTTTATAAAACTGGACACCATCATAAGAACAGGAGTAGGTTATTCAGCCCTTTGAGCCTGTCCCACCACTGCTGATCTGCAGCCTATCTCAATAGACCTGCCTTTGGCCCACTTCCCTTTGCTTAACCAGCAATGTATCTAGGAGAAAGTGAGGACTGCAGATGCTGGAGATCAGAGCTGAAAAATGTGTTGCTGGAAAAGCACAGCAGGTCAGGCAGCATCCAAGGAGCAGGAGGAAGGGCTTATGCCCGAAATGTCGATTCTCTTGCTCCTTGGATGCTGCCTGACCTGCTGCGCTTTTCCAGCCACACATTTTTCAGCAATGTATCTATCCCAGTGTGATGATAATATTCCTTTACGAGGGGTTTGATTTAAAATAAACAACTGATTTAGCATCCACTGCCATTTGTGGAAGAGTTCCAAACCTCTTCCATCCTTTGTATGTGAAAGTGCTTCCTAACTTCTCTCCTGAATACTCTGGCATAATTCTCTAACCAGTGAAAATTGTTAATCTTTATCTAACCTGTCTTTTCCTGTTCTTATCTTAAAGACTTCAAGGTAGCTTCTAAATGTCAGCAGACACTTTCTGTGGATTAAGACGCTACCTCATGTTTAGAGATAACAATAAAACATCTTTCTGGCATGACTCACTGTAGGTCAAGCCAAATGCTAAATGGAGTTCTCTCATCACCTCCACTTTAATGTTGGTTTACCTATCAAATAAAGGTACCACATTTATTGAAGATCAAAGATAGTGGAGACCGTGCCAGAAAAGAACAAGTCGTTCTTCACATAACTGTGAGCTGGCCAAACCCAGGCAGGCAGCCATTAGATACGAAACCACTCTACTCAAAGTTTAAGTAGTCAGCTTTACAGTGAATAAAAGGGAAAGTATTCAAACAAAGAGCAAAAAGTGAACTGCAATTAGGAACAGTGCAGAGGCAATAGAACAAGGTTTACAGGAGGTTTTAAAACAAGCACAGAAAGAAAGGCACTTAACATACAAGGTACCACAGGATGCGCACAAAGTAAAATATAAATAAAGGGTGTGCGGGAGATGGGGAGGGGGTGTGTGGGAGATGGGGAGGGGGTGTGTGGGAGATGGGGAGGGGGTGTGTGGGAGATGGGGAGGGGGTGTGTGGGAGATGGGGAGGGGGTGTGTGGGAGATGGGGAGAGGGTGTGTGGGAGATGGGGAGGGGGTGTGTGGGAGATGGGGAGGGGGTGTGTGGGAGATGGGGAGGGGGTGTGTGGGAGATGGGGAGGGGGTCTATGGGAGATGGGGAGAGGGTGTGCGGGAGATGGGGAGGGGGTGTGTGGGAGATGGGGAGGGGGTGTGTGGGAGATGGGGAGGGGGTGTGTGGGAGATGGGGAGGGGGTGTGTGAGAGATGGGGAAGGGGTGTGCGGGAGATGGGGAGGGGTGTGCGGGAGATGGAGGGGCTGTGTGGAGAGGGGAGGGGTGTGTGGGAGATGGGAGGAGTGTGTGGGGAGGGGAGGAGTGTGTGGGAGATGAGAGGGGTGCATGGGAGATGGGAGGAGTGTGTGGGAGATGAGAGGGGTGCATGGGAGATGGGAGGGGGTGTGTGGAGAGGAGGGTTGTGTGGGGAGTGGAGGGTTGTGTGGGAGGTGGGAGGGAGTGTGTGGAGAGGGGAGTGCTGTGTGGGAGATGGGAGGGGGTGTGGGGATTGGAGGGATGTGTGGAGTTGTGAGGGTGTGTGTGCGTGGAACGGAGAGATGTGTGGGGAGGGATGTGTGGGAGATGGGAGGGGTGTATGGGAGATGGGAGGGAGTGTGTGGGGAGCAGAGGGTTGTGTGGGAAGCAGAGGGGCTGTGTGGGAGGTGGGGGTGTCTGGGGAAGGATGTGTGGGAAATGGAGGGGTGTGGGGAGAGAAGGGGATTTGGGAGGTGGGAGGGAGTGTGTGGGGAGGGATGTGTGGGAAATGGGGTGTGTGGAGAAGGGAGGGGGATTTGGGAGATGGGGAGAGGTGCGTGGGGAGGGGAGGGGTTGTGGGATGGATGGGGTGTGCATGAGATGGGAGCAGGTGTTTTTGGAGGGGAGGGGTGCATGGGAGGGAAGGATTGTGTGGAAGATGGGAGATGAGTGTGTGGAAGTGAGGGAGGGCTGTGTGGGAGACGGGGACAGGTGTGTGGGAGATGGGAGGGGTATGTGGGAGTGGGTGGGAAGTGTGGGAGTGGGGAAGGGGTGTGTAGGAGTGGGGGAGGGCTGTGTGGGGGGTGGGACGGGTGTGTGGGAGTGGGGGAGGGGTGTGTGGGAGTGGGGGACGAGTGTGGAATGAGGGATGGAAGTGTGGGAGTAAAACACCCCGGGCTCATTTTATTATTTTTTAAGTTAAATTCATATTCCACCATCTGCCCAAGGTTTGAACCCAGGCCCTCCGAACATGACCAGTGTCTCTGGATTAACAGTCCAGCGATAATGTCACTTGATTAGCAACTTCCCATCTGGATTTGCTGTTTTTTCCTTCCTGGGTGTAGTTTATTTTTGTTTAATACTCCGAAAGGCTATCACACACAACTGAGTGACTTTCCCAGCACCAAAATCACCATGACTTTTTTTTGTATTTGGAACTGTCACCAGTAAAACAGTCGTGTAGACTCCTTGATATTTACAAGCAAGGTACATTATAGACAATACAAACAAATAAAAATGAGTCACAAGTAGGGAAGGGATGATTTGTTTTATTTTTTTAAATGGTTTCCACTCTCTTCTGCTCAAGCAGTGTCAGGACAGTGGCTCAGTGGTTATTATTGCTGCCTCACAGCACCAGGGACCTGGCTTCAATGCTACCCTCAGGTGCAGGTTTCCTCTGGGTGGTCCCACAGTCCAATAATGTGCACTTAAGGTGGATTGACCATGATGAATTGCCCTGTAGTGCGCAAGCTCTGGATGCTCTTTGGTGGGGGCGGGGTGGGGGAGGGGGGGATTGGTGTCAACTTGATGGGCCAAATGGCCTCTGCCCACACTGTAGGCATTGTATGATTCAACACCTGCCAGACATGTTTCTAATAAAACTGCTCAAAGAGTTATTCCACACCTCTGGGGGAGATGAGATTTGAATGCAAGCCTCAAAACCCAAACATAGGGACGTTTCAAGGGCTCAGATGATGAGTTCCAGTTGTGCAGGCCATGATGTTGCCATTGATGTTACCAATGGAACGCACATTCTATGTACTTAAAAATGGAAATTAGTGAGTGATTCCCCATGGACCTTGGCGGGGTTACTACAGCAGAGTGATAAATGTCTTTGAGGAACAACATGCACAGGATCCTTGACTTAATTCTGCAATCCCACCTCTCTCCTAGTCAGTTCTATGCTAGGATCTCACTGAAGGAGCCAATTGTTTTTTCCTTGGGATCAGCTTTAATAAAACAGAACCACACTCACACTGGGAGCTTCACAAGACTGTCTGCCTCTGAGATCCTTCCAATTAAAGTATTACTTTGGAAGTCAATGTATGTTCTTAGACTCATTCTCTTTGTCACTTTTTTTTATATCTATATAACATATGGGTAGAATTGCAGCTCTTAGCTCTGGGATATTACAAGAATCATTCATTGCCTGACAGTCCCTGGGCTGGAGCTAGAGTCGCACTCAGCCTGACGTGGGGGCAAGGCTCCCCCTAGTGTCCGTGCCAGAGAGATGCTGCTCCTGACAACCTGTCACACTACGGCAAAAACCACACACAGTTTACACCCCTTCAAAATAACCTCTGAGGAAAATTCATCTAAAGTGCCTGCTGACAAAAAGTGAATTAGGATGTGTCAGTTGCTTCAGATCAGAAAATCGCTTTGCAGCTGCCCATCAAGGATTAAGATACAATCCCAGCCACATGAGCATACCCACACACATTGAGGGACTCGGTTAATTTGCACCCCCTCTCTTTCAGCTTCCCTGCCTGTTGGGGCTTCTCTATCTCTCTCTCTATCTCTTTGTCTATCTTTCTTTTTCCATCTTTCTGTTTGTTCCTGTGAATCCATCGTTCCCATTCACTCATGGAATGTGGGTGATACCTGATGGGCCAGCATTTATTACCCATCCCTAGTTGCCCCTTGAGAAGGTGGTGGTGAGCTGCCTTCTTGAACCAATGCAGTCTATATACTGTAGGTTGACCCACAATGTCATTAGGGTGGGAATTCCAGGATTTTGACCCAGCGACACAGAAGGAACAGCTATATATTTCCAAGTCTGGACGGTGAGTGGCTGGTGGTTTTCCCATGTATCTGTTGCCCTTGTCTTTCTGAATGGAAGTGTTATGGGTTTGGAAGGTGCTGCCTCAGGACTCTTGATGAATTTCTGTAGGGCACCTTGTAAATGGTACACACTGCTGCTCCAGAATGTCAGTGGTGGAGGGATTGAACATTTATGGATGTAGTCCCAATAAAGTGGACTGTTTTGTCCTGGATGGTGTCAAGCTCTTGAGTATTATTGGAGCTGCACCCATCCAGGCAAGGGGGAGCATTCCATCACACTCCTGACTTGTGCCTTGTAGATGGTGATCAGGCATTGTGGAGTCAGGAGGTGAGTTACTCGCTGCAGGATTCCTAGCTTCTGACCTGCTCTTGTATCCATTGTATTTGTATGATAAGTCCAAATCAGTTTCTGTTCAATGGTAACCCTCAAGATGTCCGTAGTATGGGATTCAGTGATGGTAACATTATTGAATGTCAAAGGGCAGTGTTTAGATTGTATCTTTCTGGAGGTGGTCATTGCCTGACAGTTGTGTGGTGAGAATGTTACTTGCCACTTGACAACCCAAGTCCAGCTCTGCCTTCATTTGAAAATGGACTGTTTCAGTATCTGAGGAGTTACGAATGGTGCTGAACATTGTACAATAATCAACAAACGTCCCCAGTTCTGAACTTATGATGGAGGAAGGTCATTGATGAAGTATCTGAAGATGGTTGACACTAGGACACTACCCTGAGGACCTCCTGCAGAGATGTCCTCGAGCTGAGATCATTGTCAGATTGTCTCTCCATCTCTGTCTGTATCTCTCTTCATATGTCTCATTGTCTCCATCTATCTGTCTCTCTAACTCCATCTCTGTGCTCCTCTGTCTTTTCCTCCCACTGTCTATCTCTCTCTGACCATCCTTCTGTTTGTGTGTCTCTCTCACTCTGTCTATTCGTGTCACTCTGTCTCTTTCCATCTCTTCCAAACTGCTCGAACGTTTATCTGTTAGCTCCTCCACTTGCCTGTGCATTTCTCCATCTATGTGCCTCTTCCTGACTATCCGTCTCCAAAAGCCTGTCTTTCTCTCTGTCTGCCTCTATCCATCTATATCTCTCTACCTCCATCTATCTTTTTGTCTTTCTCCATCACTATCTGCTTTCCTTTATTATCCATTAGAACATGAGAATAGCTAGATGAAAAGCTCAGGATCCATCTGCTTCACCTTGGACTACCTTTGGCGAGTGGATGCGGAAGTTCTTGATGAATCATAGCAATGGATCTCTGTTAATTAAGCTGCAACTGAGCCACGGGATGAAGAAGAGCCCTAGTGGTCTTGGGAACTGTAAATCTAAGTTCACTCTCTTCATCTGAGCAATGCCCTACCAACAACGAGTCATGTGGCCATTGATGCTTCAGTATCACTTTAAGAGTGATGTTACTTTAAGAGCTCTGTTTTGCAACTCACCACCAAGTCTTAAACCTACACCAGCTGTTTAGATTAGATTACTTAGATTAGATTATTTACAGTGTGGAAATAGGCCCTTCGGCCCAACAAGTCCACACCGCCCCACCGAAGTGCAACCCACCCATACCCCTACATTTACCCCTTACCTAACACTATGGGCAATTTAGCATGGCCAATTCACCTGACCTGCACATCTTTGGACTGTGGAAGGAAACCGGAGCACCCAGAGGAAACCCACGCAGACACAGGGAGAATGTGCAAACTCCACACAGTCAGTCGCCTGAGGCAGGAATTGAACCTGGGTCTCTAGCGCTGTGAAGCAGCAGTGCTAACCACTGTGCCACCGTGCCGCCCTTAAGGGCAACTAGGGACAAGCAATAAGTACTGGCCCAGCCAGTGATGCCCACATCCAGTGCAATCAACCTGAAAAGGATGATTCAAGGACCAGGATGTCATCAGGCAACCAAATGCATTTTATTGTGTTATCGACTAGACCAGAACCCCTCAAAATATTTTAAGAAGGAAACCTAGACCCTAACCTTTTCTTATTTTAAAGGGAAATGTAAAGTACTGTGTTCCAGATGGAAAGCAACTGATCAAACTACTCAACGTCAAGCAAAATGCAATTTATTTGGGGCGGCAAAGTGGCTCAGTGATTAGCACTGCTGCCTCACAGCACCAGGGATCCAGGTTCAATTCCTACTTTGGGCCATTGCTTGTGTGGAGTTTGCACATTCTCCCCATGTCTGCATGGGTTTGCTCCCATTTCCTCTCACAATCCAAAGATGTGCAAGTCAGGTAAATTGTTAGGTGCATTAGTCAGGGATAAATATAGGGTAGGGGAATGGGTGTGGGTGAGTTACTCTTTGGAATGTCGGTGTGCACTTGTTGGGCCAATTGGTCTGTTTCCACACTGCAGGGAATCTAAACTAAGTTAAAATGCAAACGAAAGAAAGAGAATCATTGAGTAACTTAGTTCTTTTGGAAAACCTTTTAGAATAATAGATATTTAATTAACTGTTCCAATCCAGTGACATCCCATAACCACACCCCTTGGCGAAAAGGCAAATTCAGAAATCAGATTTTCTCACACTCAACCTAGCAACAGAGAGAGAGAAAAAAAAATCAAATGAAACCTCAGACAGAATAGCAGCCAGGAAACATTTACTGCAGCTTCCCTGTTGAGACTCCAACAGCAACTGATGCTGAATCTCAGCACTAAAAAACTAAATACTAGAAATCCTGGTCTGTGAGAGCAAGCCACACCCAGCCAGGATGCTTCAATTGTTCCAACTTTAAAAAATATCCTGAGGTTTTACAAGCTGTTTACTTTACTGGCACTCTGTACCTCTGTCTTAAAACCTCTCTTTAAAAGAAACTAGGAAAACATAATCTCTGAAAAATAGAGCATGGTCATAATTGCATCACCCTGGACTAATGATATGTCTAGAGATCACGCTGTATTGTGTGGACTAGTTATAGCTGCAAATAAACCCACAAGAGATCTTCATGTAAACAGAATCCATGTATCTCACCTTAGTTGCATGTAAATAGAAAAGGAAGATGGTGCATGGTATACAGCCAGGATTGCCTCTTACAAGGTGCGAAGAAGGTAATGATACAGTGTGGAGATAACAGGTAGAAGCAGCTAACAAGGTCCAAAATCAGTCTCAAAGTCAGAAGTTCCAACAAAGCAAAAATCAGAAGAAAATACCAGCTTTTTTCACAAAGCTGTGAGCTGGCCAAACCTGGCCAGGCAGCCAATCGGTTTGAAACCACTCTATTTAAAGTTTAAGGGACCATTAGATGTCAGCTCTATTGTGAATAAAGGGGAAGTACATTTGTATTCAAACAAAGAGCAAAGAGTGAGCTGCAATTGGGAACAGTGCAGAGCCAATAGAAGTTTGAAAACAAATACAGAAAGAAAGACACTAAACATACAAGGCAGATAGAATGGGTGGCACGGTGGCACGGTGGTTAGCACTGCTGCTTCACAGCGCCAGAGACCTGGGTTCAATTCCTGCCTCAGGCGACTCTCTGTGCGGAGTTTGCACATTCTCCCCGTGTCTGCGTGGGTTTCCTCCGGGTGCTCCGGTTTCCTCCCACACTCCAAAGATGTGCAGGTCAGGTGAATTGGCCATGCTAAATTGCCCGTAGTGTTAGGTAAGGGGTGGATGTAGGGGTATGGGTGGGTTGCGCTTCGGCAGGGCAGTGTGGACTTGTTGGGCCGAAGGGCCTGTTTCCACACTGTAAGTAATCTAATCTAAGAACATAGAACACAGAACAGTACAGCGCAGTACAGGCCCTTCGGCCCTCGATGTTGCCCCAACCTGTGAAACCAAGTTGAAGCCTATCTATCCTACACTGTTCCATTTTCATCCATATGTTTATCTAATGACCATTAAAATCCCCTTAAAGTTGGCAAGTCTACTACAATCACAGGCAGGGCATTCCACACCCCTATTATTATTGGGGCGGCATGGTGGCTCAGTGGTTAGCACAGCTGCTTCACAGCACCAGGGACCTGGGTTTGATTCCTGCATCAGGCAACTGTCTCTGTGGAGTCTCCCCATGTCTGCTTGGGTTTCCTCTGGGTGCTTTGGTTTCCTCCCACAAAACTAAAGATGTGCAGGAGAGGTGGATTGGCCATACTAAATTGCCCATAGTGTTAGGTCCATTAGTCAGGGGTAAATATAGAATAGGGGGATGGGTCTTGGTGGGTTACTCTTCGGAGGGTTAGTGTGGACTTGTTGGGCCAAGGGGCTTGTTTCCACACTGTAGGGAATCTAATCTACTCGCTGAGTAACGAAACCAACTCTGACATCTGTCCTATGTCTATCACGCCTCAATTTAAAGCAACGTCCCTTGTGCTAGCCATCACCATCCGAGGAAAAAGGCTCTCACTATCCACCCTATCTAACCCTCTGATTATATGTCTCAATTAAGTCACCTCTCAACTTTCTTCTCTCTAATGAAAACAGCCTCAAGTCCCTCAGCCTTTCTTCATAAGTCCTTACCTCCATACCAGGCAACATCCAAGTAAATCGCCTCTGAACCCCTTTCCAAAGCTTCCACATCCTTCCTGTAATACAGTGACCAGAAATGTACACAACACTCCAAGTCTGGCCGCCCCAGAGATTTGTGCAGCTGCAACATAACCTCGTGGCTCTGAAACTCAGTCCCTCTACCAATAAAAGCTAACATAACCCTATCAACCTGGGTGGCAACTTTCAGGGATCCATGTAACTGGACACCGAGATTAGTTTGCCACTTCTCAGCCCAGTTCTGCAGCTTATCTATGTCCCTCTGTACCTACAACATGCTTTGTCACTATTCACAACTCTACCAATATTAGTGTCACCTGCAAATTTACTACCCATCCTTCTACACCCTCATCCAGATCATTTATAAAAATGACAAACGGCAGTGGCCCCAAAACAGAACCTTGCGACACACCACTGGTAACTGAACTCCAGGGAATTTATCCATTTTCATAATTTCCAGAATTGCTAATTGCTAATTGCTTCCTCCTTGTGAACCTCAATCCCATCTAGTCTAGTAACCTACATCTCATTGTTCTCTTCGACAACACTTTTTTTTTCCATTGTGAATATCGACTAAAAATATTCATTTAGCACTTCTCCTTATCTTTTTGGACTCCACGCACAACTTCCCACTACTATCCTTAATTAGCACTAATCTTATTCCAGTAATGGGGAGAGGGTGAACAGGCTGGGGCTATTTCCCTGGAGCGTCGGAGGCTGAGGGGTGACCTTAAAGAGGTTGACAAGATTATGAGGAGCATGGATAGGATAAATAGACAAAGTCTTTTCCCTGGGGTGGGGGAGTCCAGAAGTAGAGGGAATAGGTTTAGGGTGAGAGGGGAAAGATATAAAAGAGACCTAAGCAGCAACTTTTTCACACAGAGGGTGGTACGGGTATGGAATGAGCTGTCAGAGGAAGTGGTGGAGCTTGGTACAATTGCAACATTTAAGAGGCATTTGGATGGGTATATGAATAGGAAGGGTTTGGAGGGATAGGGATCGGGTGGTGGCAGGTGGGACTAGATTGAGTTGGGATATCTGGTCGGCATGGACGGGTTGGACCGAAGGATCTGTTTCCATGCTGTACACCTCTCTGACTCTATGACTTTTTCTGCCAACAACTTCTCATGTCCCCTCTTGGCTCTTCTTAGTTCTCTTTTTAGGTCTTTCTTGGCTAACCTGTAACTCTCAAGTGCCCTTACTGAGCCTTCATGTCTCATCCCAACATAAGCCTTCTTCTTCTTCCTCTTGACAAGAGATTCATCTTCCTTAGTAAACCACAGCTACCTCACTCAACCACTTCTCCCCTGCCTAACAAGTACATACTTATCAAGGACACACAGTAAATGTTCCTTGAATTGTTTCAATTGCACCCATCCCCTGCAGTTTCCTTCCCCATCCTATGCATCCTAAATCTTGCCTAATCGCATCATAATTGTCTTCCCCCAAGCAATAACTCTTGCCCTGCGGTTTATACCTATCCCTGTCCATCGCTCAAGTAAACATAACCAAATGGGGAGATTCAAGATGGCAGCAGTCTGAGAAGTTGGCTCTGTGCCATACCCTAAACAAGATGGGCTTCTACCCTCACCCCTCCATTAGCCACCTCTAAGAAAAATTATCAGTGTAAAACAAGCCGTACACCCAGAACCTTTTTAATTTGCATTTGGAGGCTTTGGAGCCGAGACGAAGGCAAACAAGGGAAAGGGAGCAAGGGGAGCACAGCAGGCAGGGCATCCTCCTACTTTGTGGGTACGCCTGCAGCAGCTGCTTCGATCCCCGTGGTGGCGCTGCTGAGCTCGGTGGAGCAGCACCTACTCAGCGAGTCTCCATGAAAAAAAATCAAAATGGCGCTAGAACCGCTTTCTGCCATGCTGGTAAAGCATGACCAGAAGATTTGGTCATTAGATCAACGAGCAGAAGCCTTGCTAGATGAGGCAGGCGACTTCATAAATTGAGGTCGGAGAAAAAAACCTACGTGTAGTGGGTCCTCTGGAGCCCGAGGAAGGCAAAAATCTGGCAGAGTTCCTGGAGAAGTGGCTCCTGGAGTTTCTGGGGCTGGAGATCGAGTTGGGCCGGGTGAGTGTGGAGCAGGCCCACGATGCACAGGTCTGGGTCGGATCAGCGACCCTGCCCAGTCCTTGTTCGAATCCAGCGCTACAAAGACAAGCAGTTTATAACTGAAACATCCAGAAGACTAGGACAAAACCTACAGGTTCTGGTATACAAAGATTCAAAAATAATATTTTTTCAGAACTTTTCTGGTGCTGTAATTAGGAAGGTGAAGACTTTTGATGATGTCAAGAAAAAATTAAGAGACTTAAATATTCAATATTCTCTGAGGTACCTGGCAGTACTACGTTTTAATTACAGGGGATCTGTCGATAACTTCGACACAGTGGAAAAAGCAAAAGAATTTGTGAACTTGCTGAAAAAAATGGACTTGGACCAAGGGGGAAAGAGAAAGGGGAAGAGATGTTTGTGGATAATGGCATAATATCTTGTTTTTAATCTTCTCTTTCTTTGTTCTTTTCCCTTTTGTGGTTTCTGTCCTTACAGGCTTGGTATTGCTTTGGTGTAAAATCTGGTTTATTTCATATGATATCCATTTGGCAGTTATCTGTTATTGTACTGTTCTGTTTTTCTGGGTGAAAGAGTGGTTACTTCTTTGGTGTAAAGATGTATGGGGTTGAGATGTAGAGGGGGTGGGGAGGGCATCCATTGTTATTTTGCATGAGTGTAAATAACATGTTTTTTCCCCATTGTCTGGGTTTGGGGTGCAGGCTTAATTAGAAGGTACCAGGACAGCTTTAAGATTGGGAGTGAATGCCCCCTGTGAGCAAGGCGGGAAATCTCTGGAGATCTGTGGGTTTTGTGTTTATATGTGTAAGTTAGGAGTACTGGTTAGTTTTTTTTAGTTTTAGTAGTGTTTGTAGGAATAGTTTTCAGATTTGATAAAGTCTGTGCTTTTTCCACTTGCTACACATTGATTGGGCTTTTTCCTCTCGGGGGACGGCGGGCTGTAGTGTGTGGTCGTGGCTAGCGATCTGTTCAGGTAGTGCATCTGGAATATAAAGGGGAGTCATTTGCCATTAAAAGGAAAAAGGTGCTCTCAAATCTTAAGAAGGAAAGGGTTAGCAAAAAAAAAAGATAAACAGGGGATTACGTCCAAGCCCAAGTACCTCTGGAGAAGGAGCACGCGGTGTCCACCAACACCCTGGAGTTGTGACTGGCCACTTGAGTGTTTCCTTCCCTTCTGGAGAGATTGGAAAAAAGAAAAAAAAAGAAGGAAAGGGTTGACATTACTCTATTGCAAGAGACACATTTAACTGATAGGGGACATTCGAAGTTACAACAGTGGGAGGGAATACGATAGGATATGCTTCTCCTCCTTTATCTCCAAAAGCAGAGAGGTGGCCAAACTGGTACAAAGGAACTTCCCATTTCAGGTGATAGCTGGGGGGATGGTTCATTATTCTCAAGGCTCAGGTGCACGGAGGAGAGTATGGCATCCTGAATGTTTACTGTCCCCCCAGTGCATCCTCTCAAATTTTTAGTTGACTCAATCTCTAAATTAATGGCTCTTGGGGCGTGCCGTATGATTATAGGAGAAGACTTTAATCGTCTCATGGACCATGGGGTAGACCGGATGCCATGGGGTCTGTCGTACACCTCTACAGTCTAGACAGCTAGTGGACTAGTGTGAGGAATTGGGGCTAGTGGATGTGTGGAGGTGTCTCCACCCTAATGGAAGAGATTTTACCTTTTACTCCAACTCACACAAGTGCCACAGAAGAATTGATATGTTCTGTGTTCCATGGTTAGTTTGGACTTGATGTTGGCCTGCAGGATTGGGAACATAACTATTTCGAGCCATGCAGCAGCGTACTTGGATGTTAAGACCAAGGGTAGTGGGGCAGACACATGGCACTGGTGCATGGATCCGTTTCTGTTGAAGGATGGCAACTTTGTACAGTAACATTACAAGAGAGTTGAGGGCTTTTTGGGACATCAATTGGGGTACGGCCAGTAATCCATTGGTGCTTTGGAAGACCACCAAGATGTTTTTAAGAGTTCTGATTATTTCATATTCAACAACGAGAAAGAGGCAGAAATAGAGCAGCTGCAGATGCTTGAGGCCCGGCTGAAGGTACCCAAGTCGGCATATTATCCCAGACCATCCGTGGTCAGGTTACAACGGATCACGGCTCTCCGGGCTCTCCGGGTAGGTACCTGGCTTATTTGGCTAGGACAAAAAGTGCTCCGCAGTCCATTGTGCCTATTAGGGAGAGAACTGGCAATGTCACTCGCAAGATGAAAAAAATTAATGCCAGGTTTCAGGAATCTTATGCAGAGTTATACCGGCCAGAGGGCCATGGGGCTGGAGTAGTGGGAATGGAATCCTTTTTTGAAAATCTGAACCTCTCTGACATAAACACAGATCAGGCCTCCCTTTTAAATGCATCTCTGATGATACAAGAGGTGCAAGAGGCAGTAAGGCAGCTTCAAGGTGGCAAGGCACCTGGTCCAGACAGGCTTCCGAGTGAGTTTCACAAGATGTTTACACAATATGATGACTGAACCACTCCTGGAACTGTGGCATAACCAGGACTGACTTCTGTCCTCTCTTAGGGAGGTCAGTATTGTACAGACCTATCACATCGTTGAATTTAGACTTTAAAACTTTAAAAGGTGCTGGTGCTGAGGTTAGAGAAGGTGCTACCAATTTATTGTAAAAGAGGACCAGATGGGTTTTATCAAGGGCCGTAGCTCCCGCAACGATATCAGGCAGGTATTGAACATCGTGCAAGTATGTCAACAGAGATTGATTCCAGGTTTGGTGGTCTCTCTGGCTTTTGATCGAATGGAATGGTCTTATCTCTTTGATGTTCTTGATCGCTATGGTCTTTGGTGGGGGGATGGTGGTGGTCCTTTGCCAGGTGGGTGGCAGTGTTAGATAGAGACCCCAAAGTGGCAGTTATCACAAATGGTGTCAAACTGAGAAATTTAATTGGGGAGAGGCAGCTGACAGGGATGTCCTCTCTCACCACTGCTATTTACCTTGATAAATGAGGCCATTCGCAAGGACCCTGAAATAGTGGCCCCAAAGGTGGGAATTGGGGAACACAAAATCACTCTTTATGTGGATGATGTCCTTCTGTTTATGGCCAACCTGGAAAAGTCTATACCCCTGTTAATACAAAAATGTAACCAAATTGGCAATTTTTCAGGATACAGGATTAAGTTTGCGAAGTTGGGACTCATGGCTGTGGGGGTATTGGTGGAAGCACCGAAGCTGGTCCTTTTCAGTGGTCTCAGAAAGGGTTCCTCTACCTGGGAATTTTTATTACCCCTATCTTCCATCAGCTGCACAGAGCTAACTTTATACAATTGTTTGAGAGAATAAAACAGGACTTGCAGTGGTGTGAGGGGCTACCCATATCGTGGGGTAGATTAAAATGAATGTTCTTCCTTGGTTATTATATCCCATGAGGACGCTCCCGTTGTTGTTACCCTGACAGGTGCTGCGAGGTTTGCGGGATGGCTTGGATCTTTTATTGAGTGTCGTGAGCACTCCCTAATCAAATGTACCAAGCTGCAATTTCCGAGGGATATGGGGATGTGGACCTCCCAGATTTGAAGAGATACCAAATAGGCGCCTGTTGTCATATGTGGTCGATTTGACACCATTTGTGATAACCGCCACTTTGGGGTCTTCTATATAACAAGGTCGATATGGCTGGATGTTGAGGCATCGTAGGTGAGATGTCCCCTCATCAACTTACTGTTTAAGGACAAGGTGAGATCGGTGTCTGAGTACTATGAGAGCCCAATTATTTTAAATACAGTGAAAGTATGGAGGATGATGCATCAGGGAAAGCGCAATTTGCTGAAGACTTCACGGTTCGCCCATTAGTGGGAGCCAATGAACATCCGAGCATGGGAGGGTAAGGGAATCTCCTCAGGGAATCCTTAGAGTATGGGAAGGTAAGGAAATTTATTTGAAGTAGAGGTCTTGATATCTTTCAACCAAGTAAGTCAGAAATACAGGATTCCTAATAGGAACTTTTTCCAATACTTCCAGGTTAGGGATTATATACAGAAGAAGACCCTGCTCTTGGCTCAGCACTACAAGTCAGATATAGAGAGAAGAGTGCTCTGGTGTGGGGACGCTCTCTTAGTTAGTACCATGTACCATCTGCAGAGGGGGAACGCCTTGGGGAAATATGTAGAGACTCTATGGGATCTGGAATCAGGAGTTAGGGAAGAAATTTTGTTGGAAACATGGGAGGATATATGGGGGAATGTAAAGAAAATTTCAATATGCAATAAAGCACAAGCTATGCAATTGAAGGTCCTTCACAGGGCCCATATGGCACAGGGAGGTTAGCAAAGTTTAAGAAAGGATCTTCTCTGGAATGTCCCAAGTGTAAAATCAGCACCAGCACCCTCACACATTGCTTTTGGACCCGCTACAAGATTCGCAGATCTTGGGGTGCCATAGTGAATGAGCTGAAGAGGATCCTGGGGATGGAGGTTAAGGTGGATCCAGTATCCCTTCTTTTGGGATTACCAAATCTGCCCCCTCTGGGTAAGCACAGGAAGAGGTTATTTAACATTCTTACACACTGTGCTAGGAAGAATATTTTAATGAATTAGATATCAGAAAAACTTCCAGATCTTGCAGTGTGCATAGACTTGTGATGGAGCAGGTCACCCAAGATTATTTGATGAGTATGGTGCACCATGGAACATGACGGCCATATCTAAATTCCATGGACAGATCTATTGGTGGTATTGATTAGGGCCTTTATATAGCTGTGGGGGCCATGCATGGTGATCCGGTGATCCCCGGAGTGGGGGGACAGGGGAGGCCTAGTGAATATGGGTATTATAACTGTCACTCCTGTGGACAGGATCTTCGATGTAGGTGCAGCAAGTGGTGTAGAGTAGCGTAGTGTAATGTATGGTAATTTAATTTTATTGGTTTTAATTTAATTTAATACTATTTTATTTAATTTTAACTTGAGTTAAGTAAGTGAGAGATGACTGTATCTTGAAGATTAGTAATTTGTTTATTATTAACATTACTGAAATATAAAATGCGGTATTATTTCTACTTTTCTACATTTTTTGTACTTTTATAGCTTTTGGATTTTTTTGTTTGTAAAATGGTCAAAAATTGTTTTAATAAATCAATTTTTAAAAAATTAATTTTAGTCATGATCACCAAAGTGCTCACCTACCTCCAAATCTAACACCTGGCCGGGTTCATTACCCAGTACCAAATCCAATGTGACCTCGCACCTTGTTGACTTGCCTACGCACTGTGTTAGGAAACTATCCTGCACACATTGGGTGAAAACTGACCCATCTAAAGTACTTCAACTATAGTATTTCCAGTCAATATTTGGAAAGTTAAAGTCCCGCATAGCAACTACCCTGTTACTCTCACTCCTATCCAGAATCATCTTTGCTATCCTTTCCTCTACATCTCTGGAACTATTCAGAGGCCTATAGAAAACTCCCAACAGGGTAACCTCTCCTTTCCTGTTTCTAACCTCAGTGGATGAATCCTCAAACGTCCTTTCTGCCACCGTAATATTGTCTTTGAGTAACAATGCCACACCTCCCCTCTTTTACCATACTTTCTGTTCTTACTGAAACATCTGAATCCCAAAACCTGCAATAACCATTCCAGTCCCTGCTCTATCCATCTCTCTGAAATGGCCACAGCATCGAAGTCCCATGTACCAACCCATGCTGCAAGGTCACCCACCTTATTCCGGATGCTCCTGGCGTTGAAGTAGACACACTTCAAACCGACCTCTTGCTTGCCAGTGCCTTCTTGCGATCTTGAAATCTTAGTTTCTGACTTCACTATTCTCAACCTCCCGTATATTCAAACTACAATTTCAGTTCCCAACCCCCCCCCCTGCTGAATTAGTTTAAAACCTCACGAAAAGCATTAGCAAATTCCCTTCCTGAATATTGGTACCCCTCTGGTTCAGGTGTAGACCATCCTGTTTGTAGAGGTCCCACTTACCCCAGAATGAGCCCCAATTAGCCAGGAGTCCAAAACCCTCCCTCCTGCACCATCCCTGTAGCCATGTGTTCAACTCCTCTCTCTCCAAACTCCTCGCCTCGCTAGCACATGGCATGGGTAACAAACCAGAGATAACAACACTGTTTGTTCTAGCTCTAAGCTTCTACCCTAGCTCCCTGAATTTCTGCCTTAAATCCCCATCCCTTTTCCTGCCTGTGTCGTTAGTGCCTATGTGAACCACAACTTTGGGCTGCTCCCCCTCCCCCTCAAGGATCCCGAAAGCATGATCTGAAACATAATGAACTCTGGCACCTGGGAGGCAACACACCAAATGTGGGTCTCTCTCATTCTCCTAGAACATCCTATCTATCCCCCTAAATGTGGAGCCCCAATGACTAATGTAAGGTAAAATATAAATAATATATGAATTAGCAAGATAATGCAAAATGCAGTCAACACAACAGAAACATTGCTGAAGGCACATATGGACCTTCCCTATTGTACGATCACTCCAGAAAATGCCTGCACATCAGTTGTATCTGAAAAAGGAAAGTAAAAGCAGAAGGATGAATACCAAATCCCCCAGCATGAACTGGAAGATCTCTGACTTCCTATCTGAATTGACAATATTTGAACAAAGTGTTCCATCTCACTGGAATCTGAACCATATTATTCCCAGAGTCATCACAATAGTTAAAGATTATATTAATTACATGAAGTTAAAAATCACACAACACCAGGTTACAGTCCAACAGGTTTAACTGGAAGCACTGGCTTTCGGAGCGCTGCTCCTTCATCAGGTGATTGTGGCGGAGTGGCGCTCCGAAAGCTAGTGCTTCCAATTAAACCGGTTGGACTATAACCTGGTGTTGTGTGATTTTTAACTTTGTACACCCCAGTCCAACACCAGCATCTCCAAATCTTAATTGTATGAAGTTCAACAATTTACGTAACTCTCAGACCCAGGTGGTCAAAAATACAGACCTGGTTTCTTTACTGAATAAGAATTATTATTTTTATAACTAATTAGATTTTATCTATAACTAAAGTGTATAAACTGTCAGTATATAACACGACAATTTAAAATTCTAATCTCCTAACAAAATCCCTCTTACATACACGTACAAGCAGACAAAAAGGACAGGAATAGGTGGAAAATTGTAAAGATGTATTAATTGCCTTTGTTCCCAGGTTCCGCTGTTGACATGGTCTTTATGATTCCCCTGCTGGCCAATACATTGCTTTGTAGACATCTTTCTCTGAATGGTCCCACTGGTAGGTAAGAGAAACGAGGTGGTTAGTACACTCATAAAAAGTCTCTGACTTATCAGCTCAGAGTCATAATTGAAAAAGACTATTGCAGGAAAGATAAACTGGCTTTCTTCAAGTTTGAAGTTAGTTTGGGATACAAAGAACTGAGAGAATACTCCCCAAGCTGGATCCACAGCAGCTGATAGCATCTCTCCCATCTCCTCTTGTGTAAATGGCTCCCCTCAATAACCAGCACTCCTCAAACATTCCAGAAGATTCCCCCCCCCCGGTCTCTGGAACTGCTCGGACGCCATTAGCCATGTGGCTGGAACAGCTACCATCCCCATGGTGATCGATGACATCACTTCCGCCCCCATCATGGCCACGTCCGCCCCTCACGATTCCTCATGCACCATTACTTGCCATTGATAACTGGTCACTAGTCCATAGACCAACGATTTCTTGTTGCCACCAAAGTCTGTATTTGCACACCCCCTCATCTCTGAATCATCTTTAACTCCAACTTAAATTGCTACTTTTTCAAACAGTTGTTCCCATGATACCTAGCACTGGGTGTCAAGTTATTTGGTTTCAAAACATACACCCACCCTGTCAAACATGGTTTTTAAAACAGCTCATTCTCATTTCAATCCACGATCTTTTTAAAAATGCAAAAACAAACACTGGAGATTATGTAGTACCAATGGAGTGGTTGATGTGAAGAGGAATCAAAGGACCTCTTAAAGATTTGGAAAGTGCAAGAAAATCAGTTTTTGCGGTGAAAATAAATTTTCACCACAACAATCGATTTGTCAGTAAATGCAGCAGCAAGGGCAATTAGATTAGATTCCCTACAGTGTGGAAACAGGCCCTTCAGCCCAACAAGTCCACACCGACCCTCCGAACAGTAACCCACCCCCCTCTGACTAATGTACCTAACACTATGAGCAATTTAACATGGCCAATTCACTTAACCAGCACATCTTTGGACTGTGGGAGGAAACCAGAGCACCCAGAAGAAACCCACGCAGACATGAGGAGAATGTGCAAACTCCACACAGACAGCTACCCGAGGCTGGAATCGAACCTGGGACCCTGGTGCTGTGAGGCAGCAGTGCGAACCACTGTGCCACCATGCCACCCTTTCAAGAGATCATGGCAGCAGGCAGGATATCTGACGCAAGCTCCATTAATGTGATTTTTCTGAGACCGAACTGTCAGAGTGGTGAGTGAAGTTGGTGATTCCTTCAAAGCATTTCAGAAACCTTGTGGGATAAATAGAAAGATTTTCTGCTAGAAGACAGCAGGACATATTGTAAACAGAAACATCAGTTGCAGCTAACTGTATTAATGCTGTAGCCAAGACATTGGAAAGCAAGCAGTTGGGTAAATGTGGTTTGTCCCACCTAGAGCGAGGTTGCACTGCATTCCATGGTTTGTATAAGATGTGAGGTACAAAAGACCCATGCAAGAAACCTGATACAAAAGATGCAGCTATGTACCAACAGCAGCAAAGAGTACATTAGAGACCTAGTGAAATGTAAGCTGCCACACAAATTTCCTGAAGAAGATCTTATGCCCGAAATGTCAATTCTCCTGCTCCTCGGATGCTGCCTGACCGGCTGTGCTTTTCCAGCACCACACTTTCGACTCTGATCTCCAGCATCTGCAGACCTCAATTTCTCCTCAGTCCTCAACGGAGCACACAGTCTCCCATTTGGACCAGAAGGTGATTTTACTCGATCATTTTGGACCAAATGCTACTTTTCTGGGGATTGGGTCCAAATCCGACCAGGGCAGATGGTGAAATTTTATTCCAATAAATTCTGGGTTTAAATCTGCGTTTCTCACACCAGTGCTACATGTGACTCCAGGCCAGAGGGCAGTTGAGAGTCAGCCACGAGCTTTGGCCTGGAGTCACATGTAGCACTGGTGTGAGAAACGCAGATTTAAACCCACAATTTATTGGAATAAAATTTCACCATCTGCCCTGGTAGGATTTGGACCCAAACCTCCAGGCCAAAGCTCGTGGCTGACTCTCACATGCCCTCTGGGCGATTAGGAAGGGAGAACTGAAGCAGCAGGAACCTACACTTAAAGAGGACAGTGGAGGCAATGTTCATCAGGAGCAGTTGTGCAATGAGCTGATTAGCTCACACAATAAACATAGCACTCTCTCAGGGTGGCAAACGTAGTCAATATGTGCATTCAACTGTGGGCACACCTTCCCTCTAAGGTGCCTTCCTTCTAAGGTCCCTGCACCACTTCAGTAGCAGTAGTGCGTACTATCTACAAGGTGCACTGCAGAAATTCTCCAAACATCCTCAGACAGCACCTTCCAAACCCACGACCACTTCCATCTAGAAGGACAAGGGCAGCAGATACATGGGAGCACCACCACCTTCAAGTTCCTCTCCAAGCCACCCACCATCTTGACTTGGAAATATATCGGCGTTCCTTCACTGTCACTGGGTCAAAGTCCTGGAATTCCCTCCTTAAGGCATTGTGGGTCTACCCACAGCAGGTGGACTACAGCAGCTTAAGAAGGCAGCTCAGGCCCATCTTCTCAAGGGGCAACTAGGGATGGGCAATAAATGCTGGCCCAGCCAGCGATGCCCACATCCCACAAATGAATAGAAAAAAGTAAAAGATTCCCATAATACTATTTCAAATGGTACCCAATCAATATTTATCCCTCAACCAATGTTCACAAAGACAGATTGCCTGGTCACCAACACATCATGTTTGTGGGAGCTTGCTATGCACAAACTGGTTGGTGTGTTCCATGCATGAGAACAAAAATGGGCCAAAACTCAGCTGTGGCAGAAATGGCTTTTTGCATCATTCCAGAGCATCATCGAAGACATCAAACACACTCGCTGGTCCAAGGATACTCCTGTGCTCTGAGCAGCCAAAAGCTGGAAGACTTGTATGGGAACGCATCGAAAGCATTGAGACTCTTCACCGACGACTCGTAGAGGCAAAGTCGAGGCTTCAGATGGAGATTTCAAGACAACCCTCGCCAACGACCCACCTTTCCAATGCTTCAAGCACTAACCACTCTAGGTGTGGCAGAATCTGCTGACCGCGCAATGGATTTACTGTCAGTCTCTAAAATCACTGAACCCAGAGTGAAAGAACATTGTCCTCCATCCCAGGCATCTGCACAAGAAAAGACAACATCAATCATGCTTCAAAAAGCACTTCATCAGTTATGAACCTCCATTAGTTACTGAAACTTGAAAGGGTTCAGAAAAGATTTACTAGGATGTGACCAGGGTTGGAGGGTTTGAGCTATAAGGAGAGCCTGAATTGACTGAAGCTATTTTCCCCGGAGCGTCGGAGGCTGAGGGGTGACCTTATAGAGATTTATAAAATCAAGAGGGGCATGGATAGTATGAATAGACAAGGTCTTTTCCCCAGGGTAGGTGAGTCCAAAACTAGAGAGCACAGGTTTAAGATGAGAGGGGAGAGATTTAAAAGGGACCTGAGGGGCAACGTTTTCACGCAGAGGGTGGTGCTTGTATGGAATGAGCTGCCAGAGAAAGTGGTGGAGGCTGGTACAATGGCAACATTTAAAAGGCATCTGGATGGGTATATGAATAGGAAGGGTTTAGAGGGATATGGGCCAAATGCTGGCAAATGGGACAAGATTAATTTAGGATATCTGGTGGGCACGGACGAGTTGGACTGAAGGGTCTGTTTCCATGCTGTCCATCTCTATGACTCTATGACTCTAAGCCCTTACAGGCTGATGCTACATAAATGCAAATCTTTCTTTTTTTGCCACACTGGTGTGCAAACATTGATTATGGATTTTTTTTTCTCAAATTTCCCAGTGTTAAGTAATTCTTCATTAGTCTGTTGCACAAAACAGTAAATTATTATTTTTTTATTAGAGATGGTGCCTCAAGGGTACACGGTGCTTCAATTGTTGGTCATTAAAAAGCTAAAGTGGTTTTTAAATATTTTAAGAGACGTGACAACTTAATAACGAGTTTGACAAATAAGCAGTGGTATACAATTTGAGGTGTTGTAAATCATAGCTCTTTGCTTCATCTGGCCTGCTATAATTATCATTGAGAGTGAAGCTTTTGTTTCCTGAGACTAATGCGGTCACTGGCTACAGGGATTCCAGAAACTTCTAGAACTTGCCTGAATATGTTTTTAAACATTGGCTGTTTCTGCTTCTACTCGGACTGGTTAACATAACATTAAGCAACAGATATCTAATTTGATTGTCAGATCAAGGTTAAAGGCTGGTTCGGGGTCATTCCAACGGAGGAGGTTAAGGGTCAGGTTTGTACAATGGGGTATTGTTGAGGATTACAACAGAGGAACAGGAGGAAGCCATTGAGCCTGCTCTGCATCATCCAATTGGGCTATCATTGACCTTAACTCCATTTACTCTTGGTTTTCCAACTCCTAATCACCTTGACTAACAAAATCTCAATTTTGAAATTTCCAGCTGACTCCCAGACTTTGAGGGGGTTTCCATGATTCCCTGCGCGTAGAGGAACTTCATGACCATCAGCCTTGAATGAAGTTATGCCGCAGGGTCAGGATGGAGAAAGTGAGGACTGCAGATGCTGGAGATCAGAGCTGAAAAATGTGTCGCTGGAAAAGCGCAGCAGGTCAGGCAGCATCCAAGGAGCAGGAGAATTGATGTTTCGGGCATAAACCCTTCTTCAGGAATGAGGAAGGTGTGCCAAGCAGGCTAAGATAAAAGGTAGGGAGGAGGGACTTTGGCAAGGGGCATTGGGAATGCAATAGGTGGAGGGTCAGGATGTCAATATGCCTTCAAGAGACACGGTCTTGATATCATCAATGCGATCTCATACACTATCTTACCTTGGGATCCCTTGAAGCAGGGCACTGGAATTGTGCTCCTCGGTTTTAATCTAGTGATGCAGACGTCACTTGCTGGGCCTACATTTATTGTCCATCCCTAATTGGGTGATTAAGATCCAATCACATTGCTGTGGGTCTGGAGTCACATGTAGGCGAGAGCAGGTAAGAAGGAGTTCAGAGTTCTGAGGTTCTGAGGAAGGGGTCACTTGGCCCAAAATGTTAACTCTGATTTCTCTCCACAGATGCTGTCAGACTTGCTGAGTTTTTCCGGCAATTTGAGTTTCTGGAACAGTTTCTCTGTAATGACTCTGTCGAATCTGTAACCATCTGAAAGATGGAAAAGCAGTTCACCTTCTGAGGTAAAATCCAATAGCTTAACAGGTGATTCAATAGCATGGGCTCTCCTAGCCTTCTGTGCCCAGCATCAAGTTGCTAATCACTCTGAACAAACTCTGGTGCTCAAGACCTGATGCTCATATACCTTACAGTGAATCCTGAAGCAACGTTGAACCTTGTCACATCTGGGTACCACCTCTCCACCCCCCCCCGAAATTAAGGAGAGCGGTAACATGTTGGGAGTGTCTTAAAAGCTTCCCTGCAGTGGCCAAGCCTCCCTGCCAACTCAAGGGAGAAAGTGAGCACTGCAGATACTGGAGATCAGAGTCAAAACGTGCAGTGCTGGAAAAGCACAGCAGATCAGGCAGCATCCAAGGAGCAGGAGAGCCGATCTTTCGAGCATAAGCTCTTCACCAGGAATGGGCCCATTGCTGATGAAGAGCTTGTGCTCAAAACATCAACTCTCCTGCTCCTAGGATGCTGCCTGACTGGCTGTGCTTTCCCAGCGCTGCATGTCTCAGTCAGGGGGAGATCCTGCCTTGGCACCAATCAAAATCGTTCCTGAAAGTACTGCGCATGACGAGAGATTTCGTCAGAGGCACGCAGAGGCCAAGTCAGGAGAATCGGGGACAAAGCACAACTCCCCCTCAAAAGGCAGCCCATCCCCCAACCCTTCAAGCACCAGCTGTCCTGCACATGTTGGAATGTGCAGGCCAAAGAGTGACCCTACCAGCCCATTCCAGAACCCATCAAACCAGAGGGACTGTGGGTCATTCTCCATCTCAAGTGACTGTCTAAGAAGAGGAGACATGTGAGAGCTGACCGCAATAGCATAAACAGAGATAAAAACAGCAACAACTTGCATTCTTATGTCATCGTTAACAATAGTGAAGATGTCCCTGCCCATTCCACAACAGCTTTTCTTCTCAAATAAATTTTGACATTTAACCATCTGAGCGGATATTAAGTCAGATGACCGACAGGTTGATCAAAGTGGTTGATTTTAGAAGCATCTTAAAGGAGGTGTGGGATGTGGGAAGGGGCATCTTAAAGGAGGTATGGGATGTGGAAAGGCATTCCAGAGCTGAGGGCCTAGGCATCTCAAGTCAAAACTACTGGAAGTGCAGCAAAGAAAATGGGCACTCTCGAGGGGCCAGAATTGGAAGGTTATAGCTGGGATGGAAGAGGTTACAAAGATGTGGCAGAGAGAGAGCGATCATTGAGTGGATTTGAAAACAACAGGAGGAGAGTTTACAAAACAATGTCTTGCCAGACAATAGCAAATTACTGTGTTTAAGATAGGTCAGTCTGGTCTGTCGGAATTCCAAGTGTGAATTAGGCTCTTTCCGCGGGGAGAAACATCCTTCAGCCATTCCAAGGACACTTTGAATCATCATGTCAGGAATATTGGCGTTAATAATAACTGTGTTGAAGTCCCCAGTGATTTGTACTGCCCTCCAATTTCAAATAAGTATCCCTCTACATTGATCAAATAAGACCATCGCTGATCTAAAATGATCGCACTGGATGCTATTAACTTGCAGCTTTTTATATTCAGATATTAAACAGAATGAATCAAGCAAAAATGAACAACTCTGCTCAAGTGCAGTCTTATTTGCTGATACATTTAATATTCTAATGTACCAAACATTTAAGCTTCCAATTCGATTGACTCCTATCCCAACGAGATTCCAATATGACACCATCATACACATACCCCTCCACCCCCCAACCTTGTCCTCCATTGCTCAGGAACAAGAGCGTTGTGACAATATTGCTAAACTAACACTCAAGATGCTGAGACTGTTATTCTCATGAGATGTGCATTCAAATTGCAGCTAAGGAAATCTAATTAAATAAACATGATATTAAAATGCTTCCACCGTTAATGGGGTCACTGAGCTGAATATTAGTTTAATTTTGAGCTCGTTGGGAGTTGCGTTTTAGTTTTTTGGAGGGTTTGTCACCACGAGGTTGAGTGAGTTCTGACCAAACTCACCTCATTAATGACCTACCCTACCCCCTTGATGTCTCTTCCATCTGATCTCTGCCCACGTGCTATTCCCAGAATAATGCACTCTTCCCTGGGCACAGGTGCCATCTTTAAGAGCCTGTAGTGCACCCGGACATGTATTCCCAGTCTGGGGCTGCCCTGGCATAAACCCCAGATGCGACAGATAGTGGAGGGAACTTGTGCCTGGAGTCGGAGGAGGTAGGGAATGTTCTTAGTGAATACTTTGCTTTAGTATTCATGACTGAGAGGGATTTTTATGTTTGTGAGGACAGCGTGAAACAGGCTGATGTGCTCAAACAGGTTGATGATAAGATGGAGGATGTGCTGAAAATTTTGAAAAACATATGGATGGATAAGTCCACTGGGCTAGATGGGATATGCCCTAGGTTGCTACAGGAAGTGAGAGAAGAGATTGCTGCGCCTTTGGTGATGACCTTTGCATCCTCACTGTCCAATGGAGTAGTGCCAGATGATTGGAGGGGGGCAAATGTTATTCCCTAGAAAGGGAATAGGGGTAATCCTGGGAATTACCGACCAATCAGTCTTACATTTACGGTAGGTAAATTATTGAAGTGATTCTGAGAGACATGATTTATGATTACTTGGAAAACCATAACTTAATTAGAGATAGTCAGCATGGCTTTGTGACGTGCCTCACAAACTTTATTGAATTCTTTGAGGATGTGACAAAACACGTTGATGAAGGTAGAGCAGTGGATCTGGTGTACATGGATTTTAGCAAGGCATTTGATAGGCTTCCCTGTGGTAGGCTCATTCATAAAATAAGGAAGCATGGGGTATTGGGAAACCTGTCTGTCTGGATACAAAATTGGCTGGCCCAAAGAAGACAGAATATGGTAGTAGATGGAAAGTATTCAGCCTGGAGCTGGGTGACCAGTGGTGTTCCACAGGGATCTGTTCTGGGACCTCTGCTCTTTGTAATTTTTATAAATGACTTGGATGAGGAAGTGACTGGGTGGGTTTGCAGATGACACGAAGTTTAATAGAGTGGTAGACAGTGTGGAGGACAGTTGTAGGTTGCAACAGGACATTGACAGGATGCAGAAGTAGGCTGTTAAATGGTAGATGGAACTCAACCTGGAAAAGTGTGAAGTGATTCATTTTGGAAGGTCAAATTTGAATGCAGAATACAGGGTTAAAGGCAGGATTCTTGGCAGTGTGGAGGAACAGAGGTTTATTGGGGTCCACTTCCATCGATCCCTCAAAGTTGCCACCAAAGTTGCTAGGGTTGTTAAGAAGGCATATGGTGTGTTGGCCTTCATTCACAGAGGAAGTAAGTTTAAGAGCTGTGGGGTTATACTGCAGCTCCATAGAACCTTGGTTAGATCACACATGCAATGCTGTGTTCAGTTCTGGTTGCCTCATTATAGGAAGGATGTGGATGCTTTAGAGAGGGTGCAGAGGAGATTTACCAGGGTGTTGTCTGCACTGGAGGGCATGTCTTATGAAGAAAGTTTGAGGGAGCTAAGGCTTTTCTCATTGGGGCAAAGAAGGATGAGAGGTGACTTGATAGAGGTGTACAAGATGATAAGAGGCATAGATAGAGTGGACAGAGATTTTTTCCCCAGGGCAAAAATATCTATCATGAGGGGCATAATTTTAAGGTGATTGGAGGAAGGTTTAGGGGAGATGTCAGAGGTAGGTTCTTTACTCAGAGAGTGGTGGGTCCGTGGATTGCACTGCCAGCGGTGGGAGTAGAGTCAGATATATTAGGAACATTTAAACGACTCTTGGATAGGCACATTGATGATAGCAAATTGAAGGGTATGTAGGTTAGTCTGATCTTAGAGTAGGATAAAAGGTTGGTACAACATCCGAGGGCCGAAGGGCCTGTACTGTGCTGTACTGTTCCATGTTCTATGAGATATGAGAGGTAAATCTTTTACACAATGCCTTCCAGAGGGGTTGGTGGAGGCAGATAATAATACCAACATTTAAGAGGCATCTTGACAGATACAGGAATAGGCAGGGCATAGAGGGATATGGATTGCGTAGAGGCAAAAGGTTTGCAGTTCAGAAAGACATCATGTGTCAACACAGTCTCTGTGGGCCAAAGGGCCTGTTTCTGTGCTGTACTGTCCTTTACTGTTCTTCTTGTTTAAAGTTGTTTCAGTAATGGCTGCCTACAAGTGAGCATGTGATATTCTCATTCAGTAGATGGCCTCCTTCTTCAAAGACCGCAATTTCCCCCCAGACGTGATCGACGATGCTCTCCACCGCATCTCCTCCACTTCCTGCTCCTCCACCCTTGAGCACCACCCCTCCAATCGCCACCAGGACAGAACCCCACTGGTCCTCACCTACCACCCCACCAACCTCCATATACATTGTATCATCCGTCGTCATTTCCACCACCTCCAAATGGAGCCCACCACCAGGGATATAGTTCCCCCCCCCTCCCCTATCAGCGTTCCGAAAAGACCACTCCCTCCATGACTCTCTCATCAGGTCCACACACCCCACCAACCCAACCTCCGCTCCCGGCACCTTCCCCTGCAACCGCAAGAAATGCAAAACTTGCGCCCACACCTCCCCCCTTACTTCCCTCCAAGGCCCCAAGGGATCCTTCCATATCCACCACAAGTTCACCTGCACCTCCACACACATCATTTACTGCATCCACTGCACCCAATGTGGCCTCCTCTATATTGGGGAGACAGGCCGCCTACTTGCGGAACGTTTCAGAGAACACCTCTGGGACACCCGGACCAACCAACCCAACCATCCTGTGGCTCAACACTTCAACTCCCCCTCCCACTCCACCAAGGACATGCAGGTCCTTGGACTCCTCCATCGCCAGACCATAGCAATACAACGGTTGGAGGAGGAGCGCCTCATCTTCCACCTAGGAACCCTCCAACCACTTAGATTTCCTCAATTTCCTCATTTCCCCTCCCCCCACCTTGTCTCAGTCAAATCCCTCGAACTCAGCACCACCTTTCTAACCTGCAATATTCTTCCTGACCTCTCCGCACCCCCTCCCCCCACCCCCACTCAGGCCTATCACCCTCATCTTGACCTCCTTCCACCTCTTGCATTTCCAACGCCCCTCCCCCAAGACCCTTCCCTACCTTTTATCTTAGCCTGCTGGGCACACTTTCTTCATTCCTGAAGAAGGGCTCATGCCCGAAACGTTGATTCTCCTGCTCCTTGGATACTGCCTGACCTGCTGCGCTTTTCCAGCAACACATTTTCAGCTGAAAGTAGAGGGTGCCAAAGATGGGATGAAACTTTCTTTCGGATTTCAGTTGAGAAACAAAGGACTAAGCAACATTGTGTTCAGATTTTGAAAGTTCCTAAAGTTGAGGACGTTTGAGCAGTTTGAAGGATTGTCCTGTGTGCATGTGCTATTGAGGTACACGGTGAGACAGCACCACATATAATTGAAACTAAAATATCCGTGAATGTTCATCGGAGGACGATGGGTGAATTCAACCTGAACAAAGAGCTCTGGTAGACTCATAAAAGAAGGTTACACACTTATCTGAAAGGGAACACAAGAAGTGATCACAATAAAGTACAGGGTGACTGCCGTACCCATGGGTCCAGTTACTGGGGTTTCAGTTGCTGCAGTTTATCACCGCCCGAGCATATTACATGGAACATTCCAGAACCAGGGACCGGGGGGCTGCTGGGGAGGTAAATGAATGGGTTCATTACTATCCACGGTTTCGAGCTTCCGCGATAGGTCTTGGATCCGCGTGTATCCCCTGTGGTTACGGTGGTCGCTCTGTATATGTTTTCCTGACCACGTTGGAGCTTTTGAGATTGTGTCATAAGACATAGGAGCAGCAGTCGGCCATTCTGCCCATCGGGTCTGTTCCACCATTCAGCACATGGCTGATCTGATAATCCTCAACTCCACTTTCCTAGCTTTACTCACATCCCTTGATTCCATTCCTGATTAAAAATCTATCTCAGCCTTGAATATACTTAACATATCTACCCAATGTTGCCCATAACATCACAGGAGTACACACTTGGCTGAATATGATGAGATTCTAGACTCAAACTACAGTCCTCATGAGAAAGAGGTGATTAGTGCGGCGGTGAATGATCCATAGACCAAGCTTGATCTGAATCTCACCAAGTCAAATGATGTCAGAATGGTACAACTTTGATAGGCTGAAGGCCGTCTTCTGTATTGTCTCATTCCATGACACGGTGCCCCAGTGAGAAAGAGATGACAGAGAGTTGCATTAGATTACTTTACAGTGTGGAAACAGGCCCTTCGGCCCAACAAGTCCACACCGACCCACCGAAGCGCAACCCACCCATACCCCTACATTTACCCCTTACCTAACACTATGGACAATTTACCATGGCCAATTCACCTGATCTACACATCTTTGGACTATGGGAGGAAACCGGAGCAAACCCACGCAGACACAGGGAGAACATGCAAACTCCACACAGACAGTCGCCTGAGGCAGGAATTGAACCCGGGTCTCTGGCGCCGTGAGGCAGCAGTGCTAACAACTGTGCCACCGTGCCGCATTCTCTGGAACAAAGCAGTTACCAAGTGAGGCTGTTGCTAATTACACTCCCGAGTTAAAGAAACCCCCTCTACATATGGAATATGGCACAAACATAGAAGTTTCCTCCTTCTCTGATTTTCCCAATACACTATACTTCCAGTTCCCCAGCAACTAAACAGTCAGCAGGCAATCTGAATGCCCAGGTGCTGTGTATTTTGTGCGGGGAGCAGTGATAGTGGCAAAGTTGAGAATTCTCCTGACCACCAACCCCCAACTGAGAAGGAAGAAAATGAAGATTACAGTGGTGCTGGAAAAGCGCAGCAGGTCAGACAGCATCCGAAGAGCAGTAAAATTGACGTCTCAGGTAAAAGCATCACTTTCCGTTGGCCAACACCGTCACAATCCCATCAACACCAGCTTCCAGCACTGGCCAATGTTGGGACTATGAGTGGCCCATGGACAATCAGAGTCTATAAAGCCTGGACTTCAGAGTAAGTCCAGGGTATGAACTGGGATAACAGGCCTCAGCAGGGTGGGTGGGCTTGGAGAGGATGGAGGGGTCACAACCATCAATGGACGGCGAGAACTCCCTTTCATCCATCCAATGGAAGCCAGCTCCCCCCTGCCCAACACCATCCCATGGAGTAAACATGCCGGGCTATTCCCATGGTGTGGATCTCTCTCTGTAGGTAAAGTGATGACAAGGATGAATTAAGGCTCTCAAGTAACCTAAGGGTGGCTGGGTGCGCTGACAAACCCCTTCACATCAGCCACCAACCCCTCAACCCCCCTCGCCCAACAGAATGGACAATGGTTCTGGGGGCAAGTGGGAAGTCAAAAGTTGCACTTTATCAGTGCATCCCCCTTCAAAAGCTAGCATGCAGAAGCAAAGCCCGAACATTCTCCTACCCTTTTGGTGTATTCCATTTCCAAATTTCACTTTGGAAAGATCTGACTCTAATGTTTGAGTCCTGGACTCCTCAGCTAATGGAAAAAGCTTCTCTCCATCCTATCTGCTCCCCTTATATAGCTTGGGATGTTGGACCAACTTAGCCCCTTAACTTTCCGAAATTCCAGGGAATACAAACCGGGCTCAAGTAATCCCACCTCACACTGGAATCCAGAGTATCACTGGCAAATCCACACAGCAGTCCCTCCGAGACCACAATTCTTCTCCAAGCAACAGGCCTGAGGATCTGTGGGTCACTGAGACACAAGACTCCAATCAGATGGAATGGGAATCGAACCCTGATACTGTTTGTTACTTCATTGTGTGCCATGTTTTGAGCCTGCAGAGCTAACTGCACCCCATTCTATTCCCAGGACTGTGCACAGGAATCCAGGCATGTCCATACCAGGAATTTGTGATTCTGAAGAATGACTACCTCCCAGCAGCACTCGGATCATCCCAATAGTTAATTAGCTCTTTTGATTACTTTCTACAACTGCTCATGTCATCTAAGGGTTGTATAAGAACATCGGAACTAGGAACAGGAATACGACATTCAGCCACTCAAGCCTGCTCCACTATTTAAGACAATGATCTCATCTCAGCTTTGACCCCACTTTTCCGCCATCTCTCCATAACCCTTAAGGTTCTGTCCATCTCCTCCTTAAATTCATTCACAGTTCCAGTTTCCACTGCACTCTGGGGGAGTGAATTCCACAGATTCATGACCGTTTGAGAGACTTAATTCTGTTTTAACTCCACTACCCCTTTCCTAAAGCTTGGCCTATTGCCTGGAATGCTGCACATGAGGAAACATCCTCTCTACATCCACTTTGTTACTTCCCTTTAGCAACTTATACACCTTAATTTTATCAAACTTAAGCCCCTCATCTCTGGAATCAATCGAGTAAACCTCCTCTCAACTGCCTCGAATGCAATTACACACCTCCCCAAGTAAGGAACCAAAATTTCATGCAATACTCCGGGTGTGGTCTCACTAAGTGCCTTGAGCAGTTGAAGCAATAATTCCATACTTTTATATTCTATTTAGCGTCATTGAGCTGCACAGCATGGAAACACACCCTTCAATCCAACTCATCCATGCTGACCAGATATCCAACATGAATCTAGTCCCATTTGCCACCACTTGGTCCATATCCCTCTATACCCTGCCTATTCATATTCCCATCCAGATGCCTTTTAACTGTTGCAATTGTACCAGCTTCCAGTATTTCCTCTGGCAGCTTATTCCATACACACACCACCCTATGTGTGAAGAAGTTGCCCCTTAGGTCTCTTTTATATCTTTCCCCTCTCACTCTCAACCTATGCTCTGTAGTTCTGGACACCCCCACTCTAGGGAAAAGACCTTGTCTATTTATCCTATCCATGCTCCTCATGACTTTATAAACCTCTAAAAGGTTACCCCTCAGTCTCCGTCACTCCAGGGAAAATAACCCCAGCCGATTCAATCTCTCCCAACAACCCTGGCAATATTAAGTTTCACAACATCATTCCCAAAGCAGAGAGACCAGAACTCATTAAGCCACCACTGTCTATTGGTGCTTGATTTGAGGGACAACTAGGGGAGGGAAAGGTGTAGGAAAGCCAGAAGTATTGTCAATGGGTAAATTATAATGCTGCAAACAGGAAAAGATAGTGGCGTAGTGATAATGTCATTGGTGCCAGTAATATGGAAGCCCAGACTCTGGGGGCAGTGATTTAAGCCTCACCCCCTCCACAGCTGTGGGGCTATTCAAATTGAATTAGGAGTAGGAAAATAGTCTTGATGATAGTGACCATGTCAACAGCTGTTTTTAAAAAAGTTCACGAATGGGGCATTCATGAAGGAAAACCTAATGTTCCGGCCTACATGTGACTCCAGACCCACAGCAATATGGTTAACTCTTATCTTCCCTTTGTGCATTAAATGCTGGCCACATGATGCTGACATCCAACATGAATGAATGCAGAAAGAAATTCAGAGGGCAGTTCATGGTCCACTTCCAATGCCACTAATCAATATTTACATTCGTGAGCATGTGCATATTTACATCAATTGAATTCTCTCAGATGCTTGTATGAGATTTACGTACTGCTAGTCAGAATCTTTCAGACAGTAATTATTTAAGCTAGATACTGTTATTGCATTAGTGAGTGTAACACCCTCCTGCCAAGCAACCATTTACACTCGACATGGGAATGACTATTAACAGCAATATCAATTAAAACCAACCAGTTATAATTAGGAAATGAAGTGATGGGGAATAAAGCCATGACACTCACTACGAAAGCAGTAGTTGTCTTGAAATCATCTTCCAAGCCTTTGTGAATTTCTGCAGTGCATCTTGTAGATGAGGCACACTGCTGTTATTAAATGTCGGTGGTGGAGGGAGTGGATGTCTATGGATGTGGTACCAATCAAGCAGGCTGCTTTGTCCTGGATGGTGTCAAGTTTCTTGAGTGTTGTTGGAGCTGCACCCATCCAGGCAAGTGGGGAGTATTCCATCACATTCTTGAGTTTCATCTTGTAGATGATGGACAGACTTTGGGGAGACAGGAGGAGAGTTACTCGTCACAGTATTTCCACCCTGACCTTAAATTTACCTGGACCATCTCTGACATCTCCCTCCCCTTCCTGGACCTCTCCATCTCCATTAATGATGACCGACTTGATACCGACATTTTTTGCAAACCCACCGACTCCACAGCTACCTGGATTACACCTCTTCCCACCCTACCTCTTGCAAAAATGCCATCCCGTATTCCCAATTCCTCTGTCTCCACCATATCTACTCCCAGGAGGACCAGTTCCACCACAGAACACACCAGATGGCCTCCTTCTTTAGAGACCGCAATTTCCCTTTCCACGTGGTTAAAGATGCTCTCCAACGCATTTCATCCACATCCCGCACCTCCGCCCTCAGACCCCACCCCTCCAACCGTAACAAGGACAGAACGCCCCTGGTGCTCACCTTCCACTCTACCAACCTTCGCATAAACCAAATCATCCGCCGACATTTCCTCCACCTCCAAACAGACCCCACCACCAGGGATATATTTCCCTCCCCACCCCTTTCCGTCTTCCACAAAGACCGTTCCCTCCGTGACTACCTGGTCAGGTCCACGCCCCCCAACAACCCACCCTCCCATCCTGGCACCTTCCCCTGCCACTGCAGGAATTGCAAAACCTGCACCCACACCTCCTCCCTCACCTCCATCCAAGGCCCTAAAGGAGCCTTCCACATCCATCAAAGTTTTACCTGCACATCCACCAATATCATTTATTGTATCCGTTGCTCCCAATGCGGTCTCCTCTACATTGGGGAGACTGGACGCCTCCTAGCAGAGCGCTTTAGGGAACATCTCCGGGACACCCACACCAATCAACCACACCACCCTGTGGCCCAACATTTCAACTCTCCCTCCCACTCAGCTGAGGACATGGAGGTCCTGGGCCTCCTTCACCGCCGCTCCCTCACCACCCGACGCCTGAAGGAAGAATGCCTCATCTTCCGCCTCGGAACACTTCAACCCCAGGGCATCAACGTGGACTTCAACAGTTTCCTCATTTCCCCTTCCCCCACCTCACCCTAGTTCCAAACTTCCAGCTCAGCATTGTCCCCATGACTTGTCCTACCTGCCTATCTTCTTTCCCACCTATCCACCCCCCTGCCCCCAACCTATCACCTTCATCCCCTCCCCACTCACTTATTGTACTCTGTGCTACTTTCTCCCCACCCCCACCCTCCTCTAGCTTATCTCTCCACCATTCAGGCTCTCTACCTTTATTTCTGATGAAGGGCTTTTGCCCGAAACGTCGATTTTACTGCTCCTCAGATGCTGCCTGATCTGCTGTGCTCTTCCAGCACCACTAATCCAGAACAGTATTCCTAGCCTCTTGCAGCCACTGTGTTAATATGGCTAGTCCAGTTCAGTTTCTGATCAATGGTAACCCTAGGATGTTTGATAGTCTAACACCCAGTGGCGATATTTGAATGAGACATAGAGCCATAGAGTCACATAGCGTGGAAACAAACCCTTCGGTCCAACTCAAACACGTCGCCCTGACATCCCAATTAATCTCGTCCCATCTGCCAGCATTTGGCCCATATCCCTCTGAACCCTTCCTATTCATGTACCTATACAGATGCCTTTTAAATATTTTAATACTACCAGCTTCCACCACTTCCTCTGGCAGTTTGTTCCATACCACCCTCTGTGTGAAGAAGTTGCCCCTTAAGTCCCTTTTAAATCTTTCCCCTCCAAATTAAGCCTATGCCCTCTAGTTTTGGATTCTCCTACCCTGTGGAAAAAATCTTGACTCTTCACCTTATCTATACAGCATATGATTTTGTACATTTTTGTATGGTCACCCCTCAGCCTCCGACGCTCCAGGGAAAACAGCCCCAGTCTATTCAGTCTCTCCCTATAGCTCAAGCCCTCCAACCCTGGCAACATCCTTGTAAATCTTTTCTGAGCCCTTTCAAGTTTCACAAGTTTCCTATAGCAGGGAAACCACAATTGAACATAGTATTCCAAAAGTGGCCTAACCAACTCATAACATGACCTCCCAACTCCTATACTCAATGCAGTGACCAATAAAGGTGAGCATACCAAAAGCCTTCTTCACTATCCTACCTACCTGTGACCCCACCTTTAAGTAACCATGAACCTGTACTCTAAGGTCTCTTTGTTTGGTGACACTCTCCAGGACCTTACCATTAAGTGTCTAAGTCCTGTCCTGATTTGCCTTTCCAAAATGCATTACCTCACATTTATCTAAATTCAACTCCATCTGCCACCCCTTGGCCCATCAGCCCATCTGATCAAGGCCCTATTGTTCTTGAAGATAATCTTCTTCACTGCCTATTACACCTCCAATTTTGGTGTCACCTGCAAATTTACTAACCATACCTCCTATGAACACATCCAAATCATTTATATAAATGACAAAAAGCGGTGGACCCAACACCAATCCTTGCAGCACACCACTCGTCATGGGCCAATACCCTCTGTCTCCTACTTTTGAGCCAGTGCTGTACCCAAATGGCTAATTCCCCTTGTATTCCATGTGATCTAACCTTGTTAACCAATCTCCCATGCAGAAGCTTATCGAGCACCTTATTGAAGTCCGTATAGACCACATCCACTTCTCCACCTTTATCAATCCTCTTTGTCCCTTCTTCAAAAAATCTGATTAAGTTAGTGAGACATGATTTTGCAATCACAAAGTCATTTTGACTGTCCCTAATCAGTCTTTTCCTTTTCCAATCCATGCAAATCCTATTCCTCAGAATCCCCTCCAACAACTTACCCAATACTGATGTTAAGCTTTCTAAACTACAAACCATTTGTCCTCTGCATTGTGGTATCCATCTATTCCCTGCCTTTTCATATATCTGTCAAAATGTCCACTAAATGTTGCTCCTGTATCTGCCTTCACCACCATCTCTAACAGTGCATTCCAAGCATGAACCACCCTCTGTGTAAAAACCTGCTTCTCACACCTTCTTTAAACTTACTCCCTTTTACCTTAAATCTACATAGGCAGCTAATTACCCTATATACTGGTGTAAAAGTCGATATCATGTAAAGATTGACCCCTTATTTTTTTGGCCAAAAAATCTTGTATTTTCCATATATCTCGTGTAAAAGTCAACCATACTGTCACATTATAAACCGCTTACAAAGGAAACTGCATGTTTCCATTAATCCCCTGAAACAAAATCTCACTCAGTCATTCACACCGATAACTCTATTCATTGCTCTTTGTTTACTATACTGCATCTCTATTCATTCATTCATTTATTCATTCATTCATTCATAACTCCACTTAGCCCATTTGGTTTACGACCACACAGTTTGATTCATTCATTCATTCAGACTGGTACTAAGTTTATCGGTACTTATCACACTTTGTTCACTATACATCCAAAAGTTAATATAGTTAAAAAGTTAATCATTTTAATTGTGCCATTATATCTGAATAAAAGTGAGATATATTAGCTACATATATCTTTAATTCTTTGACAACTTTGTTACTGTTGCTAAGGTTCATGACATACAAGAGCAAATGGGAGGGAAATGGAAGAATTTGGTGGGCAAGTTCAAGATGTTTACACATGCAGAATTTAATTTTAAGTGTGCCATTATACCAGGCCATGACGAGGTTGAACAGTGTGAATTTGCAGGATTTCAATGAATACTTGACAGGTTAAATTTTTGTACTGGTATGTATAAATAAAATTTACTCTCAGTAATTTATTCTTGTTCCTCTTGCTTTTATCCAGTAATTACCTTTACCATAATTCATTGTGTTTTTCTTCTTTACCCGGGATTAGTTGAGCGATCAAATCGACTTCTGCTAATAATGAGGCATTTTGGACTGCAGCATCAATTTCAACCCCTCAAAACTAGTGCCCATGTGATAGTCGACCCTATAAATTGAACCTTTAAAAATAACCTAAATAATTTGACTTTTACACGCGTATATACGGTACCATTTCTACCCTGAGACACTGACTGCGTACTCTATCTTTCCTCTCATAATTTTATAAATGTCTATCAGTTACCCCTCATCCTTCGACATTTAAGTGAAAACAAATCAAGTCTGTTCAACCTCTTCTCATAGTTATTACATTCCAAACCAGGCAACGTCCTGGTAAACTGTTTCTGCATCTTCGTCCATACCCTTCTGGTAATATGGTGATCAGAATTGTACACAACATGCTTCCTCGCCTACTCTAATTCTTTTAGCTATTGACTACATTCTGTCTCATCTTCTGACCTGCCATTTGTCTTTTTACCATTATTCTTACTTTAATCAACCTATTCAAGTATGCTGTGATAAACCTCAGGGCCTTGAACTCAGATCCTCTGCCTCAGAGGCAGGAATGCTGCCACTATGCTGCACAACAAGATGCTTTTTGTTTTATTTTGATGCTATCCTTAATATTTCGAGCTAACCATGGGTGGTGAGTCATCCCCTTCAAATTTGTATTACTTATTGGAATCAATCTATTCTGAAACGTCCCCTTTAATATTTGCCACAGCATCCCTATCGCATCCTTTAACCTTATTTGCCAACTCAGTTTAATCAGTTCTGCTCTCATACCCTCATAATTGACTTTATCTTTTTTTTTAAATGGTCTCAGACTCACTGCTCTCTCCTCAAATGGAATTTAAAATTCAAGGATGTTAGAGGTGCTGTTACTGAGGGTGCCTACACAAAGGCATTATTAATTAATCCTACTACATGGCACAATACTAGATCTCTTCCAGCCTGTTCTCTGGTTAACTCTGCAGCATGATCTTCTAAGAAACAATTCTGAAAACATTTGATGAGCTTTGCAGCTAGGCCACCTTTGCTCACCTGACATTTCCAGTCAATGTGTAGATTAAAACGTCCCAGAGTTATGGTTGTGCATAATAAGCTTGCATTATTTCTTCCTCCACACCCTACCTCACTCTGTGATTACTCTACAGCATTGCCACAAGTGACGTTTTGACTCTACCGCTCTTCATTTCAACTCAACCCTGTTTCCATATCTTGGTGAACTTAGGGTCATCTCTCTTTCTGTTGTGCTAATTCCATCATTAACTGACAGGGCCACACTCACACCTCCATCTTTTCCTACTTCCATGACACTCCTAAATGTTCTGTCCCCTTAATGATTCAGGTCTCAGTGAACATCATCCTGCAGTCACATCTCTGTAATAGCAACCAGACCATATTTATTCACTAAAGACATATTCATTACAGATGCCTCTTTCACTGAGACGGATCACCGCCAGGAGTTCCTCAGTGTAGATATTTTCCTAATCAAATATTATTACATTTCTCTGGACCTAGTAGGACTTGAACTCAGGTCTCCCTCCTCAGAGATAGGGGCACTACCACTGCACAACAAGGGCCCAAACTTCCTGAGGATTTTTTATTTCTTACACCTCTGCAGTTCAGAGGTAGGGACACTGCCACTGTACCAGAACAGGTTGTGGTTTATTATTATTATTATTTTTTCCCTGTGTCTTCTTCACTTAAGTTTTCCCCAAATCACCCGTGATTATATATATTTTTCTGTATACAGTAAGACAGAGAAAAGGAGACACTGATCCTAGGCCCAATTATCCTCAGCTGCTTCACCACCGACCTCACCTCAGTCATAAGGTTAGAAGTAGGAATGTGCGTTGATGCTTTGACAATCTTCAGCACCATCTGGGGTCCCTCAGATACTGAAACAGTCAATGTCCAATCGCAGCAAGACCTGGATGTTATCTAGCTTTGAATTGACATGCGCTGTGAAGACCGACATACCACTTGCTTGCACCTGCATGTTTACTTTCAGCGATGGTGTGTGAGGGACACACAAATCTCACTGCACCTCTCCCTTCCCCTATCTCTTACCATTCAGATAATAATCTGCCTTCCTGTTTTTGCTACCAAAGTAATAACCTTAGATTTATCCACATAATCCATCGTGCATTTGCCCACCCACTCAACTTGTCAAACTCACACTGAAACATCTCCACATCCTCCTTGAAGTTCACCCTCCCATCCATTCTCTCTGTAAACTTGGAGATATTAAACTAAGTTCCCTCATCTGAATCATATTATACAGGAATCTTGATTATCCAAACGACAGGGGCAGAGAGGATTTTGTTCAGATAATTGAATGGCGGCTAACACAGTTTCGTCAAGCATCGAGACCTTGTGATCTTGTCTGGATAACCTGAAATTCGGATAATCGAATGCTGGATAATTGAGGTTCCTCTGTATTTATAGTGAACAGCTGAGATCCAAGCACTGATCCCTTCAGTACCTCAGTGACTGCCTCTCAGAAAAGCACCCATTTATTCCTCATCATGATTTCCTGTCTACCAAACAGTTCTCCATCCACGCCAGAGGATATACCCAATCCTTTAATTTTACAGGCTCATCTTTTATCAAAAGTCTTCTGGAAATCCAAGCCCCCTCAGTAATTCGATTGATTGAAACATTCCAGTCGGTTTCTCAAGCATGGGTTCCTTTTCATAAATCCAACATTCTAACTCTGTCTGATCCTGTCTCTGTTTTCCAAGATGGGAAATCTTTCATAATGGGCGTTTAGCTTTGTCCCCGACAGGCCGCCTACTTGCGGAGCGTTTCAGAGAACACCTCTGGGACACCCGGACCAACCAACCCAACCACCCCGTAGCTCAACACTTCAACACCCCCTCCCACTCCACCAAGGACATGCAGGTCCTTGGACTCCTCCATCGCCAGACCATAGCAACACAACGGTTGGAGGAAGAGCGCCTCATTTTCCACCTAGGAACCCTCCAACCATAAGGGATGAACTCAGATTTCTCCTGTTTCCTCATTTCCCCTCCCCCCACCTTGTCTCAGTCAAATCCCTCAAACTCAGCACCGCCTTCCTAACCTGCAATCTTCTTCCTGACCTCTCCGCCCCCACCCCACTCCGGCCTATCACCCTCACCTTGACCTCCTTCCACATATCGCATTTCCAACGCCCCTCCCCCAAGTCCCTCCTCCCTACCTTTTATCTTAGCCTGCTGGACACACTTTCCTCATTCCTGAAGAAGGGCTTATGCCCGAAACTTCGATTCTCCTGTTCCTTGGATGCTGCCTGACCTGCTGCGCTTTTCCAGCAACACATTTTCAGCTCTGATCTCCAGCATCTGCAGTCCTCACTTTCCCCCCGCTACTAATGTCAGCCTAAGTGATTTCCAATCCCTTGTTTTCTCTCTACCTCCTTTTGTTAAACTCTGGGGTTACATTAGCTACTCTACAGCGTGACATCCTTATACCTTATCCATCATCCACTTAGCATCTACCAAATCTATGTGGCATCCGATCCCTACCCACTTGGCATCCTATCCCACCTGGCACCCTACCCATAGAAAATTAACTTCATACTAACCTTAGGTACTTATCATTTGACAACAGCTGTCAAAGTGACTGTCTGTGGCATTTGATCTTTACATTTCAGAATCAGCAACTGGCTGAAAAAGGGACACAGTTTTGCCTTCCCCAAGTGTTCTGCACTACAAGAGAACACAGGAGAGAGATTCGGAATTTCCAGTCAAAAAGGTGGAGCATTCTCATTTAGTAAAAAAGATGAGGTAGATGCCAATCTAGATGAGATTGCCAATGCTGCCAAAAGTTCAACCCATTTTTTATCTTGTCATTATTGGGATGAGCATAATTAGAAACCACTCATATCAGATAGTCACCAAGAAACTCCGTGGGAAATTCAGCAGAAATGTCTTTGCATTAAAAGCGATGGGGAAGGAGCACCATAGGTAATTGCTGAGATGTATCAAGTAAATGTATTTAAGAGGAAATTAGAGAAGTGTTTTGGAGAGAAGGAAATTCGATGCTACATTTGAATATGAAAATGTTGGATGAAACGCATCAAGAGCTTAAACACCAGTATGACTAGTTGGGCCAAATGGCCTGTTGCTGTGCCTTGTTTCTTCTGTAATGCAGCAAAAAGATGAAATAAATCTCAATGAGACAAGAAATGAGGACAAACTTTAACCACTCATTTCACAATCTGAGTAATATTTTGTCATTTCATCAATTCCATTACTGCATCTGTCACTCTGACCCTTGGGAACCGCTGTTTTCAATTTCTTTCCTGAAAATAACTAGCTTTGCTCATTTTTACATTATTTATAGGCAAATATTAACTTCTAAATTATATTTTCCTTTCTATCAAATTAAACTCAGTGTACTCTATTGGTTTTCAATACGGAATGTCAAGCTCACTCTCTGTCTTTCTCATTCCAGCATTGATGTCCAGTGATGCTACCGAGATAGTTGATTCTCCCATATACCTTTAGCCCTCCAGCACTAAAAGGAAATCCAGAACTAGAGGAATATGGATCGCAAAGATAATTCTAGATAGGAGCAAGAGTAACAGGGTATTGTTATGGGGGCTTTAACTTTCCAAATATTGACTGGAAATATAGTTTGAGTACTTTAGATGGGTCAGTTTTTGTCCAATGTGTGTAGTAGGATGGTTTCTGACACAGTATGTAGACCAGCCAAAAGGAGCGAGGCCACATTGGATTTGGTATGAACCTGGCAAGATGTTAGATTTGGAGGTAGACGAGCACTTTGGTGATCATGACCACAATTCACTTATGCTTACTTTAGCAATGGAAAGGGATAGGTATATACCGCAGAGCAAGAGTTATTGCTGGGGGAAAGGCAATTATGATGTGATTAGACAAGATTTAGGGTGTATAGGATGGGGAAGGAAACTGCAGAGGATGGGCACGATTGAAATGTGGAGTTTACTTGAGGATCAGCATGTCCTTGTTAAGTGTGTACCTGTCAGGCGGGGAGGTAGTTGTCGAGCGAGGGAGCCATAGCTTACTAAGAAGTTGAATCTCTTGTCAAGAGGAAGAAGAAGGATGAGACATGAAGGCTCAGTTCGGATGCTTGAGAGTTACAAGTTAGCCAGGAAAGACCTAAAGAGAGAACTAAGAAGAGCCAGGAGAGGACATGAGAAGTCATTAGCAGATAGGATCAAGGAAAACCCTCAAGCTCTTTCGAGGTATTTCAGGAATAAAAGAATGACTATGGTAAGGTTCGGGCTAATCAAGGATAGTGGTGGGAAGTTGTGCATGGAGTCTGAGGAGATGGGGAAGCACTAAATGAATATTTTTCTTCAGTATTCACACTGGAAAAAGACAATGTTGTTGAGAGCACGGAGATACAGACGACTAGACTAGACGGGATTGAGGTAAAAACAATGACTGCAAGATGCTGGAAACCAGATTCTGGATAAGTGGTGCTGGAAGAGCACAGCAGTTCAGGCAGCATCCAAGGAGCAGCGAAATCAACGTTTCGAGCCTGAAACGTCGATTTCGCTGCTCCTTGGATGCTGCCTGAACTGCTGTGCTCTTCCAGCACCACTAATCCAGAACCTAGACGAGATTGAGGTTCACAAGGAGGAGATGCTAGCATTTCTGGAAAGTGTGAAAATAGATAAGTCTCCTGGGCCGGATGGGATTTATCCTAGGATTCTCTGGGAAGCCTAGGAGGAGATTGTGGAGCCTTTGGCTTTGATCTTTATGTCGCATTGTCTACAGGAATAGTGCCAGAAGACTGGAGGATAGCAAATGTTGCCCCCTGTTCAAGAAGGGGAGTAGAGATTATCCTGGTAATTATAGACCAGTGAGCCTTACTTCAGTTGTTGTTAAAGTGTTGGGAAGGGTTATAAGAGATAGGATTTATAATAAGCTAGAAAGGAATAATTTGATTAGGAAAGTCAACACAGTTTTGTGAAGGGTAGGTTGTGCCTAACTAACCTTATTGAGTTCTTTGCGAAGGTGACCAAACAGGTGGATGAGGGTAAAGCGGTTGATGTGGTGTATATGGATTTCAGTAAGGTGTTTGATAAGGTTCCCCATGGTAGGCTATTGCACAAAATACAGAGGCATGGGATTGAGGGTGACTTAATGGTTTGGATCACAAATTGGCTAGCTGAAAGAGACAGAGGGTGAGGGTTGATGGGAAATGTTCATCCTGGAGTTCAGTTACTAGTGGTGTGCTGCAAGGATCTGTTTTGGGGCCACTGCTGTTTGTCATTTTTATAAATGACCTGGATGAGGGCGTAGAAGGATGGGTCAGTAAATTTGCATATGACACTAAGGTCAGTGACTTGTGGTTAGTACCAAAGGATGCTGCAGGTTACAGAGGGACATAAATAAGCTGCAGAGCTGAGTTGAGAGATGTCAAATGGAGTTTAATGCGGAAAAGTGTGAGGTGATTCATTTCAGAATGAACGACAGGAATAAAGAGTACTGGACTAATGGTAAGTTTCTTGATTTGGAGATGCTGGTGTGGACTGCTATGGACAAAGTTAAAAATCACACAACAGCAGGTTATAGTCCAACAGGTTTATTTGGAAACACTAACTTTTGGAACATTGTCACCTGATGAAGGAGCAGCGCTCCGAGAGCTGGTGCTTCCAAATAAACCCATTGGACTATAACCTGGTGCTGTGTGATTTTTAACTTGGCAAGATTGTTGGTAGTGTAAATGAGCAGAGAGATCTCGGAGTCCATCTACATAGATCCCTGAAAGTTGCAACCCAGGTTGATAGGGTTGTTAAGAAGTTCAAGGAGAAAGTGAGGACTGCAGATGCTGGAGATCAGAGCTGAAAATGTGTTGCTGGAAAAGCGCAGCAGGTCAGGCAGCATCCAAGGAGCAGGAGAATCGACGTTTCGGGCATGAGCCCTTCTTCAGGAATGAGGAAAGTGTGCCAAGCAGGCTAAGATAAAAGGTAGGAAGGGGGGACTTGGGGGAGGGACGTTGGAAATGCGATAGGTGGAAGGAGGTTAAGGTGAGGGTGATAGGCCGGAGTGGGGGTGGGGGCGGAGAGGTCAGGAAGAAGATTGCAGGTTAGGAAGGTGGTGCTGAGTTCGAGGGCTGGGACTGAGACAAGGTGGGGGGAGGGGAAATGAGGAAACTGGAGAAATCCGAATTCATCCCTTGTGGTTGAAGGGCTCCTAGGCGGAAGATGAGGCGCTCTTCCTCCAGCTGTCGTGTTGCTATGGTCTGGCAAAGGAGGAGTCCACCACCAGGGAAATATTTCCCTCCCCTCCCCTATCAGTGTTCCGAAAAGACCACTCCCTCCGTGACTCCCTCGTCAGGTCCACACCGCCCACCAACCCTACCTCCACTCCCAGCACCTTCCCCTGCAACTGCAAGAAATGCAAAACTTGCGCCCACACCTCTCCCCTTACTTCCCTCCAAGGCCCCAAGGGATCCTTCCATATCTGCCACAAATTCACCTGCACCTCCACACACATCATTTACTGCATCCGCTGCACCCATTGTGGCCTCCTCTACATTGGGGAGACAGGTCACCTCCTTGCGGAACGTTTCAGAGAACACCTCTGGAACACCCAGACCAACCAACCCAACCACCTCGTGGCTCAACACTTCAACTCCCCCTCCCACTCCACCAAGGACATGTAGGTCCTTGGACTCCTCCATCACCAGACCATAGCAACACGACGGCTGGAGGAAGAGCGCCTCATCTTCCGCCTAAGAACCCTCCAACCACAAGGGATGAACTCAGATTTCTCCAGTTTCCTCATTTCCCCTCCCCCCACCTTGTCTCAGTCCCAACCCTCGAACTCAGCACCGCCTTCCTAACCTGCAATCTTCTTCCTGACTTCCCCGCTCCCACCCCCACTCCGGCCTATCACCCTCACCTTAACCTCCTTCCACCTATCACATTTCCAACGCCCCTCCCCCAAGTCCCTCCTCCCTACCTTTTATCTTAGCCTGCTTGGCACACTTTCCTCATTCCTGAAGAAGGGCTCATGCCCGAAACATCGATTCTCCTGTTCCTTGGATGCTGCCTGACCTGCTGCGCTTTTCTAGCAACACAGTTTCAGGGTTGTTAAGAAGCCATACAGCGTGTTAGCTTTTATTGGTAGAGGGCTACAAGGTCATGCTGCAGCTGTACAAAGCTCTATTGCAGCCGCACTTGGAGTATTGTGTCCAGTTCTGGTCACTGCATTATAGGAAGGACATGGAAGTTTTGGAAAGGATTCAGAGGTGATTTACGAGGATGTAGCCTGGTATGGAGGGAAGATCTTATGAGAAAAGACTGAGGGACTTGAAGCTATTTTCATTCAAAAGAAGAAAGTTGAGAGGTGACTTAATTGAGATGTATAAGATAATCAGAGGATTAGATAGAGTGATAGCATTTTTCCTCAGATTTTGATGGCTAGCATGAGGGGACATAGCTTTAAATTCAGAGGTGATAGATATAGGACAGATGTCAGAGGTAGTTTCTTTAAGCAAACAGTAGTGAAGGCATGGAACACACTGCCTGCAACAGTAGTCGACTCACCAACTGTAAGGGCATTTGAATAGTCATTAGATAAACATATGGGTGATAATGGAATAGTGTAGCCTAGATGGGTTTCAGATTGGTTTCACAGGTCAGCGCAACATTGAGGGCCGAAGGCCTTGTTCTGCGCTGTAATGTTCTACGTTCTATGGAGGAAGGCAATACCAGAGATACAACGCTGCAGAAATGATGCAAGGCAATAGCAATAACTTCAACTTGGTGTTCTATAGCAGCTCAAAGGTAGGGATAGCCCCCCAAACAGCCTCTCCAAGGTCTGATCAAAACATAATGAAACCAAAACCAAAGAGAGAGGCACAAAGAGAGGGCAGCATTGTGGAGGATATTAGATGATAACTGGATGGTGAAGAGGTGCAAGATTTCGGAAGAAATTGGAGTTTTTTTTTAATTTGTGCGCAGGATCAGGGCGTTGCTGGCTCAAGTCAACATTTATTGCAGATCCCTAATTGCCCAGAGGACAGTTAAGAGTCAACCACATTGCTGTGGGTCTGGAGTCACATGTCGTCCAGACCAGGTAAGGATGGCAGTTTCCTTCCCTGACGGAACTTAGTGAACCAACTGGGTTTTTCCAATCAACAACAGATTCATGATTATCATTAGATGCTTAATTACAGATTTTTTTTATTGAATTCAAATTCCACCACCTGCCATAGTGGGATTCAAAACCAGATCCAGGGAACATTACCTGGGCCTTTGGATCGATAGTCGAGTGATAATGACCACTCGGTCATCACCTCCACTATAACCATATAAGACATCGTATTGTATTTTTATCATATTATATAATGCATCAAGACCATAACTGGATGAAAGAACGGCTGTCACTGGTGAGGTGAACATACAGTATCCACAGTCAACCTATGAATATATTTTTTCTTTATTCATTCATGTGATGTGGACCTTTCCCAGCTCGGCCAGGATTTGTTGACTATCGTTAATTGCCTAAAGTGCAGTTGGATATTGACCATATTGCTGTGAATCTGGAGTCACATGGTGGTGCAGCTTAAACCAGAGTGGGTAAGATCAGCAGATTTCCTTCCCTTAACAAGACATTAGTGAATCTGATGGGGTTTTATCAACAATTGACTGTAGTCACCTGGTCACCATTAACTTGCCTTTAAATTTTGGATTTTCACTCAGTTTGAAGTTCACTAATTGTTGTGCTGGGATTCACACCCCTGAGCTTCAGGGCATTAACTGGTGTGCTGGGATTCCCACCCCTGAGCTTGAGGCATTAACTGGTGTGCTGGGATTCCCCCCCTTGGGCTCAGGGCATTGACTGGTGTGCTGAGAATCTCACTCCTGGGCTTCAGGACATTAACTGGTGTGCTAGGATTTACCCCCTTCGGCTCAGGGCATTGACTGGTGTGCTGGGATTCACACCCCTGGGGTGACGGTATTAACTGGTGTGCTGGGATTCACACCCCTGGGGTGACGGTATTAACTGGTGTGCTGGGATTCTCACTCCTGGGCTTCAGGGCATTAACCGCTATGGTGGATTTACACCCCCTGGACTCAGGGCATTAACTTGGCTTTCTGGATGACCAGCCCAGTGACATTCCCAGCATGCCACTGCATGCATGTAGGGTAAAAACATAGTTGTAATGCACATGTGTGCATGTGCCTTTGTATACAGCCCTATGAGATGGTGTCTTGGTTTTGCAACATTAAAGGTGTCATTATAATTCAAATTATTGTCTATGTGAATCGAAGTGGGTGAGGTGAGAAAAATTGCCTTGACATCAGGTCATATTTGATCAGTTCTGGGGAAGGGTCACTGGACCCAAAACGTTAGCTCTGATTTCTCTTCCCAGATGCTGCCAGACTTGCCGAGCTTTTCCAACAATTTCTGGCTTTGCACAGCATTCGAATAATCATATACCTTCCTATTTTGCTTCCAAAGTGAATAACCTCACATTTATCCACATTAACTGCATCTGCCGTGCGTTCACCCACTCCCTCAGCCTGTCCAAAGTACACTGCAACATCTCTGCATCCTCCTCACAGCTCACCCTTTCAGCCAGCTTTGTGTCATCTGCAAATTTTGCAATAGAACGTTTAATTCCCTCATCTAAATCATTGACATGTTTTGTGAATAGCTGAGACATATTGCCATTGTCCACTGTTGCTGGGTCAAAATCCTAGAACACTGGTTACGCCACTGTTAGAATATTGTGTGCAATTCTGGTCTCCTTCCTATCAGAAAGATGGTGTGAAACTTGAAAGGGTTCAGAAAAGATTTACAAGGATGTTGCCAGGGTTGGAGGATTTGAGCTACAGGGAGAGGCTGAACAGGCTGGGGCTGTTTTCCCTGGAGCATTGGAGGCTGAGGGGTGACATTATAGAGGTTTATAAAATCATGAAGCATAGGATAAATAGACAAGGTGTTTTCCCTAGGATGGAGAGTCCCGAACTAGAGGGCATATGTTTAGGGTGAGAGGGGAAAGATATAAAAGAGGCCTAAGGGGCAACCTTTTCACACAGAGGGCGGTACGTGTATGGAATGAGCTGCCAGAGGAAGTGGTGGAGGCTGGTACAATTGCAACATTTAAATGGCATCTGGATGGGCATATGAATAGGAAGGGTTTAGAGGGCTGTGGGCCAAGTGCTGGCAAATGGGGCTAGATTAGACTATGGCATCTGATTGGCATGGACGAGTTGGATCAAATGTTCTGTTTCCATACTGTACATCTCTATGACTCTATGCCCCTATCTCCCTCCCTAACAGCATCTGGATCTACCAAGTGGACTATAGTGATTCAAGAAGGCAGATCACTACCATCCTTTTTAGGTTGTGCCTATCTCTAACAGACAATAAGTGATGTCCTAGCCTGTGATGCCCACATTTTGGCGTCCCCTACCCTGGGGCAAAGAGCTTTGCTGTTCACCATAGGTATGCCCCCTATGACTTTATGAACGTCTATAAGGTCATCCCTCAGTACCTACGCTCCAGGGAAAACAGCCCCAGCCTGGAAATGAAAAAAGGTAAAAACAAGGACTGCAGATGCTGGAAACCAGATTCTGGATTGGAGCTGTGCTGGAAAAGCACAGCAGGTCAGGCAGCATCCGAGGAACAGGAAAATCGACATTTCGGGCAAAAGCCCTTCATGAGAAATGAAGGCAGTGAGCCTGGTCTCCCTCCATCTGCCATCACAGCCGTTGGTATCAGATGAGTATCTTCCACCTGGATTGCCGTTGAGGACTTGCTTTGCTTGGTTACTCCCCTCCGACCTTGCCATCATGGTGGCCCTGCCAGGGACTGAGAACTCCTGAGAGTATTGTTCTCAGGATCAATGGAATACACAAACCTCTCCATCTCAGCCAGCTGGCACTCCAGGGAAAGGTGTAGAGTAGTAGATTAACACCAAAAAGGTATTATATATTGATGTTGATATAATGATGTTAGAGTCACATGAATAAGGGTAGCATGGTGACTCAGTGCTTAGCACTGCTGCCTCACAGCACCAGGGACCTGGGTTTAAACCCATTCTCAGGTGACTGTGCCGATTTTGCACATTCTCCCTGTGTCTGCATGGGTTTCCTCCAGGTACACTGATTTCCTTCCATAGTCCAAAGATGTGCAGGTTAGGTGGATTGGCCACAATGTTCAGGGGTGTGAAGGCTGGGTGTATTAGCCATGGGAAATACAGGGTTACAAGGATGGAGTAAGGGGATGGGTCTGGGAGGGATGGTCTTCGGAGGGTCAGTGTGGACTTGTTGGGCTGAATGGCCTGCTTCTACACTAGAGACGTTCTAAGATTCAGTTCTATTCTAACCTCATGTGAAAAGATAGTTTATAAAAAGGGCCAAGCTGTCAATAAGATTTGATTTGAATTATTACTGTCACATGTACCGAGATACAGTGAAAAGTATTGTTTTGCATGCTAACTAGACAAATCATACTTTACATAAGTACATCAGGGTAATGGAACAGAATGCAGAATATAGTGTTCCAGCTACAGGGAAGGTACAGAGAAAGATCGATTCTAATACATGAGAGGTCTATTCAAAAGTCTGATAACAGCAGGGAAGAAGCTGTTCTCGAATCCATTGGTCTGTATTTTTCAAGCTTTTGTATCTTCTGCCCAATGGAAGAGTTTGTAAGAGAGTATAACCAGGGTGGGAGGGGTCTCTGATTATGTAGGTTGCTTTCCCAATGGAATCAATGGAAGGAGGGCTGGTTTGTGTGACAGACTGGACAGCACTCACTGTTCTCAGTCATTTCTTACAGCACTGGGAAGAGCAGATGCCATACCAAGCTGTGATGCATCTGGATTGGAAGCTTTCCATGGCGCACATATAAAAGTTGGGCCGAGCTCCCTGTGGACATGCCGAAGTTCCTTAGTCTTCTGAGGAAGTAGATACACTGGCGTGTTGACATATTTGAACCAGGATAGTTTGTTGGTGATCATCATGAACTTGGTGGTCTTGACCATTTCCACCTCAGCACCATGGATGAAGACAGGGCTGTGTCCTCCAATCAGCTTCCTGAAGTCAATGATCAGCTCCTTTGTAAAGAGTTCTTGCATAAAAAGAGCTTGCACTTCAGCAGCTTGGATTGGGGAGACTACAGAGCAAAGCAAACCGAGGTGTTCTCCTGGTCACCTGTTCAATAGTTATCCTTTGACCAAAATCCCGCAGAACATGATCTCGTCATTTACACACCTTTGTTTGTGGGAACTTGCAAATTGACTGCATTTTTCCATCATTACAACAGTGACCATACTTCAAAAGTATTTCACTGGCTGACAAATACACTGGGTGTCCTGAATTTTGGGAAAGGTGTTTTCTGAATTCAGGTCTTTCTTTGTTGGTCCTATCTAACTTAGGAAGAATGGCCATTTTGTTTCAAGGAACTTGCTGGTACTTTGTGAAACCACCAGGGGGAGTGCTCACAGAAGGGAAGAGGAGAATTAGCAAAGTGCTCAAGTACTCTCAGTCTGATAACAAGAAGCCCCATATTTCTAGATAAAATGCAGGACGTAATCTATCCTGTCTGATTAATGTTCATATATTGTGCAGAATTTGAATGTTTTTTTTGTTACAAACACAGACACATTGCTATATAAATCTCTTATAAGGAAAATTGTGTTTCTGTCCTTACTATGACTGTTCACAGTTGTCCTCAGATTTGTGCAAAGAATTCAAAGGCATTAAATATTTACCCAGCAATGTCTTTCTCCCTCTAAGGAATCACATTTCATTGAGCAAAATCTTTTTGCCTTTAATAAAGCCAAAGGACACGAAGAAGAGAATGTTAACGCGTGCATCTGGAAAACAATGCAGGTATCTGGCCAATGTTAGACAGAATAAGTTGTTGGTGGAATAAAAGAAATAATGCAAAATTGGAATCACAAAGAAAGATTATTTTACACGCAACATCAAACCATTTCTGCCTGTCATTTCCGAATGGGAATCGGCATTCGTTTCCAAATGAATATCTATTCAATGAAATGTCACAAATTCTTTATAGTTTTACCACCTGCATTCACACAAGAAACAAAGACAATTCAAAGCAGGAGTTCAATTATGAATCCGAGGGATTAAAGTGAACCAAAGCTTGTATAGCTCATGCCAATTTTTTACATGCCTGAGCATATTACTAATTGCACAGGGTATGAGACAGTGGGGCTAAACAGATTCACACAGAGCAGGGGGCAGTGTGAGTACAATAGCAAACTGCAGTCCTCAGCACAATACAGAGACAACATAGTCAAAAAAACAACTATGCAGGCATCATCAACAATGGCCTGTGCTTACAAAGTGCTTTTAACATTCCACGCTGCTTCACCATCAAACAGAGTTTGACACTGAGACAAAGAAGGAGGTATTAGGACAGGTAACAAAGTGCTTTGTCAAAGCCATAGTTTATAAGGAGCACTGTGAAGGAAGAGGGATGGGAGAGAGGCAGTAGCAATTAGAGATGGAATTCCAGGAGGGCTGTGGATAGGGTGGGGGGAAGGAGTTGGGATGGAAAGGTTTTGAAGGAGCTCAGAGTTACAAAGAGTCTAGTGTTGGTGGAATGCAGAGCTCCCAGACAGCTGCAGCAATGGAGGAGAATATGGAGATAAGGAGAGGCCATGGATGCATTTGGACACAAGGATGAACACTGGGGAAACCAAGAGTAAAGGAGCTCTGAAAGGGCAGCCTTTATTTATTTATTAATTTACTCATGTGATTGCTGACTGGGCCAACATTTATTGCCAATCTCGCGTTGCCCTTGAGAAGCTGGTGATGAACCTTCCTGAACCACTGCAGTCCATGTGCTGTAGGTTGACCCACAATGTCCTCAGGGAGGGAGTTCCAGGTGTGACCCAGCGACGCTAAAAGTACGGATACCTATTTCCAAGTCAGGGTGCTGAGTGGCTTGGAGGGGACCTTGCAGGTGGGTGGTGCTCCCATGTACCTGCTTCCCTCATCCTTCGAGATGAAAGTTGTTGTGGGTTTGGAAGGAGCTGTCTGAGGAGCCTTGGTGAAATTCTGCAGCGCATCTTGCCAGATAGTACATGTTGGTGCTACCAAGCGTTGGTGGCACAGGGAGTGGATGTGGTGCCAATCAAACGGGCAGCTTTATCCATGATGGTGTCAAGCTTTTTGACTGTTGTTGGAGCTGCACCCATCCAGGCAAGTTGTCCCTGTCTTCTGGGTGAGAAAGAAGGAGAGCATCAAACACATGGAGAGACTCTGCCAGACAGGGATAGGCTAGAAATTTATTGTCACATGTACTTTTAATGAAAAATACAGTGAAATGTTTTATCAATCGCCCCAGCACAGCACCTACTTCAATGACAGATGTCAGACATAATAATTTTTTAAAATTAACACTAAGCTCATCACAGCTCAGTTAATGTTGCCTAGGGCTTAGGGAAAGCTGCTTAAATAACAATGGAATACCCTGAAGACACAGCAAGGCTGAGACCGCCATGCCAGGACTACACCAAGAAAGACCACTATTCTGGGACAGGAGAGATGCTGCTAGCCCAGAGTGGCTGCTGCACTGCTGGAGTAGTTGGACACTGAAGGCGAATAGAATCTCCACATGGCACAGACCTCTACGATAGGACAAGACCGGCACACCAGGAAACCATCGCACCGGGAAACCATCACACTGGGAAACTGCCACAGCAGGAAACCATCACACCGGGAAACCGTCACACCTGGACACCGCCAAACCGGGAAACTGTCACACCGGGAAACCACCACTCCAGGAAACCATCACACCAGGAAACCGTCACATCGGGAAACGGTCCCACCAGGAAACCATCACACCAGGACACCATCAAGCCAGGAAACTGTCACACCGGGAAACCGCCACACCGGGAAAACATCACATCAAGAAACCGTCACACCGGGAAACCACCACACCAGGAAATCGTCACACCGGGAAACCGTCACACCTGGAAATCATCACACCAGGAAACTATTACACCAGGAAACCGTCACACGTGGAAACCACCACACCAGGAAACCGTCACACCGGGAAAATGCCACACCAGGAAACTGCCACACCAGGAAACCGTCACACCTGGAAACCACCACACCGGGAAACCGTCACACCTGGAAACTGTCACACCAGGAAACTGTCACATCTGGAAACCGCCACACCAGGAAACCGTCCAACCAGGAAACTGCCACACCGGGAAACCATCACAACGGGAAACTGCCACACCGGGAAACCATCACAACGGGAAACTGCCACACCGGGAAACCGTTACACAAGGAAACTGTCACACCAGGAAACCATCACCCCAGGAAACCGTCACACCGGGAAACTGCCACACCAGGAAACTGTGATACCAGGAAACCGTCAAACCGGGAAACGGTCACATCTGGAAAGTATCACACCGGGAAACCAGCACACATGGAAACCATCACACCAGGAAACTATCACATCAGGAAACCGTCACACCAGGAAACCATCACACCGGGAAACTGTCACACTGAGAAACCGTCACACCCGGAAACCGATACACCGAGAAACTGACACACCTGGGAACCGTCACACCAGGAAACTGTCACACCGGGAAACTGTCACACCAGGAAACTGTCACACGGGGAAACAGCCACACTGAGAAACCATCACACCAGGAAAGCATCACACCAGGAAACCACCATACCAGGAAACTGTTATACCGGGAAACCGTCACACTGGGAAACCATCATACCGGGAAACCACCACACCAGGAAACCATCACATCAGGAAACCGTCACACCAGGAAACCGTCACATCGGGAAATGATCCCACAAGGAAACCATCACACCAGAACACCATCAAGCCAGGAAACCGTCACACCGGGAAACCATCACACCAAGAAACCGTCACACTGGGAAACCAACACACTGGGAAACCGTCACACCAGGAAACCATAACACCGGGAGGCTGTCCAGCCAGGAAACCGTCACACTGGAAACCGCCCCACCGGGAAACTGCCACACCGAGAAGCCGTCACACTGAGAAACCGTCACACCAGGAAACTGTCACACCAGGAAACTGTCACACCAGGAAACCGTCACACCGGGAAACCGTCACAGCAGGAAAACATTACACCAGGAAACAGCCACACCGGGAATCCAGCACACCAGGAAACCGTCACACCAGGAAACCGCCACACCAAGAAACCATCACACTTGGAAACCGTCATACCGGGAAACCATCACACTGAGAAACCGTCACACCAGGCATCCATCACACCAGGAAACTGCCACACCAGGAAACCGCCACACCAAGAAACCATCACACTTGGAAACCGTCATACCGGGAAACCATCACATCTGGAAACCATCACACCAGGAAATCGTCACACTGGGAAACTGTCGCACTGGGAAACCGTCACACTGGGAAACTGTCGCACTGGGAAACTGTCACACTGGGAAACTGTCACACTGGGAAACCGTCACACCGGGTATCCAGCACACCAGAAAACCGTCACACCAGGAAACTGTCACACCGGGAAACCATCACACCAGGAAAGCATCACACCTGGAAACCATCACACCAGGAAACCGCCACATCAGGAAATCATCACACTGAGAAACTGACACACCTGGAAACTGCCACACCTAGAAATTGTCACACCAGGAAACAGCCACACCAGGAAACGATCATACTGGGAAACCACCACATCAGGAAACAGCCGCACTGCGAAACCATCACACCAGGAAACCGTCACACCAGGATACTGTCATACCGGGAAACTGTCATACCAGGAAACTGTCACATCAGAAAACCGCCACACTGAGAAACCACCGCACCGGGAAACTGCCACACCCTGGAAACCATCACACCTGGACACCGTCACACCCAGAAATCGCCACGCCAGGAAGCCTCCACACCAGGAAACCGGCACACCATAACATCACCACACTGGGAAACCGCCACACACACAAACTGCCACACCAGGAAACTGCCATACCAGGAAACCGCCACACCGGGAAACCGCCACACCCACAAACTGCCACACCAGGAAACCACCACACCCGGAAACTGCCACTCCAGGAAACCGCCAGATCGGGAAACTGCCACACCAGGAAACTGCCACACCGGGAAACTGCCACGCTGGGAAACTGCCACACCCAGAAATTGCCACACCAGGAAACTGTGATACTAGGAAACCGTCACACCGGGAAACCATCACACCAGGAAATCGTCACACTGGGAAACTGCCACATTGACAAACCATCACAACCAGAAACCACCACACCAGGAAATTGCCACACCTGGAAAGCGCCACACTGAGAAACTGTCATACCAGGAAACCACCACACCAGGAAAACAGCACACCAAGAAACTATCACCCCTGGAAAGCATCAAACCAGGAAACCGTCACACCGGAAAAATGTCACACCGAGAAACCGTCACACCTGGAAACCATCACACCAGGAAACCGTCGCTCTGGGAAAGCATCACTCCAGGAAACAGCCACACCAGGAAACTGTCACACCGGGAAACCGTCACACCGGGAAACTGCCACAACAGGAAACCGCAACACTGGGAAACCATAACACCAGGAAACCATCACACCGGGAAACTGTCACACCGGGAAACTGCCACAACAGGAAACCGCAACACTGGGAAACCGTCACACCAGGAAACTGTCACACCAGGAAACCGTCACACCGGGAAATCGTCACAGCAGGAAAATATTACACCAGGAAACAGCCATACCGGGAATCCAGCACACCAGGAAACCGTCACACCAGGAAACCGTCACACCTGGAAACCATCACACCAGAAAACCGTCACACTGGGAAACTGTCGCACTGGGAAACCGTCACACTGGGAAACTGCCACATCCGGATAGCATCCCACCTGGAAACCATCATACCTGGAAACCATCACACCAGGAAACCATCACACCAATAAACCATCACACCAGGAAACTGCCACATCGGGAAATCGTCACACTGAGAAACTGCCACACCTGGAAACCGCCACACCTGGAAACCGCCACACCTGGAAATTGTCACACCAGGAAACCGCCATACCAGGAAACTGTCACAACGGGAAACCATCACAGCAGGAAACAACCATACCAGGAAACAGCCACACCAGGAAACGATCATACTGGGAAACCACCACATCAGGAAACAGCCGCACTGCGAAACCGTCACACCAGGAAACCGTCACACCAGGATACTGTCACACCAGGACACTATCATACCGGGAAACCAACACAACAGGAAACTGTCACATCAGGAAACCGCCACACTGAGAAACCACCGCACCGGGAAACTGCCACACCGGGAAACAGTCACACCCTGGAAACCATCACACCTGGACACTGTCACACCCAGAAATCGCCACGCCAGGAAGCCTCCACACCAGGAAACCGGCACACCATAACATCACCACACTGGGAAACCGCCACACACACAAACTGCCACACCAGGAAACTGCCATACCAGGAAACCGCCACACCGGGAAACCGCCACACCCACAAACTGCCACACCAGGAAACCACCACACCCGGAAACTGCCACTCCAGGAAACCGCCAGATCGGGAAACTGCCACACCAGGAAACTGCCACACCGGGAAACTGCCACGCTGGGAAACTGCCACACCCAGAAATTGCCACACCAGGAAACTGTGATACTAGGAAACCGTCACACCGGGAAACCATCACACCAGGAAATCGTCACACTGGGAAACTGCCACATTGACAAACCATCACAACCAGAAACCACCACACCAGGAAATTGCCACACCTGGAAAGCGCCACACTGAGAAACTGTCATACCAGGAAACCACCACACCAGGAAAACAGCACACCAAGAAACTATCACCCCTGGAAAGCATCAAACCAGGAAACCGTCACACCGGAAAAATGTCACACCGAGAAACCGTCACACCTGGAAACCATCACACCAGGAAACCGTCGCTCTGGGAAAGCATCACTCCAGGAAACAGCCACACCAGGAAACTGTCACACCGGGAAACCGTCACACCGGGAAACTGCCACAACAGGAAACCGCAACACTGGGAAACCATAACACCAGGAAACCATCACACCGGGAAACTGTCACACCGGGAAACTGCCACAACAGGAAACCGCAACACTGGGAAACCGTCACACCAGGAAACTGTCACACCAGGAAACCGTCACACCGGGAAATCGTCACAGCAGGAAAATATTACACCAGGAAACAGCCATACCGGGAATCCAGCACACCAGGAAACCGTCACACCAGGAAACCGTCACACCTGGAAACCATCACACCAGAAAACCGTCACACTGGGAAACTGTCGCACTGGGAAACCGTCACACTGGGAAACTGCCACATCCGGATAGCATCCCACCTGGAAACCATCATACCTGGAAACCATCACACCAGGAAACCATCACACCAATAAACCATCACACCAGGAAACTGCCACATCGGGAAATCGTCACACTGAGAAACTGCCACACCTGGAAACCGCCACACCTGGAAACCGCCACACCTGGAAATTGTCACACCAGGAAACCGCCATACCAGGAAACTGTCACAACGGGAAACCATCACAGCAGGAAACAACCATACCAGGAAACAGCCACACCAGGAAACGATCATACTGGGAAACCACCACATCAGGAAACAGCCGCACTGCGAAACCGTCACACCAGGAAACCGTCACACCAGGATACTGTCACACCAGGACACTATCATACCGGGAAACCAACACAACAGGAAACTGTCACATCAGGAAACCGCCACACTGAGAAACCACCGCACCGGGAAACTGCCACACCGGGAAACAGTCACACCCTGGAAACCATCACACCTGGACACTGTCACACCCAGAAATCGCCACGCCAGGAAGCCTCCACACCAGGTAACCGGCACACCATAACATCACCACACTGGGAAACCGCCACACACACAAACTGCCACACCAGGAAACTGCCATACCAGGAAACCGCCACACCGGGAAGCCGCCACACCAGGAAACTGCCACACCTGAAAACCACCACTTCAGGAAACTGCCACGCCAGGAAACTGCCACACTGGGAAACTGCCACACCGGGAAACCCTCACAGCAAGAAACCACCACACCAGGCAACCGCCCCACCGGGAAACCATCACACCGGGAAACCGCCACATCGAGAAACCGTCACACCAGGAAACCATCACACTTGGAAACCATCACACCAGGAAACTGTCACACCAGGAAACCGCCACACCAGCAAACTACCACACCAGGAAACCGTCACACTTGGAAACCGTCACACCGGGAAACCGCCACACCAGGAAACTGCCACACTGGGAAACTGCCACACTGGGAACCTGCCACACCCAGAAATCGCCACACCAGGAAACAGCCACACCAGGAAACCGTCACACCAAGAAACCGTCACACTTGGAAACCGTCACACCGGGAAACCGTCACACCAGGAAACCGTCACACCGGAAATCCGTCACACCGGAAATCCATCACACCAGGAAACCGTCACACCAGGAAACCGCCACACCAGGAAACCACCACACCAGGATACCGCCACACCAGGAAACCACTACACCAGGAAACTGCCACACCGGGAAATCACCACACCAGGAAACAGCCACACCAGGAAACCATCACACTGAGAAACCGTCACACCAGGCATCCATCACACCAGGAAACTGCCACACCAGGAAACGGCCACACCAGGAAACCGCCATTCCAGGAAACCAGCACATCAGGAAACTGCCACACCAGGAAACGGCCACACCCGGAAATCGCCACACCAGGAAACCACCACACTGAGAAACCGTCACACCCGGAAACTGCCACACCAGGAAACCGTCACACCAAGAAACTGCTGCACCGGGAAACCGTCACACCAAGAAACCACCACACCAGGCAACCGCCCCACCAGTAAACCGTCACACCAGGAAACCATTACACTGGAAAACCATCACACTAGAAAACCATCACACCGGGAAGCTGTCACACCGGGAAACTGCCACACTGAGAAACCGCCACACCAGGAAACCGTCACACCGGGAAACCATCACACCGGGAAACCGTCACACTGAGAAACCGTCACACCAGGAAACCGTCACACCGGGAAACCGTCACACTGAGAAACCATCACACCAGGAAACCATTACACTGGAAAACCATCACACTAGAAAACCATCACACCGGGAAGCTGTCACACCGGGAAACTGCCACACTGAGAAACTACCACACCAGGAAACTGCCACACCAGGAAACCACCACACTTGGAAATTGTCACACCGGAAACCGTCACACCCGGAAACCGTCACACCGGGAAATTGTCACACCCGGAAACCATCATTCCAGAAGCCGCCACACTAGGAAACCGTCACACCAGGAAACCGTCACACCGGGAAACCATCACACCGGGAAACCATCACACAAGGAAACCATCACACCTGGAAACCGCCGCACCAGGAAGCTGTCACACCAGGAAACTTTCACACCAGAAAACCGTCACACCGGGAAACTGCCACACCAAGAAACTGTCATACCAGGAAACCGTCACACCGAGAAACTGTCACACCGGGTAACCATCACACCAGGAAGCCGTCACACCAGGAAACTGTCACACTGAGAAACTGCCACACCTGGAAACCGTCACACCGGGAAACCATCACACCAGGAAACCGCCACACCAGGACTCTGCCACACCTGGAAATTGTCACACCAGGAAACCGCCACACCAGGAAACTGTCACAATGGGAAACCGTCACACCAGGAATCCACCACACCAGGAAACAGCCACACCAGGAAACCATCATACTGGGAAACTACCACACCAGGAAACCATCATACTGGGAAACTACCACACCAGGAAACAGCCGCACTGCGAAACCGTCACACCAGGAAATCGTCACACCAGGACACTGTCATACCGGGAAACCAACACGACAGGAAACTGTCACATCAGGAAACCGCAACACTGAGAAACCGCCGCACCGGGAAACTGCCACACCGGAAAACAGTCATACCAGGAAACTGTCACACCCACAAACCGCCACACCAGGAAACTGCCGCACCCAGAAACCGCCACACCAGGAAACCGCCACACCAGGAAACTGCCACACTGGGAAACTGCCACACCGGGAGACCGCCACACCGAGGAACCGTCACAGCAGGAAACCGTCACACTGGGAAGCTGTCACATCAGGAAACCCTCACAGCAAGAAACCACCACACCAGGCAACTGCCCCACCGGGAAACTATCACACCGGGAAACCGCCACACCAGGAAACCATCACACCAGGAAACCGTCACACTGAAAAACTGCCACACTAGGAAACCACCACTCTTGGAAATTGCCACACCCAGAAACCATCACATCCGGAAACCGTCACACCAGGAAATCGTCACACCTGGAAATTGTCACGCCCGGAAATCTTCACACTGGGAAATCGTCACACCCAGAAACTGTCATTGCAGAAGTCGCTACCAGGAAATCGTCACACCGGGAAACCATCACACCGGGAAACCGCCACACCAAGAAACCATCACACCAGGAAACCATCACACCAGACAACCGTCATACCAGGAAGCTGTCACATCGGGAAACCGCCACACTGAGAAACTGCCACACCAGGAAACCATCACACCGGGAAACCACCACACTGGGAAACCATCACACCAGGAAACCGCCACACTGAGAAACTGCCACACCAGGAAACCGTCACACCGGGAAACCACCACACTGGGAAACCATCACAGAGAAACCATCACACCAGGAAACCGTCACACTGAGAAACTGCCACACTTGGAAATTGCCACACCCAAAAACCATCACACCCGGAAACTGCCACACCAGGAAACCGTCTCATCGGGAAATTGTCACACCCAGAAACCATCACACCGGGAAATTGTCACACCCAGAAACCTTCACACCAGGAAGTTGTCACACCCAGAAACTGCCATTCCGGAAGCCGCCACACCAGGAAACTGTCACACCAGGAAACCGTCACACCGGGAACCATCATACCAGGAAACCGCCACACTGAGAAATAGTCACACTGAGAAACCATCACACCGGGAAACCGCCACATCGGGAGGCTGCCACACTAGGAGGGTGCCGCACTGGGCTGAGTTTAACTTGCTCCTCCCATAGGCTCCCAGGCCTAGCTGCAGTCCTGGAGCCTGGGCCTAGCCTGCAAGTCCAAGCTGAGGGGCTGTCCAGCCAGAACCCTTTGCAGACAAAGCACAGGTGTCAAAGGATGTTCATAAACCACCAACAAACCCAACTCATTTAGCACCACATGCCACACGTGTGGCCAAGTCTGCATTTTGTGTAATGGGCCAATCAGTCTACCTAGACCCTGACCGAACCTGAGGGGAAACAAACAGTCCTCATTCCAGATGGACTGGCTGGGAGGAAGGGAAGTCAGCGAGTGCAAGAGCAAATAAACAAATCAGCTGACGCAGGATATTACCAGCATTCTCAACATTTTCACACTTTGAGAAATGTACCCAAGATGAGAGGCGTTGAGAATGAAGTCATGTATGCCTTTTAATGAAATTCAGGCAATTATTGAGAAGATATGAGTAACAATAGACAGGCTGTGAAGGTCAGAGTCATAGAGTCATAGAGATGTACAGCATGGAAACAGACCCTTCTGTCCAACCTGCCCATGCCGACCAGATATCCCAACCCAATCTAATCCCACCTGCTAGCACCCTGCCCATATCCCTCCAAACCCTTCCTATTCATATACCCATTCAGATGCCTCTTAAATGTTGCAATTGTATCAGCCTCCACCACATCCTCTGGCAGCTCATTCCATACACGTACCACCCTCTGAGTGGAAAAGTTGCCCCTTAGGTCTCTTTTATAGCTTTCTCCTCTCACCCTAAACCTATGCCCTCTAGTTCTGGACTCCCGACCCCAGGGAAAAGACTTTGTCTATTTACCCTATCCATGCCCCTCATAATTTTGTAAACCTCTATAAGGTCACCCCTCAGCCTCCAACACTCCAGGGAAAACAGCCCCAGCCTGTTCAACCTCTCCCTATAGCTCAAATTCTCCCACCCTGGCAACGTCCTTGTAAATCTTTTCTGAACCCTTTCACGTTTCACAACATTTTTCTGATAGGAAGGCGACCAGAATTGCACGCAATATTCCACCAGTCACCTAACCAATGTCCTGTACAGCCGCAACATGACCTCCCAACTCCTGTACTTAATACTCTGACCAATAAAGGAAAGCATACCAAACACCTTCTTCACTATCCTATCTACCTGCGACTCCACTTTCAAGGAGCTATGAATCTGCACTCCAAGGTCTCTTTGTTCAGCAACTCTCCCTAGGACCTTACCATTAAGGTTAGAGTGGTGCTGGAAAAGCACAGCAGGTCAGGAAGCATCCAAGGAGCAGGAAAATCAATGTTTCAGGCAAAAGCCCTTCATCAGGAATGCTGCCTGACCTGCTGTGCTTTTCCAGCACTATTCTAATCTTGACTCTGAACTCCAGCATCTGCAGTCCTCACTTTCTCTGGGCTGTGGAGGTCAGCCAGGCAGAAATGATAACAATCAGCCTTTGAAGGAAGTAATAGCTGCCGGAAAGCTGTGAGTAAATGCGATGAAATGGCCAAACCAGAAACTAGATTGACTTTAGCTCCTTTTCAATATACATCTGTGCTTTGAGCCCAATAAAGCAACCACTTAAACAGGTCATTAAAATTCTCCGCACGGTGTTCTGAAAGTAAAGACTGCCATTTAATCATTTTGATAATTTTACAAATCGTGGTTATCCGGGCAACACTCGAGGGACACAGATTTGAATCCGGGGCAAAAGTGAGAACTGCAGATGCTGGAGATCAGAGTCGAGAGTGTGGTGCTGGAAAAGCGCAGCAGGTCAGGCAGCATCCGAGGAGCAGGAGGCTCGAAGTTTCAGGCAAAAGCCCTTCATCAAGAATCCTGACGGGATATATCCTAGGATTATGTGGGAAGCAAGAGAGGAAATTGCAGTACCGTTGGCAATGATCTTCTCGTCTTCCTTGTCAACGGGGGTGGTACCAGGGGACTGGAGAGTAGCGAATGTTGTGCCCCTGTTCAAAAAAGGGAATAGGGATAACCCTGGGAATTACAGGCCAGTTATTTCTGTGGTAGGTAAAGTAATGGAAAGGGTACTGAGGGATAGGATTTATAGAGTATCTGGAAAGACACTGCTTGATTAGGGACAGCCAGCACGGATTTGTGAAGGGTAGGTCTTGCCTTACAAGTCTTATTGAATTCTTCGAGGAGGTGACCAAGCATGTGGATGAGGGTAGAGCAGTGGATGTAGTGTACATGGATTTTAGTAAGGCATTTGATAAGGTTCCCCATGGTAGGCTTATGCGGAAAGTCAGGAGGCATGGGATAGAGGGAAATTTGGCCAATTGGATAGAAAACTGGCTAACCGGTCGAAGTCAGAGAGTGGTGGTAGATGGTAAATATTCAGCCTGGAGCCCAGTTACAAGTGGAGTTCCGCAGGGATCAGTTCATGGTCCTCTGCTGTTTGTAATTTTTATTAATGACTTGGATGAGGGAGTCGAAGGGTGGGTCAGTAAATTTGCAGATGATACAAAGATAGGTGGAGTTGTGGACAGTGAGGAGGGCATTTGTCGTTTGCAAAGGGACTTAGATACGATGCAGAGCTGGGCTGAGGAGTGGCAGATGGAGTTCAACCCTGCCAAGTGTGAGGCTGTCCATTTTGGAAGAGCAAATAAGAATGCGGAATACAGGGTTCATGGTAGGGTTCTTGGTCAGGTGGAGGAACAGAGGGATCTTGGGGTCTATGTACATAGATCTTTGAAAGTTGCCACTCAGGTGGATAGAGTTTGTAAGAAGGCCTATGGAGTATTATCGTTCATTAGCAGAGGGATTGAATTCAGGAGTCGTGAAGTGATGTTGCAGCTGTACAGGACTTTGGTTAGGCTACATTTGGAGTACTGTGCAGTTCTGGTCGCCTAACTTTAGGAAAGATGTGGAAGCTTTGGAGAGGGTGCAGAGAAGATTTACCAGGATGTTGCCTGGAATGGAGAATAGGTCGTTCGAGGATAGGTTGAGAGTTCTCGGCCTTTTCTCGTTGGAACGGCGAAGGATGAGGGGTGACTTGATAGAGGTTTATAAGATGATCAGAGGAATAGATAGAGTAGACAGTCAGAAACTTTTCCCCCGGGTACAACAGAGTGTTACAAGGGGACATAAATTTAAGGTGAAGGGTGGAAGGTATAGGGGAGATGTCAGGGGTGGGTTCTTTACCCAGAGAGTGGTGGGGGCATGGAATGCGCTGCCCGTGGGAGTGGTAGAGTCAGAATCATTGGCGACCTTTAAGCAGCATTTGGATAGGTACATGGATGGGTGCTTAATCTAGGATAGAAGTTCGGCACAACATCGTGGGCCGAAGGGCCTGTTCTGTGCTGTATTGTTCTATGTTCTACGTTCTATACTTCTTTCATACAAGTAAGATATGCTTCCAATGGCTTGACCCCACAGGTTTATTTCAAATCACAAGCTTTCAGAGCCCTTTCATTAGGTGAAGTCAAGTAAATCTTTTGGACTATAACCTGGTATAGTCTGGTATTGTCTGACCTCTGACGTTGTCCACCTCAGTCCAACACTGGCACCTCCACATCATTGATATGGTCCTAGGGAGTGTTGCTGAACAAAGAGACCTTGGAGTGCAGGTTCATAGCTCCTTGAAAGTGGAGTCACAGATGGATAGGATAGTGAAGAAGGCATTTGGTTTGCTTTCCTTTATTGGTCAAAGTATTGAGTACAGGAGTTGGGAGGTCGTGTTATGGCTGCACAGGACATTGATTAGGCCATTGTTGGAATATTGCATGCAATTCTGGTCTCCTTCTTATCAGAAAGATGTTGTGAAACTTGAAAGGGTTCAGAAAAGATTTACAAGGATGTTGCCAGGGTTGGAGAATTGCAGCTACAGGGAGAGGCTAAACAGGCTGGGGCTGTTTTCCCTGGAGTGTCGGAGGCTGAGGGGTGACCTTATAGAGGTTTACAAAATTACCGGCATCTCCAAATCATTACAAAATTATGAGGGGCACGGATAGGTTAGATAGGCAAAGTCTTTTCCCTGGAGCAGGGGATTCCAGAACTAGAGGGCATAGGTTTTGGGTGAGAGGGGAAAGATATAAAAGAGACCTAAGGGGCAACTTTTTCACACAGATGGTGGTACAGGTATGGAATGAGCTGCCAGAGAGTGTGGTGGAGGCTGGTACAATTGCAACATTTAAGAGGCATTTGGATGGGTATATGAAAAGGAAGGGTTTGGTGGGATATGGGCCAGGTGCTGGCAGGTGGGACTAGATTGGGTTGGGATATCTGGTCGGCATGGACAGGTTGGACTGAAGGGTGTGTTTCCATGCTGTACATCTCTATGACTCTATGAATATAGTCTCCAGCAAATGATCAGTATGACACTGGAAAACATCACAGATATGTCATGCTTTCCACATCAGTTTGCAATGAACTCATTAAGAAATGTTTGTGTCTCCAGGGAAAGATACTTATCTCTTGCCTTTAACACATTTAACATCAAACCCAGCTTGTGCTCACTGTTAACCTCTTGTATGCCATCCAACCAACTTAGGATATTTGCACATCTCAATTTGACAATCACAAATTCAGCTGTTAAATAGTCCACATTATTACATCTGATTCACTGTGGCTGTTTTAAACCAAACTTCTGCTTTTTCAGAGTTAATCAGTCAGTTCAGTCCATTTTTGCTGAGCTGCAATGCCTCAGTCTAAATACACAGGCCTTACACAAACACTTTGAAAATCAGTCGCCTTTTTAACTATTAGGCATCATCAAGATTCACAAATTTTCTCCTTCTCCTTTCATTCATTTAACTTAATTTCAGCTAGCCCAGCATATTTTAGGTTGATATCTACATCTTTTAGGGAAATACATCTGCTGTCTTCATCCAGTCTGGTCCACGTGTCACTCCAAACCCAACAACAATGTGGTTGACCCTTGATAGTTCTTTGAAATGGCTGGGAGACCACTCAGTTGTATCAATCACTAAAACGTCTCAGAAGAGAAATGAAACTGAACAGATTGTATGGCATCGATCTAGGCACTGGAAACGATGACGGCAAACACAGCCCTACCAACTCTGTGAAGTTCTCCTTATTCACATCTGGGGTTAGTGCCAAAATTGGGAGGCTGGCTGTCAGACAAGTCAACTGTAAACGTGGAAATGAAATTATACCTGTGACGATGCTGTCATCTTAACAGGGTAATTGTGTCTTTGGTTATTTTTTTAAGAGGGGGTGTAAAGGTAGAGATGCCGAGGCGTCTAGAAAGAGTATAGTTTAACAATGGCAGGGGAGTGGCCAGTTCTCCTGGTTCAGCTTTGTTTCTAGTTTGGTTTAGTTGTAGCAGTCAGAAGATGTTAGAGTGCAGAAGATTCCTGACAGACTTTTCTCTCTGAAATCTCTCCGGATGTTGGTCCCTCCTGCCTATAAGAATTTGTGTTTGATTTTACCTTTTTGACAAGGGGTGTGTTTATGGGATGTTACTGGATTGGAATAGCTCCTTAGTTAAGTTGCTGCATCGGGTCGGTTAAATTTTCCAATTGTTAAGCTTTTCTAAAGTCCGTTTTCTTTTGTTCGTGTTTCAACTGGAGTGTTTAAATAAATTCTGATTTGCTTAAAGCCGAGTGGTTTGACCAGCAGCATCCCACCTGGAATATCCACTTTACAGCTGCCTTTAAAATAAGACAAAGTTAGAGTCTAGGCTACCTCCTTAAAATATTTTGAGGGGATCGGGCCTGGTCCATAACATGGGGGGCGTTTGGAACGCGTTGCCAGCAGAGGTGGTAGAGGCAGGCACGGTAGATTCATTTAAGATGCGTCTGTACAGATGCATGAGTAGGTGGGGAGCAGAGGGATACAAATGCATAGGAATTGACAGACAGGTTTAGACAGTACATTTGATCGGCTCAGGCTTGGAGGGCCGAAGGGCCTGTTCCTGGGCTATAAAATTTTCTTTGATCTCTTTGTTCTATACCTTATGGACAGTGGCCCAAACTTCATCGCCACCGCCCCCAGATTTGATCTGCCCAATCAGGAGGATAGACCCAGCAGAGATGACAGCACAGTTATAGACTATCAGGGAGTTACTCTGGGAGTCTTTAACATAGACTGATAGTATCAGGTCAAAGATCAGCAAGGAAACTTCCTTCTGATGGCTGCCTGCTGTACACCCTCAGTTGATGAATCGGTGTTCCTCCACGTTGAACAGAACATGTTGGAGGAAACACTGAGAGTGGTAAGGACACAGAATGTACTCTGGGTGGGGGATTTCAATGTCTACCATCAAGAGGAGCATTGTTATTAATCAAGCTGGTCAACACCTAAGGGACGTCACTGCTAGTTTGGGTCTGCAGCAGGGGATGAGGAAGCAACAAGAGAGAAAAACATACTTGACCTCATCCTTACCAATCCTTCAGGTGGAGCTGCATCTTCCCGTGACTATATCAGTAAGCCTGACCACCACACGGTCCTTATGGAGACAATGACCTGCCACAATATTGCAAATTTAATCCATTGGTTTCATAGAATCCCTACAGTGTGGAAACAGGCCCTTCTGCCCGACAAGTCCACACTGACCCTCTGAAGAATAACCCCCCCAGACCCATTCTCCTACCCTATATTTACCCCTGACTAATGCAACTAACCTACACATCCCTGAACACCATGGGCAATTTACATGGGCAATTCATCTGCCTGCACATCTTTGGACTGTGGGAGGAAACCCACACAAACACGGGGGAATGTGCAAACTCCACATAGACAGTCACTCGAGGTAGGGATCAAACTCAGGTCCCTGGCGCTGGGAGGCAGCAATACTAACCACTGAGCCACCATGCCAACCCGATTTGTGTGGCATTATCACCATACTACATGGGACGAGCTTCGAATAGGTCTAGCAACTTGAGACTGGGCATTGATGAAGCACAGTGGGCTGTCAACAGCAGCAGAATTGTATTTTATAGAATCCCCACAGTGTGGAAACAGGCCATTCAGCCCTTCGAACAGCATCTGACCCAGACCCACCTCCTACCCTATCCCTGTAATCTTGCATTTACTGTGGCCAATCCACCTAACCTGGACATCTTTGGAGTGTGGGAGGAAACTGGAGCACCCAGAGGAAACCTACACAGACAAGGGGAGTAATGTGCAAACACCACACAGACAGTCGCCCAAGGATGGAATCAAACCCAGATCAGGTCTGGCCATAACATACCTCATAGACAGTAGTGATGACCGCTGAGCCACTGTGCCACCTCTTTGAATTACAGTGTTTATGAATTACAGGACTTAAAATATAATGACTGTGGCAGTGACAAACATGCAATTATTTAACTATGAGCTCCCCAGTCTGTTGAAAGTGCGTTTAAATTTATTTTTATTAAGAAAATTCCTTTCTTCTTAACCGAACCTGTTGCGTGTGCGATTGAAATACTGCACAGTCCAAGAAACGAAGACTTTTCTTGTGTCTTGTGGCTTTAAGTCTAATGGATCAGTGATAATTATTGGGGATATTGATGTATTTGCCTAACTTGCTTTGGTGGGAATCCAAAGCCCCTATATATTGACGCAACAGTGAAAGGTTACCACATGAGTGCATTTCCTGATAAGCAAAGGCAGTAAGAGTGATAACGGAGCCCCTGAAAAACCAAAAGATCCCTCCCAAAAATCAACATGTCACCTTCAAGAAAATCTCAAGAGGAGCCCTCAAACAAAATTCATTATGACCCCTAATGTAGATATGATAAAGGAACTAAGCGCAGGAGTGGGCCATTCGGCCCCTTGACCCTGCTTTGTGATTCCACCACTGAGACTTTAACCACTACTTGAGTTCCAAAGCCTTTCACAGCTGGAGACACATCCTGCACATGTGATCAGCTAGGCACGTGACACTGCATGGGCGTCCCACACAGCCGAACTATCCTGCCATACCCTACTTTCATGCTGTTTACTTTAAGCTGAAGGTGTGATAGCAAAAAGAAAAAAATGCTCACCAGTCAGCTCCAATAAATCTGGGAGAAAGTGAACACTGCACTTACTGGAGAGTCAGAGTCGAAAGGTGTGGTGCTGGAAAACCACAGAAGGTCAGGGGGCATCCAAGAAGCAGGAGAATCGATGTTTCGGGCATAAGCCCTTCATGAGGAATGTGTCCAATAAATCTAGCCGTATCTCTAACTACTTGCCTTGGCACCCTTCTCTAACCCTCTCCTCTAGGTGTTGCTGACTGCCTGTTGTGGAGGTCTCCCTTGCCTACTCCTCTCCTGGACCTTGTCATCTGACTCTCACTGTCTGAACGACTGCTGATTTAAGCAAACAGTATATATCAGCTATAATGGAATCTGTCACATTGGTGTCTTTTTTAACTCTGCCTTAAAGCCTTTCACTTCCTGTGTAACCATCTAGAAACTCTGGATGTCTTCCTTGATTTCACTTAAGAAAGTAGTCTTTTTCGTGCTGGTCTTCATCTGTAATATCCTGGACATTTGTTCAGCCCAGGGCGTAGTTAATCTGTAGAACTCATTGCTCTAGAAGGCTGTGGAGAACAAGTCATTGGGTTCACGGAAGACAGAGATAGATCGATTAGCAAGGGGGATAAAGGGTTATGGGGAGAAGGCGGGAGAATGGGGTTGAGAAACATATGCCATGATTGAATGTGCGAAGTGGGCTAGTTCTGCTCCTCTATCTGATGGACATTTTCTTTTCCTAGAATATTCCTCTTCTCAGCAATTGGCACTTGTTGCTTTTGTAGTGATGATATACAATTAAGTCCAATGTCCCTTGGTGCCACATGCCTTCCAGATATCAAGAGAATTTGGGCAAGTGCATCAAAGTACAGCTATTATACTTTGGCACATGTTTCAAGCCATAGCAACCCTAGGTAGGCCGTGGCATAGTGATACCAGCACTGGGCTAATGGACCAGAGCCCCAGGCAATAGTGCTGGGAACATAGATTCACATCCCATCATGGCAATTCCTGATGTTTCAACTAAATAATTCTCTGGTTGGCAACCATATGGCTGCTGACGTTTGTCATTAAAACGCATCTGATTCTCTAATGTCCTATAGGGAAGGAACTCTGCCATCCTTACCTGGTCTGTCCTACAGGTGACTCTGGAAAGATAGCAATGCGATTGACTCTTAGCTACCCCATGAGTAATAAATTCTGGCTTAAACGCTGACACCCACATCCCATCAGCAAATAAAAATAATCACGTTGGCTGCATCTGAAGCACGTGACTGCTCTTAGTCTGTCACTATGGCTATATACGTGTATCCATCCACAGGTAAAGCATCAGTGGTTGGTCCCTCTTTTTTTGCCCAGAGTTCCTTGCATGAATTGAATTGCTGTAGAGATTAAATCAATGAGTCTGTCTGACTGTTCCATTTCCAAAAGTCACATTCAATCCCTTTGCTGCAGCACTTTTGAAAAGATCAATAGAATTTTGGGGTTGCTGTCTCTCTGACATAAGCTGCAGTCTATCAATTCTGAAGTTAATTTTTACCTGGACTTTGAGACGTTTCCAATTCATGTCTAGTTTTTTCTGATAATTGATGGAAAGACTGGGTGCCTTCATTTTGCAAAGTCTCTTCTTTCCAACATTAACAGAATCCCTACAGTATGGACACAGGACATTCGGCTCACTGAGGCCATGCTGACTCTCTGAGGAGCATCCCACCCAGACTCGCCACACCCAGAACCCTGCACTTCCCATGGTTAATCCACCTAGCTTGCACATCACTGGACACCCCAGGCAATTTAGCATAACCAATGTGGACTGTGGGAGGAAGCCAGAGCACCTGGAGGAAACTCAGACCCAGGGAGAATGTGCAAACTCCACACAGACAGTCACCCAAGGCTGGAATTGAACCTGGATATCTGGCGCTGTGAGGCAGCAGTGTCACAGAGCTATCACACTGCCCTACTCTCGATGACAAGAATGCTTTTCAGAACTCTTTTCTCTTTATTGTCTATCACTTCATCTGAACAACAAAACTGCGTTAGCAATTTTTGAGATTTGTAGCTCAGGATGATGATAAGTCTGTAAGTTAGCTCGCTGAGCTGGAAGGTTTGTTTTCAGACGCTTCATCACCGTACTGGGTCACATCACCAGTGAGAGTCTCCAGTGAAGCGCTGCTGGTATGTCCCACTTCTCTTGGTTTCTTAAGGTGGGTGATGTCATTTCCGGTCCTTTTTTTCAAGGGGAGGGAGATTGGATCTAAATTGATGTGTTTATTGATGGAGTTCTGATTAGAATACCATGCCTCTAAGAATTTGCGTGCGTGTCTTTGCTTCACCTAGGATGCGTGTGTTGTCCCAGTCAAAGTGGTGTCCTTCTTTGTCTGTATGTATAGAAACTTGTGATAGTGGCTCATGTCTTTTGGAGGCCAGTTGGTTTTCATGTATCTTGGTGGCAAGTTTCCTGCTGTTTGTCCGATGTGGTGTTTTTTAACAGTTCTTGCATGGTATCTTGTAAATGACATTAGTTTGCTGGTGGTGTCTATTGGATCCTTTAGGTTCATTAGTCACTGTTTAAGTGTGTTGGTAGGTTTGTGGGCTACCATGATGCCAAGGGGTCTGGGTAGTCTGAAAGTCATTTCTGAAATGTCTTTGATATAAGGTAATGTGGCTCCAGATGTTGGTTGTGTTGTGTCTGCTTGTTTGGGTTTGTTTCTGAGGAATCGGTGGATTGCGTTTATTGGATGCCCATTTTTCTTCATTGTATTTTTCTCATACTTTTTGTAGTTCTTAGGTGCTGCAGCATGATGTAGCTCATGAAATAATGTCTTGATGCAGGTCCATTTGTGGGTGTTGGGATGATTGCTTCTGAAGTTAAGTATTTGGTCTGTGTTTGTTGTTTTTTCTGTAATCGCCGGTTTGAAGCTCTCTGTTAACTGTACGTTCAACTGTCGCATCTAGGAATGGGAGTCTGTTGTCATTCTCCTCCTTTTTTATGAATTTTATGTCTGTCAGGATATTGATTTATGGTGTTGAATGTTTCCTCTAATTTGTTCCATTTTGTGATGACAAAGGTGTCATCTAAGTAGCAGACCCAAAGTTTGGGTTGGCTGGATGGGAGGGCAACTTGTTCAAGTCTCCACCTTACTGCTTCCACTATGAGCCCTGGAATTGGTGATCCCATACGTGCTCCGATGACTTGTTTGTAGGTTTTGCTATTGAATGTGAAGTGGGTGGTGAGGCACAGGTCCACTAGCTTGGGGATGTTGTCTTTGCTGAAGAGGTTGGTGCTGTCTGGTGGTTGTGGTCCTGGTTTTCCTTGTGGTGATGCCAGTGTTTCTTTGGCCAGGTCGATGTTAATTGATGTGAAAAGGGCTGTAACATCAAAGGACACCATTATTTCATCCTCTTCTATGTTGGTGTCTTTAATGATGTTCAGGAATTCTTGGGTGGAGTGAATGGAGTGGTGTGAATCTTCAATTAGGTGGTTTAGTTTTTGGTGGAGCTCTTTGGCTGCTCTGTATGTTGTTGTACCAGGTAGGGAGACTATGGGTCTGAGGGGGGCCCCAGGCTTGTGTACTTTTGGTAATCCATAGAGTGTGGTGTGTTGGTTCCATCTGGTTTCACATTTTGGAAGTCTGTCCTGTTTAATTCTCCTGGGGGGGGGAGTTATTTTAAGTCCTGTTAGAAAGGATGAGATTCTGTTTAGCAGTTGTGGGGGTCAGGTTTTTCGGCACCTGCTGGTAAGTGTCAGTATCTGCAAGCAGAGCAGTTACCTTTCTAAGGTGGTTGGATTTTTAAAAAATAACGGTCATGCATCTCTTGTCTGTAGGTAGGATAATGATGTTTTTGTCTTTTTTAAGATTTTCTAAGGCTTTATTTTCTTGAGCATTAAGTGTGTTTCCACCCTTTCTTGGCCTAACGTAGGTGCAATAGCTTGTCTTTATGGGCTTCTGTGTTTCTTCTGAAAGACTGTTATTTTATAGATTAGATTAGATTACTTACAGTGTGGAAACAGGCCCTTCAGCCCAACAAGTCCACACCGCCCCGCCGAAGCGCAACCCACCCATACCCCTACATCTACCCCTTACCTAACGCTACGGACAATTTAGCATGGCCAATTCACCTGCCCTGCACATCTTTGTGACTGTGGGAGGAAACCAGAGCACCCGGAGGAAACCCACGCAGACACAGGGAGAATGTGCAAACTCCACACAGTCAGTCGCCTGAGGCGGGAACCGAACCCAGGTCTCTGGCGCTGTGAGGCAGCAGTGCTAACCACTGTGCCACCGTGCCGCCCAATATGGATTCAAATGCTGCAAGGAAGTCCTTTCTACTCACATCTCTGTAATTGTAGTTTAATCCTCTGACTAGGACTGCTTTTTCTGTATCTGTTTCTATACATACAGACAAAGAAGGACACCACTTTGACTGGGACAACACACACATCCTAGGGCCGGCGAAACAAAGACATGCCCAAGAATTCTTAGAGGCGTGGCATTCTAACCAGAACTCCATCAATAAACACAGCGATTCAGACTCTGTCTACCTCCCCTTGAAAAGGAAAAAAAATGAACCCAAAATGACATCACCCACCTTTAAGAAAACCAAGACCTCTAAATAGAGAGGCGGGACATACCACCAGTGCTTCACCAGAGAGTCACACTGGTGATGTTACCTAGTGTGGTGACGAAACGTCTGAAACCAAACCTTCCAGCTCAGCGAGCTAACTTACATACTTATTGTTTGCAGTGTTGTAATTCAGTAAGTGTCACTATCTGCTGCTCAATCCAAAGCTAAGTGTTTGCTTTCCATTTATCATTTCAGACCTTAATATCATTTAGAAGGAGAGAGCAATGTTCACTTATTTCTTTTATTGGATCTGCATTTCTCTCCTTTTATTTTTCCATATTTAACTCTTAATTCCCTTTATGCTTGCCAATTCTTGACCCTTTAAAAATTTTAGTCTCGTCAATGCAGATCTCTGCCTGTAGCTGGTATTTGCACCAAATAGACAATAGATGCAGGAGTAGGCCATTCTGCCCTTCGAGCCTGCACCGCCATTCAATATGATCATGGCTGATCATTCCTAATCAGTATCCTGTTCCAGCCTTATCTCCTTACCCCTTGACTCCACTATCTTTAAGAGCTCTATCCAATTCTTTCTTAAATGAATCCAGAGACTGGGCCTCCACTGCCCTCTGGGGCAGAGCATTCCATACAGCCACCACTCTCTGGGTGAAGATGGTGTCATGCATGCTTTTTCGTTTCCTTTATGCATCAATTTAGAGAAAGAAATGATGGAATTGACAGACATCTGGACACAGGTAAGTCTTACTGAATGTAAAAAATATTCCTGCTTTTTTAGCGTTTAAAAGCTGCATTTTATTTCTGGAAACATTTGGAATTATGCGTTTAGGATCATTTAAAACTGCCTTTTTGAAAATGAATGTTAAATTAGCGGTCTCTCCTACATGTTATTTTTAAAGAGACAAAGAAATCCAGAATACCGTTCACTATAAAACGCTCGCCTTTAATTTTACCTGTACTTGTAACTTCAGACTTTTCATTTTTAAGAAAGGTAGTCTTAGAAATTTACTGTATCTTGAAATAACTTATATTGCAATCAAAAAGAAATGAGTTGTTTTTTTTGAGGTCAATGGCCCATCTAAGGTTTGTACAGCTGTCTCTACTCACAAAAAAACTGAGATTGCTGATTATCAGGTTCTCTTTTGTCCAGATAGTCTTCAATAAATTTTCTCAGTATCTGGCACCAAGATATTAGATGGTAGACAGGCAGGAGGCTGGAAGAACACAGCAAGCCAGGCAGCATCAGGAGGTGGAGAAGTCAAAGTTTTGGGTGTAACCCTTTTCCAGGACCAGGGCCGGATGTGGGAGGGGGGGGAGCTGCAGATAAAGGGGGTAGGGTACTGAAGTGGGGATAAGTAAAGACAAGTTCAGGTTATGACCTGGTTGGTCAAGGGGAGGAATGTATCTGGTTGGTGGCTGGGAGGAGTGGAAGGAAGAGGGAGGAGCTAGCAAGAGTTTCAAGGAAAGGGAAAGGAGGTTACTTGAGATTGGAAAACTCGGTATTGAGATTGTAGCCTCCTCACACCCCCCCCCCCCCCAACCAACCCCCCCCCACCCTTCCACACCTCCCAGCCACCAACAGGATTCCTCTCATTGACCAACCAGGTTGTACCCTCTACCTGTCTTCACCTATCCCCACTTCAACACCCCCTCCCTGCCACTCCCTTTATCTGTAGCTCCCCTTATAAGCTACCCCAGTCCTGAAGAAGAGATATCTCCAAAACACTGATTTCTCCACCTCCTGTTCCTGCCTGGCTTGCTGTGCACTTCCAGCCTCCTGCCTGTCTACTTTGGATTCCAATATCTGCAGTATTATTTCTGTCTCTAACCTAGACATTCTGGTCCTTTTGCAGACAACAACCACTGGCAACCACAATGTGGTTTTGTCTCCAGAAGGGTGTTTTACCTGATGCTTATGTCATCCCTCATGAGGTAAGAAACTGGACATGGATATTGTGGTACGAAAGAATCCGACAAATAGGTCTTACAGTTAATTATGACGTACAATTCTTCTCAGGCACCTAAATGTCTGGGCTAATATTAGGCTCATAGGTTACAACAGAGAAGGATGCTTTCAGCAGTGTGTCATGCTTCAATTGATCTCAGATAAAGTAGGACAACTTTATACTCTCAGATCATGTGCTATGATACAATGATAATGACATGAGTTTATCTCTTAAAAGCAAATAAATGTACTACCCTTGGGGTATAACACATCACATGCTGGTAGCTACAAGGAGGAGTGAAAATGTAGGGATTGTTAGATTGGCATGTATAGACAAATTATTCCCCTTCCCACCACCCCTGGCTCTCACCCTGTATCCCAACCACTGCCAACAATCACCCCTGACTCCAGCTCATACATACATGGCTGCCTTCATGGCCACTTCTGGGTCAATGGGTGAAATGTTCCTTATTTATGTTTTTAAGAGTTCATTATTGTGGGCACTCGGTGAATTGCTCTTGCATAGGGCCAGGGCAAACAAGATGGGCCAATTCGCTTCCTTCTGCACTGTAAACATTCTTGATACTATGATTAACTCTGCCAACATTCATACACAGAGGTAACACCACCTGGGTAAAGGACCAATTTGCTATACCACCAGTTGACTGCATCTAACATTTCTCAGTGGCCGGATCAATTCCTCCCTGCAATGTTGATTGATCTTGACTTGGTAACCGCTGCCTACACTGGGGTTTGCAATCTCTGCCTGTGCCAGGAATCTACTACAAGATGATCCAACCCACTACCACACACTATGAGGAGTATCTACCCCTTAAACCACTGACGGTGTTGGGGGAAAACTGTAAGGATGTAGCTGCAAAAGCTCTTTTTCAATCAGGATGTCAGTTCGAGTTTCCCTATGTGACAATGTTATGGCTTTAAGAGGTGTATTTGATCTTTTTTCTTATGAAGAAAGGTTCAGACAGAGGTACAAAGTGGTTTGCTCAAAGCGAATGAAGTACACAGCTTGCGAAACTTTGGCTTTTCTTTTCAAAGTTGGAACAATAGAAGCAGCCTGAATGGGGGCAGGGGGGTCAATCTCTCACAGAACCAGGGGCTTTAGTTTTAATTTGATGCAGTTGTTGGAGTCTTGAAGCTGAATGTGGAAACTTTTATTCCTCTGTCTGTTCTAGCTAAAAGCTGTGGTTCTCTTCCTGCTGCCAGAATTGTGTGTGAGACAATCTATTTCACTGAATTTGCCTTTGCCAAGGGGGTGTTTATAGGATGTTACTATGGTGGAAGAGTTAATTGCTAAAATATAAAAATGATTTTGTTAAGCATTTCAATAGAGTTACAGTTGAACCAATTATTTTATTTTTATTTTGCCTGTATTTTAACTGTAGTGCAAAAATAAAGTGTGTTTTGATTGAAGTCAAGTAGTTTGACCAATTGAATTGTAGCTGGAATGCAATGTCTTACACTTAACTTTAAAATAAGAAAAGGTTAGGGTCTTGGCTATCTTCTTAATATATTTTGAGGGGGTTTGATTTGGTCCATAGCATCTCGCAGAGAGAAAATGGATTGTTGGACCTCAAGGGAACATCAAGAGATTTGCAAACCATAGCAGGAGTCAGAATAAAGGATTCAGAATGGTGGAGGCTGGCAGTAACAAATGAGGAGACTGTGGTATTGTGCATGGCCACGCATTATAATTCGTATTGGCATTCGGGCCAAATTAGTAAGTTGAAAAAAAATCCATTCTTCCAACTCAGAGATGCACCATCACATTTCCCTCACTTCATTACTGCTCCCTAAGTGTGTTCTACCTCATGCACTGACTAATTTATTGAGTGACTATAAAATCACCCCAGCAGTCAATATAAAACGCTGTTTGATTAAGCGAGCCAGATTAAAATGGGGTTCATAAATCAGTTGGCTAACACAACACCATAGGTATTTAAAGCTCTGTCAAGGATGCTTAAGGTCTGTGTGCCCTCATTTGCATAAGATATTACATTCGTGAGATATTCATTAGATCACTTGCTTCAAGTTATCCTCATTGATGCAGTGTGCAGGGAAATGCTGCTGAAAACATACTAAAACCATCATTAATTCAACAAGTACATGGTAAAAAAAATTGAATCAACTTGCATGTGTTATTACCCAAGTCTGGAGTAGATGGGAATTGACCCCGGGCTTCCTGGCTCAGAGGTAGGGACAATACCACTGCATCACAACAAAAGGTAAGTGGTATATGGGCAGGATTTCTCATTACAGAGGATTATATAGAACGTATGGTATATATGACTACTCTAGTCACCTCTCTTTTCTTTCCTCTTGTAACTGACCACAATAACCTTCTGTTCCTTTCCCCCTCTCTTGAAGATTACAGCGTCTTTGGTCTATTTAATTCTGTAGATGATTACATCATTGGTGTAGAAATTTATCGCCTTGTGTAGAGTGGCATGTACAAGTCTGTTCCATTGTACTGTACTATTTTAGTTTGGCGACTGATAAAGGACCAGGAATATGAAGTTAGTCCTGGCACTTGTCCAGGATAATGAAGGGATCTTGCCCGAAACGTCGATTCTCCTGCTCCTCAGACGCTGCCTGACCTGCTGTGCTTTTCCAGCACCACACTCTTGACTCGGAGCTCCACCATCTGCAGTCCTCCCTTTCTCCTGCTTGTCCAGGATAAGTTTGATCATGGAACCAGAATGCCTCTTCTGTTTGGAGATCTGGTGGGTTGTATTTATCAGAGACAACAGTTGTAGATCCACTTTTTGGGGGGGTTGGTGAGCTCATTTGGCTGGATGGCTGGTTTATGACGCCAGCAGAGTGGGTTCAATATCTTCACCAGTTTTGGAGAGGGTACAGACAAGGTTTGCCAGGATTTTGCCTGGTATGGGGATTTTATCTATGAAGAAAGGTTGGATAGATTGGGTCGGTTTTCATTGGAACACGGGAGGTTGAGGGGAAATCTGATACAAATTTATAAGATTGTGACTGGCATGGGTAGAATAGAAAATATAAGACTTTTTCCCAGGATGGAGGGGTCAATTACTAGGAGATACATGTTCAATGTGCAGGGGGGATGTTTAACAGAGATGCGCAATGCAAGTTTTTCCACAAAGGGTGGTGAGTGCCTGGGACGCGCTGCCAGGGGTGGTGGTGGAAGCAGACACAATAGCAGCATTCAGGAAACACCTAGATGGATACATGAATAGGAAGGGAATATCATAGTACCATAGAACTCCTACAGTGTGGAAACAAGCCCATTGGCCCAACAAGTCCACACCGACCCTCTGAAGAGTAACTCACCCAGATCCATTCCCCTGACTTCTGCACCTAACCTACACATCCCTGAACACTATGGGCAATTAGCATGGCCAATTCACCTAACCTGCACATCCTTGGATTGTGGGAGGTAACCGGAGCATCCAGAGGAAACCCACGCAGACTGAGAAGATTGTGCAAACTCCACACAGACAGTGGGCCCAAGGGTGGAATTGAGTCTAGGTTTCTGGTGTAAAGAGGCAGTTGTGCTAACCACTGAGCCACTGGATAGAGGGATACGGATCCTGTAGGTGAAGACAGTTTTAGAATGGATGGGCAAAATGGGTCAGCACAGACTTAGAGGACCAAAGGGTCTCTTCTTGTACTGTATCATTCTTACTGTTCTTTGTTCACCAACTGATCTTAGATTAGATTAGATTCCCGATAGTATGGAAACAGGCCCTTCGGCCCAACAAGTCCACACCGACCCTCCAAAGAGTAACCCATCCATACCCATTTCCCTCTGACTAATGCACCTAACACTATGGGCAATTTAGCATGGCCAATTTACCCTGACCTGCACATCTTTGGGCTGTGGGAGGAAACCGGAGCACCCAGAGGAAACCCACGCAGACACAGGGAAAATGTGCAAACTCCATACAAACAGTTGCCCAAAGCTGGAATCAAACCAGGGACCCTGGCGCTGTGAGGTAGCAGTGCCAACCACAGTGCCATCATGCCACTCCATTGTGTGTTTATTGTGAAGGGCTCTCCTTCTCAACCTCTCCCCTTGCCTGCGGCACTCTCAGGTTAAACCATCACCAGTTGCCTCTATTCTTAATGAGAAAGCAGCTCTATAGTCCAGTAGGACTATGGCGACTTTACCATTATTTGGTTCATCTTTGACCTGAATAGTGCTCATGCTCTTCCTTCTTCGTGCCATCCAAGTCTTCTGTTGGAGCAGCAGGAATGCATTTGAGTGAATGGGGAGTTGAGCCTACAACCTCCTTCCCAATAACAATGCGTAGGGAGCTAAACCATTGTGAATTGGGGTTGAACGCTGACTCAGGAGTGTAAGATGGTCAACATTGCTTTTTGATAGTAACGTCGTTACCATTCACACTCTTGTTTCATCTTCACCATTAATTTGTGGGTATCTAGGTGAGCGAGTTATATGGCCAAAGTTGTGTGATAGTAAATTGCAAGAAACTCACAAATTTTGGCCCATGGCCCAATAAGATAAGGTGTGGGATCCATTAAATGTGAAGATCTCTTGCAACTGCACAATCACTATCTCCAATGAAACTTCCATCCCCTCGGTCCAGCCTTGGCACCAGGATCCACAACAAGATCTGGTAATTTCCATGCAGATAGTCTTTGCATCAAACCTCATTAATCTCAGTCAGAGTCTTGCTAATTCCATAGCATTCAACATAAGAATTAGGAGCAGGACTAGGCAAGTCAGCCCTTTCAGACTGCCCTGCTATTTCATATGATCTTGATGATCTTATCTCGGCCTTAACTTCACCTTCTTGCCTGCCCTCCTTAACCTTTTAATCTGTTACTAATTAAACTCTATTTCCTCCTTAAATTTATTAAGTGTCCCAGCATCCACTACACTTCGGTGCAGTGAATCCCACAGATTCATGGTTCTTTGAGGAAAGTAATTTCTCCTCATCTCTGTTTTAAATCTATCACTTCTTCACCTAAAGCTATGACAAGAGACCAACAAAGATTTGTGGCCTATTTAAATCATGAAGTGAAGACCATAGGTGTTCACAAACCTTTCACAAACCTGTGTCACAGCTAATGCCTCCTTTCTACGATTAGGTCCCTGTGATCAATCTGAGTCGGGAGGTTTAATAAACTTCTCTGCGGTGTTCGTCCCTCTGTATTTGCAAATAATGCATGATTTCCAGTTGTGTTGAAGTCACCTCTGCAATAGGTAAGTGGTGATGATAGTTGATAGTTCTAGTTGAGAAGGAGCAGATAAATTGGACTTAACTTTTCAAATAATCTTTACTGTGCTTCCTGCCAGTGCCAGACCTGGTCTTTCAAATGCAATAACATGGTGGCTCCTTCACAAAAGCTCAGGGAGGTGAGAATAGCCTAATTAAGTTCATGCCATTCTGGTCTCCCTCCTATTGGAAAGATGTGGTGAAACTTAAAAGGGTTCAAAAAAGGTTTACAAGGATGTTGCCAGGGTTGACAGGTTTGATCTATAAAGAGAGGCTGAACAGGTTGGGGCTGTTTTCCCTGGAGCATTGGAGGCTGAGGGGTGATCTTATAGAGGTTTATAAAAGTATGAGGGGCATGGATGGGGTAAATAGGCAAAGTCTTTTCCCTGGGGTCGGGGAGACCAGAACTAGGGGGCATAGGTTTAGGGTGAGAGGAGAAAGATTTAAAAGGGACCGAAGGGACAACTTTTTCACACAGAGGGCTGTGTGTGTATGGAATGAGCTGCCAGAGGAAGTTGTGGAGGCTGGTACAATTACAAGATTAAAAAGGCATCTGGATGGGTATATGAATAGGAAGGGTTTAGAGGGATATAAGCCAAATGTTGGCAAATGGGACTAGATTGGGTTGGGATATCTGGTCGGCATGGATGAGTTGGACTGAAGGGTTTGTTTCCGTACTGTACATCTCTATGACTCTAAGTCAGGGAATGTCTAGTGCTTGATGATGTCCTCAGGAGCCGGCCATTCCTTGATTGGTTGTCCTTTTGGGGATCACCTCTGGTCCTGAATACATGCATCATATGTCCTAAACTCTCAATAGCTGGCTGCAAGGATTGTAGGTTGGTGAGTCTATGCTAAGCTTCATGTAGGTCCTGAAGAAGGGCTGATGCCCGAAACGTCGATTCTCCTGCTCCTTGGATGCTGCCTGACCTGCTGCGCTTTTCCAGCAACACATTTTCAGCTCTGATCTCCAGCATCTGCAGTCCTCACTTTCTCCTCCTTCATGTAGGTGTTGCCATGCAACCAGAACACACATATCATACATCATCTCTGTGACATACAATCAGGTCCAATCCTTCTAGGACATGGACATTGCCACATTTCCTACGACGCCATACACTATTTCATTAGCATCTCATTGTTGGTTGTAACCTCTTGGGTAAAGACAAAGTGGCTGCATTGTTACCAGACAATAGAACTGCTCTCTCGTCAAAGAGAGATAAGTGAGAGTGGTTTAACCTAAGGATTACCACATCTCAGGTGAAGGGAGAGATTGAGAAGACAAATGCTTCATAGTAGTTCCAGCTGGTGGGGATTTGAACCCACCCTGATAGGATTATGCTGTGTTGCACGTAGAACTAACCAAGACTACTTGCCATGCTCTACAAGCCACATATTCTGTCGATGAATAGTTCACATTATGCAAATCCTCAGATGACGAACAAGTTGTTTAGAGTTAATTTACAAGCTTTGACATTTCCGGATCACCTTCCAGGAATGTCGGAAAAGTCTTGGAGACCCCTCAAGTCCCTGCAACAGCCTAGTTTCCCTCCATCCATTTCTCTAATTAAATCCCATCTGCTCTCCAGAGCACCCTCTGGACATAGAAACCTGCTTCAACATCTTTCACAAGATTTTAATTACCTCTCAGGAGGAAACCTTCACCTGATAACATTCAGAGAAACTGTAAGATAGAACATTCACACTGATGGAGACTCATTAGCCACCTTGGGGATTGCAGAAAGACATCGGAAATATTCCCCAATGCATTAAATCTCCATTTAACTCTTTCTGGCTTGTGAAAAAATTAGAACTCTTAAAAAGCTGGGTATAGAATAGATTTCATGAACTTAATTGGCACAGCATTGGCTTTCCATCTCTGGCTAGGTATGGACAATTCCGGAGAGTCAAGGATTGAGGTGAAGTAAACGTGAAGGTTACAATGATTGCATTCCCAGCATCAAGGTCTCTACATTCCTGACTGACGTCAGGAAATTGATGGCAAGAAAATGAGAAATTGCTGGAAAAGCTCAGCAGGTCTGGCAGCATCTGTGGGGATAAAGCAGAGTCAATATTTCGAGTCCAGTAACCCTTGATCAGAACTGAGGGTTCCTGTATGGCAGATTGGTTAAGAAGCTAAAAGTCCATGGGATCCTGAGAAATTTGGCAACCTGGGCCCAATATTGGATTGATGGCAGGGAGCAGAGGGTGACTCAAACCTGTGTTCGGTGATGGGCCACAGGGTTTGTGACCTGGACCTTTGCTGTTTGTCGCATATGTTAACGATTGAGGCATGGATGTAGGAAGTACGATCAGTATATTCACAGATGATACATAAATTGGTGGGGCTGCTATATAGGGAGGAGGAGATAACAGAGTTGTCAGATGGGCTGAACAGTGTCAAATGGAATTTAATCCTGAGAGGTGTGAAATGATGCATATTGGGAGGACTGATAAGGCAAGGGAGTGAGCATTCAATGGTAGGACCCTCAGGAGTACAAAGGGTCAGAGATACCTCAGTGTGCATGTCCATAGATCCTTGAAGGCAACAGGACATTTTAATAAAGTGGCAACTTGGACAGATATTTTTATTAGACTAGATTAGCTACAGTGTGGAAACAACAAGTCTCACCAACTCTCTGAAGAGTAACCTACCCAGACCCATTCCCCTACCCTATATTTACCCTTGACTACTGCACCTAACACTATGGGCGATTTCTCATGGTCAATTCACCTAAACTGCACATCTTTGGATTGTGGGAGGAAACCGGAGCACCTGGAGGAAACCCACACAGACACAAGGAGAATGTGCAAACTCCACACAGACAGTTGCCCAAAGCGGAAATCAAACTCAGGTCCCTGGCGCTGTGAGGCAACAGTGCTAACCACTGAGCCATCGTGCCACCCATTAATCAAGGCATTGAATACAACTGCAAGGAGGTTATAATGGAGCTGTCTACAACTTCAGTTATGTCATCACCTGGAGTATTGTATGCAATTCAGGCTCTGTGTGTTGAGGTGGGTTCATTAAGTATATTCGAGGCAGAGATAGTCATATTTTTAATCAGGAAAGGAATCGAAGGTTATGGAGAAAAGGCAGGAATGTAGAGTTGTGACTTATCAGATTAGCCATGATCTCATTGAATGGCAGAGCAGACTCAAGTAAGATCTGCTTCTGCTCCTACATTTTACAAGTCAGTTACAGTCACCACACTCTAGGACGGAGGTGATTAGATTACTGACAGTGTGGGAACAGGCCCTTCGGCCCAACAAGTCCACACCGACCCACCAAAGCGCACCCATCCACCCCCCTAAACCTAACACTACAGGCAATTTAGCATGGCCAATTCACCTAACCTGCACATTTTTGGACTGTGGGAAGAAACCAGAGCACCCGGAGGAAACCCACGCAGACACGGGGAGAATGTGCAAATTCCACACAGTCAGTTGCCTGAGGCAGGAATTGAACCCAGGTCTCTGGTGCTGTGAGGCAGCAGTGTTAACCACTGTGCCACCGTGCCGCCCACGCAGTAGAGAAGCTGCAGAAGAGATTCACAGGTTATTGTCTGATTGGTGCCAATCAGATATGAAAAGAGACTAGATAGAGAGTCTCGAGAGGTGATGGCTCCATGTTATTATCACTGGGCTGTTCATCCAGAGGCTCAATTAATGTTCTGGAGACTTGGCTTTGAATCCCAATGTGGCAGATTGTGGAATTTGAAATCAATACTTTTCTTAAAATATAGTATTAAAGGTCTATTGATAACCATTAAACCATCATAAATTGTTGTAAAAGCCTATCTAGTTCACTAATGTCCTTTTGGGAAGGAAATCTGCCATCCTTACCTGGTCTATCCTGCATGTGACTCCAGTCCCATAGCAATGTGGCTGATTCTTACCTGCCCTCTCGACAATTAGGGATCGGCAACAAACGCTGGTCTAGCCAGTGATGCCCTCATCCTGGGGTCACGTTCCTTAGATCAGAGAAGGCTGAGGAGGTGATCTGATTAAGGTTACAGAGAGATGAGGAGCACAGATAGTGTAGGTAGCGAGAACCATAATAGAGGACCCATAATGAGGGGACATAGTTTTAATCTAAGCAGCAGAAGATTTAGAACAGTTTTGACAAAAATTTGAGGGTGGTGGGTATCTGGAATTCACTGTCCAAAACAGTGGTAGAGGTGGGAACCCTGAAGGCATTTAATAACTATTTAAAGGAACACTTGAAACGCTATAGCACTCACAGCCAAGGCCAAGTGGTGGAAATGTGATTAGAACAGAGTTTGTTGACAGGCATGGACATGATGGGCTAAATGGCCTTTTTCAGTTCTGTAAAAACACTATGACTCTACGACTCCCTGACACTTAAATCCATCTCTGCCGCAGCTTCCTGCAGTCTTTCTCCATTTGAATTATATTCAGCTTATCTCTCCTTCCTCACAATAACTTCACATTTACCTGCATTATGTTTCATCAACCATGTTTTTGCCGACTCGATTAATCTGTCCCTATCCCTCCACAGATTCTTTGCGTCAAGCTCAGTATTTGTATTCCCACCTGTATCTGTGTCATCTGCAGCTTGACTGTAGGACATTCACATCTGTCATCCAAGTCATGTATATAATGGTGGCCCCAGCACTAATTCCTGTGACAGACCACTAGTTACAGGTTGTCATCCTGAAAATGTTCCTTTTATCCCAACGTTCTATCTTCTATTAGTTAGCTAAAAGTCTATTCATACTAATACAACCCCCAACACCAGGATTCTTAACACTCTACAGTGTCGTGTCTAAGACCTCCCTCTTCACATCACTTCACACCGGTGCCTTCCCCCTTATCAATATCAGAATTAGATGTTCAATTCAATTCATCATGATTTATATGAATCTCACTGCTTACACATTAGGACCCCATCGCCACCTGCCCCCTCATCCCCTCCCCCAACAAAACATTTTGCATCCAATACAGTGTAATTTTGAGGAAGGGTCGCACCAGACTCGAAACATTATTTCTCTCTCCACTGATTCTGCCGCAGTTTTCTCTGGCATTTTCTGTTCCTGTCTCAGAACTCCAGCATCCACAGCACTTCCCTTTCTTTACAATACAGGCGCTGTTGTTTTACAGTAAGATCCCACAAACAGCAACAACAAGAAAAGAAAACAGAGAAATTACCAACTATTTCAGAACATGCATGTATCTCTGACAGAAAGTCTCCCATGCTGATATTTCAATGCCCTTTGTAGTGTAGTGTATGCTTACACTACGCACATTAGACATTAAATAAAGGCCATTCCTAGCCCGTCAAAGGGATGGAAGACATCTTGCAGCGCAGCTTCTATAAGGAGTGAACAATCCCGCTACTGATGTGGTTAAAAGACCATAAGACCATAAGAGATAGGAACAGAAATTAGGCCATTCAGCCCATCAAGTCTGCTCCGCCATTCAATCCTGGCTGACAAGTTTCTCAACCCCATTCTCCCACTTTCTCCCCATAATCCTTGATCCCCTTGACAATCAAGAACCTATCTATCTCCATCTTAAATACAGAGGAACCCAATTATCTGAAGTACAGAGGCAGGGAGTATTTTGTTCGGTTAATAGAATTCTAGATAACCGAGTGCCGAATAACATAGTTCAGACAAGCATCTAGACATTGCATCTTGCTGGATAATCCAATATTTGGATAATTGAATGCCAGGTAATCAAGGTTCCTCTGTATACTCAATGACCTGGCCTCCACAGCCTTCTGTGGCAGTGAGTTACATAGATTCCCCACTCTCCGGCTGAAGAAGTTTCTTCTTATCTCCGTTCTAAAAGGACTTCCCTTTACTCTGAGGCTGTGCCCTTGGGTCTTAGTCTCTCCTACCAATGGAAACATCTTCCCAACATCCATTCCATCCAGGCCATTCAGTATTCAGTAAGTTTCAATTGGATCCCCCCCTCATCCTTCTAAACATCACCAAGTATAGAATCGTAATCCTCAAATGTTCTTCATATGTTAAGCTTTTCATTTCTGGGACCATTCACGTGAACCTCCTCTGAACCCGCTCCAGGGCCAGTATCTCCTTCCTGTGGTATGGTGCCCAAAACTGCGCACAATACTCCATAAAATGACCAGAGCATTACAGAATCTCAGAAGTATATCCCTGCTTTTATGTTCAAGTCCTTTCAAAATAAATATCATCATTTGCTTTCCTAACTACTGACTCAACCTGCAAGTTTACCTTGAGAGAACCTTAGACTAGAACTCCCAAGTCTCTTTGCCCTTCAGACTTCTGAATTTTCTCCCAGTTTAGAAAAATAGTCGATTTTTTTTACCAAAGTGCATGACCTCCCATTTCCCACATTGTATTCCACATCAGGCACTTCTTTGCCCACTCTCCTAACCTGTCTAAATACTTCTACAGCCTCCCTGCCTCCTCAATACTGCCTGTCTCTCTATCTATCTTTGTATCATCTACAGACTTAGCCAGAATGCCCTCGGTTCCTTCATTTAGATCATTAATGTGATCATTAAAGATATGATCACTTACCACAGTACTCTTTAATCAAATACAGTCATGGGACGTTGCTTTCATTGGCTAGTGCCACAAGAACTCATTGTTCATTTCTAATTATCCAAAGGGTCTATGGAATCCATACAGTGTGGAAGCAGGACATTCAGCCCATCAAATCCACACCAAACCTCCAAAGAGCCTCCCATCCAATCCCTGTATTTCCCATGGCTAACCCACCTAGCCTGCACATTCCTGAACACTACAGGTAATTTAGCATGGCCGATGCATCTAACCTGCACATCTTTGGACTGTAGGAGGAAACCAGAGCACCCAGAGAGGACCTACACAGACAGAGGGAGAACATGCAAACTCCACACAGACAGTTGGCTGAGGATGCAATTGAACCCAGGTTGCTAGCACAGTGAGGCAGCAGTGCTAACCACTGAGCTATCGTGCTACCCACATTAACTACATTGTTGTGGCTCTGGAGTTACATACAGGCCAGACGTGATGAGGAAGGCAGATTTCTGCTTCGCACAATGAGATTGATAAAGCAAACAATTTCTATGACACCCATCAGTGACCCCCTGGTCACCATTAGATGAGCATTTTAATGAATTCAATTTGCATCATCCTCCCTGGTGGGATCCAAATCCATATCCTTAGATCATCAGCCTGACTTTCAGGATTATAAATCTGGTGACATTACCATTACACCACTGAATCCCCTTGCGTGGGGGCTGGTTGACTGCCACGTTTCCTAAATTACAATGTAACACAAATTACAATTTGACCACAATTCCTAAAAAAAAAGACTTCATTGCCTGTTAAAGCCTTCTGAGATGCCCTGAGGTTGTGAAGGATGTTACTTAAATGCAAGTTTTAGTCCACAGAAAGCAGAAACATCCTTTCATGACTGACGCAGTTAATGGGCAAGTTAAACCCATGCTCTGTGCTCTTCCTCACATCTGATATAAATTGTAAATGAAAGATTAGACAAGCCCTGACAGGTATAATTCATTTTTACATCCCCTACTGATGCCAACAGGAGCCAGCTCCACAGCTTCCCACACATTCCTGAAATCATTTGGGATCAAGATAAATTACCACCTCTGCCACAGTGAATACACTTCATTTTCAAAATCGCTTCTTCAAAGAACAAAGCACTTCGACTGAAGTATTTGATTTACAGGGTCTGTGAGCATGAATGATTGATGAATGCGAGAGGCTAGCAATCTCCAGATTGCACCTAGTCAAAACATGCAGAAGTATTTACAACGAGCAAATACTCCGACTGTTAATATAACCCCACTGCTTTCGAAAAGCATTAAGATTGTACTCCTAATTATTATTTTTTTCCTTATATTTTAATGATAGAATATTGATCATGTAGTATGTATCCAAAAATTAAGTGCAAAATCCAGGATAACACTCCAGTGCAGTACCTGAGGGGTTGCTGCACTGTCTGAGTCTCAAATCTTTGGCTGCAATATTGAAAAAACACTGAAAGTAATTTATCTCAAAGGGTTTTGTTTGATAGTGATCCTTGAAGTATCGTCTTGCATCCTGCTACATAAAGGCAGCATGTTGTTGATACCAAGCTGTTTAAGATAATTTACAGATTATCCAGAGAGACAAAGATTGTAAACAAAAAATGCAGTAGATCACTATCATTCAGGCAGCATCCGTGGAGAGAGAGCAAGCTAACATTTTGAGTATAAATGACTGTTCACCAGGTCTGACAAAGAGTCAGCTAGGCTCGAAACATTAGCTTGCTCTCTCTCCACCGATGATGTCTGACCAATAATGATTTACAGCATTTTTTGTTCTCAGTATAGATTCCAACATCTACAGTAATTTGCTCCTATAGAGAGATGAAGAGTATTTGTTCTCACAGGGTAAGTTCATATGGTCTAGAATGCATTGCCAGATAGGGATCACTTAGATAGCTCTTTCAAAAAGCCAGCATAAACACAATGGGCCAAATGGACTGTTTCTGTGCTGAATGTTAATTCTGAGAAACATGTTAAATGATGTAGAAGGTCGCAGGTAGGATGAGTAAATACATAGATGACAGAGAAACTTGTGGTGTGGTAAACAGCGAGGAGGAAAACCTTAGACAGCAGCACAAAATAGACAGGCTGGTCAGATGAGCAAATGGAATTTAATTCTGAAAAGTGTGAGGCGACGCACATTGGGAGGACTAACAAAGCAAGGAAGCACACGTTGAATTGTCAAATCCTGGGAAGTACAGAGGATCAGACGGACCTTGGTATGCATGCCCATAGAAGAGGATATGTAGGCAAGATGTTTAGGAAGGCGTAAGGGGCGCTCTGGGTGGAATGCTGTTGGAAGATCAGTATAGGCTTGATGGGCCGAATGGCCTGCTTCCACACTGTAGGGATTCTATTTCTAAAAGAAAAAGTCAGTTGGGCCACAGCTGGAGTACTGTGTGCAGTTCTGGTCAGTGTGTGGTGACCCTCAGGTTAAATCACTACCAGTTGTCTCCCTCCAATGAGAAAGCAGCCCTAAGATTCAATCAGAATATGGTAATGTTCCCTTTTATGATAGGAAGGAGGTGATTTAACTAGAGGGGGATTCACCAGGATGATGTCTGGGCTGGAGTGATTCAGCGATGAAGAGAAACTCAATAGGCTGTTTTTTTTTCTAAGACAAGGAAAGCTGAGGGGGAATCTTACTGAGGGACACAAAATCATGAGGGACACAGAAAGTAAAAAGCTTTTCCCATGAGTGGAGGGGTCAATAACCGGGGGGTCATGTATATAGCTTCCAAAGCATGCAGGTATGTCACAGTGTAACCTTGGCTGTTAATGGTAAATGTTAATTTTAAACTGGCTGTAGTGAAATGCTCAGCACACTCAGATTATTCAGCAATTGCAGAATTGCATCTAATGTTGGACCCTGGTTTGAATTGTGAAACCATGACGGGTCAGTTACTCTTGCTGTGAATAGCCAGTCCAGTCTGTTTGGAAAGCTTTGTTAACTGTTGGAGCTACCACCAGAACCATTATTCACTCAAGGAGCTCAACCTCTGAGAAACTGTGGTCCATGCCCTCAGCACAACCTACTGAGAGACTGATCAATTGATTCTTGCAGCTGTTGCCTGTAAGACATCTGGACGATAAATTCCAAAATTCACAAAACTGTCTTCCATTTTTACCCATGATGTTGCTTCGGTCCATTTCAGTCAAGCCTGAAGTGTTCATTCTGTGCGATCCCTTGTTTTCCGTGTCTACCTTTATTTTCATTGCTTGCTTTTTTTGTTATTCATTGAAGGGATGAAGGCATCACTGGCTAGGCCAGCATTTATTGCTCAGAGGCCAGTTAAGGGTCAACTGCATCGCTGTGGTTCTGGAGTCACAAGAAGGCAGTTTTTTAACTTAAAGGACATCAGTGAACCAGATGGGTTTTCCGACAATTGATTATTCTTAATTCCAAAATTTTATTGAATTCAAATTCCACCATCTGCTGTGGCAGGATTTGAACCCAGGTCGCCAGAACATTTGAAGTTGTTGAAAAAGCTCAGCAGATCTGGCAGCATCTATGAAGAGAAATCAGAGTTAGGGAAATCAGTTTGGCAAAACGGAGACATGAGATAGCTTTGGCAAATAGAATTAAGGAGAATCCAAAGGGTCTTTACAAATATATTAAGGGCAAAAGGATAACTCGGGAGAGAATAGGGCCCCTCAAAGATCAGCAAGGTGGCCTTTGTGTGGAGCCACAGAAAATAGGGGAGATACTAAACGAGTAGTTTGCATCAGTACTTACAATGGAAAAGGATATGGAAGATATAGACTGTAGGGAAACAGATGGTGACATCTTGCAAAATGTCCAGATTACAGAGGAGGAAGTGCTGGATGTCTTGAAATGGGTAAAGGTGGATAAATCCCCAGGACCTGATCAGGTGTACCCTAGAACTCTGGGAAGCTAGAGAAGTGATTGCTGGGCCTCTTGCTGAGATATTTGTAACATCGATAGTCACAGGTGAGGTGCCGGAAGACTGGAGGTTGGCTGATGTGGTGCCACTGTTTAAGAAGGGTGGTAAGGGCAAGCCAGGGAACTATAGACCGGTGAGCCTGACCTCGGCGGTGGGCAAGTTGTTGAAGGGAATCCTGAGGGACAGGATGTACAAGTATTTGGAAAGGCAAGGACTGATTAGGGATAGTCAACATGGCTTTATGCGTGGGAAATCATGTCTCACAAACTTGATTGAGTTTTTTTGAAGATGTAACAAAGAGGATTGATGAGGGCAGAGTGGTGGATGTGATCTATATGGACTGCAGTAAGGCAGTTGACAAGGTTCCCCATGGGAGACTGATTAGCAAGGTTAGATCTCATGGAATACAGGGAGAACTAGACATTTGGATACAGAACTGGCTCAAAGATAGAAGGCAGAGGGTGGTGTTGGAGGGTTGTTTTTCAGATTGGAGGCCTGTGACCAGTGGAGTGCCACAAGGATCGGTGCTGGGTCCTCTACTTTTTGTCATTTATATAAATGATTTGGATGCGAGCATAAGAGGTAGAGTTAGTAAGTTTGCAGATGACTCCAAAATTGGAGGTATAGTGGACAGCGAAGAGAGTTACCTCACATTACAATAGGATCTTGACCAGATGTGCCAATGGGCTGAGAAGTGGCAGATGGAGTTTAATTCAGATAAATGTGAGGTGCTGCATTTTGGGAAAGCAAATCTTAGCAGGACTTATACATTTAATGGTAAGGTCCTAGGGAGTGTTGCTGAACAAAGAGACCTTGGAGTACAGGTTCATAGCTCCTTGAAAGTGGAGTCACAGGTAGATAGGATCGTGAAGAAAGCGTTTGGTATGCTTTCCTTTATTGGTCAGAGTATTGAGTTTAGGAGTTGGGAGGTCATGTTGTGATTGTACAGGACATTGGTTAGGACACTGTTGGAACATTGTGTGCAATTCTGGTCTCCTTCCTATCGGAAAGATGCTGTGAAACTTGAAAGGGTGCAGAAAATATTTACAAGGATGCTGCCAGGGTTGGAGGATCTGAGCTATAGGGAGAGGCTGAACAGGATGGGGCTGCTTTCCCTGGAGGCTGAGGGGTGACCTTATAGAGGTTTACAAAATTATGAGGGGCATGGATAGGGTAAATAGGCAAAACTTTTTCCTGGAGTGGGGGAGTCCAGAACTAGAGGGCATAGGTTTAGGGTGAGAGGGAAAAGATATAAAAGAGACATACGGGGCAACGTTTTCACACAGAGGGTGGTACGTGTATGGAATGAGCTGCCAGAGGAAGTGGTGGAGGCTGGTACAATTGCAACATTTAAAAGGTATTTGGATGGGTATATGAATAGGAAAGGTTTGGAGGGATATGGGCCGGGTGCTGGCAGGTGGGACTAGATTGGGTTGGGATGGTGCAGGAGGGAGGGTTTTGGATTCTTGGATAATTGGGGCTCATTCTGGGGGAGGTGCGACCTCTACAAGTAGGATGGTCTTCATCTGAACCAGAGGGGTATCAATATCCCGGGGGTGGGGGGGGGGGGGGGGGGGGGGGGGTGGAGATGCGCTAAGGCTATTGGAATGGGTTTAAACTAATCCAGCAGGGGGATGGCAACCAAAATTGTAGTTCGAGTATAGAAAAGGTTAAGAGTAGGGAGGTCCAAAATCAAGTTTCAGGCACACAAGATGGCACCGGCAGGCAAGAAGTTAGTTTGAAGTGTGTCTACTTCAACGCCAGGAGCATCCGGAATAATGAACTTGCAGCATGGGTTGGTACCTGGGACTTCGATGTTGTAGCTATTTCAGAGACATGGATAGAGCAGGGACAGGAATGGTTGTTGCAGATTCCAGGATTTAGATGTTTCAGTAAGAACAGAGAAGATGGTAAAAGAGGAGGTGTGGCATTGTTGGTCAAGGACAGTATTACAGTTGTAGAAAGGATGTTTAGGGACTCGTCAACTGAGGTAGTATGGGCTGACATTAGAAACAGGAAAGGAGAGGTTACCCTGTTGGGAGTTTTTTATAGGCCTCCGATTAGTTCCAGAGATATAGAGGAAAGGATAGCAAAGATTATTCTTGATAGGAGTGAGAAAGACAAGGTAGTCGTCATGGGGGACTTCAACTTTCCAAATATTGACTGGGAACACTATAATACGAGTACTGTAGATGGGTTCATCATTTTTATAAACAACCTGGGGAGGGCGTAGCAGGGTGGGTTAGTAAATTTACAGACGACACTAAGGTTGGTGGAGTTGTGGATAGTGACAAAGGATGTTAGAGGTTACAGATACACATAGATAAGCTGCAGAGCTGGGCTGAGAGGTGGCAAATGGAGTTTAATGCGGACAAGTGTGAGGTGATTCACTTTGGTCGGAGTAACCGGAATTCAGAGTACTGGGCTAATGGTAAGATTCTTGGTAGTGTAGATGAGCAGAGAGATCTCAGTGTCCATGTACATAGATCCTTGAAAGTTGCCACCCAGGTTGACAGGGTTGTAAAGAAGGCATACAGTGTTTTAGCTTTTATGAATACAGGGATCGAGTTCCGGAACCATGAGGTTATGCTGCAGCTGTACAAAGCTCTGGTACGGCCACACTTGGAGTATTGTGTATAGTTCTGGTCACCGCATGATAAGAAGGATGTGGAAGCTTTGGAAAGGGTGCAGAGGAGATTTACTAGGATGTTGCCTGGTATGGAGGGAAGGTCTTACAAGGAAAGGCTGAGGGACTTGAGGCTGTTTTTATTAGAGACAAGGTTGAGAGGTGACTTAATAGAGACATATAAGATAATCAGAGGGTTAGATAGGGTGGACAGGGAGAGCCTTTTTCCAAGTATGGTGATGGTGAGCACAAGGGGGCATAGCTTTAAATTGAGGGGTGATAGATAAAGGACAGATGTCAAAGGTAGTTTCTTTACTCAGAGAGTAGTAAGGGTATGGAATGCTTTGCCTGCAACAGTAGCAGATTCACCACCTTTAAGTACATTTAAGTTGTCATTGGACAAGCATATGGACGTACATGGAATAGTGTAGGTTAGATGGACTTCAGATTGATATGACAGGTCGGCGCAACATCGAGGGCCGAAGGGCCTGTACTGCGCTGTAATGTTCTATGTTCTATGTTCTATGTTCTATGGTCCGTATGGACGGGTTGGAATGAAGGGTCTGTTTCCATGCTGTATGTCTCTATGACTCTATAAGCGATGACTGGACCCCAACTGATTTCTCTTCACAGACCTGCTGAGCTTTTCCAGCAACTTCTATTTTTATTTCTGATTTACAGCATCCACAGTTCTTTCCCCAGAACGTTACCTGTGTCTCTGGAGTAACAACTCAGCGATAATACCACTAGGCCATTGCCTCCCCCTCCTCATCCCTTGCTCATCTGGTTCTGGAAGGGCTAAATCTACAAAGCATAATCTGTCCCATGTTAAATTAAGCTTGGACATCTGTGGTCTTCCGATTCATGCTGGGGAACTTAATTGACATCTTTGCGTTTTTCCCTGTCTTTTGTAAATGGTATCAAAGTGTGGGGGGGGGGGAAATTTACAGTAATAAGTCTTTAAAGCTACACTGGTGGGGATTCAGCAACAGCTGCTGTGTAGCTTTTACATTTCTCTGTTCAGCTTTCAGCTGTTTGGTTTTATCTCCCTTTTCCTTTGTGCATGGAACTCTCACACAAAGTTCTCTTGATGTTCCAGCAGGTTCTACAGCCCAATTTAAAAATAGCCAACCACTGAGACAGCCATCTGCTCACAATTTCTATGCTCACTGTTTAACCAGCACCTTATATGTAATGATAAGATTCTCTGGCATCCCAGTGTAAATGTAAGACCATAAGACAGTAAGACATAGGAGTGGAAATAAGGCCATTTGGCCCATTAAGTCCACTCCACCATTCAATCATGGCTGATGGGCATTTCAATGCCACTTACCTGCATTCTCCCCGTAGCCCTTAATTCCTTGCGAAATTAAGAATTTATCAATCTCTGCATTGTATATAACATCCTGGCCTCCGCTGCACTCCGTGGCAATGAACTCCACAAGCCCATCACTCTCTGGTTGAAGAAATATCTCCTCATGTCCATTCTAAATTGAGCCCCTCTAATTCTAAGTCTGTGCCCATAGGTCCTAGTATCCCTGCCTAACAGAATCAAATTCCTAGCGTCTGCCTTTTCTCAGCCTTGCATTATCTTGTAAGTTTCTATTAGATCTCCCTCAACCTTCTAAACTCTAATGAATATAACCCCAGGATCCTCAGCCGTTCCTCATATGTTAGACCTACCATTCCAGGGATCATCCGTGTGAATCTCTGCTGGACACGCTCCAGTGCCAATATGTCTTTCCTGAGGTGTGGGACCCAAAATTGGACACAGTACTCCAAATGGGGCCTAACCAGAGCCTTATAAAGTCTCAGTGGCACATCGCTGCTTTTATATTCCAACCCTCTTGAGATAAATGGCAACATTACATTTGCTTTCTTAACCATGGACTCAACCTGCAAGTCAACATTTAGAGAATCCTGGACTGGCACTCCCTTTGTATTTTGGCTTTATGAATTTTCTCACCATTTAGAAAATAGTCCAGGCCTGTATTTTTTTTTCCAAAGTGCAAGACCTTGCATTTGCTCCCGTTGAATTTCATCAGCCATTTTTTGGACCACTCTCCTATACTGTCTAAATCTTTCTGCAGCCTCTCCACCTCCTCAGAACTACCTGCCTGTCCACCTAACTTTGTATTATCAGTGAACTTCACCAGAATGCCCCTAGTCCCCTCATCCAGATCATTAATATATAAAGTGAACAGCTGCAGCCCCAACACTGAACCCTACGGGACACCACTTGTCACTAGCTGCCATTCCGAAAAAGAACCTTTTATCCCAACTCTCTGCCTTCTGTCAGACAGCCAATCCTCAATCCATGCCAGTAACTCACCTCGAACACCATGGGCCCTCACCTTACTCAGCAACCTCCCATGAGACACCTTATCAAAGGCCTTTTGGAAATGTTGGTAGATAACACCCATTGGGTTTCCCTGGTCTAACCTACTTGTTACCTCTTCAAAGAATTCTAACAGGTTTGTAAGGCACGACCTCCCCTTACTAACTCCATGCTGACTTGTTCTAAAATGACCCTCCACTTCCAAGAATTTAGAAATCTCATCCTTAACGATGGATTCTAGAATTTTACCCACAACCAAGGTTAGGCTAATCAGTCTATGATTTTCCATGTTTTGTCTTGATCCTTTCTTGAACAAGGGGGTTGACTTCTGTAATACCTCGAATCTTGTCTGAGACATTTCCCTGTGGTTTTCAAATTGCACTGCTGCCTTTGTATTTTTGTTACAAAATTTCTGCTGATTACCATGTCATATTCTTTGATTTGATTTGATTTATTGTTATCATACATACCTGAGTACAGTGAAAAGGTTTTTTGTTTTGTGAGCAGTACAGGCAGATCATAACATTCAAGGACATACATTTCAGAGGGTGTTCAGACAGAGTGAGGCATACAAAGTTACAGCTGCACAGGAGGTGCACAAAACAAGATCACTGTTATTTGAAATTAGGAAGTCATACAGCAGCCTAATAATGGCAGGGAAGGTACATGCTTTCAAGCTTCTGTACCTTCTGCCTAATGGATCATATTGGATTACCACTCTCATACTGGAGTGGTAATTCAGCTTAGGTTCAACTTACTTGAAAATTTCAAACTGATAGCTTAGAGTTACGGAACAATTTATATTCACATCTTTAGACCAGCATAGAGCTGTTTGGAGTCCTTATTTCTGCTGATCATTTGGTGTCTTCCTGATTCATGGCTCATTAATATTCCCATCTCTTAAAACAGTAAGACATCTTATCCCCATATTCCTCTGTCCCTTTAATATACTCAATGAAATTCCAGAAACTCACAGCCCTTAGGGTGAAACTTCTCATTCCAGTACGAAATAGCTCAACTCTTATTCTGAGGTTATGACTCTTAGTGGTAGCAATCTATTTAAAGATTAAGAATTATACAATTCATTGAGAATTGAGGGCACCATTCAGGGAGGCATGGTGGCTCAGTGATTAGCGCTGCTGCCTCACAACCTTATGTGTCTGTCTGTGCGGAGTTTGCACATTCTCCCCGTGTCTGCGCGGGTTTCCTCCGGGTGCTCCAAAGGTGTGCAGGTCAGGTGGATTGGCCATGGAAAGTTGCCCATAGTGTCTAGGGTTAGCTTTGGTAAACATGAGATTACAGGGATAGGGTGGGATACTCTTTGGAGGGTCATGCAGACTTGATGGGTTGAATGGCTTCATTCCACACCCACAGGGATGTTATGAAATCATGCATAAATTCCTGAGCAAGATCCATTCTCCTCATAGCACTATTGCCCCATATATCAATCTAGTCAGCCTTTGTTGTAGCCTCTTAAAGGCAAATATACCTTACCTTAAAGTTAAAAAAAGCATGCAGCACTTCTGGTGTGATCTCACTATAATGTTTTTTTCACCTATACTCCAAACACCTTACAATAAAGGTGTTTATAAAATTTGCTTGTCTACAGTCTTTGCCTCAGTACAAACAGCAGTGGACAAGCAGGAGGCTGGGAGAACACAGCAAATCAGGCAGCACCAGGAGGTGGAGACATTGACGTTTCAGGTGTAACCTTTCTTCACTATAAACAGCAGCTCACGTTTTCTAAACTTATAGTGTCTGAAATGTTTGCTCCCTGGGACTCTGTGTCAACGTGAGATTGAGTTTGGAGTTACTCCAGACTCCTGGCTCCTGACTCTGAGCATCAGATATCTTCCAACAGCCCTCACAACCCTCAAAGCTGACCTGTCCTGAACTTTGTGGTAAACTTTGTTGCTTATCTCTCAGCAGCCTAACATTAGAGCCTCGTTCAATTTTACTGATGGCCACAGCCATGTGTTCATGTTAACTCCACTGTGTGAAGAGATGTGTCAATTCCTGCTGTCACTTTGTTATACCAGTTAGACATGTAAGAAAAGTCCCTTCTACCTGTAAAGACAATCTCTCCTTATTTATTCTGTTCTCATGATTTGAGCACCTAAAGTAATAAAGGGGGAGGTGAAAACATAGTGGTATTGCTGGAGCGTTATTCCAGAGACTCAGGTCATGTTCTGGAGACCTGCCATCAAACCCTGTGATGATAGAATTTGAATTTAATCAAAAAAACAATCTGGGGTTAGCAGTCTAATGGTGACTGTAAATCCATTGCTTTTCCTTTTGTTATGAAAAACCCATTTGGTTCATTTAGGTTTCTTTAGGGAAGGAAACTGCAGTCCTTACTGCTCTGGCCCCATGTATGTCTCCAGACCCACAGCAATGTGGTTGACTCTTAACTGGTGGGATTATAAGTATCATTTGAATTGTTTATCTCCTGTGTTTGGGGAGGCAATGGCCTCAGTGGGATTATTGCTAGACTATTAATCAAGAAACTCAGCTCATGTTTTGGGAACCTGCGTTCAAATCCCATCTTGGCGATGGTGAAATTTAAACTCTATAAATGGAATTAAGAGTCTAATTAGATTAGATTACTTACAGTGTGGAAACAGGCCCTTCGGCCCAACAAGTCCACACCGCCCCGCCAAAGCGCAACCCACCCATACCCCTACATCTACCCCGTTACCTAACACTACGGGCAATTTAGCATGGCCAATTCACCTGACCTGCACATCTTTGGAGTGTGGGAGGAAACTGGAGCACCCGGAGGGAACCCACGCAGTCATGGGGAGAACACGCAAACTCCACACAGTCAGTCACCTGAGGCGGGAATTGAACCCGGGTCTCTGGCGCTGTGAGGCAGCAGTGCTAACCACTGTGCCACCGTGCCGCCCACAAATGATGACTGTGAAACCATTGTCAATTGTTGGAAAAGGCCATCTGGTTCACTACTGTCCTTTAGGGAAGGAAACTGCCTTCCTTACCTGGTCTGGCCTACATGTGACTCCAGACCCACAGCAATGTGGTTGACTCTTAACTGCCCTCTGAGCAATTAGGGATGGACAGTAAATGCTGGCCTAGCCAGAGATGCCCACAATCATTGAATGAATATTGAAAACAAATACAGAAAAGAAGGCCATTCAACCCATTATTCCTTTACTATCTCCTGAAAGATTTGCCCAGTCAGTCCTATTCTCCAGCCTCATCACCATGACCTTCTATTTCCGTCACATTCAAATAAATATCCAGCTCTCTTTTGAAACATCCTGCACTCTCCCAGGCAGCTCATTCCAAATCCTAATGACTCTCTGAGTAAAGATGTTTCTCCTCATCTCACTCCTAGCTTTCTTGCTGACAATCGTAAAACTGTGACCCATAGTTACTGACATACCAACCAGTGGAAACAGAAAGTCCTTCTTTACTCTGTCAAAATTGCTCATAATTTTGTACACATCAATTAGGTCACTTCTTCATCTTCCATGCTCCAAGAAGAACAAGCCCAATTTCTATAATCTTTCCTTATATCTAAAATCCATCATTCCTGTATCATTCCAGTAAACCTCTTTTGCACCCACTCCAAGGGTTTAACATCCTTCCTTAAATAAGTTGTCCAGAACTCAACACAATTTTCCAAATGTGGTCTGACCAAGGATTTGGAGCTATCTTGCATCTCTTGTGTTTATTCTCTATGTGTTTATTCTCAATGCCTTTATATATAAACGCAAGGATCCCATCAGCCTTCCCATAAACTTCTACCAAATCTTCTCTCCTCCAGCAAGGGCAGGCCCATCATCTTCCATCTTTTTTCTGCAACAGAAGTGCCTCATCCCTGGAGCCATTCTTGTGAATCTTTCCTACATCCTCTCCCTAGACTGGCTCAAAGGTAGAAGACAGAGGGTGGTGATGGAGGATTGTTTCTCAGACTGGAGGCCTGTGACCAGTGGAGTGCCACAAGGATCAGTGCTGGGTCCTCTACTTATTGTCATTTACATAAATGATTTGGATGCGAGCATAAGAGGTACAGTTAGTAAGTTTGCAGATGATACCAAAATTGGAGGTGTAGTGGACAGCGAAGAGGGTTACCTCAGATTACAACAGGATCTGGACCAGATGGGCCAATGGGCTGAGAAGTGGCAGATGGAGTTTAATTCAGATAACTATGAGGTGCTGCATTTTGGGAAAGCAAATCTTAGCAGGACTTATACATTTAATGGTAAGGTCCTAGGGAGTGTTGCTGAATAAAGAGACCTTGGAGTGCAGGTTCATAGCTCCTTGAAAGTGGAGTCGCAGGTAGATAGGATAGTGAAGAAGGTGTTTGATATGCTTTCCTTTATTGGTCAAAGTATTGAGTACAGGAGTTGGGAGGTCATGTTGTGGCTGTACAGGACATTGGTTAGGCCACTGTTGGAATATTGCATGCAATTCTGGTCTCCTTCCTATCAGAAAGATGTTGTGAACCTTTGAAAGGTTTTAGAAAAGATTCACAAGGATGTTGCCAGGATTGGAGGATTTGAGCTACAGGGAGAGGCTGAACAGGCTGGGGCTGTTTTCCCTGGAGCGTCAGAGGCTGACAGGTGACCTTATAGAGGTTTACAAAATTATGAGGGGCATGGATAGGATAAATAGACAAAGTCTTTTCCCTGGGGTGGGGGAGTCCAGAACTAAAGGGCATAGGTTTAGGGTGAAAGGGGAAAGATATAAAAGAGACCTAAGGGGCAACTTTTTCACGCAGAGGGTGGTACGTGTATGGAATGAGCTGCTAGAGGATGTGGTGGAGGCTGGTACAATTGCAACATTTAAAAGGCATTTGGATGGGTACATGAATAGGAAGGGTTGGAGGGGCATGGGCAGGGTGCTGGCAGGTGGGACTAGATTGGGTTGGGATATCTGGTCGGCATGGACGGGTTGGACCGAAAGGTCTGTTTCCGTGCTGTACATCTCTATGACTCTACTGCTTTCCTGTCTTTCCTAAAATGTGATGCCCAGAACTGGACTCGATTCTCTACTTGAGGCTGAACTCTACAAGTTAAACAGAACTTGCTTGCTTCCGGACATTATATTCTGTTACTAAAGTCACGGTACTGTATCCCAACTCCAGATGCTATCCAAGACTTCCCTTATGTTCCTTCACTTTTTGTCACATTTCTATTGTCATTCTGTCCTGAAGAAATCATATTCAATTTGAAATTTTAACTTTGTTTCTCTGTGTACATCAACTCTGTTTGTCTCTTCACAGATGAATTATAGAATCCCTACAGTGTGGAAGCGGGCCATTTGGCCCATTGAATCCACATCGACTTTCTGAAGATGATCACTCCTGGACCCACTCCCTTACTCTATCCCTGCAACCCTGCGTTTCCCATGGCCAGTCCACCTAACCCTCACATCTTTGGACTGTGGGAGGAAACTGGAGCACCCAGAGGGAACCTATGCAGACACGGGGAGAATGTGCAAACTCCACACAGGCAGTGGCCTGATGCTGGAATCGATTTCAGGTTACCAGGTTATGTTATGGAGAAAATATAGAGAACTACCAGGAGACACAGAGAGTTCTTCAAGAAGTAGGTCTTTTATTTGCAAACAAAAAACCGTGACACTGAGAAAGCAGATTCTCGAATGCCCACGAACCTCAGGGTCCGTGGATTTTAAAATTTTTTTAATCATGTTTGTGTTAGCTTATCAGCATCAGTATATTAATCAAAGTACCTCACTCTAACTACGCAATAAACCAGTGATGTTAGTTCCCGTTATCTCTTTAGTTCTACATTCTACTTAATGTTATTCAAATGTCATGGTTAGATAGTTATTGCTAACTAGGCTACAGTGATCTTCAATTTCAGCCTAACCTGTCATGATAGATATTTAGCTATTCCATCTGTTACAATAGGCTCCTGTCTCAAGCTGACTCGACTAACTATTAATTAGATATTTTAATGTCCTGTCCTAAATATTTATTGTACCAATCCTGTCATAATAACAGTTAACAGAGAACCTTGCTTTATTACGTGTGTTATCTCATCTCGCCATCGTGACCTTTCAGCCTTAACCTTACTCTGCTAATTGGTGTAAGAATGTTCCACTATGGTTATCCCATCCTGCCTTCCACACACCACAGATTGCCATTGGTCTTTATGCTTTAACCATCCCATGCTTTCATGCTCTTTATTTTCCATAGTTACCACTAACCACGCCACCCTCATGTTACCAGATGAGTTGCATTTCTCCAGCATGGTTGTTTTCCATTCACCATTACTGTCTGTTACTTGTCACCAGCCAATTTCATATCTATGCAGCGATAGTCCTGTTTATTCCCTGAACTTTAACTTTGTTCAGCATTTTGTCAAGTACCTTCTTACAGTGTTTGAAGTTGTCAGAGTGTGTTTGAACACCTTACAAAAAAAAAACCCAAGCTGACACATCTTCACTTCCCATGCAACCTGATTTTACATCAGTATGTTCCCTGTGGCTCAAGCAAAGGCTGCTGCTGAAATGTGCAATAAAGAGCTAATATCAGAATTTCAATATTTCTTAATCCTTAATCTTGTAAGGGGGCAAAATCCTACATAAACCTACGACCCATTGAAGCAGGAAGAAAAAGGTCACCCACAGTCCTCCTATTGTTAACGTACTCAATCGTCTCCTTCTATACCCCAAAGGAATCATACTAACTCAATTGTGAGAGGTTGCAGAGCTCTGAGATGCTGAGGGATCCGGGTGAACTAGTCCATGAATTGTAAACATTGGTATACAGGTACAGCAAGCAATTAGAGAAGCTAATAGAGTGCTGTTTATGCCTCAGCGTGGACTTCTGGTCTCAAGATGATTCCTTGAAGTGTGGCCCCACTTCTTCCCGTGAATGAATGCAAAAAGGTGGTGGAAGCAGCCTCTTAAAGCAGAGGTCGGCAGATACTTATTAAGAGAGGGGGTGAAAAGTTATCATGGGGTAGCTGCGAATGTGGAGTAATCAGATCAGCCATGAGTTTATGAGTTTAGGGTGGCACGGTGGCTCAGTGGTTAGCACTGCTGCCTCACAGCGCCAGGGACCTGGGTTCAATTCCCGTCTTGGGCAACTGTCTGTGTTGAGTTTGCACATTCTGCGTGGGTTTCCTCCTACAGTCCAAAAATGTGCAGGTTAGGTGAATTTGCTGGGCTAAATTGCCCATAGTGTTATGTGCATTAATCAGGGGTAAATGTAGGGGAATGGGTCTGGGTGGGTTGCTCTTCGGAGGGTTGGTGTGGACTTGTTGTGTTGAAGGGCCTGTTTCCACACTGTAGGGAATCTAATCTAATTGAGTGGCAGAGTGATGTTGGAAATGCACAGCAGGTCAGGCAGCATTCCTGATGATGGGCTCCTGCCTGAAACGTTGATTTTTCCTGCTCCTTGGACGCTGCCTGACCTGCTGTGCATTTCCAGCACCACTCTAATCTTGACTCTAATCTCCAGCATCTGCAATCCTCATTTTCGCCTGAGGGGCAGAGTGGTTTACTCCTGCTCCTGGTTTGTATGTTCCTCCTTCCTTCCTTTCCATCTGTTGGTTCAGATCCTAGGCTGCAGGATTTGTCCATTACAGTGCTCCCCTGCCTGTCTCGAAACTTCAATTCTCCAAAGCTGTCAGTACCTTCAAATTTCTAGTGGTCCTCTCCTTACTCAGGCCAACTTCGACTCAGCCGTTAACTTTGCGGACCCAGATTGGTTCCTTGTGTTGAGAATTCTCACCCTTGCGTAAAAATAGTTTCGCACTCTCCATCTTTGTATCTTTGTGTCACTGTCAATGCTTCTTGTGTAACCCTGCTACCTTTCTCTTTGATGCTCAGTTCCACATATAACCGGCAACTAGTGAGATAAAATATCTGCTTCATTTCATCACGGCATGAAGTATTTCCATCCTAATGCCTTGGTACCCAATTTTTTTTAGCTTCAATGAAATGTTTGGGGCATTTTTCTGCTTAGAGTCACGCGGCAAGGAAACAGACCCTTCCGTCCAACTTGTTCATGTTGACCAGACATCCCAGTCTGACCTGGTCCCATTTGCCAGTATTTGGCTCATATCACTCTAAACCCTTCCCATTATAAATACCCATTCAGCTGCCTTTTAAATGTTATAATTGTACCAACCTCCACCACTTCCTCTGGCAGCTCATTCCACACATGCACCACCCTCTGTATGAGAAAGTTTGCCCCTCAGGTCCTTTTTAAATCTATCCCCTCTCACCTTAAACCTCTGCCCTCCAGTTCTGGGCTCCCTCACCCTGGGAAAAATACCTTGTCTATTTAACCTATGCATGCCCCTCATGAGTTTATAAGCCTCCGAAAGGTTACTCTTCAGCCTCTGATGCTCGAAGGAGGGTAACTAGCAATGGGTAATAAATGCGGACCCAGCCAGCGACATCCACGTCCTATCCTAACAAATAAAAGAGATTGTTATTATATTCCTTAACCTTCACTGTCAAGTGGAAAGCTGTATGTGGAGGATTACTAGGCTTTAGCTGAGGTTGTGGATGAGGTCCTGGAGTTTGAATGGTGCCAACTGTTTGACTGGGAACCCTGATGACATATCCCCTTTTACAGGTTCGGGCCAATTGATTCACTCAAACCCTGTCATATAGTGAGAGTTTCCATCTCAAATACAGATCTCAATGGCACAGTCCCGTTTTGTAGATGCCAGTGATGTTCAGGAAGTAGAGTTCTCACCTCTGAGCTGATAGATTGAGGATTAAAATTCAACAGGTCAGGCAGCATCCAAGGAGCAGGAGAATCGACGTTTCGGGCATGAGCCCTTCTTCAGGAATCATTCCTGAAGAAGGGCTCATGCCCGAAACGTCGATTCTCCTGCTCCTTGGATGCTGCCTGACCTGCTGCGCTTTTCCAGCAACACATTTTCAGCTCTGATCTCCAGCATCTCAGTCCTCACTTTCTCCCCGGTTAAAATTCAACGTCAGCATGAGACAGCCGATGCAGTACACAAGGAATGCTGCCCTGTTGGGGGTGCTGTGTCTCTGAAGGACAGACTCTATGAGATCCTGCAGCCAGTCATTTGAATAAGGTGGAAATAAATGGCCTGGTCTTTGAAGACATTTCTGTTTTTGGGAGCTTTCCAGTTTCAGTTGTCTTCTTTTAGACAAAGACATGTACAAAAGCAAAAAAAAAGCTGTGCTTATAAAATTGCCTTTCACAACATCTCAAAATACTATAGGAAACAAGACAGCCAATTTGGTACATTTGAACTTAAGTATATAAGGATAAAGGTGGCAGATTTAAAACAGAGATATGGAGAAATTACGTCTCTCAAAGGGTTGTGAATCTGTGGAATTCGCTCCTCCAGATTGTGGTGGATACTGGGACATTGAGTAAGTTTAAGGGGGAGATGGATGTTTAATTAGTTTGGAGGATTATGGAGAATGAGCAGGAAAGTGGGGTTGAGGCCAACATGAAATCAGCCATGATCGTGTTAAATAGTGGAGCAGACTTGAAAGGCTGAATGGTCTATTCCCGCTCCTAGTTCTTACGTTCTATGTGCAAATTGTCTCCTTGTCTCCTATAGTACAACAGTGACTGCAAACTGCTTTGAGATGTTGTTAAAGGCACTTCATCAAACACAACTGTTTTTGTGTCTTTGCAAGTATCATTGCCAAAAAAATAAGACCCTTGAAACAGGAAAACAGACTGCGATCAACTGACATGTCTTCAAAAGTGTGAAAAACCGCACATACTTACAAAGAGGCACAGGCATATTAAAGCAGGCTTCAGAAGTCACTTCACTCTCGAACAAAGCATAATTTAAACCTTTATATGACTTGCACTGGGGTGAGACAGATCTGGTTAAGTTTCAGTCTTTGACCTTACAAACCTGTAGGTTTTGATGGAATGGTAGTCAGGATGGTGGAGCTGGGTTAGGTAGAGATACGGGGTCGTTCTGCAGAGTAGAAAAGCACAAGGGGGCATTTAATAGAAATGTTATGAATTTTGAGGGGTCAGTGTTTAATAAGCATAGATGGGGGCGTGCAGGGAATCTATTTTTAATGGCAGCAGAGTTGTTAACCTGAGGAAACACATTTAAAATAATTACAAGCCAGGGGTATATACGTTTCCTCACTGGGTTGCCATGGTAGGAAAGGGTGGTGAGATTAGCAATGGTAACTTTCAAAAGAGATATTTATTTAGAAGAGAAAAGTTGGAATGCTAAAGTAAAAGAGCAATTATTTGTTCAGATCTGGAATGCAAATGGAGACATCTGGACCAGATGGGCCAAGGGGCTGAGAAGTGGCAGATGGAGTTTAATTCAGATAAATGTGAGGTGCTGCATTTTGGGAAAGCAAATCTTAACAGGACTTATACACTTAATGGTAAGGTCCTAGGGGAATGTTGCTGAACAAAGAGACCTTGGAGTGCAGGTTCATAGCTGCTTGAAAGTGGAGTCACAGGTAGATAGGATAGTGAAGAAGGTATTTGGTATGCTTTCCTTCATTGGTCAGAGTATTGAGTACAGGAGTTGGGAGGTCATGTCGCGGCTGTACAGGATATTGGTTAGGCTACTGTTGGAATATTGCATGCAATTCTGGTCTCCTTCCAATCGGAAAGATGTTGTGAAACTTGAAAGGGTTCAGAAAAGATTTACAAGGATGTTGCCAGGGTTGGAGGATCTGAGCTACAGGGAGAGGCTGAACAGGCAGGGGCTGTTTTCCCTGGAGCGTCGGAGGCTAAGGGGTGACCTTATAGAGGTTTACAAATTACGAGGGGCATGGATAGGATAAAGAGACAAAGTCTTTTCCCTGTGGTCAGGGAGTCCAGAACTACAGGGCATAGGTTTAGGGTGAGAGGGGAAAGATATAAAAGGGGCAACTTTTTCACACAGAGGGTGGTGCATGTATGGAATGAGCTACCAGAGGATATGGTGGAGGCTGGTACAATTGCAACATTTAAGAGGCATTTGGATGGGTATATGAATAGGAAGGGTTTGGAGGGATATGGGCTGGGTGCTGGCAGGTGGGGCTAGATTAGATTGGGATATCTAGTTGGCATGGACGGGTTGGACCAAAGGGTCTGTTTCTGTGCTGTACATCTCTATGACTCTATGACTCTATGTTCAACTGAGGCAATCAAGAGGGCACTGGATGGTTATTTGCATAGTAATGGTGTGCAGGGAACAGACAGGAGATTTCCACTAGGTAACACAATTGAGGTGGTAGTGGGTCAAATGGCCTCCTTCTACACTACAATAATTCTGTGATTCTGGGTGTGTCAGTCAGATGGAACTAATTGGTGACTGTTTCAGAGATCTGGCGCAGGCTTAATAAACCAAATAGCCTCCTTCAGTCTTAGAGTCATAGAGTCATACAGAACGGAAACAGATCCTTCGGTCCAACCAGTCCCGAACATAATCCCAGACTAAACTAATCCTGCACTCACATCCACCACTTCTTCAGGAAGTTTATTCCACACGCGAATCACTTTTTGTGTAAAAGGTTTGCTCCCGTGTCTTTTTTAAACCTCTCTCCTCTCAGTCATTCTTTGATTTTTACAACCACCAATGGCTTTTGTAATCAGCACTTTTCAAGCTATTTTTAATTCAAGCTGATACCGTGTCAATCATATCGATGTCATACAATGAACAAGGGAAACAGCTGGGCAAATGATTTCAGAACTTGGGACCCAGGGCAGCTAAAGATCAGACCACTACTGGCAGGCTGTTGGACACAGGGATGTATACGGTGCCAAAGTGCTGACTTTAGATGTCATACACAAGTCTCGAGAGCAGGGCTTCAAACCACATGTTCTGACTCAGAACTAAAGTGCTAACAACTGAACCAAACCTGACAGGTTTCTCTAGGTGAAATGACAATTCATTTCCTGCTAGCCTTTGCTGCTTTTCCACAAATGACAACCTCAAGAGAAAGGGACATATGTCAACTCAACTATTTACCAGAATTTTTCCCCAGCTGGTCTCATTTCTTTACTTCCTTATTTTTCTAAGTTTCTTTTCCCTAAGAATTTGCACTTAAGAATCTGTACCTAGGCACCTTTGTTAGTGGTGACTTGTAATCTTTTCACAGCACTCAGTTGAATACATTTGACAATGAAATCTAACTCTAATTCATCTCGTAATGACAGGGTGGCTCAGTGGTTAGCACTGCTGCCTCACAGCACTCCAGTATTCCAGGTTCAATTCCAGCCTCAGGGGAATGTCTGTCTGGAGTTTGCACACTCTCCCTGTGTCTGCGTGGGTTTCCTCTGGTTTCCTCCCACAGTTCAACGATGCGCAGATCAGGTGAATTGGCCATGCTAAATTGCCCCTAGTGTTAGGAGCATTAGTCAGAAGGGAAATGGGTCTGGGCAGGTTACCCTTTGAAGGGTCGGTGTGGACTGGTTGGGCCGAAGAGCCTGCTTCCAAACTGAGGGGTAATCTAATATCCACAGCTGAAGTTCTTTGAAATTCTCATATTTTCTTGGGGTTAGCTACAGGTCACAAATGGTCCCGTTCTCACTGAGGTTGTGACCGGCGAAACTTGACCACAAAATTAATTGCATACATCAGTCAACACAAACTATTTCCAGTAGTATTTTCACTCATTTCCACAGTCTATTCTGAACCAGGGTAATGACTGTTTCTAGCTTGCAGTTTCCATTAGAGTCACCGTGGCTGCAAATACTTCCCATGGGAATGACTTTTGCTGAAAGTGCCATTCTTATTATGATGGCTTTTTCTACCGACCTGTCATAGGAAAAAGGCAAAATACTGCAGATGCTGGAAATCTGAAGCAAATGCAGAGAAATGCTGGAGAAACTCAGCAGCATCTGTGAAGAGAGAAACAGAGTTGATGTTTCGAGTCCAGGGCGACTCCTGTTCAGACTCTTTGATACAGAGAGCTTTTGCAGAAGTCATATCTGGCTCACAACATTATCACTGCTTCTCTCTCCACAGATAATGCTGGGTTACTCCAGCATTCTTTGGGTTTGGTTCATAGAGTCATAGTGTTGTTATAGCGCGGAAAGAGGTTCTTTGGCCCATCATTTCCGCACAAGTCATCAAACATCCATCTATTCTCATCCCATTTTCTGGCACTTGGCCCTTAGTCTTACATGCTATAGCAATTGATGCATCTAATTAATTAGCTCTTGCATATTTTAAGGATTCCCACCTCTACCACATTTGCAGGCAGTGAGCAAGAGATGCCCACAACACTTGTGTGAAATCTTTCTTTCTTAAATTCCCTTTAAAGCACTGGTGCCTGACCTTAAATCTATGACCGGATAACATAGTTTAGCCAAGCCTCTGGACATTGCAATCTTGCTGGATAATCCAATATTCGGATATTCAAATGCCAGGTAATCAAGGTTCCTCTTATACTCAATGACCTGGCCTCCACAGCGTTTTGTGACAATGAATCCCATAGATTCCCCACTCTTTGGCTGAAGAAGTTTCTCCTTATCTCCATTCTAAAAGGCTTTACTCTAAGGCTGTGCCCTCGGGTCCTAGTCTCTCCTACCAATGGAAACATCTTCCCAACATCTACTCTGTCCAGACCATTCAGTATTCTATATATTTCAATTTGATTCCCCCTCATCCTTCTAAACTTGATTGAGTATAAACCCTGAGTCATCAAACATTCCTCATATGTTAAGCTTTTCATTCCTGGGACCATTCTCGTGAACCTTATCTGAACTTGCTCCAGTGCCAGTACATCTTTCCTATGGTATGAGGCCCAAATCTGCGTACAATACTCCAAATGTGGCCTGACTAGAGCCTTATAGAGCCTCAGAAGTACATCCCTGCTTTATATTCAAGTCTTCACAAAATAAATGTCATCATTGCATTTGCCTTCCTATCTACTGACTCAACCTACAAGTTTACCTTGAGGGAATCCTGGACTAGAATCTCAAGTTTCTTTGCACTTCAGATTTCTGAATTTTCTCCCCATTAAGAAAATCCTCCATGCCTCTACTCTTCTTACCAAAGTGTATGACCTCACACTTTCCCACGTTGTACTACATCTGCCACTTCTTTGCCCACTCTCCTAACCTGTCCTTTTGCAGCTTCCCCGCCTCCTCAATGCCACCTGTCCGTCTGCCCACCTTTGTATCATCTGCAAACTTAGCCAGAATGCCCTTCGTTCCTTTATCTAGATCGTTAATGTATAACGTGAGAAGCTGTGGTCTCAGCACTGAGCCTTGAGGAACTCCACGTAGCATCAACTGCCATCCTGAGAAGGACTCTTTTTGTGCTTTGCTTTCTACCAGGCAGCAAAAAGGATTGTTAAACTAACATCAAACATTGGTAACACCACAATCAGAGGATTGTGAATAACTCAGGTCTCCATAGTTTAAAAGTGACTAACAGACACTGGAAAAGATCCAATAAAGATTCATTGGGATATATCAGAATGGTGAGGTAATAACTATTAAGAAATTTAGGGTGAGAGGGGAAAGATATAAAAGAGACCTAAGGGGCAACTTTTTCACGCAGAGGGTGGCACATGAATGGAATGAGCTGCCAGAGGAAGTGGTGGAGGCTGGTACAATTGCAACATTTAAGAGGCATTTGGATGGGTATATGAATAGGAAGGGTTTGGAGGGATATGGGCCGGGTGCTGGCAGGTGGGACTAGATTGGGTTGGGATATCTGGTCGGCATGGACGGGTTGGACCGAAGGGTCTGTTTCCGTGCTGTACATTTCTATGACTCTAAATACTGAACAGGTTTGGACTCTTTTATTCTAGAAAATGAAGACTAAGTGGTGACCTGATTGAAGTTATTGAAATTACAGATCAGTTTGATTGATCACAGTTGGAGAAGAAACTTCCAATTTTTGAGGAGACCCAAAATAGATGCCATCAATATGAGATGAACACCCCAATTACATCTAACAAGGGACACAGGAAAAATATCTTTACCCGGAGAGTTGCCACAAGGTTCCGTTGAGATGATTGCTTCACTGCCTGGCCCCGTGCTGTATGAGTCCTGCAAAGCACACCTTTACATATGCTTCCATAGCTAGCTTTCTCCAGGAGCAGTTCACTCATAGGTCACTGGAAACCGTTGATTGAGGGATACCACTCCACATCAAATGTGAACAACCAAGAGACACTCCCACTTTTGCCACATGCTGTAGCTGTATTGCAAGGATTAGCAGGTCAATAGTCACAGATTGGCTACATTGTGATCGCACCTCCTTAACCGTCAAGACCAGGACTGGGATTCGAATCCAATGTTTCCTTTCAGAGGCAGGAATGGTACCAACTGTTTCACAGTGCTTCCCACTGAGGTGAACAACAGAGACATATTCAAGTGAAAGGTTCAAGGGAGAAACAGAAGAACATGTTCAATAGCGTTATGTGGAATTGGGTGCAAGGAGGCATTGTTTTGTACTAACACCAGTATAGATCTGTTGTAATGGATCTTTTGGTCCAACGGGTCTGTGTTGGTGCTTATGCCAAGGTGATGGCCAAGTGGTACTGTCAATGGACTGTTAATCCAGAGACCCAGGCCATGTTCTGGGGACCCGGGTTTGAATCCCACCACAGCAGATGGTGGAATTTCAATTCAAAAGAAATCTGGAACTAAGAGTCTAATGGTGTCTCTGAATTGTTGGGAAAAGCCCATCTGATTCACTAGTGTCCTTTAGGGAAGGAAACTGCCATCCTTACCTGGTCTGGCCTACATGTGACTCCAGACCCACAGCAATGTAATTTACTCTTAACTGCCCTCTGGGCAATTAGGGGTAAGCAATAAATGCTGGCCTAGCATCTGTGAATGAATGAATGAATGAATTAGAAAAAAATACCGCACAACCCCTCACCCACTATGCTTTATCCAATACTGCCAGTATGGACTTTTGTACATTTCTCTCAAGTGGTCTCCTAACTTCCCTTCAAATGACTCTATGTCTTTCACCTTGACTACTCCTCGTTCCACGTGGTTATTACTATTAGACCACAAGACCGTACAATATAGGAGCAGGAGTAGGCTATTCATCCCTTTGAGCCTGCTCCACCATTCAATGGGATCATGGCTGTTTCGACATTCCTCACCTCCACTTTCCTGCCCTTTCCCCATAACCTTTTACTCACCAACTAATCAAGAATTTATCTCAGCTTTGAAAATACACGAGGAATCTGGAACTCCTTGCCACATAGAGTCATAGAGTCCTAGAGATGCACAGCACGGAAACAGACCCTTCGGTCCAACCCGTCCATGCCGACCAGATGTCCCAACCCAATCTAGTCCCACCTGCCAGCACCCGGCCCATGTCCCTCCAAACCCTTCCTATTCATATACCCATCCAAATGCCTCTTAAATGTTGCAATTGTACCAGCCCCCACCACATCCTCTGGCAGCTCACACGTACCACTCTCTGCATGAAAAAGTTGCCCCTTAGGTCTCTTTTATATCTTCCCCTCTCACCCTAAACCTATGCCCTCTAGTTCTGGACTCTCCCACTCCAGGGAAAAGACTTTACCTATTTATCCTATCCATGCCCCTCATAATTTTGTAAACCTCTATAAGGTCACCCCTCAGCCTCCCGACGCTCCAGGGAAAACAGCCCCAGCCTGATCAGCCTCTCCCTTGTAGCTGTGGGGGCAAAGACTCACAACCCTCTGAGAGAAGAAATTCCTCCTCAGCTCAGTCTTAAATTGATGCCCCTGTATTCTGAGACTGTGCCCTCTAGTCCTACACCCTCCCATGATGGGAAACATTCTCTCTCAGCATTTAACCTGCCAAATCCCTTAGGGATTCTATATGTTCCAATGAGGTCATCTCTCAGTCTTCTAACTCCACTGAGTCCCCATCTGTTTAGCCTTTGCTCATGAGACAGTCCCTCACTGGCAATCATCCTGCTCAACCTTCTTTGAAGTGCCTCCAATGAAATAATATCTTTCTTTAAATAAGGGGACCTGAACTGCTCACCGATGCGTTTCTGTATTGGATTTATTAATGGTTATCTCATGTTCAGGATGTCCAGCACAGATCTCCTCCACAAATGGAAATATCTTCTCTTCTTCTACCCTATCGAGCCTGTTCATTATTTGAAAGACCTCTATGAGGTCACCCCTCAACCTTCTCTGTTCTAGACAAATAAACCTCATCGTGTCCAGTTGAAGTTCCTCAGTTGTTGTGCAACCTCCGTGTTTTCTCACTTGTAAATGTTTTATTCTTCATCAGTGGAGACTTTTGACCCAGTAATTCTTAAATTATTGTTGCGAGCTTATAAATGCAAGCGGGAAATGCAAATCTTTTGAATTTTTGAGGCACTCCGTATGGTTTATGGGGAGTTGTGGTTCTCGCAAAATTAACCACTGGGAGACTGTGAGAAATCTTGAATCCAAAAGCAGATCTCATACTCTGCAGTGACAGAATGAATTATCTTTATATAAACCACATTTAGTTATGTGTTTATTTGATTTTACCACATTGCCACTGTGGTACTGATCAAGCTGTGTTTAAAAGTTTCTCAGCTCAGTTAGAAGCTGTTAAGTGAAATGGTAACACAGTGAGGGAAATTCTAAAAATTAACAGAAAGTTGGCAGGTTTGAGGAGACTGTGAGTCCTGAATAAATTTAGTAGAAGTCACGTTTCCTGACTCCGAAACATAATGCCAGTCCCTTCACTCTCACTGGGTCACATTCCTGGATTTATCTCTTTGACCCTCTTGAGGGTATCTCTACATACCCTGGCTGTGTCAGCTCAAATTGAAGAGAACTCATTGCCTTCTCTGGGGCAATAAGAGATGGGCAATAAATTGGAGCTTTGGCAATAGTGCCAACACCTCAGGAATAAATTTATTTTTGAAGAAATCACCTTGGAAATCGTTGGTTCAGCCTGCCACTCAGCAACACCATGCAGCAGCCTACATTGGTGAGTCCCTCATCTCAAAATATTGAGGGCACAAGTTCAGCTCACTGCATTGATCCCATGCCTTCAGTCATTCTTGCCATTCTGTGGTTTCACAATTAATCAGGTTGTTCCATTATCATGTCAAATTGTGACCTTTCAGTGACCTCCCCAGATTAGTTGAAATGTCAATGGGATCACAGCCCCTCCAGTGTGAGATAAGTAGAATTATGATCACTCTACTGCACTCATTAATCTCAAAGCCTGTCATCACCTCTCCTAACAATTCTTCATTCACAGCATGTGGGTGTCACCGGCTGGGTCAGTAGGTTTCCTCTGGGTGCTCCGGTTTCCTCCCACAGTCCAAAGATATGCAGGTTAGGGTGAATTGGCCATGCTAAATTGCCCGTAGTGTTAGGTACATTAGTCAGAAGGAAATGGGTCTGGGTGGGTTACTCCTCGGAGGGTCAGTGTGGACTTGGGGTGAAGGGCTTGTTTCCACACTGTACGGAATCTAATCTAAATTGCCCATAGTGTTCAGGGATGTGTAGGTTAGGGGTACATATAGAGTAATGGGGAATGGGTTTGGGTGGGATACTCTTCAGAGGGTTGGTGTGGACTTGTTGGGCCAAAGAGCTTGTTTCCATACCTTAGGGATTCTATGATTTATTGCCCATCCCTAATTGCCCAGAGGGCATTTATGAGTCAACCACATTGCTGTGGGCCTGGAGTCACATGTAGGCCAAACCAGGTTAAGATTGATTGATTGATTGTTTCGTGTATTTGTGACAAGTACAGTGAAAAATGTTGTATCAAGTCATTGCTCTATGGTGCCATCATAAAACACACAGATAAACCAGATGTAGACTGCAAAGTTAGAAATAAAGTTAAAAGGTTCAATGTTACAATCCTTCTGAAGTGCCGAGGCATGGGTCTGGATCCAAGCTCCTCCACCAAAATGAAGCAGTCAACCATCCTCGAGTCCCTTCGCTGCACAACCACCGCAGAACTGCATCACCATCCATTGGCACCATCTTGCCTCTATCGACAACGTCAACATCATGTGTCTGCACTTGGCCAATCCTGGCAATGCAGCCGCTGCATTGGCATCGGGCACTGGATCCGAATTCACCTCCCTCTGCAGGCAACTGGAACAAACCTTCCCTTTGAGGTACTGGACACTTCAATGTCATCCCAGCTCTCCACAGGAAGGTAAGTAAGTCAGGTTGAAGTTTATACAAAAAGCAAAGAAGGAAAAGGAAAGGAAAAACAGATGGAGAGGATGGGCTTTGCTGCTACCCGGCCAGCATCATGACCAAAAGATGGGATTCCTTTCCTAAAGGATGCCAGGAAAGCAGTAAGGTTTGTTTTCATCACAATCAGCTGCAGTTCCGTGGTCTTATTAGATTCTTAATGCCAAATATTTCACTGAATTCAAGTTCCCCAGCAGGGTCCCCAAAACATTACCTGGGTTTCTGGTTTATAAGTTGAGTGATTACACCACTAAGCCATTGCAACAGTTTCAGAATAAAACTGGAGTGGACAAAGTTAAAAATCACACAACACCAGGTTATAGTCCAACAGGCCTATTTGGAAACACTAGCTTTTGGAGCGTAATTTGGTATTAAATGGTGGAACAGACTTAAGGAGCTGAATGGCCTTTTCCTGCTCCCAGTTCTTGCATTCAATGATTTTTCATCCAGTTCCAATTCTCCAGTTTCACCCACTAAGCAATCAATGCTCAGTTCAGCTACTCTTTCCCTTTTCAGATACCTGTTCAAGATCTTACAGTCAGCTTTGATGTCTCTTGCTAGTTTTTCAATTTCTCCCCTTTATCTTCAGTCATCTGTTGCTGGCCTCTGAACACAAATAATTCATACCAGTGCAGAACAGATTTCTCTCTCGCCTTTTCTTGTCGTCTCACTACTCTCCCAGTCACAGCTCTTTGACTAGCCTCTGGAACATCACTCGTTGCTTCATACCACCAGTCGAGTTTCATTGCCTACCCACCATAGTTCAAGGGGAGGACAAGCCTGATAAAATCAGTTTCAGAACTCAGCAAATGCCTTTATGCCTTAACAAATAACCTTATCAGATTTTCCCTAACGCACTAATCATTCTAAGATTCTAACTACATTTAAGAACTGAGTAGCAGTGATAACTTGCAGAGACAATTGACAGCCCGGGAGTGAGGGTTCATTTAATTTTTTTAAAGACTAGGTTGACACCAGCAAAGCCACATTGATCGATAATCCTGAGTGACCCCTTAGATGGTAGGCTGCTGAGTCGTCTGTCCAGTCGACTGTCTTTATGGTGATGGTACACCTCATGGTGATGGGGATTTTTACCAGCTTTGAGATGCAGTGATCCAAGGTAGGTATTTCTTTTTCTCTCTCTTCTACAGTTGAAAGAAAGGAGGACACGGCAAATATATTAAGCTGGTCAGCATTTGTAAAGGCAGCAAAGGTGGGTTTGTGTTTTAGATTGCGCTGTGAAGGATAAAAGGTTACTTTGGCTGAACTGGAAACTGAGAGTGGGAGGACAGCCCACTAGTTGGTGGACTGGGAGCGTAGACATTGGAAGGAGGTGGGTGGGGTAATGAAAATATGGAATTCACTATCCCTTGAAGATGGACTTGCTGAGGCTCCAGGATTGTCCTAGACCCTTCGAGATTTTTAAAGTGGTGAATTATTTGCAGTCAAAGCCAGCAACAGATGACTTAAAAAGATATAAAGAGAGGAGAAATTGGAAAACCAGCAAGAAATATTAAAGCTGACTGTAAGAGCTTGAGTAGGTACATAAAAAGGAAAGGAAGAGCTGAACTCAGTACTGGTTGCTTAGCAGGTGAGACTGGAGAATTGGGACTGGATGAAAAATCATTGAACGCAATAACTAGGAAAAGCAACAGGCCATTCAGCCCCTCGGGTCTGCTCCGCCATTTAATATGATCATGGGTGATCTCATCTTGGCTTCAACTCCATTTTCCTGCCTGCTTTCCATAACCTTTCAACCAATTGCTAATTAACAATCTGTCTATCTCATTTAATTCACACAATGTCCCAGCATCCCCTGCAGTCTGGGTTATTAATCAATTGTAGTAATTAATTCATAACTATTAATTAATAATTGCTTTCCACCATTTTCTTTGAATATCTTTAATTACTCGGTATAAAACCGGGAGGCAGCTTTAGTGGGTGGATGGATGGTGAGGGGTTGGGCTGTTGTGAGGGGGTTAGCTAAGGAAGGACAAAGGTTCATAGGCATGCAATGGGTGCACTGGGGAGGGGCAGGATGGTGGAAAAGGGGAAAAAACAGCAAAGCAAAGACAAACTGCCTCAGGAGATTTGCCCCAATGCTCTCTCACCACTGGGGATGTTGGCTAGTCCAGGGCGTGAACAGATTGGCTGCCTGAGGGCAGGAGTAGGCCATTCGGCCCCTCCAGCTTGATCCACCGTCCAATTAGGTCATGTCTGATCTGACTGTGATCCCCCCCCCGCCCCGCAAGGCAATCAGCAGCCATTTGATAGAATGAAAGGCCCCTATAAAGGAGCAGCTAATGGACCTGCTGCAGGGGTGAGCATACAACTTTACAACGAAGGGCTCCTGTCTGAAACATCAATTCTCCTGCTCCTCGGATGTTGACTAACCTGCTATACGTTTCCAGCACCATACACCCTCGACTCTGATCTCCAGCATCTGCAGTCCTCACTTTCTCCTATACAACTTTATGGTGCCAGCCTCCCTGCAGATGGGGGCACCACCAGAGCCAGAGAGAGCTCCACATCTCAGAGAGGGACCCAGAGGGGGCAAGGAGGCATGACCACGCTCCCCGCTACACAAACACTCCCCCCATTCCGTTCCCTGGCCCCCTCCCCAAATGTCTTATTTTGGTCATTCATTTATCCAGAGACAATCAGTGTCTCTTGCCTGTCTCTCCTGATGTCACTGCTGAGGTCTCAGAGCTGCTTGTCACCCTGTTGGTTGGGCATCATCAATGAGGTAAAAACAATAACTGCAGTTGCTGAAAACCAAATACTGGGTTAGTGGTGCTGGAAGAGCACAGCAGTTCAGGCAGCATCCAACGAGCAGCAAAATCGACGTTTCGGGCAAACCCAAAACGTCGATTTTGCTGCTCGTTGGATGCTGCCTGAACTGCTGTGCTCTTCCAGCACCACTAATCTAGTATTGGGCATCATCAATGGTCTTGCCCTTGGAGATATGGGGTCTTTTACATCACACTCAAAACAGAAAGTTAGGGCCTTGGTGTCAGAAAGTTATTGCCACCTCATTTCCTGTTCTTCACTTAACTTCCTTCCTCTTTCCTAAAACAATGGCAGGGGAGCCATTTCTCATCCGTCTGAGATAGCAGAAAGAAACCCTCTGTTTTTTACCCCTCTCACACTGAGCTTGGAGCATTCGGTCAGTACTCCACCCTGCAGACAGTCGGCTGTTATCCATTGTACCTAAGACTTGCACAAAGAAGCATTGCCTATATCTTATTTGAGACTGGGGTGTCAGCTCTGTATTCAGGGACTTGGAAATCAATGCTGGTTTGCAAAGTCCCACTGATGTAGTAGCCAGTACTCCCAGGACCTGCACCAAAACTATCAAACCAGGTCAATCAGTCATAGAACCCCAGTGTGATTCAAACCATCAAGACTGCACTGACCATCTGAACAGCATCCTACCCTACCCATGTAACCCTACATTTCCCATGGCTAACACACCTAGCCTGTGCATCCCTGGACAGTACAGGGCAATTTCTAATGGATAATCCACCTAACCTGCACATCTTTGGACTGTAGGAGGAAACCGGAGCACCCAGAAGGAAACCCATGCAGACACGGGGAGAATGTGCAAATTCCGCACAGACAGTCACCCGAGGGTGGGATCGAACCTGGGTCCCTGGTGCTGTGAGGCATCACTACCAACCGCTGAGCCACCATGCCGCCCCAACTCATTGATAATGAAAACAAAAAAATGTTGGAGAAACTCATCAGGTCTGGCAGCATCTGTGGAGAGAGAGACTGGAGTTGGCTCAAATGACCATTCTCACATTGTGGCATCGTGTCATGTAGGACTTGAAATGTTGACTCTGTTTCTTTCTCCACTGATGTTGCCAAACCTACTGAGTTTCTCCAGCAGTTTCTATTTTAACATCACATCTCAAGCATTCATAATACTTTACTTCTATCATGTAAGTCACTTTATTAATTTGATCTCTGCCTGGACAAGGTTGAGGTTGTAAGAGGAGGTAGGAAGGGGAGGGGCTGTTGAAGAGGGGTATGGGAGAGAGTTGACGACAAAACAATCGACTGTGTTTCTAAATATGGAAACCTAAAAAATAAGACCAGGAGTAGGCCATTCACCCCTTCGAGCCTACTCCACAACTCAATATAATCATGGCTGAACAGCCTACTCAATCCCCTGTTCCTGCTTTCTCTCCACACCCTTTGATCCCTTTAGCCCTAAGAATTATTCCTAAATTCTTCTTTAAGACAAAAGGTGGTTCATCGGGTGTGTGATACTTTGGGAGCTACTGAGGACCAGGAAGCAGGCAAAACCTTCCAATATCTTGCATTTCCCCCACTGGAGAAATGAAGGGGAGCAATTAGGAGAATGAAACAAAATGGATATAAAGATTTCTCAATTGACAGTTATCAAGTTTTCTTTTTAACCAGTTTATTTATCTTGTTGCCAACACCAGTGTAATCACAGAAAGTGCACCTCCTAATCTGATTGAATTCTTTGTACACTGTTTTCTTGTGGTTAACAACAGATTAGACTCACTCCCCATCTCTGAATGTCAGCCACATGCTGAAAGAAACAGTTAATTACTTAACTGTTGACTCACAGTCTGGGCTGATTTTTGGTTCCAGTGTCATAATCCCAGCACTGAAGTTGGTTTTGGATCAGGAAGCAGGACGTGTTCTTGAATTTTCTGCTCCTGAACTCTCCATCCCACCTCTCCGTCTCCCAAACACACTGCCATCCTCTCTCCCTTAAACACTCTCCCCATATACACTGTCCTCTCTCTCCCACATCCAGACCACCCCCTCTCCATCACCAATTCCTCCTCTTTCTGTCTACTCCCTCTTCACTCCTTTCCCTTTATCCCTCCCACCCTTGTTTCCCCCTCTCCTGCACTCTCACTCTCTCTCCTACACCCTTCTATTGCCTCTCGTTCAACAGCCTCTCCCCTCCCTCCTCTTACAACCTCCCCCATTTGCCCCACTCCTCACTCTCTCCCCCTCCACCATTTGCTCTACTCATCTGCTCCTCCTCTTCATCGACCTGTCTCTTCCCTATCTCCTCTTACCACATGCTCCTCTTCCCCTTTGCCTCCCATCTCCCGCTCGACCACTCAACTCATTCCCCCACCCCACAGCCAACGCATGGTGTGTGTCATCTACAAAGGATACTGCAAAAACTCACCAAAGCTCTTTCAACTCTCACTTTCAAACCTTCAACCCTTGAAAGGTAAGGGCAGCAGATACATGGGAACAACACACCTTGCAAATTCCCCTCCAAGCACTCACCATCCTGACTTGGAAATATATCGTCGTTCCTTCAGTGTCACTGGGTTACAATCCTGGAATTCCCTGTTAGGGAATTGTGGATGTACGTGGACTGCAGCTGACCATCACCTTCTCACGGGACAACTAGGGACAGGCAATAAATGCTGACCCAGCCATGACAGCAGTGAATCAATAAAAGAAAAGGATCTTTGTTAATTTCTGGGACATGACCCACAATGCCCCAGGGATGGAATTCCAGGATTTTAACCAAGTGACAGTCAATATATTTCCAAGTTAAAAATCACACAACACCAGGTTATAGTCCAACAGGTTTAATTGGAAGCTTTCGGAGTGACACTCCTTCATCAGGTGGTAGTGGAGGACTGTACACCCCAGTCCAACACCGGCATCTCCAAATCATGAATATATTTCCAAGTCAAGATGATGAGTGACTTGGAAGGGAACTTGAAGGTGATGGAGTTCCCATCTATCTGCTGCCCTTGCCCTTCTAGACGGAAGTGGTCATGGGTTTGGAAGGTGCTGTCTGAGGATCGTTGGTGGAATTTTGCAGCACATCTTGTAGATAGTACACACTGCTGTAACTGAGCATCAGTGGTAGAGGAAGTAGATATTTGTGGATGTAGTGCCAATTAAGTGGGCTGCTTTGTCCTAGAAGGTGTCAAGCTTCTCGAGTGTTGTTGGAGCTTCCCCCATCCAGGCAAGTGATGAGTATTCCATCACATTCCTGACTTGTGCCTTCTAGATGGTGCACAGATTTTGGGAAATCAGGAGGTGCGTTAATCATCGCAGTATTCCTAGTCTCTGAACTGCTCTTGTTGCCACTGATTTTATTTGATGAGTTTGTTTGAGTTTCTGGTCAATGGTAACCCCCAGGATGTTGATAGTGGGGGAATCAGTGATGGTAACACCATTGGATGTCAAGGGGCAGTGGTTAGATTGTCTTTTATTAGTGATGGTCATAGCCTGACATTTCTGTGGTGTGAATGTTACATATTTTGCTGATTACTCTTCGCTGCTTGTAGCCGTTCCTACCAGGAAGTTTGATGTCATGTGACGCTGTTTCCATCTATCTAGTGCCATCCTCACTCATTCACTGCAGCTCATCTGTAACTGTTCTGTGACATCTATCATCCAACTATGTTACTGCCCTTCACTTTACCCTCTTGAAGAGAGCTCTTTGGCTTTTCAGCTCTGACAAGTGGTCAAAGTACTAACATTTATTTGCCTGGATATTCCGATATGTTCTTGCTGTTTTAAGTAGCTCCTTGTTTATCTTACGGTCTGCAAATCCAGCTCTGAACATTTTACAAAAACACCATTATTCCAATAGCGAGTCTTGCCTTTGGTGGAGAGTGCTTAGAAATATCGCAACAAAATACATCAAAGCTACTAAACACCTGGATGTTTTATTGGGCTTGGTAAATGTGGGTCAATTCTTCTGCCAGTCATTTCATTTCACTGCAGGTCGATTACTTTGACTTTTTTTGTTTTGCAATCTTTATCGCACGCTCATTACAATAACCTTTGATGTGACATTGATAGAACATGAGATAACAGTATCTGGGGCGTATATGTTAGAGCCCTTTCAGAGCTTACTCACGCTGAGATTGTCAAAAGAACGCGCTTAGAAAATAACAATCTGCATCTCTACCCTTGAACCAGATTCACTGCGTTCTAATCAAATTCATTATGTGGCAGGGAGGGTTAATAACCAATGTCCCAATGCTTTCTCCCAGTCTGCCGTGTGTGTGTGTGGATGAGATACTGTCAGTCATCCTTGATGCAGAGTGGTGTCCTTTAAGCCCTAACCCCTGAGTTCAGGTAATCTGTTCCAGGGAATTAGTGATAACCATGAGAAATAGGGGTAGACCATTCAGCCCTTCGAGCCTTCTCCACCATTCAATAGGACCGCAGCTGATCCAATCAATGGTGGATGTTGGCCTAACCAGGAAGGCTTGTTTTCATGAACAAGACAAACAAAAACAAGCTATAGCAAATAATTGCAACCAACTGCTTTCTGGCTGCTATGTATGGCTTTGTTTGCAACGGTCTTTGAAATCTACAATCTTCGCACCTCATCCAATTGGCTCTCAAATATTGAATGCCCAATATATTTCTTGCAAGTCAACTGCAACTCCTTACCTCATTGTAAAATCCCCCTCAGCTAGTCTCTTTGGCCCAAATAATTTCCTGTTTCTTTTATGTTCTCTTCTTATGGAACTACTTTTGTGTAGTATCAGCTTTTCTTACAGCCTTAGCTGATGTAATTCTGAACATCTCAGGTCCCAGAGTGAAATCTGTCTTGTTAGATCCTTACTAAAAACTGAAAGAACTGCAGATGCTGTAAATCAGAAACAAAAACAGAAATTGCTGGAAAATCTCAGCAGGTCTGGTGGCGTCTGTGGAGAGAAATCAGAGTTAACGTTTCTGTTCCGTTGACCCTTTCTCAGAACAGCTCTCGATCCTAACTTTATTTTCTAATGTAACCATGGAGGTTGGTAACTGAATGTATTGACAAGAGGCTGCCTGGTTAAGATCATATGACATAGGAGCATAATCACCCATTCAAATTATCCTGCCTGCTCCACCATTGAATGAGATCATAGCTAATCTAATAATCCACTTTCCGCCTTTTCCCATAACCCTCGATTCCCTTCCAGATTAAGACGCTGCCTATCAGTGAATGAAAATAAGTTAACATTCATATCCAGTAGGTAATAGAGAAGGCAATTGACTGTTGGCTTTTATTTCAGCCTTATCATCCCTCTGCAGATTCATGATTCTTTTAGAAATAGAATTCCTCCTAATCTCTGTTTTAAACAGATAATCCCTTATTCTGAAATGATGCCTTCTGGTTCCAGACTTTCCCACAAGGGAATTGACCTTCCCGTATCTAACCTGTCAATTTCCCTATGAATCTGATGTATTTTAACAAGGTCTCCTATCATTGTTGTAAATTCCAATGGATACAGGCCCAATCATCTCTCTTCAAAAGACAGTCTCTCCATACCTGGGATCAATCTAGTGACCTTCCCTGCCTCCACTGCCAGTATATCTTTCCTCAGATAAGATGAAAACTGTTCACAGTATGACCTGATTCATCCCATGTATTGTTTTAGTAAAAACTCATTATTTTTGAGGGAATTGGTTTAGCTCAGTTGGCTGGTTTGTTGGTTTACAGAGCAGTGTGATGCCAACAGTGTGGCTCAATTCCCTTCAATGATTTGGAGTTACCATGAAGGACTGTCTTTCTAAAACTCTTCCCTCACCTGAGGACTGGTGATCCTCAGGTTAAATCACGACCAGTTGCTTCTCTCTACTGAGAGAGCAGCCCCTATGATCTGGTAAGACTATGGTGACCCAACCAACCTTATTTTTGAACTCCAGTCCCAGTGAAATAAAAGCCAACATCACTAATTTGGTCATCATTTCTTACCCATCCCTAATTGCCCATGAATTGAGTGGATTGTTAGTGTACCAGAGTATCGGTTTCCTTAATTAAGGAAGGAGGTAAATGTTTTGGAGGGAGATTGGCAAATATTTATGAGATTAATACCTGGAACAGGTGTGTTCTCTTCTGAGTAATGGTTTGACAGACTGGAGTTTAGAAAGTAAGAGGGGGCCTATATGTGTGTTTCTGAGGGATTTGGAAGGGTAGATGTGGAAAGAATGGTTCCTCTTATGGGACAGTCTAGAATTAGGAAAAGTCAAAGGTCAGTTATTTAAAATAGAGATGAGGCATGGTGGCTCAGTGGTCAGCACTGCTGCCTCATAGCGCCAGGGACCCAGATTCCATCCCGCCCTCGAGTGACTGCCTGTGTGGAGTTTGCACAATCTCCCGTGTCTGTGTGGATTTCCTCCGGGTGCTCTGGTTTCCTCCCACAGTCCAAAGATGAGCAGGTTCGGTGGACTGACCATGCTTGTGCAGGTATAGTTGGATTGGAAATGTGGGGTTACAGGGGAGTAGGTCTGGAGGGATGCTGTTCAGAGGGCTGGTGTGGGATCAATGGGCTGAAGGACCTTCCCCCACGCTGCAGGGATCCTACGAAATGCTCTCCTTAAAGAGTTACAAGTGGTGTTGAACATTGTGCAATCATCAGCAAACATCTCCACTTCTGACCTTACGGTGAAGCAATTAAAGATGGCTGGAACTAGGACACTCCCCGAGCAGTTCAATAGGGCTCTTGTGGTGCTGTGATAGTGCCCTTACGTCTCAGCCAGGAGGCCTGGGTTGAGATGCCACCTACTTCAGAACTGCGTAACAGCATTGCTGAATATATTGATGAGGAAAATATCTGCTCTGAGGAACATCTGTGGTGGGTGTCCAAGGGATGAGATGAATGGCCTCCAACAATTGTAACCATCTTCCTTTGTGCCAGATGTAAGTCTGACCAGTAAAGAGGCTTCCCTCTCACTGACACTCATCCATTATTTTGTTAGGATTCCTTGATGCCACACTCGGTTGAATGCAGCCTTGATGTGAAGGGCTGTCACTCTCCCCTCCCCTCTGGAATTCAGCTCTTTTGTCCATGTTTGAACCAAGGCTGTAATGAGGTCAGGAGCTGAGTGGCCCTGGCAGAACCCTAACTGGGCAGGTTATTGCTGAGCAAGTGCTGCTTGATAACACAGCCTGTGATTCACTGCACCCAGCCGTTTTGTTCGGTTTTAGCAAGTCCTTTGTGGGGAAAAGGTGAAAACATTTATTTGTCACTGGGTGGCAGGTCAACAAGATTGCAAACAAGTAAACAATTTTTTTAATATATCATAAGAGAGGCCTACAAAACAATTTGTAGATAAATTAATACCTTTACTGCTTTAAATGCAGAGTATTTTGAATACTCCACCACCAAAGATTTATATGCTATGAAAACCTCTCGCTTTGGAAAGAGCTCTAAAATGTTGTGCACGTGTTAAAAATTGGCTGAGAATCATAAACATAAATTTTGTCAAGAGCCTAATGGTACTGGCTTCTAGCCATGGAACATGAAAATCTAATTGAGAAGTATTTTCTCCTGAGTTGAAAAGGCAGGTTTACGTCCGATGAGTTTGATACTATTTGAGGAATAAACGTAATATTTATGAAATCTACTTACTATACTTTTAGCCAGGAACATCAAAGTTCTACATTACGTAAAAGCTCTGAAGGATATAGTCCCCATTATTTCTCGCTTTTGCAAGTGTCTCCAAATAAATTCCCCACAATTTTCAGACCAATTGGGAACGGGAGCAAATGCCTTAACTTTGAGATACATTATTCTAACATTTAATGAAAATAATCACGGCAGAACTTTGCGTTTGTTCAACTGTATTTTGTTCTTTGTTTTCATTTCTACCAAGTGTGAGGTTAGAAGGAAGAAAAAGTTGAGGTTTCTCAGAATTTCACACTGCATTGTAGGGTTCCTTAACCAGAAAAAAGATTAAAAACCAGCAGTATACATTTTTATCATGTTGTTCATCTGAAAACAAAGACTAAAGTTTTCTTTTAATGCATTGGTCCGACTGCTTTTTGCAAACCTTTTCATTCAAATTGAGTGAGTCTTCGCAATCAGTGCAATAAACAATTTTAGAAACAACAGATAACATAAAGTTGTGGTGCAGTGGTAGTGCGTCCCTATTTCTAGACCCAGATAGGCCTGGGTTCAAATCCCACCTACTCCAGAGGTATGTAATAATGTCTTGGAACAAGTTGCTGAGAAAAATAGGTTAGATTAAAATCAATTTTTCTGACAATTAAGTAACACTTAACCAATTCCATCATCTCTGCCATCCCTCCCAGGCTATTCTATCCTTCCCATGAAATTCCTCCTCGCAGTCCCTATCATCTAATTCCTTCGCCACCCCATCTCCCCATCCCCATCTCTCCTTCACCACCCCATCCCCCATCTCCATCTCTCCTTCACCACCCCATCCCCCATCCCCATCTCTCCTTCACCACCCCATCCCCCATCTCCATCCCTCCTTCGCCACCCAAAACGCTCCCATTCATCCCCCATGGAATCACTCAACTGACATTTACTAAACATTAGATAGATGTATCTGTGGATGGTTTCCCTCCATTGGCTTGAGTGAGTTATCCCACCCGATCCTCCAGCCCTCGCCTCATTGTGCACTTCTACAGTGTCCCACACCTGCCATCGTATGCCCACTGACAGCAGAAATACTAGCCACTACCAGTTCCTCCCAGGATTGCCAGCACCGATGCCATTTTCCAAGTCCAGCATGTGCCAGGTCAAATTCTGCCAACTCGGGGCTGCCCTCCACTGCATTCATAGTGGAAGAGGAATGAAAAAGAAAAGCCTTTGAAGACACATCGGTGGCAGAGCTGACATTGCACTGCAAATACAAGCTCACATTCATAAACACATCGCTACTTTATATCACCAGCTGTCTGATTGACTGACATTCTGCTTTATTCATTTACAGGATGTAGACATCTTTGGTTAGGCCACCATCTGTTGCCTGTCGCTAATCAGGCAGTTGCCCCACAGTGGCTCAGTGTTTAGCACTGCTGCCTCACAGCGCCAGGGACCCGGGTTTGATTCCAGCCTCCTGTCTGTGTGGAGTGTGCACATTCTCCCCGTGTCTTTGTGGGTTTCCTTCGGGGTTTCCAGTTTCTTCCCACAATCCAAAGAAGTACAGGTTAGGTAAACTGGCCATGCTAAAATGCCCCATGGTGTTCAGGGATTTGTAAGCTAAGTGCATTAGTCACGGGTAAATGTAGGATAATAGGGTAGGGTGAATGGGTTTGGGTGGGTTACTCTCCAGAGAGTCAGTGTGAACTTGTTAGGCCAAAGGGTCTGTTTCCACACTGTAGGGATTCTATGAAGTACAGTTAAAACCAGTCACATTGCTGTAGGTCTGGAGACACATGTAGGCCACGCCAGGTAGGGATGATAGCCTGTTTCCTGAGGGCCATTAGTGAACCAGATAGGATGCTCCCCAGGACTCAATAAGAAATTCATGGCCATCGTGAGACTGTCAATTCCAGAAATTTTATTGAATAAACTTTCTGATATCTGCCATGACAGGATTTAAAACCAGGTCTCTGGATTATTGCCCAAACCACTTGGTTTGTTGGAGTCATAGAGTCATAGAGATGTACAGCATGGAAACAGACCCTTTGGTCCAACCCGTCCATGCCGACCAGATATCCCAACCCAATCTAGTCCCGCCTGCCAGCACCCAGCCCATATCCCTCCAAACCCTTCTTATTCATACACCCATCCAAATGCCTTTTCAATGTTGCAATTGTATCAGCCTCCACCACTTCCTCTGGTAGCTCATTCCATACACGTACCACTCTCTGTGTGAAAAGGTTGCTCCTTAGGTCCCTTTTATATCTTTCCCCTCTCACCCTAAACCTAAGCCCTCTAGTTCTGGACTCCCCAACCCCAGGGAAAAGACTTTGTCTATTTACCCTATCCATGCCCCTCATAATTTTGTAAACCTCTAAAAGGTCACCCCTCAGCCTCCGACGCTCCAGGGAAAACAGCCCCAGCCTGTTCAGCCTCTCCCTATAGCTCAAATCCTCCAACCCTGGCAACATTCTTGTAAATCTTTTCTGAACCCTTTCAAGTTTCACAGCATCTTTCTGATACGAAGGAGGCCAGAATTGCATGCAATGTTCCAACAGTGGCCTAACCAATGTCCTGTACAACCGCAACATGACCTCCCAACTCCTGTACTCAATACTCTGACCAATAAAGGAAAGCATACCAAACGCCTTCTTCACTATCCTATCTATCTATGACTCCACTTTCAAGGATCTATGAACCTGCACACCAAGGTCTCTTTGTTCAGCAACTCTCCCTAGGACCTTACCATTAAGTGTATAAGTCCTGCTAAGATTTGCTTTCCCAAAAAGCAGCACCTCGCATTTATCTGAATTAAATTCTATCTGCCACTTCTCAGCTCACTGGCCCACCTGGTCAAGATCTAGTTGTAATCTGAGGTAATCCTCTTCGCTGTCCACTACACCTCCAATTTTTGTGTCATCTGCCAACTTACTAACTGTACCTCTTATGCTTGTATCCAAATCATTTATATAAATGACGAAAAGTAGAGGACCCAGCACCGATCCTTGTGGCACTCCACTGGTCACAGGCCTCCAGTCTGAAAAACAACCCTCCACCGCCACCCTCTGTCTTCTACCTTTGAGCCAGTTCTGTATCCAAATGGCTAGTTCTCCCTGTATTCCGTGAGATCTAACCTTGCTAATCAGTCTCCCATGGGGGACCTTGTCGAATGCCTTACTGAAGTCCATATAGATCACATCTACCGCTCTGCCCTCATCAATCCTCTTTGTTACTTCCTCAAAAAACTCAATTAAGTTTGTGAGACATGATTTCCCACGCACAAAGCCATGTTGACTATCCCTAATCAGTCCTTGCCTTTCCAAATACATGTACATCCTGTCCCTCTTAACTGCCCTATGGGACTTTTAGGGATGGGCAATAAATGCTGGCACAGCCAGTGATAACTTTATCTTAAGGATGAATAAAAACAACTATCTATTCATGCATAGTTAGGCCAGCATTCATTCCCCATGAAGTGAGTGGGCTGCTCAATGAGACTCATTACTCCCTGACAATGGCCATTATTAAACTCTGAATCCAGACTTTTATTGAACTCAAATTCAGCCACAGTGGGAATTGAACCCAGGATCTCCAGAACACTTACTCAGCTTATATGTCAACACCACTAGGCCACCACCTTCCCAAATGACATCACCCCTACAGGAATCAAATAACAAAGACTACCCATCCTTAGCACCACACCATGTTCAGACTGTGTGTAAACAAGTGCTACACTTCTCCCAAAACCCAGCGCAGGCAGGCATCTTCTCCTAGTTCAATATGGAAGCATCACATGCTGGAAAGCCTAACAAACAGTTGGTTAATCACATTCTGGAACCTTTACTGACTGAAAACATTCATTTTTATTTGACAACACCAAAAGTGAGAAAGACCAAACATACAAAAAGTGGCATTTGCTTCTGGGAACGGAAACAACCGCTTGCCTTTTGATCAAATTTACTGTCAGTGAGTAATTACTGCACCCAGCTCACATCAGTTGGAATTGGGTGCTCTGACGTTCCGAGAAGCACAGACACAGGAGTCTAAACATTAACCCTGCTTCTCCCTCCACACCTGCTGAGTTTCTCCAGCAATTTCTGTTTTTGTTTGCTACACTGAGCCTTTTAGTTATGAATAAGAACATTGCATAAGAACTAGGAGCAGGAGTAGGCTATCCAGCCCATCGAGCCTGCTCTGTCACTCAATAAGATCATGGTTGATCTTTTCATGGACTCAGCTTCACTTACCCGTGTTTTCACCATATCCTTCAATTCCTTTATTTTCCAAAAAAAGTATCTACCTTAGCTTTAAAAGCGAGGTAGAATGAGGCAGCAAAGTACATAAAGAAGGTAAGACAGGGCAAGGTAGAAATGCTGTGAGAATCCGAGTAGGTGCAGCACTACAAGAACAAGTGAGGAGTCCTGAGATGTAGCCTGGTCCAATCGATGAGGTGGGCTTCTCCCTGGCAGCAGCAGGACAATTCTAGGCACAGGTACACAAAGTGCAGCATTGAAAGTGAGAATGATATTCTCCATCCACTGAGTTGAAGCTACGCCATGTTGATGGGGTAAGGCTGGTGCATGTCTGATGCCAATCTCTATGGATGGGCTGGTGCAGCCAGCTGCTCACTCTGACCTCCCTGTCAGGAAATGCCCTTCTTCCCGGCTTCACACCAATGAGGTGAGATTAGGGATGGATGGCATGTTACTAGGGTCCCTCACCTCTCCCCAGCCAGCTCCTCATCTCGCTGGTCAAAGCCTCCTTTCAAAATCGAACTTCTTCTTTTTCTGATCCACCATATTTTCTCAATCCACCCTGCCACTGGCCGCATTGTGCAGGGATTAGGAATATTCAGCCCCAGGTTGGCCTTCTGTTGAGGTTCCTGACCTCCCCCTGCTCCTGATCTCAACCAACAACCCCACCCTCCACCCCACCACCATTTGCTTCCACCCTCAATCCCCTCCACCTATGGACCAGCATGGGCACTTCACTCCTCCGATGCATCCCCTGAATGGAACTCTGTGTGCCTGCAAATGAAAACCGCTAACAGATGCACACATTAGACAGATCCATCAAGATAATCCAGACAGAAATAAGCAAATTATTTTTATACATTCTAACTATCCTTGAATGTAATCGAACAAATAATAATCCTAATAAATCAACCTTCTACAATTAAAGCAGGTCAGAATTGTCCCCCTGTAATAAAACCATAAGACACTGTAACAGAAGTTGACCATTCAGTCCATCAGAGTCGAGAGTGTGGTGCTGGAAAAGCACAGCAGGTCAGGCAGCATCTGAGGAGCAGGAGAATCGATGTTTCGGGCATAAGCCCTTCATCAGATGCTGCCTGACCTGCTGTGCTTTTCCAGCACCACATTCTCGACTCTGATCTCCAGCATCTGCAGTCCTCGCTTTCTCCATTCAGCCCATCAACAGTGCTCTGTCGTTCAATGTGATCACGGCTGGTCCACTTCCTTGCCTTTACTTCCATAATTCTCAATTCTCTTCCTGATTAAAAATCTATCTCAGCCTCAAATACGTTTTATGAACCAGCCTGAACAACCCTCTGGGGTAAGGAATTCCACAGGTTTACCATGTTCTGAGAGACAAAATTCCTCCTCATCTTTGTCTTCAATGGACGGAGTTAAAAATCACACAATACCAGGTTACAGTCCAACAGTTTTACTTGGAAGCACTGGCTTTCGGAGCGCTGCTCCTTCATCAGGTGGTTGTGGAGTATAAGATTGTAAGACACAGAATTTATAGAAAAAGTTTACAGTGTGATGTAACTGAAATTATATATTTGAAAATGAACGTGTTAGTTTCACTTCTTTCATATGTAAATTGCAAAACTTTTTTTTAAAAGTTACATTCTCAAGTGAACTTTAACAATTGGTGTCAGCCCAGCCAATGTATTGGGTATTAGCAACGCTCTGTGCTGCTGTTTGTGCCATAATGTTTAGACTGATTCTAATCTAAAAAATGGATGAACCCTTATTCTGATGCCCTCTGGTCCTAGATTCTCTCAAAAGGGGAAACAACCTCTCTATATCTACCTTAAGGTCCAAGAAAGAATAATCATTGTGCAGATCAGTAATTATATGCTTGTGTACATAGACAATGCACCTTTCTCTGTTTAGGTCAGAGTGGTGTTGGAAAAGCACAGCAGGTCAGGCAGCGTCCAAGGAGTAGGAAAATCAAGAATGAAGGGCTTTTGCCCAAAATGTCGATTTTCCTGCTCCTCGGGTGCTGCCTGACCTGCTGTGCTTTTCCAGAACCACTCTGATCTAAACTCTGGTTTCCAGCATCTGCAGTCCTCACTTTTGTCTAATGCACCTTTCTCCTACATCCCTGTTCAAAATAATTCAGATAATTGCTCTCAACGGATTTTAACATATCCATTTTTTCGTTGAGTTTTCAACTGATTTTTTTTTCTCTCCTGGAAAGGAAATGACTGACCACAAAGAGATCTTTTGCGAATACTGAAACTGATCACTCTCAGTGTCTCGGTGTCTGAAGACAAGCACCTTCGAACTTGACAGATTGCTCGGGAAGAGAAGGAAACCTTCTATTAGCCATGCATCCCTTCAAGTGGTCACTTCCGCTGATGGTTGCGTTTACATGCTGGGCAGGTAAAAGGATATTCCCGCTTTCTTGCATCGCTATGCACCTGCAATAGACCTGTTGAGTTTTCTAGTTGAATTGAGAGGGCACCTAACCCTCGCAAGGAGCAGCAGGATTCCAGGAGAGGTTCTTAGTGGAGAGCAGGAGCTTTCAAACAGCTGGAATGTCAGTCAGGATCTAACTGATAGCTGAATGGGTAAAAACAATGACTCCTCTATTCCTATGCCACAGAGCCGACTTCAATGTTAAATGAATAAGAGTTGCCTTATTGAAATTCATTTGCATGACACTCATAAATTCCTTTCCATAAAATGAATGAGCTTGGGAGTTTAAATGTCTTCCTCTCAAAGTGTTTTCCTTTGCAGTGTAATGAGGAATTTCTCATTGTTCTCTTAGTTCTACTTAGCAAGTTTTGAGAAGTTTTCAACTGTTTGATGTTTCAGCTCTGTCTGAATATATAACTCTCATACATTTCACCCACGTAATAAGCCACCAAACACCAAGAGTAAATTGATTGAGTGAAGGAAATCATAGAATAAATTGAGGTATAATAATTCAATATTAACAAGAACAAATTAACAAAACTAGAAATCTTGTTTTTATTAAAAAGCTAAGCAAATATGAAGAATTTTAAGATTTCATTAAATAATTACAATAGCATAAATGCCAAACTGTATTTTCTGTTACTTTGTTAATCTTGTTTTATTTGAATAAATTCATAAACCTTTAAAGTGATATAACATTTTGAAAATTCTTGATGTAAATAACTTTTTATTGTTTCTCCTTTAACATTATTTGAAGAGTTGCGATCAAAACCAACTTTTCAGATCAAAAAATACGAGGACCAATTCTCTATTATTTCATGAGATGGGGTGTCGCTGGCAAGATCAGTATTTGTTGTCTTTCTCCCGTTACCCCTGAACTGAGTGACTTGCTCAGACCAGTTCAGAGGCAAGTTAATTATCAATCACATTCGTGTCACATGTAAGCCAGACCATGTAGGGACAGAAGATTTCCTTCACTAAAGGACTTTAAATGAGCCAGATGGATTTTTATAACCATCAATGATTCATAACCACGATCACCAGGACTAGCTCTGAATTCCAGTTTTATTAACCAGATTCAAATTCCCAATTCAAATCCTCTGGCTTTGTCTGAGAAACGGTTTGCAGTTACTGAGCGCATTTGGTGTCAAAATTGTCCCAAACACCTTACAAGAGCTTCCCACACCGGCTCAGGTTTTCATAAAGATCTCATCTTCTCAATCTCACCCCTCCTCTGCAGCATAGTGACCCTCAGGTTAAACCAACTACCAGTTGTTTCTCTCTCTCTCTCTCTCTCATGAGAAAGCAGCCTCACAGACTCTGGGACCATGGTGAATTTTAACAGCGCTATGAGAACAATAGATGGACAGGCGCAGAAAAATACATTCTAGAAGGAAGAGTGATCAAATTCTTGATTGAGGAGCGTTTGCAAGGAGGGTCTTGTAGTGGAGAGGGAGCTGGAGGGGCAGAGGACTTTAGGGCAGGACTTCCAAAGTTTGGGATATTGCTTGTTGAAGGTGCAGTCATGAACTAGCTGCATAAAAGGAGAAATGGGAACATGTAGGAGATTGAAGTTGGAGTAATGAGGGGTTTCGCAGCTTTGTAGGAGTGGAGGATGTTCCAAAGATAAATAGGACAAGGCATTTCAAACATGAGGATGATAAAGAAATGTTAAAAATGCTTGAAACGTGGAAGACTTGGAGAAATTACAGGTTACAAGTCACAGTGGTTGAGTTAAAATAGGTTTATTGAGAAATAGCCCAAACAGTAAAAAGCAGAGTGAGACTCAGTGATCTAGTTCAACTTCTCTCAGTGGTCTAACAGGACTTTGAAAACATTCAGAGGGAAAGACATCTGAGTGCTTCCACAAAATACTACACATCTCAAAATATAAGTTCAAGGAATATTTTATGCTTCACAAACGCCTTCAAAAAATAACTTTACCGAAATAGATTTGTGTTAAGTATGACAAATATACAGTTTAATCTCCTTGAGAAGGCAGGAGAATGAGGTTGAGAAACACATAAGCCGTAATCAAATGGAGGAGCAGACTCAGTGGGCCGAATGGTAGAATTCTGCTCCGATCTCTTCTGGTCTTAATTTCTAACAATTTAAATTCACAGAAAATTGCGTTTCAAGTCAATTTAAATTCGTGCTACATCCAATAAACTTCAAATCACTCGAATTCAGAGAAAATTGAAATACAAGCCAGTTGAAATTCATGTGACACACAATAAATTTCAAATCACATAATTTAAATTCACACTGAATTTAAAATTGAGCTGCATTTGAACGATGCAAATTTCAATCCAGGTTAGATTAAATTCCTAATTTAAATTTACAGATAACGCAAAATATTAATTGGCAGATGTGATTTCTGAATTTGAATTAATATAATATGGATGTTATAAGGAATGTCATACATTTAAAATGAAAATAATAAGACCAGTGAGATAATGCAGTAAAGTCTTCTTTCTAAACGGAAAGAAATGTTTCAGAAGATTTGAGCCAATTGAGATTACAGTTTATGAAATACTGGGGTAAATTTGTCTTTGATACAATTGTGTACAAAATGGGTGACAATCAACCTCTAGCCCCTTTTCATATCCCCTCTTACATTTAACTCAATCGAAGTGAACAAAAATCAAAATGGCAATAAATGTTAAGCAAAGCTGTTACCACACCAAGTCTAGATTTACCCCAGTGCCCTTTATTTACTACGGCTAGAGAATAGGAAATAAATTAAAATTTACTAGACTTTCAGTGCGTAGGTGGGGTGGCATTTTAACACAGTCAATTTACTTAGAGGATGACAAAAATCCAGAGTTGAGTAATCTCTAGAGTGCTTGGGTAGAAAGAAACTCTGAGTGTCTGGAGGGAGAGAACTGTATGAGGCAAGGGTGAAATGTTGGCGGTTGAAGGTGCCAGTCTGGGCACAATAAATCAAGACAGTATTAGAGGAATGTTGAACACACAGATTGTAAATAATGGCAGCGATTCACAAAATAACCTCCAGAAGTCTCTAGAAGAGCAACTCCAGCTAGTCTCAGTCCCTCGCTTTTTCCCTGTAGTACTCTGAGTTAACGTTCAAATTCTTAATTGAATTGACCTCTGTTTCATTCCCAGGCAGTCTGTTCCAGATCCTAACCATCTGGGGCATCAATGGGTTTTTTTCCCACAAGTTATTGTCAGAGTCATACAGCACAGAAACAGGCCATTCGGCCCACCGGATCTGTGCCAACCAACAAATTGCACTGATCCCATTTACCTGCTAATGTTATTGAACCAATGTTCTCAATCCTTCTGCAACTGGGACCAATTTCTCCCCTTTTCCTCTCGTTAGACTCACCATCTTTGGTCACAGAATCATGGAAGTGTTACAGCACAAGATGGAGACCATTCAGCCCATCCAAATGAGCGTGATTGTCTAGCGCCTTCACCCAACACCCTTCCACGCCATTTCTATTTAAATAACCATCCAATTAAATTTGCTTTTCTCAAACAGCTTCACCAGTCAAATTGAAATACCTGAAGGAATTCTCAAAAATCCTTTCCACATCCTCTTCATTTATTATGCCAATTCGAGTGTTCCCAGCTCCCCACCAAAGATTGCATATTGGACAGGACATTGGTTCGGCCACTTTTGGAATACTGCCTTCAGTTCTGGTCTCCCTCCTTTAGGAATGATGATTTTCAACTTGAAAGGGCTCAGAAAAAGTTTACAAGGATTTGCCAGGGGTTGGAAGATTTGAGCTTAAGGGAAAGGCTGAATAGGCTGACATCTGAAGAAGGAGCAGCGCTCCGAACGCTTGTGATTTCAAACAAACCTGTTGGACTATAACCTGGTGCAGTGTGATTTCTGACCTTGTCCACCCGTATCCAACACTGGCTCCTGCACATCACGGGAGAGGTGCCAGAGGACTACAGGATAGCCAAAGTGGTATCGTTATTTTAGAAGGGAGGTAGACATATACCAGGAAATTACAGGCCGGTCAGTGTAACCTCAGTGATGGAGACACTTGTGAAAGAAATTCTGAGAGACAGGATTAATCTGCTCTTCCAAGGCAGGGGTTAATCAAGATCAGCATGGTTTTGCTAAAGGGAGATCATGTGAGATCAACTTGAAGGAACGTTTTGAAGAAGTGATTAGATGCAGAGATTTGGTCTACTTGGACTTCAGTAAGGTTATTGATAAGGTTCCACATGGCAGACTGATCGTGAATGTAAGAGCCTGTGGCCAGTGAGATCCACAGAGCTCAGGCTTGGGGCCCTTGCTGTTTGTGGCTTATATACAGCGCAGTGGCTCAGTGGTTAGCACTGCTGCCTCGCAGCACCAAGGACCCAGGTTTAATTCTAGCCTCGGGCGACTGTCTGTGTGAGGTTTGCACATTTCTTCGGTGCTCTGGTTTCTTCCCACAAACCAAAGATGTGCAGGTTAGGTGGATTGGCTGTGTTAAATTGACCATAGTGTTGAGGGATGTGTAGGTTAGGTGCATTAGTCAGGGGTAAATGTAGAGTGATTAGGGGAATCAGTCTGGGTGGGCTGCTCTTCGGAGGGTTGGTGTGGACATGCTATGCTGAAGGGCCTGTTTCCACACTATAGGGATTCTATGTAGATTTGAATGTAGCAAGGTTTATCAGTAAGTTCACAGATGATACAAAAATTGGTAGGGTCTAAATAGCGAGCAGGATAGCCTTAGATTACAGGAGCATAGTAGACAGGCTGGTTAGATGGGCTGATCAATAGCAAATGGAATTTCATCTGGGTGAGTGTGAAATAATGCACTTGAATAATACAAACAAAGCAAAGGAATACATGATGAACTTTGGCACCCTGGGAAATACTTTGGATCAGTGGTCCCTTAAGGCAGCAGGATAGGTTGATAAAGTGGTTAAGAAGGCACATGGAATTCCTGCCTTTATTAGCCAAGGCACAGAGTTTAAGAGCAGGAAGGTTGTGCTGGAACTGTATAAAATGTTGGTTAGGCCCCAGGTGGAGAATCCTCATTCTAGAGACCTCATTATCAAGAGGGAGATTTGCCAGGACTGGAGAGTTTCAGTTACAAGGGGATATTGGACAGATTGGGTTTGATTATCTTGGAGCAGAGGGGAGACATGATTGAGATGTTGAACATGATGAGGGGGTTAGATAGGGTAGACAGGATGAAGCTTTCCCCTTGCTGGAGGCCTCAATGACTACAGGACATAGATTTAAGGTAAGGGGCAGGAGGTTAACAGGGGAATGTAAGGATAATGAGAATCTGGAACCCACTGCCTTTAAGGGCTGGTAGAGGCAGAAATTCTCATAGCACTGCACTCGCAATGTCAAGGCAAACACAGCTATGGGCCAAAATAGGATGAGAATAATTTTAGATGGTTGTTTTTGACTGGAGCAGACTTGATGGACTGGTGGGCCTGTTTCTGGGCTATGACTCGAAACTTCAGTTATGAAGATCAATTGAACAAGTTGGGATTGTTCTCCCTGGAGAGGATGAAGTGAAAAAGAGGTCTGATAGAGATTTTCAAAACCATGAGTGGGATGGACTGAGTAGACAGCATGAATTGTTTCCACTTGTAAAGGATACAAAAACAAAAGAGCACAGATTTAAAGTGATATGTAAATGGAGCAAGGGTGATGAGAGAAAAAGCGTTCTCACACAGTGAGTAGTGAGGGTCTGGAAGGCACTGCCTGATGCCAGGTTCAGTTGGGGCATTGAAGAGGGCACTGGACAGTTTTTTGTTTGGTTAGGAATGGTGTGCAGGGATTTGGGGAAAAGGTTGGCACTAGTAATGGAGCTGGTCCAGTCATGATGAGCTGAATGGCCTCCATCTGAATCATAGTCATTCTGTGATCAAATAAAGATTCAGAGAGGATTCATTTTCACCAGCAATGTCAGTAAAGGAATACCATCCGAGCTCTTATAGCGAAACAAAACATCTCAAAGTGGTTCACAGCAATGCTACCAAACAATATTGGATACCGAGCCACTGAAGGTGGAGTCAGCAGGTGAATGAGAACTTGGTCAAGGGGGTGGATGCTAACAAGAAAGAGAAGACTTGCAATTTCTATCCAGCCGTACAAAACCACAGGATGTTCAAAAGCATTCCACAACCGGTGAAACAATTCTGTTCTACCGTAGCAAATGCAACAGCCAATTTGGATACAGTAAGCTCTCCCAAGCAGCAATGTGCCCTTTACTGATGAGGGGTCAGTGTTGGCTGAGGCAATTGGAAGATCTTACGAATTGAGCCCGGGAGGACAGTTGGAACCTCAGTTCAAATTTGCATCCAAAGGTTGGCCCCCTCTGACAGCTCAGCATCCTGTCAGCCGTGCGTTAGAGTGCCAGTCCTTGGACTGGGAATTAAAATTGCAACTGTCTGACTGCAAGAGAAGAAAATGAACAATGGAGCCACTGCAATATCCTAAAAAGGAGATCAAAAATGAAGTGACACCAGATTATAGTCCAATGGGTTTATATAAAATCACATGACCTGAGGAAGGAACAGAACTTCTGAAAGCTTGCAATTTCAAATAAACCCATTGGACTATAACTTGGTGTGGTTTGAGTTTTGACCCTTTCCACCCTGGTCCAACACCAAGCATCTCCACGTCATGGCTAAAAAAGGAGAGAGAGGCAAGGCGAGGATTAGGGAAATGATTTATTGTCCATCAATTGGCTCGGTTTGCAAATGTTGAGAATAAATTAACATCTAGGGGCTGAATTTTGTTACCTTGAAACATTGGCATTTGGAATTTGGTTCCTCAAGCAGGACCTCCTTATAAATCAGAGGAACACCTTTAAAAACAGACATAGAAATGTCCAAAATAGGAACAGGAGTAGCTTATTCTGCACTTAAAGCCTGCTCTGCCATTCCATAAAATAATGGCAGATCATCCAACTCAGTCCCTGCTTTCTCTTTGATCCTTTAATCCCTTAAGAACTATCTCTAACCTTTTCTTGACTCCTTCAACTGCTTTTTGTGGTGGTGAATTCCACAGCTCCCCACTCTCGGGATGAAGAAATTTCTCCTCATTGCAATCTTAAATGGCCTACTCCCCTGTACCCTGTGACGCCTGGTTCGAGACACCCAAGTCATCAGGAAAATCCTTCCTGCATTTATCCTGTCTAGTCTTGTGAGAATTTTTGTAGGTTTTCTCGAGATAACCCTCATTCCTCTAAAGTCCAGTGGATACAATCTGAACCGATCCACTTCCACTTCATACATCAGTGCTGTCATCCCAGGGATCAGTCTGGAAAACCTTCATTGCACTCTCTCCATCATCAGAACGTCCTCAGATAAGGCGACCACAATCTGCACAGAGCTTGCATTGTTATCTTTCTGATGAAGGGTTTATGCCCGAAACGTCGACTCTCCTGCTCCTCGGATGCTGTCTGACCAGCTTGCTTTTCCAGCGCCACATTTGTTTGACTATGATCTCCAGCATCTGCAGTCCTCATGTTCTCCTGTATTAACTTCCTTGTCAGTTGAACTATATTAATTCAATGGGGTTTATTTTGACTTGGCGATGGTATGAAAACTGAGGTCTTGTGGTGCACTGGGTAGCAATACTAGCTGGCATTGCCAACAATGTTCATAAAATGAATGAATTGAACAAAATGTGGCTTCTGCATTTGACAGGTTACAGCTGGGACTGCACCTGAAAAGCACTGAATTGGTAGTGAGGTCTCTTCTGGAGTGTTGTGTCCAGTTCTGTTATAAGAAGGATATTATTAAGCTGGAGAGGATTCAGAAAAGATTTACCAGGTTGTTGACAGGAATGGAGAGTTTGAGTTACAAAAATAGACTGGAAAGGCTGGACTTTTTACTGGAGTATAGGAGGTTGAGGGGTGACCTGACAGAGGTTTATAAAATCATGAGGGTGTAATGAGGATATGCTGTCCTTTTTTTTTTCAAAGAGATCATAAAAGCAGCGATTCTAGAAAGTCTGGGTAATAGTTAAGTGTGCTTTCAAGTTAAAAAAAAATACACCTGTACAATGAAAGGGGAGTGGCTAGTTCTCCCAGCTCAGATTTCTCTGTTTTGGTTTGGTATTAGCAAGCAGTCAGCTTTTTGAGGTTGCTGGTCAAGGGAAACAGCTCCACGGAAGGAGGTGTTCCATACTGAATCTCTCTCTGCCATCTCTCTCTCACATAAAAGCCTGTGTTTGATTTTATCTTTTGTGCCAAGGGGGTGTTTATGAGGTTTGATGTAGGCATTTGGAACAGCGTCATTAAATTGGGATAGTCTTGGGTTTTCGGAGAGGTTAAGTTGTTTTATATTCTCTTCTCTTTGTTTGTGTCTCTTTCGGTGACCTTGCAAATAAATTCTACTTTGTTTAAAACTAAGTGGTTGGGCGAGCTGCATCCCTCATGAAACATTCACTGTACACCTGCTTAAAACAACTAGCAAAGTTCGGGTCTGGGATACTGTCCTGAAATGTTTTGAGGAGGTCTGGCCTGGTCTATAACAAAGGGTACACATAAGGTGAGTCACGGGTGCCTTTTCCCTGGGCGGGGGATTTCAAGACTAGGGGGCATATTTTTAAGGTGAGGGGATGAAGATTTTAAAAAGACATGAGGGGCAAATGTTTTACACAGAGACTGGCTCACAATTAGAATGAACTTCCAGATGTGGGTAGAGTTACAACATTTCAAAGGTACTTAGATAAATACATGAATAGGAAAGGTTTGGAGGGATATGGACCAAGTGCAGGCAGGTGGGACCAGCTTATGGTCGGCATGGACTGGTTGGACTCCATGCTATGACTCTATGACACTTTGGGACATCTTAAGCACATGACTGATGCAGTACGAATGGTAATGATAATAAGAGATATATCAGAAGCACTGAATCTAATCTCGCCTTCTTTACACCATCACTTGGAGCCAAAGTTGACTCTAATGTCTTGGCAATGGGCAGCATAAGTGGACCCCATTCAAATCCCCACAAACCATAGATATCTAAAACCATAAGATGCAGACCATTCAGCCAATCAAGTCTGCTCCACCATTAATGAGATCATGGTTTTTTTTCTTCATTCTTAATTTTTTTAAAATTCATTCACAGGATGAAGGCATCATTGGTTAGGTCAGCATTTATTGCCCATCCCTAATTGCCCAGAGGGCAGTTAAGAGTCGAGAGTGTGGTGCTGGAAAAGCACGGCAGGTCAGACAGCATCCGAGGAGCAGGAGAGTTGGCGTTTCAAGGCCTTATGCCCAAAACGTCGATTCTCCTGCTCCTCAGATGCTGCCTGACCTGCTGCGTTTTTTCAGCAACACACTCTCAACTCTGATCTGCAGTCCTCACTTTCACCTAGACGGCAGTTTAGAGTCAACCACATTGCTGTGGGTCTGGAGTCACATATAGGTCACACCAGGTAAGGATAGCAGCTTCCTTCCCTGAAGGACATGAGTGAACCAGATAGGTTTTGCCTCCAACAATCAACAATGGATTCACGGCCATCAGTAAGCTCTTCAAACCAGATTTTTGTTTGAATTCAAATTCCACCATCTGCCATGGCAGGATTTGAACCCAGGTCCCCAGAACATTACCTGGGTCTTTGGATCAATGTAGACTTCACCAGTTTCCTCATTTCTCCTCCCCTCACCTTATCCCAGTTCCAACCTGCCAGCTCAGCACCATCCCATGACCTGTCCTACCTGCTAATCCCCCTTTCCATCTATCCGCTCCACCCTCCTCTCCGATCTATCACCTTCATCCTCACCTCCATCAACGTATTGCACTCTCAGCTACCCCACCTCTCTCCCATTTATTTCTCCACCCTGGAGGTTCTCTGCCTCATTCCTGATGAAGGGCTTTTGCCCGAAACATCGATTTTCCTGCTCCTCGGATGCTGCCTGACCTGCTGTGCTTTTCTAGGACCACTCTAATCTTGACTTTGGATTAACAGTCCAACAATAATACCACTAGGCCATTGCCTCCCGTGACCTTATGATCCTCAACTCCACTTTACGACATTTTCCCGTAACCCTTGACTCCCTTCCTGATTAAAAATCTGTCTATCTCAGTCTCAATGTCCCAGCCTCAATAGCTCTTTGTGGTAATGAATTCCACAGATTCCCTCCCCCCCGAGACAAGAAATTCATCCTCATCTCTGTTTTAAATGTGCAAAACATACAGCAGAAGAGGAGGCCATTCATTCATTATGTCTGTGCTAGCCCTTTGGAAGAGCTATCTAATTCAGTACCAATCCTCCTCCCTCCCACACACAATTTCCTGTGTGTGCCCACTGCCCACAGTTTAGATTACTTACAGTGTGGAAACAGGCCCTTCGGCCCAACAAGTCCACACCGACCTGCCAAAACGCAACCCACCCAGACCCATTCCCCTACATTTACCCCATCACTTAACATTATGGGCAATTTAACTTGGCCAATTCACCTAACCTGCACATTTTTGGACTGTGGGAGGAAACCCACGCAGATACTGGGAGAATGGGCAAACTCTACACAGAGAGTCGCCTGAGGCGGGAATTGAACCCGGGTCTCTGGCGCTGTGAGGCAGCAGTGCTAACCACTGTGCCACCGTGCCGCCCTCAAAAATATATGGCACTATCCCACACCACAGTTAATTCCCCAGGAAGCAAACCCATTTTTCTTTTGTTTTCAACATCAATACAGTGGAGACCAAAACAGCATTTTAACAAGCTGCAGCGTTGGAGTTGATCAGCAGAAATGGTAGTGGCGGGATACAAACCCAAGCCCCTTTCGGGACTGGAACCTGGATCCAGTGCCTTAGACTGCTCGGCCACACTACCAGTTGCTTCCTGTTCCATTATAAAATGAGTCAAAGTTTCACCATTGAGGTAATGACTCATTCATAATATTAAGGAGACCCTCGTTTGAGGCTTGAAGTATCAGCCACGTACGTGCCTGTAGTGATGGAATTAGATCATACCAGCTCAATCAGGATTTTATGTCCACCCATTCTCTCTCACCCACTCTACTGTGACTCCCTACAAAGCGAGAGACAATGGGAATATCTAAAACAAATAGTGTGACTAATCGGATACGGCTGCAATAAAGCTGGTAAGGATCATAGAGTCATCGGGTCATAAAGCCATACTGCGCAGGAACAGACCTTTTGATCCAACCGGTCCATGCCAAACATAATTTCAAATTAAACTGGTCCCAACTGACTGCACTTGGCCCGTGTCGCTCTAAACATTTCTTATCCATGTCAAATTGGCCTAATAGTCTCCTTCTGTGGTTGACTTGTATGATGCTTTGCTAATCTCCCTGCCCTGTGGGGAGGAATTGACCTTCATTTTTAGGTGAAGATGGTCCATTTGAAGGAATATGGGGGCCTGTTCCCTTAGTGATGTGTGTTATCCCTGACCAGATGTTGCCACCTCAGTTACGAAAGGTGCCATATTCATTTACTCCACCACGGAGGAAGAAGCCGAGTGGGATTACCATGGCAACTTCTGTGGCCTTGTACTTTTGAAACCAAAACCATTCTTTTCACTTGTGGTTTAGTTCTTGATTTGTTTGGAAGATGTCAGACGTACCTGTGGTAAGTTAGGATCACTTTTCGTATTAGGACATACAGCACAGAAACTGGCCATTTGGCTCAAATGGTTAATTCTGCAAACGGATCTCTTCCCACTCTACTTTGCCCCACACACTCTCTCCCAACCACTTTCTCCCTTACGTAGTTCTCCAGCATCCTCCTTAAAAGCATCCAAGTTATTTGCCTCCATTATTCCTTATCACAGAGGGTTCTACATTCCAAACACTTTAACTTTTCACTTTAATTACATACTGGATTTCCAGGTGAAATTTCCTTTGTTGCTCTTTGCCTGAAATAGGTTGTGTTGTTGAAAGTAATTATTGGGAAAGGATTAATATTTGGATTACACTGAGCACTGCTAGGTCAGACATTGTCACACTGCCTTTAGGTGGAGAATCAATCGACAGAGCTCTGACGTGTCGCCTCACAAAGACACAGCATGTCTTCTTTACGTCATGTCAAAAGTTGTTAAAATGCTTCAGAGTTGATGTAATCTGTGTATAATTACTTTTATGTGAACACTGCATCTTGTTAACAAAGACAAGAGGCCCTTCAGCTCAGACTTACTCATGGTGAATCCTTCACCACACACAATTTGAAAACTTCTAGAGTCATAGAGATTTACAGCACAGAGAAAGGCCTCTTGGCCCATCATGGCTGCACCACAGAATCAGAGAGACATAGAGATAATAGAGATATAGTGAATTTTCAGAAGATTTGTCGCTCAGGTTGAGGTTCTGGATGTAAGTTTGCTCACTGAGCTAGAAGGTTTGTTTTCAGACATTCGTCACCAAACTAGGTAACATGATCAGTGAGCCTCTGGTGAAGCACTGGTGGTATGGCTCACTTTTTACTTATGCGTTTAGGTTCCTTGGGTTGGTGACATCATTTCCTGTAGTGATGTCATTTCTGGTTCTTTTTCTCAGGGGGTGGTAAATGGGATCCAAGTCGATGTGTTTGTTGATAGAGTTCTGGTTGGAATGCCATGCTTCTAGGAATTCTTGTACATGTCTCTGTTTGGCTTGTCCTATGATGGATGTGTTGTCCCAGTCGAAGTGATGTCCTTCCTCATTTATATGTAAGGACACTAGTGAGAGTGGGTTATGTCTTTTTGCAGCTAGTTGATGTTCATGTATTCTGGTGGCTAGCTTCCTGCCTGTTTGTCCAATGTAGTGTTTGTTACAGTTCTTGCATGGTATTTTGTAAATGACATTAGTTTTGTTTGTTGTGTGTATCGGGTCTTTCAAGTTCATTAGCTGCTGTTTTAGTGTGTCGGTGGGTTCTGTGTTCATTGGGCACCTGTTCTTTTTGAATACACCATATTGGTGATTTTCCTCTGCTCTAAAGCTCTAAAATGCCTCTGCTCCAAAATCACTGATACAGTGTATTCAAAAAGAATGGGATCCGAATTAGAGGAGGCTTGGGGTTGTAATATTCCTTAACTAAATCCGTCAGTTTTTGAAAGGTTTTAGTATCTGGTGCCTCAGGGAAAGTTAAGCTCCAAATAACTAAAAAGGCTGCAGGTACACAAACTGTCAGGAGAGTTACTCATTACATTTAATCTGCCCCAATGATACTTGCCTGGAAAGAATAATATATTCTTTCTACATTCTGGGCCCAGTTTTGATAGCAGGATTAAATGAGTCAAATAACAGCATGATGCCATAACTCAAAGACAACTGTTGTGAGTGAATTTCTTCAGGAGCATGCTTTGCTCTCGTTGCCACTTCACAAATGACAGTAATCTATCACCAAGTCACCCTTTATTTACATGTGGAGAATCCTTCACACTGATCCAGCTCTCAGAGTGAGCAGTGTCTGACACTCTTATTTATATCTGTCAGCCAGGACTCCCTGACTGGACTAGAATAACAGCCCCAAACAGGGAACTCATAATCTATGAGGTCCACCTGGCTGACCTTGTTACAGTCACTACATGTGCCAAACACCTTAAAACAACTATTTAATTATTCCAATCCCATTTTCCAGCACTCGACCCAAAGCCTTGAATGCTTTTGCATCGTAAGTGTATATCTGAATACAGCTTAAATATTAAGAGAGTTTCTGCCTCTCCCATCCTTAAAGGCAATGAGTTCCAGATTCCCACCACCCTCTGGGTGAAAAAAGGTTTCCCTCACATCCCCTCTAAACCTTCTGCCCCTTTGCCCCTTCCCTTAAACAGATGAGTCTCAAAGAAGGATGTGTGACAACATTTTAAGGTACGTGGGGACCAGAATATAACATAGTGGCAGTGCTGGGCATTACAACATAGTACAACAGATAGATTTTTGTTAGATAAGGGAGTCAAAGGGGTGCTGACAAGAAAGTGGAGTTGACATCAGCCATGATCCCATTGTATGTAGACAAGCAGGAGGCTGGAAGAACACAGCCAAACCAGACAGCCTCAATAGGAAAAAATGAGGACTGTAGATGCTGGAGGTCAGAGTCAAGAGTGTGGTGCTGGAAAAGCACAGCAGGTGAGGCAGTATCCAAGCAGCAGGAGATTGACGATTCAGGCATAAGCCCTTCATGGGGAATGAAGCTCATTCCTCATGAAGGACTTATGCCCGAAATGCCATTCTTCTGCTCCGTAGATGCTGCATGACCTGCTGTGCTTTTCCAGCACCACACTCTCATGCAGCATTAGGAGGTGGAGAAGTCGACGATTTGGCTGTAAATCTTCTTCAGGACCTGAAGAAGGATTACACCCAAGACGCCAACTTCTCCACCTCCTGATGCTGCCTGGCTTGCTGTGTTCTTCCAGCCTCCTGTTTTTTTGTCACTAGTCATGATCCTGTTGAATGGCAGATAAGTCTTAAGGGCTACATCAGCTCCTGAAGACCTATATTCCTACTGATGTGAGAGGTTTAGGTAGAAGTGCATTTTAAAAAGAAATACAATTCCTTTCTAATGTAATGAGTTGTTATCTGGAAGGCACTGCTGAAAATATGATGAGTGTAGATTCAAGAACAGCTTTTAAAAGGGAATTGAACTCATATTTAAAATGAAGACAGAGCTCCTCAGCAAGAATTGGGGCTAATTGGTTGGCTCATTCAAAAGCTAGAATATTGAGCCAGGTTCATTTGTAATGTCAGAGGTCACACGACAAGTTATAGTCCAAAAGGTTTGTCTGAAATCAAAGACCTGATGAAAATATCTAAGGGTGAGAAAATAAAATGCTGTAATTCATTCAGATGTATCTACTTAAGAGTGAACCTTTAATGATCTCTCACTTTAGAACTGAAACCCTTTGCTTCAGTTTTCATTGTTGGGAGCTTGTACCCTTTTACTCAAGTGTATCATCCAGTCTGACTCTCCCATTTTTTATTCATTTATGGGATGTGGGCAACACCCACTAGACCAGCATTTATTGCCCAATAGCAGATAAGGGTCAACCACATTACTATTGATCTGGAGTCTTATGTAGGACAGGACATTTAGAACATAGAATTCCCACAGTGCAGAAAGAGGCCATTTAGCCCATCAAGTCTGCACCGACCCTCTGAATATTATCCCAAACCCGACTCAGCTCCCACCCCTCACCATATCCCAATACCCCTGCATTTCCCATGGCTAATCCATTCAACCTTCACATCACTGGACACTATGGACAATTTAGCATGGTCAAGTTACCTAACCTGCATATCTACGGACTGTGGGAGGAAGCCTGAGCACCCAGAGGAAAAGCACAGCCAGTCAGGCAGCATCCAAGGAACAAGAAAATTGACATTTCAAGCATAAGCTGTCCATCAGAAATGAAGGGGCGGCCCAAGGGGGCTGAGGGATAAATGGGAGGGAGTTGGAACGGGGGGGGGAAGGTAGCTGGGATGAAGGTGGGGGAGAAGTTGATAGGTCGGAAAGGAAGGTGGAGCAGATAGGTGGGAAGGAAGATGGACAAGTAGGACATTTCAAGAGGGCAGTGCTGAGTTGGAAGGTTGGCTCTGGGATAAGGTGGGGGGAGGGGAAATGAAGAAACTGGTGAAATCGACATTGATCCCCTGTGATTGGAAGATGAGGTGTTCTTTCTCTATCTACCAATCGCATTCCCAGCTACCTTCCCCCAAGGGGAAAGTGAGGACTGCAGATGCTGGAGATCAGAGCTGAAAATGTGAAGAAGGGCTCATGCCCGAAACGTCGATTCTCTTGCTCCTTGGATGTTGCCTGACCTGCTGCGCTTTTCCAGCAACACATTTTCAGCTACCTTCCCCCAAGCCCCACCCCGTCCCATTTATCGCTCAGCCCCCTTGAGCCATCCCCTCATTCCTGATAAAGAGCTTATGCTTGAAATGTCATCTCTCCTGCTCCTCAGATGCTGCCTAACTAGCTGTGTTTTTCCAGCACCACACTCTTTGACTCTGATCTCCAGTATCTGCAGTCCTCACTTTCTCCTACATTAGTGGGTTAGGTGGGTTCACATGACAATAAATGATGGTTGCTTTTTGGCTAGCTTTTTAATTCTAAATTTTTATTGAATTCACATTTCACCATCTGCCAATGGCGTGATTTGAACCTTTGTCCCAGAACATGAGTGTAGAATCCTGGATTATGAATCCAGTGACATCGAGTCTGCCATTGACTGGGGGCCATAAAAGGCCAGATGGAAACACAGGAACAGGAGTAGGCCATTCAACCCTGCTAAGCCATTCAACATAATCGTGACTGAAAATCCAACCCAGTCCCCTGTTCCCATTTCCACCCATTACTTTTGATCCCTTTAACTGTATGAACCATATCTATCTCCTTGGAAACATGGCATTACTTTGAAGGAGGCTGTTTCCTGGTGTCCTGGACATCATCCACTTAATATTACTTTCACATTACCATTTGTGGGAGCTTGCTGTGTGTGACTTGGCAGCTGTATCACAACAGTGACTTTCAGCACAACAGAAAGTACTTCATTGGCCCCACAGCATGTTGGGTGGTCCTGAGGTGATGAAAGGTGCTACATGAAGGCAGGTCCTTCCTTTCCTCTTTCAGGCTGCAATTGTAAATCAAGACAGGCTCTAGTTAGAAACTGAAGTTGCTGGAGAAACTCAGGTCTGGCAGTATTTGTGGAGAGAGAGAAACAGAGTTAACTTTTCAAGTCCAGTGACCCTTCATCAGAATTTAGCAGGCACTGGGTATCTGCCCATTAGATGCCACTGTTTGATTGGAAACATTGATATAAACCCTTAATTAACTCTGCATGTTAATGAAACGATTGGAAACATGGACGACCTGTTGTGGTAAATTAATAAATGAAAATTATCCCAGAAAAATAGCATGGGAAATCCAGGATTATGGGGAAGATTCAAGAAAGTGGATGTGAGGAACATCAAAACAGGGTCAAGGAGTTGAATGGCCTACTCCTGTTCCTATTCCTATTCCAGTCTCATGGGCGATTTGATGGTGGGAAGAGGCATTCTGGTGTGTCTGTGCGCACGTGTTTGTGTGTGAGAGACTGTGTATATGTGAGAGAGAGGGAGAAAGTGTGAGAGAGATAAAAAGGTAGAGCCTACTCAGAGTTCCTTTCCTGTCTCCACTGCCCACCTTCTCAGGTGACCAAGGCAAGGTTTCGGTGTCACAGCATCCCGGAGAAATCAACGTGTCGGTTGGAATGACGGCTGTGATTGCCTGTGAGGCGAACTATCACAGAGGGACCCCTGAACACACAGACATGTACTGGTACAAAGGTAACAGACGGGATCAGCCAATCCTGGCCTTTTCAAAGGACTCCAAATCTCTGTCCAGTCAAGATGACCACTTGTATGTGCGTGGCAATCTCTCCAAAGTTTACAGCATCCTCGTCATCAACAACCTGACAGTGAATGACTCTGGAGTTTATGTTTGTGAGGTATTAGTCTCTCTACCTCCGCCTCATGTGAGTGGATATGGACATGGAACCAGATTAACAGTCCATGGTGAGTAAAGCAGAGAGCGGAATGACTTCTCTATGTGTTTATTCAGAGCACGTTTCACTTTTGATAAATCTTCAGTGCCATCATTATCAAGAGTAAAGGGTGAAGAACCAGTGCACCATATTGTAAAGAGTCCACCAACAACAGAAACTGGATTTATATAGCGGTCCAGCTGTAGAAACATTACCCAAGGCTCAATTGGGCCATAACAACAATACCATATATTTAGGCAGCATTTACAACAGAATAAAATAATCAACACAGTGCTTCAAAAGGGTCATGAAACAAAATATGACCCTGAGCCAAGGAAGGAGACATTAGATCAGATGACTAATAGCTTGGTTAAAGAGGTAGGATTTTGGACACCATCTCAAAGGAAGAATGTGAGGTAGCGAGGCTGGAAGGTATAGATAGGGTATTCCAAAGCATTGGATCAAGGCAACAGGATTTATGGTGGGCCGACTAAATTTGGAAACGCTCAAGATGCCAAACTTAGAGGAGAGCAGAAATCTCAGAAGGCAATGGGACTGGAGGTTATAATTGAGGGAAAAGGTATTAAAAACTGAGAGGTCATAGTTTTAGGCTAAGGGGTCATGGGCTTAAAGCAGAGATAATGAGGAATTACTTACAGTCATAGAGACATAGAGATGTACAGCATGGAAACAGACCCTTCAGCCCAACCCATCCATGCTGACCAGATATCCCAACCCAATCTAGTCCCACCTATCAGCACCCGGCCCATATTCCTCCAAACCCTTCCTATTCATATACCCATCCAGATGCCTTTTAAATGCTGCAATTGTACCAGCCTCCACCACTTCCTCTGGCAGCTCATTCCATACACGTACCACTCTCTGCATGAAAAAGTTGCCTCTTAGGTCTCTTTCATATCTTTCCCTTCTCACCTTAAACCTATGCCCCTTAGTTCTGGACTCCCCCACCCCAGGGAAGAGACTTTGTCTATTTACCCTTTCAAGGAAAATAGACAAAATCCTTGTCTATTTACCCTATCCATGCCCCTCGTAATTTTATAAACCTCTATAAGATCACCCCTCAGCTTCCGATGCTCCAGGGAAAACAGCCCCAGCCTACTCAGCCTCTCCCTATACCTCAAATCCTCCAACCCTGGCAACATCCTTGTAAATGTTTTCTGAACCCTTTCAAGTTTCCCTACATCCTTCCGATAGGAAGGAGATCAGAATTGCACGCAATATTCCAAAAGTGGCCTAACCACTAGCCGCAACATGACTTCCCAAATTCTCACAAAGAGTCATGAATCTGTAAAACTCACTATCCCAGAATGCAATGGACGCCGAGACACAATAAGTTTAAGGAGGAGATAGCCAGATTTTTAATTAGTAATGGTTTGAAGGTTTATGGAGAGCAGACAGGAGAGTGGAGTGAGACCGAGATGAGATCAGCCATGATCGTATTAAATGGCAGAACAGGCTCAAGGGGCTGAATGGCCTCCTCCTGCTCCTTGTTCTTTTGCTCTAAACAGAAGCGAGAACATAGAGGGATGTAAAAATAGGGATTCAAATTTTAACCTCAAGTCTGGGAAGCAATTTAGATCAATAAAAATGGGGAAGATAGGTGATTGGGATCTGATGCAAAGTGAAGACACTAGCAGCAGGATTTTGGGCACCCACAAATTAACGAAGGTAGAATATAAAAGGCAAGGACTGCAGGAATAGTTAGATACTGTGGTAATGAAGGCCTAAATGAGGAAAGAAAGTGGAGGTATCAAGAGTGGTGACAAAATGTTTCATCTATGAGTAACTGAGGGGATCTGAAAGGAAGGTGGTGGTAGAATTAAAGAAGTGATGGAGTTCAAACAAGGAATTTTGAAATGGGGCCTAGGTCAATGAAAACACCAATAGTGACAGAGAAAAACTGAACAATGCACAAGAAGGCAGAGACAGAGAAATGCAGAGTACGTGGGAGTTTGTCAGGTTATCAGGACCTACAGAGACAGGTAGGGGGTCACGTGAGTCCATAAAAGGAGAGTCCATTTAACCTAACAATTCAACCAGTGAAAAAATCAGTAAAACTGCAGAATGATTCTCTCAGGAAGGTTGTTAAAGTGAATAAGTCAAGATCAAGTGCAAACTCCCACAAATATCAGAAATCTAAAAAAAAAATGGAAAATGCTAGAAATTCTCTGTTGGTCGAGCAGCACCTGTGGAGGGAGAAAGAGAGTTAACATTTCAACAGTTCAAAAGAGAATTAACCACTCTTCTAGCTGAGAACAATTGAGGGGAATAGTTACTGATAGATGAAACATTTAGTCACAAATCTTTAACTCCACTTTCTTTCCTCATTTTTGCCTTCATTACCACCGTATCTAACTATTCCTGCAGTCCCTGCCTTTCATATTCTATCCCCGTTAGTTTGAGGGCACCCAAAAGTCTGCTGCCTGTATCTTCACTTTACACCAGATCCCGTTCACCTATCTTCCCCACGTTTGGTGATCCAAACTGCTTCCCAGACTTGAGGTTAACATTTCAAGGGTTGCAGGTGTCACTGGCTTGGCCTGACTCTGTTGGACATCTTTAAACTTCTCTGGAAAACCGTGGTGGTGAGCTGTCCTCTTGAACCGCTACAGTCCATGTGCTGTAGGTAGACCCTCAATGCCCTATGGAGGGAATTCCAGGATTTTGACCCAGCAATGCTGAAAGAACAGCGGTATATTTCCAAATGAAGATGGAGTCATAGAGTCGCATAGCATAGAAACAGAATCTTTGGTCCAACTCATCCAATGTGACCAGGTTTTCCAAACTAAACTCGTCAAACCTGTCCGTGTTTAGTCCATATCCCTTTAAACCTTTCCTATCCACGTACCTGTCCAAATGGCTTTTAAATGTTGCAACTGTACCTGCATCAACCACTTCCTCTGGTAGTTTATTCTATGTATGAACCACCCACTCTGTGAAAATATTCCCCCTCAGGTCCCTCTTAAATCTTTCCCCTCTCACCTTAAAAATATGCCCCCTAATTTTGAACTCCCCCACCTAAAGGAAAAGACCTTTGCTATTCACCTCATCTATACCCCTAAGATGTTATAACCCTTTATAAGATCACCTCTCAACCTCCTACGCTCTAGTAAAACAAGTCCCAGGCTATCCAGCCAATCCTTATAACTCAAACTCTCCATTCCTAGCAACATCCTGGTAAATCTTTTCTGAGCCCTCTCCAGTTTAATAATATGCTTCCTATAGCAGGGTGACTAGAACTGAACACAGTTGGGAGAGGAATTTAAATGTAGTAGAACTCCCATTGTACTTACTGTCCTATCTTCTAATGTCATTATTGACAATTGCTAACGAATTTGATTGTCCATGTAGGAAATTCCAGCTATTTCTATGTAGGTCTCCTAGATTAGAGGTCACATACTTGGAAGGGTTGTCTCCAATTTCAAATAACTTCCCTTCCCATACCCCAACTCCCTTTCCTGCCCCTCCTCCTCCCTTCCATTACACTTACCAACCCTTCCTTCCAGCCAATTGGATTCCTTCCTCCCATCGACCAACCAGGTTGCACCTTCTAAATGTATTCACCAATCACTGCCTCACCACTCCGCCCCTCTCCCCATCCTAAACCCTTCCCCATGTTCCCCCAACCCTTTGTCTGCAGCTCCCCTCATCCCCACCCCCAGGCCTGAAGAAGTGTTACACCTGAAATGTTGACTTCTCCATCTCCTGATGTTGCCTGGCTTGTTGTGTTCTTCCAGCCTCCTGCTTATTCCAGCATCTGCAGTTTTTTTTTTGTCTCTAAGTTTGTCTTTATAAGGTGGCAAGTTTATGGGGCATAATGCCTGCTTCTGATGCTAAAGTCTCTTACAATTTATTTCCAGAGTCAAATTCATGTCAGACATCGAAGGCCCCGCAAGAGGTGTGGAAACATACTGTTTTTCTCGCCATTTTAGCTTATAGCCTAGCTGTCACTATTACAACGGTCTTACTTGGTGTAAGTAATTTAAAACAAATTATCACAATTGTTCATAGTGTTATCAAACATCCATGTGTTGTTAGCAGGGGATAATAGTCAACATGGATCATTGCCCATAATAGAATTACATACAATTCACAGCAGAGTGACAATTCCTTTATGTCTAATTACCTGTGGTGCTGTTGGTAGCAGTCTTACGTCTGAATCACAAGTTTCTAGGTTCATAATCCTCCAAACTGGGGCTTGAATGCCAATAAAAACATGAACTCAAGTGAAGGAGTGCTGCAGTGCTGAAGGTGCCATATTTTTGACGAGCCATTGAACTGAGCTCCTGAGTGGCTGCTCAGGGAATTGCCAAAGGTCATTCCACGGTACAATTTAAAATTCTTCCCAATGTCTTGATGAACATTTATCCCTCAATCCATATCCCAAAACAAGTCACCTGATCATTATCACATTGCAGTTTGCGGGAGCTTTTTGTGCAAATTCACTGCTGTGTTTCCGACACCAATCGCTTCAGAAAAAGCACTTTATTGTTTGCAAAGTGCTTCTTGGGATATTTGGTTGATGTAAATTCAAGCTTTTCATGACGTATTTTGTTTCGGCTGGGGTTTCTACTCCACATGGGCTCCTACCTGCCTTATCGAAAACTGGCTGAGGCTAAAACATTGATTGCTTCCAAGAAGGAGTTAGATATAGTTCTTGGACTAAAGGGATCAAAGGGGACAGGGACGAAGCAGGAACATTGGACTGAGTTGGATGACCAGCCATGATCACATAGAAAATGGAGCTGCTTGAAGGGCCAAATGGCCTACTCCTGCGCCTATTTTCCACGTTATGTCATCTCACACAAACAACATTATCTTCTATTCCTTTCTCCCTCATGTATTTAGCCATTTTCTAAAATAAAAGGGAAGTAAAGCTATTCTCTCCCTAGCCCCAGGTGATTTAACTTGAGGGTCACCACACTTCAGATGCAGGGAGAGGTTGAGGAGGACAGTCATTCAAGATAACCTCAGCCAGTGCGGGAATTGAACCCACGCTATGTAGCAATGCTCTGCACTGCAAACCAGCCATCCACCCAACTGAGCTGCCTGATCCCCAGTTTCTTCAGTACATCTGTGCTAATTGTTTTTATTCATTCACAGGATGAGGGTATCGCTGGCTAAGCCAGCATGTATTACCCATCCCTAATGGTCCAGAGGGTAGTGAAGAGTTAACCACTTTTCTGTGGGCCTGGAGTCACATGTATGAAGGCAGTTTCCTTTCCTAAAGGGCATTAGTGAAACAGATGGGTTTTTCCAACAATTGACAATGAATTCATGGTCCTCGTTAGACTCTTAGTTCCATAATGTTTTAAAAATTAAATTCAAATTCCACCATCTATCGTGCTAGGATTCAAACGCAGTCCCCAGTGCCTTACCAGGGTCTCCAGATCACACACACAGTTCATCGAGTCTTTCCACCATTCAATATGATCATAGCCAATCTTGGCCATCCACTCCCCTTATCCTTTAATTCCTCATGAGATCAGGCTGCAGCCTATCTTAGTCTTAAACATATTAAATGACAGTGTAGTCACAACCTCTAGAGAATTCCAAAGATTTACAACTTGGAACTTGGTAAGGAGCAGGAGATTTAGAGAGGAGTTGAGGAAATATTTTTGAATGCAAAACTCTCCTGTCTTAAAGCTGTGTCTCCTAATTCCCATCTCCCCTAGAAAAGGAAACACTCTTTCAGCCATCTACTCGTCAAGTTGGCATGGTGGCTCAGTGGTTAGCACTGCTGTCTCACAGTGTCAGGGACCTGGGTTCAATTCCAGGCTGGGATGACTCTCTGTGTGGAGTTTGCACATTCTCCCTGTGTCTGTGAGAGTTTCCTCTGGGTGCTCTGGTTTCCTCCCACAGTCCAAAGATGTGAAGGTTAGGTGGATTGGCCGTGCTAAATTTGGGGTTATGGGGATAGGGTGTGGGTCTGGGTGGGATGCTCTTCAGAGGGTTGGTGCAGACCTGATGGGCCAAATGGGCTCTTTCGTCACTATAGGATTCTATTAAGTCCCCTCAGTATCTCATATGTGATTGAACCTCATTCTTGGAAACTCCAGTGGATACTCCTTGAGGCTGTGAAGAATAGAAGGTTTGATGGTAATATTGTACTGACCCTGCAATTGACATTCATTCTAGGTTTTCATGTGCGTCCATAAACGTTCTAAGGGCAGACCGAATTCTAAAGAAGCACTCAGAAGCCAAGAGGAATCCAGCCTAACTTCTTCCAGAAAACGTGCATTAGCTCTGAATACAGACCGGACCAGAGAAGCACAGAATCAGGAGTATGAAGACATGGCACTCATCAGAACTATCAGTCAGATACCGAGATAATGCAGGAATGCAAGTTAATGATGCAAATTCTATAGTACGTAGAACTAAGCTACCTGCAACAAGTGTTGGTTGGTACTTTAGATATATTTGCAGAAGAAAATTCCCTCTGTAGAATTTCAGTTGTACTGCATAAATTTTTATTTGGTATGGGTTGCTGAACATTAGTGTGAGGTGTCTTAGTTTGGAAACATATTGTGCTCAAATCATGGAATCACTACATGCAGGAAAAGGCTGGAATAGCAAAGAACTAAAATTAGACAGCACTGGAGGCTGCTTGAAAGAACTGCCTAATTAATCTAACTCCTCCTCAGAAAGGATTTACAAGGATGTTACCAGAGTTGGAGGGTTTGATCTATACGGAGAGGCTGGGACTGTTTTTTTTCTGGAATGTTGGAGGCTGAGGGGGCGACCTTATAAAATCATGAGTACCATAGGTAGTGTGAATAGCCAAGGGTAGGGGTGTGCAAAACTAGACGGCATCAATTTAAGGTGAGATGGGAAAGATTTAAAAGGGAACTGAGGGGCAACTTTTTCACACAGAGGGTGGTGCGTATGTGGGAATGAGCTGCCAGAGGAAGTGGTGGACGCTGGTACAATTACAACATTTAAAAGGCACCTGGATGGGTTTAGAGGGATATGAGCCAAATACTGGCAAATGCGACTAGATTAGTTTAAGATATCTGGTCGGCATAGACAACGTGGAACGAAGGGTCTGTACATCTCTACGAGTCTTTGACTCTGCTTTTACTACAGAATCATCAAATATGTACAGAATGGAAAAGGAACCCTGCAGCCCACCATGTCTGTGCCGGTCTATCTACTCTAGTCTCATTTTCCAGGACACAAACAGAAGTTGCTGGAGAAACTCAGCAGGTCAAACAGCATCTGTGGAGACAAAAAGCCGAGTTAACATTTCGGATCCAGTGATCCTTCCTCAGAGCTGTCCGAAGAAGGGTCAGTGGATCTGAAACATTAACTCTGTTTCTCTCTCCATGGATGCAGCCAGACTTGCTGAGTTTCTCCAGCAATTTCTGTTTTTGTTTCAGATTTCCAACATCCACAGCTTTTTCTCCCCCCAGTTTCTCGCACTTGGCCTGTAGCCTTGTGTGCTACGGTACATCAAAAGTGATCACTTAAATATGGCATTTTGAAAGAGCAATTCATCGAGTGCCAACCAGATAATGAAACAACTCTCCTTTGAAAATCAGTTTCCACCAACACCCTTGAGGTATTATGAGACAGATTGACACCATGGGGGCTGAGATATATTATTTCCCCTGCCAACTCCATTTTGATTTAGCTCCTCTCTCGTTCCCTACCCTACCCTTTTCTTATTGTTTTTAAAAACCCTAATGTGCTTAGAAAGGCAATTTGCCATCCTTACCTGGTCTGGCTGGCATGTAATTCCAGATCCACGGTAACGAGGCTCAATCTTAACTGCGCTCTGGACCTACCAGTTCAAGGGCAATTAGGGATGGCCCACATAAACTGACAGGTGAGTGGGCCACCATCACCTCTCCAGTGCTCTCTACTCCACTCCCTCGATAGGTGAGGCAAGGACAGATAGGCATTGGAGCAGACAGGGCACTACATTTTATGATCCCCACCCATAAACCACTTGGGAGGGTTCATGAAATTAGAGTTAAGACAAAGAAGATTTTATTTTGAGACAAAGAGCAATAAATGATTGGATTGTCCAGCTAGGAAGGGTTAGAGAGGGAAAAGCAGTAGAAACATTCAGGGAGAGGAGCTCCTCCAGAGTGTCCTACGCAATATAAATGTATTGCAAAGATATAGTTACCATATGAGAAATACAAGGTTTAATAAACTAAACATTTTGACCCTTGGGTGTGATAATCACAGCCCCACAAAGGGTCTAAAACCTGTTTCCGGTCATCTTTATTAAATGGTAGGCAGGATGGTGAAGAAGGCTTTTGGCACGTTTGCCTTCATTGGTCAGAGTATTGAGTATAGGAGTTGGGAAATCATTGTTGCAGCTGTAAAAGATATTGGTAAAGCCACATTTGGAGTACTGCATACAATTCTGGTCGCTGTGCTATAGCAAGGATATTATTCAATTGGAAAGGATGCAAAAAAGAATTATAAGAATGTTACCCGAGACTGGAAGGTTTGAGTCATAAGGAGAGAATGGATAGGCTGGAACATTTTCTCACTGGAGCGTCAGAGGCTGAGGGGTGACCTTAAAGAGGTTTATAAAATCATGAGGGGCATGGTTAGGGTAAATAGACAAGGTCTTTTCCTCAGGGTAGGAGAGTTCAAAACTAGAAGGCATAGGTTCAAAGTGAGAGGGGAAAGATTTAAAAGGGACCTAAGGGGCAACGTTTTCACACAGAGGGTGGTGCGTGTATGGAATGAGCTGCCACAGGAAGTGGTTGAGGCTAGTACAATTACAACATATAAAAGATATTTACAATTGCAATCCCACACCTGATGTAATTTAAAGATCCGACATATGAAAGTTTCCTGTCTGTACATATGGCTACTGTATATTTTGCTAAATTGCATTGAGATTTGAATACAAATTGACTTGTGAACAGACTCCAGAATGGAACCCTTTTACAACCTGGAGACTGCCTGTAGTGAGAGATATCAATTACTGAGACAATCTTAACAAAATAAAATATCGGGTAAGAGAAATAAAGAGTTAAACAAAACAGAACTTTTCATTTTTAAGAAGTTAGCTTAATGTTATGCACATGCTTGGCCGCAATCATAACGGCTTTTGCCCAAAACATCAATTTTCCTGCTCCTCGGATGCTGCCTGACCTGCTGTGCTTTTCCAGCACCATTCTAATCTTGACCGCAATCATTCCTGGTTGCATTGGTGTCAGCGAATGCATCATTCAATAATATGCTGCTTTCCTACTCCTCCTGCCAAAATGGACAAGTTAATGTTTACCTACATTGTATTCCACCTGCTGAGTTTTCACCCACTCACCCAACCTCCCTAAACCCCTCTGCTGCAGACTTCCTAGCTCTACTAGCACACGCCTGCTTTGGTAAAATCGGCAATATAGGCCAGTTCAGCCCTACGTTCAGCCAGCCACGCCTGCTCTGTCACTCGATTTGATTTGGTGTCAGCCGTGCCTCGGGGTCACTACTCCCACTTCAGAGCCACTGGGCTTATAATCCTACTCCCGGGGACTTGAGTAAATCCACTCAGTCGCTCCAGTGCAATACTGAGGGAATTACTGTGGGAGCATCACCTGGAGGATGAGATCTTAAACCAGGGACTCTGCCTTCTGACATGGATATAAAGATTCCACGGCAACAATACAAAGACTGGGAAGTGTTCATGGACAATACTTATCACACAGAATCACAGTAGCTGGCTGTTCCGTCCATCATGCCTACACTGGTTCTGTTATCTGGTGTTAATCTCCTGCCTTTACTCCCATATCCCTGCACATCATTTCTACTCAAACAATCATCCAATGTCCATTTTGAATGTCCCAACTGAACCTGTCTCCCCCCAGATTTCCAGGCAACGTATTCCATACCTTTAACCACGCGCTGCATTAAAGTGTTTTTTTTTCTCAAATCAGACTTGTTTCATTTGTTTACCATAGTCATACAACATGGACCCTTCAGTCCAAATAATCCACACTGACAATGTTCCCAAACTAAACTACTCCCACCTGGCTGCACTTGGTCCATAACCCTCTAATCCTTTTCTATTTATGTACTTATCCATATGTCCTTTAAGCGTTGTAACTGTACACACATCTACCACTTCCTCTGGCAGTTCATTCCACACACAAATCACTCTCTGTGTAAAAGAAAACGTTGTTTCTCGTGCCCTTTTTAAATCTTTCTCGTCTCACCTTAAAAAATATGTCCCCTAGCTTTGAACTCTCCGGGGAAAAGATCCTTGTGGTAGGCTTCAACCTCTTTATCTTTGCCCCTCATGATTCTTTAACCTCTCCAAGTTCACCCCTCAATCTCCTACATTCCAGTGAAAAATGTCCCAGCCCTTTCGGTCTATTTTTATATCTCAAACCCTCCATTCCTGGCAACATCCTGATAAATATTTTCTGAACCCTCTCCAGTTTATCAACATCCTTCCTATAACGGGGTGACCAGAACTGCGCACAGTACTGCAGAAGAGGCCTCACCAATGTCCTCTACAACCTCAACATGACGTCCCAATTCTATACTCAAAGGCCTCAGCAATGAAGGTAAGCGTGCGAAACACCTTCTTAACCACCGGTCTACATATGACACAAACGTCCCTCTAAATCTGTGCCCTTTCAATCTCATTTCTTTTACAAGCTTATCCAGTGGTTTAGACAGTGGGTTTGGATCAGCTCAGGCTTTCAGGGCCAAAGGGCCTGTTCCTGGACTGTAAATTTTCTTTGTTCTACACCCAATATCTCTAAAACGGTTCACATATTCATCAATATGTTGCTGCTTGTGGGATCTTGCCGTGCGTAAATTGGCTGCTGTGACTCCTCCATTAGCAGAGCAATTGCACTTCAAACATACGTCACTGACTGTAAAATACTTTGGAATGTCATGTAGTCATCGAAGGAGTGAGGTAAGTCATCCTTTCTGTTAGATTCTGGTGGACCTGTATCTCGATTCCATCTCCCTCAGTCATGAAGTTGTCCCTCAATTGTGTCAACTGCCTTTTGTGCAAAAGAGCTCCAAATTTCTACCACATCCTGTTTGTGAAAAAAGCTGTTCCTCAAACCCCTGAAAGGCCTGCCTCTCGAGTTCGGATTATTTCCCCTTGTTGTCTCCCACCGGGGGGAAATAGGCTGTCCGTCTTACTGCAGACTTTAATTTTGTATTATCACAAAAGTAGCCAGCTAAATCATACAGGCTGTCACATTACTGGAGGCTTCCACCACAGAAATGCCTTAGCAGAGGTAATCTTTTATTCAAAGGTTACCCTTGAGTGCACTAGGTAGCTGCTGCAATTTGTCACTGTCAGAAGTAGCTCAGCAGCAACAGAAACTCTCACCATTCGGGTTGATGGACCAGCAGAGAATAGATTTCTCCAGCATCTTAAGGTGTATGAGGATCTTCAGAACCTATTCCTTTCTCCCTAAGCAAGTCGGTCAAGAGCTACCTTCTCAGTAAATCTCTATCCCACCTCTGTCAGAGAAAACAGAACATTACAACGTGCGCTGGTGTAGCCTTCAAATGCCCAACTGCACTTCACAGCAACATTGACAAACACAGTCAAGCGCTATTCCATCAGATGACCTAAATGCTTATTTAAAGAGATGAGTCCTGAGGGAGGAAAGACCAGAGAGAGAGATTTAGGGCCATTAACTGTACAGAGTGGGTGAGTGGAACAATTGGAACAACATAGTGGCATTATCACTGGACTGTTAATCTGAAGACCCAGATAACATTCTGGAGACAATGGTCGAAACCTGCCATGGCAGATGGTGGAATTTGAATTCAATTAAAGAAAAAATCTGGGATTAAGAGTCTGCCGATGACCATGAATCCATTGCTGATTGTTGAAAAACCTATCTTGTTCATCAATGCCCTTCAGGGAAGGAAACTACCATCCTTACCTGGTCTGGCCTACACATTGACTCCAGACCCACGGCAATGTGATTGACTCTTAACTGGGCAATAAATACTGGCCTAGCCAGTGACACTGTCATCCTGCCACAGGCGAGAATTGGAGGAGCAGAGAGAGTAATGCAGTGGGGTGAAGTTACAAGGATAGGGAGGAAATATGTACCACTGTGTAACGATCAGGAATGGCTGCTGCCTCTTTACCAGAAACACTACCCTGACCAAAATTACACATCTCACCACAAACACTGGCTTTGATTTGTGATTTCATACCGAGGGATTATCATTGCTCCTGCAGCTTTAAACATAAAGGTATGAACTGATTAATTCTTTCTCCCCCTACGATCATATTCTTACATTAACTTCACAAAACACCTTGTCAAGGGGTGAGGGAAAAGCCATACTGTGCTGATAATGACACTCAGGGATTGCCATCTCAATACTCAATGGGCCAAAGGGCCTTTTTCCGCGTCTTAAACCTCCATGACTCACTGACTCTTTGGAGGTGCCTTGCTGCATCACCTCCCTCAGGTGGGACCCAAACACCTCCAACAGCAGAGGGCATGGAGGGTTGTACCTGTGTGGGAAATCCTCAGCAGGACAGAGGACTGCAAATCCTGGACCGCCAAGGGATACCTGCAGCAAGATCAGCACATTTCCCCAATTGCAGCATCACAGGCCTAGTGCTGCCTCCCAATCTCCAAAGCAGCCAAGCAGGAGGCGGTAAACATTGGTAATGGTTTTCCTCAGCATGAGGACGCGCGGCCTTACACTCACACTGCCTCTGTCAGTACACTGCTCACTGACACTGAAGACACTGTTTCTCATTGAACCCTACAGTGTGGAGCCAGGCCATTCTGTCCATACCGACCCTCCGAAGAGCATCACAGCCCAGACCAACCCCTGTACCCCTAATCCTGCATTTCCTATGGCTAGCCCACATAGTCTGCACATCCGTGGACACTATGGGCTTTTAAACATGGCTATTCCACCTGACCTGCACATCTTTGGACTGTCAGAGAAAACCCACGCAGACACAGGAAAGAATGTGCAAATTCCACACAGACAGACTCCCCGAGGGTGGAATTGAACCCGGGTTGCTGGCGTTGTGAGGCAGCAGTGCTAACCACTGAGCTAATGTGTCAGCTGACTTTCCCTCCCCTATCGCTGGCAATGGCTTCTCTTTTTCTCTGATGTTCCCCTTTGTCTTTCTTCCATCCTCCACCTGACGTTTGGCCCTCTCAATGTTCCTGCTCTTTCCCTGATCCTATTCCCATCCAGATGCCGACACCTGGCCTCACCCCAGCTACACTGCCCATTTTCACTTCACCCTCTTGTCCAGTTATGTTTGCCCCGTAATGCTCCCTGCCTTAAATACACAGCTCCCACCCTTCCTTCTCCCCCTTGCCCCAGGCATTGTGAGTCCCCTCTGCATCCCAGTTTTCTCCTTTCGTTTACCCAGAAGCCTACTACAAAACACGCCATTTCAGTTCCATTCCCCACCATTCCTTTATTGCCCTGCCCAACCCCCTTTTGCTGACACCCAGTTTCACACCAAAGCCCATTTCCAGTTCAGCCCCACTCGCTTGCCCCTGCTTAGGTTTATCAGGTGGCTGCTCCCCACTTTCGGCAGGTCAATGCATAGGGCTTGTACTATGTTGTACTGTAAGCATTTAACTATGACCGTTTCTATCCAAGTTATCATACAATAAATACCTCAGTTGAACTTGCTTTCGCCACATTTCCAGGCAGCAAACTCCATATCCTAACTATTCACTGTGTGAAAAGGTTTATATAGAAATGATGTGTGGGTATATAGGGATAAAACTGCTTTTTTGCTTTTAGAAGTGACTCACTGGTTAGCACTGCTGTTGCCTCACAGTGTCAGGGAACCAGGTTTGATTCCAATCTCTGGTGACTGCGCGTGGTGTTTGCACATTCTCCCTGTGTTTATGTGGGATTCCTCCGGGTGACGTGGTTTCCTTCCACAGTCCAAAGATGTAGAGGTTAGGTGGATTGGCCATGGTAAATTGCCCATTGTTTCCAGCGATGTGTAGGTGAGGTGAATTAGCCATGGGAAATGCAGGGCTATGGGGATCAAGTGGGACTGGGTGGGATGCTCTTCAGAGGGACAGTGCAGGTTCGATGGGCCAAATGGCCTGCCCTGTAGGAATTCTCAGAAAAGGTAATGGATTGGCACTGGAGAGTGCAGGTACAATGGGCCAGTGTTTCTGTTTTCTTTGCTTTGTTTGCAAATCATTTTAAATCCTTCATTTTCTTTCTCCCTTTAATGAGCGGGAAAAGCTTCTCCCTGTCGACTCTATTCAGCCCGCTCATGATTTTGAAAACCTCTTCCAGATCGTCTCTCAGCCTTCTTCTCTCCAAAGGGAACAAACCCCAGCTTCTCTGACCAAACTCAGAGCAAAAACTCAGTGATTCCTCATACCCTTCCCGAAATGCGATGATCAGTGCAGGTTTGCAGGAGTCAGTCAAACTAACAGTAGAGACAGATTTTTAACCTCAATTATTCTACTTTAGGGGAACCAGCAAACTTTCTCAGGCTGGACGTTCGTTGGTACCACGACTTCCATTCCCTCTTCTTCCCCCTCCCGTTAGTCAGGAGCTAACAACAAAACCAGCTCCTCTTATAGACAAGAGGAAGAAGATATGAATACAGAACTTACAGTTTTCATTCATTCATTGACGAGATGTGGGGGCCACTGGCTGGGTCAGCATTAATTGCTCGTCCCTAGTTCCCCTAAAGAAGGTGATGGCTAGCAGCCCTTTCTCATTCATTCACAAGATGAGGGCATACTGGCTAGGAGAAAGTGAGGACTATAGCTGCTGGAGATCAGAGTCAAGAGTGCAGTGCTGGAAAAGCACAGCAGATCAGACCTCATCAGAGGAACAGGAGAATTGACGTTTCGGGCATCAGTCCTTCATCAAGGCTCATTCCCAAAACATCAATTCTCCTGCTCCTCAGATGCTGCCTGATCTGCTGCGCTTTTCCAGTACCACGCTCTCATGTATTGGCTGGGCCAGCATTTATTGCCCATCTCTAATTGCCCAGAGGGCAGTTAAACGTCAACCATATTGCTGTGGGTCTGGAGTCACATGTAGACCAGACCAGGTAAGTTTGGCAGCTTCCTTCCCTAAAGGACATTAGTGAACCAGGTGGGTTTTCCGACAATCAACAACAGGCCATCATTAGACTCTTAACTCCAGATTTTGTTTCTTTATTGAATTTAAATCATCATATTATACTCAAAAGCAACACAAACCTGATCCATACAAACTGCCAACATTTAATGTCTGGATACACAAACAAACAATGACAGTTTTGTATCTGCAGGTGATTGACAGAGCTACAGAATAATTCGGTCCCTTTATTCAAAAAGAGGAGAAGAATGGAAACACTTTGTGCTATCAATGGCAGACTGAATGATTCCTCTCAAGTCTGATGTTCAATGGTTTCATCAGCATTAAACTTGGATGAAACACCACAGAAGCAACTAGTAATATAACAAAGGGAAGGTTACAGTTTAAGTATAATTACCTCCAGCAATTTAACTTTTAACAGGATTGTAGATAGCAAGGTTTGCTCAAATACAAAAGAATGCTGTTAAAATGCATTAAGGCAGCAGGCAGCAATTTTACAAGGCAGTGATACTCCTGATAGGAATGACCTTCGAAGGCAAGGAAAATGTGTAATAAACTAACACATTATAATGTATCTTTTTAGAGGAGAATAGTTTATTAGAGGCAGAACCCTAAAAGGACAAGCCTTCGATTGGAGGTCATAATGAATGTGTCATATGAGCAGTGAAACCTAGGCTGGCATTTCAGTGAGTAATGTGGGAGTACATTTGGTTGAGATATTAAATCAAAGCCCTGATACTACTCGGAGGTACAATTGTGAATTCAGCCATAAGTTATCCCCAGTTCCCAAATCAATTTTTATCCCCCAAAACAACATCACAAACGCAGGTGATCTGGACATTGTCTGAAATGGATTTATTTTAATGTTAAGAGTATGCGTTAGTACATGGAACATAGAACGTTACAGCGCAGTGAGGGCAACTTAATATTCCAGGATTTTACATGCTTCAGGCGAGATAGAAAGGAGTAACCAGCAGGAGATAGAGGGATAGATATGTAATCAAATCAAGGAAAGGTGTAAAAAGAACAGGGTTGTTGTAGTGGATGATTTTAACTTCCCCAATCTTGACTGGGTCTCCCTTAGTTCCAGGGGCAGAATTTGTTAGATGCATCCAGGAGGATTTCTTGAAACAATATCCAGATAATCCACTTGGAAAGCGGCCGTACTCAAACTTGTATTGGGGAATAAGCTAGGCCAGGTGGTCAAAGTTGCAGTGAGGCACATTTTGGGAACAATGCTCATAATTCGGTAGGTTTTAAGATAGTTACAGATAAGACTGGCCCTCGGGTGCAAAAGCCAGATTGGAGAAGGCAATCTACAACAGTATTAGGTGGAACTGGAGAAATAAGACTGTTTGAGGGTAACATGTGGGAGTCTTTTAAAGCCTAGTTGCTCAAAGTTCAGGATCTTGATCGGTGAGCCAATGGACCGAGGATTCACAGAAGAAGTTTTAATTTAGATAAATGTGAGGTGCTGCATTTTGGAAAGGCAATTCAGGGTAGAACTTGTATTCTTTATGATGTGGTCCTGGGGAGTGTTGCTGAACAAAGAGACCATGGAGTGCAGTTCACAGTTCCTTGAAAGTGGAGTCACAGATAGATAGGACAGTGAAAAGAAGGTGTTCAGTGTGCTTGCCTTTATAGGTCAGAGTTTTGAGTAGAGGTGTTGGGAGGTCATGTTGTGGCTATTCAGGACATTGGTTAGGCCACTTTTGGAGTACTATGTGCAATTCTGGTCTCCCTGCTTTCAGGAGGATATTGTGAAACTTGAAAGAGTTCAAAAAAGATTTATGAGGATGTTGCCAGGGTTGGAGGATTTAAGCTATAGGGAGAGGCTGAATAAGCTAGGGCTATTATCCCTGGAGAGGCTGAGGGGTGACTTTATAGAGGTTTATAAAATCATGAGGGTCATGGATAGGGTAAATGGGCAAGATTTTTTCCCCAGGGTGGGAGAGTCCAAAATTAGATGGCATAGGTTTAGGGTGAGAGGGGAAAGATATAAAAGGGAGCTAAGGGGCAACTTCTTCACGCAGAGGGTGGTACGTGTATGGAATAAACTGCCAGAGGAAGTGGTGGAGGCTGGTACAATTACAATATTTAAAAGGCATCTGGATGGGTATATGAATAGGAAGGATTTAGAGGGATATGGGCCATGTGCAGGCAAATGGGATTAGATTTATATAGAATATCTGGTAGGCATAGACGAATTGGACCGAAGGGTCTGTTTCCGTGCTGTATATATCGAAGACTCTATGACCAGCATGATCCTGTATAGATGAAAGATAAGGATGGCAAAATTCAAGAACCGTGGATGACAAGTGATATTGAAAGTTTAGTTAAGAGTAAAAAGGAAGTATATGTAAGGATTAGGAAGCTGAAAACAGACATAAAGAGGAATGAGGGGGGCTAAAATGGGCCATGAATCCTTGGCAAGTAGGACAAAGGATAATTCCAAGACATATGTCAGGAGCAAGACAGTAGCTAGGGAAAGGGCAGGTCCACTCAAGGACAAATGAGGGAATCAATGCATGGATCCAGAGCCGACAGGTAAATGGATAGGACTGTGGGAGGAAACCAGAGCACCCAGCAGAAATCCACACCGACACAGGGAGAAAGTGCAAACTCCAGACAAGACAATCACCAAAGAAGAAAGTGAGGACTGAAAATGCTGGAGCTCAGAGTCAGAGTGTAGTGCTGGAAAAGCACAGCAGGTCAGGCAGCATCCGAGGAGCAGGAAAATCGATGTTTCGGGCATAAGCCCTTCCGGCTGGGTTGATAAGACCTGATGGAATCTATCCCAGGATACTGAGGGAGACAAAAGAGATCGCTGGGGCCTTGACAGAGATCTTTGTATTCCCTTTGGCCATAGGTGAGGTTCCAAAAGACTGAAGAATAGCTAACACTACTCCTTTTTTTAAAAAAAACAAAGGCCAACAGGATTAGTAAGGTTGCAGACAACATGAAAATTGGAGGAGTTATGGATAGTAAGGAAGGCTGTCAAAGAATGCAGCAGGATTCAGATCAGTTGGAAAGCTAGAATTATAGAATCCTTACAGTGCAGAAAGAGGCCCATTGAGTCTGCACCAATCCCTGAAGAGCATCCCACCCAGACCCAACCACCATCCTCTCCCCAAAACACGCATTTCCCATGGCTAATACAAACAACCTGCACATCTCTGGATACCACAGGGCAATTTAGCATGGTCAATCCATCTGACCTGCACATCTTTGGACTGTGGGAGGAAACCGGAGCACACGGAGGAAACCCACGCAGACACGGGGAGAATGTGCAAACTCCACACAATCAACCGAGATTGGAGTTAAGCCTGGGGTCCTGGCGCTAACGACTGTTCCACCGTGTTCCCCGCCCCCCCGGTGGAGAAAGGTGAGTGGAGAAATGGCGGATGAAGTTTAACCCAGACAAAGGTGAGGTGATGCATTTTGGGAGGTCAAGCGCAAGAAGAAAATATACAGTAAATAGCAGGATCGATATACAGAGGGATTTTGGATGCAAGTCCATAGCTCCCTGAAAGTAGCAACACAAGTGGATAAGGTGGTGAAGAAGGGGTACGGGATGTTTGCCTTTGGTGGTAGGGGCTTGGAGTATAAAAGTTGGCAAGTCATGTTGCAGTTGTGTCACACTTTAGTTAGCAGATTTGAAGTTTTATATTTAGTCCAATGATGGAAAAAGACTTGGAGCCTCTACCATCACCATTTACAGTTCCATAAAACTACGGACATGCAAAAGGGCACACTGCTCCACAGCAACTCGGGGGGGGGGAGGAGTGTGGGGTGTCAGTTAACTTGGGCAGCCAGTGGTCAATAGGATCCATGCCAACAGCAATAGCTCTGACCCTTGTTTTGCTGAGGTGAATTTGGGATCTACCTCCTTGCACTAACCATGCGTTGACAGTCAGGCACAGAACATAAGAACAACCACCAATATTCCCTTCCATCTGTCTGCCCAATTTCCAAACACATTCAAACCTTACAGTTGTAGCTTCTCTTGTTCATCTTTGGAGTCTATGTCCAACAACAACTTTGTTAGTAGAAGTTAAAACTAACTTCAATGATTTATCAATGATCAAAACAATTTTAACACCAGCTCTGAGGAAGACCTTTTTATTGAATGTTTTACTGGGGAGTCAACAAGGGATTGTCAGTGCCTGACAGTTGGGCCACGGTTAACATCATGTACACACAGGTCAGGTATAACATAGGTTAGAGTCAATGACCTTACATTTTTAACTTGCTGCCCAAGTATAAAACAGGTGTTGCGGAACAGGCACATCTCATCCAACAATAATACCAGCTTCCTTGTTTAAAGCAAAAACTAACTCATTTTCAAGCCTGACACGTATTTGGTATTTTGAGAGATTGCTGTGGGAGGTTTCTATAATGAATGGGGATGGGGGGGGGGGAGCAGTAATTCAGAATTCCAGACTAATGTTCCGACATGGCTTCAAATCAAATCATAATATCTGAAATTCGATACAACTTTTACAAACCTGGAATGAAAAGCTAGTGATGTCAACCATGGAATGTTACCTGTTGCAAGAAATACCCATCTGCCTCATCAACGGCCTTTAGAGTCATAGAGCCATAGAGTCAGAGATGTACAGCATGGAAACCGACCCTTCAGTCCAAACCATCCACGCCGACCAGATTCCCAACCCAATCTAGTCCCACCTGCCAGCACCCGGCCCATATCCCTCCAAACCCTTCCTATTCATATACCCACCCAAATGCCTTTTAAATGTTGCAATTATACCAGCCTCCAACACTTCCCCTGGCAACTCATTCCATAACTTACCTGGACTGTTCCACATGAGACTCCGTACCTACAGCAACCTACACCTGACGAAGGAACAGCTCTCCAAAAGCTTGTGATTTCAAATAAACCTATTGGACTATACTCTAATGTCATGTGGCCTCTGACTTTGATTCTTCAAGGCACTCAAATAGCTGAGCAATGCACTCAATTTAAGGCTGCTTAGGAGTGGGTAATAAATGCTAGCCATATCAGTGAGGAACATATACAAGTGGCAAAAGGAGAACCTGCTACTCCAGTTTTACACCCAGCCCACAAGATGAAAATCTTCCCCAGCTCAGTCTCCTCTATACTTCCAACCCCAACAATATACATTCAATCTAACCTCCGAAAAGCAATTTCCCCTGCAAGCTATTATACGCTCTTCCTTATGTGATTAGATTAGATTCGACTCCCTACAGTGTGGAAACAGGCCCTTTGGCCCAACAAGTCCACACCAACCCTCCAAAGAGTAACCCACCAAGATCCATTCCCCTACTCCCTACTAATGCACCTAACACTACGGGCAATTTAGCATGGCCAATTCACCTGACCTTTGGACTGAGGGAGGAAACCGGAGCACCCGAAGGAAACCCACGCAGACACGGGGAGAATGTGCAAACTCCACACAGACAGTTGCCCAAGGCTGGAAATGAACCTGGGACCCTGGTGCTGTGAGGCAGCAGTGCTAACCACTGAGCCACTGTGCCATCCACGTCCTCGGACTTATGCTCGTTATGAACCGGGCTAACACTGATTGTTTTCAAACATTTAATCCTTGTAGCCAAACTGGATTCTTTCACCCGTGACTCGCAGCACAGATCCTCGAGATAAAAGTACATTGATCTAAAGTAGGACATAACTAGTTCAGTTTTAAATCTGACACTGAAACCTGTAGCAGCATTTTAATCCATGCTTTTCATTCATGGTTGCAGCTCAGTAAGAGTGCTGTCATCATTAAACGTCTCTGTTTTCCTTGCTAATTTTAAAACGTGTGTGTAATAGTAACATCAGAAGCGATTTAGAAAAAACACATTTAGTCACCTACAACAGGCTGAATCTTAAGTTTTCTCGGTTAAATGCAGGTTGCATAGAGTTCTTTGGAAGGATTTTTGCCACAGAGCCTAAAGAACTTCCTTGCTGTATCTTATCTCATTAACTACCTACTTTATTCCTAAGGTGAATGGCAGATCGGAATCTATCCCCATCTCACCAACCGCTGTTCCCCGAACTCTCCAATCAGCGACTGTCCATGAAAGACCAGCAACCCTTGTATTTGCACCATTTTAAATGGATACTGTGCACCCAGATCAGCACTGACATTACAAAGCTGCCTGCTCAGTTCAGAGCATTTCCAGCAGGTGTCGAAGGAGGGGAAGATGGAACCACGATTTCTGACAGGGAGCTACTGGTTTTATTCAAAGGGGTGGTGCAAAGCAGTGGAGTCCTCTTCCTGGAAGACCAGCAGAGGTAGCCATGATACTAGAACCCAGCGGCCTGTTCTTCGGTCACTGCCCTGGTCAGTGCCATCTCTGTGGTCCAAAGAAACACCTAGACCTTCTCTTCTGAACCAGGGTAACTCTCTGCCACTTCGCACTCACCCTGTCTCTGCAACTGTCCCCACTTCCCACCAAGGCTCACATTCTCTCACTCTCACTACTGCCTCTTGCCTCACTTGCTTTCAACACCCCCTACTCCCAATCTCCCACATCCCCAACCCTAAAAGTTGCCTCTGCAGCTGGTTCTGGAAGAAACAGCCCAATCCTGAGGGCTGCCCAAGACCAGGCTGCTGCTCAGTCCTGGCAGGAGAGGACCCTGTGGTGTGGACAATCAATGACTCTAACCAGACACACAGGGAGGAACAGGAGCAGCAGACTAGCATGTGGGAGGCAATAGCACCCATTGCCCCAAGGCTGTGGCAATGCAGCAAACCATTGGACTGTCCACCATGAACACGTTGATGGCTACCACGCCCAGGGTCCTCTGCTGGAGAGGCACTCACACACCTGCACTTCATTGGCCCAGCCAGTGGTCCTCAGGACTGGAGGCATGGTGACAGGGGGATAGGAAGATGGTGAGTACCTCAAGTAGCTTTTCCTCACAAGGACACAGGGCAGTGCCAGGATGGGCTCTAAGCCATACCTAGGCTTCTCAGAGGTCCTCACTCACAACACTCCTACCATTCTCTATGCTGTCTGATCCCTCTGTTTATGCTAAGGAAGGTTCACTTGTACCTGCCAAGACCACCCCTGGCACGAGTGGGCCGTCTAGCCACAAATCCCACCCGAGAGTTGCCTGACCAAACCTCTAACGACATTGGGTTCCAGTGCTGAGCAGGTTCCCTCCACCCCAGCTGCAAAACCAAGGGATTACATGGGAGGGGGAGGAGATGAAAACATATCGAGAGCACTTCAATGAGACAGTGACAATGCATCAATACTTGGTCAGGTCTCCATGTGACTCCAGACACACAGCAATGCGGCTGACTCTGAACTGGTCTCTGAAATGGCCCAGCAAGCCACTCAGCTCAAGGAAAATCAGGGATGGTAACAAACGCTGGCCACGCCAGTGACACCCAGATACAAAGGAAGAGCTAGCAATAAAAATATGATCTCCAAAACTCAAAATCCCATCCATTAAAAACAAGACTTGAACTTAGTCATTCTTAATATCACACTTTTATCGATTTACAATGCAGCATTCAGACAGGTGACATTAAGACAACGGTTGGAAATTGTCTTTACTCTGTAGAAACCTCAAAGTGTCGCTGAATCCTTTGTGATACAGGGACTCCATCGTGGCTTGCCCTGGTGGAAACAGTGCCTGTCTGAGCCTCACAAAATTTGCAACAGACAACTGTAGTTGGAATAAGGGGAGGGCAGTGTGAAAGAGAGGAAGAAACAAAAGAAAACAAAGAATTATTAAGACAGCACACATAGTGTCAAACGCAGGAATTGATGACCTGCTTACTAAAGTCAACAGCCCTGACACAAAGGATTATCTGCAAGAAATGGAATATTTGCAGTCAGCAAAAGATCACAGAATGAAATCACAGCACCTTATTACAGTAATGGCAATGAAGGAAGCCATTTGGCCTTCTTAAGAAACAGTTCACCTCGTGCCTCTGTCCTACCCTTTCCCTCCAGCACTATATATTTTTCATTTCAGATAATGATCCAACTCTCACATGAAAGTTTTGAGTGCATCTGCCCTCACCACAATCTCAGACAGGGTATTACAGATCCTAACCACTTCCTTCCACTCGAGGAAGATTCGCTTCATTTTGCCTTTGCTTTTCTTCTGTCAATCCCTAATATCTTTGCCCCCAAGTCTCGATCCTTCCACCCTCACATCTACTCTGTTTGCACCCCATACGGTTTAATTACCTGTATCGAATCTTCTCTCAACCTCCTCATCTCCAGAGAAACTGTCCCAACTGCTCCTGTAACATGACACCCCAACACATCTACTCAATGCTCTGACTAATGAAGGTATGCGTGCCAAATGCATCCTTCACCACCCTGTCTACCATTTAATAAACAGGTCTTAGATTCAAAGCATAGTCCTTACAGTTTGTTTTCGGCAGTTGGATATTTTTCAGGCTTTCTCTAGGAAACCAGTCACGGAAGCCTTGGAGTTGACCCCATCATGCTGAAATCCCATCACCAATCACCCTTCATTAACAAATGCATTGCCTTTGACAATAGCTCTGCCTCTCACTGAGTCAGGCACTCAATATACCTAACATTCACCCATTCATGTCAGCCGGGGCTCCCTGATTAAACCAGATTAAGAGCCCTAATGAGGGAACTCAGATTGAGGTCCAGCTGCCTGCCCTCTGTACAATCACTACACATGCCCATCTTCAGATCAATTTATATTCCTCAATCGCCAAAGTATATGAGAAGACATTGGGATATTAACACCAACCCAGATTTGGAGAAAAGCCAGAGCATAGCTTTGGCACAAAGATCACTTTGCTTTGATACACCGTCAAATAGGGAAGCAATAGCTAGTGGTATTATCGCTAGACAACTCAGCTAGTGTTCTGGAGACCCAAGATCGAATCCCACCACGGTAGATGGTGGAATTTGAATTCAATAAAGAATCTGGAATTAAGGATCCAATGACGACCATGTAATCATTGCCAATTGTTGGGAAAACCCATCTGGTTCACCAATTTCCTTTAGAGAAGGAAACTGCCATCCTTGCCTGGTCTGGCTGACATGGGACTCCATACCCACAGCAATGTGGTTGATTCATAATCACCTTTTGGGCAATAAATGCTGGCCAAGCCAGCGCTGCCCACATCCTGTGAGTAATTTTTTTTTAAATCAGGGCCTAATTGTACATTGAGGTCACAGCCAGGTCAATAAATGCATCATCAGTGCAAACAACATTATGGTTTCAATGGCCGTTGCAAAACCGCACTGTTAAGGTGCAGGTACTTAAACAATGGAAAATATTTAAATCAACATCTTTGAAATAAGGAAACTGTTGTTTTTAAGCACTTGACCAAAAAGCTCACTTTGAAAAGCACTTACGATAAACTCTTGCTTAGCAATCATGACATATAGATTGCTTTGGGACCTGTCTTGAGGGCAGATATCCAATTTCCCACTGAAAGGGGAAACAGTCACAGTCTGTCCAGTGGATAAGAGTGGAAGTCTGTTTGTTAATCCACCATCAATCCACATCTAGCAACAAAAAAAAGCAAGGTTTTAGATTGAGATCCCTGTTCAGAGGGTCAGAGTGAATAAAGCAGAACCAATAAATCTTTCAGTATACACAGCAACAAAACTGTTAACACACCTAATTTTTCATTTAAGAACTAGTGACCCTGCTCCAGTCATCACACTGAAATTTTCCCCATTTTATTTATGATTGCAACATTTATAACCAGAGTTTTACTTTATAGTAGTGTTTATTTATACATCACCTTCCACGACCACTGGGCATCCCGAAGTGCTTTACCGTCACTGAAGTACTTGTGAATTGAAATGGCAATAATAAGATTTCACTGAACATCATAACACAGAAAACACAGCAAAGCCATAGAGGTGAACAACACAGAAACAGACACTTCAGTCCAACTCGTCCATACTGACTAGATACCCTAAATTAATCTAGTCCTGGGAATCGGTTCAGCTCAATTGGCTGAATTGTTAGTTTACTGAGCAGTGTGATGCCAACAGCGTGGATTCAGTTCCTGTCACCGGTTTGAGGTTAATCATGAAGGATTCTCTTTCTCAACCTCTTCCCTCAGCTGAGGTCTGGTAGTCCTCAGGTTAAATCACCACCAGTCGCTTCTCTCAAATGAGAGAACAGCCCCTATGGTCTGGTAAGACTGTGGTGACACAACAACTTATCTAGTCCCATTTGCCAACATTTGGCACATACCCCTCCAAACCCTTCCTATTCATGTATCCTTTTAAATGACATACACACACAAGTTGCCTGTTATGTCCCTTTTAAATCTTTCCCCTTTCACCTGAAACCATTTGATCCAGCAAGGTTCCATAAGGTGTTACCAGATCAGCACCAAGTAAAGAACAGAGGGAAAATCCGGCAAACCAGGTAGCGTGTATGAGGAGATTCAGAGTTAGCATTTCCAGTTGTTGGTCTAATGAAAGGCCATTGACCTGAAATGTTTAGAGTTTCTCTCTCTAGATGCTGTCCGACCAGTTGAGCTTTTCCAGCTCTTTCTATTCTTATTCCAGATTCCTAACATCTGCAGAATTTTGCTTCTGTATCTGTGAGAACCAGGTAAGTTGTTTTTATGACGTTGCATGGGAAATCCGTGTTGGTCTGGACACCATCACTTCTGTGATATCATGCAATGGAATATTTTACATGCACTGGAGAGGGAACCAAGTCTCAATTTACATTCCCTTCTAACAGCTCTGGCAGTGCTTCATTGGAGTGTCAGCCAAGGTGCAGGGCTCAATTTTCTGCAGGACAACATTGGACTTGCTGATTCTGAAACAGGAATGCATCCACTGATACTTAACAGTGACAGAAAAGGCCAGTCTGGCAGGGGAGGAGAGAATTAGACACACAAACATACAAATTAGGAGCAGAAGTAGACTATTCAATCTCATGAGCCTTCTCTGGCATTTAATAAGACCTTCACTGGTTCACTGTCTGTGTTTTAATTCCTTTAGGTTAGGACTGGGTTTCGAATCCACCTCAAATTGATGCAATGAGCATCTCTGTTCCATCCTTAGCACAAGCAATACATAAACATAACTCAGGCAACCAAAACTAATTCCCCAATGTTAAGTTCCTAGCATTTGTAATCTAGGAACCTTGGGAACAATACATTAGTCCTTTTGGTCAGATGTAATAACCCTCTCATAGACTGCCAATTTGGCCCATTCAGCTCCTGACCTCATTAAAGCTCTGGTTCAAATTTGGACAAAAGAGCTGAATTGCAAAGGTGAGATGAGATTGACTGCCTTTAATGTCAAGGCAGTACATAACAGACTGGGGCATCAAGGAGTCCTGGCAAAACTGAAGACAATGGGATTTGAGGAAACCTCACTGCTGGTTGGAGTCACACCTAACACAAAAAAAAGTTTGTAGTTGTTGGAGATCAGTCAGCTCGAGGACATCTCTGCAGGAGGTTCTCAGAGCAGGGTCCGAGGCCATCTTCAACTGCTTCATCAACAACCTTCCCTCCATCATAAGACGGGGAGGGTATGTTCACTGATGACTGCACAATTTTCAGCACCATTCACTACTCCGCAGATACTGAAGCAGTCCACGTTCAAATGCAGCAGCTCAGGGACAGGTTCCAGGCTTGCCATGATACATGACAAATAATGTGGCATCTCAAGCTACAGGAGGACCAGGCAATGTTCATTTCCAACAAGAGACAATGTCACCACACTGTTCCGTCGCTGAGACAGTACGATAGCCAGCTCCGTCACCGAGACGGTACAATATCCAGCTCCATCGCTGAGACAGTACGATACCCAGCTCCGTCACTGAGACAGTACAATATCCAGCTCCGTCACTGAGACAGTACAATATCCAGCTCCGTCACTGAGACAGTACGATATCCAGCTCCGTCACTGAGACAGTACGATATCCAGCTCCGTCACTGAGACAGTACGATATCCAGCTCCGTCACTGAGACAGTACGATATCCAGCTCCGTCACTGAGACAGTACGATATCCAGCTCCGTCACTGAGACAGTACGATATCCAGCTCCGTCACTGAGACAGTACGATATCCAGCTCCGTCACTGAGACAGTACGATATCCAGCTCCGTCACTGAGACAGTACGATATCCAGCTCCGTCACTGAGACAGTACGATATCCAGCTCCGTCACTGAGACAGTACGATATCCAGCTCCGTCACTGAGACAGTACGATATCCAGCTCCGTCACTGAGACAGTACGATATCCAGCTCCGTCACTGAGACAGTACAATATCCAGCTCCGTCACTGAGACAGTACAATATCCAGCTCCGTCACTGAGACAGTACAATATCCAGCTCCGTCACTGAGACAGTACGATACCCAGCTCCGTCGCTGAGACAGTACGATACCCAGCTCCGTCACTGAGACAGTACAATACCCAGCTCCGTCACTGAGACAGTACAATACCCAGCTCCGTCACTGAGACAGTACAATACCCAGCTCCATCACTGAGACAATACAATACCCAGCTCCGTCACTGAGACTGTATAATACCCAGCTCCGTCACTGAGACAGTACAATATCCAGCTCCGTCACCGAGACAGTACGATACCCAGTTCCGTCACCGAGACAGTACGATACCCAGCTCAGTCACTGAGACAGTACAATACCCAGCTCCGTCACCGAGACAGTACGATACCCAGTTCCGTCACCAAGACAGTACAATACCCAGCTCCGTCACTGAGACTGTACGATACCCAGCTCCGTCACCGAGACTATACGATACCCAGCTCCGTCACCGAGACAGTACAATATCCAGTTCCATCACTGAGACTGTACAATATCCAAATGGTATTGAAGGTTTATAAAGTAAGGTTGGATAAGCTGGGGATTTTTTTCACTGGAGCATAGGAGGTTCTTGTATAGTTTATAAAATCATAAGGGGTATAGATGGAATTAATGGCAGTTATCTTTTCCCTAGGATATAGGATTTCAAGACACAGTTTTAAGAAGAGGAAAGATATTTTCAAAAGACATGAGGGGCAAAATTTTAACACAGAAGGTGGTTTGCGTGTGGAATGAACTTCCAGAGGAAGTGGTAGATATTGGTACAATTACAATGTTAAGATGACATTTGGATAAGCACATGATTAAGAAATGTTTGGAGGGATATGGACCAGGGGCTGGCAGGTGGGGCTAGTTCAATTTGGAATTACGGTCAGCATGGACCGGTTGGACCAAAGGGTCTGTATTTGCGCTATATGTCCCTATGGCCTCATTAATTGCTCCCAATGTTTTACCTTATTTGCAGTATTAACAGAATACAGCTCTACACCACTGCCATATTTATTCTTCATCTTAGACCGCCACTCGGGTTTGGGAAATTACAATAGGTTGTGAGGTAATTGTGTCATATGTGGGAGGCAGGATTGGATAGAAAACCTGTCAACCCCTCCAATCTCGCGGCGCTGCCTCTGCAGGTTTCTAACAAAGTTTCCTGATATGTTTTCTCCCATTCAGATGAACCTTGCCCTGTATTGACCAGTCTCAATCCAGACTTTCCCACGAGTTGGGAGAGATGATTGACCTTTTCAGGGAAGCATTGATGATATTTGTTTTCACAAAGTTCCTATTCTGCTATTCATGGAATCCTATGCTCCATTGCTGCAGATTTAGAAACATAGACAATAGGAGCAGGAGTAGGCCATTCAGCCCTTCGAGCCTGCTCCACCATTCTATATAATCATCTCAGTACCCCATTCCTGCTTTCTCTCCATACTCCTTGATCTTTTAAGCTACAAGGGCCACATCCAGCTTCCTCTTGAATCTATCTCGTGAACTTGCCCCAATAGCTTTCTGTGGGAGAGAATTCCACAGGCTCTCACCTCTCTGAGTGAAGAAACTCTTCCTCATCTCACTCCTGAATGACTTACCCCTTACTCTTAGACTGTGACCTCAAGTTCTAGACTTCCCCTACATTAGGAACATTCTTCCCACGTCTAGCCTGTCCAGTCCCACCAGGATTCTATGTGTTTCTCTGAGATCCCCCTCATTCTTCTGAATTCCAAGGATTACAAGTCCAGTTGATCCAGTTTTTCTTCATTTGTCAGTCCTGCCATCCCGGGAATCAGTCTGGTGAACCTTTGCTGGATTCCCTCAAGAGCAAGAAAGTCCTTTCTCAGACTGGGAAATCAAAACTGCACATAATACTTGAGGTGTAGCTTCACCAAGGTCCTGTATCACTGCTGTAAGACATCCCTGCTCCTATACTCAAATCCTCTTACGATGAAGACCAGCGTGCTATTAGCTTTCCTCACTGTATTCTGAACGTGCATGCAAACATTCAGCGACTCCTCCACCATGACACCCAGGTCTTGGTGCCCCTCACCTCATCCTATACAGCCACCGTTCAGAAATAATCTGCCTTTCTGTTCTTTTGCCACCAACGTGGATAATCTCATACACAGTACTCCTCGGTTCAGGAATGATGCAAACATAAATCAGCCATAATTCCCCCTTGCTGATTGCTCCTGTTGCAAACTGCTCATTGCAGGATCAGTCTGCTCTATGCTGCCAATTAATCACCAGATCCTGAACAACTGCAACACTCTGAGCTATCACAATTCCATAATAAAATTGGAAGAGAAACAGCAAAAAAAGAATTAAATGTGAATCTGACACAGTTAATTATCTTAACCCTAACAATAATGTAATTCTATGGCAGCAAGAGCTGAAAGCAGCAATTCATAAAGATTCCTAAAGATATTTTTACCAGTGTTTTTACTGAGCTTCAATCATCTGTCTAATGCTGACTAATCTATTTGAATAATATTCCACCGTATACCCATTCTTGCACAACAGTTTATTTTCCACTAAAGAAAATTAATATTGATGTGAATAAGCTTTGCATAGTAAACATAGGCAGTAAATAGTTTTTTTTGGCTTCAGGACTATAGTTGGAGATTACTAATCTACAACTTGAGACATGTTACATGACTTGGGGACAGTTATTGATTTTATGTTTTAATTTCTCTCTTCATTCGGCCAATTTCTTTTGTCCCGTTACATTTGAACTTGTGCAATGTGCATCAACAATTTGACAAACTCAGCATAGCTCCATGCCAAGAGCTCAGATGAGTTAACAGTACCATGTCATTCAAGCTCCTGAACACTGCTCCATCTCAGCTCATTTCATCATTCTTTCATTACTCTCCAGGACAGAATTCACAAATACACTGCTTAATTGTTTCACTGGCTCTGCTTTTCAGATATTTCAGCTCAGATCACGGATCCCGGCACCCTCCTGCCAAGTACCATCAGCTCCTTGTCTCTCTACAATTTAAGTAAAGGTCCTTCTTCTCAACTTCACATCTTCATCTGAGCTGTGAATATCTCCAGCCACTTGTCAAACTTTACCTGATTACCCTCCTGAGAAGCAGCTTGTGACAACACAGGGGATACACAAATGCAAGTTGCTGTTGAGCAGAGACTTTGGAATGGTTTTCCCATCAGTGTAATGAGAGGGTCGGCTACAAATCAGCTGCATAATTGCGAGCTCAACGGCAGTCTGCAACACTTCAAACGTGTTGCATGCAGACTTCCAGCACCCCAGCTGATGCTAGCGAACCCTGGTGTGCCACCATCTGCTCAATCGTTGTCAGAGGCAACAAGGATCTGGTGTTGACACTACAGTTTTGACACACTTCCTATCGCAACAAACCACTATTGCAGAACTGAACAGTGACAGCATATTAACCATCCATTGTGATCCACAACTGTGTTCATGTCCCACATTTCCTTTTGGAAAATAGAATGATGGAAATTTTGTACAAGCAAACTTTTTATTAACCAGTATCTATGGGACCAGGAGTGTGCCAGCTAGTCAAGAGGTCCACGTAATCAATGTAAAAACACACACTGTGTAACAGAAACATATTGCGGGGGATATACACATCACTCTTACATTTTACTAACAGAATAAATCACTTAAGTAATAATGCAACTTTGCCTTAAATAAAACTTACTGGCAGAGAGCTTTCTCACCTGCAGCCTCAACTGACTACTCGGTATTTCAGGTATATCATTTTTACCGGTTTATCAAGAATGCTGGTTCATAAGATACTGGTCAAAGTTTACTGGAATAATATTTTTGGATGTACCCTCCATCTCAAATGGAGGGTAGTGTTGTTGGTTGATGTGAGGTTCTGTTAGTTAATGCAGGCTCAGAGGAGTACCACCAACGAAACAATGACTGAGGAAGGCAAGGCAGTGTACAGCCTAGTTCACAAGTTCACAGCCAGAAACAATAACAAGTGAGAGTAAATTGATAAATATATGAATGAGAAACATTTGGAGGAATAGGGGCCAACTGCAGGCAAATGGGACTAGTTTATTTGGGATTATGATCAGTGTGGACTGGTTGGACCAAAAGGTCTGTTTCTGTGACTCTTACCCTTCTCCATTATCTGGGATCTGAAAGCACAAATAAAGAGAAACCCTCACTAGCTGGGGAGTCAGTAACCAGAAAACAAGATTTCAGATCATTAGTAAAAATCCTGGAGGTAAGATGAAGAGTGAGTTAGATTTGCGAAGTCTGGCCTCTTCAGACTGCTCCCCGATTCAATAAGATCCTGACTGCCTGGAAAAGTGGCAGAAGAGTTGTTAGTAACTCTCATAAAAGAGAATTTGATAAATATTTGAAAGTGAAAAATGTACAGGACTTTGGGGACAGAGATGGAAAGTGGAACTAATTGGATGTGGTAGCTCTTTTGAAGAAAAGGAAAGATTAACATTTATACACAAGCGATTTTGACAACAGAGGAATGCTTCAATGATTTTACAGTCAATAAAGTGTTCCTGAAGTTTAGTCACTGCTGCAATATAGGAAATGCAGCGACCAATTTGCACCAAGCAAGTACCCATGGAGAGCAATGTGATAAGGAATAGGTGATTTGCTTTTGTAAGTGATAAGTTATGGCAGTCCCTGCTCTTTGAGGTAGTTCCACGAGATTTCTCACCCACTTGCAAAGGGTACTTTGGTTGACAAGTTGTGAAAGTAGCTGTGTTTGTGACAGTGCAGCATCAGACAGACAGCCCTGAGTTTGGTGCTCAAGCCCTGTAGGGGAGGCTTGAATCCAGAGCCTTGAGACTCAAAAGGTGAGAGGCTTCCAGGTGAGTCAACCCCCAAACTGCTGATGATATCATACATCAAATGATGTCAAACTGCGCTGTATTCTTAAAAACATATTCACAGGATGACGGCAGCACTAACTAGGCCAGGATTTATTGCCCACCCCTGAACGAGGTTGAGAGGCAACCACATTGCTGTGGGTCTAGAGTCACATGTAGGCCAGAATAGGTAAGGATGGCAGTTTCCTTCCCTAAAGGAATTAGCAAACCACAAGGGATTTTTCAGCAATTGGTAATCGTCATCATCTGGGCGACCAACACGAGATTCCCCAATCAGATGCTCTACTCCCAGCTTCAAAACAGCAGGCAAACCCCAGATGGACAGAGGAAAGACTTCAGGTATACCCTCAAGGTCTCACTGGTGAAGTGCAGCATTCCCATCAACACCTGAGAATCACTGGCCCGAGACCACCCAAAGTGGAGCAGCAGCATCCAGGAAGGGGTCGAGCACCTCGAGACTTGTTGTCGGAAAGAAGCAGAAGCCAGGGGAAAACAGCATAAGGAGTGTGCTCCCACACCCACCCACCTGTGGTAGCTGTATTGGTCTGTGCAGCCACCTACAGACTCACCCTGAGAGCAGGAGAGAGTCATCCTCATCTGCGGGGGACTGCTGATGGTGATAGATTCTTAATTCCAGGTTTTCACTGAATTCAAATTGCACCATCTGCCGTGGCGGGATTCAAACCCAGGTCTCCAGAACCTTATCTGGGTCTCTAGATATCTAACACTGTCCTAAATCAAAAGAAATCCATTTGCTTCAGATACAAGAGTTGGAACTGAATTGACCTCTCCTACCTTTTGTTACAAGGCTGTTTGTAAATTAAGTACAGTCACGGACTGCGGTGTAAACTAATGGATTAGTTCAATCCTGAATTGTACAGTGTTTATCGCACTATCACAATGAATAGTTCAGGCGAATGATATGGATGTATTTATTTATTTTTATTAATTCACTGGATGTGGTCCTCTGGCTGTGACAGCATTTATTGCCCATTTCTTACCTGGCACCTACTCCTCAAACTCATCTGTACCCTTGTGGAGTTCTATACTGCCCTCACAGTTCACAATTCTTCCAAGTTTTGTCTTGTCTGCAAATTTTGAAATATCTCCCTGATTGCCAAGATCTAAGTCATTCATTTGGATCAGGAAAAGCAAGCACGCCAATATCGTCCCCTGGGAAATTCCACTAGAAACCATTTCTCCAGCCCGAAAAATATCCATTGACCATTACTCTCTGTTTCTTACCACTCAGTTAATTTTGTATCCTTGTTGTTAATGTCCCTATTACATCATGACCTATAACCTTCCTCACATCTATTGTGTGGTACTGTATCAAACCCTGGACAGCACGGTGGCACAGTGGTTAACACTGCTGCCTCACAGCGCCAGAGACCCAGGTTCAATTCCCGCCTGAGGTGACTCTCTGTGTGGAGTTTGCACATTCTCCCCGTGACTGCATGGGTTTCCTCCCACAATCCAAAAATGTGCAGGTTAGGTGGATTGGCCACGCTAAATTGCCCATGGTGTTAGATGAAGGGGTAAATGTAGGGGAATGAGTCTGGGTGGGTTGCGCTTCGGCGGGTCGGTATGGACTTGTTGGGCCAAAGGGCCTGTTTCCACACTGTAAGTAATCTAATCTAATCTACTTTTTGAACATCCGTGTCCACCATATCACTGAGCCTGTTACCTCTTCAAAATACTCCAGCTAGCTAGTTAAACATGATTTCTCCTTTACAGATCCATGCTGACTCTTCCTAATCAACCCACCTTTTCCATGTAACTGCTAATTCTATCCCCCAAATTGTTTCCAAAAGCTTCTCCACCACTGAACTTAACCTTACTGATTTGTAATTGTTGGGCTTATCCTGAAAACCTTTCTTAAGTTTGCCAAGGTAACAACGCCACCACCACCACCACCACCACCACTGGTGGGTCGGTGTTATCAATGGGACAGGACATACCAGGGCCAAATGGAATATAGACAAAAGTGAGGACTGCAGATGTTGGAGATCAGAGTCAAGATTAGAGTGGTGCTGGAAAAGCACAGCAGGTCAGGCAGCATCCGAAGAGCAGGAAAATTGACGTTTCGTGCAAAAGCCCTTCATCAGGAATGAGGCAGGCAGCCTCTGGGGTGGAGGCTCCCTGAATCATTCCTGACAAAGGGCTTTTGCCCCACATGCAATGGACACTAGGTTGTTAACAGAAGCCAGGGCTCTGAGGAAGGGTCACTCAACCCGAAACATTGACTCTGATCTCACCACAGATGCTGCCAGACTGCTAAACTTGTCCAGCAATTTCTGTTTTTGTTTCCGGTTTACAGCATCGGCAGTTTTTTTCTTGGTTTTCATTAAGAATGAGCAGCGAGAAGGGGACATGAAAAGTCCTTAGTTGGTAGGATTAGGGAAAACCCACAGGCTTTCTATAGGTATGTCAGGAATAAAAGGATGACTAGGGTAGGTATCGGTCCAGTCAAGGACAGTAGTGGGAAGTTGTGCGTGGAGGCGGAGGAGATTGGTGAGACACTAAATCAATACTTTTCGTCAGTATTCACTCAGGAACAGGACACGTACGTAGGGAAGAGGTCCGGGGAATACTGGAAAGGGTGAAAATAGATAAGTCCCCTGGGCCTGATGGCATTTATCCTAGGATCCTCTGGGAAGCTAGGGAGGAGATAGCGGAGCCATTGGCCTTGATTTTTAGGTCGTCGTTGTCTTCGGGAACAGTGCCAGAAGACTGGAGGATAGCGAATGTGGTCCCCTTGTTCAAGAAGGGGAGCAGGGATAGCCCGAGTAACTATAGGCCAGTGAGTCTCACTTCTGTTGTGGGCAAAGTCTTAGAGAGAATTGTAAGGGATAGGATTTATGAACATCTGGATAGGAATAATGTGATCAAGGATAGTCAGCATGGTTTTGTGAAGGGCAGATCGTGCCTCACAAACCTTATTGAATTCTTTGAGAAGGTGACCAAGGAAGTGAACGAGGGTAAAGCAGTAGATGTGGTGTATATGGATTTTAGCAAGGCGTTCAATAAGGTACCCCATGGCAGGCTAATGCAAAAACTACGGAGGTATGGCATTGAGGGTGAGTTGGAGGTTTGGATTAGGAATTGGCTGGCTGGAAGGAGACAGAGGGTAGTAGTTGATGGTATAGGTTCATCTTGGAGCGCAGTTACTAGCGGCGTTCCACGAGGATCTGTTTTGGGACCATTGCTGTTTGTCATTTTTATAAATGACCTGGAGGAGGGGCTTGAAGGCCGGGTGAGCAAGTTTGCGGATGACACGAAAGTCGGTGGAGTTGTGAACAGCGAAGAAGGATGTGTCAGGTTACAGCGGGATATAGATAAGTTGCAGAGCTGGGCAGTAAGGTGGCAAATGGAATTCAATGTAGCTAAGTGTGAAGTCATTCACTTTGGTAGGAGTAACAAGAAGATGGATTACTGGGCTAATGGTAGACTACTTGGTAGTGTGGATGAGCAGAGGGATCTTGGTGTCCATGTACACAGATCTTTGAAAGTTGCCACCCAGGTAAATAGTGCTGTGAAGAAGGCATATGGTGTACTGGGCTTTATTGGTAGAGGAATTGAGTTCCGGAGTCCTGAGGTCATGTTGCAGTTGTATAAAACTCTGGTGCGGCCTCATCTGGAGTATTGTGTGCAGTTTTGGTCGCCATACTATAGGAAGGATGTGGAGGCATTGGAATGAGTGCAGAGGAGGTTTACCAGGATGTTGCCTGGCATGGTAGGAAGATCGTATGAGGAAAGGCTGAGGCACTCGGGACTTTTCTCATTAGAGAAAAGAAGGTTTAGGGGAGATTTGATAGCGGTGTACAAGATGATTAGGGGTTTAGATAGGATTGACAGTGAGAACCTTTTTCCGCTAATGAAGTCAGCTGTTACTAGGGGACACAGCTTTAAATTAAGGGGTGGTAGGTATAGGACAGATGTTAGGGGTAGATTTTTTACTCAGCGGGTTGAGTGTTCATGGAATGCCCTGCCAGTAGCAGTGGTGGACTCTCCCTCTTTATGCTCATTTAAGCGGGCATTGGACAAGCATATGGAGGTTATTGGGCTAGTGTAGGTTAGGTAGGCTTCGGTCGGCGCAACATCGAGGGCCGAAGGGCCTGTACTGCACTGTATTTTTCTATGTTCTATGTTAAGATGTGACCGTCAATTTTCCAGTCCTCACTGTATACAGGTGCTGTGCTGGAGGACAACTGATGGTATACCTTTGTTTAAAAAAGGGATGATTTGGAGGTGCCAGTGTCGGACTGGGATGTACACCAGGTTATAGTCCAATAGGTTTATTTGGAATCCCTAGCTTTCGGAGCGATATGTGCGAACTTCTTGGAGGTCCTCCATAAGCAAGTGCTTCCAAATAAACCTGTTGAACTATAACCTGGTATTTTGTGTGTTCTAACTTTAAAAAGGGAGCACAAGATAGACCAAATAATTATGTATCAGTTGGGCCTAACTTCATCAGTGGGCAAATTATTGGAATGCTTTCTGAGAGACAGGCTACACTTAAAGGGACAGAATAATCAAGCACAGTCGAGATGAATTCATTAAAAGAAGATCATGTCTGACTCACTCAACTGAATTCTTTTGAAGGGAGATTCAAAGAAAGTTGATGAAGGTAGTTGATGTAGTTGACATGGATTCAGCAAGGTTTTTGATAAAATCCCAGAAGGCCGACTAATTAAAAAAAGGGGATCTAGGGATTAGATCCAGCGCAGTGGCAGGAAACAAAAGGCAATTTTTGCCAGGTGCTTTTGCACCTTAGAAGCCCGTTACTTATTGAAGGTGCAATATTTGGCCCTCTGCATTTTCCATAAATTGGATGTCAATGTAATGGGGTATGACCAAGAAGTCTGTCAACAAGACAAAAACTGACTGACGGTTGACAGTGAGGAGGGTAGCTGTACGCAACAGCAAGATATCAATGGTGGCAGAAAAGTGGCAATTGGAATTCAACCTGGAGACATCTGAGGTGATACACTTGAGAAGTCAAACAAAGGCAAAGCAATGCACAATTAATGGGAGAATATTGAGAAGTGTAAAGAAAGTGAGAAACTTTGGAATGAATGTCCACTGACTTCTAAAGGTGGTAATGTTAGTAAGATAGCTAAGCAGGCATAAGGAATCTTTTCTTTTATTGGCCATGGCATTGGATTCAAGAACAGGGAAGTTATGCTGGCTCTGTACAAATGATTAGTTAAGCCACAATTTGAGTTACGGGTAGGGTTCTGAACTCCTCATTATTGAAAGGATGTAATTGTGGTAGAGGAGGTTCAGGGGAGATGTAGCAGGATATTGACAGGACTTGTAAAAAGCCGCTAACAAGAGACAGTTGGATAAGCTGGGGATATTCTGCTCAGAATAGACCTCATTGATGTGTTCAAAATTGAGAGGGGCTGGACAGAGTGGGTGGGAAGCATCGATTTACCCGAACAGAGCTGTCGGTGACCAGGAAGCACTGATTTCCAGAAATTTATAAAAGGTTTAGAGAGTAGATAGAGTCATAGAGAAACACAGCACTGAAACAGACCCTTTGGTCAACTCGTCCATGCCGATCAGTAATCCTAAATTAATCTAATCCCATTTGCCAGCATTTGGCCCATATCCCTCTAAATCCTTTCTATTCATAGACTCATCCAGATTCCTTTTAAATGTTGTAATTGTACCAGCCTCCACCACTTCCTCTGGTGGCCCATTCCATACACATACCACCCTCTGCATGAAAATGTTGCCCCTTAGGTCCCTTTATATCTTTCTCCTCTCACCCTAAACCTATGCCCTCTAGTTCTGGACTCCCCCAACCCATGGGGAAAAAAAGCTTGTCTATTTACCCTATCCATGCCTCTCATGATTTTATAAGGAAAATATTTTGACACAGAGAATGGCAGTGGTCCTGAAGGGTAGTAAAGGCAACAATTTTTGACTCATTTAAAAGGGTTGTCTGGAAGTACACCTCAAATGCAGTAACCTGCAGGGATATAGATCAAATGCTGGAAAAAGGAATCAGGCTAAGTCAGAGAAAGAACTGCGGTCTCCTTCTGTCCTGTAACAGTTCAATGATTCTGTGTTGGAAATTATGTTATGAAATTGAAGGCCAATACACTGAGGCAGTTCTGCACTGTCAGTGATGTTGCCTGTTTGTGCATTGAGGAACAATCTGCTTGAGCAATTAAGTACCTGTGAGCTGGCTATATATAAGCTGGAAAAGCCCTGCACATTCTAACATGCACAGCTTGCTGGGTAATGCAATGGGCAGCCTTAGATTCAAACACCATTGAAAGTCAAGGTTTCCAGGGCCAAAGGATGGGGAAGGAAGGTATTCAGAACTTATAAAGGAGTGGAAGGGAAAAGTTTATAAAATATGGAGGTACTGAATTTGAAGTTCTCTTGTTTGGATTACTCTGTAATCAATTGGGTCAAGGTGGCCTGGTGCACTACTGCAACAACAATGTGATAAGTACCACCTCAATGATGTGGTGGTCCATGTTTTGCCTTCATGTTAATTCCAATCTCAGCCTTAAGGCCAGCAATTTAATTTGTCCTGGGAATGAAGGAATAGTAGTCATCCCTTCAAAAGTAGGATCAGATCAATACCTGAAAGACACCTGGGACTGGGTCACATATAGATTCAATAGCAAGCTTCAAAACAGAATTGGATAAATACTTGAAAGCAAAGAAAAACATTTGAGACAATGAGCTGGGAGTTGCACTAAATAGACCTAAATAGGCTTGTTCAAAACAGCCAGCACTGATTTAATGGGCTGACAGGTTTCCTCCTGTGCTGAGGGATTTAACAACGCTGTGATCAAATAAAATATTTATAAAACAAACATTTACAAACTATTTATCAAACAAAATACAAATGTACTTGCCCTTAAATACAAGTGATAATAAATCATTCAATTAAACAGAGATTGAGGGATGGCAGGATAGAAGACCAGTTTGATTACAAACAGACTAAAGTGAGATGCAATACACGTCATCCTGTGCTATAACAGCAAGCAGGTTAAGACCTCCATCAAACTGCAGATAAAGGAACTTCCTCAGTACAAGCAACAGTTTTGTTATTAATTAATTGCACCGTATGATCCTGGCCTGAAATTTATTCCTTACCACCCAGTGGAGCCAATCTACTGACAGCTTCCTCATGTTACATTTTGGCAATGTCTGCAAGGTTTCACCCTACTTCTTGCTTCAATTTTCTCAGCTCCTGCTCTAAACTGCCATGCGTCTGCCCTCAAGTGTCCACTTCCATAGTAACTGCTGTCAGTTTTGCAGCAAGCACAGGTCCTCGTGTGCAAGTTACACATTATACTTCTAAATGAAGTTTGAACAGAAAACACACAGAACAAAGCATTGCTATTATAGAAAAGTCAATGCATACTCACTTCACCTCTATACTCCACTGCCTTAATCCCAGCATAGAACGGCACAAAGCTACTGGCAAGAAGAACCTGTTGAGAAATAGCAATTGTCAGCTTTCAAATATAAATCTGCAAAGATAACATTTTGCTCTCTACAGATGACTTAATGTACATCCCATGTGATAGCGTCAAAAACAAAGCACCTCTCAGTTTGACTCTAGCCAGTTGTGGGGGCTTGCTCTGAGAAAATTAGTTGCTGTATTTCTGACATTACATATACTAACTACATTTTGAAAAGTGCTTCATCAGCTGTGAACTACTTTCAGGCCATCAAGGTAGCAAAAAGGCACCCTTTCTTTTTCAAATATCCCTACAGTATTGGTAATCTCTATGTTGTGCTGGAAATTAATCTTTGATTCTCGGTGATTCCAGGGCGATACTGTCAAATGAGTTAAGCTGATATGGATCTGCTACCTGACCCAGTCTAAACAGGCCAATCATGGGTCTAGGATGCAGAGAATCCCATAGGGCTGTATCAATGGCTCGCTTCTCCTTCACTGTGTGACTCCCACGATAGGCAGCCCACTCTCAGTGCTGGTTCTCCTGCCTGACAGTAAACTCAATGTCCATGCCCTTGGTTCCACGGGTTTATGATCAAGCAAGCCTAAAATGATCCAAAGCAACTGAGGGAAATTGATAAAAGAGTTGACGCGTTCAGTGTGTAGCTTGTCAAGTCAAGTGTCAGGAAGTCAAGTTTGCATCTTGGTGGGATTAAATGACTTTGCTCTATTCTTTCACGGGAAGTGGTCATTGCTGGCAAGGTCAGAACTTGCTGTCTATCCCTAATTGCCTCTGAACTGAATGGCTTGTTAAGTTATTTCAGACAGGAGTTAAGAGGTAGCCAAATGTGTCTACTCTGAGCCAGAAGGCCTGGGTTCAAGTTTCACCTGCTCCAGAACATTTCTGAACAGGTTGATTTAAAAAACAGAGGCAACCACAATGCTATTAGCCTGGAGTTACATATAGGCCAGCCCAGTTCCTTAAAGGACATTAGTAAATCAGATGAATTTTTTACAGTGATCGACGATAGTTTAATGATCACCACTTCTGAAATTCAAATGGGATTTGATTAAAGGAGTAATAATGTCTTGCTGCAGTTTTATAAAACCTTGATTTGACTTCCACTTATTAAAGGAGAGATATGTTTGCCATAGAGGGATTTGAAAGGTTCACCAGATTAATCCCTGGGATGGAGGGATTGAGAAGGCTGGCTCTCTGGTCCCTGGAGTGCTGTAGGTTAAAGGTGACCTCACTGAATCTTGTCAAATTCTCAAAGGGCATGAGAGCGTGGATGTAAATTTTCTCCTGGTTAGCAAATTGACATAACCTCAGGGTAAGGTGGCCATTTAAGACTGCAATGAGGAGGAATTTCTTCACTTAAAGGGCAGCAAATCTTTGGATTACTGTGCAGACTAAAGACATTGGGAGGTTGGGCAGCACCGTGGCACAGTGGTTAGCACTGCTACCTCACAGTGCCAAGTACCCAGGTTCGATTCCAATCTTGGCTAACTGTCTGTGTGGAATTTGCACATTATCCCAATGTCTGCGTGGGTTTCCTCCGGATGCTCTGGTTTCATATAATGATGTGCAGATTAGGTGGATTGGCCATGCTAAATTGTCCACTTGTATCCAGGGATGTGCAGGTATTAGCCAATGGCAAATGCGGGGTCGGAGGATGGGTGGTGGAGTTCGGTCTAGGTGAGATGATCTTTGGAGGGTCAGTGCAGACTCCATGAGTCAAATGACCTCTACTGCACCACAGGGATTCTATAATTCTACAATATCAAGACTGAGCCCACTCCTGCTTCCTATGTTCAATTCCAGATTTATTAATTGAATGCACAATACCACAGTCCTTTGACCCGATATCCCCAAACTCCAGGTTACTAACTTAGTAACATTATCATTGCCACCATCTGCCATTCATTAACACAAATGGAAAAGGAAGACATAAGAATGTTACAACTTCAGCTTTATCTCCCTAGGGAATCACACCTCAGTAAGCCATGAATGTCTTCAGGTTACCAAAAAGAGATGTCAAAGTAGGGAATTTTTTTTTAAGAAACATAAATAGGCTGGGTATACTTATCTGCAATCTTCCAATAAGTGAAATTCTATTGCCTGCTTATCTCCAAAAGGCAAGAAAAAAAAAGGTAATTTACATATTGGAGACTCGAGATCTAATCTGCAAAGTCACAAGTAAATCTAAATTAAGACACTTTGCGAGAACAAAATATGACATTAGTAAGAATTTGTTGGTATTGATAGAAAGCCAATGGTAATAAATCTCAGGGCACTGCAATAATAAAACACCAGTAAGCTACAATAGGATTAGAGTCAGCTTTATAATAAAATTTCCAGTCAGTCATAGAGTCATATAGCATGGAAACAGACCCTTCGGGCCAACCAGCATATACCAACCAAAATCCCAAACCAAACTAATACCACTGCCTGCCCCTGGCCCATATTCTTCCAAACATTTCTTATTCATGTACTTATCCAAATATCTTTTAAACATTGTAACTGTACCCTATCCAACACTTCCTTTGGAGGTTCATTCCAAACACAAACCACACTCTGTGTAAAAAGATTGTCCCTCATGTCTTATTAAAATCTTTTTCCTCTTACTTTAAAAATACGTATTGAAATCCTTCATCCTAGAGAAAATACCCTTGCCATTCACCTTTTCTATACCCCTCATGATTTTATAAACCTCTGTAAGGTCACCCCTCAACCTCCTATGCTTTAATGAGAGAATTCCCAGCCTCTCCTTATAACTCAACCAGCCATTTCTGTCAACATCCTGGTAAATCTTGTCTGAAACCTCTCCAACTTAACAATATTCTTCCGAAAACTGGACAACCAGAACTGGACACAGTACTCCAGAAGAGGCCTCACCAACATCCTATACAACCTCAACACAATATCATAACTCCTACACTCGAAGGTGTGAGTAATGAAGGCAAGCACGCTAAACGCCTTCTTAACCACCCCGTCGACCTGTGATGCAAACTTCAAAGAATTATGTACCCTAAGTGTCTCTGTTCTACAAAACTAACCAAGACCCCACTTCTAACTGTTTAAATCCCACCCTTGTTTGTTTTACCAAAATGCAAGACTCTCCTTCTCAACCTCTTGCCTCACCTGAGGTCTGGTAGCCCTCAGGTTAAATCACCACCAGTCGCTTCTCTCTAATGGTAAGACTATGGCAACATAACAATAACTTCTCATTTATCCAAATTAAACTCCAGCTGCCATTCCTCAGCCCACTGACCCAATTGATCAAGAGCTCTTTGTAATCATCTTCACTGTCTACCACCAATTTTGGTGTCATCCGCAAACTTACTAACCAGCATCAGTAATCTCATGAATTTTAGTACTGTCATGCTTAATAGCTACTGCAACTAAACAATGAGAAATTGCTGAGTTCTGAGATGTAAAGGGATCTCTGTGTGTTGTAGTGCATGAATTGCAAAAGGTTAGAATCCATCTACAGCAGGTAATTAGGAAATCGAGCAAAATATTATCATTAATTGCAAGAGAAATTGGATACAAAAGTAAAATAATTAGGATTCTGTTACACAGGTGAGACTCAGACTGAGTACTGAGTTGGTGACCTTCTTTAGGGAAGGATATCAATGACTTGGAAGTCGTTCTGAGAAGGTTTACCAGGCTAATTCCTGGAACATGATAATCATGCATCTACGCGAGTTTAGGAGAATAAGAGGCAACTTTATTGAGACATATAAGATCCAGAGGGGTGTTGACAAGGTGATGTGGAGAGGATATTTCCTCTTATTGAAGAATCTACAAGTAGTGGTATTTGTTTACAAATAAAATTTTGGACCGAGTTTCAGAGAATTGTTTTCTCACAGGGTTGACGGTCTTTGGAACTGTCTTCCTCAAATGAATAGAGGAAGTAGAGTTTTTGACTATTTTTAAGACAGAGGTAAATAGATTCTAGCTAAGCATGACTGAATGATGAAAGGTTATCGGGTTAGGTGGAAATATGGAATAATCAGATCAAGTATGATCTTAATGAATAGTGCAGCGTGTTCAAAGGGCCAAGGGGCCAACACCGGCTCCTCATTCAAATGCTTATGACTAATTGATTGAACAGATGGGAGCCACTTTCTGATCATTTGTGCTTATTCCCTAAGCATGATCCACGTCTGGTCCACTGGAGTTCCTTCCTAGCTTTTGGACCTACAATTAACTTCTAAGGGAGCTCCTGAAGGACTGAAGGAAAGGGAGGAAGGAAAGAAAGAATGTGACAGGGTGTGAATTAGAAGTTTAGTGGCCTTCACTTTCAGGGTTAGTGAGACGGAGTGTAAAATTAGTGCGCACAATCGGAATCTGTATAAAACCTTAGTAAGATCACCATGAACAGTTTATGGCTCTACACTACAGGTGGGATGCCAAAGTAAAACAAAACTACAGTGCAGATTCATCAAGGTTAAGTTTGTTGTCAATAATTATATATGGCAAATTAGAAAACTGTAGCTCTCTTCACTGGAACAGATCACCAGTGATATGATACACGTTAAAATAACGAAGATTTGAGCAAAGTACAGAGGAACCTCGATTATCCGGCATTCAAGTATCCAAATTTCAGATTATCCAGACAAGACCGCAAGGTCTCGGTGCTTGGCTAAACTGTGTTATCTGGCATTCGATTATCCGAATAAAATCCTCCCCGCCCATGTTGGGTTAGCTTTTGGACCTCCAATCAACTTCTAAAGGAATTCCTGAAGGACTGAGGGAAGGGGAGGAAGGAAAGAAAGAATGCAACAGAGAGTGAATTAGTGATGTAGTGGATCATCCGAACGACACAGGCAGGGAGTATTTTGTTCGAATAATCAAATGTTTGGATAACACAGTATCGGGCCCTTGCGATCTTGTCTGGATAATCAAAAATTTGGATAGCAGAGGTTCCTTTGTAGATAAAATCAGTTTGTTTGTAATAAGAAAGAGGCCAAGAGCAAGGGGTCAGAGATAATAGTAGAGGTAAGTAAGAGGTTGTTTTTTCTTTGCAGAGTGGGTTGAGATTGTGGAGTGAACCAAGGTTAGAGCTGACGTGGCATGGGACAAGTTGCAACAGCGAATGGACTTCTCAGAGAAAGAGCTGTGTAGAGTCACAGAGATCTACAGCACAGAAAAAGACCCGATTGGCTCATTGAGTCTGCCCCAGTCAAAAATAACCACCCAATCGCATCAGCACTTCACAGAATCACAGAAACCCTACAGAGTGGAAGCAGGCCATTCGGCCCTCCAAAGAACACTCCACCCAGACCTACGCCACCCCATTCTATCCCTGTAACCCCACGCTTCCCAAGGTTAACCCACCTAGCCTGCACACCCCTGGACATAATGGACAATTTAGCATGGCAAACCCCCCTAACCTGCAAATTTCTGGACTGTGGAAGGAAACCTGAAGGAAACACATGCAGTCACAAAGAGAAAACGCACACTTAAACAGTCAGTCACTCACGGGCGGAATCAAACCTGGGATCCTGGTGTTGCGAGGCAGCAGTGGTAACCTCTGAGCCACCGTGCCACCCAAGAGCCTTGAATGCCTTGGCATTGCAAGCACATATCTAAATACTTAAATGTTACGAGGGCTCCAGCCTCTATCATCCTTCGTGGCAAAGTGTTGCAGATTCCCACCGCCTTCGTTGGCTGCAAAATGCTTCAGGGTCCCCTTGATCATAAATGGTGCTGTACCAGTGCCTGCTTTTATTTTCTTTCTCACTCAACATTTGGGAGGTAAATCCAAAAACGCATCACGACATAATCTGAAATGAGTTACCGTTATGAGGTCCTCTCTGGTCGGAAACGAGGAGATCAAACAATTTTTCAGCGTCTTAACATTTGTGATTGACACATGGAGTCTCTCATGGGCTTTCTTATGGGCATCAGCAGAAAGAATTGACTCCATCCCCTCCCTTAGGAGTAAAAGCACAAACCACATTACTTGCTTTCAAATGTTCAGCTATGCTGACCTGTCTAGAGCACTACTATTATTGAAATGGAACAGCAAAATTGATGTGACTCACACACAAGCTTGGTCCAAACTCTACCTCAATTATGTTCAACATTTGCAGTAACATTTTGATAAAATTAGATCTGCCAAAGAAGTCCACACCGACCCTCCAAAAAGTAATCCACCCAGATCCATTTCCCTCTGACTAATGCACCTAACATTATGGGCAATTTCGCATGGCCAATTCACTTGACCTGCACATCTTTGGACTGTGGGAGGAAACCCACACAGACACAGGGAGAATGTGCAGACTCCATACAGACAGTCACCCAAGGCCGGTATTGAACCCAGGACCCTGGTGCTGTGAGGCAGCAGTGCTAACTACTGAGCCACCCTAACTTGTAACAGTATTTATTGCAATCCCAATTAGACATTCCAATTTGACCTCATCTCATTTGCCAGTGTTTGAACCATACGCCTCTAGCCCCTTCCTATTCATATACCCATCTCAGATGCCTTTTAAATGTTGTAATTGTACCAGCCTCCACTACTTCCTTTGGCAGCTCACTCCCACATGCACCTTCCTCTGTGAAAAAGTTGCCCCTTAGGTCCCTTTTAAATCTTTCCCCTCTCACCCAAACCCTATGCCTTCTACTTCCTTACTTTTATGATCTCTGCCATTGAGCCTGGATTGTGTCTCAGTGCTTCTTCGACTGAAATGAATTGCCTCACATTTTGCAGCACTGGGGGCAGCACAGTGGCTCAGCGGTTAGCACTGCTGCCTCACAGCACCAGTGACCTAGGTTCAATTCCAGCCTTGGGTCACTGTCTGTGTGGAATGTGCACATTCGCCCCGAGCCTGTGTGGGTTTCCTCTGGGTGCTCCAGTTGCCTCCCACAATCCAAAGATATGCTGGTTAGGTGAATTGGTAATGTTAAATTGCCCGTCGTGTTCAGGGATGTATAGATTAGGTGCATTAGTCATAGGAAATGTAGAGTAATAGGGTAAGGGACTAGATCTGGGTGGGTTACTCTTTGAACGGTCGGTGTGGATTTGTTGGGCCGAATGGCCTGTTACCACACTAAGGATTCAATGATACTCATTTAACATGTGTCTACTCATTTGGCCAACTTGTCAATGGCTCTCTGAAGTTGCTCAGTGTCATCCTTGCAACTCACTATTCTCCCTAGCTTAATATCATCTGCAAATATAGAGGTTTTGCCCTCAACACCCATTTCCAATCTGTTTATATAAATAGGAAAAAGCATGGGTCCCAACATTAATCCCTGGGGAACACCACTCTCAGCTTGGGTACTGTCTGAGAAATGCCCATCCATACCTACCCTCCATCTCCAATCTTTCGGCAACTTTCAGATCTATGTTGCCATTCATATCCAAACGTTTCTAATTTGCTGACCAACCTTCCATGTGGCACCATTAAGGGGCAACTTTTTCACACAGAGGGTGGTACATGTATGGAATGAACTGCCAGAGGAAGTGGTGGAGGCTGGTACAATTACAACATTTAACAGGCATCTGGATGGGTACCTGAATAGGAAGGGTTTAGAGGGATATGGGCCAAATGTTGGTTCAAAGGATCTCTTTCTTTACACTACATCTCTATAGGAATTCTTTCTGAAAGTCCAAACATACAGATATGAGGGGTGATGGTGGAGGCAGATACGAAAGGAGTGTTTAAGTGACTTCTAGATAAGTACATGAATATGCAAGGAATGGAGACTTTTGGACTAAGGGCAGGCTGAAAGGATTAGTTAATTTGGCGTCATGTTCGTCAGAACATCTTGGGCTGCAGCGGACAATTCCTGCGCTTCATTATTCAATGTTCTACAACATCTAAAGCACTACCCTCATCTGCTGTGTCACCGCATCAAAGAACTCACTTTGAGCTGAAAAATGTGTTGCTGGAAAAGCGCAGGTCAGGCAGCAACCAAGGAGCAGGAGAATCGACGTTTCGGGCATAAGCCCTTCTTCAGGAATGAGGAAGGTGTGCCAAGCAGGCTAAGATAAAAGGTAGGGAGGAGGGACTTGGGGGAGGGGCGTTGGGAATGCGATAGGTGGAGGGAGGTTAAGGTGAGGGTGATAGGTCGGAGAGGTCGGGAAGAAGATTGCAAGTCAAGAAGGCAGTGCTGAGTCCGAGGGTTGGGACTAAGATAAAGGTGGGAGGAGGGGAAAATGAGGAAGCTGGAGAAATCTGCATTCATCCCTTGGGGTTGGAGGGTTCCTAGGCGGAAGATGAGGCGCTCTTCCTCCTAGCGTCGTGTTGCCATGGTCTGGCGATGGAGGAGGCCAAGGACCTGTATGTCCTTGGCGGAGTGGGAGGGGGAGTTAAAGTGTTCAGCCACAGGGCGGTTAGGTTAGTTGGTGCGGGCGTCCCAGAGGTGTTCTCTGAAATGTTCCACAAGTAAGCGGCCTGTCTCCCCAATGTAGAGGAGGCCTCATCGGGTGCAGCAGATGCAGTAAGTGATGTGTGTGGAGGTGCAAGTGAATTTGTGATGGATATGGAAGGATCCCTTGGGGCCTTGGAGGGAAATGAGAGGGGGGTGGGGGGGTGTGTGGGCGCAAGTTTTGCATTTCTTGCGGTTGCAGGGGAAGGTGCCGGGAGTGGAGGTTGGGTTGGTCAGGGGTGTGGACCTGACGAGGGAGTGGCAGAGGCAGTGGTCTTTCTGTGCAGGTCCTGGGCCTCCTCCATCGCCAGACCATGGCAACATGACACCTGGAGGAAGAGCGCCTCATCTTCCACCTATGAACCCTCCAACCACAAGGGATGAATGCAGATTTCTCCAGCTTCCTCATTTCCCCTCCCCCCAGCTTATCTCAGTCCCAACCCTCGGACTCAGCACCGCCTTCTTCACCTGCAATCTTCTTCCTGACCTCTCCGCCCCCACCCCCTCTCCGGCCTATCACCCTCACCTTAACCTCCTTCCACCTATCGCATTCCCAACGCCCCTCCCCCAAGTCCCTCCTTCCTACCTTTTATCTTAGCCTGCTTGGCACATCTTCCTCATTCCTGAAGAAGGGCTTATGCCCGGAACGTCGATTCTCCTGCTCCTTGGATGCTGCCTGACCTGCTGCGCTTTTCCAGCAACACATTTTTCAGCTCTGATCTCCAGCATCTGCAGTCCTCACTTTCTCCTAAAGAACTCACATGACCTGCCCTTGACGTTGACTGTCTACTATTAACTTATTGTTCTCGAAGTGTTTATTTATCTTATCCTGCATTGTAGCCTCCATCAGTTTTCCCACTACTGACATCACACTGACAGACCTGTTGTTTCCTGGACATGGAAACTGCTGGAAAAACTCAGCAGGTCTAGCAGCATCTGTTCTGAGGAAGGGTCACTAAACTTGAAGCTTGAACTCTGCTTTTTCTCCACAGATGCTGCAAAACCTACTGAGTTTTTCCAGCGATTTCTGTTTTTGCTTTTGTTTTTTTTTATTTCTTTGGGGTATCTGTAGTTTCCCGGGTTATGCTTTGCCCCTTTCTGAAATAACTGTGCCAACTGTGACCAATCCTGTATTCAGAGAAGCCTTCACAACCTTCCCAAAAAATGTAGGCCACAGGATTGGACACACATTCCAGAGTTTTATAAAGGCTATTGCAACATCCTTTGGTATTCTATGCCTCTACTTATAAGTCTCAGGATTCCATTTGCATTTTAAACCACTTTCTCAATCGGCCCTGCAGCCTTCAAATATTGCTTTTTCTTAACTTATTTTCTAATTAAGCCTGTTCAGAGATGTTACCACAAACCTCTGAAGCAGGTGGGACTTGGATGCAGGTTTCCTAGTCCAGGGTGGGGACACTACCACTGTACCAGTCCTGCAGCCTTCAACCTATTTTTTTTAATCAACCCGTTTAGAGACGTAATTACACATGCCTGGAGCAGGTGGAACTTGAACCCAGACCTCCCAGTTCCATGGCAGGGACATTACCACTGTGCCACAAGACAGCCCATTCTGCAGCCTTCAACGATCTGTGTACAAATACCTACAAACATTTCTCCTATACTCCATTTAGAGTCACAACCTATAGGACCCTCTTGTGATGCAGCGGTGGTGAACTGAGAGGCCGGGTTCATGTCCCACCTACTCCAGAGTTGGGTATAATTACATTTCTGAACAGGATGATTAGAAAAATAGGTTAAAAAAAGTTATAACCTTTAATTTATATTGCCTCAATTTGCTTTCTCTCACAAAATATATCACTCCATACTTCTCTGCGTTGAATTTCACCTGCTATCTGTCTGCCCATTTCACCAGCCTGTCCATGTCTCTCTGAAGTTAATCAGTCCTTTTTTTTAATAACAGTTCCTCAAAGTCACAAGCCTATGTCATTAGCAAATTTTGAAATAGTATGCGGTATGCCTAGGTCTACATCATTAATGTAGATCAGGAAAGGCAACAGTGCTCACAATGATGCCTGGGAAATGCTACTATAGAACAATACAGCACAGTACAGGCCCTTCGGCCCTCGATGTTGCTCCTACCTGTGAAACCAATCTGAAGCCTATCTAACCTACACTATGGACATTCCTCCAGGCCATTAAAGAAGGCCTCACGACTACTCTCTATTTCCTGTCACTCATTAATTTTGCTCTTACGACTTGCTTTTCCATATGCTGCAGCTTTGCTGAAAATTCCATTTCGTGGAAAAAATTAGAAGCAGAATTGCCTTCTGGGAAGTCCATGTGCACCATAGCAACCACTTTGTGTTACTTCATCAAAAGATTTAATCGAGTTACTTAAACACGATTGACCTTTAACACAGTTGTACTGGATTTTCATTCTCACACGCTTATGCAAAACACGGTCAACTTTGCCCTGGATAATTACTTTTCCCTCCATACACTACTGTATCTGCTGGGTTTATCCTTCCACCCAACCTTTTGAACAGTGGTGCAATGTTCGCAATTCTCCAGTCTTCTAGCACCACTTCAGCATACAGGAGTTTCAGAAAATTACAGCCCAACGTCCTTCCCGACTCCTCTCGGTATTTTGGACACTTCTCATCCAGATAATGACAACCTTACTAACTTTCAGATCAGCCAGTTTATCAAATGCCTCCTCCCTTGTGTCATCTTTAACACTAACACTGTTGTCACTAAGCTTACACAACTTGGCTGTTAGCATAAGATACAGGGGATATAAAATAATTAAACTGATCAACCTTTTTATTCGTTAAAATTCTTTTATTCGTTTATAGTACAGTATCAGGGAGGAAACCAAGAGATTATGAGGAATGCAGATACAGCGACTACAATTAAACAGAGGCACTAATGGGTTTAATAGTCCGTGAAATTTCTCTTAAAAAGAATGGAAAATTGTGGGAACTGCTGGGTAAAATTCATGCTTGGAATTTTACATTTAAATGCTACTTGGGGGAGATGTTTAATCCTCATAAATGACAGGCCAGTTAACACTGATTCTCAGCCTCAGAAAGGGAGTTCTCCATCAGTGATTAATATTGAAATCTTAAACTACATTGACTTTAATACTGTTATTCTGCCAGAAATATTTACATGAAGACCTTTCCCTTGTATTTACAATGTTACTAATATATAATAAAGTAAATAATGAAATGTTATGTTAGAATAAGAAATAGGAGCATGCCAAACTATCCCTCAAGCCTGTTCCACCAGCCAATAAGATCAAGGTTACTCTTCTACCTCAATTTCCCTGCCTACGTCTCCTATTCCATGATTCCCTCAGTGCCCAAACTGTCCCTAATTACAGCCTCAGGATGTCTTCAACCTCACATATCCCAGGAACTCGAGTTTGAATCCTGCCACTGTTGTTGGAGTTCAAATTCAATAAATATCTAGGTTTCTGAGTCTAATGATGACTATGAATCCATCGTTGATTGTTGGAAAAATCCATCTGGCTAATCCATCTAGTTTGGACAACCCCTGGACACAATGGACAATTGAGGATTAGATTAGGTTACTTACAGTGTGGAAACGGGCCCTTCGGCCCAACAAGTCCACACCGACCCGCCGAAGCGCAACCCACCCTGACCCATTCCCCTACATCTACCCCTTCACCTAACACTACGGGCAATTTAGCATGGCCAATTCACCTGACCTGCACATTTTTGTTGGACTGTGGGAGGAAACCAGAGCACCCGGAGGAAACCCACACAGACACGGGGAGAATGTGCAAACTCCACACAGTCAGTCGCCTGAGGCGGGAATTGAACCCGGATCTCTGGTGCTGTGAGGCAGCAGTGCTAACCACTGTGCCGCCACAGTGAGGTCTGCAGATGTCGGAGATCAGAGTTGGGAGTGTATTGCTGGAAAAGCACAGGAGGTCAGGCAGCATTTGAGGAGCAGGAAAATCGATATTTTGGGCCAGACCCCTTTATCAGGAAGCGTGCAGCCTGAAGTGTCGATTTTCCTGCTCCTCCGATGCTGCCTGACCTGCTGTGCTTTTCCAGCAACACACTCCCAACAATGGACAATTTAGCACAGCCAATTGACTTAACCATCTTTAGATTGTGGGAGGAAACCGGGGCACCAGGAGGAAACCCACGCATACACGGGGAGAATGTGCAAATCCACACAGTCGCCAATGACAATCAAACCCAGATTCCTGGCACTGAGAGGCAACAGTACTAACCACTGAGCCACCATGCCACTCAAGCAGACAGCGTAGAAGCTAGCAATGGTTTTTCAGGACTCTTGTGGAGCCAAGAAACATTCAGGTAATCATTTAGCATTCAGAAAGAGCCCTTCAGGGAAAACAACACATAAAAATTCAGGGCAGACCAATTTCAGGAAGGAGTTCTGAAACAAGGTTTGGGACCTACATTTCAAATGAAAATGACCTACCCGTACAAATGTGCAGAAAGCCCTGGATGCCTATAATGGACCCACAGCAAGCAGCACATCTCTGACATCAAATGTTCACATACCCACTTCCACCAAAATGATCCCTTTGTTAAAATAATAGAAAGAACCTGCGGATGCTGGAGATCTGAAACAAAAACAGAAATTGTTGGTGAAACGCGACAGATCTGGCAGGATCTACAGGAAGAAGGCAGAGTTAACACCTGGTGACCAGACTCAAAAGGCTTTCTTTCCACAGATGCTGCCAGACTTGCTGAGTTTCACAATTTCTATTTTTGTTTTTTTTTTAAATTCATTTGTGGGATGTCACCACTGCCGGTTGGGCCAGCATTTATTGCCTGTTCCTAGCTGCCCTTGAGAAGGTGGTGGTGAGCTGCCTTCTTGAACCGCTGCAGTTCACCTGTTGTTTGTTGATCCACAATGCTGATAGGGAGGGAATGTGGTCCCTAAGGTGTCTGTTTTACACCGAGAATATAAGGAGTGGAGTCACTGAGTCCCTCAGCCAAGATGTTTCTGTTTAAGTCACATAAACAACCAAAGTGGAAGGGTAAGTTTCCTGCTCAACTCAAACTTTATTAAAAATACTTTTGTGACAGTAAGAAGCCTCAGGAAAAATAATTGGGCAAAACATTTGAATTTGAGCTCAGCGTTTTGGTTGTATTGTCAGGAAGCACATCTTCACAGGATGGACATCTGGAAGTCTCACACCTGAAAAGGATTATGGAATCACAGAGTTGTACAACACGGAAACAGACCCTTCTGTCCAACTCGTCTATGCCAACCAGATTAAGCTAGTCCCATCTGCCAGCATTTGGCCTATATCCCTCCAGTTCTGGACTCCCCCACCCGAGGGAAACGACCTTGCCTATTCACCCTATCCATGCCCCTCATGATTTTATAAGCCCTCTAGAAGGTCCCGGTTCAGTTTCCAACGCTCCAGAGAGGCTATGCAGCCTCTCCCTACAGTTTAAACCCTCCAACCCTGGCAACATCCTTGTAAATCTTTTCTGAACCCTTTCGAGTTTCACAACACCCTTCCTATAGCAGGGAGACCAGATTTGCATGCGATATTCCAAACTTTGCTGAGGTTGGGAATTTGCCAGAGTTGTCTGTGAAAAGGATATCAAACTGGACACTAAATCAGCCATGAGCTAAGTGACTGCCAGTACAAGTTTGAGAGTGTGAATGGCTTCCTCTATTCTTACATTCTTCTCTTACCTCAACTGCTTCATGAAGTTATAACCTGGTGTCAATGCTCCAAATTTCTGTTTCCGGACATCAGCTGCAAATCCATAAGCAAATTCCTTGCATTGCTGAGGGGACAGACAAAGAGAAATCAGAAATTAATAAGGCTTTCCTATAATCTTTTCATGGGTGGGGGGGCTAATTAAAGCATACAGAATATTTTAGTTGCTACAGTCTTAGTGGGAGGCACGGTGGCACAGTGGTTAGCACTGCTGCCTCACAGCGCCAGAGATCCGGGTTCAATTCCCGCCTCAGGCGACTGACTGTGTGGAGTTTGCACGTTCTCCCCGTGTCTGCGTGGGTTTCCTCCGGGTGCTCCGGTTTCCTCCCACAGTCCAAAGATGTGCAGGTCAGGTGAATTGGCCATGCTAAATTGCCCGTAGTGTTAGGTAGGGGTAAATGTAGGGGTATGGGTGGGTTGCGCATCGGCGGGGCGGTGTGGACTTGTTGGGCCGAAGGGCCTGTTTCCACACTGTAAGTAATCTAATCTAATCTAAAAAAAAAGTCTTGGCAGAACGTGCCGGAGGAATACAGGTCTGTCAATACCAATGGAGTGAGAAACAGAGTTAACAAATCTTCTTCAGAACAGTATTCTCTGTTTTTCAGTTTTGCCTTCATAAGAAAAAGTAGCAGTTTGTTCAGTTTTAATATAGCTTTTAGGGTCAGAGAGTCATACTGCACGGAAACAGACCCTTTGGTAGAACCAGTCCACACCGTCCATACTCCCAAACTAATCTATTCCTGGCCCATATCTCTTCAAACCTTTCCTATTCATGTATTTATCCAAATGTCTTTTAAATGTTGTAATTGTGCCCACATCCACCACTTCCTCAGGAAGTTCATTCCACACTCTAACTACCCTCTGTGCAAAAACATTTGCACCTCATGTCTTTTTTTAATCTCTCTCCTCTCACCTTAAAAATATGCCGCCAGTCTTGAAATCTGCCATCCTAGAGAAAAGATACCTACCGTTAATTGTTTCCATAAACCTCATAATTTTATTAATCTTTATAAGGTCACCTCTCAACCTCCACACTGATGTAAAATAGAAGTCCCATCCTATCCAGCATTTCTCTATAACTCAAATCTTTCATACCTGGCAACATCCTGATAAATCTCTTCTGAACCCTCTCTAGTCTCATGATATTCTTCCTATACCAGGGAGACCAGAAATGGACACAGTATTCCAGAATGGCGCTCACCAATATCCGGTACAACATCAACACAACTTCCCAATTCCAATATTCAAAGATCTGAGCAATGAAAGCAAACATGTCAGGTATAGACAAGATAGACCGAATGAATCCTTAAAACAGTATAAAGGTAGTACAGCATACTCAAGAGGGAAATCAGGAGGGCAAAAAGAGGACCTGAATAGCTTTGGCAAATGGAGTTAAGGAGAATCCAAAGGGGTTTTACAAATACATTAAGGACAAAAGGATAACTAGGCAGAGAATAGGCAGTCTTTGTGTGGAACTGCAGGAGATGGGGGAAGACACTAAATGAACATTTTGTATCAGTGTTTACTGTGGAAAAGGACATGGAAGATATAGAATGTAGGGAATTAGATGGTGACATCTTGAAAAATATCCATATTACAGAGGAGGAAGTGCTGGATGCCTTGAAACACATAAAAGTGGATACATCCCCAAAACCTGATCAGGTGTACCCTAGAACTCTGTGGGAAGCTACAGAAGTGATTGCTGGGCCTCTTGCTGAAATATTTGTATCACGATAGTCACAGGTGAGGTGCCGGAAGACTGGAAGTTGGCTAACTGTTTAAGAAGGGTGGTAAGGACAAGCCAGGGAACTATAGACCGGTGAGCCTGACATTGGTGGTGGGCAAGTTGTTGGAGGGAATCCTGAGGGACAGGATGTACATGTATTTGGAAAGGCAAGGACTGATTAGGGATAGTCAACATGGCTTTGTGCATGGGAAATCATGTCTCACAAACTTGATTGTTACTTCTTCAAAAAAATTCAAAGAGGATTGATGAGGGCAGAGCAGTAGATGAGATCGATATGGACTTCAGTATGGCGTTCGACAAGGTTCCCCATGGGAGACTGATTAGCAAGGTTAGATCTCATGGAATACAGGGAGAACTAGCCATTGGATACAGAACTGGTTCAAAGGTAGAAGACAGAGGGTTGTGGTGGAGGGTTGTTTTTCAGACTGGAGGCCTGTGACCAGTGGAGTGCCACAAGGATCAGTGCTGGGTCCTCTACTTTTCGTCCTTTATATAAATGATTTGGATGTGAGCATAAGAGGTACAGTTAGTAAGTTTGCAGATGACACAAAATTTGGAGGTGTAGTGGACAGCGAAGAGGGTTACCTCAGATTACAACAGGATCTGATGTGCCAATGGGCTAAGAAGTGGCAGATGGGGTTTAATTTCGATAAATGCCAGGTGCTGCATTTTGGGAAGGACTTATACACTTAATGAGGGTGGCACGGTGACTTAGTGGTTAGCACTGCTGCCTCACAGCACCGGGACCAGGACTGATACTTGCCTTGGGTAACTGCCTGTTTGGTGTTTGCACATTCTCCTCGTGTCTGCTTAGGTTTCCTCAGAGTGCTCCAGTTTCCTCCCACAATCCAAAGATGTGCACGTCAGGTGAAGTGGCCATGCTAAATTGCCCATAGTGCTAGGCGCATTAGTCAGTGGTAAATATAGAGTAGGAGAATGGGTCTGGGTGGGTTACTCTTTGGAGATCGGTGTGACCTGTTTCGATACTATAGGGCGTCTAATCTAATCTTTATGGTAAGGTCCTTGGGAGTGTTGCTGAACAAAGAGACCTTGGCGTGCAGGTTTATAGCTCTTTGAAAGTGGACTCGCTGGTAGATAGGATAGTGAAGAAGGTGTTTGGAATGCTTTCCTTTATTGGTCAGAGTATCGAGTACAGGCATTGGGAGGTCATGTTGCGGCTATACAGGACATTGGCTAGACCACTAATGGAATATTGCGTGCAATTCTAGTCTCCTTCCTATCGGAAAGATGTTGTGAAACTTGAAAGGGTTCAGAAAAGATTTACAAGGATGTTGCCAGGGTTAGAGGATTTGAGCTTTAGTGAGAGCTACAGGGGCTGTATTCCCTGGAGCGTTGGAGGCGGAGGAGTGACCTTATAAAGGTTTATAAAATCATGAGGGGCATGGATAGGGTAAATATACAAAGTCTTTTCCCTGGGGTGAGGGAGTCCTGAAATAGAGGGCATAGGTTTAAGATGAGAGGGAAAAGATATAAGAGAGATCTATGGGGCAACTCTTTCACACAGAGGGTGGTACATGGAATGAGCTGCCAGAGGAAATGGTGGAGTCTGGTACAACTGCAACATTTAGACAATAGACAATAGGTGCAGGAGTAGGCCATTCAGCCCTTCGAGCCTGCACCACCATTCAATATGATCATTCCTAATCAGTATCCTCTTCCTGCCTTATCTCCATAACCCTTGATTCCATTATCTTTGAGAGCTCTATCCAACTCTTTCTTAAATGAATCTAGAGACTGGGCCTCCACTGCCCTCTGGGGCAGAGCATTCCACACAGCCACCACTCTCTGGGTGAAGAAGTTTCTCCTCATCTCTGTCCTAAATGGTCTACCCCGTATTTTTAAGCTGTGTCCTCTGGTTCGGCACTCACCCATCAGCGGAAATATGTTTCCTGCTGCCAGAGTGTCCAATCCTTTCATAATCTTATATGTCTCAATCAGATCCCCTCTCAGTCTTCTAAACTCAAGGTTATACAAGCCCAGTCGCTTCAGTCTTTCAGTGTAAGGTAATCCCGCCATTCCAGGAATTGACCTCGTGAACCTACGCTGCACTCCCTCAATAGCCAGAAGGTCTTTCCTCAAATTTGGAGACCAGAACTGCACACAGTACTCCAGGTGTGGTCTCACCAGGGCCCTGTACAGCTGCAGAAGCACCTCTTTGCTTCTATACTCAATTCCTCTTGTTATGAAGGCCAGCATGCTATTAGCCTTCTTCACTACCTACTGTACCTGTATGCTTGCCTTCACTGACTAGTGTACAAGAACACCCAGATCTATTTGTACTGCCCCTTTACCTAAATTGATTCCATTGAGGTAGTAATCTGCCTTCCTGTTCTTGCCACCAAAGTGGATAACCATACATTTATCCACATTAAACTGCATCTGCCATGCATCTGCCCACTCACCTAACTTGTCCAGGTCACCCTGTAATCTCCTAACATCTTCATCACATTTCACCCTGCCACCCAGCTTTGTATCATCAGCAAATTTGCTAATGTTATTGCTGATACCATCTTCTATATCATAAACATATATTGTAAAAAGCTGCGGTCCCGGCACAGATCCCTGCGGTACCCCACTGGTCACTGCCTGCCATTCCAAAATGGAGCCGTTTATCACTACCCTTTGTTTCCTATCAGCCAACCAATTTTCAATCCAATCTAGTACTTTTCCCCCAATACCATGCGCCCTAATTTTACTCACTAACCTCCTGTGTGGGACTTTATCAAAAGCTTTCTGAAAGTCCAGGTACACTACATCTACTGGATCTCCCTCGTCCATCTTCAGAGTTATATCCTCAAAAAATTCAAGATTAGTCAAGCATGATTTCCCCTTCATAAATCCATGCTGACTCTGTCCTATCCTGTTACTGCTATCCAGATGTGTTGTAATTTCATCCTTTATAATAGACTCCAGCATCTTTCCCACCACTGAGGTCAGACTAACTGGTCTATAATTTCCTGCTTTCTCTCTCCCACCTTTCTGAAAAAGTGGTATAACATTAGCCACCCTCCAATCCTCAGGAACCAACCCCAAATCTATTGAACTCTGGAAAATAATCACCAACGCATCCACGATTTCCCGAGCCACCTCCTTCAGTACCCTGGGATGAGGACCATCAAGCCCTGGAGACTTATCAACCTTCAGACCTAACAGTCTCTCCAACACCAAATCCTGGCAAATATAGATTCCCTTAATTTCAGGTCCTTCAGCCACTGTTACCTCAGGGAGATTGCTTGTGTCTTCCCCAGTGAACACAGATCTGAAGTACCCATTTAATTCTTCTGTCATTTCTTTGTTCCCCGTAATATATTCCCCTGTTTCTGTCTTCAAGGGCCCAATTTTAGTCCTAACCATTTTTTTTGCCTTGCACATACTTAAAAAAGCTTTTACTATCCTCCTTTATATTATTGGCCAGTTTACCTTCATACCTCATTTTTCCTCTGCATATTTCCTTCTTACTAATCCTCTGTTGCTCTTTAAAAGCTTCCCAGTCCTCCGTTTTCCCACTTATCTTTGCTATGTTATACTTTTTCTCTTTTAACTTTATATGTTTCTTAACTTCCCTCGTCAGCCACGGCCGCCCATGCCTCCTCCTAGGATCTTTCTTCCTTTTAGGAATGAACTGATCCTGCAACTTCTGCATTATACACAGAAATATCTGCCGTTGTTCCTCCACGGTCATCCCTGCTAAGGTATTGCACCATTGAACTTTGGCCAGCTCCTCCCTCATAGCTCCATAGTTTCCTTTATTCAACAAAGGTACTGTCACTTCCGACTGTACCCTCTCCCTCTCAAATTGCAGATTGAAGCTTAATGTATTATGGTCACTACTTCCCAATGGCTCCTTCACTTTGAAGGTCTCTGACCAATTCTGGTTCGTTACACAATACCAGATCCAGAATTGCCTTCTCCCTGGTCGGCTCCAGCACCAGCTGCTCTAAGAATCCATCTCTGAGGCACTCCACAAAGTCTCTTTCTCGAGGTCCAATACCATCCTGATTCTCCCAGTCTACCTGCATGTTAAAATCCCCCATAACAACTGTAGTAACATCTTTGCGACAGGCCAATTTCAGCTCCTGATTCAACTTACATCTGACATCCAGACTACTGTTTGGGGGCCTGTAGATGACTCCCAAGAGGGTCTTTTTACCCTTAGTATTTCGCAGCTCTATCCACACTGACTCTACATCCCCTGATCTAGGTCCCCCCCCCCCCGTGCAAGGGACCGAATATCCTCCCTTACCAACAAGGCCACCCCACCCCCTCTGCCCATCAGTCTGTCCTTACGATAGCAAGTGTAGCCTTAAATATTCATTTCCCAGGCCCTGTCCACTTGAAGTCACGTCTCAGTTATCCCCACAATATCGTATCTGCCAATTTTCAGAAGAGCCTCAAGCTCATCCGTCTTATGTCTAATACTTCGTGCATTCATATATAGTATTTTTAATTTGTTACTGCTCTCACCCTTCCCATCAACCCCTGTTTCACTCAACCTTACAGCATGATCCCTTTCTGAGTTTTCTGCCTCATTGATACAGTTGTCTTTCATGACTTCTCTTGTTCTAACTTTCCCTTCAATTTCCTTTTTAAACATCCAGTTTGTCCCCTCCCCCCCACTACTTAGTTTAAACGTAGCGGTGTTGCAGTAGAAAACCTGCCTGCCAGAAAGCTGGTCCCTAACCTATTAAGGTGCAAACCGTCTCTCTTGTAGAATTTATGCTTACCACAAAACATACCCCAGTGAGCCAAGAACTTAAATCCTTGCTTCCTGCACCAGTTCCCCAACCACACGTTCAAGTCCATTATCTCCCTGTTTCTGGCCACACCAGCCCGAGGAACTGGAAGCAAACCGGAGATAACCACCTTGGATGTCCTGCTTTTCAGCCTTCTTCCTAGTTCTCCGAAGTCCCACTGTAGTATGTTCCTCCTCTTCTTCCTGACATCATTTGTGCCGACATGTACCACCACCTCTGGCCCTTCACCCTCGTCCACGAGAATTTCCTGCACTCTGTCCGCGATGTCTTTCACCCTGGCACCAGGAAGGCAACACACCATCCTTAAATCCCGTCTGCTGCCACAAAAACCCTGGTCAGTTCCTCTGACTATGGAGTCCCCTATTACCACGGCTCTGTGCGATGTCCGACTCTTCCGCTCTGCCTCTGCGCCAACTTTTGATTGACAGACCTGGCCGCCTTGCGAACTGGCAGTGTCATCAGTCTCTACTGTTTCAAAAAGCTTCAACTTGTTCCTGACTGGTACTTCTCCCGGGGTCTCTTGCACCTGTCTCCTCTCTGCCTTCCTCATCGTCTGCTCTCTTCTGGCATGATTGGTGTTATAACCTCGCTGAAGGACTTGTCCAGAAAGATCCTGTTCTCTCGGATGAGCCCAAGGTCCTCATTTGGATGGGTATATGAATAGGAAAGTTTTGGACGGATATGGGTCGAGTACTGGCAGGTGGGACTAGATTGGGTTGGGAGATTTGGTCAGTATGGACGAGTTGGACCGAAGGGTCTGTTTCCATGCTGTACATCTTTATGACTCGGTGACTCTATGCTAAATGCGAGGTAATGTAAAAGCTTTGAACAGGTTTCTTGAGTTTTTTATTTCACTCTCAAGTGCACAGGAGTGAGAGACATATTGAATAAGTTACATTTTTTGCAACTTCATAATATTCCCTGAAGTCTGTCCATTACAGGTACCAGGCGAATTGGCATTGAGTGTCTAAAAGTGGGTGGGTGTTGGAGCATGGAGGTATACGAGGAATCAAGGGGATTGGTCAGAGGATGAGTTGGCATTGGGTTGGCATGCAAGGTATGAGCACTCTTAGGGTGTGGGTGAGTGGCTGAGTAGCTGAGTGATTGAGAGTGCGAAAGGACCTACAACGTATGAAACACTGGGATGATGTCCTGGGGAATTGAGGGAGTTAGTCCCTAAACACTTGCTTTTCCCGAGTAGCAGAGGTCTGCTTCTGGAGTCAGTGTGCCAAATTGCATCCATTCGAATGACCTGCCTCTGTGACTATAATCTGGTCTATGTCTCAGTTTAGAAATCCAGGTACATGCTGTACTGGTGTTTCCCCCCCCCCTCCTTACCCCCTCTTCTGCGCCGCCCCCAACCCCCCACGTAGCCGTGGGTGATAAGTTCCAAGACCTACCGCGGATGCCCAAAACCACAGATAGTAGCGATCCCTATCATTTAAATGGGAAACATACCTCCCCCGCAGCCCCCTGGAATTCTCTCTGGAATGTTCCACGTAATAGTTTCAGACTGTGGCAACCTGCAGATAACTGAAACCGCGGAAACCGAACTCGCGGATACGGGGGTTCTACTGTATTTCAAAAGCAGGTACATGGACATTAAGCAAGAATGAGATTTAAAAGTGGTACTTGCTCTGCACTAAACGATAACAGCTAGCCAATGCAGTAGCACACTCTTGTGGTCATTTGTGCATGTACGTGTTTATTTTTAAAAATTCTAAACCAACCTGTTGAGAGACAGTACTACACATCTCAAATCCTCTGGCTCAGTAGGGACACTATCACTGCACCACAAGACCTTCTCTGTGTGTGTATTTAAAGAGATGTTTGTAATCAACCAATCTAGTGATGTGTCCTAACAGGTAGGACTTGAACCCAGGCACCCTGGCTCAGAGAGAGGGGACATTACCACGGCACCTAAAGTGCATTTGAATTCAAACTGGCATAAACCAGTTTAGATGGGCTCTTAACCTTTCCATTTGCACACTGTCTTTTCTCTGTTATATAAAGATAACAATCAATGTCAGGGCTTATGGCATGCAGAAAGAAACAGTCAAGCGTCTTTGGGACTGCGTTAGTCACCAGGTCTAGGACTGCAGACCAGAAAATAAAGCACTGCAAACAGCGGGCCAGGTCTGACACCTAACAGCATTAAAAGTATACTAGTAGGCATTAGATTTTACTTCCTGCAAGAGCTTCCAACCCCATTACATACTTTCTGATGAACCTGTTCAGTGATGTGATGTCACACTTTTGGAACAGGTGGGGCTTGAACCGGGCCTAGTGGCTCAGAGGTAGGGACACTCCACCTCCACCAAACCGACAATCACATTAAAAAACTGTACAACACAGCCGTCAACGTTGGAATTCTGACACAGCTCAGGCACCTTAAAAAGAAAGAAACAAAAGAACCGTGAACGCTGGAAATCTGTAGCAAAAACAGAAATTGCCAGAAGATCTCGGCAGCATCTGTGGAGAGTTAACGTTTCGGTCTGTTATAGAATCATAGAGATGTACAGCATGGAAACAGACCCTTCGGTCCAACCCGTCTATGCTGACCAGGTATCCCAATCCAATCTAGTCCCACCTGCCAGCACTTGGCCCATATCCCTCCAAACCCTTCCCATTCACATACCCATCCAAATACCTTTTAAATGTTGCAACTGCACCAGCCTCCACCACCTCCTCCGGCAGCTCACTCCATACCCGTACCACCCTCTGAGCGAAAAAGCTGCCCCCCAGGTCTCCTCCATATCCTTCCCCTCTCACCCTCTCTAGTTCTGGACTCACCGACCCCAGGGAAAAGACTTTGTCTATTTATTCTATCCATGCTCCTCATGATTTTATAAACCTCTATAAGGTCACTCCTCAGCCTCTGACGCTCCAGGGAAAACAGCCCCAGCCTGTTCGGCCTCTTCCTATAGCTCAAATCCTCCAACCCTGGCAACATCCTGTTAAAATGTTAACTCTGATTTCTCTCCACAGATGCTGCCAGGCCTGCCTGAGATCTTCCAGCAATTTGGGTTTCAGTTGTCCAAGGAGAAGACAGATTGCTGCTGCCTTGGAAATTGGGCCATGCTTTATCCACCATCTAAACAGCTTCTCTGGCAAATGATGTGAAACTTGGAAGGGTACAAAAAAGATATACAAGCATGTTGTTGGTGTTGGATGGTTTGAGCAATGGGGAGAGGCTGAATAGGTTGTGGCTATTTTCCCTGGAGCATCAGAGGCTGAGGGGTGATCTCATAGAGGTTTATAAAATCATGAGGGGCATGGATAATGTAAATAGCCAAGGTCTCTTCCCTGTGGTTGAGGATTCCAAACCTAGAGGGCGCAGGTTTAAGGTGAGAGGCAAAAGATTTAAAAAGGGACCTAAGGGGCAACTTTTTCCACACAGAGGATGGTGTGTGTATGGAACGAGCTGCCAGACAAAGTGGTGGAAGTGGATACAATTACAATACTTAAAAGGTATCTGGATGGGTATATGAATAGCAAGGGTAGAGGGATTTGGGCCAAGTGCCAGCAAGTGGGACTAGATTAATTTAGGATAACTGGACGGCACAGATGAGTTGGACTGAAGGGTCTGTTTCAATAGAGGATAGGTGGAGTAGGCCATTCAACCCTTCGAGCCAGCACCACCATTCATTATGATCATGGCTAATCATCCACAATCAACATGCTGTTCCTGCCTTATCTCCATAACCCTTGATTCCACTATCTTTAAGAACTCTATCCATCTCTTTCTTGAAGGTATCCTGAGACTTGGCCTCCACTGCCTTCTGGGGCAGAGCATTCCATATATTCACCACCCCTCAACTCTGTTTTTAATGGCCTCCCCCTTATTTTTCCAACCGGTACATCTCTATGACACTATGATTCTATAACTGGAAGGAAAAGGGACACTAGGACCAATCAAAATGAAGAGTGAAGGGAGAGGGTATAACCTCAAATAATGGTCAACAGCAACAAAATATTGCCAAACAGTATCCAATCGGGCCTTGGTTAATGTAAGGGCCTCTGGACAGATTTCACAGAAGATCTAGAAAATACTGCGCAAAATTAACTGAAATGCAAATCTCGTCAAGTGATAGCAGGTGTAGATAGAAAAGTGAGAGTAAAATTCACTGGGTGAAACAGCAGTGTAACAGATAGACACCAGCAGGAGCCTCACCCACCACAGCTCAGAGAAAACCTCAGCACAAGAACAAAAGGGCCACATATCAGACACTTGGATGCAGGAAGTATGCTGCTTTAAAAAACAAGTTGTTGCATTCACATAGCATCTTTGATGTAGAAAACTATTCCAGGAAATTTCAGAAAATCATAAATAGATTGTCCTTTTGTTTTAAATTAATACTTATTCAAAGATGGAAACATTAGGACTGGTGACAAAAGATTACGTCAGAGATGGGTTTTTAAAAAGAGATTAGAGTCCCTACAGCCCAACAAGCCTACACCAACCGTCTGAACAGTAACCTACCCAGACCCATTCCCCTACCCCACAGTCCAAAGATGTGCAGGTCAGGTGAATTGGCCATGCTAAATTGCCCGTAGTGTTAGGTAAGGGGTAAATGTAGGGGTATGGTGTGGGTTGCGTTTCGGTGGGGCGGTGTGGACTTGTTGGGCCGAAGGGCCTGTTTCCACACTGTAAGTAATCTAATCTAATCTAATTTACCTCTGACTAATGCACCTGACACTATGGCCAATTTAGCATGGCTAATTCACCAAACCTGCACATCTTTGGATTGTGGGATGAAACCGGAGCATCCGGAAGAACCCCATGCAGACACGGGGAGAATGTGCAAACTCCACATGGACGATCGCCCAAGGCTGGAATCGAACCCAAGTCCCTGGCGCTGTGAGGCAGCAGTGCTCACCACTGAGCCACCCATCAAAGACAGTATCAAAATGCAGAAAGAGGCTTGGAACAGAATTCCACAGTTCAGGGCATAACCTGCAGTGAGGAAGCCCTGTTCAGTGTAGCATTAGGGGGTTGTGGCACCTGGGTAAACAGAGAAATCTTCACCGTCTGCCTAATGCACTGCACTTGACCTACCAGTTGGAAGTCACCTCCATGTGGTTAAACCTACATCTTCCACCCTACCCCAAAATCACAGGGACTTGAAGGAGCAATGGGAATATTCAGCCCTAATCATTGACCTGAATGGACCCTTACCAAGCAAAGTTGTCCATTCACCACCCACCCACCCCCACCACCCCTCACTCACCCCACACCATCTTCCCAAACACGCGACATGCCCCACTGTCCCCTTTCCCCACACTCACCTCTACATATCCCCATTCATTCCACCCCTCGGTCACCCCGCACCCTTCACCCACCCCACCAAATATACACACACACACACACACTCTTGCACTCCGCTCACCCTTCCACCCCCCAAATGCACCCCAACCCCTCCCTCAGTCCGCCCACACCCTGGCCTGCCACACCCCACTCACCTTCATGAGCTCCCCCACTATTCACACCCCACCTAATGCCCCACCCCCTACCCACATCTGCACAAACAGCTCTGGGGCGAGATGGTTCTGTTGAGCTAGGGCAGTCTCCCAACCTCCCTCATTCCTGTCCAACTAGGGGCTATCAATCCTGTCCCATGTCTCTGGTGAGAGGACATTTAAGCAGGATCAGCAGGTTTAGTTACTGCAACGCTTCTAATTTGAGCCCAATTCTGTCAACTCTTGTGACCAATGACAAGTTAAAACACATAGGAATCCCTTTAACCCCTTGTCTCTCTGGTTATGTGTATCAATGTTCCGGCATTAATATGTAACTCATTCACCTCATTACAGAAAAGTTATTGCTGCACTACAGAGAGTAGAGTGAAGATCTACAGTGAAGGTGCCTAGAATGATAAAGTATAGCTCTGGGGAAAGTTTGGATCGGCCAAATTGTTCTATTTGCAACAGAGGAGGCTGAGACAGAGATTTAGAAAGATTAGAGAGAAAATGAGGAAAAATCTTTGCACCCAGACGGAGTTAGAGATCTGGAGCTCACTGTGTGAAAAGAAAGTTGAAGGGAAACCCTCAGCTGATTTAACAAGTGTCTGAGTGAGCACCAAGTGCTGTAACCTGGAGGACAATGCACCAAGTGCAGGAAAATAGGATGTGGCTAGTTGGTTCATTTTTCAGGCAGCACAGAGACAAAGGGCTGAGTGGCCTCATTTTTTTTTAAAACCGTTTTTTTTCTGTAGTATGATAGAGACACAGCTCGGTTCTGGCTCAGTCAGGGAGCAAGGCCTTTTTAAAGCCAATGTATTTCTCTATTTGCAGCTTTTCTGTAGTGTTTCTGTAACTGCTCCACTCAGAAACCTTGGATAAATGGCTAAAGCCGCCTTCACCACAAGAGGAGATGACTTGGGAAGGATGCCAAGTTTGACTTCTAAGAGAAAGCCAAAAAAAAAGTTTATTTATAAAGTACCTTTCATAGAGCTTTAGATAACTACTCCTTTCAAATATAGACGTTATTGAAATTGTGGCAGCTGATGTACGCACAACAAACTCCTACAAATAACAATGCAAGAATAAAAAAATACTGTCTTCATGACATGGACCAATAAATAAATTGCTTTTATTCATTCAAGGGATGTGGATGTCACTGGCTGGGCAAGCTTTTATTGCCGATCTCTATCTGTCCTTGAGATGGCACTTGAGAGCTTTTTTTCTTGAACCAGTGCAGTCCGTAGGGAGACCCACAATGCCCTGAGGGAGAGAATTCCAGAAATCTGACCTAGCGACACTGCAATAGATTTCCAAGTCAGGGTGGTGAATGTCTTGGATGGAAACTTGCAGGTGGTGGCATTCCAATCTACTGCCCTTGGCCTTCCAGATGGCAGTGGTCATGAGTTGGAAGGTGCTGTCTGAGGAGCCTTGGTGAACTTCCGCAGTGCATCTTGTCCATGGTGTGCACTGCTGCTACCATTATTACCACAAATTCAAAAACAATTTATCTGACTTGAACAGAAAGGCTAAACAGACTCTCACCTCACTTCAAAATTCCCCTAGTGTCATCAAATCTAATAGATGTGAGCAATTGTATCAGGGTATAATTAGACTATGTTTGGAGTATTGTGTGCAGTTCTGGTCGCCACATTACAAGAAAGATGTGGAGGCTTTGAACAGGGTGCAGAAGAGGTTTACCAGAATGTTGCCTGGATTAATGGTTCAACTGTATGGACAGGTTGGACAAATTGGGATCATTTTCGCATTGGAGTTGAGGGCAACCTGACAGAAGTATATAAAATTATGACAGGTAGCAACAGAATGGTTCGTCAGAATCTTTTACCCACAGTGCAAATCTCAAATACTAGATGGTTTAGGTTTAAGGTGAGAGAGGGAAAAGTTAAAAGGAGAGATGCAAGACAAGCTTTTATGCAGGTGCCTGGAACATGTTGCCAGGGCAGGTGGTAGAAGCAGATTCTATAGCAACACTTAAGAGCCATTTAGACAGACATGTGAATAGAGGGGATGTGGACCATAGGCAGACAGATGGGATTAGTTTAGATGAACATCGTGATCAGCACAGACCTGGTGAGCTGAAGGGCCTGTTCCCGTGCTGTACATTTCACTGTCTTATGTTCTAACTTTCCAGATGGTTAAAATAGTGACAAATATGTCTCCACTGACTAGTGTTGAACATTACATTATCTGGGATATTTAACAGATCTATGCAAACCCAGTCTAGTTTAGATTAGATTCCCTACAGTGTGGAAACAGGCCCTTCGGTCCAACAAGTCCACACCGACCCTCCGAAGAGTAACCCACCTGCCCTGTTATTCCTGATGAAGGGCTTTTGCCCGAAACGTCGATTTCGAAGCTACTCGGATGCTGCCTGAACTGCTGTGCTCTTCCAGCATCACTAATCCAGAATCTGGTTTCCAGCATCTGCAGTCATTGTTTTTACCTCTGACTAATGCAGCTAACAACTATGGACAATTTAACATGGACAATTCGCCGAACCTGCACATCTGTGGAATGTGGGAGGAAACTGGAGCACCCGGAGGAAACCCACGCACACACGGGGAGAATGTGCAAAACACAGACAGTCGCTCAAAGCTAGAATCGAACCTGGGACCCTGACGCTGTGAGGCAGCAGTGCTAACCACTGAGCCACTGTGCCGCCCGGATTTCCAAAATTTTATTGAAATACTCAAGGAGTTTATATAATAGAAGATTACGTAAACTCCTTGGAAGATTTACTAAGTACAATCATCACATTTTCCAAGATATAAGAATCAAACCAGCTAGATATTAATGTAAGCAGAAACATATCTCCAGGTACCCAGTAAGAATAAAGGTAACCATCAGATTAAATAGCCTATTTCACCAAAGTATTCTCACAGACAGCAAACTAGGAAGTTAAAAGCACATATTGTCCTTTCAATATACTAGTTTATACAGAATAAATAAAGATTGGGACATAAATATGGGATTCCGGTCAAAATAATATAACCAAACTATTTTTAAAGCAAAAGAAGATTAAACATCATCTTTTATCATCTTGGAAAAATTCAATATTTCACAAGCATAAAATTAGTGAGTTTTGAGAAGATTTGTAGCTCAGGTTGAGGTTTTCGATGTAGGTTTGCTCGCTGGGCTGGAAGGTTCATTTCCAGATGTTTTGTCACCATACCAGGTAACATCTTCAGTGGGCCTCAGGCAAAGCACTGCTGTTAATTCCTGCTTTTTATTTATATAATCAGAAAGCAGGAATTATCAGCAGTGCTCTTCCTGAGGCCCACTGAAGTTGTTACCGAGCAGGGTGACAAAACGTCTGGAAATGAACCTTCCAGTTCAGAGAGTAAACCTACATCCATAAAATTAGTTTATTCATTTAGAGAAGCTATTTAAAATTTGTAAATTACTTCTTTGTTGAAAGCTCTATAATACCTTATTCACCTCATTCAACAAGGAGCTTTCAAGAATAATTTACAGCAAAGGCTAAAGTGCATGCTCCCATCAGTTCAGGGATTTCTGGTTAACTACAAACTCCAAGGATGTTAACAGTGTGCCCAAAAGGGAAACTTAGAAACAGCAACTACTTGATTTCTGCATCTTTTAATGACTGCATGTGAACAGACTCCAGAAGTCAGTTTCAAAGGAGATGGTGGAATGTTGACAGCTTTGCTGTCATTACTGCCACAAAATTCAAGACCGCTGTTTCACATAGACAGTTATTAAAAGATGCAGTGCCTTGTCACAATTACAGAATCTAAGAGGGAATCAACACAAATCTATTTCATATAAGAAAGCGTTCCAAACTGTTTCATAAAATCAAAATAAGATACCAAGCAAGATCAGCAGGTATTAGGTCACATGGCTAAAAAGAGATAGGCTTTAAGACTGCCATCAAGGAGAGAAACAATGCAAAGAGGGACAAAGGTGTAAGCAAAGAATTCCAAAGCTTAGTTTGAAGACTTGACCATGATTAGCAGAATGTCTAAAATCAAGGATGTTCCAAGAAGCCAGAATTAGAAAAGGACATATATCTTTGAGGATTGTAGGACTAGAGGAGATGACAGAGACAGGGAGGGACAACAGCATGGAGGGATTTGGAAACGAGGATGACAATTTTTAAAAGTCAAGCCATAATTTGACCAATCTAGTATGAAGTAGGTCAGCAAGTAAGGCGGTTGATGACTGAACAGCACTTGCTACAAGTTAAAGCATGCAAAGTAGATTTTTGAATGACCTCAATGTTATACAGGATGGAATAGGGGGCCAGTCTAGAGGGCATGGGAATACAGGAATGTGGTTACAAGGCACATTTCATCAATGCAAATTTGCTGTAACGCGATTGACACTGTTCCTACAGCAGAAACCTTTAAAACGTGTTGGCTGTAACATGCTTACAGCACTAACACATTAAGCACAGGTTTCAAAGCTCAATTTTTCTATAACAAGAGGTCACGCATGAACATAATCATCACGTTATAGAAGAATGACTGTATCAGAGAATCCTTACAGTGTGAAAACAGGCCCTTCAGCCCAATAAGTCCATACCAACTCTCCGAAAAGTAACCCACTCAGACCCATTCCCCTACCCTATTATCCTATATTTACCCCTGAACAATGCACCTAACCTACACATCGCTGAATACTATGGAAAATTTAGCATGGTCAATTTACCTAACCTGCACATCTTTGGACTGTGGGAGGAAACTAGTGCACCCAGCAGAAACCCACGCAGATACGGGGAGAATGTGCAAACTCCACACAGACAGTTGCCCCTGGCGTTATGAGACAGCAGTGCTAACGACTGAGCCACCGTGCCATATTTCTGTTCTAGCTCTGTTATTGTAATTCAATGGAACTCAACACAAGCTGGAGAAACAACACATTAATTTTCACTTAGGCATCTTGCAGCTCTAAGACTCAATATGGTATTCCACAACCTCTGAAGATGACCTCTCTCCTCCACTTTTCTTACATCCAATCCCTCATCCCCAGACAGCCATGTGTTTGTCTCTCATTGACTTTGCTTTCAGCAGAGTGGACCGATTTTCTCCTTTTCACACTTATCATTTACACACCCATTTTACATCTCTAACCCTTCTTTACCATCATTAACACTCCATTTATATCTTACTCTGGGCATCTTCAGCACCTGTTCAACTCGCTCCTCCTTCCCCCCTCTGCCTACAGGATGAAAACCACCACTTACCAGCCCCCTTCAGTTCTGAAAGTTTGAGTTCCTATTGGACACAAAACGCTAATTATGTCTCTCACTCCACGGATGCTGCCAGACCTGCTGAGTTTCCCCAGCACTTTCTGCTTTAATTTCACATATTCCAGCATCCGCAGTATTCCATTATATTACTGGAATAGTAACATCTGGCATCAGATTAATGCTTGAAAAGGAAGAAAAAAAAATGCACGAGGTTTTTAGATTAGATTAGATTAGATTACTTACAGTGTGGAAACAGGCCCTTCGGCCCAACAAGTCCACACCGCCCCGCCGAAGCGTACCCACCCATACCCCTACATCTACATCGACCCCTTCACCTAACACTACGGGCAATTTAGCATGGCCAATTCACCTAACCTGCACATCTTTGGACTGTGGGAGGAAACCGGAGCACCCGGAGGAAACCCACGCAGACACGGGGAGAACGTGCAAACTCCACACAGTCAGTCGCCTGAGGCGGGAATTGAACCCGGGTCTCCGGCGCTGTGAGGCAGCAGTGCTAACCACTGTGCCACCGTGCCGCCCACAAGGGGTGAGGGCTGGGAAGTGAGATTAAACAGCATTAAATGTACAGATGTGGCAATATCATGTGGAAATTCTGATTTGCTTGCAAAAGTCTACCTAATGAAAATCCTGATTGCAGATAATCCATGGCTGTGCACTCATTATAATTCCTATTTTACTCACCTCCAGTGTTTCAGGTTGTGATAGCAGAACAGCAGCAACTAAAGCTCCCCCAGAGGCTCCTGCGTAGTTCTGTATTTTACTGAGTAACTTGTTCCCATGTCTGTGAAGAGCAACTGCTGCTCCCAAGTGGTAAATTCCCAAAAATCCACAGGCACTAAAAGTCAGGTTCAGGGGACACATAGTTAACTGTGTGAATGGAAAGAAAAAAACAAGACAAAATCATACAAGGAAGCCCCCACCCCGGGCCACGTTCCAGTGACAAGCTGCCGTTAAACAACAAATAACTGCAGATGCTGGAAATCTGGAACAGAAACAGAAATAGCTGGAGAAACTCAGCAAGTCTGAGAGAAAGCAGAGTCGCTGCGAAGGAAGGGTCACCCCGGGATACGAAAGATGAACTCTGCTTTCTTTCTGCAGACGCTGCCAGACGTGCTGAGTTTCTCCAACTTGTTGCCAAGAAACAACTCTCAGCATTGGTGAGACTTACTGTGTAATGCAACGCAGGCTGGTGGCCTCTCTGCGGTCCTTCCAATGTTGTTTTTCTCAGTGAATACTAGTTGTACCAACAACAGGAGGTCTTGAGGATCGAATTTGTAACTTAGCTCCAAGAGCCTGCTAGAACCATTAGCAAATGCAGGTTCAAAGACACTGTGGAAGGTTATAGAACTTTGAATCATAGAAGGTCGCTATTCAGATGCTCATTAGTTTCACTCCCCTGCTCTTTCTCCCACAGCACTGCAATTTATTCCTTTTTTTGGTATTTTTCATTTCTCCATTGAAACGTATTACTCATTATGTCAGACAATGCATTCCACATGGTAATAACTCAATGCAATGAACTGTCTGTGGACAAAGTGACTGTAAACAGATCCAGGCAGTAGATGGTTGAAGGGGCTGCTCATTGCAATTGCCTGTCTCTCTTCTACAGGTGCCCTTGGGGAGGAAGTCAGTACATTTGAGATCTTGAGTGGCCAGTGGGTGCCTCAGGAGTTGCAGTGCAACACTAGCCCTGGAAATGACACTGACTTATGTTGAAGCTTTTGTTATAGCAGCAGCGGCTTTCAACAGACAGGTCATTAATTAATTAGTCCTTCTCATTTACTCAGAAAAGGGTGTGAAACGAAACTCCACAATCCAGTTATTTTGCCAATTATTTTAAATGCATTTAGCTCTGGTCTCCCTGTTTTAGGAAAGATGTTGGGAGACAGTAAGGACCGCAGATGCTGGAAGTCAGAGTCAGTAGATGTGTGAGCTGGAAAAGCACAGCATGTCAGACAGCATCCGAGGAGCAGGAAAGTCAACGCTTCGGGCCAAAACCCATTGTCAGGATTTCCAGCTTCACATCTATTGACATCGGAAAGATGTTAAAATCAACGAGGTAAAAACAATAACTGCAGATGCTGGAAACCAAATTCTGGATTAGTGGTGCTGGAAGAGCACAGCAGTTCAGGCAACATCCAACGAGCAGCGAAATCAACGTTTTGGGCAAAGAAGGGTTTCTGCCCAAACCGTTGATTTCGCTGCTCGTTGGATGCTGCCTGAACTGCTGTGCTCTTCCAGCACCACTAATCCAGAATCGGAAAGATGTTGTTAACCTTGAAGGAGGTCAGAAAAGATTTACAAGGATGCAGCTGGGGTTGGAGAGCTTGACCTTTAGGGAGAGGCTGTGGCTGTTTTCCCTTGAGCATCTAAGACTGAAGGGTGACCTTACAGAGGTTTATAAAGTCATGAGGGACATGGATAGGGTGAATAGTCAAGATCTTTTCCCCAAGGTAGGTGAATCCAAAACTAGAGGCCACAGGTTTAGGGTGAGAGGAGCAAGATTTAAAAAGGATGTAAGGAACAACTTTTTCGTGCAGAGGGTGGTATGTGTATGGAATGAGCTGTCACAAGAAGTGGTGGAGGCTGGTGCAATTACAAAATTTAAAAGGCATCTGGATGGGTTCAAGAATAGGAAGGGTTTAGAGGGATGTGGGCCAAGTGCTGGCAAATGTGCTGGACTTGATTAATTTAGAATATCTGGTCAGCATAGATGGGTTGAGCCGAAAGGTCGTATTTCGTGAGCTGTACATCTCGATGTCCCCGAGTCCTATGATTGGTGACGTTTGTCAACGGAAACAGTTTCTCCCTACATATCATGAAACCCCGATTATATTTGGGGCTTTCCATTAAATTGACTCAGAATTCACCGGATTCCAAGGAGAACAATCCCAACTTTTCTGGTCTCTCCATATAACCACCCCAGAGACAGTCAGGTCAAACCTTGACATTTTACCAAAGCCATGGCACCCAGAATTGGCCACAATTGGACACTGGTACCTACCAGCGATTAGTAAAGGTCTAGCAGAATTTTCTATCTTTTGTACTCCACACCTCTATGAACTCAGCCCAGGATTGTTACTTCTTCAAACAACCTGTTGAATAGCATAATACAGAATGTTAATTAGTGTGAAGTACAGGAAACAGAGGAAACATTAAAGTTTTAATGAATACATGTACATGTTAGGCCAATGGAAAAATTAGGTGCAAAACTTAATAATGGTTCAAGGATGGGTCAAGACTTTGCAAATGACATTCAACCCAGATAAGCACAAAGGAGGACCAAGGCTGAATATACTCATATTTTACAGGGAACATTTCTGAAATCAGAAGCTTGTAAAAGATCTTAGCATTACACTTCATAATTCTCTGAAGGACCATAACCCATGCTGAGAAGCAGTAATGGTTCACACATTTATACACCACCTTTCAGGACTTCAGGATGTGCCAAAGCATCTCATGGCAAATTAAGCACTTAAGTGTAGTCACTGTTCTAAAGCAGGAACAGCTGCAATGGATTGCTTGCAATAACCTCCTGCAACAAGGAGATAATCACAAGGGAATGTTTTCAGTTGAAGTACACAATGGCCCAAACACAAGTTCTACTATTCTTCTTCAAACTGTGACATGGGATCTTTAACATTCCCATATAGGAGGACATGACATAGATCTGACTGCTCATTCAAAGGGCTGCAGCCAAGTCAAAGGGGTGATCAAGTTCCATTGACAGGGCTCCTCGATAGAGGACAAAACATATCAATGTGAAACAAAGTACAGCACATTGTCCTGATTACAGCCAGAATAATGTGTGCAGCTTTCGTTGGTATCATGGAGGATTTGGAAAATGTTCAAAGGTGGGCTACAAGAGTAGCTCCCAAAACCTTAGTGCGTCAGATAGATTGGAAAAAATCTCAGGTTATTAGTTCTGGGGAAGGGTCACCAGACCCAAAAGGTTAATTCTGATTTCTCTCCACAGTCCTGCTGAGCTTTTCAAGCCATTTTTAAAAAAAATCTCAGTGTACTAATTCGTTTTTCAAGAAATCTACCACCAAAACACTCAATCACCAAACAAGTGACAATTGACAAACACTGCTCACCAGGGGCAGTGCAACAGAAACAAGAATCAAAAAGGTGGGGGGAAACAGGATAGCGTTAGGAGAGCGAGATGAGACACCCCAGCACCTGCAGTACCCAGCTCTCTCTAAAGGCTTTGAGGGTATTGGTGGACACCCCTTACTGCTCCTCGGATGCTGCCTGAACTGCTGTGCTCTTCCAGCACCACGAATCCAGAATCTGGCTTCCAGCATCTGCAGGGAAAAAAAGTGAGGACTGCAGATCGGTGCTGAAAACCCTTGGATGTTGCCTGACCTGCTGCGCTTTTCCAGCAACACATTTTCAGTTCCAGCATCTGCGGTCATTGTTTTTACCCCTTACTCCCTCTCCGAGGATTGTCCAGGGGCGAACACAGCTGTGAAGGAGGGGCAGCCAGTTAGGACTGATGTCCCCCTTTCCACCGCCCGCAGACAAGGAGGTTCTCTGACCTACCTGACACCCTCCACAGTGATGACCATCAATCACGGCATGAGGCTGAAGTGCTACAAAGAGACTTTGCAGGTAACTAAAAGGGGTATTGTGCTGGGAAGAGTCCTCGAACCACCTTAACCTACGAACATAGGAGACCGTGTGTATGCATCACCTTCCATCCCAGGTCCCCCAATCAAACACACACACACATTCAGACACATCAATGTTATTTTCTAATGAGCCTGTACCGGGATGTTATTACACACCTCTAGAGGAGGTGAGGCTTGAACCCAGGCTTCCTGGCTCAGAGGTAGGGACACTACCATTGAGGCACATCATATAGTTCAATGGTCAATCGCTGTTATATTAACCAATTAATTCTCAAAGAGCAGTTCCCTTGCCTGAGGCACAACATTATTTAAATCCTACTCTCAACATTACAGTGTAAACTGGGCTCAAATACTGTGATGTGATCGCGGAGGCGCTATATCAATGCAGCTGTTGCTGAAAGGCTGTGTTCTGTGAAACTTACCGGGAGTGGGCCATGGGGGGTGTGCGGTTTATGGGGGGGGACCCCCGGACCCCCGGACCCCCGGACCCGGTCTCTGCCCCCGCCCCCGGTGACCCGCAGGCCGCCCTTAGCAACCCCGGGGCCCGGGCCCTGATCCACACACGGCCCTGGGCCCGGGGCCTCCCTCTCCCACACACGGCCCGGGGAGTGGGGAGTGGGGGGGGAGCTGGCTGCACGGTCCCCGGGGCCGGTTTGATGATCAGGAATACTCCCGTCTGCGGACTCCACCGTTTCCCCTCCAGCACGAGCTACCCCGCTCAAATATTACACCTCCCAGGCTACAGGGGGCTCTGTGACCTGACAGTTACACCTCCCAGGCTACAGGGGGCACTGTGACCTGACAGTTACACCTCCCAGGCTACAGGGGGCGCCGTGACTGACAATTACACCTCCCAGACTATAGGGGGCGCTGTGTCTTGACAATTACACCTCCCAGACTATAGGGGGCGCTGTGCCCTGACAATTACACCTCCCAGGCTACTGGGGATGTTGTGTCCTGACAATCAGACCTCCCAGGCTACAGGGGACACTGTGTCCTGACAATTACACCTCCCAGACTACAGAAGGCGCTGTGACCTAACAAACAGACCTCCTAGACTACAGGTGGCGCTGCAGCCCAACAATCGGACCTCACAGAGTACAGAGGGTGTTCTGTCCCAACAATTACACCTCCCAGTCAAAAGGGGTGCTGTGTCCTGACAATTACACTCCCAGACTACAGGTGGCAGTGTTCCAACAGTTACGCTTCCCAGACAGGGGAATGGAGAGATTAAGCGCTGTGTCCCAACAATTATACCTCCTGTACTAGAGGAGGAGCTGTGTACTAACAATTGTACTAACAAATCTCTTTATTTCAAACTGCCGCCACTGGGACATTGACTGCTTCAACCTGTCCACCCCCCGATCACCCACTCCACCTCTCACCCTCGCAATGCACAGCCTTCCACACCCAACCTCACAATCAAACCAGCAGACAAGTGTGGGGAGGAGGGGTGGGTTGGCAGTGGTAGTTTGGCATACTGGCCTGTACAACGCTGAAGCAGGGCACCAATTTGAAGACACCTCCTCCTCTTGGTCCCTTGACCATGACCTCAACTCCCATCACCAAACCATCATCTCCCAGACCAGAAGCAACCTCATTGCCTCAGGGGAACTCCCACCCACAACTTCCAACCTTGTAGTCCGGGAACCCCGCACCGCCCGATTCTGCTCCTGCCTCACCAAATTCATCTCCACCTACCTTGATACTATCCTATCCCCTCTCAGTCCAGGAACTCCCCAACTTTGTTCAGGACACCACCAACACCCTTCACCTCCTCCAAGACTTTCGTTTCCCTGGACTCCAACACTTCATCTTCACCATGGACCCTATACATCTCCATGACGAAGGCCTCCAGGCCCTCCATTTCTTCCTCTCCCGGTGTTCCCTTCCACTGACACTCATTCGTTTGGCTGAACTGGTCCTCACCCTCAATAATTTCTCCTTTGAATCCTCCCACTTCCTCCAGACAAAAGGGGTAGCCATGGGCACCCACATGCGCCCCAGCTAAGCCTGTCATTTAACGGTTACTTGGAACAGTCCATCTTCTGCAGTTGCACCAAACCATTCCCTACCCTTTCCTCTGCTACATAGATGACTGTATCGACGCCACCTCATGCTCCCACAAGGACGTTGAACAATTCATCAACTTCACCAACACATTCCACTCTGACCTTAAGTTTTCAATCTCAGACATCTTGCTTCCCTTCCTGCACCTCTCCATTGCGATCAATGGTGACCAACTCAATACAGACATCTTCTACAAACCCACTGACTCCAACAGTTACCTGGACTACATCTCTCCTCCCACCCTGCCTCCTGTAAAAACGTTATCCATCTGCCTCGACCGCATCTGCTCCCAGGAGGGCAAACTCCATCACAGAACACAACAGACTGCAACTTGCTCTCCCATGTAGTCGATGATGCCCTCCAATGTATCTCATCCATTTCCAGCACCTCTACCCTCGAACCCCACCCCTCCAACTGCAACAAAGACAGAACCCTCCCCCCGGTCCACACTTCCACCCCACCAATCTCCAGATACAACACATCATCCTCGCCATTTCTGCCACTAACTAAGGACCTCACCACCAGAGATATATTTTCCTCCCCACCCCTGTCCGCTTTTCATAAAGACCATTCCCTCCACGACTCCCTTGTTAGGTCCACACCCCCTAACAGCCCACCATCCCCTCACGACACCTTCCCCTGTCACCGCAGGAAATCCTGCACCAACACCTCCTCCCTCACCACCATCCAAGGCCCCAAAGGAGCTTTCCAAATCCATCAGAGTTTTGCCTGTACTTCCATATGTCACAAAGTAGTCCGTCTTTTCCAAAAGCTGTTCCTTTTCTCAAGGATACTGTGTCCTTGGTTTCTTTCAGAGGGGTTGTGAACATCTCTCGGCTCCAATTCGACTGGTTTGGTACCGAGATTAAAGGATATTGAGAGGCCTTTTTGTTTATATGTAAACAGATGAGACTTCAGGCCAAAGTGGTCATGTTTTAGAAGTGATCTGTATAATGAAAGGGGAGGGGTCAGCTCTCTAACTGAGCAGTTCAGTCCAGAACTAGTTAGGAGAACAGCAGTGTGGAAACAGGTTGTGAAACTCTCACTCTCCTGCTTTTACAACTTCAACCTGTAAGCATTTGTTCCATTTGTTTTTAAGAGAGTGTGTTTATTGGGACTGTTGTGTGTATTTGGAACAGCATAATGAATTCTAGTTTGGATAGATTGAGTTCTGTAAGGATTCTTTATTCTGTCCTGTCTTTCATTGTATAGTTTCGTGAATAAATTTTTGTTTGTTTTAAAACCTGGTAGTCAACCTAGCTAACTTACTCCAGGAAATTCTCACTGTACACTTAACAAAACAAGTTTCAAACTTATGGTCTGGGCTGCCTCTGGCCTAGTCCATAACAGACACATAATTTACTGTATCCGTTGCTCCCAATGTGGTCTCCTCTACATTGGGGAGACAGGACGTCTACTTGCAGAGCACTTCAGTGAACATCTCCTGGACACCCACACCAACCAACCCCACCCATGGCTGAACACTTCAACTCCCCCTCCCACTCCGCCAAGGACATGCAGGTCCTGGGCCTCCTTCATTACTACATCCTAACCACCCAACATCTGAAGGAAGAACATCTCATCTTCCACCTTGGGACCCTCCAACCACACAGCATCAATGTGGATTTCACCAGTTTCCTCATTTCCCCCTCCCCCACCTTATCCCAGATCCAACCTTCTAACTCGCACCACCCTCACAACCTGTCCTACCTGACCATCTTCCTTCCCACCTGTCCACTCCACCTTCCTTTCTGACCTGTCACCATTACCCCCACCTCCACCCACCTATTGCACTCTAGCCACCTTCCCCCCCAGCCCTACCCCCTCCCATTTATCTCTTCACCTCCCAGCCCACAAGCTTCATTCCTGATGATGGGATTTTGTACAAAACGTTGATTCTCATGCTTCTTGGATGCTGCCTGACCTGCTGTGCTTTTCCAGCATTACACTCTCATCTAATCTCCAGCTTCTGCAGACCTTACTTTCTCTCAGTTAGACATCCTGGCCTACAGAGGACTCTGTGTGCTAACAATTACACAAAGATACAAGGTGTGTTGTATTCTGACAATTACACATCCCAGACTACAGGAGGAGCTGTGCTGTGCCATAATAATTGCATATAGAATCATAAGGATGTACAGCACAGAAATAGATGCTTCAATCCAACTTATCCATGCCAACCAGATCTCTTAAGAGAAAGTGAGGACTGCAGATTCTGGAGAGTCAGAGTCAAAAAGTGTGGAGCTGGAAAAGCACAGCCAGTCAGGCAGCATCTGAGGAGCAGGAGAATCCACGTTTCGAACATAAGCTGTTCATCAGGAATGTGGGGTGGTGGGGGGGCTAGGGGGTTGAGAGAGAAATGAGAGAGGTGTGGGGCTGGGGGGGAAGAGATCTTAGAATGCGATAGGTGGATGAAGTTAGGGAGTGATGATGATAGCTCAGGGTGGAGGGTGCAGTGGATAGGTGGGAAGGAAGATGGACAGGTAGGACAGTTCAAGAGGGTGATGCCGAGTTGGAGGATTGAATCTGGGATAAGGAGTGGGGGAGGGGAGATCAGGAAACTTGACGTACTCTTAGGAAATAAGGCAGGGCAGGTGACTGAGGGATTCAGTGGGGGAGCACTTTGGGGTCAACGACCATAATTCTATTAGTTTTAAAATATTGATGGTAAAGGATAGACCAGATCTAAAAGTTGAAGTGCTAAATTAGAGAAAGGCCAATATTGATGGTGTTAGGCAACAACTTTCAAAAGCTGACTGGGGGCAAATGTTCACAGGTAAAGAGACAGCTGGAAAACAGGAAGCCTTCAGAAATGAGATAACAAGAATCCAGAGAAAGTATATTTCTGGTAGGGTGAAAGGAAAAGTTGGTAGATGTAGGGAATGCAGGATGACTAAAGAAATTAAGGGTTTTGTTAAGAAAAAGAAGGAAGCATATGTCAGGTATAGATTGAGTAAATCCTTAGAAGAGTATAAAGGCAGTAGGAGTATACTTAAGAGGGAAACCAGGAGGGCAAAAAAGGGGACATGAGATAGCTTTGGCAAATGGAGTTAAGGAGAATCCAAAAGGTTTTTACAAATACATTAAGGAGAGAATAGGGCCCCTTAAAGATCAGCAAGGCAGCCCCACAGGAGATGGGGCAGATACTAAATGAGTATTTTGCATCAGTATTTACTGTGGAAAAGGACATGGAAGATATACAATGTGGGGAAATAGATGGTGACATCTTGAAAAATGTCCATATTTCAGAGGAGGAAGTGCTGGATGTCTTGAAACGCATAAAAGAGGATAAATCCCTTGTACCTGATCAGGTGTACCCTAGAACTCTGTGGGAAGCTAGGGAAGTGCTCTTGCTGAGGTATTTGTATCATTGATAGTCACGGGTGAGGTGCTAGAAGACTGGAGGTTGGCTAACATGGTACCACTGTTTAAGAAAGGTGGTAAGGGCAAGCCAGGTAACTATAGACCAGTGGGAGCCTGGTTAGCAAGGTTAGATCTCATGGCATACAGGGAGAACTAGCTATTTGGATACAGAACTGGCTCAAAGGTAGAAGACAGAGGGTGGTGGTGGAGGGTTGTTTTTCAAACTGGAGGCCTGTGACCAGTGGAGTGCCACAAGGATCGGTGCTGGGTCCATATTTTTCATCATTTATATAAATGATTTGGATGTGAGCATAAGAGGTACAGTTAGTAAGTTTGCATATGACACCAAAATTGGAGGTGCAGTGGACAGCAAAGAGGGTTACCTCAGATTACAACAGGATCTTGACCAGATGTGCCAATGGGCCGAGAAGTAGCAGATGGAGTTTAATTCAGATAAATATGAGGTGCTGCATTTTGGGAAGGCAAATCTTAGCAGGACTTATACACTTAATGGTAAGGTCCTAGGGAGAGTTGCTGAAAAAAGAGACCTTGGAGTGCAGGTTCATAGCTCCTTGTAAGTGGAGTCACAGGTAGATAGGATAGTGAAGAAAGCGTTTGCTATGCTTCCTTCAGAGTATTGAGCACAGGAGTTGGGAGATCATGTTGCGGCTGTACAGGACATTGGTTACGCCACTGTTAGAATATTGTGTGCAATTCTGGTCTCCTTCCTATTGGAAAGATGTTGTGAAACTTGAAAGGGTTCAGAAAAGATTTACAAGGATGTTGCCAGGTTGGAGGATTTGAGCTACAGGGAGAGGCTGAACAGGCTGGGGCTGTTTTCCCAGGAGCATTGGAGGCTGAGGGGTGACCTTATAGAAGTTAATAAAATCATGAGGGGCATGGATAGGGTAAATAGGCAAAGTCTTTTCCCTGGGGTCGGGGAGTTCAGAACTAGAGGGCATAGGTTTAGGGTGAGAGGGGAAAAATATAAAAGAGACCCAAGGAGCAACTTTTTCACTCAGAAGGTGGTACATGTATGGAATGAGCTGCCAGAGGAAGTGGTGGAGGCTGGTACAATTGCAACATTTAAAAGGCATCTAGATGGGTATATGAATAGGAAGGGTTTGGAGGGATATGGGCCGGGTGCTGGCAGATGGGACTAGATTGGGTTGGGATATCTGTTCAGCATGGACAAGTTGGACCGAAGGGTCTGTTTCTATGCTGTACATCTCTATGACTCTTGTGGCTTTATGATCCCGTGGTGTTGGAAGGTCCCAAGGTGGAAGGCTCCACCACCTCCTCTGGCAGCTTATTCCATACACGCACCACCTTCTGGGAGAAAACGTATCCCCTTAGGTCACTTTTTAATTTTTCCCGTCTCACCCAAAACTTTTGCCCTCTAGTTCTGACTCTCCCGATCCAGGGAAACGACCTTATCTATTTCCCTTAACCATGCCCCTTATCATTTTATAAACCTCTATAAGGTCATCCCTCAGCCTCCAACGCTCCATGGAAAACAGCCCCAGCCTATTCAGCCTCTCCCCATAGCTCAAACCCTCATCTTGGACTACAGGAGTTGCTCTGTATTTACAATTCCACATGGCTGACAATTGCACATCCTGACCTATAAAGGACATTATAACCATGGAAGCAGGCCACTTGGCCCATTGAGTCCACCCTACCTTATCCCTGCATCCCTGCATTTCCCATGGCTAATCCACCTAAACTGTACATCCCTGGACACTATGGGGCAATTTAACATGACCAATCCACCCTAGCCTGCACATCTTTGGAGTGTGGGAAAAAATTGGAGAAACCCACACAGACACAGGGAGAACATGCAAACTCCATGCAGACAGTCATCCTACGGTGAAATTGAGCCTGGGTTTCTGACGCGGCGAAGCAGTCGTGCTAAACACTAAGCCACCATGCCACCCAAAGATCAGATGGTGATGGAAGCTGCATCACAGAAACTTGCCTCTAGCTGTAAGGAATGTGGCCTCCTGCTCACCCTCTCATTTTATTTTAACCAGTTCATGGAGCTTGCAGGGCCATTGAATGAAGGGTACAAAGTCCCAACAATTACACAGCTAGGACAACAGGGGGTGCCATGTCACAACAATTACACATCCCAGCCTACAGAAGACACTGTGCCCTGACAAATACACATCCCAAACAACAGGAGATTCTATAAAATAACATTCCAACATGTAATTTAATTCCCTGTGTCCTTTAAAACGCTTAATGGTGTAATTGCATTATATTCAGTTACACTTGGAACAAAGAAATAGACAGCATTGGAAAATTTGACTTAGAAGCAGGAATTGGCCATTCAGTTCTTCAAGCCTGCTTCACATTTAATTCGAAACAAAAACAAAATCGCCCAAAACGTTAAGTCTGATTTCTCTTCACAGGTGCTGCCAGACCTGCTGAACTTTTCTAGCAACTTCTGTTCTTGTTTCTGATGTACAGCATCCACAGCTCTTTTGGTTGACATTTAATTAGGTCATGGCCAATTCAATTATGGTCTTAACTCCACTTGGGCTCTTGCCCAAAACGTTGATTCCCCTGCTCCTCGGATGCTGCCTGACCTGCTGTGCTTTTCCAGCACCTCACTCTCGACTCTGATCTCCAGCATCTGCAGTCCTCCACTTTCTTCTAGTTGATTTATTCCTCCCTTAACTCCACTTCCTGCCTGACCCCCAGATAACACTTGATTCTTTGACTGTAAAAAAACTATCTAAAATAAAAGCAGAAAGTTCAGGAGAAGCTCAACACTTCTGGCAGCACCATTGGAAATAGAAACAGTGTTTCAAATTCAACATGAGTCTTTTTCAAGAAAAAATTATTTGACTCTACCTTGAATCAATTTAACGGCATGGTTTCCATTGGTTTCTGGGCAAGAGAATGCTATAGACTAAAGACACTGCAAATGAAAATATTAGGTAAGAATCTCACCTCCAGCTTAAAAGGAAAGCCTCATGTTTAAATGTATACCCTACTCTTCTCCCCGAGATCAAAGATGCTCCCAGCATCAATCCTATTAAGTACCCTGTATTGTTCAATAAGATCACCACTCATTCTTCTAAACTCCATTGAGTGTAGGCCCAACGTGTTCGACCTTTCTTCATAACATAAGCCCTTCATTACAGGAATGAGTCAAGTGAACCTTCTCCGGACTGTAAAAGAAAAGCGCTTTTATTTTTCTTTCAAATCGGAAGATCAAAACTGCACACATGTTGTCTCACAAACTCCCTGTATAGGTGCAGTAAAACTTACAATATTATATTTCAACCTCTTTGCCATAAATGTCAGCATTCCATATGCCTTCCTGAGAACTTGCAGAAAGGACAGACTAAGTCCATTCTAGAAAGGTGGGTTAAGTTATCTCTCATGGTTCTTTTGATTTTAGCAATAATGACAGACAGTTGTATGCAAAGTCATGGTCATTTTTAAAAATGTATTTATTCATTTGCGGGATATAGCTGTCGCTGACTGGCCAGCATTTTATTGCCTGTCCCTAGTTGTCCTTGAGGAGGTGGTGGTGAGCTGCCTCTTGAACTGTTGCAGTCCATCTGCTGTGGGTTGACCCATAATGCAATTAGAAAGGGAATTCCAGGATTTTGACCCAACAACAGTAAGGAATGGCGATATATTTCCAAGTCAGGATAGTGAATGGTTTGGAGGGCAACTTGAAGGTGTTCCTATATATCTGCTGCCCATGTCTTTCTGGATAGAAGTGTTCCTGAGTTTGGAAGGTGTTGTCTGACGACCTTTGGTGAATGTCTTGGACTTAATACCTGATCGGTGGACCTAGCTATTTCTTGTATTGGAATTGTTCTGTTTTAAGTCCCTGGTTGTTTCTGTCTTTTCACTCGTACAGACAGAATGTAAAGGCAGATGTGTCTGTGTGCTCGGTCTGGATGTTTCTGATTGCATAGCGCTCACAGATCTGTCGTGACCTGTAACTGGACCAAACCAAGGGCAATCATCAGGCAGTTTTCCCTTAACTCAAAACTTCCTACTGCAGTTGTGTCTCAATATGTAACAACCTCACTGTTCCAAAAGCAACATAGCTTTTTTACAACTAAAAATGTGCACTACTTGATTTTCAAATTGCAAAACTCCCTTGATGTTTTAGCTGAATAGCTGTGTTCAACTTCCATTCCAGTTTATAGTCTAAACACGAAAATCTATGTGGTCGCTTCGTCTCAGAACAAAGATCAAAGAGTGGCTCTTCCATCATTTCTCTGTCGGTTCAAGACTTGAAGAATCTACCAGCACAAAGCATTCCATGAAAAATATAAAATGAAGAATATCAGGTGCAGGAAATCTGAAACAAACAAAATCAGAAATTGTTGGAGAAGTTCAGATCTTTCAGCATCTGTAGAGAGAAAACAGCGTTAACACTTTGAGTACTGCGACTGTTCTTCTGAACAAGAAGCAGCAAGCAAAGGTGATTTTATGCTGTAGGTGGGGGATGAAGGGGAAATGGAGTGAGTGGATGGGTAGAGAGGGAATCCAGAGAGGCAAAAAAAAATATAGGGTCTGTTTCCCTGCTGTATGACCCTATAACTATTGGGGGTCCTATAGTACAATCCCATCAGCATGATCATCCCCTTTTTATTTCTCAGGTTCACCCATATAGCTTCACTGAATGAGTATAATGACTTAAACATTTTACACTGTATCTTTATTTCATAAAAGTATAAATGATAATAAATTACTATTCTATTCCGTTGTGTTCAGAAAATCCACATCATATCATCAACTCACTCTTCAATGACAATAAAAAGCATTACTTTCCAGCCACATTCATGATAAAAATAAAACCATATTGGACTCATAGAACATAGAACATAGAACATAGAACAATACAGCACAGAACAGGCCCTTCGGCCCACGATGTTGTGCCGAACTTCTATCCTAGATTAAGCACCCATCCATGTACCTATCCAAATGCCGCTTAAAGGTCGCCAATGAATCTGACTCTACCACTCCCTCGGGCAGCGCACTCCATGCCCCCACCACTCTCTGGGTAAAGAACCCACCCCTGACATCTCCCCTATACCTTCCACCCTTCACCTTAAATTTATGTCCCCTTGTAACACTCTGTTGTACCCGGGGAAAAAGTTTCTGACTGTCTACTCTATCTATTCCTCTGATCATCTTATAAACCTCTATCAAGTCACCCCTCATCCTTCGCCGTTCCAACGAGAAAAGGCCGAGAACTCTCAACCTATCCTCGTACGACCTACTCTCCATTCCAGGCAACATCCTGGTAAATCTTCTCTGCACCCTCTCCAAAGCTTCCACATCTTTCCTAAAGTGAGGCGACCAGAACTGCACACAGTACTCCAAATGTGGCCTAACCAGAGTCCTGTACAGCTGCAACATCACCTCACGACTCTTGAATTCAATCCCACTGCTAATGAACGATAATACTCCATAGGCCTTCTTACAAACTCTATCCACCTGAGTGGCAACCTTCAAAGATCTATGTACATAGACCCCAAGATCCCTCTGTTCCTCCACCTGACTCAAAACATTATGTTTTGGTTGGCAGTCAATGGCTGGAGGTGTGCCTCAGGGATCAGTGTTGGGTCCTCAATTGTTTACAATTTACATAGATAATTTAGAGTTGGGGACCAAGGGTAGAGTGTCAAAGTTTGCAGATGACACTGACATAAATGGTAGAACAAAGTGGGCAGAGGACACTGAAAGTCTGTGGAGTAATATAGATAGGTGAAGTGAGTGGGCAAGGGTCTGGTAGATGGGAGTACAATGTTGGTAAATGTGAAGTCATCTATTTTGGTCGGAATAACACCAAAATGGATAATTTTTTTAAATGGTGAAAAATTGTAGCATGCTGCTGTGCAAAGGGACCTGGGTGTCCTTGTGCATGAATCACAGAAAGTTTGTTTGCAGGTGCAGGAGACAATTAAGAAGGCAAATGGAGTATTGTCCTTCATTGCTAGAAGAATGGAATTTTAAAACCGGGAGGGAGCTGCAGCTTTATAGGGTGTTGGTGAGGCCGCACCTGGAGTATTGTGCACACGTTTGGTCTCCTTACGTGGGAAAGGATGTACTGGCTCTGGAGGGGGTGAAGAGGAGGTTCACTGGGTTGATTTGGAGAGTTGGCTTATAAGGAGAGGCTGAGTAGACTAAGACTATACTTATTTGAATTTTGAAGAATGGGGGGGGAATCTTACAGAAAGATATAAAATGACGAAGAACATAGGTAAGATAGAAGCAAGGGAGGTTGTTTCCACTGGCAGTGAAACTAGAACGAGGGAGCAGAGCCTCAAAATTAAGGGGAGCAGATTTAGGAATGAGTTGAGAAGGAACTTCTTCACCCAAAGGGTTTTGAATCAGTAGAATTCCTTGCCGAGTAAAGAGGTTGAGACTACCTTGTTGAATATTTTTAAGGCAAAGTTAGATAGATTTCTAAAGGCTAAAGGAATTTCGGGTTATGGTGGAGCTGAGTCCACAAAAAGATCGGCCATGATCTTATTGAATGGTGGAGCATGCTCAAAGGGCCAGATGCCGACTGCTCCTATTTCTTCTAAGTTGTTCTGTTTCTCTTTCTATAGATGGTGTGACCTTCTGACTTTCTCCAGAATGTTCTGCATTGATTTGAGATGTGCCATAATGATCCCTTCAGTGTGTGGGAGGCGCTGTATCATTGTCACTGCACTAATGGGGATATGTTTCAATGATCCCTCCATGCCACAGGGGGTGCTGTGTGGCAGTCACTACACCATTCGTGATATGTTGTAATGATTCCTCCAGTGCACAGGCGGCGCTGTAACAGATCATTGCTGCAGTAGTGATGCGTTGTAATGATCCCTCCAGGCCGCGAGAGGCGCTGTAACACGTCACCGTACCAATGGCGATGTGTTGTAATAATCCCTCCAGGCAGCAGGAGGCGCTGTGAGCTACCGGAAGCGGGTGCCGGTTGCTTGGTGACGGTATCCGGTGGCTGGTCTGGGCCTGAGTGAGCGGGAGCCGCATGGAGAGTTCAGGGTGAGCGGCAGAGGCAGAGTCCGAGTACTGGGACCCCGCAGCTGCAGGGTCTCCGCCGCCTGCTGGCCCCAATGGTTTTCCTCAGGTGTTTCCCGCCCCCGGCCGAGGGAGTCCGGCTCCAACAGCCCGAGATTGCAGCGGTGCTTGACGGCAAGGGCCTGGGCACAGGCACCTTGTACATCGCCGAGAGGTGGGAGTGGGAACCGGCCACTCGAAATACTGGGGGGGGGGCGAGGCGAGTGGGGGTGAAGCGAGGGGGGAGGGGGGGGAGGGGGAGGGTGCGAGGTGGGGGGGAGGGTGCGGGGGGGGGGGTATGAGGTGGAATGTGAGGGGGAGGGGGAGGGGGGTATGAGGTGGAATGTGAGGGGGAGGGGGGTATGAGGTGGAATGTGAGGGGGAGGGGGGTATGAGGTGGAATGTGAGGGGGAGGGGGGTATGAGGTGGAATGTGAGGGGGAGGGGGGTATGAGGTGGAATGTGAGGGGGAGGGGGGTATGAGGTGGAATGTGAGGGGGAGGGGGTGCGAGGTGGAATGTGAGGGGGAGGGGGGTGCGAGGGGGAGGGGGGTATGAGGTGGAATGTGAGGAGTAGGGGGGCGCAGGAGGGAAAGTTTTGACAATGTGGGGAGGAGAAAGAGTGTAGGGCCAGGGAGAGGACAGTTGGGTTGTGGGAAGGGGAGGGAGGTTGAGGGTATGGGGAGTGATGAGTTGTAGGGAAGGGAATTATAGAATCTTTACAGTGTCAAAACAGGCCACTTGGCCCAGCAGGTCCACACCAAATCTCTGAAGAGTATTCCTACCCTATTACTCTACATTTACCCTGGATGAATGTGCCTAATTTATTCCTGAACACTCTGGGCAATTTAGCATGGCAATTCACCTGGGAAAGGGTGCGAGTGTCAAGAGAGTGGGGGTGTGGTGAAGGGAGTGAGCTGGAAGGGGGCGTGGAGAGGGGAAAGATTGAGGGGGAGTGGAACAGTGGTAAGGATGGAGGGGTGAGTGTGAGCGGGAGGGGAGGTGTGAGGAGAGGGGAAGGGTGTGAGGATAGGAAAAAGTTGAGAAAGGAGTGAGGGAAGTTGGATTGTGGGAAGGGATGTGAGAGTAAATGGAGCGAAATGTTGTGGGAGGTAGGGTGAGGGGAAGGGAGGGTGTGGGAGAATAGGAGAAAAGTGATGAAGGGGGCAGAAAAAGTCAGAACATTTTAAATTTGGTGTTGAAGGGAGATAGTGAGGACTGCAGAAGAATAGTGGAAAGGGGTTTGGGGACAAAGACTGGAGGGAAGGCAGGGAATAAAGGGTGTTGGAGGGAAACATGGATTGAATTGATTGTAAATGGTTTTGAGTGAACTGAGGGGGAAGCAATGGTGTTGAGTGAGTATGGAAGGTCATAGAGATGTACAGCATGGAAATTGACCCTTGGGTCCAACTCGTCCACGTCAATCAGATATCCTAAATTAATCTAGTCCCATTTGCCAGCATTTGGCCCATATTCCTTTAAACACCACCTATTCATATAAGGATTCAGATGCCTTTTAAATGTTGTAATTATGCCAGCCTTCATCACTTCCTCTGGCAGCTCATTCCATACATGCACCAACTTCTGTGTGAAAACATTGTCCCTTAGGTCCCTTTTAAATCTTTCCACTCTCACCCTAAACCTATGCCTTCTAGTTCTGGTCTCTCCCACCCCTTGTCTATTTATCCTATCCATGCCCCTCATGATTTTATAAACCTCTAGTCGCCCCTCAGCCTCCAGTGCCTCAGGGAAAACAGCCCCAGTCTCTTCATCCTCTCCCTGTAGCTCCAACCCTGGCAACATCCTTATAAATCTTCTCTGAACTCTTCCAAGCTTCACAACATCCTTCCAAAAGGAAGGAGACCAGAATTGCATGCAATAAGCGGGAGTAAGGAGAAGGAAATTTTGAGAGTGGAAGGAAAACAGGGAGAGATAGAAGAGGGTGCAAGTAGGGACAGTTGGAAAAGGACAGAGGAGACACAAACTTCCAAAATGACCTGTCTACTCCAAGCTTTGTCACATCAAGCTGTTACCAGAAGGACAGAGGAAATGCCTCAAGGACATTCTCAAAGCAATATCTACACTGACTTACCAGGAATTCTTTGCCCAAGCTCTGGAGAAGAAAAACCTACAAAAAGTCCAGTCATTTTAAAGTCTTCCAGTTGGAGGCCAAATGCAAACAGCAGAAGGAGGGTGCAAAAATTTGAGCATCCCACCACTTTACTCCTGCAGTTTCTTCATTCTGCTACAGAATGTGCAGATCCAACATTGGACTGGTTAGTTACTTCAGGACCCACAATATCAAAGAAGTAAGTCATCCTTAATCCCAAGGAAGAAATACGAAGAAACCTACGAAGAAATACCAAGGAAGACAGGAAAAGGGTCGCGGTTGGGAGGTACTTCACAGGAACATTATCAAAAATTTGAAGAAATTGGGTCAGGTTCCAATAACTGAGACAGAGCTTTTAAGAAGTGCATTGAAGATTTGGAGGGAGAGAATTCCAGAGCTTGGGTATAATGGACTGCAGGCACAGCTGCCAGTGGTGCAGTATTTATAATTAGGCATGCAGAAATCTCAGTGGGTTTTGAGGCTGGAGATTAGAGATGGGGAGAGACAAATGCATGGAGGGACTAAAGTGAATATCTTGTTTGACTGGAAACCAATGAGTGTGGTTGATAGGTGAAGGGCATTTGTTATGAGTTTTCACATGAGTGGCAGAGTTTTGACTGACCTTATTTATGGAAGTTAGAATGTAGTTGTCCAACTGGAATGTATTGGAAAAGTTGAATATTTGGGTAACTTGGCACAGATTACAGTTTCAGCAGTAGATGATCTGAGACGGGGATGAATTCAGGTAATGGTACAAAGATGGAAGGAGCTGGTCATTACAAACAGCACAAATTTGAAGTTGGAAGTTCACCTTTAGAGACCAGGATTGGAAACAGACTGGTTCAATATCTGACCTTTGCCAAGAGAGGGAGGAATGGGAGCAGTAGCTAAGGAATAGCATTTGGAATGGGGGACAAAAACAACAAGGGCCCTCTACATTTTGTCATTTAATTAAATGATTAGGATGCGAGCATAAGAGGTACAGTTAGAAAGTTTGCACATGCCACCAAAATTGGAGGTGTCGTGGACAGCGAAGAGAGTTACCTCCGATTACAACAGGATCTGGACCAGATGGGCCAATGGGCTAAGAAGTGGCAGATGGAGTTTAATTCAGATAAATGCAAGGTGCTGCATTTTTGGAAAGCAAATCTTAGCAGGACTTATACACTTAATGGTAAGGTCCTAGGGAGTGTTGCTGAACAAAGAGACCTTGGAGCGCAGGTTCATAGCGCCTTGAAAGTGAAGTCGCAGGTAGATAGGGTAGTGAAGAAAGCGTTTGGTATGCTTTCCTTTATTGGTCAGAGTATTGAGTACAGGAGTTGGGAGGTCATGTTGCAGCTGTACAGGACATTGGTTAGGCCACTGTTAGAATATTGCGTGCAATTCTGGTCTCCTTCCTATCAGAAAGATGTTGCAAAACTTGAAAGGGTTCAGAAAAGATTTACAAAGATGCTGCGGGGCTGGAGGATCTGAGCTACAGGGAGAGGCTGAACAGGCTGGGGCTGTTTTCCCTGGAGCGTCGGAGGCTGAGGGGTGACCTTATGGAGGTTTACAAAATTGAGGAGCATGGATAGGATAAATAGGCAAAGTCTTTTCCCTGGCATCAGGGAGTCCAAAACTAGAGGGCATAGGTTTAGGGTGAGAGGGGAAAGATATACAAGAGATCTAAGGGGCAACTTTTTCACACAGAGGGTGGTATGTGTATGGAATGAGCTGCCAGAGGAAGTAGTGGAGGCTGGTCCAATTGCAACATTTAAGAGGCATTTGGATGGGTATATGAATAGGAAGGATTTGGAGGGATATGGGCCGGGTGCTGGCAGATGGGACTAGATTGGGATGGGATATCTGGTAGGCATGGACGGGTTGGACCGAAGGGTCTGTTTCCATGCTTTACATCTCTGACTCTATGACCTGAATGTCAGGTAAACAGTCCAAAAATGTTAACAGTCCAGGAAGTGTATGATGAATGGGATGTTGCCAGTTTACATGCAGAATTCAAAACGTTGCGCCTTTGGGCAATGTCTGTGAGGGGTAACGTATAGAAAATTGGGGTGGGGATTAAAGGTAATTCTTGGGGATACCACAGCATAAAGATGTGGGAGCAGGAAGGGAAATGAGCGCAACAAGTGATTTGCTGGCTTAATTTGGTAGATAGGACTTGAGCTGAAAATGTGTTGCTGGAAAAGCGCAGCAAGTCAGGCAGCATCCAAGGAACAGGAGAATTGGCATTTCGGGCTCATGCCCTTCTCGTCGATTCTCCTGTTCCTTGGATGCTGCCTGACCTGCTGCGCTTTTTCAGCTCAGATCTCCAGCATCTGCAGTCCTCACTTCCTCCTCCTAGATAGGACTTGACCCTGGTAAGAACAGTCCCACCCAGAGAGACAGTAGAGGAGGTGGGTTATGGTCAAGAACTGCAGTTTTGATGAGTAGGAAAGGTCTCACAGAATGTCATTTGTAACTTTGATAATTTTGCTATTGCATTGGAGCATAGTACAGTACAGGCTCTTCGGCCCTTGGTATTGTGCTAACTTTTTATCCTACTCTAAGACCCAACTAATGTACATACCCTTCATTTTACTATTATCCATGTGCCTGTCCAAGAGTCATTTAAATGTCTGCGTGGGTTTCCTCCGGGTGCTCCGGTTTCCTCCCACAGTCCAAAAATGTGCAGGTTAGGTGAATTGGCCGGGCTAAATTGCCCGTAGTGTTAGGTGCATTAATCAGGGGTGAATGTAGGGGAATGGGTCTGGGTGGGTTGGTCTTCAGGTCGGTGTGGACTTGTTGGGCCGAAGGGCCTGTTTCCACACTGTAGGGAATCTAATCAATGTATCTGATTCTCTATTACCAGCACTGGTAGTGCATTGCACACACTCATCACTCTGTAAAGAACCAACCTCTGACACCTCCCCTAAACCTTCCTCCAAACGCCTTAAAATTATCCCCCCTTGTGATAGCCATTTTTGTTCTGGGAAAAAGGTCTCTGACTATTCACTGTCTATGCCTCTCATCATCTTGTACACCTCTATCAAGTTGCCTTCCACCCTCCTTTGCTCCAATGAGAAAAGCCTTAGCTTCCTCAACCTTTCAACATAAGACATGCCGTCCAGTCCAGGTAGCGTACTGGTAAATCTCCTTTCCTCCCATCTCTAAAGCTTCCATATCGTCCTCATAATGAGGCGTCCAGAACTGAACACAGTGTTCCAAGTGTGGTCTCATCAGCGCTCTATAGAGCTGCAGCATAACCTCACAGCTCTTAAACTCAATCCCCCTGCTAATGAAAGCCAACACACCTATCAACTTGGTTGGCAACTTTGAGGGATCTGAGGATATGGACCCCAAGTTTCCTCTGTTCCTCCACACTGCCACTGAGCTCCAGGCTGAATACTTTGCATCTGCTGCCACCCTCTGTCTTCTCTGGGCCAGCCAGTTCTGTATCCAGACAGATAGGTTTCCCCTTATCCCATGTCTCCTTATTTTCTGAATGAGCCTACCATGGGAAACCTTATCAAATGCCTTGCTAAAATCCATGTACACCAAATCCACTGCTCTACCTTCATCAGTGTGTTTTGTCACATCTCAAAGAACTCAATCAGGTTTGTGAGGCATGACCTGCCCCTCAAAGCCATGCTGACTATCTCTAATCAAACTATGGTTTTCCAAGTAATCATAAATCCTGTTTATCAAAATCCTCTCCAATAATTTGTCCACCACAAATGTAAGACTGACTGGTCTGTAATTCCCAGACTTATCTCTATTCCCTTTCTTGAACAAGGGAATAACATTTGCCACCCTCCAATCATCTGGCACTACTGCAGTGGACAGTGAGGACACAAAGATTATCGCCAAAGGCATAGCAATCTCTGCCCTTGCTTCCTGTAATAACTGGAGGTATATACCATTTGGCCTTATCTTCTTAACGTCAACCTGTTCTAGCATACCACCTATTTCACACTGTCTTCACAAACGACAAGGTCCCTCTCAGTGAATACTGAAATAATGTATTCATTAAGGACCTCCCGTAACTACTCCGCTCCGGGCACAAGTTTCTTCCACTATTCCTGATCGGCCCTACCCTCACTTTGGCCATCCTGTTGTTCTTCACAAAGGGAGCAAAAGGATTCCAACTTGGACCTCTGGGAAAGGGTGTTAAAATGGGGCACGAAGAGCAATCAAGGAAAGTAAGAGGGCATAAAAAGCAGGGGTAATAGGTGGGTTTAGAATGGCAGGTTCAAAGTAGGATAGAGAATAGAAAAAGATAGAATTCCTAGAAACAGTCCCCTTGGCCCAACAAGTCCACGCCAACCCTCCAAAGAGTAACCCATCCAGACCCATTCCCCGAACCTATTAACTCTATATTTATCTCTAACTAATGCCCCTAACTTACACATCCCTGAACACTATCCGCAATTTAGCATTGCCAATTCACTTAAATTGCGCATCTTTGGATTATGGGAGGGAACTCAAAGAGAGTCAGGGAGAATGTGCAAACTCCACACACAGTCGTCTAAGGCTGGAATTGAACCCGGGTCCCTGGCGTTGAGGCAGCAGTGCTAAGCACCGAGCCACCGTGCAGCCAGGAGAGGTTCAATAGTAATGGAGTGAGTCGAGTTGGTTGCTGCGAGAAGAGAGGTGGTGGTATTGGAGTGGTTGTCAGCGGTGCCTTGTGCAGTACATTATTCAGTTTTTGTTTCCAGATTATACAAAGATTAAGATGTGTGTAGGAAGTTGTTGCCTTCCTACAGTACTGACATGTGCTTCAGTTTTGAGTCTCAACTCCTTGGCCTGTTATATGGCGAAATTCTGTTCTGACCAGCTTTAATTTGAGAACAGGAGGAAGTCCTGTTCAACCTGACAAATGGCTGTACTTAATCTTAACTACATTGCCTGATCAAAGTCGTCTCAGTTTTGAAATTTTCAATTAACCCCTGGATTCAGCAATTTTTCAGGGCAGACAGTTCCAAATTTCCACTCCTCTTTGTAAAGAAGTGCTTCCTGACATTACTTTGAATGGCCAAGTTGTAATTTAACATTATGCCCCCCCTTGTTCTAGACTCCCTCACTAAGCAAAATGGTATGCATCAAACATGAGGTCACTCCTTTCTCTACTCCAGAACACACAAGTAATTTGTTTACAACCTGTCCTTGTCATTTAATCCTGTTAGCCTCTGTGATATTCTGGTGAACTTTGCTTTCTTATTGGCTTAGAATTTAAATGCAAATTACCATTTAAATCAAAGATTCTCTTTAAAAATAAGAGGGGCTTTAAAATCTCGGTGTGTTCCTGTCTGTCGGCCGCTTCAATTTTCCGTGTTTAGAGACAAAAACAATTGTAGATGCTGGAATCCAGCGTAGATAGGACCAGCAAGCCAAGCAACGTAGTGAGGTGGAGAAGTCAACATTTCAGGTGTAACCCTTCAGTTTGGCAGGCATCACTACAATTGAAAATTTGCACTTGATATTCAGACCTGTGCGCAGCTGTTATCTATCTATACATTTTCATCCTCTGTTTCTTTGCTTAATGGATCAGGCACTTGACTCTACAGAGTTTGTGTGGGGTTAGTAGGTTGCTGCTTGATCATGGTCATCTGATTGGGAGTTTCTATGTGAATAACTTGTCTCTGTTCTGCTATATCCCAGCTCCTAGCATATGCAATGCATGCATAACAGTGCAGCTTCTTGCCCTAGGCAATTGTCTTTGGACCAATTTTCACACTAAAACCAGGGAATGGGATGCTGTCCTGTTCTTGGAATCTGTCCAGACTGTACAGTTTACCATAACTCTTGTGTAAAGGTTAAATGGATTCTTATTTGGCCTGGAGACTAGGTTCACATTTTGCTGTTCAGAGGCTCATGCAACTCTCAGCTGATGGAAGTCCAGTAAAGATCCTCCTTTTGAATGCTAATGTTGTTCGAGGACACAGTGCAATCTGCATGAGTTTCCCACAGTCTGCAATACCCCTCTTCCTGCCCAATTTTCTCTCCAAATGTGAGTAGACTGCAGCATTGCCCCCTCCTCTGTTGTATAGACCCAAGCAGTGTGAATTAACAAGCAATTTCACCATATCTCATCCTTACCTTAATCTCTCACAATCCCACGTTGTGCCATGTCACTCCAATTTTGCGTATCCATAACCCGGGTTTCCATCTGTTTGGTGGCATTGGCCACAAATGGAGCCCCAAAACCAATGTAGATCGAGGCTTACATCACCAAGAAAAGTCGTTCAGCTCATCCATGCCGTCATCTGTTGGAGTTCAAGACTTTGTGCTTTATGAGTGAGTGTGTATTGATATTTCACCCCCCCCCCCAACTGTCACTTTAGGGAGGTATGTCTGACATCCTGTACCTTATCCAGTAACCCTAACTGTTCTCTCATCTTCCGACTGGTTTCTGTTAACTGGCCATGTTCCACTTGATTTAAGTTCAGTCACGTTTGGTGAATATCATTGACATTTGGTGGTTTGTATTTTTCTTTCCCCACATCTCAATACCCAGGACCTACACCATAACAGCAACTTTGCCTTTCATCCTGGTCTGTGTAGAAATCTTTTTGTTGCACACAGTTAGTGACACGTGAGCGTCAGCTTTGCGTTTAAATTGACAGTTGCTATTTGAAAGCTGTTCTTTTTACCTTCGTGTATTTTTTCCTCTTCATTTGAAGTGAAAGATATTCACACTAAAGAATGAAAAAAATTTTTTTTCAAGGCAGCCATTGCCAACATCAAATGCAGGTTATGTGTAAGCATGTGTATACTCCCCGTTATATTCCTAAATCAGGTCAGTGGTTATGCTGGTTCCCATTGTGCTGACTATGCCTGATTTGGTGTTCAATAGCAGCGAATTATACAAAAGCAGTGAGTGTGTATTTTGCCAATTTGGCTGTCAGCATTATTGAACGTCAAAGCCTGTACAGGACAACATTGCCAAAAATACCTTTACCTCTTCACCAACTTGTAATGACCCGTGTGTCCCCAAGTAAATACAGAATGACAGGTGACATTAAATGCCATTGAGGTGAGCAGCCTACCTTTGTGCCTTAATAGCAACCAGCTTCAACCATGAATTATAAAATCTGTATGGTATAAGATAGTCATTCTGTGACTTGATCTCCAGACTGCTTAAGAACCCCAATTCTTCCAAATGACTGCCTCTAGTTTCTTCACGTCAGTGTTTAATGAAGAGTTTTTTTTGGCACTAGGTAGTTCTCCACTGGGAATTTAAGATTGCTGTTGTATACACTCAGAACAATCAGAATGCCATTATGGATCATACAGTACAGACAGGTCTTCTAAAGTGTTTGGAGAAAATGACTGTGATCTGGGAACTTTATGCCAAAATGGAAGAAAGTTCTACATCTCTTTAGTGCCTTTCGCAACCTCCAGTCATCCTGAAAGGACCTAATAGCTAATGAAGTATTTTTGAAGTGTGGTTACTTTGGCGAAGTCTGTAGGAAATGCAGCAACCTAGTTTATGTTGAAATTATGATGTAATTATCACGCAGGTAATTAGTTTTAAATGATATTGGCTGAGGAATAAATTGGCCAGGATGCTGGGGTGTACTTCTATGCTCTTCAAAACAGTTTGAGAGGTCAGATGGAGCATGACTGATGAAGGTAGTACCTCTGACAGTGCAGCACTCTCTCAGTATACTGTGCTCCCAGTTATATGTCCATTTTTCTTTGCAATTGGAATTGTAAGGTATTTTTTATCAAAATAAATTTACACTTTATGGCAAACTGGATAGCAGTTTTCAGGAATCCAGACTAAACTTTCCTTTCTCATTTAGTCCAGTTTATACCTCATCTGCAATCAAGGCAGTTTAGTCAGTGCATCCATAGCAAAGTCTCTTCGATCTTAATGAATGGTGAAGTAGGCTTGAGGGGCTGACTGGCCCTCCTATTCCTATTTCTTATGGTCTCATGCTACACAAAGGATAATAGTGAACCTATCTGGCCACAGCTGTCCACTACCTGACTATACTATTCCATTGGTAATTCTGGACAAAATCATGTTGTTTAATCTCAGAACAATGCAGCGCAGAACGAGGCCTGACAGTTCATCATGACTGTGCCAGCACGTTTGGAGAGCAATCGAGCTAGTGTCACTCTTGTTTTCGTCACACGTCCCTGGTATTTTTGCTCCTTCAGGTATTTATTCAATATATTTGAAGTCTGTCATATCCATTACCTGTTTTGGCACTACATTCCAAACCCTAACCGTTCCTCACATGAAATACTTTCCTCTTGTCATTTCTGGTTCTTATGCTATTTAATAGTGAGCTGAGCCCTATAGTTATTAAGTTGGTGGCGACAGTTTGATTTATTCAATTCTGCTAACTGTGTGGAGTTTGCACGTTCTCCTCGTGTCTGTGTAGTTTATGCTGGTTGCAGCAGTTTCCTCGCACAGTCCAAAGAACTGGTCATGCTATATTACCCATAGTGTTCAGAAATGTGTCAGATGGGTGGATAATGGTAAACATGGGAATAAGGTAGGAGACTGAATTTGGGTGGGATGCTCTTCAGAGTGTCAGTGCAGAATCCATGTACCAAATGACCTATTTCTGCACTGTAGGGATTCTATTGAGTCTATCCAACCTAATTTAAATCCTATATGGTTTTAAATACTACTATCAAATCTCCTCTTAGCCTCCAAGTTTTTAACGTGAGTAGATCTAGTTTCTCCAGTCTAAGGGTGTAACTGTAATCCTGCTTTGAAGGTATTGTGATAAAACTCTTCCGTGACCATTCTCAGCTTTTTAATGCCTCTACTAGAAATACTTTGGACCACTATAGGGATTGGAGGTTTTGCATTGCTGCTGGAGACATGCTGTCTGCAACCGAGCATCAATGGCTCAGAATCGATCTTACCATTTGACTGAATGAAAACGAAGTCCTTGCAATGCCAATATTGATAACAAAACATGAGCACTGCCAAGGGCTGTTGTAAAAGGATTATTATCATTAAAGCAGCTAGCCCACTATCCTGAAGGTCACCCAACAGGATTGAAAAGTGGGGGGAGAAAGCTGAGTAAATCAAGAGAGATGTACTCTGTCCATTTTGGGTTTTTAAGATTGCAGCTTAGAGTTTTATAGGAACATCCACCGTTTCAGGGACTGAAAAAGAATGACTTGGAATAAGACCCAGTGCAATGAGTATTGACCAGTTTAGGATAGGTGTCCTGCTTCACTATCTTAGCAAAAGAATAATTCTGTCTCTGGTGCTAAAACTGGCCTTTTATGCTGGGGTTTTAGGGGCATTAGTTGCTGTTTGAGTAGGCCCTTCTCTGTGCCCATAATGCAAAATCTCATACACCATTTCTAGAATGGTGTATGATACTTTGCATGTTACAGAATGAGCATCACTAATAAAACGGACTTGCATTTATGTGACACTGTTTAATGTCTTGCAAGATATAGAAAATATGGAATTGAGAAAATTGCAGTAAGCTCCCACAAACAGCAATCTGCTCTTCAGTATGATTTATTTTTGTCCTGTTGTTGAGACCAGGACATTGACGTTCAGTCCCTACTCCTCTTCAAAATAGTGTCCTGCAATCACATGCCCACCTGAGGGGACAGACTGGTCTTTACTTAATACCTCAACCAACAAGTGACACTTCTGATAGTGCCACACTCCTTCAGCACTGTACTTGGAATGTCAACCTAGATGTAGGTCAAGGTTAGAGTGGTGCTGGAAAAGCACAGCAGGTCAGGAGGGCTTTTGCCCAAAACATCAATTTTCCTGCTCCTTGGATGCTGCCTGACCTACTGTGCTTTTCCAGCACCACTCTAATCTTGAGTCTAATCTCCAGCATCTGCAGTACCCACTTCAACCTAGATGTATACTCAAGTCCTCGAATGGAACTTTGAACTCTCAAACTTCTGACTTGGAGGCAAGAATGTTACCAACTGAGCTATGGTAGGATTCACTCCCAGGTCTCGAGAACATTGCCTGGTTCTCTGGTTTACTAATCCAGGAATAATACCATTAAACTTTCATCTCCCTAGCGTGCATTAACTCAGAGGTAATAGTTTGCCCTTTCAGGAAAATAGTAACATTATTCTGTTCTCATAGTTTGTTATTTCCAAAACCTCGAGTCATAAACTTGTAACTTGTTGATTTATGGAATCACTGTAAAACCTGACACTAACTTTGAACACTCCTTAGGTTTTTTTTTGTAGAAACATTTTGCTTGCTGTACTTCTCTGTGCAACCTGTTGGATCAACACACCTGCCCTTATTTTAAAATTCTATTTTATTCTGATTTTTCAGCCGACTGTCTTGGTTTGATGGGTCTGGAATGGGATTTTCTTTGGAATATCCAACCATTAGCTTACACGCTGTGTCTAGAGATGTGACTGTCTATCCACAGGAGCACTTGTATGTGATGGTGAATGCCAAGTTAGGAGGTGAGACTTGTCTTTGTTTTTTTAATCGGGGTGGGGTGGGGTGGGGTGGGGGGGGGGGGGGGAGATATTTGGTAACTTTGTCTCTAGAATTCAGTGACAGGATTCCAGTAATTGTTCTGAACAATTCTCGATGTTTGAACATGGTGAGAGTTGCAGCTTAACGCATCTTTCCTCCTGCTGTGATGACGTTTCAGACTGGAGAAGGCTTTCTAGTCTAGCAATTTCCAACTTCCGTCCCAATGGGTGTGCCTTATCTGGTTTAAGTCTACCTTTCTAATTTGTCCAATCACCTGGTGTGGATCATGTGTCTGGTGGCACTGGTATCTCACTGGTGAGTAAACTCTAAATCTAATAATCCACACTGATTCCTGGGATGAAGGGTGAAATCCTCCTCCTGGGATGGAGGCCAGTATCTCATCGCCAAGTCACCCTTTGTTTACATGTGCACTGTACACTGGCTGTGGCCAGCCAGCTCAGAGTCAGTCTCTTAACTGAGGAGAATCCCCTATTGGTTTTTCTTGTGTAGGTGTCAGACACAGTGAAAAACAACATGTATAAAGCTTTATTTATATTCCACCACCAGAAAGAAAGGAAACACCTAAGTGGCCAGTGACGAACAGTGCCCTTAATCCCCTGTTGTATTTTTTCTTTTTGTTTCACAGTGTCCTAAACTGAGGAGACTCTAAATCTCCTGGTTATTTTTTTCCTCTGTCTCCCCCACACTACCTCCTAATAGCAATGGTGTTTAAAATTTCCTCAGCACTCGTGATGTGTGTATGTACGGGTGTGAGACACAGTGAAAGACAACAGGTGTACAAATCTTTATTCAGTTTCCACCATCAGTAAGAAAGGAAACACCCAAGTGGCCAGTGATAAGCAGTGCTCTTAATACCCGTGTGTTTTCTTTTACCCGCACTACTGCCTAACAGCAGTAGTGCTTATTTATTCCCCAGCACCCATGTTGTGTGTGTGCAGGTGAAAGACACAAGGTGCACGAATCTTTATTCAGTTTCCACCACCAGGAATAAAGGAAACACGCAAGTGGCCAGTGACAAGCAATGATCTTAATCCCCGTTTTTCCTTCTTCTCCGCCGCAGAGCACACTGGATGTGGGCAGCTAGGTCAGGGTTTGACCTCTCCTCTTGATACAAACAAAGGAGAGTCCTTCCACACATTGGTCCAGCTTCCTCAGAGGCAGCTCTGAGTGAATAGAATCTCTGATGCTCATTTTTTTTTCCTTTTTTTTAAAAAGAGTGAACAGAACCTTTGACACTCCTGTTTTTTAATTTTTTTTTTATTTTTACTTTTGATAACCCCCACACTACTGCCTAACCGCAGTAGTGCTTTTTTTTCCCCCAGCACCCATGTTGTGTGTGTGGATGTGAGAGTGAGACACAAGGTGCACCAATCTTTATTAAGTTTCCACCACCAGGAAGAAAGCAAATACCCGAGTGGCCAGTGTCAAGCAATGATCTTCATCCCCGTTCGTTTTTTTGTTTTGTTTTTTTTTCCCCCCAGCACCCATGTTGTGTGTGCATAGGTGTGAGACACACAGTGAGAGAGACAAGGTGCATGAATCTTTATTCAAATTTCCACCACCAGGAAGAAAAGAAACACCCGAGTGGCCAGTGACAAGCTGTGCTCTTAATCCCTGTTTGCTTTATTTCCTACATTCACTCCTATTTATTTATTTTAAAAGAAAAATTTTTCCACACCACTGCCTAACTGCGGTAGTGCTTATATTTCCCCAGCACCCATGTTGTGTGTGCGCAGGTGTGAGACAGTGAAAGACACAAGGTGCACGAATCTTTATTCAATTTCCACCACCAGGAAGAAAGGAAACACCCAAATGGCCAGTGACAAGCTGTGCTCTTAATCCCTATTTGTTTTCTTTTAAGAACCAATCGAGGTAGAATTCTTCTGCACATTGTATACCTTACATCATGAGAGCTGTCCTCTCGGAATCTCCTTTTGCTGAAGACACTCTGTATGAGTAAGAGTCTTCCTATTGCAAACCTTGGGATTCATCCCTTTCAGTGAACGGATCATGTCAACTCTACTTTTCAAAGTTTGATAATATATGAATTTTGTAGATGCAGAAAAGATTGTTTCCCCTTGTGGGAAAGTTGAGGAAATGAGGGCATAATCGCAGAAAAAGGGCACATTTAAGACAGTGATGTGAAATAAACTCCACAGAGTCCTGTCAGCAATCATTTTTTATTTACACATGGAGAACCCATGACATTGATCCAGCTCCCTCAGAGCCAGCTGTCAGAGTGAACAGGATGTCTGACACTCCAGTTTTTTTTGCAGGTGTGAGACACAGTGAGAGACACAAGATGTACGAATCTTTATTCAAATTTCCACCACCAGGAAGAAAGGAAACACCCGAATGGCCAGTGACATTCTTAATCCCCGTTTGTTTTTGTCAGCCTGGCCTTCCTCGTTGGCCCAGGTTAACAGCCACAATCAGGAATCTTAGTCAATGAGATCCACCTGGTTCCAATCACTACAAAGGGGTTGATGGGGAATGGTTGAGCAAGTTGGACTTATCCTTATCAGTGTATAAAAAAATGGGAAGCTCTGAGGAGATTTAACAGGGTAGATGCTGGGAGAATGTTCCCTTTCATAGGACAACCTAGAACTAAGGGCCATCACTTAAAAGTAGGAGGTCTCCCACTTAATGAGGAAATGCGTAGGAATCCCTTTCTCAAAGGGCTGAGAGTCCTGAGAATTCTCCTTGGGCAACAGTGAAGGGTGTGACACTCAATGTATTCAAGCAGAGTTTGACAGATTAACAAGGGAGAAGACAGGAAAGTGGAACTGAAGCGTAGTTCAGCTATGATTTCATTTAGCGGTGGAACAGTTTTGATTCGTTGAAAATCTGTTCATGCTCCAGTTTTGATGGGAGGTTATGCACCACCTATCCTACATTGATAGAAAGCTCTTCATTGGCTATACAGCCCTTCGTAGATGTCTCAAGCTTGTGAAAATTTGTAAATTTTATCAGATGCATAAAGTGGAATACGTAACTCCATGTTATGTACACTATGGGCACCAAAAGTTCACAGATTGAACATCCCTGAGGAAACTTCTCCATCATACCATCTGCTTTCTCGACAAAAATAACTCAAAGAATTGTGGATGCTGGAAATCAGAAGCAAAAATAGAAATTATTGGAAAGACTAAGCAAATCCGGCAGATTCTGTGGCGAGAAAGTAGTGTTAACTTTTCAGGTCCAATGACCCTTCTTCAGAGAACAGAGAAATTAACTCCGCTTTCTCTCCGCAGATGCTACCAAACCTACTGACTTTTTCCAGCAATTTGTTTTTGTTTGCTTCCTCTTCCTCGGCAAACATTTTTATTAAAAAGAAGTCAAGTTGGGTCAGTACTTCGGGTCAATAACCTTCCACACGCCCCACAAAAGTCATTAGCTAAAATATTGACCTGTCCTCTTGACCTACTAAATGGATTCCAGCTGTTTACAGTTTCAGTTTGTCAAATTTGATCATTAAAACAACTGCTAAAACAGTGAAACCTTTGAAATAATGGTGCTTACTTTGCATGCAGCTGAGGAATGTAAAGAAGCAAACATGGATGAAAAGGCACCTGATGGGGTGGAGGTAGAAGATGATGATGATACTGATCCAATCACAGAGGTTCGGTTTGTGCCACTGGATAAATCAGCACGTGAGTATAAAGTTCGAGCAAAAGCCCGCTCCTTTTTCCAATTCTGAAGATGAGTCACATTGGACTCGAAACATTAATTCTCTCTTTCTTGCCACCTATGCTACAGGCCTGCTGATTTTCTCTGTTTCTTTGAGGTCTTTTACCCCATTCCTTTTGATGTCCACCCTATATGGAGAAGTCTTTCTGCCACATCCCCTAAACAGGCTTGTCACCAGTTTGAACCAGTTTTACCCACCTCTGCCCTGCTATATGGTCAAGAGCTTGACTTTACTTTTTTCATTGTTTTTCCAATCTTTTAGCTGCTTTAAATCCCTTCGATTAGATGAGATTTCCTACAGTGTGGACACAGGCACTTTGGCCCAACCAGTCCACACCGACCCTCCCAAGAGTAACCCACCCAGATCCATTTCCCCTCTGACTAATGCATCTGACATTATGGGCAATTTAGCATGGCTAATTCACCTGACTTGCACATCTTTGGACCGTGGGAGGAAACCGGAGCACCAGGAGGAAACCTGCACAGACACGGGGAGAACGTGCAAACTCCACACAGACAGTCACCTGAGGCTGGAATCGAACCTGGGACCCTGGTGCTGTGTGGCAGCAGTGCTAACCACTGAGCCACCATGCTGCACAGTCCATTGTGTCTGCGCTTGTTCTTTAACAGCATATTTTCAATTCGTACCTCTACCATGGTCTCTCCCCATATTCCTATACCTCTGCTTCGCAACCTAAAATTAAAGTATGTAGTGATATTTGTCCTGATCAGTCTCTGCAGCAAAGCACTCTAGTCTTCAAGCCTCCACATAAAATAAGTATCTCCTAATTCTTTGGTTGACTTGTGCTACCATTTTCAATGGATGTTTGCAAGTCCATAACTCCTGAAATGGAGAAATTTGCCTTTATGTGCTTACTCTATCATTAGCTAATCACAACTTTAAAAATGTCTATTACAAAGAAATTGCATTTATAGAATGTATTTTACATTCCCATGTCTTCCCAAATTATTTTTCTAGCTGATTAAGAACTTTGAAGTATAGATACTATCATTAACTAGGCAAAGATCGAACAGCTAGTCTGTCAAACAGAGTTACACAAAGAAAAACAAACTGGACAATGAGATAACTAATACAAAAGTAAAATATTGCAGATGGTAGAAATCCAAAATTTTTTAAATATGTTGGGAAATACTCAAGTCATAGATTCATACAGAGCAAGAAGCATCTGCTGAGAGATACGGAGTTAACATGTCAGATTAAAACGTTAGCATTGTTTCCCTCTGTTGCTGCCTGATCTGTTGAATTTCTCCAACATTTTCTTTTGTCGTTATTTCAATGAGCCATTAGCTTGTCATTGTCACACTGGTGTACCTTGGACTTTGCTGTGTGCGAGTTGCTGTGTGCTGTGGTTCCTGAAGTACTTAATTGGATGTAAAACGCTTTGAGAAGTGCTGAAAGGTTCCATGTAAATGCAAACTGTTTACTGTTCCTTTGCAGTGGAGCCGATGTTTACTGCAATGTGTGACTGCCAAGCCCTACACCCTGACCCAGATGACACTGACTCTGAGAATGATTTTGAAGAGGATGACGAGGAGGGAGAGGAGTATGACGTTGAGGCACATGGTAAGTAAATACTTCCTTCAAGAAAACCAGCTATTTTAGTAATCGAACCAGAAGTATAATTTTCTCTGACTTGTCATTTATGAGGATTTAAAGAACAAAAACCTTGTAGGGTGCAACTTATTGTTTAGCCTTGTCTCATGTTTGTAGCCAGTGCTGTATTATGGAGGCTTGTTACATTTTGGACTATCATTTGCTGAAACTTTTAAAAGCGTTTTTAATTGTCCTTTGGATTTCAAATGTGAGCTGTGTTGCAGTGCATGTGCTGCACTGTGGCACTAAATTACACAAAGTAGTTGGGATTATGGGTCTTTCTGTCACCCTTTCCACTCTGTCACATTCAACCGTAGCTCAAGGGGTAGCCCTCTCACCTGTGCTGCTCTTTCTGGAAGTTGGCAATCTGTTAATTGGCTGCCAAGTTTCCTGATTTGCAACCATAACTGTGTATGGATATAAAATGCTACAGAAATGCAGACCTGTCTGCCTGGTGTGTTATATCTGCAACCAATGTTGTCCATTGTCCACCCTGGTTATAGCAGAGTTTTGCCCAGAGGCTGAATTTTCAGCCAGCAGTGGATAGTGAGGCGAGAGCAAAGGCACTGATTACAAAGACCATTCCCTCATTCACTCCGAGAGTGAGTTTCTCTCGGAAGTTCAGTATTTTCCACGGTGCCTCAGTTCACTCTGCCAATGTGGTGAGTTGGTCAGTAAGAGTGTGCTGTCTGGTCTGTATTCAGTGGGTTAGCCTCCAGTGGGGAGCTGGTTGGAGAACTGCAGTCAAACAAATAACTTCCACCAAGCCAATTTTTAAGTGACATCTAGAAACAAAGTTCTAGAAATACGCAGCAGGCATCTTTAAGGGACAGCTAATGTTATGGAAAGCTGAACAATACATGTCAAAATAGATGGGGGGGGGAATTGGTAAAAATATGAAGGCAGCAGCTCCAGTTCTAGACAGGGACTTGGAGGCATGCAGATTGCTTCATGGTTCACTGTTAGATTGTCCCTTAAACCCCAGTACCTTTTGTCCCTCTTGTTTTTGTTTTTCATCACCATTCCTTTTTTTGTTGGTCTTGGGTTTGTCTGCAGTTTAGAGCACAATGGATGTTTTGCTAGCAAGTTCAATGAAAGCTCAATTGAGGGAGGAATTCCAATCAGGCAAGAGACAACACCAACTGTTGTTTCTGAGTGAGTGGGTTATGTGGTGAACTATTGGCAGCTTTTACTGACTGTCGTGCTGTTGACGAGATTGATTTCTTTTTTCTTCTTTGTCCCCTTGCAGGGCTGCCTGGCTTTCTGCCTCAACCCATTGCTCCGAGTTCTGACTGTCTGTATCAAAGATTTTGAATGGCAGCATAGTTTTATAATAATCATCTCAGTTTGCCAAAGTATGGTCCACAAAGATACAAATATTACAGGAAGAAAACTGACCAGTTGTTGTTAAAGTGACTTGGGAGTGGGGTGATGATCCTGGCACTGTGTTTAACCAAGGGGGCACTGAATTCTGTTTTTAAGTCCTTTTGTCCCTCAGGCAGCATCCATCCATCAGGTAGTCCAGGCTGAGTACCACCACATTGCAACAGTACTTCACTGTTGAGCAGCCAGGGATTTAAGGATGGGGCAGGGAGAGAACAATTGCTCATAACTGTGGAAAATGGATGAGAGCACCTTGAATAATGATTGGATAATTGTGTTTTTAAAGAATATTTGGATGTTTTTACTTCATACAATTCTTTTTAAAAAGCCTGCCTTTGCCAAAAAACAAGATTGCAAGACTTGTCAATCTGCAAGAGTGTGATTTCCTCTTTTGAAGTAAGAATACTTTTAACAGCAATGTTTGGTACTCATCGATGATTTTTTTTTACTAACACAAACTGCTGCTCATTAGCAAATTAATTTCCCAAATAACTCCAAGCTGTTAAAAATGTCAGTGAATGCAGACAGTTGTGTATCATTGAGAATATTTACCATATGAAGTCAGAATTCAGAATTAGAACTTAAGATGAGAAGTTTCTTTTCTCAGAAGGTCAGGAAGCTTTGGTACTTTTTATCCAAGACAGCCATGAAAGCTGAGTTGCAGAAAGCACCAAGACTGAGTCAGACAGATGTTTGGACTATTAGTGATTTGGGGGTTATGTAGAGCAGGCATGGAAGTGGAGCTGGGTCCATGGTCAGATCAGCCAGAATCCTTCTGAATGGCAGAGCCATGACAGCTTCGATCCTGACTGAGATGAGGAATTTCTTCTTGGAAGGTTGAGTGTCTTTGGAACTCCTTGCTACAGAGAACTGAGGCAGAGTCTTTGTATATATTTAATAAATAGGTTCTTCATCAATGGAGGAATCTAGGATTGGGGAAAATGCAGGAAAGTGGACATTAAGAAATATTGGATCAACCATGATCCTATTGAAAGGTGGAGCCAGTCAAATGATCTACTGATATTCCTATTTCTTATGGTCTTATGGAGGCCAAGGGCAGCAGGTACATGGGAAGACTAGCATCTGTAGGTTCTCCTCCACACTATTCACTACCCTGACTCGGTCACCGTTGCATCACCTTCAGAATTGGGCTTGGAACTTGGTCAGAAAATACATAAGTGGATAAATGAGAATGGCATAAGTGCAGTATAGTGACAACAGATCTCCTGGCAGGAGTAGCAACGTTGGAGAAGAACAAATGTGTTGCCTTTAGTTTTAAATCTGCAGCAATGCAATGTAACCTGATGTCTATAAAGTTTTCTCCATCAGGTTTAAGGGCAACCTCATGAGGGCAGTGCCGAATTGGAAGGTTGGAACTCTGATAAAGTGGGTGGAGAGGAAATGAGGAAACTGGTGAAATCCACATTGATGCCCTGTGGTTGGAGGGTCCAAAGGCGTCAGGTGGTAAGAGTTGCAATGGAGGAGACCCCGGGACTGCATGTCCTTGGCAGAGTGGGAGGGGGTGTTGAAGCATTCGGCCATGGGATGGTGGGGTTGGTTGGTGCATGTGTCCTGCAGATGTTCTTTGCCCCCCATGAGTAGGCGTCCTGTCTCTCCAATGTAGAGGCAACCACATCAGGAACAATGGATACAGTAAATGAAGTGTAGAAATGCAGAGAACACTCTCATGCATGTGGAAAGCTCCTTTGGGGCCTTGGATGGAGGTGAGGGGGGAGAGAATGTATGGGCACAGGTTTTGCATTTCCTGCCGTGGCTGGGGAAGGTGCTGGATGGCGAGGGTGACTTGGTGGGAGGGTGTCGACCATTTCCACCACAGAACACACTAGATGGCCGCCTCCTTCTTTAACGACCACAATTTCCCCTCCCTCGTGGTTGATGATGCCCTCCAACACATCTCATCCACTTCCCGCACCTCCACCCTCTAATCCCACGCCTCAGCAAGGACAGAACCCCCCAGTCCTCACCTCCCATCCCAATAGCATCCGTATATATTGCCTCATCCTTCGCTACCTACAAATGGACCCCACCACCAGAGATCTATTTCCCTCCCCACCACTATCCATTTCCATAAAGACCATTCCCTCCATGACTCCCTTGTCAGGTCCATGCCCCACCACCATCACCAACAACAACTCACCCTCCCCTCTCAGCACCTTCCCCTGCCACCGCAGGAATTGCAGACTTGCATTCATACCTTCCCCCTCGCCTCCGTCCAAGGCCCCAAAGGAGCCTTCCACATCCATCACAGTTTTACCTGCCCTTCCACATGTGTCATTTACTGTATCCATTGCTCCCGATGCGGCCTCCTCTACATTGGAGACAGGATGTCTATTTGCAGAGCGGTTCAGAGAATGTCTTTGGGACACCTGCATCAACCAATCCCAACGTCCTGTGGCTGAACACTCCCTAACCACCTGACGCCTGGGGGAAGAACGCCTCATCTTCTGCCTTGGGGCCCTCCAACCACATGTCATCAATGTGGATTTCACCAGTTTCCTCACTTCCCCTCCCCCCCCATCTTTCCAAGTTCCACCCTTCCAACTCAGCACCACCGTCATGACCTATCCATCTTCCTTCCCACCTACCCCATCCACCCTCCTCTCTGACCTATCCCGATTTGCCCCATGTCATGTATCTATCGTGCTCTGAGCTACCCTCCACCCCCTCCTTCCGTTTTATCTCACCATCCCCTTGGCGCTCAGCCCCATTCCTGATGAAGGGCCTTTGCTGAGAATATAGAGTTTTCTGCTCCTTGGATGCTGCCTGACCTGCTGTGTTTTTCCAGCACCGCTCTCTTGACTCTAATCTCCAGCATCTGCACCTCGCTGTAGAGGCTGAGTCAGTTTTTTTAACATTGAGAGAATAGAGATCAGTAGATCAGGTATGATCTTATTGAATATCTCAAGGTCTAACTGGTGTATTTTGCTCTTAATTTTCATTTTTGATACTTTGCTGAGGTTCCAGTGACTGGTTTTTGCTTTCACTGTGATTTCAACCACAGGGTGGCAGTGTTTGATCAGAAACGTTTATTCTCTGGTAGTTTCTTGCCAGTAGAAATTCCTAACCTTTGTGCAATTCGAAACAATTAGTGTCAACCCCAGTGACTTATATGACTTGTTCATACTGCTTCCATAGTAGTGTTTAAAACAGTCACCCTAACTCCTGTTCTCTCAAATCTAAGATATTCGCAAAAGAAACAGATGGGCGATGAGGATATCCTTTCCTCAAATTGTTGTGATCAGGAATTCAGTGGCAGAGAGGATAACGAAGTATTCAGAACTAACTTTCAATGTGGAATTGAACATGAACTTGCTAAGATTTTCTGAGCTACAGCGTGAGGCTTATTGGATAGCTGTCTGATAAAAGCACTAGAGGCTCAGTGGACTGAGCGTTGTAATCTTTGATGATAAGCTAAATACAGAGTCTTCAGACTGGTTTTGAGTAAAGAAAGAAGCCTTAAGTTTGCAGACAGAATTAACAGATCAGAGAAATATCTCTATCACGATTTGAATTCTGTGCAGTCACTTTGCTGTTGAAATGGTCTCCAGCTCTGCCTCTCTGCCAGTCTGTTATCTGGAATTAGCTACATGGGGCAGGTGATTGTGGTGTACTGTAAATGTATCTGGTCTATTAACCCAGAGGCTCAGGTTGGGGCTGTAGGAACAACAAATCTCACCAATGGAATTTAAATTGAATCGATTAAAATCTAAGTTGTAAAAGTTCATCTTAGTAATGATGATCTTGCAAATGATCATTAATTTTTTTGGTTCACTTAGATCCTGTAGGATAAGAAATCTGCCATCCTTGTCTGGGTCTGATCTACATGTGATTCCAAATCTATAGCAATGCGGTTGTTTGGTATGCTTGCCTTTACTGATCAGTGCATAGAGTACAGGACTTGGGTGGTCATGTTGTAGCATTACAGGACATTGGTTCGGCCACTTTTGGAACACTGCGTGCAATTCTTGTCTCCCAGCTGTAGGAAGGATGTTGTGAAACTTGAAAGCGTGCAGAAAAGGTTTGCAAGTATATATCCAGGTGTGGAGGGTTTGAGCAATAGGGAGAGGCTGAGGCTGAATAGGCTGGGGCTATTTTCCCTGGAGTGTCAGAGGCTGAGGGGTGACCTTATAGAGGTTTATAAAATCGAGGCGCAAGGATAGTGTAAATATGCAAGGTCTTTTCCCCAGGGTGGTGAGTGGGGGAGGGGAGGGGAAGGGTCCAAAACCAGAGAGCATAGGCTTAAGGTCAGAGAGGAAAGATTTAAAAGGGATTTGAGGGGCAACATTTTCCTGCAGAGGGTGGTATATGGATAGAATGTGCTACCAGAGGAATTGGTGGAGGCTGGTACAATTACAACATTTAAAAGGCATTGGATGGGTGCATGAATAGGAAGGGTTTAGAGGGAGGCCAAATGCTGGCAAATGAGACTAGATTAATTTAGAATATCTAATTTAGGCATAGACGAGTAGGACTGAAGAGTCTGTTTCTGTGCTATACATCTTTATGACTCCAAGACTTAACAGCCTTGTGAAATGGCACAGAGGGCTAATCATTTCAAAGGCAATTAGGGGTGGGCAACGAATGCTTGCCTTTCCAGAAATGCTTACATCCAATATAAGAATGCAGAAAAGTAAAGTTTCCCATGGACTGACACTGCGCTGCATGTTGGACAGTTTCCACATTGATTTAGAATTGGCAGCTTCCTGCAACGATGTTACATGTAATTGCACATCATTGACAAAACCAATTTATTTTTAGAGTCAGAGTCATACAGCATGGCAGCCGTCCCTTTGGTCCAACTTGTCTGCTTCAACCAGATACACCAATTTGATCTAGTCCCATTTGCGAGCATTTGGCCCATATCCCCCTCAACGCTTCCTATTCATATACCTGTCCAGTTGCCTTTTAAATGTTGAAATTGTACCCACCTCCACGACTTTCTCTGGCAGCTCAGCAGATATGCACCACTCTCTACATAAGGTCGCCCTCAGATCATTTTTAAAACTTTCACCTCTCACCTTAGACCTGTGTCCAATAGGTTTGGTCTCCCTCACTCGTGTTAAAAGGTATTGTCAATTGACGCTATCCCTGCCGCTCATGCTTTTATAAACCTTTATAAGGTCACTCCTTGGCCTCCCAATGCTCCGGGGAAATAAGTCCCAGCCTATTCAGCCCCTCCCTATAACTCAAACCTTTCAGTCCCGGCAGCATCCATGTAAATCTTTTCTGCACCCTCTCAAGTTTATCAATATCCTTCCAATGGCTGGATGATTAGGATTGTACTCAGTATTCTAAAATTGGCTTCACTGATGTCCTGTACAGCCACAAATGGCATTCCTACTCCTTGACTCAATGTTCTGACCAATAACAGCAAGTGTACCTAACACCACCTTCATCACCCTGTCTCCCTATGACTCCACTTTCAAGTGCCTGCACCCTTAGGTCTCTTTGCTCAGTAATCCTGCTCAGCACCCCTCCCCAGGACCCTACCATTGACGGTGTAAGTCCTGCTTTGGTTTGCCTGACCAAAATGTGACACTTTGCATTTATCTAATTTAAACGCCAAAAATAATAAAAGAGCCTGCTGACTATTTGGGCTTTTACTCCATTCAGCATGTGCTACGCTGCTTTTACTGAAGCTTGTTGCCCTTTTGAAAGCCAATCCTCCAATTTTGCCTTCATTTCCAACAGAGCGAGGACAAGGAGATGTTCCCACCTTCTACACGTATGAAGAAGGCTTCTCCCATTTGAACCCTGAAGGACAGGCAACTCTGCAAAGACTTGAAGGCATGTTAGCTCAGTCCGTCAGCCAGCAGGCCTTTCATATGGCTGGTGTGCGGACTGAATCTTCAGTTGACAATGAAGGTGAAGTATCTCAGCCTTTTTAAGCTTAATTCTCTATTTTTTAAAAAGTGGTTGAAAGCTCAGTGTCTGGTAGCATCACATCCAATATGACACTTCAGAATGAAGCTTAGGATGGGCACATCAACTTAAAATGGGCAGGCAATGACAAAGCTTGAAAATGCAATCAGTGAGGAGACAAGGAGGACTTTGGAGAACTGCTGAAATGGGTAGATGTGAAATTTAATGCAGAAAAAAAATAAAATGATATATCTTGGAAGAAAGAATGAGATGGGGGCGAGACAAATAAATGGTATAATGTTAATGTGGCTGCAGAAATAGAGCAACACGAGGTGAGGGTTTCTATGTCTATGTATGTTTTGATGGTAACATCTTCAGCACCCCATCCTGTTCCCTAGCCAACATCGCTGTCTCAGCCTTGATACAGTGCTCCAACAAAGCTCCCCGCAAGCTGGAAGATCAGCACTTAATTTTCCACTAGGGAATTCTATAGCATTCTGGACTCTATCAAGTGCACCAACTTTAGGGTTTGAGCTTCTCCTATGTCCTTACCCCAACCCCCACACTCCAGGCATTGTTATCACATAGTCTGCTATTACATGCAATCCATTGTTAGCCACTAACGCTATTAATAGCTATTCACCCTCCTAACCGGATCATTTATCTGTTTGGGCTTTATCCCCACTTATCATTTACTCCTTTACCACAACCAACATTTCCCCCACCCCGCCCAGTCCAGCCCAAACTGCCAACAGTTCTGAGGAAGAGTCACTGGACTTGAAATGTTAACTCCAATGTCTTTCCATAGATGCTACCAGACCTGCTCAGCTTTTTCAGTAATTTCTATTATTGTTAATATCATTATGGCTGTATCTTCAAGTTCAGATCATTAATTTAAATTGAAAAAAACTGTGGCCATCGTGCAACACTGTTTGTACCCAGTCAGTCTGGAAAAATAACCATTAAGCAGAATATTCTGCTTTCTATTTCTCAGCTAAATTCATATATCTTTGCTGTCCGTGTCTTTTTAATTACGTGGGCTTTAATTTTAGTAATATGTCTATTACATGGAGCTTTATCAGTTGATATTGAAACATATATACAACAGGCACTGCACTACCTTTATGGATTGTTATCTTTCGGCACATCATGTGAGTTCTAGTTTTTTAAAATAGTAATCTGATTCGTTACCCCCCACTTTAATCCTGCTCTATCCAGTTATCTCTGCATATTTTTCCCTTTTTGAATATAATCTAATTTCCGAGTAAGTAGTTCAAGGTTGTAAATGGCATTGGTGGAATGGAATAAGATGGAGGTGGTAGAACGGGTGACATGGGGATAACGTGAGGATTGATAGGAATGGGATAACTATAGCATTAGTGACATGGCATGGGATGGGGATTTAAAGAAGTATCAAAGAAAGAAAGATCCTGATTTCACTGCGCATGTTTTGCAGTCTCTGCTCGTATATTGTATATAAAAATGCAGATATAGATTATTTAGGGGAGTTATCCGTGACACACTATTTCTTGTGGAATGTATTTTATCACATGCCAAGTGTATTGTAACCTTATACCAAACCCATAATTGTCTGTGTGACTGCTGCATCTCACTGCTAACCACATAATCTGTTTTTACTGCCTTCATACCTGTGAAATCTACTGGTTGACTCTGTTACTTCATCAAAGAACACAGTTCTTTCGCTACTCTAAGTTGGCGCAATACGCTAGTGTCCCCATGATTATTGCTAATCTTTTTTCAGCCAAGTTCTTTGCCCCAATTTTCTCCCCTTCAGTTCCCTACTGCCCACTCTGTATTTGGTATGATTTTGTGCTATATTTTGAACTTGTTTTCATAAGCCTCGTTTTTGTGTTTCATTGAGATCTCTCGATCTTTAGTCATCGAAGCAGCTGCAGCTTTGATTGTCCTTTTCTCCTTCAAAGGTATGTGGTAAAGCAAGAATATCCCACTGTTGATGTGATGAGGCTTTATGTTTTAGTTTGTTCCTTGTTAGATCCATTGTGAAGCTATTGAGCTGGGTGTAATAACGGTGAGGTAATTTTGATTATGGATGTTGCTGACCTTTGCTGTCTGTCTGCCAGCTTCATGCCAGTTACAAGTATGCTGAGCCAAGGTTAAACTGTAACACAAACTGTGCTTTCTCCCTACTGTTCTTTATTTCTGTAAATGGAAACCTTTTTCTTATTCACCCTGAAGTAACCAAATGCCTTTGGAATACTCACCATGCTGATCTAAAGTGAGGTCTGTCAGTATGTTTTGAACATGGGAGCCACAGGGAATTGGAAGTACAAAGTATCAACCACCAGGAGAGGGTCAGATCAAGCAATGATCTAAATAATGCTTATTAGGAATTGAAGTGCGATATTCAGTCCCTCAAGCCTGATCACCACTATTCAGTTAGATCACCTCCAACTTCATACTGCCTAAATTTAAAAAAAACTCATCAATTTCAGTCACGCAAAATCCATTTAATCTCTAGCATCACAGCTTTCTGGGAGAGAGAATTCCAGATTTCTTCTTCTATTATGTCAGCAAGGGATTCCTGGTGTCAGTTGTAAAGACAACAAACAGGTCAGCCATGATTTTAATGATTGGTAGATCAAGGTCAAAGGACTAAATGGAAAATCCTGTTTCTAAGTTTTGTGTTCCAAGATCACCTTGCTGTCATTTAAGGATTATGGCAGTGGAAGAGTTAATTTAGTACCTTTGTGGAGTTTTACTCTGAATGCAGCCTAGACTTGTTGACTTTATGTACTGGATGATGAATCACAATTGTTAATTCACAAGCATTCATAACACACAGAAGGAGGCTATTTGGCCCATTACATCTGTGCCAGTCAACAAAGATCTGACTACACTAATCTCATTTTACGCTTGGCCTATAGCCCTAAAGGCTGTGTAACTGGAAGTGAGTATCTTAAGACTGCTTAAATATTACAAGAGATTCTGACTGAATTGGCCTATCCTTTCAGAGAATTTCTTCTCAACTCTGCTTTTAGTCTTTTACTACACTCCAGTTTCTGGGGAACATTTATGTAACCACTGTTCATTAAACATTCCTCATGATGAGTTAACATGGGGGACAGAACAGGAATCATATTTGACGAAGTTATTAAAATATCAATGATGGTATCTATTCGCTGAGCTCTTGTGGGAAGATTCATAGTGATTGGTTGAAGAACTAGTGGCGACGTGAGGAAAACCGTTTAATCCTAAAGGTGGTGGGCGTATGGAATTTGCTGCCCAATTTCGTAGTTGAGATGGAAACCTTGAACTCTTTAAAAAGAAGTCTGGATCTGCACCTGAAGTGCTGTAGGCTGCAAGGCTACAGACCAGGTGCTAGATTGGATGGCTAGTTTATTCAGCCAACATAGACACGATGTTTCTGGCTGTAATGTTTCTATGGTTTTATGGAAGTTTTTGTGCTCTTGAAAAGCAATAGCTATTTTAAGATTTCACTATTGTGGGGCTAAGCTTAAGAGTGTTATTTGTGGATTTAAGTAGTTTGTGTTTATGTAGCACTTATTGCAACCTTTAAACATCACAAAGCATTTAACCACCAGTGAATGTTTTGAAGCCTAGTCATTAGTAAACTATAGATTGTACACACTATCACTAACACCACCAAATTCCACCTCTAACATTGCCTGACATAATGTAGGAATTAGGAGAGGATGCAGGCAATTCAGCCCTTCCTCCCTGCACCCCATAGCCTTTTATCCTGCTTTTCATCAGAAACCTTTGTTTCTTTTTGAATCTATTGATGTGATTCTGTCTCCATTGCTGTCTGGGGCAGAGAGTTCCACAGATCTACAACCCTCTCAGAGAAGTAGTTCCTCCTCCTCTCGGTTTTGAGCCTATCTCCCCTCAATCTCTATGACTCTATATCTATGATCTCTTGTCCAAGACTGTCCCACAAAGAGAACGACTGTTCAACATCCACCTTATCAATCCCCTTTAGCATTTTCTATACCTCAATCAGATCCACCCTAATTCTTCTGAATTCCAGCGAATGGAAGCCCAAGCTCTTCAACTGCTCTTCGTATGACAGCCCTTTCATCCCTGGGGTCAACCTGGTGAACCTCCTCTGAATTGCCACCTCCAGTGCCACCACATCCTCAAGTAAGGAAACCTAGACTGGACAGTGCTGTAGGTGTGGTCTCACCAGCGCCTTAAATAATTGTAACAACATTACATTTATAATCCCGTCCTTTTGCAATAAATGCCAGGATTCCATTTGCTTCACCCTTGTCATTCAACTTCTCTTTCATTCCTGTGTTACCTCTATACTTGGTTGTTCAAAGTTACTGCTGAGAGGTTTCCCACAGTCCATCTAGATGAATTGAAGGTCATAAAATATTCTGCTTAACTCAGAGTTCCCATATAATCCCTGTACTGGCTGACTTGATATCGACTCTCTTCCAGTAACATCTATTTTAAATGTTTCAAATCTGTTTTATCGATGTCACTGGCTAGGCCAGTATATTTTGTTGTCTTTAATCCCTCCTGAGGGGGTGGTGGTGAACTTTAGTCCTTGCGTCGCTGCAATCTTTGTCCACAATAAAATATTCTGATCAATTATCTAAATAAATTTCAAATCTTTCTGTTGCCTCTGTTTGTAATCTCCTCCAATTCCACAGCCCTCTGAGGTAGCTTTGCTTCTTTAGTGTAGGGTTGCTAAGCTCTCCTGATTTTAATTGCTGCACCGTGCTTTCAGTTGTTAGGGCGCGAGCTCTGGAATGATGTGACAACCAGTGTGTGCACAATGTTGCTGTGCAAGCAGAACCGTGTTGTTTGAAAGATAAATACAGGCTATTAAATCAGAACCAAGTCTCTAGACAAATAGGGCTTTGGTCTAATGTGCAAAAATAGCATTTGGAGCAGTGCTGGATTGCTACCGTAGCTGATGTGAAATCAGTGCAGCCCTGTGAAACTTTGGATCTAATTGTAATATCTCTTTGCAGATGGGATGGAGGTGGACGTTGCTCCAGTGGAAGCCGGACAGTTTGATGATGCTGATGTTGAGCACTGGTAAGTGCTGATTGAACGGTCTAATCAAGCACAGCATTCTTTGGGTTGTATAATAAAACCTGTTGTGGGAATTTAATGAAAGGCGCTTGAACGAGAATATTCATTGATTAGCTGAAATTTGTAGATCAGTTGGAACATCTTTTCAAAACAAAAACAAGCGGCTGGACCACAAATTTGGACCTTGCTCTATGCTCACGGTGATGGGAGCATCGTGACTAAATGCTTTCTACTTCCTCTCCCAGCAACCACATAATCGTATGGAAGAGACTAAAAAGGGAGAAAGACTTTGAAAATCTCCTGTCTGACATCCTCAAATAAGCAAAACCAATCCCAAAAGTCATGCACGCTTAGTGTTCTCTGTAAGGATACTTGCTTTCAACTTCAGACTGTGCTGGCAGGCTGGAGGGTGGCAAATCTTTAGAAAAGAAGGGAGGGAGAAAATTGGGAATTACAGACCAGTCAACATAGCATCAGTAGTGGGTGAAGTGATGGTGTCTGTTATAAAGGATGTAATAACAGGGCGCTTAATAAAAGAACAGTATAACAAAGTCAGCAGAGATTTATTAAAAGAGAGATGTGATTGTCAAACCTACTTGAGTTGTTTTTGAAGATCTAAAGTAGTACAAATAAATGAAGGAGAGCCAGCGGATGTGTTTTTGGAGCTTCAGAAAGCTTTTGATAAAATCCCACACGAGGTTATTGTGCAAAATCAAAGCAAATGGGGTTTGTGGTAATATACTGGCATGGATTGAGACTTGGTTAGCAAGCTAAAACCAAGTACAAATAAATTGGCTGATTTCAGAGTGGAAGGCTGAGAGTTACCAGGATGGGTACCCTAGAGATCAGTGCTTCGGCCCCAACAATTCAAAATATATATAAAAGATTTTTGAGGAAATAGTATAATGTTCTCTAGTTTGTGATGACACAAAATATAAAGAGGCTTCAAGGCAATTTAAACCAGTTGAGTCAGTGGGCAAATATGAAGTTATCAGTGGCAGAGTTTCTTTTTAAATGGTGATGAATTAGGAAACATTGATGTACGAAGGGAACCTGGTGTCCTTGTACACTCCTTGTGTAAAACAAGCATGCAAGTGCAGAATGCAAGATAGGGCACATTGTATGTTGGTTTTAATTGCAACAGGGTTTGAGTATAGGTGCAAGAAAATCTTACTAGAGCTGTACGGTGCCTTGGTGAGACCACACGTGGAGTATTGTGTGCGGTTTGGGTCCCCTTGCCTAAGGAAATATATACTTGCCATGGAGAGCGTTCAGAGGAGGTTTAGATCCCTGGGGTGGCTGGGAGATTGGGTTGACTAGCTATGCATTCACTGAAGTTCAGTGAGAGAGGATCTCACTTAAAAGTATAACATTTAACAACAGGACTGGACAGATTGGATGCAGGAATGATGTATTCCCCTTGCCGGGGGTCAACCAGGACAGGAGGCCACAGTCTGAGACGAAGATGAGAAATGTCTTCAGAGTATAGTAAACCTGAGGGATTTCCACCACAGAAGGCGGAGATGACTAGGTCACTTAATAAATTTCAAGAAAGAAATCGCTAGATATCACAAAACTAAAGGTATTGACAAGGTTGGAGGAGAGTGGGAGAATGAGATCATGATCATGTTGAATGGCAAAGTGAGCTTGATGGGCCAAATGGCCTGCTTCCATACTGTTTGGATTCTCCAGTTTTCTAGGTGTCCATTGTATTATCATTTTCATAAGGTGTTAGTAAACTATCTCTCAAGTTGACAGTTGAAGAACTTATATTGATTTGTTGCAGTGATGATCTACTTAATACTAATTCGTCTCAACAATACTATCACTGACAGAAACAATTAGCATTGGAAACAGTCCCAAACTTGAACAAACGTGAAGGAACTATGTGTGGTCATGTGTCTGGAAATAAGCCACTAAATTAATCACGTGAGCAGCGATCAAGTCCATCTCATTTCTAAGCAAACTCCTGATTATTATTGATGTCAGGCTCCCTGGCAAATCCTATCCCTAATTGCTGTGGGGAAAATGGTGGTGAGCCATAACTTCAAGCCATTTCAGTCTTTAGATGTAGAGACAGGCACAGGAATGTTAAGGAACGTGTTCCAACATAGTGACTTAATGACAGTGAAGGAATGATGATACACTTTGGAGTCAGGTGGTGTTGCTCAGGCGAACTTGCATCGTGTGGTGGTGTTGTGTAGCTTATGCCCTTGTCCTTCTGAGAACTCTCTGGTCTGGATGTCTTGTTGGCAGTACACACTAAGGTCAGTTGGCTGTAGAGCTGGTTTGCGAATCAGTGATGCCAACTGTATGAATTCATAGAATCGCAACAGTATGAAATCGTGCCATTTGGCCCATCAAGTCCACACCGACCCTCCAATTCCACCCAGCCAACAGCTTCCCCCCCACCCACCCCCAATCCTGTCCCTATAGCTAACCCACATGTCCTGCACATCCCTGGACATGTTGGGCAATTTAGCATAGCTAAGCCTCCTAACCTACACTGTGGAAGGAAACCAGAGCACCCAGACACAGGGAGAACATCCACACAAACAGTCACCTAAGGCTGGAATCCCTCTGTAGTCTGGTAAGACTGTGGTAACTTTACTTTGAATGCTACTGTTACTGAGAATCAGTGGTGCAGAGAGTGGATGTGATACCAATCAAAGAGGCTGCTTTGACCGAGATGGTGTCTTGAGTATGTGGGACCTGTGTGGGGAGTATTCCATCATATTCCTGATTTGTGCCTTGGACAGGCTGAGTCAGTCATTGCAGGATTTCTAGTGTCTGACTTGCCCTTGCATCTGCAGTATTTATATGGCCAGTCCAGTTCAATTTTTGTGTGTGGGGGTGGTGATGTGAAGTTTCTCTCAGTCACAGCCAGTCAATTCTCATCCACATTCTGCACTTTGACAAGAGGGGAGTCTGTGCACATGCAATTAGTAACAGAAATCTGTTTCTGCACTGCTTCTGACTAGAGATGCCAGGTCCCTTATACTGCCCCTTTGCTTGCAGCAGCTAACTCCATGTAAACAAGGGTGGATACTTGCTAGTCCGTGTCTCTGCTAAGTCACTGTGGTAACCCAGTAAATGCTTATGTTTCTTTCAAATTTGTAATGTGTTATCTATCTCAAATCATATTGCAGCTTTGTACATCTCTGACCTGCATTGTCTTCTGTGACCAAAGAGTAAAAGAAGTTCCTGTATGGTACAACTTTCTCTTTGTCTAAAGAGACTCTTTATTTGAAGGCTGCAGGTCATCAGAGCGTCACTTGAATCATGCCAAAGTCAGCACCTCACAGGCAAAGCCTGACTTGATTCCTTTTCTTGTTGCCTTTTTCCTATTTCGGATTGTCCCAAGGCAGACTTAGCTGGGTGAGTGCACGCCAACAAACTGAAGAAGCTTGGCATTATCCAGGACAAAGAACCTGCTTGATTGGCACCAGATCCATCAGCATTCATTCCCTCTTCCACTAATGCTCCGTAGTAGCAGCGTATGCTATCTACAAGATGCACTGCAGAAATTTGCCAAAGATCCTTGACAGCATCTTCCAAACCCACGGCTTCTTTCATATAGATCACCACCACTTGCAAGCTTCTTCCCAACCCACTCACCACACTGCCTTGGAAATATATTGCTCTTCCTTTACTGTTGCTGCATCAAATCCTTGCATTACTCCCTAATAGCATTGTAGGGCTCCCTACAGCACATGAACTGCACAAGTTCAACAAGGCAGGTCACCACTAGGGCAATTAGGGACTGTCATATAAAGGCTGGCCCAGTCAGTGATGCCCACGCGCCTCAAGAGAAAGAGTTAATGACATAGACGTTGAAATTGCAGTGAAAATGTCTTGCTATCCTTGAGTGTAATTAAATCAGTGAGTATATGATTATTGAGAAATCAACTACAACCACAATAGAAAGGAAATTAGGTATTTGAGAAAAGCACAATGTTAATCAAAGAGGGAGAACTGCATTCATCTAGCTGCTCTTCAAAAGCACTGAATCCCTCAGCAATTTATACTTCCTGTAGTTGCTGTTGTGATATAGGAAAGCCAGTAACTGGACAAGCGAAGCAAATATCCGCCAACCGCGGTGATCAGATCCAGCTCTTTTTTGAGACACTGCCATGGATTATTTTTTGTACTCTCTGAACAGGCAGGTTGATACTCAGTCATTCAAAAGTTTTCACCTCTGATGGTACAGTGTTTTCTCTGGGTAGTCACTTGCACTCGATTGTCAGTTTTGATTTCTGGACCCAAGTCTTGGAATGGGACTTGAACAAGCATCCTGTGGCTTCAGGAGCAAGTGTTCGAACTGAACCACAGTTGACACACTTCACAGCCAGGCAACCAAAGGACAATCAGTTCTGAGAGGAAATACATAGTTCTTGCTGTGTATTTTAAGAATTCCCATCCTGCATTCAAACTCCTTTGACCCTGTCACCACCCTCTGCGATTTCTGTGTTCCTCCAATTCAGGATTATTTTCATTGCTTCTACCATCTGAAGCTATGCCTTCAGTTACTTGGGTCTAGAGTTCTGATACTGCTTCTGCAAACCTCCCAATTCTCCACCTCTCATCCATCCTGAATGCCTTTTGGCTCAGTATCCAGTTCTGCTTGATTTGATTCCTGTGTGGCACTTTTGGGATGTTATGCCCAATTAAAGGCACTGTAGAAATGTTGATTGTCTCGATTAGCTGCAGGGATTGGAAGGCAGACAAACGAATACAAAATAGAGTTGAACAACTTGTTCACTCAGTAACTTCCCTGAGGAGATGCTGAGTCTCAGATGTGGTACAGTACCACACGTGTCAGTTCAGTATCTGCACTCTCACCAGTATCTTTTTATTATTCACAGTTGAGGTCTAACAGGCAGTTTTTCTGAGTGTTGTTGCAGTCACATCCAGTGCTGTCTTGTTGAAAGTCAAACGGCTAACTTGGTACAGAATAAAATCTGAACTTTGGACCTTCTGACCTTTACAAATTAGACATTCATTGACTGAATGTGCTGTGTCCTGAGATAAAATCATATGAAAAGCTGGCAGTGAATAAGAATGCAGTCACTTAAACTCATTAAACATTCTTCACCTCTGTCAATAATAAATAATTTTAAAAATCCACTTGCGAAAGAAAGTGAGTCATTGGGTAATCAAGATAAAGTACTTATTCTTGAACTGTGATAAAGGAACGTGGTGCTTGTTCAGTTATTTTAGTATTATATTAGTCTATTCCAGATTGTGTAACCTTATTGCTGTAATGTTGGTATCTGTTTGAGTCTGTCTGAACTGAAATCTCAAAACCAGTTAATCTGGGACAGAGTTCCTTCAAAGTTGGCAGTCTATGGATAAATCCATTGTGACCTCGTTGTTGGAATATGTCTATTAGGAACAAAAATTTTTATATTTTGTTCCCTTTGAAGGGGAAGACCAGGTTCTTGTTTCATTTTTAGAGTATGTTTGAGTTTACTACTGATCGATCTTGAAGCCAGTTTGAATATATGCATTTATAAATGAGGTTTACAACCGTTCGAGTGAAGAGGAAGGGAATGGTGGTCGTGTCCATAATGAAAAGAAACTGGTATCGCCTAGCAACATGAGCCCAGTATAAACTATTTCCACTGAATTCTGGAACTGGTGGCATAGACTGAGAATTAGGGCCAGACCATTCGGAAGAGATGTTAAGAAGCACTTCTACACACACAGGGTGGTAGATGTTTGGTACTCTTCCACAAGCAGCAGTGGATACAGGATAAGTTGTTAATTTTAAGTCTGAGGAAGGTAAATATTCCTTAAGGATTTGGACTAAAAAGGTAGGTATCTGGAGTTAGGCTACAGGCCAGTCATTGAATGGTGGAACCGGCTTGAGGGTGCTGAATGGCCTACTCCTGTTCTTATGAGCCAAAGAAACACAATGTGTGTGTGTGTGTGTATGCCAGAGATTGGAAGCAAGAGTGACTCTAGTAAGAAGCCCTGCCAGGCTACTGAAATTTGAGTTTAGGGAATTGTTTGCTCTGAAGTGAGTTTGTAGTTGGTTTCAGGTGTCTTGGGGAGACATACTAGCTGGGGGGGGAAAAACTGTAATGAATGCACAGAAATTGACCAGAAAGAAACCAGCCTGTGCCAGCCTGAGTAAGAAACGTCTGTGTGAAGATAGCAGCGAATCCTCATTGGGGTGTTGCTGTTGATAAGAATAATCCTCAGATAAGGGATAGTGAAAGGTTGAATTCTTTTCTGGCGTTTGTAACGAAATCTTTCCAATCTTTGGTCTAATATAGTTCATGTTGCTCTGGTTTTTATTTGTTAAAGTACATTGCTAGACTTGTGTGATTGTGTCCAGAAAGTGACCCTCCATTGTGGTTTTTTTTTTAAAAAGTTGGGTTCTATCAAGCCAGATTCCAATCTGACTTGCCCAGTATTGACACATCTGGGATCATAACCTCACTCTGTAATTTCAGACATGATCCCTTAAAAATTACTGCTACATCTCTCTCAACCTACTCTTTGACCAAATTTACCAGTTTGTTTTAGCTATGCCCTCGCACTTGCCATTATTGAAGTTTAAGATACTAGTCTTGGACCCACTCTTCTCTCCCTCAGATTGAATGTAAACTTAAATCATTTTACGATTGCTTTTACCTATGGGTGTCTTTGCTGTGTGGTCATGAATCTTGTCCCACTGGATAATGCTAGGTCTTGTTTTGCCTACTCTCTGGCTCAAGAATATGCTACTGTAAGAAATTTGCAAAAACATTCTATTTCCTCCTTTATGGTCTATCCCACTATGTGCTTACTTTTGGGAGGGCCCTCTCACATACCTTTGTCATTTCTCACAGCTTTCCCAAGCTGCTTCAACATCCTGGTTTCCTCAACTTGGGTATTCCTCCTCAACTTGGGTATTCCTTCTCAACTGTGCTAATCCCATCACTAATTAACAGAGCCAGTTTTTCCTCGTGTTGCATCCTTCCTAATTTCACACAACCCTCAAAATTCAGGTCCCAATCCATGTCAATCTGAATGGCTTAAATCATATGGTACAGGTAATGGCTATTTGTTCCATTCAAAATGCTATTTGTATTCAGATACAGGGCCTTTAGTTTTATCCTTTTTTTAATCTCTAGCCTTATTTGTGGATTTACTCTTAGATTTGTATTCTATTGCTTTTTTTTTAAAGTCACGGGGAGGAGATGGGTGGATGTCGGAATCGCTGGCTGCCAGCGTTTTTATTGCATGTGCTAATTCCCCTCGACATGGTGGTGGTGAACTGCCTTCGTGAACTGATCGTCCTCGTACTGGAGGTCGATCTGTGATGCCCTTGTGATGGCAAATCCAGGATTTTGTCCCAGCAACACTGAAGGAACAGCGATATATTTCCAAGTCAGGATGGTGACTTGTGGGTGGTGGTGTTCCCATGTATCTGCTGCCCTTATCCTTCTAGATGGAAGTGGGTTGTGGGTGTGCAATGTGCTTCTTCAGAAGCGTTGTTGAATTTCTAATTGAGCAGGCTGCTTTGTCCAGGATGCTGTTGAGTTTCTTGAGTTGTTGGAGATTCCCCCATCCAGTCAATTGGGGAGTGCTCCATCACCCTTCCAATTTGTGCCTCTCATCCATCATCATCCATGTTGATACCTTTCCCTCTTGCCTTGTCTCTACTCTTTAATTTTGCACATTTTTCCAAATTTGATTTGTTGCCCCCATAATTTAGTTTAAAATCCTAACCACATTACTAGTTATGCAATTCACAGGAACACCAACCCCAATATGGTTTAAGTGTTGGCCATCCCAATAGCAGAATTATAAAATCCCTACAGTGTGGAAACAAGCCATTTGACCCATCAAGTCCACACCAAACCTCCAAAGATCATCCCACCCCCCACTTCCCTGTCACCCTGCATTTCCCATGGTTAATCCATTTTGCTTACTGGGTCCAGGGATATGTAAGCTATTTAGCATGGTCAGTCCGCCTAAACTGCACACTTTTGGACTGTGGGAGAAAACTAGAGCACCTGAAGGAAACCCACACAGGCATGGGGAGAATGTAAAAATTCTACGTAGTTGTCCAAGCCTGGAACTGAATCCAGGTCTCTGGTGCTGTGAGGTAGCAGTGCTAACCTCCATGAAGCCCGAGTACTTCCCCTGTATTGGTGCTGCTTTCTCCACAAACTGGAACACACTTCAATCGTGATGGAACCTCTATTTAAATGTGTAATCATTTTAATGTGTACTTCTATTTGTATTGTAGACGGGCCTCAATCGAATGGAATATCTAACTTGTGAACTCTGCATCCCATTGTGACGCCGACAGTGGGTCAACCTGAATAACGGAAGCTTAATAATTAACATTTGGAAGAAAACACGAAAAGGACAGCTGCCTAACCTGGTTTATATGTAACAAAACTGTTGTGTGGGGGAGGGGTTCAAACATGTCCTGTATTGACAGCTACCACTTAAATTGCTCAATATAAGTTGGGATGCGATGCTTTGTGTAGTGCTGTCCCCTTATTGTGTACGTCACGTTTTGTGTCAACGAATGTTGCAAGATTATGATGTTAAGTAAAACCTCTTTTGTACTGAGTGGATAACTGATTTCAGCTACTTTGAGTTTCCTATTTGGGGGACCTGGGGGAAGTGCTGATGGTTAGAACTGGATGGCGTCCCAGTAAGTTTCGGGGCATATTTGCTGATTGTATTTTTTTTGCCATGTAACAAGGGCACAATAATATAGTTCAAAAATGTTTTAAAACTAAGATGTTAACCCTGATAGTTGTAATAGCTGGTCAATAATTGCAGACTTTTTTAGGGAATAAATAAATAAATTGCTAAATTTGTACCTCCGCAACTGAAGTTGAATCAAAAGAGAAAATACTTCATTATTACAGTCCATTTCTGGCTTTTGTCACTTCGTATAGGCTGGTGAGCACCAATACAGCACCAGCATTCCTGTCATTCTCGTTGCCAGACCCAACCAGCAATCCAATGGAGGAATGGAGTTGGCTGTAAGTGATTCTGTAGAAAGACAGCGTGAAGTTGCTTGCTTGTTTGTATACACCCGACAGAATCCTCCTAAAGAGAGGGATAATATCCAAAAGCAAGAGAGCTAGAGGACCCCATAAAATTGCCGGCTAGCATTCTGAATTTTCAGTATCTCTTCTAATTCTGGGCACCACAGTGAAGGAAGAATTTTATGGCATTGGAGAGGGTGCAGAGGAGATTTACCAGCATGGTAACGGAGATGAGGGGCTTCAGTCTTGTAGAGAGCATAGAGAAGTTGTTCTCCTGTAGACCAAAGAAGGTTGACCAGAGAGCTATAAAGGATGTGCAAACTTTTGAGCAGTTTTGCTGAGTCAATTAGTTTACCAGCTGGTAACTAAAGATGTTTGAGCAGAGAAAAGCTACTTGGAAAGAGCCAGCACAAACTCAGTGGACCAAAAAGCCACCTGCAGTGCTCTGACTCTATTCAGGTGTTCAAAAAGAAAAGTTCTATTTGTGGCCTGGTAAATATAAATGTACTCTGTTCTTCTCAGCTAATTACGGAGACTAGCACCAAAACAATAGGCCTCCGTTCCAACATAAAATCATTTAGGTTTCCTTAGCACGATCCTTTCTTTTCCACACTAAATGCATGTTGGGATAACCATGCAGCAGCGTCTACATCCAGTATTAATATAAAAGAATTGACTTGTCTAATCATCCCTATAGTCCTGGAATAGCTAATACACACTGTCGTAACACTAGGTGACGAGTAGATACTTGGACAAACTATTGAAGGAAACTTAGAACACACGGTACTGCTTTTAGAAAAAGCCAGCTTCTCTGTCATATGAGAGTGAGGGATTTCTCCTTTTTCACAAGGAGTTGACATGGAACATACCAGAAAGGGGCATGTCTTACACAAGTCTTATACAATGGTGGAGCAGGCTTGAGGGACCGAATGGCCGCCTCATAATTCATGTACTTATATGAAACCAGGTTCAACAGTAGCTTTCAACAGGGATTCACAGAGGAACCTCAGTTATCTGAATGACACAGGTGGGGAGTGTTTTGTTCGGATAATCACACGCTGGGTAATACAATTTAGACAAGCATTGAGACCTTGCAATTTTGTTTGGATAATCCGAAATTCAGATAATTGATGTTCTCCGGTAGATAGGTTTCTAAAAGAGAGGTCCAGAGCTGTAACTGCAATTATGTCTTGCATCACAAGGACAGAATACCCAAAATCTTATTGCAAGTGTTGGGTTTTAAAGAAGCCTTTCAAGTGAGAGTGAATGGGTGATAAGTAGATACCTCTTTCAGAGCTAGTATTGTTATCGTGGGCTGAATTACCCCTTTCTTTGTAGCATAATGTTATGACTAGATCACATTTCTTTATGCAGTCATCTGAACGTAGTCGTTTATTATCATGGCTGACCAGGAGTGGAACCTAACATCTCGGACTTTCTCGAGCTGTCAAGTTCTATTATTACTGGATGGAAAGACTGATGCATAGTCTTTGAGCATTTAATCCCTAGGTTTGGGTTTTTAGTACAAAAGCTTCAATAGGCTTTGGGTAATAGTGTTACATTCTTGCACAAGGTCTCGATGCTGGAATGGCTCCTTTAACTCACTGAGAAGTGAGCACTGACTGCCCTCAGAAGTCACTTCTCATCCTCCCGCTGTCTGGAGAGCTGTCTCATGTTGGTCTTCATCTAGTCAGCAAATGAGCCTGACCTCACTCGGACTCCTAACTGCTCTCTCCATCCAGGCATTACTGAAGTAAAGCTCAACTAATATGATAAACAAACTATTATCCCTTTGTAAATTAGTGGTGGTGAGGATTTTATGGGTTTTCTTTCCCCCCAGGAATTGTTTTGGAAAAAGCTGCACTGAAAGATGATGTGAGCTTAAGTCCCACTTTGGCAGCTTACGTTCAGTTAGTTAAACCTCAAATGGAAGGTGAATTTCTGTAAGGGTGACTATGAAGCTATCCGATCTGGTTTACAGATTTGAAGTAAAGGAAGCAAAATATGACCTGAAGCCATTTTTAGATAAAGTTGGGGTATCTAACACACTGCCTGAGGTGGTGGTAGAGGCAGGTTTAATTGAGGATTTCAAAAGGATATTAGCAGTTATTTGAAAAGTGATATGCAGTGTACTGGGAGAAAGCTATAGAATGGCTTGTTTGAGATGCTCTTCTGGAGAGTTGGCACACAAATAATGGGCTGAATGGCTATCTACTGTGATTTCAAATTCTTTAGGCAAAGAAATCTTTTGTCCTCACCTGAGGTGGTCTACGTGTGACTCGTGACCCACAGTGCTGTTTTTGGCTTTTAACTGCCTTATGAAATAGTGCAGTCACTAAGTCTTAGAATTTCAGACATAGCCCCTGCCTGGTCCTGAAACTACTCCTGTGTGTATCTCATCTCAACAGCCCACTGTGATAAAAGAATCCCATAGATTCACTATCCTGTCTTAAATGTGCACCCTCTTATTCTGACAAGGGGAAAACAATCTTTCAGCATATGACCTAACAAGTCCCCTAAGTATGTTTCAACAAGGCCATCTCTCGTTCTCAAATTTCTGAGTGCAGGCTTAACACACACAACCTCTCCTCATAAGGCAGTTTCCCCCCCCCCCATACCTGCTATCAACCTTGTGGACATTCTCTCGACTGCCTCCAATGCCAGTAGTGTATCTTTGCACAATTAAAGATCCCAAAATTGATCCCAGTATTCCAGGTGTGGATGCTGCAATTTTCTTTCACAAAACCTCCCTATTTTTATGCCCAGTCTGTCTGAGATAAAGGCTGACATTCCATTTTCCTTCCCTATTATGTCTGAACTTGGATGGTAACATTTTGTGACTTATACACAGGAACTCCAAAATCCCCTGTGGTGTAGCTTCCTGCAGTCTTTCTCCAGTTAAATAATATTCAGCTCTTCTATTCTTCCTGCTAAAAGTGTATGAATTTTAAATTTAGATTTAGGTGTTATTGTCATGTACTCAAGTATGGGGTACAAGAGTACAGTGAAAAGTCTACAACGTCACCACAAACAGTGCTATCTTAGGTAGAGACTACCTCAACAACAATCTTCGTTATAGTGTAGAAAAATAAATAAATAAAAGGTTCACTACAGTTTTAAGTGTAAAAGTAGAAAGGTAAAGAAATAATGTTTAAAATATCAAACCTTGAGTCCTTTCCTAAGCCATGGGCCTCAGACACTCTGAGCTTGCCTTTCCCCATGAGGGGTGTGGTTGCATTGGAGACAACTCAGAGGAGATTCACTAGATTGATTCCAGAGATAAGGTGTTTGTCTAATGAAGAGAGATCGGGCAGCTACACGAGAGGAGTTGTAATTGAGGCATATAAGATGTAAAAGGGGATTGACAAAGTAGACATGTAGAGGATGTTTCTTCGTGTGGGGCCATCTGGAATGAGAGGTCATCGTTTTAAGAGAAGGGATAGCAGATTTAAAACAGGGGAGAGAAGAAATTACTCTGCGGGGTGGGAGTGAATGCTGGGAAACTGAATAAATTTAAGGAGGAGATAGATTTCTCGAATAATAGGATGAAAGGTTATAGGGAGTGGGCAGGATGAGATCAGCCATGATGGTAATAACGGACAGAGCAGGCTGGAGGGGCTGAATGGCCAATTCCTATTCCCTGTTCTTGTGTAATCATTCTTACATATATTAGGAAGGTTTCCTCTATGTCCAGCTACAATACACACACAGCCATTCAAATTGTGTCTAAAAGCAGAACTCCAACTATAGTGATTGTAATTAGGTCAGCCAGGTGGACCTTGTACAGTATGAGTTCCCTGATTGGGTCTATTTGTCTGGTCGAATCAGGGAGGAGAAAGTGAGGACTGCAGATGCTGGAGATTTTGCTGCCTGACTTGCTGCGCTTTTCCAGCAACACATTTTCAGCTCGAATCAGGGAGCCCTGGCTGACAGATAAAGACAGGAGTGTCAGATGTCCTGCTCACTCTGAGGGAGCTGGATCAGTGTCAAGTACTATGCACATATAAATAAAGGGTAACTTGGTGATGGGTTACCAGCGTCTGGCGTTATTTCACAAACCACAAACCAACATTAATACCTAATTCTGACACAAAGAACAGTACAGCACAGGAACAGACCCTTCAGCCCACCAAGCACTAAGCTTAAAACCATTTGCCTTTACATGGTCTGTATCCTTCTAGTCCCTGCCTATTCATACATCTGTCAAGATGCTTCTTAAGGGTTGCTACTGTATCCACCTACATCTCCTCAGGCAGTGCATTCCAGGCATTTACCATCCTCTGTGTAAAAAAGGTGCTCTCACATCTCTTTTAAATTTTCCCCTATATCCCCCAGTAATTGACATTTCTGTTCTGGGAAGATGACTCTGACTATCCATTCTATCTATGCATCTCATCATTTAGTAAACTTCGATCAGGTTGCCTCCTCACTTTCAAAATTCAAGTGAAAACAAACCAAGTTTGTCCAATCTCTCCTCATAACCAAGAGTCTCCAAACCAGACGATATCCTGGTAAAACTTTCTTTAACCTCTCCAAAGTCTCCACATTCTTCTGGTCGTGTGATAGCCAGAACATAATCTTCAAAATGTGGCCTTCAGTTCTATACAGCTGCAATATCACTTCCCAATTTTTATACCCTACTCCCCATTGACCACATTATCCACATGTCGCCACTTTCAGGGAACTATGGACCTATAGGTCTAGATCCTTCTGTATGTTAATGCTTCTAGTAGTTCTGCCATTCACTGATATTTTCCTTCTGTATTAGACTTTCCAAAATAACCTTGCATTTGTCCAGACTAAATTCTATCTGCCATTTCTCCGCCCAAGCCTCCAGCCTATATATATATCCTCCTATATCCTTTGACAATCTTCCTCACTATCCACAGCTCCCCAACCAATGTGTCATGTGCAAACATACTGATCAGGCCATGTGCATTCTCCATCCAAATCATTTACGTATGTTACAAACCACAGGGGTCCCAGAATTAATCCCTGTGGACCACTAGTCACAGACCTCCTGTCTGAAAAATACCCTTCCACCACTACCCTCTGTCTTCTGTGACCAAGCCAGTTCTGTATCCACTTATCAGCTCACCGAGGATCCTATGTGATTTCACCTTTTGTATCAGCCTGCCATGAAGGACTTTGTCAACGGTCCTGCTAAAGTCTATAAAGACAACGAGGTAAAAACAATAACTGCAGATGCTGGAAACCAAATACTGGATTAGTGGTGCTGGAAGAGCACAGCAGTTCAGGCAGCATCCAACGAGCATTGAAATCGACGTTCCTGATGAAGGGCTTTTGCCCGAAACGTCGATTTCGCTGCTCGTTGGATGCTGCCTGAACTGCTGTGCACTTCCAGCACCACTAATCCAGTATTCTATAAAGACAAAATCTACTGCCCTGTCCACATCAATGCTCTTTGTCACTGCCTCAAAAAACTCAATCAAGTTTGTGAGGCATGACCTCCCTGCATAGGGTCATGCTGCCTGTAGATATAAGTCCATATTTTTGCAAATGTGAGTAAATCCTGTACCTAAGAATCTTCTCCAATAATTTCCCTATCACTAACATAAATCTCATCGGCTGTATTTTTCCATATTATCCCTGTTGCCCTTATTAAACAAAGGAACGACATTGGCTATTCTCCAGTCCTCTGGGACCTCAACTGTGATTAAAAAGGATACAAAGATTTTGTACACGGCTCCAGCAATTTCCTCCCTCATCTCCCACATATTCTGGGATAGATCCTATCTGGTCCTGCCTTGATCTTTTCAAAACATCCAACACCTTTTTTATATCGACATACCCTAGAATATCAACAGACCCCTCTCTAGACTCACCATTCACTTTGTCCTTCTCCTTTGTGAATACTGATGCAACATATTTGTTAAAGACCTCACCCACTTCCACTGGCTCCACATAAATTCCCTCCTTTGTCCTTGCATGGACCTACCCTTTCCCTAGCTAGCCTTTTGCTCCTTGTATATGTATAAAAAGCCTTGGGATTTTCTTTAATCCTATTTGCCTAGTACATTTCATGGCCCCTTTTAGCCCTTCTAACTCATTATTGAAGTTCTTTCCTGCTTACTTTATAATCCTCAAGGACTCTGTTCAGTTTCTAATGATTTGGAGGTGCCAGTGTTGGACTGGATTGTACAAAGTTAAAAATGACACAACACCAGGTTATAGTCCAACAGGTTTATTTGGAAGCACTAGTTTTCAGAGCGCTGCTCCTTCATCAGTTAGTTTGGAGTATACCATCGCAAGACATAGACTTTTTAGCAAAAGTTTACAGTGTGATGCAACTGAAATTATATGTTGAAAAAGACCTGGATTGTTTAAGTCTCTCATCTTTTAGAATGACCATGTTGGTTTCAGTGTCTTTCACACACTCCTACAGACCCATACACTCACACAGACCCTCTCATATGCTCACACACACACACGCATCAACACACACCCACACACGCACCTTCTCACAGACTTATACTGCTTTACACTCACACTCACACTCACATTTACACATACACACATTCTCACAGACATTCATAACTCATATCCCCGTTCCCACGCGCGCACACATATAAGTTTGTGGGGTAAATTTGTATTTGCAGAATTACATTTTATTTTGCTCAAAAACTGCATGAATCCATGTAAGATTCCATAAATCCCTTTTTTAGAAATAGAATCAGTTTGAACATTGTGGAAGGTGATATTAAAGGAACTTGGATTGTTGATGCTGGGCATCTAACAAATGATGGATACTACAGTCACATTGGTGGAGGGAGTGAATGTTTCAGCTGGGGGAGTTTTGTAATAAGGCAGCATCCAAGGAGCAGTAAAATCCTGAACTGCTGTGCTCTTCCAGCACCACTAATCCAGAATCTGGTTTCCAGCATCTGCAGTCTTTTTTTTTAACCGAGTTTTGTAATAAGTTGAGTTATAGGGAGAGGGACTTCTTTCACTGGAGTGTAGGAGCTTATGGGGTGACCTGACCGAGGTTTATAAAATAATGAGGGGGGGGTATAGATAAGGTGAGTGGCAGGTAACCTTTCCCTAGCGTGAGGTATTTCAAGACTGGGGATATTTTAAGGTGAGAAGAAAAAGAATTTGAAAGACAGAGAAGCAATTTTTTTTACACAGAGAGTGGTTCATGTGTGGAATGAACTTCCAGAAAAGGTGGTGAATGCAGTTACAGTCACAACATGTAAACGATATTTGGATAAGTACATGAATAGGAAATATTTGTAGAGATATAGGCCAAGCATAGGGAGGTGGAACTATCCATAGAATCCCTAGTGTGGAAACAGGCCATTCGGCCCACCAACTCCACATTGATCCTCCAATGGGCATTCCACCCAGACTGACCCCATCCCATAAACCTGCATTTCCCACAGCTGATCCACCACACCTTAACATCCCCAGATACTATGGGGCAGTTTAACATGACCAGTCCACCTAACCTGCACATCATTGAACTGTGGGAGGAAATTAGGGCAACCGGAGAGACCCACACAGACATGGAGAGAATGTGCAAACTCCACCCGAGGCTGGAATCAAACCAGGTCCATGGCGCTGTGAGGCAGCAGTGCTAACCACTGAGCCACCATGCTGACTAGCTTAGTTTGGGATTATGTTTGGCATGCACAAGGGGTCTGTTTCCGTGCTGTATGACTATAATATTCCAGATGTTGGCACGATATTCGATAGACTATCATGCCATATTTTCTAAGATATATACTAAGAAGTACAACATTATCAGAGGCACCACCTTATGGACAAGGTTTCTTTGTTTGAAGAGATTAAAGGGTAGCCACATTAGATTCCATTACATTTTTTGAGTGGAACTTGATAAAAGTAGTGCTGCCAAGGATTTCAGCTCCTGTGTAATTGTGGAGTGTCATCAACATCCCAGGCTGATCATCCTAATGGCTTTCTGTATTTGTATGTTGTAAATATTGCTTATATTATCCAGTCAGATTCTTATCAAACTGAAATCCTGTTATTATAAGTGCTAAAACACAGCACATTATGTACATTAGCAGTTCGGTTTGTCTTGCTGTAAAACACAAGGTGGAATTGTCAGTTTACACTTATGTAAGTCCTGCAAAGGCAGAATTCTATTTTTGCTTACTTATTTCTTTCAGTAATTCATTTCATGCTCTTAAAAAGGAATTTATTGAGTCATAGAATCATAATGCGCGAAAACAGACTCTTCAGTTCAACTTGTCCATGCCGACCAAGTTTCCCAAACTAAACTCGTCCCATTTGCCTGCATTTGCACCATATGTCTCCAAACCTTTCCTACTCGTGTACCTGTCCAAATGTGTTTTAAATGTTGTAATTGTACCTGCATCTACCACTTCCTCTAGTACTTCATTCCATGTACAAACTACCCTCTGTGTGAAAAAGTTGCCCCTCAGGTCCATTTTAAACCCTTCTCCTCTCACTTTAAAAATACGCCCATTAGTTTTGAATTCCCCAACCCTAAGGAAAAGACATTTGCTATTCACCTTATCTATATCCCTCATGATCTTATAAACTTCTATAAGGTCACCCCTCAACCTCCTACACTCCAAAGAAAACAATCCCAGCCTATCCAACCTCTCCTTATAATGCAAACCCTCCATTCCCGGCAACATCCTGGTAAATCTTTTTTGAACCTCTCCAATTTAATAATATCCTTCCAATAGCAGGTGACTAGAACCGTACACCGTACTCCAAATGTGACCTCAACAACATCCTGTACAACCTCAGAATGACATCCCAACTCCTATATTCAGTGGTCTGAGCAATGAAGGCAAGCGTACTAAGTGCCTTCTTAACTACCCAGTCTGCTTATAACACAAATTTCAAAGAATATGTGCCTGACCCCTTGGTCTCTCTGTTCGACAACACAACCCAGGGCCCTACCAATAACTGTAGAGGTCTGAGTACCAATCCCTGTGGAACACTAACTAGTCACAATCTTCCATTTTGAAAAGCATGCTTTCATGTCTTCTATGACTAAGCCAGTTCTAGATCCACCTTACCAGCTTACCCCTGATACCATGTGACTTCAACTTTTGTATCAGTCTGCCATGAGGGGCCTTGGCAAAGGCTTTGCGGAAGTCCATGTTGACAACATTAACTGCTCTTCCCTCATCAACCATCTTTTTCACCTCCTCAAAAAACTCAGTCAAGTTAGTGAGGCACGACCTCCCCCACACAAAACCACACTGTCTACCACTAATAAGTCCATTTGCTTTGAAATGCATATAGATCTTGTCTCTTGAGACTCTTTTCCAATAATTTCCCCACCGCACGCATGAGATCCACAGGCCTGTGATTTCCAGGATTATCCCTGTTATCCTTCTTAGACAATGGGACAACATTGCCTCTTCTCCAGTCCTCTGGGACTTCTATGGCCAAAGAGGAAACAAAGGTGTCTGTCAATGCTCCAGCAATTTGTTCACCTTGCCTCCCTCAAAATTCTGGGATAGATTCCATCAGGACCTGGAGATTTATCTACCTTAATACTTTGTAAGACGCACACCACCTCTTCCTTTTTAATATCAACTTGGCTTAGAAATTCGACACTCCCTTCCCTGAGATCATCCTCCACCAATTCCTTCCTTTTTGGTGAGCACTGTCACAAAGAGTAGTGAGAGTGGTAATAAAGCATACAGAATTCTTGGTTTCGTTAATAGGGGTAAAGAGTACAAGACCAGGAAGGTTATGCTGAACTTATGTCGGAAACTGGTTAGACCTAGGATGGACTATTGTCTCCAATTCTGGGCACCACAGTTTAGGAAGGACGTGAATGTATGGGTGTGTAAATTAGCTAGAAGAGAATTGTTCCAGGGATGAGAGGCTTCATTTATGTGGAAAGATTGGAGAAGTTGCGACTGTTTTCCTTGGAGGAGGAGGCCTGATATACGTTCTCAAAATCATATGGGATCTGGACAGAGTAGATAGGGAGAAAGTATTCCCACTTGGAAGAGGAGCAAGAATCACAGGGCATAGATTTTAATGTTTTGAAAAAGAAGCAAATACAGGGTGAGAAGCAAATACAGGGTGAGAAGCAAATACAGGGTGAGAAGCAAATACAGGGTGAGAAAAAATCTGTTTCGCAGTGAGTGGTTTGGGTCTGGAATGCACTGCCATTGTGTGGTGAAGGCAGGCTCAGTTGAAGCTTTTCAGAGGGCATTAGAACAACATGCAGCATTACAGAGAGGAAGAGAACGGCAATAATTCAAAACGCTCAGGGAACTGACACTGATGTGATTGGCTGAACAGCTTCCTTCTGCATCATTACAAACAATGACAGGGATAAGGGGTTCCTTTTTTCAAGTTGGCAACTGGTAACCGGTGGAATTCTACAGGGATTAGTGCTGGGACTGCAAATGTTCACAATATATTAGACTTGGAGGAAGAAAATAAATGCACTGCAGTCAAATTTGCACACAATGCAAAAATAGGTAGAAAGGCAAGTCGTGAGAGAAATACCCTGTACACAGTTTACACAGAAATATTGATATAAGTGGGGAGAAAGTTTCAAATGGAGTATAATGTGGGAAAATGTGAAGTTGTTCATTTTGGAAGGGAGAACAGAAGAGTATAATTTAAATGGAGAAAAACTGCACAAAGCTGCAACATAAAGGAACTTGGGATATTTCTGCACGAAACACAGAAAGCTAGCACACGGGATGATCAAGAAGGCTAATGCAATGTTGGCCCTTATTTCAAGGGGTTTGGAGTATAAACTTAGGGAAGTCTTGCTGCAACTGTACAAGGTGTTGGTGAGACCACATCTAGGCGTTCTGGTCTTCTTATTTAAGTAAAGGTATTATTTAATTGGAGTAAGTTCACTGGAATGATCCCCAGCACAAAGCGTTGTCTTATGAGCAAAGTCTAAACGGGTCCAACTCCGCTTGCTGGAGTTTAGAAGAATGAGAGGTGATCTCATTGAAACATCCAGGATTCTTAAGGGAATTCACAGGGTAAATTCTCAGAGGATATTTCCACTCATGTAAGAGTCTAGGACCAGAGGGCATAGTCTCAGAATAAAGGGGTATCAATTTAAGACTGAGATGAGGAGGAATTTCTTCTCAAATATGTTTGAGTTTTTAGAACTCCTTGCCACAGTGAGCTGTGGGGGGCAGAGTCCTTCTGTACAATTAAGACAGAGATTGATAGATCCTTGATCAGCAGGGGAATCAAGAGCTATGGAGAAAATATGGAGCTCTGCTTGAGTGGGTGTGGCTATAGGGTGGGTAGTGATGTCACTAAAGGAAGTGATGCTCACAAAGGGGGCGGAGGTAGTGCTTAAAGCTGTGTTAATGGGAGCGGAAAAAGTGGACATCAGGAATGCTGGTCAGCCATGTTCTATTGAATGGTGGAGCAGGCTCAAGGGGTCGACACCTGTTCCTATTTCTTCTGGTCTTTTCTGTGTTCTGCAGTGATGCTCTTCATTGACCAAAACCAATGTGTGTTAGCAATTCAGAGTTAGATTCATTCTGCCAGTGACCTGGATGTGCTTGATGCTGTCTAGCCCAGATTTCAACAAGGAGAAAGTGAGGATAGTCAACAAACATAAGACATAGGAGCAGCAATAGGCCATTCAGCCCATCAAGTCTGCTCCATTAATCGATGAGTTCACAAGGTCAAGGCAAACAATGTTGGTGGTGATGAATTCTATTTTGGACACCCAATCCTTTGATTTTAATCTACCTTGTTTAACAAGGTGGGTTTGGGTCAGAATTCTGTTCTGAAGTCAGTAGGATATAGTGAGCAGGCAGCAAAATAGGTTTCTGACCCAAAGCCTTTCAATTCCTCCTTATTCATCAGTGTGGTTTGGTTAAATTCAGGGCTAAGAGTGTGGTGCTGGAAAAGGCAGCAGATGGGGAGCAGGAGAATTGACATTTCGGGCATAAGCCCTTCATCAGGAATGAGGCTTGTGGGTTGGGGCTGAGAGATAAATGGGAGGGGGTGGGGTTGGGGAAAGGTAGCTGGGAAAGGGATCGGTGGATGAAGGTGAGGGAGAAGATGATAGGTCTGAGGGGGCAGTGATGGACAGGTCCGGAGAGCGGTGCCAAGTTGGAGGCTTGGGACTGGGATAGTGTGGGGGGAGGGGAAATGAGGAAGCTGTTGAAATCCATATTTGTCCTGTGTGGTTGCAGGGTCCCACGGCAGAATATGAGGCGTTCCTCCCCCAGGCATCAGGTGGTAATGGTTCAGCAGTGGAGAAGGCCCAAGACCTGCATGTCCTTGACGGTGTGGGAGGGGGAGTTGAAGTGTTCAGCCACGGGGCGGTGGGGTTGGTGGGTGCGGGTGTCCCAGAGATGTTCTCTGAAATGATCCGCAAGAAGGTGTCCTGTCTCCCTGATGTAGAGGATACCACACCGGGCGCAACGGATACAGTAGATGATTTTGGCAAAGGTGGTGATGGCGGAAGAAACAGAGACAGTTGCTTGAGTGGGTGTGGCTATAGGGTCAGTAGTGATGTCACCAAAGGAAGTGATGCTCACAAAGGGGGCGGAGGTAGTGCTTAAGGCTGTGTTAATGGGAGCAGAAGTGGTGTCATGGACGGCAAGGGCAGTGTTACTGTTGGGTACTCGGCAAGTGACCTCACTGGCGGTGGAAGTGACTGCCACAGTGGCAGCTGCGAGGGCGGAAGTGCCGTTCAAGTAGGTATTATCTGTTACTGCCCCCACCTCGAACTCCAGACCCGCTCCAGGACCCCTAGCTCCCATTCCTGCCGTGTCTTCACCAATCCCCCAGACCTCCCCTTCACTGAGGATGAACGTTTAGTCCTCAGTAAAGGCCTCACCTTCATCCCTCTACGCTCCCAGATTAATGAGTTTGAACATTTCTTCCGCCACCACTACCCCTGTGCCTACTTTTTTCACCAAGACACCCGCCCTTCCACTGAGGACCTCTTCTCTCACCTCCAACAAAGCCCATCTACCTGGACGCCCTGTGCTGGCCTGTTAACCGCCCTCAATCTCTTCATTTCTAACTGCCGCCGTGACATCGACTGCCTCAACCTGTTCACCCCCTCACTCACTCCAACCTCTCGCCCTCACAACGCACAGCCCTCCACTCCCTTGGCTCCAATCCTAACCTCATCATCAAACCCACAGACATGGGGGGGGGGGGGGGGGGGGGTGCAATAGTCATTTGGCGCACCAACCTCTACTCTGCTGAAGCCAGGTGCCAACTCAGACACCTCCTCCTACTGCCCCCTTGATCACGATCTCACCTCCGATCACCAAACCAACATCTCCCAGACCATCCACAACCTCATCACCTCTGGGGATCTCCCATTCACAGCCTCCAACTTCATTGTCTGTGAATCCTGCACTGTCCAATTCTACCTCCTGCCGAAGATTCACAAACCTGACTTCCCTGGTTGACCCATTGTCTCAGCCTGCACCTGTCCAACTGAACTCATCTCTTCCTACCTCGACACCTTCCTGTCCCCCTTAGTCCAGGCACTCCCTACCTACGTTTGTGACACCACCCATGTCCTTCACCTCCTTCAAGATTTTCATTACCCTCGCCCCCAACACCTCATCTTCACCAAGGACATCCAATCCCTGTATACATCTATCTACCATGATGAAGGTCTCCAAGCCCTCTATTTCTTCCTCTCACGCCGTCCCAACTTCCGCACTTATACCGGCACCACCCCTCACCTGTTTCTCTGTTACATCGATGACTGTATCGGCACCGCCTTGTGCTCCCATGAGGAGGTTGAACAGTTCATCAACTTTACCAACATTTTTCACTCCAACCTCAAATTCACCTGGACCGTCTTGGTAACCTCCCTTCCCTTCCTGGACCTCTCCATCACCATCTCCAGTGACAGACATGTACTCCAAGCCCACTAACTTCCACAGCTACCTAGACCACACCTCCTCCCATCTTACCTCCTGTAAAAATGCCATCCTTTATTCCAAATTCCGCTGCCTCCGCTGCATCTGTTCCCAGGATGACCAATTCCACCTCAAAGTCCCAGATGGCCTCCTTCTTCCACGATCGCAACTTCCCACGTGGTTGACAATGCCCTCCGCATATCTCCTCCACTTCACACTGCACCACCCTTGAACCCCATCCCTCCCAATACAACAAGGACAGAACCCCCTGGTTCACCTTCCACCCACCAACTCCTGCATAGAATGCATCATCCTCTGGCACTTCTGCCACCTCCAAATGGACCCCACCACCAGAAATATATTTCCCTCCCCACCCCTATCAACGTTCCAAAAAGACCATTCCCTCCTCGACTCCCACGTCAGATCCACATACCCTCCCCCACCCCCCCCCACCAGCCCACACCCCACCCCACCAGCCCACACCCCACTCCTGGAACCTTTCCCTGCCACTGCAGGAAGTGCAAAACCTGTATCCACACCACTCCCCTCACCTCCTTCCAAGGCCCCAAGGGATCCTTCCACATCCGTCAGAAATTCACCTGTACCTCTCCCAATGTCATCTACTGCATCCATTGCGGTCTCCTCTACACTGGGAAGACAGGACGCCTTCTTGTGGATCATTTCAGAGAACATCTCTGGGACACCCGCACCCACCAACCCCATCGCCCCGTGGCTGAACACTTCAACTCTCACTCCTACTCCATCAAGGACATGCAGGTCTTGGGCCTTCTCCACTGCCGAACCATTACCACCTGATGCCTGGGGGAGGAACGCCTCATATTCTGCCTTGGGACCCTGCAACCACACAGGACAAATATGGATTTCAACAGCTTCCTCATTTCCCCTCTCCCCACATTATCCCAGTCCCAAGCCTCCAACTTGGCACCGCTCTCTGGACCTGTCCATCACTGCCCCCTCAGACCTATCATCTTCTCCCTCACCTTCATCCACTGATCCCTTTCCCAGCTACCTTTCCCCAACCCCACCCCCTCCCATTTATCTCTCAGCCCCAACCTACAAGCCTCATTCCTGATGAAGGGCTTATGCCCGAAATGTCAATTCTCCTGCTCCCCATCTGCTGCCTTTTCCAGCACCACACTCTTAGCCCTGAATTTAACCAAACCACACTGATGAATAAGGAGGAATTGAAAGGCTTTGGGTCAGAAACCTATTTTGCTGCCTGCTCACTATATCCTACTGACTTCAGAACAGAATTCTGACCCAAACCCACCTTGTTAAACAAGGTAGATTAAAATCAAAGGATTGGGTGTCCAAAATAGAATTCATCACCACCAACATTGTTTGCCTTGACCTCATTAACTCATTGATTAATTGAGCAGACTTGATGGGCTGAATGGCCTATTGCTGCTCCTATGTCTTATGTTTGTTGAATATCTGAACCCCAGAACAGTGCCAGGTAAGGGGCACTGTTGAAAAAACCTCATTGTCTAGATTGTCAGTTTGCTCACTGAGCTGGTAGGTTTGTTCTCAGACATTTCATCACCATGCTAGGTGACATCATCAGTGAGCCTCCATTGAAGAACTTCATTGTCCTCTAGACATAAGTATTGCCAAGCTCAATAGTGGGGTCATGACATTTGGTCAATAAACTGTTAACTAAGAACAGGCCACCATTTTACCAGGCACAAATACTGCCCTCACCCATAACCTGAGAAACAATTTTACAAATTACTCAGAAATAATGGGCAAAGTAGATTAAGTCAATCATAATGATTTATTTTTACTTATACATCAACATTTCTTCACAATTTCAAGGAATGTTTAATAATCAGAATGTGCTGCGTAAATTGTAGATCAGAAGCTGAAAGGCAGCTTGGCCAAATTAGACTAATACCTCACAATGCCATCCTGTTCTTGTTCACAGCACCTTTCCAAATAGAAAATGTCACTGTTCACCAAGAGCTCTTGCAGCTAACAGATCTTCATATTGCTACCTGAGAAATGATTTTCTGCCGCTTTCTCCCCCCATGCCCCCCCCCCCCAACCCAATCTCCAAAGGGTGCTGACTCAGGCTGATCTCCAGTTCTCTGAGCACCGAGAGATATCCCACACATTGTTCAAGTGATCATCCTGCGTGTACAAGCCTAGACAGTGAGTGTTGACAAAGCCGAGCCCAGCTATGTTTCCTCACTACTGCCATACACGTATCCTTGGAGTGGGATCATCACATAATAGAGGGTGTGAGTTTGTCTTGTCTTTGTGGCTCAGGGATCCAGTTACCCAAGTGGCTCAGCACAGAGCTGCAGATTTCCTGTTCTGTGGAGTCCAGTGTGAGACAGGGGAACTGTGTGCCTGCTGTGACATTGCAGGGTGCTTTATGGTTCACAATCCTAATTGGAGAATAAACTTCTGGATGTGAGCTCAGATTGTCCTTGCATGTAATCAGCTGATGAAAAACATTCAGGTTCTTCAGAAGTTACGTAACTCAAAAAAGGGACCCTGGGTCTTTTGAGATGCTGGTGATCATTGTACAAACTTTTTATTACCTTGCCCTAATATTCATTGTTAAAAGCTCTTCATTTGAAGGATGAATTCACTCAGATATCAAAGCATCAACCGAGCTGGTAAGTGCCACAGATGCTTCAATGTTAGTGATGCCAGCAATTTTATTACTGTGTACTCGATGGCCACAAGTTTTGTTTGTCACACCCTCCTTTATTTTGATTCATGCCCCTGTAGGACAAGGAGTGGCCTGAAGGCTTGTGAATGGATCTACTCGTAATTTTCTGTCAGTATAACTCTAAAGTTATCCACTAAGATGGTACGTTCCCTCGCAAACTTGGAACACCACCACATGCAATGGGATTCCACCACCATCACTCCCCCCTCTCCCAACTCCAGGTCAGACAACTTCCAGACTTGGAATTCTATCAGCATTCATTCACTGTCACGACATTAAAATCCAAGATAACCTTCCCCACTAGCATACCCAATCAGTTCCTAACACTGAGTTATTGGGATTGACGTCCATACAATCTGCAGCAAATCACTTGCTCGTTTTCTTTCTCACACATTCTGAGAACTTCATTAAACTTCATTAAATGGTTTTTCTTCAGGGCAGGGGTGGGGGGGGGGGGGGGGGGGAGAGGGGGGGGGGAAGGTTGGGGGGTGGGTGGGGTGATGCTGTTTGAGTTGTGCCCACTTGTGAAATACTGGTGTCTGAATAAAAGCAATGGCTTCACTTTTTACATTAAGATGTAAATTCTTCTTCAGTTGCTATTAGTTTGATTTGTGTCACCTCCAGCATCAGACCTTACAGGGAGGAACTCAACCAACACTCAGATAATCAATAAAAAGTATTTAAAATTTGTCCTCGGCTGCTTCTAAATTATTGCTTTTGCTTTCTTCCCCCCCCACCCCCCCCAAAAAAAGGAGTAATGGCTGGAATGCTCACTCCTAAAATTGAGGTGACACTAAATTGATTAACAATGCTTGTTATGGTCCCTTGTCGTTTGAAACTAAAAAAAATGAAACAACTTCCTTTCCCTCCAAGGTCTTCAGAAGGTGATAAGGTCCATGGTTCAATTGTACGACTCCAGTGCAGCAAGGATACTGCTTCAGGATCTCTTCTCCTTAGTCTCCCCTGTTGTTGATCTCGTATCAGCATCATCTACAGATTTCCTCTCAAACAACAAGACAGCAGTCATTGCACCTGGAGGAATAGGGAAGGGACAAAACAGGAGGAAATGAGACAAGAGCACACAACCTTCATGTCCAAAGATTGTGAAATGTAGCAGGACAGATGGATAAATTGGTTAAGGCAGCATACGGGAGACAGTCACTTATCAGGTGCAGCGTACGTAGGGAGCTCACACTTGCACACTAATGAATAAACATTAGTGAGGTCACAGCCAGAGTATTGTGTACAGTTCTGGTCACCACATTACAAGAACAATATGACTGCATGACAGAGGGTACACACAGGAGATTGATGTTGCCAGGAATTGAGAATTTTAGTACTGAGGAAAGATTGGGTCAATTGCTGGTGAAAGTGAGGACTGCAGATGGAGATTAGAGGGTATGGTGCTGGAAAAGCACAGCAGGTCAGGCAGCATCCAAGGAGCAGGAAAATCAACATTTTGGGCAAAAGCCCTTCATCAGGAATGAGGCTGGGAGCCTCAAGGGTGGAGAGATATCTTTGTACACCCAGTGCAACTCTGGCATCTCCAAATCACAAAAAATATTTAGTTATGCATTGAAGGGCAGTCACCTCCAGGGTTACAAACAAGGTTGAAAATTGGGATTAGACTGGATAGTGTTATGTCTGGTACAGATACAATGGATAAAATTACTTCCTGCAGTGCTGCAATTTTACCAATTATTAACCTGTGAAAATTCAGTCCCTAATCAGTGATCGCCAACATTTTCAAAGCACAAAGTCACTTTCTAAATTTAAAGTCTCAGGATTTACTTCAATGAAAAGATAAAATAAACAGTCCGTCTATTTTTAATGAATGCTATAAAGTCAAGGATATATCATTACATATTTCGTCCTCTAGTCAGCTGTAAGTCAGTGTGACTTCTGTGACAGCACATTAGCTTGCCATTTCCTTGAAGTCAGAATTGTCATCTTCAGACCAAGATTCTGTTCGTCTTGCTACTGTGGAAACACTAAAGGGTATTTCTGGAATGCTGTTATTATTTACTTGCTCTTAAAGTTGTTGAATAAAGAATCAGTAGCAGCACTCATTGCTTCTTTAATTACTTTGCCACCTGTGAACACTTTGTTTTGCCAGAGTGTTTGTAGTGCTGTAAACTTGTAAACTCATTTCTTTATTTTTGTATCTCTGCAACTAAGATTCTTTAACTAGGTAGTTTGTCCCTAAGATAGTGTCGTGTGTGGAGCTTTTGTACACTTTTCATTGTACTCCTGCACCCTGTACTTGAATACATATGACAATAAAATCTAAATCTTAAACAAATCTCAACCTAAATAAAAATGGCAATTGCAAAATGATACTTCAGTGCAGGTCCTATCTTTGGCTACTGACTATTAAGCTTTCAAAACAGCCTTAGTTTGTCACCTTTGTATGAAGCATGCTGATTGAGGGAATGCTATCCTCAAATTTACTGTAAATTGTTGTGTGGTGTCATCCCAAATTCCCCATTTTACTAAACAATGTACTTTGGGACAAGCAAATGTTATCTCGCATAGCCATAAACAGAAGTTAATTTTATCATTCACACGAAAGCTGTATATTTTCAGTTTTGTTTTAGATGGCCCGGGTTCATTACTCATCATTTTCGCTAGCCAGGGATAAATGTTTTAGTTAAAATAAACACCAAGCCACTTGCCTACAAACTGAGAACACATCTTCAGCTAGAAATGTGCAGTGTGTGAGATAAACAACCAAATGTAAAGGCTTTCTTTTAAACCATGTTTAATAGCATGTTCACACTGACTGGGCATGGCATACTTTACCAGTGGGCTGCTTTGGTTAAACTGAAATAAATGATATTTAATTAGTTTAACAATAATACCAACACTAAAGATTGTTGTATCTGTAAGTGCAATGTGAACTAACCTTAAAATCACTAATTCTTGTCAATTCTGCACTTGCAACAACTCAAGTGATGTTTGAAATGAGGGTATGGAGGCTGTTTCAAATTTGTAACCTGTCACATTGGCAGTAGTTGGCAGATACAACAAACTGGCCACACAATGAAACGATTTGAAAGGTTTCAGTTCAGTCATGCAGCTGTGTGTCAGCTCAAAAATAAAATGAGGCAAAGGACAGAGACTGAGATCAACGGTTATAAACTCCACATATGAATGGAACCAGGGTTGGAGACCACCATCTGAACTGTTCAAACAACAGATGCTGGGTCATCAAAGTGGTTCATTGTATAGCCTCCACACCTCTAAGCCAGGGGTTTATGCATTGAACTTCCACTCCATGGTCTTGAGTACGAGACCTAGGCTAACACCTGCAGTGCAGTACTAAGCAAATGATGCACTATTGAAGGTGCTGTCCAACTTTATCACTGAACCAATGATAATCTTCTGCTGATAGCCAGGAAGAGAATTCCTGGAAACTGAGGTGACAATAATGAAGGGGTGGCGACATACTCCTAACTCATGGAAACTGAGCTCACAGTGTGACTGGGGAAGTCAGCGTTGTTGAAGTAACCCGAGTTAGTTGCTGAAGTGAATCCTGCAGTTCTGGAGGAACATTAAACAGATGTTATTTTATCATTTAACAACTAAATTTAACAATTTCAATCTCTTCCATCAAACCTAAACTGGTTAGATATAAAGACCACAGCATGAATGCTGGGAATATTCTCTGCTGTTGATGAACACACATTAATACCCAAATGGCAAATAATGTTCCATCCCAGACTCAACTTGTAGAGGTTGGATGAGTTAGGAGGTATCACCTCTTACACGTTATTCAGTCTCAGGCATGCTTCGAAATGCATTGCGCTGATATAGATGGCTTTTTCACATTTTGGCTGCTCCTAGCTCCTAGTGATGGTGGTACCATGGAAGGTGATGGGGAGTCACCCAGCATATTTCCTTATATAACCTGTGTCACTTGTCAACCCCAGCCTGAAGGTTATCTAGCTCCTGTTGGAAACTGGCACAAGTTGGTTGCGAATAGAGGTGAATATGCCAGTGAACAGTCCATTTTTGAATTTCTGATGTAGGAAAGCTCATGCATGCAAGATGATTCATCGCTGCTATGTCATGGGCCAGTGATGCTTTAAGACTGTTGTGATTAACATTCAGTAGCTGTGACTGTCATGTTCAGGTATGACTTGAGCCATTGGAAGGGTTTCCCCTTGAACCTGATGATCAGGATTCCTTGGTACCTTACCAAGTATAATCTTGTCTCAATGTTGGAGGCAGCCACTCCTCTGGCATCAGCTCACATCCTTGTCTTGATTAAGGCTGCAGTAAGAGTGCAGTGATTCTGGCTGGGCCTGAATGAAGCAATAGTGAGGCTATTGGGGTTAGTACACACTTGTGGAGCAGTGGGACTTGAACCTGGGCTTCCTGGCTCAGAGGTAGGGACACTACCACGAGACCTCCATCTGTTGGTGAATTGAAGTATTGATCACCACAGTAATTACTGAAAGAAAGTTGATAAGGTGGCAAGTGCCTCGGAGAGGTGAGATGGCAATCTGCCACACAGATGGATAGATGTCAGCATTACTAAACGCCATTCAAGGTCATTCTATCATACGACAGGTGGGTAGGTTGCCAATTTCCCATTTGTAGACACATAATTAAGGATTGATTCAGTTATCATGGCTGATTTGGTTCCATTTTCTTCTTTCTAATTCTAGGGCAACCGAACAATCCCCAACAGACCAATTCAGACCTCCAGTCCAAAATCCCCACTTCCCCAATACATCGATCATCTTCCTTCCTTGCACCCCACACCTTTTTGACTACATTTCTGATCCCCATTCACAGGGTCACAAAAGACGGTCAATAAATGCCAACGGTGTCATCTGCACCCACATCTTACAAAGTTTTTTACTTTAGAAAAAGTTCTTGGGGTGCCTTGTTTCTACATTAAACATATGTTATTTTATCATTTAACAACTGAATTTAACAATTCCAATCTCCTCCCATCAAACTCAATAATACCGTTGTCGTATCTTTAAGCACAGGAGTGAAAAAATACAAGAAATAGGTTCACATTTCCTTCACACGTTTTGAAGTTATCCAACAATCAAAACCCACACAGCCCAGTCCAAAAACAACCCAGTGAAAATACAACTGTTCCCTTCCCCACACAAGATGAAGATAGTGTTAAACCTCAACAGGACATTGATAGGCCGGTAAATGGGCAGATGTGTGACAAGTGAAATAGAAGAGAGACATGTGAAATGATACAAGGAGATACAACCTAAAATGAAGTGCACGACTTTAAAGGAGGTGTAGAAACAATGTGCCCTGGGGTTATATGAACATAAATCATTGAAGGTACAACAATTCACAAAGCATTAGGATCCCAGGCTTTATCATTTGTGGTATAGAGTACAAAAGGAAGGCTGTTATGATGACCTGTATTAATCACTGTTTGGCCTCAAATGGAGCATGGGCAGCTTGTGAAAACATTGAATGAGAGAGAGGAGACAGAGACAGACAGTGAGACAGAAACAAAGAGAAAGGCACTGAACTGATTTAGATGAACAGCTCCAGGGATGAGGAATTGCAATTGATAGAACGGAAAGTTTGGTATTGGAATTTTCCTGGGAAAGGAGAAGGTTGAGAGGAGATTTGACAGTGGTGTGCAAATGAAGGGGCCAGGAAACTCAGATAGGGAGAAACTGTTCCCAATGGGAGAGGGCACATATGTAAGATGCATGGCAAAAGCAGCAATGGGGATAAAGGTTTTCATGTAGCAAGTGGTGAAGGATCTGGAATGTACTGTCCTAGTGCGTGGTGGAGAGAGATTCAACTGAGAATTCCAGAAGGAAACTGGATAATTAACTGGACAGAAAATATTTGAAGCTCTACAGGAAAAAGCAAAAGGGTGACACTGGACAAGGGCTGTTGCAGAGAGTCAGCATTATAAAACAGGCCGAGCGGCCTCTTTCTGTGCCATCACTATTCTTTGATTCATGTCTCCTTACCCATCAAGGGTCCAAGCCAGTAAACGAAACAGTATTCCGGATACGTGTTTCCTTCGCAGTTGAAAGTGATAGAGTAAGCCAGAGCTGGGTTAAACACAGCACCCGTCAGGTCTCCAGCTGTACAACGCAAAAAGAGGGAAATCAGGTTATCCAAAATCATTGAGTGTATAGTGACAATTTCACTGGACAAGTAATGCAGAGGTCTGGACTAATAACTCTGAGGTGCAATGCTGGCTGAGAATGACAATTTAGTTTATTAAATAAACATAGAAAGAAGGCTTCATAAAACTACCCGACCATCATAAAAACCTGTTTAATCCACTGATGTCCTTTAGGAAGAAAGTCAATCATGCTTACCTGGTTTGGACTTTTTGCAACCACAAAAAGTAAATGCCTCTGATGGCCCTTTGAGATGACCTTATAAGTTATTTGGCCTTAAAGGAAGAGACTTGCATTCTCACAGACAATTAGGGATGGGTAATAAATATCAGCAGTGCTCAGTCTGCGAACGAAGAAAGAAAACTCTCCAGAACACAAAAACCATTCAGAACAGAAAAAGGCCATTAGGGACAAAAACAAAAGGTCCAACCATTTTTAGAACACCCAACACATTAATCCTCAATCTCTTCTGCCTCCAGAAACACATCAAATGTATCAAACTTGATGAGGGAGGCTATGATGCAGTGGTAATGTCACTGGATTAATAAAATAGAGGCCCAGGTCTGGGGACACACATTCAAATCTCACTTGGACCTGGAAATGAAGGCTGTCTCAATGATGGCGACCATGAAACTATCAATGGTCATTAAAACCTCACGTGCTTCACTAATGTCCCTTTAGTGAAAGATATTTACTGTCTATACCTGGCCTAGCTACATGCAACACCAGACCCACTGAAATAGAGTTTAGTATTAACTGACCTCTGAAATGGTCAAGTATTCAGTTCGGGATGGGCAATAAATGATTTTGCTGCTCATTGGATGCTGCCTGAACTGCTGTGCTCTTCCAGCACCACTAATCCAGAATTTGGTTTCCAGCATCTGCAGTTATTGTTTTTACCCCAATAAATGTTGACCCACAACCCATCAAAAAATAATTTTAAAATAATTATCTTGTCTGCCTTACTAGTTCTTTCTGGTAATTTATTCCAAAATACAAGAAAGATAGTGACAGAAGGAAGTACATAGCAATCGTTCTCAACTACAAATGACCCAAAACACTTCACAGTATTTTTGAGCAGAGAATTTCATGATACAGGAAAATGTATCAGCCTAGTAGCATCCTGCAAAAATCCTACAAACAGTAACATGATGACTACCCGATAAGTCTATTTTGTTTTTTGTTATGTCAGTTCAGAAATAAATATTTGCTAGAACATCAGATACCACCTGTGTTCTTCAAATAATGCTAGGTCTTTTGAAAAAGTTTGAGCATCAGTTTAATGTCTCATCTGAAAGGTGACACTTGTGGAGGGGCTAGGGGATCCTTTTTCCTGCATTCACTGGTGGAACATTGGATGTGGACACGACTGGCTGGGTCAGCGTTTATTAACCATTCCAAGTTACACTTGAGGTGGTGGTAGTGAGCTTCCTTCTTGAACTGCTATACTCGTTATGTTATAGGCAGGCCCATAATGCTGTTCGAGAGGAAGTTCAAGAATTTATCCCAGATCAATAATATATTTTCAAGTCAGGATGGTGAGTGGCTTGGGGAGAACTCGGAAGGGTATTCCTCTGTATCTGCTGCCCTTGCCCTTCTAGATGGAAATAGCTGTACATTTAGAAAGTGCTGTCTAAGGATTTTTGGTGAATCATTGCAGTGTATCTTGTAGATGGTATGCATTGTTGCTACTGAATGCTGGTGGTACATGTTTGTGCATGTGGTGCCAATCAAGTGAGCTGCTTTGCTCTGAGTGGTGTAAAGCTTCTTGAGTTGTACTCAGCCAGGCAAGTGGGGAGTATTCCATCACACTCTTGACTTGTGCCTTGTAGATGGAGGACAGGCTTTGGGGGGTGAGGAGGTGAATTATTCGTTGCAGCATCCCTAACCTCTGACTTGCTCGTGTGATACTATTTATATGGCTATTCCAGTTCAGTTTCTTGTCAAAGGTAACTCCTGGGGTGTTGACAGTGGGGGATTCAGTGATGGTAATACCATTGCATGTCAAGGAATGATGGCAAGATTATCGTTGTTATCTTTGCCTGGCATTTGCATGGTGTGCATATTACTTACTACTTTTTAGCTCAACCCTGGATATTATTCAGGGCTTGCCACATATGGACATGGGCTGCTTTGATACCTGTGTTACAAATGATGCTGAATATTGTGCAGTCTTTGCAGAACATCCCTACTTCAGAGAGAAACTGCAAATGCTGGAGATCAAGAGTTGAAATGTGTGATGCTGGAAAAGCATAATAGGTCAGGCATTGCTGAGACTCAAGGAGTCACTGACTGCTGCAAATCCTGGTGGTGGTGGTGATCGGGCGGGGGCAGAGGATGCTGGCAGCTGAACAAATTGTGAAGCCCATGTTGTAGAATACCTTGCCAACACTCTCATACAAAGAGCAACTCCTCCATATAAGATGGGAAGAAAATGTGCAGGTATAAGATACAAATCTGCACTTTTCCAATCCTGCCGTGTGAATCAGCTTCTCACTAATCTAAGGATGATGGCAACACAGACAGGCAGGTATACAGAAGCTTGGTTAAATAAGCACAGGATGTTGCAGTACAAAGGAATTGTAGGATAACACTTAGGGACAACAAGCCCTTTAAAATCCAAACCAATTGGTTTTTGATGGATTGGACGCTCTGCCTCTCAGCACCAATACAACAGTGCACCCTCTATCTAACAAACTCTCTCAGTGATTAATCACAGCAAGTAGGGATGAACTCCCCTGCCACCCCTCCATGGTACAGCTGCTACACCAGTTTGCAAAAATCAAATGTTTTTTAGATGGCACAAGTAGGGCTTTGGAGCCAAAACCAAAAAGGTACAGCCGGCACTTTCAAAACGTCAATAACAAAGAAATACTCATCGTGGTTTCCCTGCCAAACATGATGCTGACCAACGTAGCTTCAAGTTGGATTCCTCTGCACAAGTTCTCTACTCAGTGTTGTTATGGACGAGGCCAGACTCCCTCAAAACATTTCAAGAAGGGAGCCCAAAGCCTAAAGTTTCCAGTTGTTTTGTGCAGGTGTAAGTGTATATTCCAGGAATGATACAGCTGGTCAAAACCCCTCAGTTTTAAACCCCTCAAATTTATTCAGAGAACCGAACAAAACAAACAAAAAAGAACAGAATACAGAATAATACTATTCAAAAACCCAACTTAACGATGCTGTTCTAAATGCCTGCAACAGTCCCCATAAACACCCCCTTGGCAAAGAGATAAAATCAGACACAGGTTCTTACAGGAGAGAGATGTCAGATTCAGCATGGAACATCTTCCATCTCACTGTTTCTTTCATATTCCCAGCTAACAACTGACCAGCAGCTCTGAGCAGCTCCAAAAGCTTGCGGTTTCAAATAAACCTGTGGGACTATAACCTGGTGTCGTGTGATTTTTGAGTATAATGATTGGCATTGACTAGTTTGGTTATGCTGTATACTCTCCATAATTCTGATTGCCGGACATAACAAGAGCCAAACCCCACATTATTCTTCAGAACCTTCACTGTGCTCGAAATACTATTGCAACAATGTCTAGCAAACAGAGCGGCCACAAATCGAGGGACTCCGGGATTCCTGAGAGGATCTAGGTCAGCAGCCACACTCTTCATGTATACAAATGGTCTGGCTGTTCTAATGAACGCTGACAGCTCTGCACTGAATCAGTTCATTTTGATTTGAAGTGTACGAAGCAGGATTCAGGTAAGACAAAAAAAAACACTGGCCCCTTCTGCCCTTGCAGAAGGGCAGAATGCAACTCTACTTTTTGAAGAGGAAGGATGCCTTCCCAACTGTCCTCAGGAAAGTTTATCATCTGGCTAACATCACATAAAGAAATTATCGGCTCATTATCACATCAAAGTTTGTGGGAGCTTGCTGTGTCCCTATTTGTTTCCCCCACTAACACGGACTTCAATTAGAAGATGTTAATTGACTGTGAAAGAGATTTGAGATGTATGAAATAATGAAAGACACCAGATAAATGTCAAATCTACTTTCCTTTAAGAATTATGTTTCCATCAATCTTTCAAAATATATTCCATTCCATCAACCTTCAATACATAACCACTAGTTTCGCAGGCGAAAGCAGTTGTGTGTGCATGCATGTGGAACCTGTAACATTCACATCAGAATATTTGTTCAAACAGCCAGTGGGTGCATTAGTTCAGTTGGCTGGATGGTTGGTGTGTAATACAGAGTCATGCCAACAATGTGAGTTCAGTTCCAGCACTGGCTGAGGTTACCATGAAGGACTCACTTTCTCAATTTCTCCCCTGTGCCGAGGCATAGTGACTCTCAAATTAAAGTACCAAATTTATCTCTCTTTCTCTAATGCAAGAACAGCCAGGACTATGGCAATTTTATCTTTTCCTTTATAGGTGTTCAAATCTTCAGGGTGGAGGTTGAATTACAAGTCTGGTTGGGAATGATTAGATTAGCAACTGATCATTCTATAAACTAGACTTTAATCTTTCAACATTGCATACCTTTAACCTCGTACAGTAATAGATACTGTTAACCAATGCATTTCCCCCAATTACTTAACTTAGATTTACAAGAGCAACTTTTATTTGAAAGAGCTGCAAATGATACTTTATAACAAAGAAATAATTTTTACAGCAATTATCTTTAGCTTCACAAACTGTAATTTTCTCTTTTACAAATGCACGTTTTCTAACTACTTTTTTGAGCATTGATAGTATAAATTTTATTAATAATTACATTTTGCACTAAAGGTTACAGAACCAATGCAGATAGATGGAATTGAGATACAAATGGCAGAACATTCTTGAAAGGCTGAATGGCCTTTTGTTTTATTTCTGTGATCCTCCAAGCTTTATGAGAAGGTTATCTCATGCCACCTCTCTCAGATTTTAGAAACATTACTGCACCTCCTCCAGCTCAGAAATCTTTGCATCAGCTCAGGAAGTGCTGGGAGGGTATTCAACAATTCTCTGCTCCAACACCCAAGTCCTTACACCTCAGGCAAACATTATTGCCAGGTGCTGGGAACATTGTCTGGCATTCTTGAAGCCAAACAAAGGTCAGCTCACTCCCTGGCCCTTTGATTTTACCCAGCAGGCAGCCAAGACGCACACATCAATAAGGTACTGGCCATGTGATTCGCGGGGCTGTGTTGGGACCATTGACCTCAGCCAAAGCTGATGAGCTGGGGCGATCCTACATTCAATCAATGTATCCCTCAGGAAATGAGGGGACCAGACAACGAAGACTGCCATTTTGGTACAGTAACAAGGGAGCACTGCAGAGTCTGTGATGGCACCTTTCAGGTTAAACTTTAAACCAAGCTGCTGGTACCAGAAGGATATAAAGGACGCCAATATTTTGAAGGGCAGTAGGGCGTTCACACCACGGAAATATGAAGAAATGACCACCTTTAACTAGAGAGAAAATCTCACCATTGCTCCTTGACATTCAATAGTATTATTGTCACTGAATTCCCCATTGTCAACATGCTTTTTCTTGAGGTGGTGTGGGATTTGTGTGCTATTGACCAGAAACTGAACTGGACCAGCGATATGAATACAGTGAACACAAGAGCAGGTCAGAGACTCAAAATCCTGGCGGGACGAACTTGCCTCTTGACTGCCAAAATCCTGCTCTTCATCTACAAGGTACAAGTCAGGAATGTGATGGAACATTCCCCACTTGCCTGGATAAGTGGAGGCCTAAAAACACTCAAGCAGCTTCACAGTATCAAAGACAAAGCAGCCGCTTCATTGGCACCTCATCCACCAATATACACTACCTCCACCACTGAACCTCGGGAACATTGCAGATGCACTCCAGAAGTTCACCAAAAATTCCTCAGATAGCAACTTCCAAACCCAAAACCACTACTACCACCATCACAAAGGACAGAAGCTCTTGACTTATGGAACACCACCACCTTAAAGCCCTCCTCCATTCTTACTTGGAAATTTATTGCAAATCAGAGTGTGTTATGGGGTCAGAATTCTGTAATTCCCTCTCTAAAGGCATTGTGGGTACCGTTATACCCCAAGAACTGCAGTGGTTCAAGAAGGCAGTTCACCACAACCTCCTTCAGAGCAATGAAGAACGGACAATAAATGCTAGCAACACCCACATGCCCATGAACAAATTTAAAAATTCCTTCAATGAAGATCAAAAAACAGATTATCTGGCTATTTGCAAATTACTGGTTGGTGGAGCTTGCTGAGGACAGAATTGTGTTTCATACTTGACAACAATGTCAACTCTCAGGTCACTGTAGAGATCACTTTTTCTCAACCTCTTCTTTCACCTGAGGCAGGGTACCCCTCCTGAGAGAGACGCCCCATGGTTGCCTGAAACTGCGGTGATTTTACTTTTCACCCCAAACGTATGTTATTGGCTCCAAAGTGCAATCCAAATAAGATACGACGGGCTGAATGCCTTCCCATGCTCCGTAACAATTCTGCGATTTAAAAGCACTTTCTTTATTGAATGGGTCCGGTTCTGAAATGCCCTCCAAATGTGACTGGCTCACCAGTTGTTGGCTAAAATAGCTGCACCCACTGGGGGCAAATCACTGATGGAGGTGACAACAGCAGACCATGCCAGCAATGCCCATTTCCTGAGGAACATGAATAGGAGTAGCCATCCCTCGAACCTGGTCAGCGACACAACACAATCAACTTCACTTTCCTGCCCGCTTTCCATAAACCTTTAACCCGTTAACTAATTAAAAATCCATCTATCTCCTACTTAAAACCACCGCACTCTGGCGTACTGAATTCCACCGATTCACGACTCTTTGAGAGGCACAGATGCAAGGAGAAATAAAACTAACAGTGATGGTGTTGGGAAGACATTGATCAGTTATGCGACGTGTGTGTTTCTTACTGGACCCACCTGCATACACGAAGAACGTGATCAATGTAGCCACCATATGGATCTTGTGCCTCTGGTTCAGCAAGTGAAACCTGAAGAGTGCAGCCCTCAGAATGAAGGCACAGGTGAACTCAGCGACCAGCCCGTTTCCAGCAGTGGTGTTCAGCGCTGAGGTACACTTGTACTGGTGCTGGTGGTGATACCAGTGCAGGTCCGACATTTCCAGGGCCCACACCAACTCCACCAGCCTGCGAGCCACCGAGGCTGCAGTGAGCTGTGCCAACAACTTGGCAGCTGTTATCTGCCCATTGCTCTGTCCATACAGGTAGCGCTCCAGGCAGCTCACCGGGTTGCAGGTGGCACAGCCAAAGGTGCTGACGTGGACCAGGGTGACAAGGTAGGTGAGGGCGAGACCCAGGGTCGAACCCAGCAGCCCTGAGCTCCCCAGGAGCCGCAGTTCGTGTGTGCAGATGCACAGCTGCAGGGTGGAGAACAGCTCCACTGCCACTTCGAGGTTAGGGGGCTCGGCCCCCGGGATGCGGCTCAGCCTCCCCTTTGCGCGCCCCCACCGAGGCCACAGCAGCTGCCTCGCTATGTGGCGCAGCACCTCGCACACAGTCACGGTGCCAGCCAGGACACTGAATGAAACCAGGACATTCTCCATCACCTGCCCGCTGCCAGACTTCCCTGATGGATGGGCTGGCACACTGTTTTGGGGGTGGGCTCACTGTGGGGAGAGCGTGGGCTGCAGGATCGGGTTGGGTGGGGGCGTTAGCAAGGCAGGCCTCAATTCAGTCTTGTGGGCAAACAAGATGGAAAGAACTGGCAGCAAACTGGGAGGATAAGGGTGAGCAGGAGAGATGTGTGTGGAAGAGTAGGGAATGTCTTAGCTAAGGGTTAGCAGCAACAGGGTGGAGTCTCCTGGGGTGGGGGGAATGGGGAATAGAAGAGAGACAGTAAATGATGAGTCTGGGGTGAGTATATGTAGAGGTAGTGAGTCTGTGATGATGGGGTTGAGTCTATGGAGGAGTTCTCGGAGAGGGTGAGTGTGTGGGGGGGTCTCCAAGGGGTTCTTGTTCAGATGGAACTCTGTGGAGGCACAGGTCTCTGTGGGCAGAGTCTGAGCAGGGGCGGGGGGAGAGGGGAAGTCTGTGCAGGGGTCTATGCAGGGAAGAGTCTGTGAGGGGAGATTGTGTGGGGGGTGTGTCAGCGTGGTGGGGGGGAGAAGAGACTGCGTGGGGGGGAGAAGAGACTGCGTGGGGGGGGGGAAGAAGAGACTGCGTGGGGGGGAGAAGAGACTGCGTGGGGGGGGGAAGAGACTGCGTGGGGGGGGGAAGAGACTGCGTGGGGGGGGGAAGAGACTGCGTGGGGGGGGGAAGAGACTGCGTGGGGGGGGGAAGAGACTGCGTGGGGGGGGTGTCGGTGTGGGGGGTGGGGGTGTCGGTGTGGGGGGTGGGGGTGTCTGCGGGGGGGGGTGGGAGTGTCTGTGGGTGGTGGAGTTGGGGGAGTCTCTGGGAATTTCTGTGTGGGGTGGGGGGGGGTGTGCAGGGGTGCCTGTGTGTGGGGGGAATGTCTGTGCGTGTGGGGGGTGTCTGTGAGTGGGGGGTGGGGGTGTCTGTGAGTGGGGGGTGGGGGTGTCTGAGAGTGGGGGGTGGGGGTGTCTGAGAGTGGGGGGGTCTGTGTGTGGGGGTTGGGGTGTCTGTGTGTGGGGGGTGGGGGATGTCTGTGTGTGGGGGGTGTCTGCGTGTGGGGTGGGGGGTGTCTGTGTGTGGAGTGTCTGTGTGTGGGGTGGGGGTGTCTGTGTTTGGGGTGGGGGGTGTCTGTGCGTCTGGGGTGGGGGGTGTGTGTGTCTGTGGTGGGGTGTGTGTGTGTTTGTGTGGTGTCTGTGGGATGGGGGGGTGTCTGTGTCTGGGGTGGGGGGTGTCTGTGGGTGGGGGTGTCTGTGGGTGGGGGGTGTCTGTGGGTGGGGGGGGGTGTCTGTGGGGGGTGTCTGTGTGTGGGGGGTGTCTGTGGGTGGGGGTGTCTGTGGGTGGGGGTGTCTGTGTCTGGGGTGGGGGGTGTCTGTGTGTGTGGGGGGGTGTCTGTGGGTGGGGGTGTCTGTGTCTGGGGTGGGGGGGTGTCTGTGGGTGGGGGGGGTGTCTGTGTCTGGGGTGGGGGGTGTCTGTGGGTGGGGGGGGTGTCTGTGTGTGTGTGTGTGGGGGGGGGGTGTCTGTGTCTGGGGTGGGGGGGTGTCTGTGTGTGAGGGGGGGGGGGGGGGTGTCTGTGAGAGACCTGCCTGTAGGAGCTGGTCCTGGAGGCTCCGGTCTCCCGCTGCCTGTCCCCCTCAGCTCGGAGCTGCTCAATACCGGCCTTGGGTCGCGGTTCTGCCGCAACACTCCGCTCCGTCTCCCTCCGCCGCTGTCACTGAGCTCGGGCCGGAGCGAGGGGGGGGGGGGGAACCGCAGCATCGCCAGCGACACGTGGAGAGGGGGGCGGGGCTCCGGGGAGATGGGCGGGGCTCCGGGGAGATGGGCGGGGCTCCAAGGCACATGGGGGCGGGGCCTTGCTGGGGAACACAGTAACTGAGGTGTAAGTGGGGACTGCAGATGCTGGAGATCAGAGCTGAAAATGTGTTGCTGGAAAAGTGCAGCAGGTCAGGCAGCATCAAAGGAGCAGGAGAATCGACATTTAGGGCATCAGCCCTTCTTCAGGAATCATTCAGGAATGATGGTGCATCCTCCTCATTCCTGAAGAAGGGCCTCATGCCCGAAATGTCGATTCTCCTGCTCCTTTGATGCTGCCTGACCTGCTGCACTTTTCCAGCAACACATTTTCAACACAGTAGCTGATATTGGTAAGAGGTTGGTCACAGAGTCAAGGGTTTGGGAGCAGGGGCTGGGGATGACAACTACTTGAGAGGGTGAAAAGCAGTGGGCAGAGGACAAAACACTCCTGGGGTAAATGGAATGGTCTTGGATCGTGGGCCAATCCTTGGAGAGGGTGGAATGGGAGTGGTCAAACCCCGAGGGGCAATCAAATGGGTTTGGATAGTGGTCGAACCTCGGTAGGTGGGGGTGGTGGTGGAATACGAGTGGTCAAACCCCTATGGGTGTGAAATGGGTTTGGGTAGTGGGCAAATCCCTGTGGAGGGTGGGAGAGAAAATCGGAGTGCTTCATCTCCTAAGTAGGATGGAGTGGGTTTGGATAGTGGCTAAGTGCTGTTGAATATAGAACAATACAGCGCACTACAGGCCCTTTGGCCCTCTGTGTTGCGCCAATCCAAGCCCACCTAACCTACACTAGCCCACTATCCTCCATATGCCTATCCAATGCCCGTTTAAATGCCCATAAAGAGGGAGACTCCACCACTGCTACTGGCAGGGCATTCCATGATGTCACGACTCGCTGAGTAAAGAACCTACCCCTAACATCTGTCCTATACCTACCACCCCTTAATTTAAAGCTGTGCCCCCTCGTAATAGCTGACTCCATAAGTGGAAAATGGTTCTCATGGTCGACCCTATCGAAACCCCTAATCATCTTGTACACCTCTATCAAGTCACTCCTAAACCTTCTTTTCTCCAATGAAAACAGCCCCAAGTGCCTCAGCCTTTCCTGATACGATCTTCCTACCATACCAGGCAACATCCTGGTAAACCTCCTCTGCACCCGTTCCAGTGCCTCCGCATCCTTCCTATAGTATGGCGACCAAAACTGCACACAATACTCCAGATGCGGCCACAACAGAGTCTTATACAACTGCAACATGACCTCAGGACTCCGGAACTCAATTCCTCTACCAATAAAAGCCAGTACGCCATATGCCTTCTTCACTGCACTATTTACCTGGGTGGCAACATTCAGAGATCGCACTATTTACCTGGTGGCAACTTTCAGAGATATAACCTTCAAATTACTAGCAGTAAAACTCTCAGAATGACATGTAATGTAAATGTAATTATCAAAGAAGACTAGCATTTTTTAAAACTAATTTTTATGGGTATTGTTGGCTGGCCAACATTTATTGCCTGTCCCTAGTTGCCCTTGAGAAGGTGGTGGTGAGCTGCCTTCTTGTTTCCTTGAGACCTTGTAGCAGATGGTACAACTGAATGGCTTGTTGGGCCATTTCAGAGGGCAAGTGAGAGTCAACCACATTGCCGTGGGTCTGGAGTCACATGTAGGCCATACCAGGTAAGCACGGTAGATTTTCTTCCCTGAAGGACATTAGTGAACCAGATGGGCTTTCCTGACAATTAACAATAGTTTCGTGGTCATCATTACACCCTTAATTCCAGAATTTTTTTATTGAATTTAAATTCCACCATCTGCTGTGGTGGAATTTGAACCTGGGTCCCCAAAACATTATCTGGGTCTCCGGATTAATAAAACCAGCAATAAACCTGCTAGGCCATCACCAGATGTCACGACTCGCTGAGTAAAGAATCTACCCAGACAATGAGCATATCTTTGAAATGGAGTAATTATTGTATGGTAAGAAAAGGCTAATTTAAGGGAAAGAAGCTCCCATGAACAGCAATGAGATATTGGCATGGTAATGGTCCAGATCTTACAATGGGAAGGTGGTCATTGCAGCAGTGTAGACTGGAATGTCAGTACAGTTCAGGTGACCCAATGCAGCTGACCCACATGGAATTGCCCTGGAAATTGAAACCTCCAATGTGCAAATTCTGATGTTTGGAAACCTCCAAAAAAAAAGTCCCAACTGTGAGTTAGGATTGGAGACTTGGGGGTCTCTTCCTGAATTCACAGGCAAGGCAGAGATTGTGGAAGGATTTGTGATAAGCTGGAGAGAGGCTGGATAAGCTTGGGTTATTTTCTTTGCAACAGAGAAGGCTAAGAGGGGACCTGACTGAGGTGTATTAGATTATGAGGGTATGACCATGACAGAGAGGAAGCAGCTGTGCCATTAGTTGAAAGGTCAAAAACAATTTTAAGTGAAAAGTAGAAGAATTAGGGGGATTTGAGGAAAATATCTCTCACCTAGAGGGTGGTGGGTGTCTGGAATGCTCTGCCTGATGGGTAGTTGAGGTGAAAAACCTCACAACCTTTATAAAGTACTTGGATGAGCTCTTGAAATGTAATAACATAAATGGGTATGGGCAAATGCTGAAAAGTGGGATTAATAGATTTGCCTTGTATTCTGATGAAGAGTCACTAGATCTGAAGTGTTAACTGTGATTTCTCCCCACAGATACTGCCAAATCTGAGCTTTTCCAGCAATTTCTATTTTAGTTTGTATGTGTGTGTTAACAGATTTACAGGGCAACCTTGATTATCCGAACGACACAGGCAGGGAGTATCTTGTTCACATAATCTAATGTTCGGATAATCGAGTGTTTGGATAACATAGTTTACCCAAGCATCCGGACCTTGAGATCTTGTTTGGATAATCTGAAATTGGGATAATCAATGTCCGAGGTTGTACTGTACAGTAGCTTTTTTGTTGGTGCAGACTTGATAGCATTATCTTGAGAGTTTGGAATATGAAATCTTATGACATCAGGTCAAACATGAATGAGCAAACCTCCTGCTAATTAGCTCGTGCTACCCTCCCTTGGCTGATGAATCAGTACTTCTCTGTGTTGAGCAGGAGGTTCAGTGTCCATTATCAAGAGTAGCTCAGTAACATCACCACCAATCAATCATTTATTACTCATTTCTAATTGCTCAGTGGGCAGTTAAGAGTCAACCACATTTCTGTGGGTCTGGAGTCACATGCAGGCGTATCCAGGTAAGGATGGCAGATTTTCTTCCTTAAAGGACATCTGTAATGTCAGAAGGACAGATGGGGTTTTATGACAATTGACAGTGTTTAGAAGATTGACATTACCCTGGATTACTAGTCCAGTGTCATAGCTGCTAGACAGAGCTGCAGCAGGTGGTGTGAGAACCAACAAGAGAGAAAAACATATTTGACCTCATCCTTATCACTCTGCCTTCTAAGGATGCATTTCCTTGTGGAAACGAAGTCCCATCTTCATATTGACATTGTGTTTTGTGGTACTGTCACCATGTGAAATGGGATGGACTTGATACAGATGTAGCTCTCAATCTGGGCATCCATGAGGCACTGCGGGCCATTAGAAGCAGTTAAATTGTACTCCAACATAATTCAATTGTGATTTTTTATTTATTATTGTCACGTATACCGAGGTACAGTGAAAAGTTTTGTTTTGCATGCAGTAAAGGCACATCATACCATACAGGGTGCTTTAGGGTAATAGAACAAAGCTGCAGTGAGGCATACAAAGATTGAGAGATCAGCATTAAATTTGAAATTTGACAGATCCATTCAGAATTGGGAAAAAAGCTATTTTTGAATCTGATAGTACGTGTGTTTAAACTTTTGTATCTTCTGCCTAGTGGAAGAGGTTAGAAGAGATTATAAACAGGGTGAGAGAGGTCTTTGATTATGTTAGCTGCCTTCCTGAAATAGTGAGAAGTACAGATGGAATCCCTGGATGGAAAGTTGGCTTGCATGACGGACTGGGCTGTGTTCATGACTCTCTGTATTTTCTTACAGTCCTGGGCAAAGCAGTTGCTATACCAAGCCATGATGCATCCCGAGAGAATACTTCCTATGGTGCAACGACAAAAATTGGTAAGAGTCTTTACAGACATGCTGAATCTCCTTACCTCCAGAGAAAGTCAAGGTGTTGTGTGCTTTCTTGACCATTGCATCAATGTGGCGGACCAGGACAGATTGTTGGTGATCAACACTCCTTGAACTTGACGCTCATGACCATCTCTACCTCAGCACCATTGATATAGACAAGGAAGTGCTCTCCACCTTGGTTCCTGAAGTCAATGACCAGCTCTTTCATTTTGTTGACGTTGAGGGAGAGATTGCCACCAAGCATTTTATCTCCTCCCTCATTATTGTTAGGGGTCAGCTTACATCAGTAGTGTTATCAGTGAAGGTATAGAAGGAGTTAGGATCAAATTTGGCCACACAGTCGTGAATGTGTAGGGAGTCCAGTAAAGGGTTGAGTAGGGAGGCAGTGTTGAGGATTATCACGGAGGAACTGTTGTTGCCTATTCCCACTGATTACTGTCTATGGATCAGGAAGTTGAGGATCTAATTGCAGAGAGCAAAGCAGAAACCTAGGTCTCAGAGTTTGGAGATTACTTTGGTTGGAATTAAAGCATTGAACGCAGAGCTGTAGTCAATAAGTAGGAGCCTGTAATCTGAAAGCTCATAGCCTGGCATATTCTCTCATCAACCACTACCACCAAGTCAGAGGATCAGCTGTGGTTCAATGCAGGAGGGTATTCCAGGAGCAGCACCAGATATACCTTAAAATGAGACGTGAAGCTACAAAACAGAACTACTTGTGTGTCAAATGCATAAGCAACAAGAGAGAGCTACAACAGTTCAAAAATTTCTTCAATTTTGACAGTGGACTAAAATGAGCAAAGAAATCTTTTAAACCCAAGGGCAGTGGAAGGAATTTAAAAACAACTTACTGAAATTCATCGTGTATTGTGTTTATACTGCTACTCTGCTCAAGCAGTGGAGGAACAGAGATAAGATTCCAAAGCAGCAGGGTATGTGTACAGACTGAGCTAAGTCCAGTGACAGATTGCTGATTGGTTTGTGCAATTATGATCAGTTGTGGCTGCTGGAAGTCGTCAGCCTGATGACCACTCTGTGACTGGCACATGGGCAGACGACAAGCTCACCAGCTCATATATTTTCAATAGAGTCAGAGGAACCTCCGGGCTGCTGAAAAATCAGGTGCTGTGTATGTCTCTGCAAAGTACCTAAAGGCTAAAGAAAACCAATTATTTTCTACCAGCTGCTGTAAGCTGTTGCAATTACCAGTAAATCAAAAGGTTTGCTGTTAATTTACTAATTGCCCCACCTCCTGCAGAGAAGTATAAAAACCTGGAGAAGGACATTGGGAACAGAAACTTGTGGAAAGTAAAGGGAACATCTCAGCAAATCCTTATAGAGTTAAATATTTATCATCCATAGTTTTGTTTTGCCCATGGTATTTATTTGTAACAAAAGATAAGGCTGAAACATATGCAATAATAATCTTCAGCCAATAATACTGAGTGGAAGATTTATCTCTGGCTCCTCCAGAGATTCCCAGTGTCACAGCTGCCAGTCTTCAGCCAATTTAATTCACTCCAGATGATATTAAGAAAGAGCTGGAGACATTGGATACTGCAAAGGCAATGAATGGTCCCTGACAACATACCATCAATTGTACTCAAAACCTGTGCTCAATACCTTGCTGTGTTCCCAGCCAAGCTGTTCTAGTACAGCTACAAGACTGGTTTTACCTGACAGTGTGAAAAATTGCACAGGTATGTCCTGTACACAAAAAGCAGGACAATTTCAACCAGTCCAAATACCACCCCATCAGTTTAATCTCGATCATCAGGAAAGTAATGAAAATTGTTATCAACATGTTATCAAACAGCATAGACTTAGCAATAAACTGTTCACTGATGCTCAGTTCTGGTTCCACCAAGGCCACTCAGCTCTTGATTCCAGCTTTAATTCAAAGAGCTGAATTTCAGGTCTCAAGATTAAATCAAGGACATATTTGAACGAGTGTGGCATCAATGAGCCCTAGAACAACTGGAGTCGAGGCAATTAGAGGAAAACTCTCAACTGGTTGGACACATACTTGCTACAAAGGACATGGTTGTGGTAATTGGAGGTCAATCACCTCTGCTTCAGAATATCACTGCAGATGTTGCACACCGTCATGTTATCAGCTCAACCATCTCACTAATTTTTCCAATGAGCTTCCCTCTACCGAAAAGTCAAAAGTGGGGATGTTCACTGACAATTGCACAATTTTCACCATATTGATGATTCTCAGTTAGTGAAGCAGTCCATGTCCAAATGCAGCAAGACTTGGACTTTGGGCTGACATTGTGTAAGTGACATTCATGCCACAGAAGTGCCAGGTAATGGCCATCTCCAACAAGAGAGAATATAAGAATATAACTATTATCCCTTGACATTCCATGGCATTATCATTGCTGAAGCCATTACTATCAACACAATGCCAAGGACCTGAGTTCGATTCCAGCCTTGGGCAACCGACTATGTGGAGTTTGCACATTCTCCCCGTGTCTGCGTGGGTTTCTGCCAGGTGCTCCGGTTTCCTCCTATAGTCCAAAAATGTGCAGGTTAGGTGGATTGGCCAGGCTAAATTGCCCATTGTGTCCAGGGATGTGCAAACTAGGTGGATTAGCCATTGGAGACATGTTGAGTTTCTTTGGCAATTTTTGTTTGTTTAGTAGTTTGGGCCTGGAATTAGTCCTGAAACTCATTGGAGTTTAGAAGAATGAGAGGCTATCTTGAATTATTGCATCATATAAAATTCTTAGGTTGATGCTGAGAGTTTGTTTCCCTTTGTGGAAGAGTCTGGGAGCAGAAGGCATAATTTCTGAATAATGATCATCCATTTAGGATAGAGATGAAATCAGCTTGACCCCCTGATCTGTGTAGACAGCTGGACCCCAACAACCCCCAACACCTGTGACTGTGTCCCATTCCCCAAACCATCCCCCAGAAACGATTCCCTCTTTCCCCTGCTGGAACCATCCAAACCCAATCCATTAATCCATTTGGGTGCAATATGACCAAAGTCTCCTGATCCGTCCTCAGACCCAACAAATCCCATTCTCTCTACCTAGGGATTCTACCCTTAACTCCCACCACCCTCATTCTCAAAACTAGTAACCCCCTGACAGGCTTACCATCACAGACTCAAACTCCACCCCCACTTACCATCTTACCCATGTGGTCCCGAACCCCTCAACCATCTGCCATGCCTCTCCTCCCTGTCCATAGACGCTTACCTTCTCTTAGTAGCTGTGAAAGTGGTTGCAGAATCTTTAAATCCTGGAATATGGCAAGAAAAAGGGTGCAGTTTCAATGCCAATCCACTCCGCTGTTGACTGGGGGAGTTTCCTGAACTTTAGCATTCTTGAGGCTCACATGGACAACTTCTCTGAATGTCGGTGTTTATTTTACTATCTTATGAGAAAGAAAATAGAGTTTCTAATCCTGTTGGATATCATTGGTGCTGCTTCCCTCTATCGTCTGGAATTGGAAGAGTTAATTGATTTCACATCCAATTTGTACCCTCCCCTCACTTTCACCTAATCTATCTCTGATTCCTCCCTTCCCTTCCTCAATATCTGTTCTTATTTCTGGGGATAGACTGGCCACTAATATCCACTATAAACCCACCGACTCCCACAGATACCTGGACTGTACATCCCCGCAGCCTGCTTCCTGTAAAGACTCCATTCCATTCTCCCAGTTCTTCCATCTCCGACGCATATGTTGAGGATGCCCCGGTTGAGGAAGAAGGTGGACAGAGCCCTCAGCCGGGTCCGACTCATCTCCCACACTTCCGCAGTCACCCCCTTTATTCCCCTCCCACAACAGCAATAATGCAGGTAAGGACAACACCCTCTTGTCCTTACCTGCATTCCTACCAGCATCTACATTCAGAAGAACTAGACAACTAGACACCTATGCCCTCTCCTCCCTCGACCGCCTTCCACAGAGATTGTTCCCTCCGGGACTCCCTGGTTCACTCTTCCTTCACTCCCAACATCCCCTCCCCCAGAGCCCTGCAACTGCAGAAACTGTAACACTTGCCCATTTATCTCCTTCCTCCTCAGCATCTAAGGGCCCAAACATTCCTTTCAGGTGAAGCAGTACTTTACCTGCACTTCACACAATCTCGACTACTGCTTTCTCTGCTTACAATGTGGTCTCTTCTACATTGGGGAAACAAAGCAGAGACTGAGTGACCACTCTGCAGAATATAAGCAAATCTTAGCAGGACTTTTACACTTAAAGGTAAGGTCCTAGGGTGTGTTGCTGAACAAAGAGACCTTGGAGTGCAGGTTCATAGCTCCTTGAAAGTGGAGTCACAGGTAGATAGGATAGTGAAGAAGGCATTTGGTATGCTTTCCTTTATTGGTCAGAGTATTGAGTACAGGTGTTGGGAGGTCATGTTGCGGCTGTACAGGACATTGGTTAGGCCACTGTTGGAATATTGCGTGCAATTCTGGTCTCCTTCCTATCGGAAAGATGTTGTGAAACTTTAAAGCGTTCAGAAAAGATTTACAAGGATGTTGCCAGGGTTAAGGATTTGAGCTATAGGGAGAGGCTGAACAGGCTGGGGCTGTTTTCCCTGGAGCGTCGGAGGCTGAGGGGTGACCTTTTAGAGGTTTACAAAATTATGAGGGGCATGGATAGGGTAAATGGGCAAAGTCTTTTCCCTGAGGTCGGGGAGTGCAGAACTAGAAGGCATAGGTTTAGGGTGAGAGGGGAAAGATATAAAAGAGACCTAAGGAGCAACTTTTTCACGCAGAGGCTGGTATGGAATGAGCTGCCAGAGGAAGTGGTGGAGGTTGGTCCAATTGCAACATTTAAGGGACATTTGGATGGGTATATGAATAGGAAGGGTTTGGAGGGATATGGGCCGGGTGCTGGCAGGTGGGATTAGATTGGGTTGGGATATCTGGTCGGCATGGACGGGTTGGACCGAATGGTCTGTTTCCATGCTGTACATCTCTATGATTCTATATCTATAGTCTGCCTGCAAAAAAAGACCCTGAGCTTCCAGTTGCCTGCCACTTTAAATATTTCCTGGTCAATATCTCTGTCTCAGACTTGCTGCATGTTCCAGTGAAGCTCAGCACAAGCTGGAAGAACAACACCTCTCTGCTTAGGGACCTCGCAGCCCTCTGGACTGATATCAAGTTCAATAATGTTAGGACCTGAACTCTGCCATGCCCTTATCCCTAACCCCACACACCAGGCCTTGTTATCACATAGAACAGTACAGCACAGGAACACGCCCTTCGGCCTACAATGATGTGCCGAACATGATGCGAAATTAAACTAATCCCTTTTGCCCGCTTGGTCAATCTTCCTCTATTCCTTGCTTATTCATGTGCTTATGTCAAAGTCCCTTAAATGCTCTTATGGTATCTTCCTCAACCACCATTGCTGGCAGTGCGTTCCACATTCCTAACACTCTGTGTAAACGAACTTGCCCCTTACATCTCCTTTGAACTTTTCCCCCTCTCACCTTAAATGCATGCCCCTTGGTATTAGACATTTCAGCTCTGGGAAAAAGATTCTGACCGTCTGCCCTACCTATGCACCCTGTAAGTTTCTAGAATTCTATCAAGTTTCCCTTCAGCTTCCACCACTCAAGAGAGAAACAAACAAAGTTTTTCTCACCTCTCCTTAGAGCTTATACCCTTTAATCCAGGCAGTATCCTGGTAAACCTCTTCTGCACCCTCTCCAAAGCCTCCACATCCTTCCTGTAATGTGGCGAGCAGGACTGAATGCAATACTCTAAGTATGGCCAAAGCAAAGTCTTATAAAAGCAAGTATCCCATACGTCTTCTTTAGCACCCTATCTACTTGTGTAACCACTTTCAAGGAGCTGTAGACTTGAACCCCAAGATCCTAATAATCTGCCATTACATGGTACTTATAACAGCCTTCATCAACAGCTATTCACTGTCCCAGCGAGATCGTTATCCACTTCGATGTCTGCCCAATTATCTTTGGGTTCTATCCCACATATTATTTACTCCTTACCCCTTCCCCACCCCATCTTCTGCTTATAAACTGACATTTTCCTAGCTACCATCAGTTCTGAGGAAGGGTCACCGGACCCGAAACGTTAACTCTGATTTCTCTTCATAGATGCTGCTGACCTGCTGAGCTTTACCAGCAACTTCTGTTTTTGTTTCCAATCCTGTTGGTTAGATCTGGGCCAATATGTTTTGCTTATGTTTTTACAAGATAAGTATTGACCAGGATACTAAGGAAAACTCACCTACACTTCTCCGAATAACATTACGGGATCTTTTCCACACACCTCAGTTTAATGTCTCATGAAAAGTAGCATCTCTTGACAGTGCTGCACAAGCTCAGTACACCCAGCAGTCAGCCTCGAGTTTCTGCTCAAGTCTCTGGAGTGGTCCTTTAGCCTGTTTGGTGGATGAGCATATCACCAACTGAGCCACTGCTGATCCTGCTGTGATCTCCTCTGTGGAATGAATAATTTTACTGTTATATCTTAGAAAATCCTTAGATTCAATGTGAATAATTCTGACAGGAGTGAAAATAGAAGTGATATTAAAAGGGGCTATAAAGAAGACTCTTGTGGTGCACTGGTAATGTTCTCACCTCTGGACCAGAAGACATCGGTTCAAGTCCCACCTGCTCCAGATATTTCCTAACATGTCTGAACAAGGTGATTAAAAGTAACTATAAAAAAAGGGATTTGAACATACAACCAGGCATTGATATGGACAAGCTACTTAGGATCAACAGAGGCCATTTGGCTCATCGGGTCTTATTGTCAAAAATATACTATTAACTACAACAGTCCCATTCTCCAGCACTAGGCCCACAGCCTTGAATGTTATGATGCTTCAAGAATTCATCCAAGCAATCTTTAAAATTTGTCAGGATACCCATCACAATTACTCTCCCAGGCAGTGTATTCCAGATCCCCACCACCCTCTGGGTGAAAAAGCTTTTCCTCAAATTCCTTATAGCCTTCTGCCTTTGACTTTAAAAGTGTGTTCTCTTGTTTTTGACCCTTCAACTGAGGGGAGCAGTTGTTTTGTATTCACGCTGTCCATGCCCCTCAATCTTATACACCTGTTACCCCCTCAACCTTCTCTGCTCCAAGGAAAACAACCTGAGCTTATCCAGCCTCTCCGAATAACTGAAATGCTCCAACCCAAGCAAAATCCTGATGAATCTCCTTTGCAGCACCACGCCAAGACAAGTGCATCGACCAGAACTGCACACAGTACTTCACCTGAGGCCTATCCAAAGTCCTGTACAGCTCCAACATGATCTCCCTGCTTATAAAATCTTCTGCTCGGAGATATACTGTCATCTTATGTCTGACTCGTCTGTCTTGTACAATCTTCACTGAAGTTCATCTGTAACCACTCTGTGATGTCCATCATCCAATTATGCTGAGGTGAACCCCCTCCTTTCTGCTGCACTCCTTTTTGCCCTTTAGATGTGATCTCGGCAGCCTTTCACACCTGATTTAATGGCTGAAATTATGACTTGGTGTCTTTTTACAAGAGTTATTTATACTCTTGCAATTTCAGGCTGGAGGTCCTCCTTGGATTGAATTACAGTGCCAGGTGAGAGCACTCAACTTCAAAATACACAATCAGTGCAGCATTTCTTCAAATACCAAGTTAAAAAGATAGACCATCCTCAACCACAGGTTGCAGCAATGGAAAAGAAAACTGAGATGGAAATTAAGTGGTCTTTCCATTCGACACAAACCCATTTTGCCTCACAGGAACATCAGTTAGATGAGAGGTTAAAAACAAAAGGACCTATATGTCCTTGAGGGTGAACCGTGATTCCCACAGCATTATTTTAAACAGTAGGTGAGTTCTCACCAGCACCACCTGGCCATTATTTGGCCTTCAGGCAACAGCATGAAAAGATACATTATTGGCTCGTTGTCCTGGTGCATGTCTGTGGGATCTTGCTTTGCATTAATTGGTTGCTGTCTTACTTACTACAGTGACTGCACTTCAAAAGTCTTTCAGGGCAATGGGACTATTTAAATAACTCTTTTAAAGGCCTTGTGCAGGAACAATAGACCAAATTGCCTCCTTCTGTGTATGAATCTAGGGTTTCTGCGATAGGAAGGGGATCAGAAATGTGAAATCTGGGTGACTGTTCCCTTATTATCCTAATTTAATGATTGAAGCAAACTACAAAATCAACTAACCTGATAGGCATTAGTGACTAAGGTTAAAAACAATGACTGCAGATGCTGAAAACCAAATACTGGATTAGTGGTGCTGGAAGAGCACAGCAGTTCAGGCAGCATCCAACGAGCAGCGAAATCAACGTTTCGGGCAAAAGCCCTTCAGTGACTAAACCAATACTGTGCCAAACAGTATGGCTCAGTACTGCTCTGTATAGAGTCATAGAAATGTACAGCACGGAAACAGAGCCATTAGTCCAACTCATCCATGAAGACCAGATATCAGAACCTAATCCAGTCCCATTTGCCAGCACTTGGCCCATATCCCTCTAAATCCTTCCTCTTCATATACCCATCCAGATGCCTTTTAAATCTTGTAATTGTACCAGCCTCCACCACTTCCTCTGGCAGCTCATTCCATAGACGGCATCACCTTCTGTGTGAAAAGGTTATCCCTTAGGCCCTTTTATATCTTTCCCCTCTCACCCTAAACCTATGCCCTCTAGTTCTGGACTCCCCCACCCCAGGGAAAAGACTTTGTCTATTTATCCTATCCATGACCCTCATGATTTTATAAACCTCTATTAGGTTGCCCCTCAGCCTCCGATGCTCCAGAGAAAATAGCCCCAGCCTATTCAGCCTCTTCCTGCAGTTCAAATCCTCCAACCCTGGCAATATCCTTGTAAATCTATTTATTGGCTGGGTTTTGTCAAGATCAATCGATCCTGTTGGAAAGGGTATGTGTAGTTAAAATAAAACAACTTGCATTTGCATAGTGCTTTGTGCAACCTCGGGGCATCCTAAAGCACTTTACAGCCAATGAATCTTAACTGCCTTCTGTAATAGAAAGCTACACAGTTCAAGGGAAATTTGGGAGGAGCAATAAAAGCTAGCCTTGCCAGTGACACTCTCATTCCATGAAAGAATAGAGAAGGGCTGGAGTTTCCAAGAATTGGCTGCCTCACCCACTTTGACACTCTGGCCCATCTTTTTTTACAAAAGAAAGGAGCTCAGCATTTCTGAAAATACATTCTACTCAGGGTTTCCTCTGAAATGCAGAGTAGTACTGATCTTCTAACAGTTCTTCTGTGGTGCAAAACTGTTGGAGGAAGGTAATCTATGTCTTTTTTTACATTTGCTATGTTCTGACATTTAAAGGTCCAGAGAGCCACTTTGGCAGGTGGTAACAATGGGTAAATACAAAAGGTAAGTAGTATGTTCAGGTGCTGGAAGAACAAGGTGTCAGGCAGGGGGTAGGCTGCCGGGAAAATAGGGCAGTAGGAGGTGAGTAGGATGCCAGAATAGTAGGTGCCAGCTGAGTAGTGTGCCAGGAGTAAGGTGCCAGCCCTAGATGGGGGTTACAGTGCCAGGTAAGTTAGCTGACAAGGGAGAGGGTTGTCATGATGCAAGGTGGCAAGGGGTTAAGGTAAGCGATGTAGCGTTTATGGCAGACCAGGGTGAGTGCACAAAATTGGGTCAGGTGGGAGATAGGTAGAGTGGGTCTGGGGATAGTGGCCAACTCTTGGATGTGGTGATGATGGTATAGGGTCAATGGTCTGGAGCAGGGTGGTTGGCAGTCAAGTGGAGAGGGGTTGTATCAGGTCTGAGGGCAGTGGTGGAGAGTGTCGAGTCACCAGTTATGGGGTCTGCCAGTAGTGGCAGGAGGGGTGTTGATAGTCAGGCCTGCCCTCAGCAGTGGAAGGACTGATGATATGGGGGTTGGGTCTGCAATGGAGTTGGGTGAGGAGTGGGTTAGGTGTATTGAGTCCCACAGATTGGTGGTTGGTTCAGGGTCTACAAAGTTAAAAATCACACAACACCAGGTTATAGTCCAACAGGTTTATTTGGAAGCACGAGCTTTCAGAGCGCTGCTGATTCATCAGGTGGTTGTGAAGTATAAGACACAGTATTTATAGCCAAAATTTACAGTGTGATGCAACTGAAATTATATATTGAAAAAGACCTGGATTGTTTGTTAAGTCTCTCATTTTTTAGAATGAACATGTTGGTTTCAGTTCTTTCATATGTAAATCACAGAACATTTAAGAATTACATTCTCAAGTGAACTTTAACAATTGGTGTCATGTCGGCCCAGATAAAGCACTTAAGGTGTGAGCTGCCCTCTGTGAGACTGTGCCACAATGGTCAGGCTGATTCTAACCTAAAAATTGGATTTACAGAATCTTACATGGATTCATGCAGTTTTCGAGCAAAGTAAAGTGTAATTCTGCAAGTACAAATTCACCCCACAAACACATATAAATCTGTTATCCCCCTTTACACTCACACTCACACACATACACACACTCAGTCTCACAGACACTCATAACCCCTGCACCCCCTACACAAACCCACATGCACACATACACATATAAGTTTGTGAGGTGAATTTGTACTTGCAGAATTACATTTTACTTTGCTTAAAAACTGCAGGAATCCATGTAAGATTCTGTAAATCAATTTTTTAGATTAGAATCAGTCTGACCATTGTGGCACAGACAGACTCACACAGGTCTCACCCCAGTCCAACACCGGCATCTCCAAATCATGATTTAACTGGAGACTTTCAGAGAGTTCCAAGCATAGAGGAATTGCCCTGTGAAAAATACAATTCCGAGACAATTCCTTCAGAGTAATCTATGATGGGGATTCTGCAGGGTGCTCATGTGCATCGCTGGAATAACAACTGTCTGGATATCAAATTATCTAGGCCAAAATATTTTAAACTTAGAATTTTTTTAACTTAGAATCCCTACAGTGTGGAAATAGGCCATTTAGCCCAACAATTCCACACCAACCCTCCAAAGAATAACCCACCCAGACCCATTCCCCTACCCTATTACTCTACATTTACCCCTAACTGATTAATCCATTGTAGTGACTGGAACCAGGACCAAGTGGATGTCATTGACTATGAGATCCTCGATTGGAGTTGTTCACCTGGGCTAATAAGGGACCTCTGGCTGACAGATAATAAACAGGAGTGTCAGAGAGTCTGTTCATTTCAGGGACTGGCTCTGAGCTGGTTGGTCAGAGCCCATGTACTGTGCGCATGTAAATAATGAGTGACTTGGTGACGGGATACCTACCTCTTTGGAGTTATTTCAAAACTAATTGTTCAACTTCCAAATTACAAAATGACCATCTTTGTTGCTTTGTGTTCACTATTAACAAAATGTACAGCATCCTTTAATTGAGAAAATAATCTCAAGATGCCTCTCAGAAGTGATTATGAAACAGATTTTGACACTAAGCTACAGAAAAAGATATCAGGATCATCAAACGGGCATATTTTAAGAAGTACCTTAAAGCAAGAGACAGAGGTTTAGGAAGAAAGTTCCAAAGCTTAGACAATATGCAAGAGGCATTGCAGAGGGGAACAGAAATTTCAAACTGTCGTAGGGTTGGAGGAGGTTACAGGGATGGCGCAGAATTCCTTGAGGGATTTGAAAACACATTGGGAATGGCTGTAGGGTTATTAATAGGGCAATTATGGCAAATTATGTATCCTTGTATTTGATTGCTCAGACTTTTTTTGTCACCTTTCAACTTTCACATTAGTGTCTTTCCAAATATATTTGGTAACGTACCACATTTAGGCCTGTTAACAAAATTGAAGTCCATGGGACAAAAGGGACATGAGAAACATAGATGTACAATTGGTTAAAGGCCATAAAACAGGGAGTCATGATGAAAGCTTTTGGAATTGACAAATACATGATAGATGAAATTTAACTCAGGAATGTCCAAAGTGTAACAATTTTAATGAAGTTAAAAATCACACAACACCAGGTTATAGTCCAACAGGTTTATTTGGAAGCACTAGCTTTCGAAGTGCTGCTCCTTCATCAGGTGGTTGACAATTAACCTGTTGGACTATAACCTGGTGTTGTGTGATTTTTAACTTTGTACACCCCAGTCCAACACTGGCATCTCCAAATCAATTTTAATGAAGGAGAAGTAAATAGCTGTTTCCGAAGGCTGAAGAGTCGACAAATAGACAACACAGATTAAAGATTCCAGGCAAAAGGACAAGAGGTTACATGAGGAAAACCTTTTTTAAGCAGTGAGTGGTAGGATTTGGAATAGACTACCCAGTGGAATGGTAGATCGTAGCCTTCAAAAGAGAATTGGGTAAACATGTGGAAGGAACAAAATCAATGAAATAGATTTAAAAAAAGGGGATTGGACTAAACAGCAGAAATGTGAATTAATTGGGTTATTCTTTGAAAGAGACAGATTGCCTCTTGCAGAGTACGTTTTGAAACAAATAGTCTTCTGTATGGAAACGAGTTCTGTCTTGTTTGGCATTGTAAGCTAACCAACTGAGATGGCCATTGAAAACTTTGGCTGCTTTTCCTCTGCTGTTGCTTTCATCTGTACTGTTGACAGAATTAAAATATTATTCAGCCAGATAAAAGATTCCGTACCTTGCTTGTCCCTTTCCACTTGATCTGGTTTCTTGCTGTCTTCTGCCTGTTATACTTTGAATGTTGATTAAAGTTATTCTGAGCCAACTGCTAATGACTTCTGTAAGCTTGCAACAGGATTGAAAAGTTAGTCAAGTGCTATCTTCTTAACAGTCTAGAAATTAATTCCTTTGTTAAAACTGTCTCAAGATTTCTCAGAACTACTTGGCAGTTTTGCTAGTTCTCTAAAAGGCAGAGTTAACCTTTGTAGCTCACTTTAGTCTCAGTTTAATTCTAACCTTGTTGGTCTCATCAAAGTTTCTTGATATGTGAGTTGATTAAGTGATATTCAGGTTTAACCCATCTAACACCTGAAGCCTAATAAGATCAACAGATTTCCAGTGCTTCCAACTTGTGCTTTCTCATCAACTTACACATCCTTGTGCTTGGCACTTTATTAACGTATTAATTCCCGGGATGTGGGCATTACCAATCAGCATTTATTGACCATCCCTAATTGCCCAGAGGGCATTGAGAGTCAACCACATCGTTGTGGGTCTTGGAGTCACATGTAGGTCAGACCAGGTAAAGATGGCAGTTTCCTTACCTAAAGGACATTAGTGAACCAGATGGCGTTTTCCATTAATCGGCAATGGATTTGTGGTCATCATTAAATTCTTAATTCCAAATTTTTTTTTTACTCTGAATTCAATCTCCACCATCTGATGTAGCGAGATTTGAACCCAGGTCCGCCAAACATTACCTGGGTCCCCAGATTAATAGTCAGAATAGTACCACTGGGCTACCATATCCCCATGCGAAATATCAAGAGCTCAATATCAGCTGAGAATTAAATCTGGAGAAGCATGACATAATGCATTTGAGGAGGGCAAACAAGGCAAGGGAATGCATAATTAATGGTAGGAAACTGAGAAGCGAGAAGAACAGAGGGACATTAAAGACTGCCCAGATTCCTGAAGGTAGCAGGACAGACAGCTAACGTACTCACACAGGACACTTCCCTTCATCAGCCCAAACATAAAATATAAGAAGGTTACATTAGAATTACATAAAACATTGGTTAGAGCACAGCTAGAGTACTGTGCAGAATTGATGTGGTCACATTAGAGACACTTTATGAAGATGTTTCCATTGTAGCATTTTAGCTATTAGGAAGATTTGATAGGGAAGGATTGTTGTTTCTTTAGAATAAAGGAAACTAAGTGGAAATGTAATTGAAATGCATAAAATTACAAGGAACCTGGATAGAGTGACTAAGAAGGATCTAAGATAGTGTGGGAAAATTACGTTGAGGTGGAGGATCAGCCATTATTTTATTGAATGAAGATGCAGACTCAAAGGGCCACATGGCCTATTTTCTGTGTTTCTATGACCTATTCCCTTTCAAGAGATCAAGATTAGAGAGATATCCATTTAAAGTACTGAGCAGGAGGATTCAATGGGATTTTGGAGTTATTTCTTCAACTAGACAGAGAAGAGAATCAAGAATTCACTAACTAGTCACACCTTAGGTCAAAGAAGGTAGGTGGGTTACCGTCAGGGGACAGAAAGGGAACCAGCAGACAGTACAGGGATCCCCTGTGGCCGTTCCCTCAACAACAAGTATACTGCTTTGGATACTGTTTTGGGGGGTGGAGGAGCAAGCGTGACTTACCAGGGGTAAGCAATGAGGCATAGGTCTCTGGCACAGAATCTGTCCCTGTTGCTCAGAAGGGAAGGGGGAAGAGGAGCAGAGCATTAGTCATTGGGGACTCCATAGTTAGGGGGACAGATAGGAGGTTTTGTGGGAATGAGAGAGACTCACGGTTGTGTGTTGCCTCCCAGGTGCCAGGGTTTGTGTTGTCTCTGATCGTGTTTTTGGGATCCTTGTGGGGGAGGGAAGTAGCCCCAAATTGTGGCCAACATAGGCACTCACAACATAGGTAGGAAGAGAGATGGGGATTTAAAGTAGAAATTCAGGGAGCTAGAATGGAAGCTTAGAACTAGAACAAACAGAGTGATCATTTCTGGTTTGTTGCCTGTGCCACGTGCTAACGAGGCAAGGAATAGGGACAGAGAGGAGTTGAACATGTGGCTGCAGGGATGGTGCAGGAAGGAGGGTTTTGGATTCCTGGATAATTGGGGCTCATTCTGGGGTAGGTGGAACCAGAACCAGAGGGATACCAATATCCTGGGGAGGAAATTTGCTTATGCTGTTCGGGAGGGTTTAAACTAATTCAGCAGGGGGATGGCAACCAAAATTGTAGTTTGAGTATACGGGAGGTTGAGAATAGTGAAGTCAGAACTAAGATTTCAAGATCGCAAGAAGGCACTGGCAAGCAAGAGGTTGGTTTGAAGTATATCTACTTCAATGCAAGGATCATCCGGAATACAGTGGGAGAACTTGCAGCATGGGTTGGTACCTGGGATTTCAATGTTGTGACCATTTCAGAGACATGGGTAGAGCAGGGATAGGAATGGTTATTGCAGGTTCTGGGATTTAAATGTTTCAGTAAGAACAGGGAAAGTGGTAAACGAGGGGTGGTGTGGCACTGTTAGCCAAGGACAGTATTATGGTTGCTGAAAGGACGTTTGAGGACACATCTACTGAGGTAGAATGGGCTGAGATTAGAATCAGGAAAGGAGAGGTTAGCCTGTTGGGAGGTTTTTATATAGGCCTCCAAATAGTTATAGAGTCATAGAGATGTACGGCATAGAAACAGACCTCCAGTCCAATCTGTCCATGCCAACCAGATATCCCAACCCAAACTAGTCCCACCTGACCCATATCCCTCTAAACCCTTCCTATTTGGATATCTTTTAAATGTTGCAATTGTACCAGCCTCTACCACTTCCTCTGGCAGCTCATTCCATACATGTACCACCCTCTGCATGAAAATGTTGCCCCTTAGATCTATTTTATATCTTTCCCCTCTCACCCTAAACCTATGCCCTCCAGTTCTGGACTCCCCCACCCCGGGGAAGATACTTTGTCTCTTCACCCTGTCCACGCCCCTCATGATTTTATAACCCTCTATAAGGTCACTCCTCAGCCGCTGATGCTTCAGGGAAAACAGCCCAAGCCTATTCAACCTCTCCCTATAGCTCAAATCCTCCAACCCTGGCAACATCCTTGTAAATCTTTTCTGAACCGTTTCAATCTTCAGAACATCCTTCTGATAGGAAGGAGACCAGAACTGCATGCAATATTCCAAAAGTGGCCTCAGCAATGTCCTGTACAACTGCAACATGACTGCCCAAGTCCTATACTCAATACTCTGACCAATAAAGGAAAGCATACCAAATGCTGCCTTCACTAGCCTATCTACCTGTAACTCCACTTTCAAGGAGCTATGAACCTGCACACCAAGGTCTCTTTGTTTAGCAACACTCCCTAGGACCTTACCATTCGGTGTATAAGTCCTGCTAAGATTTGCTTTCCCAAAATGCAGCACCTCGCATTTATCTGAATTAAACTCCATCTGCCAATTCTCAGCCCATTGGCCCATCTGATCAAGATCCTGTTGTAATCTGAGGTAACCTTCTTTGCTGTCCACTACACCTCCAATTTTGGTGTCATTAGCAAACTTACTAACTGTACCTCTTATGCTCACATCCAAATCATTTATATAAATGACAAAAAGTAATGGACCCAGCACTGATCCTTGTGGCACTCCACTGGTCACAGGCCTCCAGTCTGAAAAACAACCCTCCACCACCACCCTCTGTCTTCTACCTTTGAGCCAGTTCTGTATCCAAATGGCTAGTTCTCCCTGTATTCCGTGAGATCTAACCTTACTAACCAGACTCCCATGGGGAACCTTGTTGAATGCCTTACTAAGCTCTGTATAGATCACATCCACTGCTCTGCCCTCATCAATCCTCTTTGTTACTTCTTCAAAAATCTCAATCAAGTTTGTGAGACATGATTTCCCACGCACAAAGCCATGTTGACTAACCCTAATCAGTCCTTGCCTTTCCAAATACATGTACATCCTGTCCCTCACGATTTCCTCTCACAATCTGCTCACCACCAATGTCAGGCTCATTGGTTTATAGTTCCCTGGCTTGTCCTTACCATCCTTCTTAAACAGTGGCACCACGTAAGCCAACCATTCCACAGATGTAGAGGAGAGGATAGCAAAGATGATCCTCGAAAGGCGTGAGAGTGTCAGGGTAGTTGTTATGCGGGACTTTAACTTTCCAAATATTGACCGGGAGTACGATAGTTCAAGTACTTTGGATGGGTCAATTTTTGTCCAAAGTCTACAGGAGGGTTTCCTGACACAGTATGTAGACAGGCCAACAAGGTGCGAGGCCACATTAGATTTGGTACTGGGTAATGAACCCAGCCAGGTGTTGGATTTGGAGGTAGGTGAGCACTTTGGTGATAGTGACCACAATCTGGTTACGTTTACTTAAGCGATGGAAAGGAATAGGTATATACTGCAGGGCAAAAGTTATAGCTGAGGAAAGGCAATTCCAATGCAATTCGGCAAGATTTAGCATGTATAGCATGGGAAGGAAACTGCAAGGGATGGGCACAGCTGAAATGTGGAGCTTATTCAAGGGCCAGCTATTGCGGGTCCTTGATAAGTATGTAGCAGTCAGGCAGGGAGGAAGTTGTTGAGCGCTCCTCCCATCAATTCTCCTGCCCATTGTTAAATTCCAGGCCATCTAGGAATCCTGGCATCCAAACTCACCATGCAGGTTTGGTTGTATTTTCCATTTTCCTCCTTAACATTTAAGAAGGAAAATCTAAAGCATGTCAAGCAGCTTAAAATGTGGACCAAAAGATTACTTAATCAAACCAATGCTGGCCACATGCCCAGTAGGGGCATAGATAGGATAAATAAGCAAAGTCTTTTCCCTGGGTCGGGGAGTCCAGAACTAGAAGGCATAGGTTTAGGGTGCGAGGGGAAAGATATAAAAGAGACCTAAGGGGCAACATTTTCATGCAGAGGGTGGTACGTGTATGGAATGAGCTGCCAGAGGACGTGGTGGAGGCTAGTACAATTGCAACATTTAAGAGGCATTTGGATGGGTATATGAATAGGAAGGGTTTGGAAAGATATGGGCCAGGCGCTGGCAGGTGGGACTAGATTGGTTTGGGATATCTGGTCGGCATGGACGGGTTGGACCGAATGGTCTGTTTCCATGCTGTACATCTCTATGACTCTAGAAGTTTGGGCATAGAAAAGTTGCTTTCATTACAATACTTAGTTTCTTGGCCATTGATATCAGCTCTCACCCTGGCCAACTGGCAGATATAGAGCCCGACTGTTCTTAAAATTGGTGTTTTGTTTAAGGAATCCCAGTATTACTATCCAGCTTCAGGACATCACCTAACTCCAGCCTTTCTTCAGTTCATTTTTAGTCTTTTTCATGAACTGCTGTAGTCCATGTGGTGTAGGTACACTCGCAATATGGTTAGGAAGAATGTTTCAGGATTTTGATCCAAAGACACTGAAGAAATAGTGTTATATTTCAGGTGAGGATGGTGAGTAGCTCAGAGAGGAAATTGCAGGTGGTGGTTCTCCCTGGTATCTGCTTCCCTTGACTTTCTAGATGATAAAGTTCATGGGTTTGGAAGAAGTTGTTGAAGATGAATTACTGCAATACATCTCATAGATGGTACACATACAGCTGGCACTGTGCATCAGTGGTGAAGGGAATGAATAATGTAGGTGGTGAATGAGTTCCCAATCAAGTGTGCCGCTTTATCCGGATGATGTTGAGCGTCTTCAGTGCTAGATTCGTCTAGGCAAGTAGAGGATATCTTATCACATTTCCGAAATATGACTTGTCAATAGTGGAGTGGCTCTGCAGAGTCAGGCGTTATGTTACTTGCCAGAAGTATTGATCTTAAAATTCCTCCTTGCTAAAATCTGGGGGCTTGTACCTAAATTGGGAGAGTCTTCTCATAGACTAGTCAAGCTAGATAATTACCATGCCAGACACTCACTGTTTAAAAGTCAGGGTCACCATTTAAAATAGAGATAAGGTGAATTTTATTCTCTCAGAAGGTTGAGAGTCTTTGAAACTCTCTTACTGACGAGATGGTGGAAGCAAGATTCATGGACATTTTTCAGTCAGATATAGACAGATACTTTTTTTTTGTAAATATTTTATTGAAAAAAAGGTTTTTAGGTTTTTTTACAAAACTAGTTCAAAATATTGTAAGCACTTTACAATATAATAGCAACAATAATCTAAATAAAGAAAACCGGCTACTAATCTGCTCTACAAACTACCAAAACACAAAAGAGGATATAAAAAAAGAAAGCTCTATACATAAAACAGAAACTACAGTGCAGCAAATAATTACCAAAAAAGAAAAAATAAAAAAATAAACATTTAAAATAGAATTATGCCAAGTCATAATAAGATAGCTTAATTTACATTCAATAAAGGTACAACACTCAACACACTCTCATTGCAGCTCCCCATCAGTGGGAGCAATAATGAGTAGACCCATATTTATATGGGATTCTTCCTCCCAGGGGTCCCTGAACCTACAGGCATCATCCTCACAGCCAGACAAAGGCCCTAGATAATTTGGCCGATATATCTACATCTATAACTCAAGAAGGGCCGCCTGTTTTCTGCTGCACTATATTCATAAGGAAGTCCAGGGGAATATGTTCCATAACTATCCGAAGCCAGTTTGAGAGTCCTGGGGGACTTTCCGATATCTAGCTCACTAAAATGTTTTTCCTTGCACAAAAAGAGAAGATAGTAAACAGTTTCTTCCCATGTACATCTAGAGAGAGAAAATTTGGAAAACCCAAAAGGAGAGACACCGGATCCAACCCGATCTCGGTTCCCAAGATCTTTGCCAAGGCATTCGCTACACTGTCCCGGTACCAGCGGATCTCCCAGCATGCCCACAAATGAGTGAGAGTACCGACTTCTATTTTGCACTTAGGGCAAACTGGGTACGCTCCTATCTTAAACTTTGTAAGCCATTCTGGAGCCATGTGGGCCCTATGAAGTATCTTCAATTGAATAGCTTGAGTTCTATTACAGATAGAGATCTTCCTAGCATTTTCCCAGATGTCCTCCCACATCTCTGAGGAGATTTCCACCCCTAATTCTTGAGTCCAGGTTTTATATAGTCGTTCCATGTCCTTCAACACATTATTACCATGCAAGTGATAGAGAGTACTGACCAAGGGGGCACCCACTGACCAAACCACTTTCCTCTCCATATCCAATTTATAAGGGTTAACCATTAATGTGGTCTTTTTTTGTATCATGTCTTGTACTTGAAAATATTGGAAGAGGTCCTTGCTAGGTAGCCCAAACTTCTGACGCAACTGTTTGAAGGACATCATGACCTCCCATCAAATAGGTCTCCCAAGCAGGAGACTCCTCTGGACTCCCAAAGTTTAAAACCAGCGTCTATCAAACCTGGCTGAAATCCCGACATTCCCACTATAGGAATGAAGGGGGAGAATTTCTGTAAATTACCCTCATCCTGTTGCATCATCCTCCAAGCTTTGACTGTGTTTAGGACAATTGGGCTTTTACAATGATCCGTGACAGTTCTCATCTTGTCCATAAACAACGGGTTGATGAGGAGGCATTTTGCCTGGGAAGCCTCGATGTCCAACCAAATTGATCATGGATTACGAGAGGCCCAATCAACCACATATGATAACAAGGAGCTCAGTTGGTACTTCCTAAAGTCCGGAAAATCTAGACCCCCCCTTTCTTGTGAGAGCTGCAGATTATCTAATTTGATAAGGGGCCGTCCATGATGCCAAATAAAGGATTCAAGCCAGGCATAAAGCCTATTAAAGGAAGCATTCTCATGTGCTATAATAGGTGAGGGAGAACATTCATCTTGACCAGAGCTTTTCTTCCCAACCAGGATATCGGAAGATCTTCCTAGCGCCGAAGGTTCTGCCTTATTTTCTCTAACAACTGCACATAGTTAGCTTTATATAGCTGATTGAAAGCTGGGGTAATAAAGATACCTAAGTATAGAAAACCTCCCTGTGACCACAGAAAGGGGAAACGGGTTCCATCTTCAAAGTTGAATATGTTGATAAGACCTCCCAACAGCATGACTTCTGATTTCATGAAATTAATTTTGTACCCTGAAAACCACCAAATAAATTAACTACTTGTATTAAGCAGGGCAAAGATGTCAATGAATCAGTTAAGAAAAGAAGGATATCATCTGCATAAAGAGTAATTTTATGCTTGCCTGATCCTACCTCCGGGGCCGATATATTGGGGTCCATCCGAATGTATGAAGCACAGTCTTCTGGGGTTTTCCCTTTCTTCAGAATGAGACAGATATTTGCTTCTCTCAAAGAGGATGGGAGACTACCCTGACTAAATGAATAGTTGTACATGTCCATAAGTGGTCCAGTCAGTTCATCTATAAACTCCTTATAGAACTCAGTTTGGAATCCATCCGGCCCGGGCACTTTACTGCTCTGGAGCAGCCTCACCACCTCCTGCACTTCCTGAGTTATCAAGGGGGCACTCAAAAAGGACACTTGCTCCGAGGTTACACCCGAGAGGTCCAAGTTCTTACAAAAGGACTCTATCCATTCTCACAGTCCTCCGACCGATATAGCTTAAAATAGAATTTTCTAACTGCTGCATTGATCTTTTTAGGATCACAGGTCAAAGTGCCAGCACTCCCTCTAATAGATGTAATAAATTGGGTAGCCTTCTTCTTTCTGGCAAATTAATCAGGAGCAGGAATAGGGCATTCAGCCCCTTGAGCTATTCTGCCATTCAATAACATCATGCCTGATCTGATTGTAATTTTAATTTCACAATCCTGCCTAATCCAGTAACCATTCATCCACTTGCTTAACAAGTATCTGTCTGGGGATTCAAGATGGCGGTGACCCAGTAGGGGTCTGCTGAGGTCTGCCCAGGACCGAGACAAAGTGGGGCACCTACCCTCCCTTCACCTCTTAAATTACCAAAAACAGTTTTTTTCTCAGCTGCTATAGCCACTTTAACATGACCAAAGGCAAAGGAGCACGGAACTCGCAACTGACAGGGACCCCCCCTGCCACATACCTGCCCAGCTTATCACCGTACTCAAATAATCTCTGCTTTGCAAATAGTATCTCCCTCTTTGCTGTTTGAGTAAGTGCAGCATTCAAAGTAGCCCTGAGGGTTGTATTCCGCTGTAATTTGGTTATGGACGGCCTATCAACATACGCTGACTCAACTGCCTTCAGGCGAGCCTCGAGCAGACATTGTTGTTCTCCCCTCTGTCGTTTCTGGGTCGCAGAATACGAGAGAATCAAGCCCCGTGCATAGGCCTTGCAGTCTCCCACATCACCGACAGGTTGCTGACTGTACCTAAGTTAATATCCCAGAAAGCTTTAAATTCCTGCTAAAAGTATTCTATAAACTTACTATCTTTCAGTAGGAAAGGGTCCATACGCCACCACCAGCCTTAACCTCCATATACATTGCCATGCGATCAGAAACAGCTATATTCCCTATTTTGCAGGACAGTACTGAGTTCAAAAAGGTCAAAGGGACAAAAAACATATCAATTCTGGGATGGCACTTATGTGGGTTAGAATAAAAGGTAAAATCTCTACCCTCAGGGTGAAGACATCTCCACACATTTACCAGTCCCAACTCCCTATTCAAATCCACCAACTGCCTAGATTGCAGAGATATACCCGCAGAGCCCCTAGGCATCCTGTCCACCTCGGGGTCAATGATACGGTTGAAATCTCCCACTATAATTGTATGATGCGTCCCAAGGGCCATCAATCTGGAGAGCGCATCCATTATAAATTTAAAAGAATGTGCCGGAGGGCAATATACATTCAGGATCCTGTACTTCTGGCCATGTATTAGAGCTTTAAGTATTATAAAACGTCCGGACTCATCCTTCACTTGGCTTAACATTTGAAACGAAAGATTCTTCCAAATGAGAATGGCCACTCCTCTACTTTTTGAGTTAAAAGGTGAGAAGAACACCTAGCCAAACCCTCCCTGTTGCAGCTTCAAATGCCCCTTGTCAGTTAGGTGTGTTTCCTGTATTGGGCTACATTGGACCTTCTCTTTTTTAAGACTTGGCAGTATCTTTTTCCTTTTAATTGGTGAGTGACTCCCTTTAACAAGGGGGCATAGCTTTAAATTAAGGGGGGGTAGATATAGGACTGATGTTAGGGGTAGGTTCTTCACTCAGCGAGTTGTAAGTTCATGGAATGCCCTGCCAGTAGCAGTAGTGGACTCTCCCTCTTTATGGGTATTTAAGCGGGCATTGGATAGGTATATGCAGGATAGTGGCTTAGTGTAGGTTAGGGGTGCTTTGATCGGCGCAACATCGAGGGCCGAAGGGCCTGTACTGCGCTGTAATGTTCTATGTTCTATGTTCTATTCCAGGTGCACCATTTAAACGAATGCCTAGTCCTGATGGTCCAGGAGAGTCCGAAATCCCCTCACAAGGAAGAACCCCACTCATAGAGTACTGAGTAAAAACCGTAAACAGTTTACATAGATTTAAAAATACAACCCTTAAAACTACTAAATCAGAACTGCTAAAAACCATTCCTAAGAAATAACAACGTAAAACATAACTAAAAGGAGATTTCCCCCTTGTCCACAGGGAATACTCCTACCATCCAATAATCTCACCATGACTCCTTCAACCTGGAGCCATGCCCTCACCCCAGACATCACAAAGTAAGATAAACAAACACCAATATCTTATAACAAGGAAGTTAAAGGTGGGTGCCCAACTCATCCCTTCCATACTACTACCCTAGGCATTCTTGTCAAAGCAGCAACATGAGATAAAATATATTAAATTATAATCCTGACAGATATTAAAAGAAAAATCAAAAGCACCCCCCAACAACCAGGTAAACCAAGCAGATTACAAATAAAGATAAGAAAAAGAAAGAAAAAAAGGGGGAAGGGTGAAAGAAGGGTAAAATAGAATAATTGTCCATATAATTCAGGCCATTCAGTCTATTTTACAGCGTCCAAAAATTATTTTGCCTTTTCCAGCGATCCAAAGTTAAACACAGACTCTCTGTGGCTGAAGTGCAGTGTTGCCAGATATCTGAAGAAATACTGAATATTCAGATTCCCTCAGACGCTTCTTTACCTCATCAAACACCTTCCTCTTGCAGAAGTCCTGAAAGAGCATTATTCTTGATCCCTTGTACACCACAGCCTGGGGATCCTTCCCCAGTGCTCTGGAAGCCTCCAGCAAAATTTGTTTGTCTCTGTAGTGCTGGAGTTGCATTAGGAATGGGTGGGGGCGATGGTCCGATCTGGGCCTGCGCATTGCGACCTGGTGGGCCCACTCGACCTGCACCCTGCCTACTTCAGACTCCAGCCTCAGCAGTTGTGGGAGCCATTGCTCCAGAAAATTACTGAGCTGGCCTTCTTCCTCCCGTTTGGGTAGTCCCAGCAACCGGATGTTCTTTCAACGACCTTGATTTTCGAGGTTGTCGATCTGCTCCTCCAAGGCCCACACTTGGCACTCCAAGGCCTGGACCTGGCTCACAAAAGATTCTGCCACAGTCTTGGAGGCTGCAGCCCGTTGCTCCACTCCTCCAATATGCTGCCCGAGAGTCTGGATCTCCAGATCATGCTTTTTCAGCATGACTGAGATCGATTCCCACCTGGCCCAGGTCTCTTTTATCAATGCATACAAACTCCAAGATCAAGCTCGCCTCTGACGGTAAGTCCCTTGGGACGGCCACGGATACATCTGTTGCAGTGGCGGAGGTGGGGGTGGTCCCTGTCAGTTGCGAGTTCCGTGCTCCTTTGCCTTTGGTCATGTTAAAGTGGCTATAGCAGCTGAGAAAAAAACTGTTTTTGGTAATTTAAGAGGTGAAGGGAGGGTAGGTGCCCCACTTTGTCTCGGTCCTGGGCAGAGCTCAGCAGACCCCTACTGGGTCACCGCCATCTTGAATCCCCAGACAGATACTTGTTAAGCAAGTGGATGAATGGTTACTGGATTAGGCAGGATTGTGAAATTAAAATTACAATCAGATCAGGCATGATTTTATTGAATGGCAGAATAGCTCAAGGGGCTGAATGCCCTATTCCTGCTCCTGATTAATTTGTTCACGGATGTTAATTGAGCCAGTGAAGGTGCCAGTTTTGTCAGCATCCTCTTACATCCCATTAATGAAACAGTCGCATATATTTTGTTCATTCATAGGATGTGTGGGCATTGCTGATGAGGTCAGCATTCACTGACCATCCCTAATTGCCCAGAGGGCAGTTGAGAATCAATCATACTGCTGTGGGTTAGGAGTCGTATAGAACATAGAACATAGAACAATACAGCGCAGAACAGGCCCTTTGGCCCTCGATGTTGTGCCGACCTGTGAAGGATTCGCAGCTCGTCCTCCTACACTATCCCAAAATCATCCATACACTTATCTAAGGATTATTTAAATCCCCCTAATGTGGCTGAGTTGACTACATTACCAGGTAGGGCATTCCATGCCCTTACCACTCTCTGCGTAAAGGACCTGCCTCTGACATCTGTCTTCAATCTATCACCCCTCAATTTGTAGTTATGCCCCCTCGTGCACGCTGACGTCATCATCCGAGGAAAAACACTTTCACTGTCTACCTATCTAATCCTCTGGTCATCTTGTATGTCTCTATCAAATCCCCTCTTAGCCTTCTTCTTTCCAATGAGAACAGACCCAAGTCTCTCAGCCTCCCCTCATAAGACCTTCCCTCCAGACCATGCAACATCCTGGTAAATCTCCTCTGCTCCTTTTCCAATGCTTCCACATCCTTCCTGAAATATGGCAACCAGAACTGTACACAGTATTCCAAGTGTGGCCGCACCAGCATTTTGTATAGTTGCAGCATGATATTGCGGCTCTGGAACTCTATCCCTCTACCAATGAAACCTAACACACCATATGCCTTCTTAACAGCACTATCCTCCTAGGTGGCAACTTTCAGGGATCTACGTACATGGACTCCAAGATCCCTCTGCACATCCACAATACCAAGAATCTTTCCATTGACCCAGTACTCTGTCTTCCTGTTATTCTTCCCAAAGTGCATCACCTCACATTTAGCTGTAGTGAACTCCATTTGCCACCTCTCAGCCCAATTCTGCAGTTTATCCAAGTCCCCCTGCAACCTGTTATGTTCTTTCAAACTGTCCACTACTCCACTGACTTTAGTGTCGTCCGCAAATTTGCTAATCCATCCACCTATGCCTGATTCTAAGTCATTTATAAAAATGACAAACAGCAGTGGTCCCAAAACAGATCCTTGTTGCACACCACTAGTAACCAGACTCCAGGCTGAATATTTTCCATCAACCAACACTCACTGCCTTCCTTCAGAAAGTCAGTTTCTAATCCAAACTGCTAAATCACCCTCAATTCCATGCTTCTGCATTTTCTCCAACAGCCTACCATGTGGAACCTTATCAAAGGCTTTTCTGAAGTCCACGTCAACTGCCCTACCCTCATCTACAGGCTTGGTCACCTTCTCAAAAAACTCAATGAGGTTTATGAGACACGACCTGCCCTTGATGAAACCATATTAACTATCTGAAATCAAATATGTAGGCCAAATCAGATAAGGATGGCAGTTTTCTTTCCTAAAGAACATGAGTGAACCAGATGGGTTTTTCCTGACAATCAACAATGGTTTCATGGTCACCTTTGGACTTTTAATTCCAGATGTTTTTTCACAAATTCCAGTTCTATTACTTGACATCCTTAAGTAAGGACAGATTGGATTTAATCAGTATTCTTTGCCAATAAAGTATAGGCCATGAGGTGGCAGCACTCACAAAACTAAACTTCTTAATGCACTTATTTTTACATAAAATGGTATGATAACACCAGAGATTATTCTCATCTTTAACTGCCTTTGAGATGGCATTAACTTGCCTTCTTGAATACAACTTGATGGCTTGCTATGATATTTCAGGGGGCAGTTCAGAGCAACCCTATTGTCGTGGGTCTTCAGTCATATCAACCTCATTTAAGAATGCAGCCTACCTCCATGGCACTGCCCTTGTGCAATCTTATACTCAACAGTGGCAGAAATGCTCACTGGTGCTGAAACCTTATATTGCTCTGGCTATAAGTGTCATATTTAAACCCTAGCTGCGCTCCATTCCAAATGCTGCCAGCCTAGTCTGAAGTTTCCACTAGGATTAGTGTGGTGTCCAGAGCCTGGAGGAACATACAATTCTGCAAGGAGACAATGACCTTCGGCTCTGTATAAGGATAAGTATCATCATCTTCTCCCTGTTACTTCACACTCATCTTAACTCTGCTACTTCTCCCACTGCCACCAAGTCACATGGTCTACCAAGCTTACTTTTGCATGCAGCATTTTCCCTCAATGACTCTCACCTATCCCATTTCCCCTATTACAGAGTAGCTCAGTAGGTTTTCAGCTGGTTTGTGATGTTGAGTGACACCAACAGCATGGGTTCAATTCCTATACTGACTGAGGTACCATGAAGGAATCTCCATCTCAAGCTCTCTCCTTGTCTGAGGCAAGTGACTCTCAGTTTAGATGACTACCGTTGAGAGAGCAGACCTATGCACTGGTATGAGTATGGCAACTTTACATTTCACTGGAAGGATTGTACCAGTTTGGAACACTTTTCCACAAACAGTATTTCATTTTAGATTAATCATTGATTTTAAAATTGCTAGGGTTTTGTTAGGTGGGCATTTGGAGATAGGAGAAAGTGAGGACTGCAGATGCTGGAGATCAGAGCTGAAAATGTGTTGCTGGAAAAGCGCAGCAGGTCAGGCAGCATCCAAGGAGCAGGAGAATCGACATTTCGGGTATAAGCCCTTCTTCAGGAATCAGGCATTTGGAGATAGGTCCCAGATGTGAAGGTATTGAAGAATGGAACAGCTTTAAAGAGCTTCATGACTTTCTCCTGGTGCTATGCTATGAACATATGTACAGACATATGAATTAGGAGCAGGAGGCCATCTGACTGTGGCCTCAACTTCACATTACTTGCTACCAACACCCTTGGACACCCCTGATAGTCAAGAAGCTATCTAGCACTGCCTTAAAGATATTCAATGACCCCATCTTCACTGCTGTCTTGGGAAAGAGAGGCTCACAAACCCACACCCCTTTGAGAAAAAAGATTCCTCCTCATCTCTGTCATCAATGGAGGACCCCTTATTTTTAAATTGTGTTCCCTAGTCCCAGTCCCACCCACAAGGGGAAGCATCCTTTCAGCATTCACTCTGTCAAGTCCCCAATATCTTGCCTTCGTCTCATTCTTCTAAACTCCAACGGACACAAGCCTGTTTGTCCAATTTTTCCTGATGACTTAACCTCCTCCTCTTCAGAAGATATTGGATTTGAAACATTACCTTTTTCTCCACTCCACAGATGCTGCCAGACCTGCTGAGTTTCTCTCGCATTTTCTGTTTTTATTACTTTCCTATCTATTTTTGTGTGAGTGGAAAATTTTGCAGGGATACATTTGGTCTCTTCATAAGAACATGACATAAGAACACAAGAACGAGCAGCATAATTTATACAAATTATACATAATTGAGCCTCCAGCAGTTGATCCATGTGGTACACAACTAATCATATACTGCCTGTTCAAAAACCTTCCAATTATGTCAACCCTATGTTTCCTATTTGCTTTTTCTCCCCACAGTAATATTTTACTGTCTACCGTGAGCTCTCATTTTGCATAGTAACTTTTGAAATGGCACTTTGACTAATGCCTTCTGGAAATCTAAATACAGTATATCTACTAGTTGCCCTTTATTGGCCCTGCTTGTAACTTCCTCAGAGAACTCTAATAAATTAATCATGCTTTATTTCCCCTTCACATGTTGACTCTTCTTTAACTCCTTTCATTTTCTTCAGATCAAAGGTGTGGCTGTGGGTATCTGCATTAGCCCCAGTTACATTGTCTCTTTATGGGGCCCAAGGTACATTCCTTGTTCCGATCCTACTCACGTCCCTCCCCACGGCTCTTTATCCAGCACATCAATGAAATCATTGGTGCTCCTTCCCTCTCATCTGAAATTGGAAAGATTTCCAATTTTCAATTTACAATCTACACTCATCTTCACCTCATCCATCTCTGACTCCTTCCTTTCTTCCTAAATATGTCTGTTTCTGTTTCTGGGGATGGACTGTCTACTAATATACAAACCCACTGACTTCCACAATTACCTGTACAGGGCTATAAAATCTCACACCCTGCTTTCTATAAAGACCTCATTCCATTTGCCCAGTTTCTCCATCTCCATCACATTGTTCTACAGAAGGTCCTTAAAAATAGAATTATAGAATCATACAGTACAGAGGAGGCCCTTTGGCCCATTACATTTATACTGACAAAAATCCACTACTACATAGTCCCACTTTCCCACAGTAGGCCCATTACTTCGCATTTTATGACACTTCAAGTGCTCATTTATGAGTTTACCTGCCTCAACTACACTCCCAGGCAGTGCATTCTAGACTTCCCTACGACTCTCTGGGTAAAACATGTTTTCCCAAATTGCCTCTAACCCTGTTTTCCAGGCTCAGAAAATGCTGCAGAAACTGAGCAGGTTTAGCAGCATCTGTGGATGTCCACCTTTTTCCTCAACTGAGGATTCCCAGCCACTATGGTTGACAGGGCCTTTAGTTATGTCCAACCAAATTCTTGCATTTCTGCCTTCACCTCTTCTCTTCTCTCTCACAACAATTATAGGGTTCCCCAGTCCTCACTTGCCACCCCACAACAACTGCATTCAAAGGATTGCAAGGCATCATTTCAGCCACCTCCAGTGGGATGCCATCACCAGAGTCAAATTCCCTTCCCCTCCCTTGTCAACATTCTGCAGGGATAGTTCCCTCTGGAACATGTTAATTGACTCCTTCTCCACTCCCAACACCTCCCTACACCGCCACGGCACCTTGCTATGCCATTGCAGGAAGTGTACTATCTGCCCATTCATTTCCTCCCTCCTCACTGAACCAAGGCTTCAGACACACCTTCCAGATAGATGAAGCAGTGATTTACCTTCACTTCATTCAATCTCATCTACTGCACTCACCGCTCACAACTTGGTCTCCTCTACACTAAAGAGACAAAATGAAGCTGGGCAATTACTTTGCAGAACATCGAAATTCCATTGGTAAAAAGGACCCCAAGGTTCCAGTTCCCTGCCACTTCAACACACCACTGAGTTGTCTGGCCATAATTTCTATCTCGAGGCTGTGAATGCTCTCCTGAACCCCACCCCCCAAGCCTTGTCATCACATGGGCTATTTTCAGCACAGCAAACCCATGTTCTCCTATGAATGGTGCTCATTATCAGTGGTTCTTATTTCCTGGTATACCATTATCCATTCCATAATTTGTTTAACTGTGTATCTCCGCCTATCCACTCACTCCTTCAAGCACTCCTCCTCAACCTCTGTCTTCAGCATAGATTACCACTTTTCTCCCCTCCTACTAGAGTCATAGAGATGTACAACACAGAAGCAGACCCTTCGATCCAACTCATCCATGCTGACCAGATAACCTAATCCAATCTAATCTCATTTGCCAGCACTTGGTCCATATCTCTATAAATCCCTCCTACTCATATATCCATCCCAATGCCTTTTAAATATTGTAATTGTACCACCCTCCACCACTTCCTCTGGCAGCTCATTCCATTCAGACTCCACCCTTTACATGAAAACATTGCCCATTAGGTCCCTTTTAAATTTTTCCCCTCTCACCCTGAACCTATGTCCTGTGGTTCTGAACTCCCCCATCCCAAGGAAAATACCTTGTCTATTTACGCTTTCCATGACCCTCATGATTTTATAAACCTCTATAAGGTCAGCCCTCAGTCTCCGACACTCCAGGGAAAACAGCACCAGCCTATTCAACCCCTCCCTTTAGCTCAAATCCTCCAACCTTGGCAACATTCTTATAAATATTTTCTGAACCCTTTCAAGTTTCACATTATCCTTCCAATAGGAAGGAGATCAGAATTGCACACAATATTCCAAAAGTGGCCTCACCAATGTCCTGTACAGTCGCAACATGACCTCCTAACTCCTGTACTTAATACTCTGATCAATAAAAGAAAGCATACCAAATGTCTTCTCCACTATCCTATCTACCTGCGACTGCATGTCTCAAGGCAACCTTTGTGTGTAGCTGCAGGAGATGGGGGGGATACTAAACGAGCAATTTGCATCAGTGTTTACTGTGGAGAAGGACATGGAAGATATAGAATGTGGTGAAATAGATGGTGACATCTTGAAAAATGTCCATATGAACTTTCACTCCAAGATCTGTACAGGGCCCTGGTGAGACCACACCTGGAGTACTGTGTACAGTTCTGGTCTCCAAATTTGAGGAAAGACATTCTGGCTATTGAGGGAGTGCAGCGTAGGTTTACGAGGTCAATTCCTGGAATGGCAGGATTGCCTTACACGGAAAGACTGAAGCGACTGGGCTTGTATACCCTTGAGTTTAGAAGACTGAGAGGGGATCTGATTGAAACGTATAGGATTATGAAAGGATTGGACACTCTGGCAGGAGGAAACATATTTCCGCTGATGGGGGAGTGCCGAACCAGAGGACACAACTTAAAAATACGGGGTAGACCATTTAGGACAGAGATGAGGAGAAACTACTTCACCCAGAGAGTGGTGGCTGTGTGGAATGCTCTGCCCCAGAGGGCAGTGGAGGCCCAGTCTCTGGATTCATTTAAGAAAGAATTGGATAGAGCTCTTAAAGATAGTGGAGTCAAGGGTTATGGAGATAAGGCTGGAACAGGATACTGATTGGGAATGATCAGCCATGATCATATTGAATGGCGGTGCAGGCTCAAAGGGCTGAATGGCCTACTCCTGCATCTATTGTCTATTGTCTATTGTCTATTATCTCTTTGTTTAGCAACACTCCCCAGGACCTTACCATTAAGTGTGTAAGTCCTGCTTTGATTTGCCTTTCAAAAATGCAGCACATCACATTTACCTAAGTTAAACTCCATCTGCCACTCCTCAGCCATTAGCCCATCTGATCAAGATCCTGTTGTAATCTGAGATAACTTTCTTTGCTGTCCAATACGCCTCCAATGTTGGTGTCATCTGCCAACTTACTATGTTCAGATCCAAATCAGCACCAATTCTTGTGGCACACCATGGGTCACAGGCCTCCAGTCTAAAAAGCAACCCTCTACCACCACCCACTGTCTTCTACCTTTGAGCCAGTTTTGTATCCAAATGGCGAGTTCTCCCTCTTTTCCATGAGGTTTCTAGGGTTAAAAGGAACAAAGGATATGGGGAAAAAGTGGGAACGAGGACTGAATTCGATGCTCAGCCATGACCATAATGAGAGATGCAGCTCTCTCAAGGGGCCAGCAACCATTAATTCTATGAGTTTTAAAATAGTGATGGAATAGGATAGACTGGATCTAAAAGTTGAAGTTCTAAATTGGAGGAAGGCTTATTTTGATGGTATTAGCCAAGAACTTTCTAAGACTGATTGGGGACAGATGTTCACAGATAAAGAGATGGCTGGAAAATGGGAAGTCTTCAGAAATGAGATAATGAGAGTCCAGATTCAGTATGTTTCTGTTAGGGTGAAAGAAATGAGATAATGAGAGTCCAGATTCAGTATATTCCTGTTGGGTGAAAGGAAAGGCTCGTCAGTGTAGGGAATGATGGATGACTAGAGAAATGGAGGGTTTGGTTAAGAAAAAGAAGGAAGCATATGTCAGGTATAGACATATGTCAGGAGAGATCGAGTGCATCCTTAGAAGAGTATAAAGGCAGTATGAGTATACTTAAGAGAGAAATCAGCAGGGCAAAAAGGAGACATGAGATAGCTTTGGCAAGTAGGATTAAGGAGAATCCAATGGGGTTTTACAAATACATTAAGGACAAAAGTGTAATGAGGGAGCAAATAGGGTCCCTCAAAGATCAGCAAGGCAGCCTTTGTATGGAACAAGTATTTGCATCAGTATTTACTGTGGAGAAGGGCATGGAGGATATTGAATGTGGAGAAAGTGACATCTTGAAAAATGTCCATATTATAGATGAGGAAGTGCTGGATGTCTTGAAATGCATAAAGTTGAATAAATCCCCAGGACCTGATCAGGCGTACCCTTGAACTCTGTAGGAAGCTTGGGAAGTGATTGCTGAGCCCCCTGCTGAGATATCTGTATCATCGATAATCACAGGTAAGCTGCCAGAAGTATGGTGGTTGGCTAATGTGGTACCATTATTTCAGAAAGGTGGTAAGGACAAGCCAGGGAACTATAGACCGGTGAGCCTGATGTTCCTGGTGGACAAGTTGTTGGAATGAATCCTGAGGGACAGGATTTATACATATTTGGAAAGGCAAGGACTGATTCGGGATAGTCAACATGGCTTTGTGCGTGGGAAATCATGTCTCACAAACTTGATTGTGTTTTTTGAAAAAGTAACAAAGAGGATTGATGAGGGCAGAGCGGTGGATGTGATCTATATGGACTTCAGTAAGGCATTCAACAAGGTTCCCCATGGGAGACTGGTTAGCAAGGTTAGATATTATGGAATACGGGGAGAACTAGCCATTGGCATACAGAACTGGCTCAAAGGTAGAAGACAGAGGGTGGTGGTGGAGGATTGATTTTCAAACTGGAGGCCTGTGACCAGTGGATTGCCACAAGGAGTGGTGCTGGATCCACTACTTTTTGACATTTATATAAATGATTTGGATATGAACATAGGAGGTATAGTGGATAGCGAAGAGGGTTACCTCAGATTACAACAGGATCTTGATCCAATGGGCCAATGGACTGAGAAGTGGCAGATGGTGTTTAATTTAGACAAATGAGAGGTGCTGCATTTTGGGAAAGCAAATCTTAGTAGGACTTATACACTTAATGGTAAGGTCCTAGGGAATGTTGCTGAACAAAGAGACCTTGGAGTGTAGGTTCATTGGTCCTTGAAAGTAGAGTTGCAGGTAGATAGGATAATGAAGAAGGTGTTTGATATGCTTTCCTTTATTGGTCACAGCATTGAGTACAGGAGTTGGGAGGTCATATTGTGGATGTACAGATGTTGGTTAGGCCACTTTTGGAATATTGCTTGCAAATCTGGTCTCCCTCCTATTGGAAATTTGTTGTGAAACTTGAAAGGGTTCAGAAAAGATTTACAAGGATGTTGCCAGGGTTGGAGGATTTGAACTATTGGGAGAAGTTGAACAAGCTGAGGCTGTTTTCTCTGGGGCATCAAAGGCAGAGGGGTGACCTCATAAAAGTTTATAAAATCATGAGGGGCATGGATAGGATAAGTAGACAAAGTCTTTTCCCTGAGGTGGGGGAGTTCAGAACTAGACGGCATAGGTCTAGATTGAGAGGGGAAAGACATAAATGGGATCTAAGAGGCCCATACCCATAGGGAGGGCCTCAACCAGGACCTTGGGTTCATGTCACACTACAGGTAACCACACACACACATACACACAGACACATGTATACACAGACACTCACACACACTCCCACACTCACACATACATCCTCTCATAGACTTAGACCACTTTACACTCTCACACATACACACACATATACACTCTCTCTCACAGACACTCACAACCCCCACCCCAGACACACACACACACTCCTACAGACAGACACAATCCCACACTCACACATGTACCCTCTCACAGATTTGACACTTTACACTCACATACACACACACATATACACTCTCCCTCACACTCACAACCCCCCACCTCAGGCAGACACACACACACAAAAACCCACATGCAAACATATACATACACGTTTGTGGGGTGAATTTGTACTTGCAGAGTTACATTGTACTTGCTCAAAAACTGCATGAATCCATGTAAGACTCTGTTAACTCACTTTTTAGATTAGAATCAGTCTAAACATTATGGCACAAACAGGGAACATAGGGGGCTAAAACACATTATCTGGCTGATACCAATTGTTACAGTTAACCTGAGTTAACTTTTAAAAAAGGTTTTGTGATTTACATGTGAAAGAAGTGAAACTCTCATGGTCATTCTAACAGATGAAAGACTCAACAAATAATCAAGGTATTTTTCAATGTATAATTTCAGTTACATCACACTGTAAACGTTTGCTATAAATTCTGTGTCTTACAATTGTGTACTTCACAACCACCTGATGAAGGAGCGGCGCTCTGAAAGCTAGTGCTTCCAATTAAACCTGTTGGACTATAACCTGATGTTGTGTGATTTTTGTACATCCCAGTCCAGCACCGGCATCTCCAAATCATGACCTAAGGGGCAACTTTTTAATGCAGAGGGTAGTGCTTGTATGGAATGAGCTGTCGGAGGGAGTGGTGGAGGCTGGTACAATTGCAATATTTAAAAGGCATCTGGACGGGTATATGAATAGGAAGGGTTTACAGGGATATGGACCAAGTGCTGGTAAATGGGACCAGATTAGGTTGGGATATCTGATTGGCATGGACTAATTGGACCAAAGGGTCTGTTTCTGTGCTGTACATCTCTATGACTACGACTATGACCTGCTGAGTTTCTCTAGCATTTCTATTTTTATGCCAAGTTGATTTCTAAATGTCCTGCTATAACCTCGATTGACTTATTCTTAGTCTGAGAAATTGTTTGTTGAAGAAAATAAAATTTGCAAGTCCCTCATGTATATGCGTATGCTGTTTACATTTCCTCCTCCAGTAACACAGTTTTGGACAATTTTACAAATCATTACACCCTCTGGACATGGTCTCAGGATAACATCTTAGCCAAAACAAGGTAAATTTGAAAAAGAAGCAACACCTCAGCACTAAATGCAGGCTGAAAAAATATAACTGTTGGCGATTTTAAAAATAGAACTATTGGAAAATACTCTGCAAATTTACTGAAGAAAGTCACATGTTGCCAAAATTTGGCATTCTTCTTTTGTATTTGGATATGGTTGTTGCTGGCTGGACCAGCATTTATTGCCCTTGAGAAGATAGTGAAGAAATGACTTCTTGAATCATTGCTAGTCTTGAGGTGTAGACCTGATTGGCAGGGAATTTAAGGATTTTGACCCAGTAACAGTGAAGGAAGAGCAATATAGGTCTAAATCAGCATAGTGTTTGATTGGTGGAGAACTCATAGGAACAGGAATTGGCCATTCAGCCCCTTGGGCCTGCTCCCCATTCAATAATGTGGAGATACACCATGATCTTTTGCTATAAATTCAGTGTCCTATGATCCTACTCCACAAACTACCTGATGAAGTAGCAGCACTCCGAAAGCTTGTACTTCCAAATAAACCTGTTGGACTATAACCTGGTGTTGTATGATTTTTAACTTTGGCCATTTAGTGAGATCATGGATCTTCTGTGATTTAACTCCATATGCCTGCCTTTGGCCCATATCCCTCGGTACTCTTGCTTAATAAAAATTTGTCTATCTCAGATTTAAATCTAATAGCTGAATTAGCATCAACTGCCGCTTAAGAAAGAGAGTTCTAAACCTCTTTGCATGTAGAAGTGCTTTCAACCATCTCTCCTGAATGGCCAACTCTTAATTTTTAGAATATGCCACCTGGTTCTAGAATCTTCAACTAGCAGAAGTAGTTTGTCTTTACTTACCCTGTTTTTCCCTGTTAGAATCCTGAAAACCTCAATTAGATCACCCTGATCCTCTAAATTCTACAGAATATAGGCTTAATTTATCTAATCTCTCCTCATAACTTAACCCCTGAAGTACAGGCATCATCCTTGGAAACATGCATTGACTAGGTCCAAAACATCCTTTCTCAGGTGTGGAGGCCAGATCTGCTCACAGTAATCTAAATGGGTCTCACTAGGGTTTTATATAACTACAGCGTAACATCTGCTCCTTATACGTCAGCCTTTTCAATATGAAGGCCAACACTACATTGGCTTTATTGACTATTTTCTGCACTTGTTCATGGCATTTTAAAAAGCTATGCACCTGAACCTCCAACTCCTGTTGGATGTCCTCTTTATTTAACCTTGTGCCTTAAAAAAAACCTCGATCTATCCATTTTTCAGTCCAAACTGGTGGTGGTATCACATGTATCTGTTTATCCTGATGAGGGCAATAAAAAGCTTTGGTAATGTGTCTCTCTTTACAACAACCTTCAGGTTCTGAGTGAAGTTAAAAATCACACCACACCAGGTTATAATCCAACAGGTTTATTTGGAAGCACTAGCTTTCGGAGCGCCGCTCTTTCATCATGTAACTGTGAAACGGGATCATAAGATCCCTGTGTTTTATGATCCTGTTCCACAGCTGCCTGATGAAGGAGCAGTGCTCCGAAACCTCGTGCCTCTGTTGGACTATAACCTGGTGTCCACTCCAGTCCAAAGCCAGCTCCTCCACATCACAGGTTCTGAGCGACTAACTGTAAAGTTAACAGAATTGACTGGCTTATACAAGAGCTCAACAGGGGGCAGTATTTGCCAAGACTAAAACGTGGGGAATTTGGAAATCCGTCTTAATGTCAGCATTTCTATTAAACATTCTCCCTATGAGAAGTAATGAGAAAAACAATTTACATGAAAGTTATTTGAACTATATATATTTTTACCTTTCCATCAGGAAGGACTTGGTTTTTCTACTATGTCTTGCAGAACATCATCCCAATTTCCTTTATGAACAACAAGGTATATTTGAAGGCCTGTTTACATCACTTGTGCTGTGGTATAAATAACTGAACTGAAACCATTATGCACAGGTAGCTCCCACAAACTGTAGTTTGTCTCAAGCGATGTCTCCACGCTTCAGGCTCACTGCCTTTATTCCTGATGAAGGGCTTTTGCCCGAAACGTCGATTTCGCTGCTCGTTGGATGCTGCCTGAACTGCTGTGCTCTTCCAGCACCACTAATCCAGATGTTGGTTAAGTGCTGAGTCGTGAGGGTGAACACATAATATACTCGTAAAATACTGAACACAAAAGACAGTGAAAGTGAGTTCTTGAATATTTTTAAGACAGAAGTAGGTAGATTCTTGATAAGCAAAGGGATGACATTTTATCCAGAGTAGGTGGGAATATGGGACAATCAGATCAGAAACAATCTTATTGAATGGCAGAACAGGCTCGAGGCATGAATGGCCTACACTTGTATGGTCATATATAGCACATGCTAGAAGTTGAAAATGAAAACGAAATATGTTGGAAACACACCAGGCCAGGCAACTTTAGTGGAACAAAACAGTTATACATCAGGTTGGTAACTACTGCTCAAAGAGATCTTCTAGGATGAACTCCCCAGTTCCTTTGCAAAATAGTACCAAGGTATCTGTCAGGTTCACAAGAGAGCAGATAGCGCATTGATTTGATATCTGATCTGAAAGATAACACCTTCCACATTACCTGTCGGCTGAAAAGTCAGCCTAGACACTTTGGGTATAGAAGCAAAAAGTGATCCTCATTCAAGAAGGATTTTTATCTGTTGTACAGTCATGGCAAGAACCTGCATCTATATATTTTTTAAAAACAAGGTGAGACTGTTGCATGACAGCTACCAGATAGTTCTGGATGACCAGGACACTGTCCTGCTTTGGCTGCCCTAGGTGCATTGGAAGGATTTGTAAACTGATACTCAAACCTATTTGGTCTGGCAGGAATATACCATCATCAGCCATCAAGCCCTGGAGTATGACTTGACACTGGAGCTTCTAGCTCAGAAGCAGGGAGGTCAGCAGTGCAGAATGTGGTTTTTGTCTAACTGATTTCAAATGCAGATTCGAACCAGCCAACCAACTAGCTACTGGAAAACTGACTTGGACCTACAGCATCCAACAATAGCCCAGCTCTGCTGACCATTGCTCCGTCCCGCAGATCTTCCACCGTGATGATGCAGGGTTATCGATGAAATGTCAACTCTGTTGCTTTCTCAATACATGTTGCCTGACGTAGTGATGAATTCTGTTCCAAACTGTTCTCACATCAAATTTTAATTTTTTTATTCACATGTGCTGGCCAGCATTTATTGGCCATCCCTTGTTTCCCTTCACAAGATGGTGGTGAGGTGCAAAATCATGAAGGGTATAGACAGGGTAGATAGAGATAAGTTTTTTCCCAGGGTGAAGGATTCAATGGTGAGAGGTCATGCTTTCAAGGTAAGAGGTCAAAAGTTTAAGGGGGATAGATGCAGCAAGTACTTTACACAGAAGTTGGGTAGATGCCGGCAACACATTGCCAGCAGAGGTAGTAGAGGCAGTTATGGTAAATTCACTTAAGATGCATCTGGACAGATGCATGAGTAGGTGGGGAGCACAGGGATACAGATGCTTAGGAATTGGGAGACAGGTTTAGACAGTGGATTTGGATCAGGTCAGGCTTGGAGGGCTGGAGGGCCTGTTCCTGGGCCGTAAATTTTCTTTGTTCTTTGCTTTCTTGAACCACTACAGTTCATCTTTTGTAGCTTGATCCACAATGATATTAAGGAAAGAATCCCAGGATTTTGACCCAGTGATTTTTAAGGAACAGGAATAAATTTATGAATCAGGATGGTGCATGGCTTAGAGGGGAACTTGCAGGTGATGGTTTTACCACGTATCTGTTGCCCTTGTCCTTCTAGCGGTCATGGGCTTTGAAGGAACAAGCACAGACTGTTCTGAAGGAGGGTCACTGGACCCGAAATGTGAACAGAAATTACTGGAAAAGCTCAGTAGGTCAGGCTGCAGCCGTGTAGAGAAATCAGAGTTAATGTTTCAGGTCCAGTGACCCTTCTTCAGAATTGAGGTGGACCCCAAACGTTAACTCTTGATTTATCTCCACAGCTGCTGCCTGACCTGCTGAGCTTTGTTTTTGTTTCTGATTTTCAATGTCTGCAGCTCCTTGGTATTTTTGTAGGTTTTGGAGGTGCAGTTTAAGGATCTTTGGCAAATTTCTGCAGTGTTCTGGTTTTACCCTAAATCCTTTCAGAGAGGAACAGTTTTAAAACACACCCACTGCCATGGCCCTTTAAGGAATTGCAATGATGTAATGCACTGAGATCATGAAGGGAAGCCACTTCCGGTCCACACGTCAATCAAACCTGAGCGACGCGGGGGTGTGGCTGGCCTTTGACTGACGTATGCTGCAGCCAATTGAACCCGGAGTTAGGATCGTTGTGTCCAATAGGAGGCAGGGGCACGTGGGGCGGACCTAGGCAGGTTAGGTTGAGCCGACCGGCCTGAGAACGGGAGGAATAGCGGCCGGCCAGTTGGGGAGGGAGGGCTAGAGATAGACAGCAGGCAAGCAAGCAAGCAGCGCCACCAGAATCACAGCAACATCGTGGGAGAATAAATTTGGAGGTGAACGAGCCCACTTACCCAGCTTCTCGTCAGCGGGCGGCGGGAGGTGAGGAACGTGTTTTTTCGCTTCCCTCCTTCACCCTAACTAATTTCGAAAGGCACATTCGAACCGTCCAACCAAGCAACCGTCCAACCAAGCGACGTTGGTGAACCGGCCCCGCCTCGCGCCTGCTGGCGACCGTCTCCGGGACAACCGCGCGCTCCTTGGGAGCCGTCGCCAGGGTAACGGCACGCTCCTGGCAACCATCACTGGGCAACCGCGCGCGGTCACTTCCACCCCTTTTCCCCCTTCCCCGTTCCTTGGCGACTGTCACCATGGAAACGGCGCGCGGGCCGCCATCGTGCGCTTCTCTAAACCATTGCTGTTCGGCCCACCCCTGCTGTACTAACCCTTCGATGGAGTTATCCAATTTGTCCTGGTCTCCCTGTTCTTCCTACATGGCCATTTTCTTTTGACCCACTCATTTGTGAATTTATCCCGTTTCTTTATAATTTTACGGGAAAAATCCTTTCACCATTCTCTTTTTTGTTGAATTTTTAAGTTGTCAATTGTTCAGGTGTCAAATCCGTGCCTCATGCTTAATCATCATTCTTACTCCTGGAGGCGCTTTCTCCTTATTGCCTCTGTAAAAACTATTTAATAACTTTTATATTTCTGCTGGCTGCATCTACTCAGGCATGCAATCATAGTTTCTCCAGTTATTCCACAGAACTAGATTCACTGATTTGGTCGCATTCCTCTACATATTCTTAACCTGACCAACAAACTCAACATTCGTCTGTACCTGTGTTTTTGTTTTTGCTGCTGTTTACCTGTTATTTACTTATCTACGCTACTTAACTCTGTGATCTGCCTGTATTGCTCACAAGACAAAGCTTTTCACTGTGCCACTGTACGTGTGACAATAAATTCAATTCCATTCAATTCAATTCAGTTCTCCGAAGCCTTGGTGCCTTTCCTAAAGTGCGGTCCTTGGATTTGCTGAACAGAGTACCGTAGCCCTACCTAACCAGTGATTTATAAAAGATTTTATGTAATGTCTTTGATCGCATGTTTTTGTTCAAACAGCTTGGCCATTTGTCCTGAATTTCATTTGAAATGGCACTGTTTTGGTTTGTGGCAAGTTACAATAGCTACAGTACAGAAGTAGGCTATGTAGCTTGGTAGTGCTCGCCTGCCTTTTCCAAAGTAGCCCTGCAAATAGTATCTGAACAGGAACAAACCTATTCCAATATGAAATGGACAATTTGAACGTGCCTCTGCCACACTCGGATGGTGACTTCTAGGTTGTTTTATTTTTCTTCCAACATGCATAATTGATTTATGAGGTTACAATTAGTTTCATGGTCTAATATTTTTGGGTGAATGTACATATTCAAATATATTGCTGGCTCCCATATTAAGGTCTGTTCCAGAGTGCTGATTGTGATTTTATTGATTTGCTGAGCCCATCTTTTTGTAGTTGGAAAGTAAAACTCTTCTTGATGTGACTGTTATTAATTGATGATACAGTACTCTGGTTCCAGACACATTGCTGCACAACATGCTGTGGTACCTCATCCATTTGTGTCCCACACCCCCTTGCTACATGACTTTGAATGCCATTAGTGGAGAGCATCTTCACAGTTAAGAATGTTAACATTTTTCAGGGTGAAGCCTTGAAATGTCTCAATGTTTGGACCGTTTGATTTTTCTTTTATTCTTTTTTCCTTTTTTTTCTCTGATGAATGAAACTACAAAATAATGTCCCTTTTGTCACTTGTTTTACACTCTTGAATTCTTTAGATGGGGACATTGTTATAGCAAATATGCAAGTCCAGATTTCGCAGTTAGTTAATTGTCTGCCACTTTGCATTATTAATGTATTGGGGGAGGATGGACTAGTGAATCCTTTCTATTGTGACAGATAATGCAGCTACTTCTGTAGATGCTCTCCTGCCAAATCTCATTCACTTCAATAAGATTCACTCTGTCACTTTTTAAATGATTTGCTGCTTTTGAATTGAATTTGTATCTGTTATCATATGGCACAGAAGGAAGCCATTCACTCTTTAAAAGGCTATCTAACTAGTCTCACTTCCCTGCTCTATTCCTGAAGCCTTACATTTTTTATTTTTGAAGTATTTATCCAATACAAAGTTGAAAATTGCCATTTAGTCTGCTTCCAGTCTACTGTCATTGCTTGGATCACTGTTTTCCACCATTGTGATATATGATCTCTGTCTCAACCTTTATGCAAACATATGATTAGGAGCAAGAGTACATCCCTCAGCTGGTCATGTCTGCTCTGCCAGTTAATAGTTCTGATTTGCTCCACCTTCCCTGAATAATGTCTCTTTTCCCCCCTACCCTGCTTCCCCTTACCCTGAACAACCTATCCACCTCTGTCCTAAGAAGTTTCAGAAACTCTCTTCCTTGAAAAGCTATGGAAGGAGACTTCCAAAAACCCATGAGTTAAAGAGAAAATATTTCTCCTTGTCTCTATCTTAAAGGGGTGGCATGGTGGCTCAGCAGCGAGCACCACTGCCTCACAGTGCCAGGAACCTATGTTTGATTATAGCTTCAGGGAACTCTGCAAACTCATCACAGACATTCTCCTTTGACAGTTGGATTTCCACCGGGTGCTCTGGTTTCCCTCCCTCAGTCCAAAGATGTGCAGGTTAGGTGGGTTAGCCATGCTGAATTGCTCTGTGTCCAAAGAAGTGTAGGCTAGGTGGATTAGTCATGGGAAGTGTGGAGTTACAGGGATAGTGTAGGCAGCTGAGTCTAGGTTGGATGCTCTTCAGAGAGTCAGCGTGGACTTGATGGGCTGAATGGCCTGTTTTCCAGACTATAAGAAAACTATGATCCTCTATGAAGGGGTGACCTTGAATCTTTAAACAGGCGGCCCCTTATTTTTAAATTCTCCCATGAGAAAACATTCTTTCCACATCACCCTGTAAAAATCTCTTTGTTATTTCTAGACATTTTGATTCCAATGTAGGCTGGTCTCATACTATTTTCTAATCAATCTTTTAGCATATTTCTCGAGCAGATGTGACTTGAACCTGGGCCTTCTAGTCTAGAGGTATGAAAACTACCACAAAGCCATGTCTCCCAGCTTCTGTGCCCTGAAAAACCTGCTTCATCTGTTAACTTGCAGAAAGTCACATTCCCCTTTCAATTTCATGTTTGCTGAAACAAAAGCAAAATATTATGGATACTGGAAATCTGAAATAAATGCAAATATAACCTCAGCCAGTCTGGCAGTAGCTGTGGAGAGAGAAACAGTAAAAGTTTTAGATACAATATGAGTCCCTTACGGGTGGCATGGTGGCTCAGTGGTTAGCACTGATGTCTCACAGCACCAGGGTCCCAGGTTCGATTCCAGCCTCTGGCTACTGTCTGTGTGGAGTTTGCACATTCTCCCCATGTCTGGGTGCTCTGGTTTCCTCCCACAATCCAAAGATGTGCAGGTCAGGTGAATTGACCACGCTAAATTGCCCATAGTGTTAGGTGCATTAATCAGAGGGGAACGGGTCTGGGTGGGTCAGTGTGGACTGGTTGGGCCAAAGGCGCTCTCTCTCTCTCTCTCTCTCTCTCTCTCTCTCTCTCTCTCTCTCTCTCTCTCTCTCTCTCTCTCTCTCTCTCTCTCTCTCTCTCTCTCTCTCTCTCTCTCTCTCTCTCTCTCTCTCTCTCCCTCTCTCCCTCTCTCTCCCTCCCCCCGCAACATCCATCCAGAGATGCTGCCAGACCTGTCTCGTTTCTCCAGCTTGTTTTTTTATTTATACTCACTGACCTAAATTGACTGATGGGGAGAAAGTCAAATTACATTCTGTTTTTAACGTTCCATCCTTGTTTTCAAATCCCTCCAGGGACTCCTCACGTATTCCTACCTCTGCAATCACGTCCCAGTCCGCGAATACTCAAGATTTCTGCACCTTTCCAATTCTGACGTCTTGATGATCACTGTTTTTAATCGCTTTAGAGAGGTGATCTCTGGGGCTCCCTAAACCTCTCCCCACCTCCCTTCCATTCTTCACACAATACCAAAAGCAAACTTCTTTGACCATGCTTTTAGTCATCTAACCTATTTCCTTAAGTGACGTAATATCATAGTAAGCCATCTTGGCATGTTTTATCATGTTAAAAGTGAACTTTTAAAAAAGTATAAATAAGAGTTGATATTGTTAGGAAGTGAATTCTAAGAATTGGTGGCAGGATGAACAGCTTTAGTCATGTGGGAGCAGAGAAGGTTAAGAGAAATTTTAAAAGATGACCATCGTCATGAAAGTTTTTTTTATTATAGAGTCATAGAGATATACAGCATGGAAACAGAGACCCTTCGGTCCAACTTGTCCATGTCGACCAGATATCCCAACCCAATCTAGTCCCACCTGCCAGCATCTGGCCCATATCCCTCCAAACTCTTCCTATTCATATACCCATCCAAATGCTTCTTAAATATTGCAATTGTATCAGCCTCCACCACTTCCTCTGGCAGCCCATTCCATACTTTTCCCTCTGAGTGAAAAGTTGCCCCATAGGTCTCTTTTATATCTTGTTTCGTTCATAGTGAAGAAGATAATTAGATTAGATTAGATTACTTACAGTGTGGAAACAGGCCCTTCGGCCCAACAAGTCCACACCGCCCCGCCGAAGCGTAACCCACCCATACCCCTACATCTACATTTACCCCTTACCTAACACTACGGGCAATTTAGCATGGCCAATTCACCTGGCCTGCACATCTTTGGACTGTGGGAGGAAACCGGAGCACCCGGAGGAAACCCACGCAGACACGGGGAGAACGTGCAAACTCCACACAGTCAGTCGCCTGAGGCAGGAATTGAACCCGGGTCTCAGGCGCTGTGAGGCAGCAGTGCTAACCACTGTGCCACCGTGCCGCCCATAATCTTACTGCATAAGTAACAGGGGAAGAATTCTCTGTTTTACCACAATAAAATTTCTCCCCCTTACTTACCCAATGGAAGCATTTTCATCTTTTTTAAGTTTTGCATTTCTCTCAACCTTCTCTGTTCCCAAATGAGGGAAGCTGATCATCCCTGAAACCAAAGGAAGACAGTTGACGAACAATGGCAGATGTTTAAGAAAATCTTTCATGGCTCTCAGCAGAAATGTAGATTAGGCAAAAACACAGACCAAGATGGTATGCATTTTAAGATATTAAAGGACGTAGCTACAGAGACAACGAATGCACGGGTCATAATCTTCCAGGAATCCTTAGATTCTGGAAAAATCCCAAAAAATTGTAGAACTGCCAGTATAACACATTCCTTCAAAAGGGGAAGAAGACAAAAACAAGTCAATGTAGACCAATTAGCCTAACATCTGTTCTTGGGGAAAATGTTAGTCTATTGTAAAAAGAGCATTCAGGAGTACATATGATTAAGAACAATCAGCCTGGCTTCATGAAGGGTAAATCATGCCTGATAAATTTACCAGAATTTGTTCGAGGAGGACAAGCAAAATAGATAAAGTGGAAGCAGTGAATGTAATATATATGGGTTTTCAGAAGACATTTTATAAACTACCACACATTAACTGACTTAAGACAGCATGATGTTTGGGAGGAGCATATTTGCATGGAGAGAGAATTGGTTAATTGACAACAGTTCAGATATGGGGAGCATTTTCAGGACGGCATTAAGCAACATGTGGTGTGCCAGGGATTAGTGGGTTCACAATATCTATTCAAGACTTGGCTGAGGAAAGTGAATGTAGTATAGCTAAGTTTGCAGATGACACACAAATATGTGGGAGGGGAAGTGGTGATGATGATGCACAGATTCTGCAGAAAGATATGACCAAGATTAAGGGAGTAGGCAAAAACTTGGCAGATGGAATATAATGTGGGCAGTGAGGTTCTGAGCTTTTGGCAGGAAGCGTAGAAGAGCTGAATGTTATTTAAATAGGGACGGCTGCAGAAAGCTACTGACCAGAGAGGTTTGGGAGTCATCGTCCATGAATCACAGAAAACTGCCATCGGAGTTCAGCAAATAATAGCTACAGCAAATGGAACGTTGGCCTTTATTTTAATGCGAATGGAGAGTAAAAATAGGGTGGTTTGCTAAAACTGTACAAGGTACTGGTTAGACCCCATTTGGAATATTGGGCACAATTTTGGCCTGGTTTTGGAGACAGTGCAGAGGAGGTTCACCAGGTTGATCCCAGGTATGGAGGGACTGCCTTATATGGAGATGTTTAGGAGATTGGGCTGACACTAATTGCAGTTTAGAAGAATGATAGGAAACCTCATTAAGACAAACAAGATTCTGAGGGGATCTTTACAGGATAGATGCAGAGAGATTACTTCTCCTTGGTGGACAGTCTAGGACCAGAAGGCATCATCTCAGAATAATAGGTCGCCCATTTAAAACTAAAACAAGGAGGAATTTATTCTGAGGGTAGAGAATCTACCACAAGACCTGTTAAGACTGTCTTGAAGTACGTTCAGTACTGAGATAGATATTTTTAATCAGTAAGGGAATGAGGGATATGGGAGGAACATGAAGTTGAAGGTTATCCGATCAGTCATGATCTCACTGATGCAGGAGCAGAGGCAAAGAGCTGGATGTCCTACTTTTGCTCTTATATTTTGGATAAATCTCTACAATGCCTTGATCTACATGTGCAAATCTGCATTCGAAAAAAAAACTTGTTAAAAAGAAGTCATAAACATTCTTTTTCACTGTTATTTGTGTTGTTATCTGCATTGATATTTTAGGCACTTCGAGTATCTGCAAATTTGAAATTGATTTGTTTTGTACCACCTGAATTTTGATTTATGTTCTTACGTAGTGCAAGAGGTACCCAGGGAGCCTAACTAACCACTTCTGTATGTCTGATGTTATTGTTTTTCTCAAGTATTTGTTTTGGATGTAATTCAATTTGAGTTTGATTTATTGTTGTCACATGTACAGAGATACAGTGAAAAGAGTTGTTTTGCTACATGGGCAGACTATACCATACAATGTGCATCAGGATAACAGAACAGAATGCAGAATATAGTGTTGTCGCAGCAGAGAAGGTGCAGAGAGATCAACATTTATATTTTGAAAGGTACATTCATAAGTCTGATAAGTGTGGGGGGAAAAAGCTGTTACATAGAACATAGAACATAGAACAATACAGCGCAGTACAGGCCCTTCGGCCCTCGATGTTGCGCCGATCAAAGCCCACCTAACCTACACTAACCCACTATCCTCCATATACCTATCCAATGCCCGCTTAAATACCCATAAAGAGGGAGAGTCCACTACTGCTACTGGCAGGGCATTCCATGATCTTACGACTCGCTGAGTGAAGAACCTACCCCTAACATCAGTCCTATATCTACCCCCCCTTAATTTAAAGCTATGCCCCCTTGTAATAGCTGACTCCATACGCGGAAAAAGGTTCTCACTGTCAACCCTATCTAACCCCCTAATCATCTTGTACACCTCTATCAAGTCACCCCTAAACCTTCTTTTCTCCAAAGAAAACAACCCCAAGTGCCTCAGCCTTTCCTCATAGGATCTTCCTACCATACCAGGCAACATCCTGGTAAACTTCCTCTGCACCCGTTCCAGTGCCTCCACATCCTTCCTATAGTATGGCGACCAAAACTGCACACAATATTCCAGAAGCGGCCGCACCAGAGTCTTATACAACTGCAGCATGACCTCAGGACTCCGGAACTCAATTCCTCTACCAATAAAAGCCAGTACGCCATATGCCTTCTTCACTGCACTATTTACCTGGGTGGCAACTTTCAGAGATCTGTGTACATGGACACCAAGATCCCTCTGCTCTTCCACACTACCAAGTAGTCTACCATTAGCCCAGTAATCCATCTTTTTATTACTCTTAGTTCTTGAAACTGTTTGGATGTCTATTCAACCTCTTATCTTCTGCCCAAAGGAGGAGGATGGAAGAGAGGATAACAGGGACGGGAGGGAGGTCTTTCATTATGTTGGTTGCTTTTCCCGAGGCAACAGAAAGTACAGATGGAGTCAGTGGATAGAAGGCTGGTTTGCAATTTAGAATCGATTATATCATTGTTGGAATGAGCGGGGCAAAAATGCATTTACACTGAATGCTGTGTCTCAGCCATGTTGCTGAATGGTTTCCCTGTCTTGGCTGTTTCACTGACAAGAGTTAGTATTTGAGTCTCTTTCAGCAGTCTTATCTGAAGCTCCATTCTTTTGTCAAGTTCAGCAATATGCTTGAAACTAATAATTAGAGATTTTCGAATCCACTTGATAGTGATTTGTCAACTAGTCAGTTTTGCCACTTATCCTCATTTTCTTTTAGCCACAAAGGTCAGGAGTTGAGACCCAAATCTTGTGTCTGTTTTTAGAATTGCCAAGTCGTTATTTAGCATCCAGGACTAACTCAGTCTATTTTTGTTAACGGTGGAGCATGAGAATGATGGGGAGACAATGGCTTGGTGGTATTATCGCTGGACTGTTAATCCAGAGACCCATGTAATGTTGTAGGGAACTGCATTCAAATTCTGCCATGGTACGTGGTGAAATTTGAATCCAATAAATATTGAAAATTTAGAAGCTAATGGATGTGAATCATTTCTGGTGGTCAGAAAACCCATTTGATACACTGATGTCCTTTTAGGGAAGGAAACTGCCATCCTTACCTAGTCTGGCCTATGAGTGACTCCAGTCCCACAGCAACATAGCTGGACATTTGGGATGGACAACAAATGCTGATCTAGCCAGCGGCGCCCACCTCCCATGACTGACTAAAAGAAAAATAAAACATCAGGTGTTTTGAAGATGTCAGGGATTCTTCAGTGGCACTTTTAATTCACTTCCAATTCCTTCATTGTGAAATTTTTGATAAGGGATAGCATTACAGCCGTACTGAGGGAGGATATTCCCGGAAATCCATCCAGGGAAGTTATTTGAGTTGAACTGAGAAATAAGAAAGGGGTGATCACCTTTTTGGGATTGTATTATAGACCCCCTAATAGTTGGAGGGAAATTGAGAAACAAATTTGTAAGGAGATCTCAGTATTGTGTAAGAATAATAGGGTGGTTATGGTATGGGATTTTAACTTTCCAAACGTAGACTGGGACTTCCATAGTGTTAAAGGTTTAGATGGAGAGGAATTTAAGTGTGTACAGGAAATTTTTCTGAATCAGTATGTGGATGCTCCTACTGGAGAAGGAGCAAAACTTGATGTAGTCTTGGGAAATAAGGCAGGGCAGGTGACCTGAGGTGTCAGTGGGGGAGCACTTTGGGGTCAGCAATCACAATTCTATTAGCTTCCAAATACTGATGGAAAAGGACAGACCAGATCTAAAAGTTGAAGTTCTAAATTGGAGAAAGGCCAATTTTGACGGAATTAGGCAAGAACTTTCAAAAGCTGATTGGGGGCAGATGTTCACGGGTAAAGGGTCAGCTGGAAAATGGGAAGACTTCAGAACTGAGATAATGAGAGTCCAGAGACAGTATATTCCTATTAGGTTGAAAGGAAAGGCTGGTAGATGGAGGGATTGCTGGATGACTAAACAAACTGAGGGTTTGATTAAGAAAAAGAAGGAAGCATATGTCAGGTATTGACCAGATAGATCAAATGAATCCTCAGAAGAGTATAAAGGCAGTAGGAGTATACTTAAGAGATTAACCAGGAGGGCAAAAAGGGGACATGAGATAGCTTTGGCAAATAGTAATGGAGAATTCATAGGGTTTTAACAAATGCATTAAGGACAAAAGGGTAACGAGGGAAAGAATAGGGCCTGTTGAAGATCAGCAAGGCAGCCTTTGTGTGGAGTCGCAGGAGATGTGGCAGATGCTAAATGAGTATTTTGCAACAGTGTTTATTGTGGGAAAAGTACATGGAAGATATAGAATGTAGGGAAATAGATGGTGACATCTTGAAAAATATCCATATTACAGAGGAGGAAGTGCTGGATGTCTTGAAACACAGAAAAGTGGATAAATCCTCAGGACCTGGTCAGGTGTACCCGAGAACTCTGTAGTAAGGTAGGGGAGTGATTGTTGGGCCCCTTGCTGAGATATTTGTATTATTTATAATCACAGGTGAGGTGCTGGAAGACTGGAGGTTGGCTAATGTGGTGCCACTGTTTAAGAAGGGTGGTAAGGACAAGCCAGGGAACTATAGACCGGTGAGCCTGACGTTGGTGGTGGGCAAGTTGTTGGAGGGAATCCTGAGGGACAGGATGCACATGTATTTGGAAAGGCAAGGACTGATTAAGGATAGTCAACATGGTTTTGTGCATGGGAAATCATGTCTCACAAACTTGATTGAGTTTTTTGAAGAAGTAACAAAGAGGATTGATGAGGGCAGAACAGTGGACTTCAGTAAGGTGTTCGACAAGGTCCCCCATTGGAGACTGGGTAGCAAGGTTAGATCTCATAGAATACATGGAGAACTGGCTCAAAGGTAGAAGACAGAGGGTGGTGGTGGAGGGTTGTTTTTCAGACTGGAGGCCTATGACCAGTGGAATGCCACAAGGATCGGTGCTGGGTCCACTACTTTTTGTCATTTATATAAATGATTTGGATGTGAGCATAAGAGGTATAGTAAGTAAGTTTGCAGATGACGCTGAAATTGGAGGTATGGTGGACAGCAAAGAAAGTTTCCTCAGATTATGGCATCTTGATCAGGTGGACCAATGGACTGAGGAGTGGCAGATGGAGTTTAATTCAGGTAAATGCGAGGTGCTGCATTTTGGAAAAGCAAATCTTAGCAGGACTTATACACTTAATGGTAAGGTCCTAGGGAGAGTTGCTGAACAAAGAGACCTTGGAGTGCAGGTTCATAGCTCCTTGAAAGTGGAATCGCAGGTTGATAGGATAGTGAAGAAGGCATTTGGTATGCTTTCCTTTATTGGTCAGAGTATTGAGTACAGGAGTTGGGACATCATGTTGCGGCTGTACAGGACATTGGTTCGGCCACTGTTGGAATATTGTGTGCAATTCTGGTCCCCTTCCTATCGGAAAGATGTTCTGAAGCTTGAGAGAGTTCAGAAAAGGTTTGCAAGGATGTTTGCAGGGTTGGAGGATTTGAATGAGAGGGAGAGGTTGAATAGGCTGGGACTGTTTTTCCTGGAGAGTCTGAGGCTGAGTGGTTACCTTATAGAGGTTTATAAGATCATGAGGTGCATGGATAGGATAAATAGACAAAGTCTTTTCCCTGGGGTGGGGGAATCCAGAACTAGAGGGCGTAGGTTCAGGGTGAGAGGGGAAAGATATAAAAGAGACCTAAGGGGCAACGTTTTTACGCAGAGGGTGGTTTGTGTATGGAATGAGCTGCCAGAGGAAGTGGTGGAGGCTGGTACAATTGCAATATTTAAAAGGCATTTGGATGGGTAAATGAGTAGGAAGGGTTTGGAGGGATATGGGCCGGGTGCTGGCAGGTGGGACTAGATTGGGTTGGGGTATCTGGTTGGCAGGATCTGTTTCCGTGCTGTACATCTCTATGACTCTAAATTAGTACACTGCTTTTGCAAAATGGAAACCATTAGCTCTTCTACCAGGCTGGCTACATAGCTCAAAACACTTGCTCTGTGCTAAGTCATAGAAGCTTGCAGCACAGATGAGGGCCTTTTTGTCCATCATATGCATGCCAATCTTCTGTTGGGACAAAGACTTGGCCCATTCTTTTTTGCCATATCCACTGCTCTATTTCAATGATTTATCGAAATTTCCCTTTCAAGCTACAGTGGTCTGTGCTTTCCCTACTGTGGCTAGGCATTCCTTACTGCAACATCCCTCTGCATCAAAAATATTGCCTAACATATATCCTTACTACAACCATTTTTAGTTGTTCATTCCTCACCCATGACAATTTCTTTCTTTGTGTGCTATCAAGCTTTTTATAATTTTAAAGAAACTTTTGTTCTGTAAGTAGTCTCTCAGTGTAGTCTCTCTTGGAAAAATAGTGTCAGTACTCATGCTGCTTGGAATTTCCTACATTTTGGTGAATGAGAATAAAAACAAAAAGGTCTGCACTTGAGATCTTAATAATGAAAGAAGTGTGTGTATTCATTCCTCCTGGAGGAATACGTTCAGTTTTGATGGTCAGGAACTATCTGGCTTGGGCTGTTTACAGTTTGCTTGAGATGGTGCTTCTTTCACTTCCAAGTTTGTTGATTCAAGGATCAATCAACATGACTTAGTTTAATGTCATGTGAACTTGAAAATTAGGACCAGGTGTAGGTCATTTGATCCTGTTCTGCCATTCAATAAGATCATGGCTGATCTATTTACAACTTTGAACCTGCATTGCCACCAACTCCTCATAAATTTTCATCCCTTGCTTAATAAGAATCTACCTGCCTCTGTCATAAAAACATTTCAAGGATTGTGCTTTCTTTTTGAGGAAGTGAGTACCAAAGACCCATGATCCTCTGACAGAATTTTGCTTTGGCCCATTTCTGTTTTAAATGGGTGAACCCTTATTTCTAATGACCTCGCTAGTTCCAGATCCTCCCATAAGGGGAAACCTCCCACCCTTCCAAGATCCCTCAGGAATACGTGTTTCAATCAAATCCCCTCCATTGTCTTCTAAACTTCAGCGAATATGAACCTTGACTGTCCAACCTTTCCTCAAAGGACAGCAACCCTTTTTCCAAATATTAGTTTAATATACCTCCCATGCATTTTAATCCTTCTTTAAATGAACCATCGGGGATGTGGGCATCACAACTCAGGCCAGTGTTTATTAAAATTGCCTAAAAGTCAACCACATTACTGGATCTGGGTCTGGTGTTGCTTGTAGGCCAGACCGGTAAGGATGGAAGATTTTTACTGGCAGCACGGTGGCACAGTGGTTAGCACTGTTGCCTCACAGCGCCAGTGACCCGGGTTCAATTCCCGCCTCAGGCGACTGACTGTGTGGAGTTTGCACATTCTCCCCATGTATGCGTGGGTTTCCTCCGGGTGCTCCGGTTTCCTCCCACAATCCAAAAAATGTGCAGGTTAGGTGAATTGGCCATGCTAAATTGCCCGTAGTGTTAGGTAAAGGGGTAAATGTAGGGGAATGGATCTGGGTGGGTTACGCTTTGGCGGGTCGGTGTGGACTTGTTGGGCCGAAGGGCCTGTTTCCACACTGTAAGTAATCTAATCTAATCTTTAAAAAAGTGGATTAATTTGCTATTTGCCCCGTTACTTAAACACATATAGTTATCATTTAGCACGTGCCAAGATTCTGCAAACAGCAAAGAAAAATTTCTTGAGGATACCATTGACCAGACACTGAACAGGGCTAGCTATTTTTGTTAATCATTCCTGAATACAGTGCCCATAACTCCAGTTATGGTCCCACTAATACCCTGCAGTCTTCATTGCTGGTGATACAAGCCCAAATCCTGATGGAGGGGAGGGGTCCCTTATGTAACTGATTGCTGGTCTCTAGGTAGTTCTCTGCAGTTTTCCTGATAACTGACAGTAGTTATATAGTCACCAAATATTTATATTGTGGTTAGGAAAAAACAGGTCAGAGGTGGGGAATCCAGCAGTAAGCAACTTGCCACCTGTCTCCCCAATTCCTTTTCACCATCTACAGGAACAATTTGGGAATACATGTACTTGACACTTGCCTGGATGTATGCATCTCCAGTAGCATTTGAAGAAACACATTATGATCCAGGACAAAAAGCCCATTTGTTTAGTATCTCATTCACCATTTCTAACATGTCTTTTGCTACAAAAGCACAGTGTCCGCAGTGTGTATCATCTGCAAGAGGCTCTGCAGTAACTCACCAGAGCCCCTTCAATAGCACCTTCGAAGCCCTTGACCTCCATCGTATAAAAGAAGGGCAGCCAATGTATGCAATGTCACTATTGCAAGTTCTCCTCCAAAGGATAAATCTATGATATATGGTAAGGGAATCATTAAGAGGGAAAAACACACTTGACCTCATCCTTATCAATCTGCCAGCTGCAGATGCGTCAGTATGAGTAACCATTGCGTAGTGACTTCATATTTGGAGTAGCTTCAATCCTGTTGTGCACTATCACTCTGCTAAATTGGACAGAAGTCAGACAGATCTAGCAACTCAAGACACGGCATTGTGAGGTGCTGTGGGCCATCAATAACAGGATTGTACTTCAACATAGTCTGCAAACTCATGGCCCAGCATATCCCTCATTCAACCATTACCATTAAGCCAAGGATTCGCTCCTAGTTCAATGGAGAGTGCAGAAGAGAATGCTCGGAGCAGCATCGGGTATACCTAAAAATGAAGCAACCAAACAGGATTACCTGTGTGCCAGGTAGCATAAGTGGCAAATGATAGACAAAGCTAAGCAATGCCACAACAAATGAATAAGATGTAAGCTTTACAGTTCTGTCATGTATACACGATGGACACTTGAACAACCTACTTGAGGGTGAGGCTCTGCATGCATCCTCATTCTCAATGATTGAAGACCCCAGTATATCAGTGCAAAAGATAAAGCTGTAGCATTTTCAACAATCTTCAGCCAGAAGATCTGTCTTGGCCTCCTCCCAGTGATCCCCACCATTGCAAATGCCAGTCTCCAGCCAATTTGATTCACTTTATGTGATATGAAGAAATGTTGGAGACACTGGATACTGCAAAGACTATAGGCCCTGCCAACATTCTGGCAATAGTTCTGAAGGCTCTGCTGCAGCACTTGCCACTCCCCTAACCAAGCACTTCCAGTCCACCTACAACACTGGCATCGACCCAACAATCTGGAAAATTGGGAGAAAGTGAGCTCTGTAGATGCTGAAGATCAGAGTCAGATAGTGTGGTGCTGGAAAAGCACAGCCAGCAAGAGAGTCAACATTTTGAGCATTAGCTCTCATTAAAAATTCCTGATGAAGAGCTTATGCTTGATTGTGGAAAATTGCTCAGGTATGTCTTGTACACACAAAGCAGGATAAATCCAATCTGTTCAATTAATACCTCATCAGTCTGCTCTCAAAGTGATGAAAGTGTTATCAAAAATGTGATCAAGCAGCACCTGCTCAGTGACACCCAGTTTGAGTTCCGCTTGTCCACTCCGTTCCTGAACTCATTACAACCTTGGTTCAGGTATAGACAAACGAGCTGAATTCCAGAGGTGAAGTGACAGCCCTTACCATGACTTCTACATTTGACCAAGTGGGGATCAAGGATACCGAACAAAACTGGAATCAATGGAAATTGGGGGGAAAAGCTCTGGTTGGAATCATATCTGGCACAGAGGAAGATCGTTGTGGTTGTTGGAGCTCCAGGGCATCTCTGCAGGCATTCCACAAGGTGGTATCCTTGGCCAAACCATCTTCAGCTGCTTCATCAGTGACACCCCCTCCTTCATAAGGTCAGAAGTGGGGATGTTCACCAATGATTGCACAATTTTCAGCAACATTCGTGATAATGCCGATATTGAAGCAGCCCATGTTCACAAACAAGCAACAAACTCTAGGCAGTGCGACCAGGCTTGGACTGATAAGTAGCAAGTAATATTTGTGTCCTGCAAATGCCAGGCAATAGCTATCTCAGTAAGAGACAATCTAACCGCTTCACCTTGACATTCGTTGACATTCCCATCACTGAAGTTCCCACTATCTGCATCCAGAGGGTTACCACTGATCAGAAACTGAAATGGACTCACCGTGTAAATATAGTAGCTACAAGAATAGGTCAGAAGCTAGGAATACTGCAATGAGTAACTCTCTCCTTTTGACTCCCCAAAGCCTTCCCACCAGAAGGCACAAGTCCAGAAGTGTAGTGGAATATTCCCCACTTGCCTGAATGAGGGCAGCTCCAAGAACACTCCAGCTTGACACCATTTAGGATAAAGCAGCCAGCTTGATTGACTCCCTCCACCACCAACATTCAGTGGCAGAAAAGTATACCATCTACAAGATATACTGTAGATATTCATCAAAGATCATTGGACAGATTGTGGCATTCAACTTTCTGACTTGGACGCAAGAGTGTTACCCACGAAGCCACAGCTGACACCATCAGATGGCTGTCTTGTTCAAGTATTTTTATTGTGTACGGTCTTGTTAGAAAGCTGGAACTCATTAGAGCCAAATTGTCTTCACGTACTGATAGGAGTTCTGCAACATTTCCCAGACATACAAACAGGGGTTTTGTAAACATCTCAGCCATGATGATCGAAAAGTCAGTCCTCCCCCAGTGATGTCTATAGGGTCTCAGTAGAAAAAATGAGAATGAATGGTATTTCAATACTCTGATTACTTGAAAAACATTCAGCAGTACAGTCATTTACTGACTTTCCAAATGTGTATCGTGGTTAGTGATATTGCTTAAGACTCTTAAGTTGCCGTTTTTACCAAACTGTTACGGCTGGAGTAACTAATTCTCAAACTAAAGTAATATGAATGAAGTAGTCCAGTGTACTCACTCTAAGTGCATTTTTCCGATTCACGTGCAGCAGTGTGTTAACAGTAGGTGTGCTCCAGGAAGCTTGGGAAGAAATTTGTCTTCCAAGCTTTTTCACCTCATCCAGAACAGTAGAACCAGAGGACTTATCCTATGCTTGGAGGGTAAATTAAAATGTGTGGAAGCATGATTTCCAGTGAATGCGTCATCAATGTATGAGACAGATGCTGTGGGAAGATTATGTTCTGGAAGAAATCCAGTTTTTATTAATATTTTGTTACAGTATATGACCACTAAGCCATGACATGTAGTGAGTATTATGTACTACAGACCTATTGTGTCTAAAGTTCGCGACCAGTAGGAATTTTGCTCACCTCCTGTCTGTCTCTATTTACTGGCTGAAAGAGATTGATGGCTATGATTTAGACAGCATCTCCATTGTCATGTATTATTGATTACCAGGGTGATCAAAGATTTAGCCATTCCTTTTTTTTTTCCCTGTGACCACAGATGGTGCCTCAATAGTCAGATACGCAGACCTTTTGCATAATTGTCAGTGGAAGTTTTGCACTTTGCAAACTGCTGCTGAGGGGCTTGCCATAAATAGTCAAAAAGTAATTTTACTGGATTTGATTATGTTTGGCTGTTGGAACATGTATTCTTCCTTTAAACCAAGATCCCCTGTGGTCAAATTAAATGCATTAGGTAAGCTTTCACAGCAGGGATGAGTTGGTGTGATGTAAACCACAGCTCAGTGATACCACACTTGCTTTGGAGTCAGAAGGCGATAGTTTTAAATGGCTGACACTCCACTACTGCACTACCCCAGTGCTGCACTCCTTGACGTTTTATCTTTGGCAAGAGATGTGGAGTTGAAGATCCCGTGGCACTATTTTGTGAAAAAGCAAGGGTGTTTTTTCTTAGCATCGTAGCCAATATTTATTTCAGCCACGTGACTGAAACATTATCTGGTCATTATTTCATTGCTGTTGTGAAAACTTGCTGTGTGCAAATTGGCTCACTGTGTTTTCTACATCAGTACCTTCACTTCAAGCACCTCATTGCTCACGAAGTACTCTGGGACGTGAGGTCAGGAAATGCATTCTTTTCTACTGCTGACTAAATATAACCTTCCCATATAAAATCAATTACAAATGCTTGTCATATTTCCCAGCTGAACCCTAAAATAAATAGACAAAGGACAAGTGAGAAAAACTAACGTTCTCTCAAAGCCCATTTTCTCATTATTAAACTTTCTCCACCTCGCTAGCAGACATTTAAAAAAAAATGCTTGTGACTCACAACAAAATTCTATCCCAGTGAGGAAGAAGGATTTTATGAAGTCGATAAACCAACTATGGTTAACCAGGGAAGTCAAGGATAGTATCAAATTGAAAGAAAAAACATTCATTGTGGCAGAGATTAGTGGTAAGCCAGAGGATTGGGAAAGTTCTAAAAACAATCAAAAGATGACCAAGAAATCAAGTATAGACTGAGAAGATAGAAATAGACAAGAGCTACATTCAAAGTATAAAAAGGAAGAGAGAGACCAGAGTCAACAGGCACCCCCTAGAAAGTGAGGCTGTGGAAATAGTAGGGAACCAGGAAATGGACAAGGAATTGAATAAATGTTTCACATCAGATTTCCAGGTAAAAGACATTAATAATGTTAAAAAAATATCAAATCAAGGGGCAAGGAGGGTGACAAGGGACTAAATCAAATAACTATCGCTAGAGGAAAAAGTTCTAGGAAAGCTAATAGGGCTCAAGGCCAGTAAAGTTCCTGGACCTGATGGTTGCCTTCTCTGGTATTAAAGAAAGTAGCTACAGAGATTGTGGATGCACTAAATCCTTAGATTCTGGAAAAAGGCTCCGAGGATTGGGGAAATTGCCATTGTGACAACTTTTCTCAAAAGGAAACCAAAAACACAAATAACTATAGGCAGATTTTGTTGGACTCGAACCTTTTCCCAGTGATTAAATTTTATTGTAAAGGACATAATATCAGAACAAGCGTCGAGAGTGTTGCTGGGAAAGCACAGCAGGTCAGGCAGTGTCTGATGAACAGGAAAATCGATGTTTTGGGTAAAAGCCCTTCATCAGGAATGGATATAGGTTAAGTGAGTGGGCAAAATATTGGCAGATGAAATATAATATAGGAAAATGTGAGGTTGTGAACTTTGGCAATAAGAATAGAGGAGCTGAATGTTATTTAAATGGAGAAATGCTGCAGCACAAAAGGATTAGGAGTTCTCATGCATGAATCACAATGAGATAGTTTGAGTTCAATATGTCATAGGGAAGGCAAATGGAATGTTGGCCATTAATTCAAAGACAGTGGTGTATAAGAAAGTTTAGCTGAATTTAGTTTAAAAATCACACAACACTAGGTTATACTCCAACAGATTTATTTGGAAGTACAAGCAAGTGATGCTCCTTCGTCGGGTAGCTACCGGCACCTCCACATCATAGCTGAATTTAAACAAGACACTCGTTAGACCATGTCTGGAATACTGTGCATAATTTTGATTGTCTTGTCTGAGCAAAGATGTCCTGGCCTTGGATACAATCCAGAGAAAGTTCACTAGGTTTAGCCCAGGTATGGAGTGATTGTCTCATCAGGAAAAGTTGAGTTAATTGCCCCCATTGGAATTCAGAAGAATGAAGAGTGACCTTGTTGAAACATACAAGGTTCTTGGGAGTCTTTGACAGTGCAGATGCAAAGAGGTGTTTCCCTTTGTGGGAAATGCTGAGACCAGAGGGAATAATCTCAGTTACAGCCACTGCTTTTAAGACAGATAAGGAGGTATTTCTTCTGAGGGTAATAGTTAACCTATGGAATTCTTTACTGCAAAGAGCTGTCAAGGTTGTGTCTATTCCTATATTCAAGGCTGAAATAGGCTTTTAATCAGTAAGAGAATCTGGTGTATGGGGGTAAGGCAAGAAAATGGAATTTAGGATTGAGATTAGTCACCATCTAATAGAATCAGAAGTCACACAACACCAGGTTATAGTCCAACAAGTTTATTTGAAATCACAAGCTTTTGGAGCATGGCCCCTTTGTCAGATGCTGTTTGACCTGCTACTGTCTTGTGGACAGCATTTCCCTCCCCACTGGCATGCGCACACCGAACATCGTTTTCAGCTGGCAATGTAAAAGATGCGCACACAAATTACTGCTTTGCCTCTTGCTGCTAACAGCCAATTGCATTTTCCAAATCTTTCTCCACCCCTCTTCCACTTCCACAGCATTACCTGATGTTAGCAAATCTATAAAGTAGCTGCAGTATTATTACGAAGTCCAGTTTGAAATTCGTGTTTCTGCCTAAATGTTACAGGAGGAGTTGCCCTCCTTCAGGTTTAAACCTGATCTTTACTATCTTGCAGCATCAGCAGCTTTCATTGCCTGTTTTGCATTCTCTCTGAACTGGCTGATTATGGCATCCTGTCGTATTTGTAAAAATTAATAATTCATAAGGTTTTAATGATGGTAGCGCCTGTCCTCTTGGCTCTGTCTGTCTGGGTAACTTGATAAATTTTTAAAGGACCATTGTCTTCCTGATGAAAACGTTTTGATAAACATTTTCCCTTGTGGCAGGAGTAAACACATTGACTAGCTTGCATCACCATGTTTAATTTGGTTTGAGAGATAATAGTGCTCTGAGGAGATGGTAGGGATCTGTTTTGCACAGAATTGATGCCTAAAATCATAGAATCCCAACAGGCCCTTCAGCCTAACAAGTCCACACCAAGCCTCCAAAGAGTAAACCATGCGAACCATTCCCCTACCCTACTACTCTACATTTACCCCTGACTAATGCACCAAACCTACATATCCCTGAACACTATGGGCAATTTAGCTTGGCCAATTCACCTAACCTGCGCATCTCTGGAGTACCTGGAGGAAAACCACGCAGACACTAAGCGCCCCAGGCTGGAATCGAACCCCGGGTTCCTGGTGATGTGAGGCAGCAGTGCTAACCACTGAGCCAACCTGCCACCCTAAATGTATGTATTTTCTAAAAGTGTTTACTTCAATGCCATTTAGATAGCATTTTTATTGTTGAAACCTCACTTTGAATCATCAAAATGTTACAGTGGCTATTTGAAAGAGGCTATTTGATGCATTATACCAATGTTGGCTCCTTTTACCTGAGCATTGTTACCTAGTGTCCATCTGCTGCTTTTGGCCCCATACCCATGCACATTACTTTTATCCAAATAATCGTCCAATGTCCTTTTGAATGTGTCAATTGACCCTGTCTACATTGTACATAGAGGCAAAGGAAAGGTTGAAGCTACAAGTAATGAACTTCTTCATGCAGAGGTGAGTGAATTGAATTCTGTTTTAATCCCATTAGATCCTCTATTGAAGTTGCAGTTACCTTCCTCAAAATCAAAATGTAGGGTATGACAGTTCTGATAAGTATTCCTTTAGTGTATAGGAACCATATGTCAAAACTGTTGGTGATCTCTGTCGGCCTTCCTGATCATAGTATTTTTTTTTCTATTACATTATATCCTCTCTAAGTTGGAAGTATTTTATGTTGTTAATTTCCTATACTGGTGAATGAAAAAACTTCTAAACCAAAATAAGCTTAAATCGTAAAACAATGTAACTTTCTACCTGCTTCTCACTGATGCATTTTATCAACTAGTTGCAATTCCAGGCTGTCACCCCAAACTGTTAAGTTCCCTCACTTGGTTGTAATAAGCTTAATTTCAAAAGGCTTCATTCGCTTGTTGGCACCTTTCTCCACTTTTGTTTTGACCATGATTGAATTCCAGCATTCAAGATCAAAGATAGTCCTTTATTGTTCTGTTTTCTTTAACTGGTTTGCAGCATGTCTGTGTAAGATAGTGTCTTTACTTGCAGGAGTAACTAGGGGACTGTGATCTTCCTAGTACGAGAAAGTGAGGACTGAAGAAGGGCTTATGCCCGAAACGTTGATTCTCCTGCTCCTCGGATGCTGCCTGGCCTGCTGTGTTTTTCCAGCACCACATTTTTCATCATGTATGCTCATGTTCAAACTCTGGCTAATACACACAAGAACATCCAGTCTGATGAGTTGATTGTAGTAGAGTGAAGGTAAAAACAAGGAGTGCAGATGCTGGAAACTAGAGTCTAGATTAGAGTGGTGCTGGAAAAGCACAGCAGGTCAGGCAGCATCCGAGGAGCAGGAGAATCGACGTTTGGGGCATAAGCCCTTCTTCAGTCCTCACTTTCTCGTACTAGGATGATCACAGTCCCCTAGTCACTCCTGTTAACCTGTCTATATCTCTGAGAAGACTCTCTCACCTTTGCACCTATTTTTGTCATCCACAAAAGTGGATAATGGAAATAAATGTGCTATTGCCATGTGTATTGTAAGCTATTATGGTCCCAGCACTGATCCCTGCTACATTTCACTGGTTGCAGGTTGGCATCCTGAAAATGCCCCTATTATCCCAACTGACTGTGTCTTCCCAATCACAGGTATTAAGCCAACTAGTCTGGAGTTACCTGTTTTTTGTCTCCCTCCCTTTTTGAATAAGGCTGTTCCATTGGCAGTTTTCCAATCTTCTGGGACTTTTCCAAAATCTAAGCACTCTTGGGGTACTACCAGTGCTTTAACTACCTCGATAGTTACTTCCTTTAATATCCTAGGATACAACCTACCAGGGGACTTGCTGTCGTTTCGTCTCATTAGCTTTACTAGTGTATTTGCTCTAGCAATATTTACTGCTTATTCCCTGCTTCTCATACTTCTACCCTTGCCATTAGCACCTTCAGTATTTAGTGTGTTTTGGATGCTGTTTGTAACCTGTTTGCAATGAACATTGGTGTGAAGTGTTAGTTAAATTCCTGCCACTTCTTGGCTCCCCGTCATAACTTTCCCATCACCATGCTAACACCCAGTTTTCACTGTTACCCCTTTCGTCCTTTCTATATGTTTTAAGAAATTCTTACAGTCTGTTTTCTTTGATAATGTAACCTGCTAGCTTTCCCTCTGTTTGTTTTCTCCCTATTTAGATTACTTACTTGAGTAGGAGCCAGTAGCTCATTAAGCATAGAGCTGACTGGTGAATGGGACTTGGTGTTAATTGTGACATGGGCAGCAGGGTTCTAGATGATTTCAGTTTGTGGAGGTTGGAATGTGTGAAGTTTCCCCAGACTATCAGACTAGTCAAGCTCTGAGGAAAGAACAGTAGAGAAGAGGGTTTTAGCTGTGAATGAGTTGAGGCAGGTGCAGAATCAGGCAATGGCATGTGTGGATCAATGGTCAAAGATGCCCGAGAAGTCAGTTTTAGTTATGAATGCCATAATAGTGGTTTTGCAATATCTTTGTAGTCGTCTTAGCTGTTTCACTGAGTAGAGGCTGACAGAAACTGGCTGTCAGAAAGTTATCTATTTGTATTAATAGCCATCAGAGTTAATTGCCCAACAGATACAGTGATCACTGGTATGTACCAAGCTTGTGAGACAATGTTAATTATTATGGGAATTGTTCTTTTGCTTAAATCTGGAATTGGTTTTATTTCCCTTTAATGTGGCCAATTTCTGTGTGCAAAGTTTTTGCATCTAAAACTTATTTTTCTAATTCGAGGGAGAGTACAGCATATCATACTGAAAGACAGCTTTGTTCTTTTTGCTGAAAGAATCTTGTCATTAGCCAGTTTTGTCAAGGAATGATTGTATTGCCATTTCCATGAACATTTGAACTAAGAGCAAGCGTAACCTTTTCAGCCCCGCAAGTCTGCTCTGCACTTTGATAAGATTATGGCTGATCTGATTGTAGCTTATGCTTTCTTCCTTATACGCTTAGATTCCTGACTGACAATGGAGTCAGTCAAGAATCTACCTTCAAAGTATTAAAATATTTTAAAAATTCAATGACCTTGCCTCCACTGCTTTATATGGGAAAGAATTCTGCAAGGTTTGTGAAGATTTGTAGCTTAATTCTGTAGATTAATGACCCTCTGAGATTTGAAAAAATCTTTTCTCCACCTTAAATCTTTTAAACTACTCCCCTTAGTCCTAGACCCTCAACAAGAGGACTCTTTCAGCATCCACATAAGTACCCTCAAGGTCTTGTGTACAATGTGATCATCTTGTGATGCAATGGCAGTGCATCTAATTCCAGGTGAGCAGGTTGTGTCTTCAATCATGTCAGGCTCACAGAGGTCAATTCAAGTCCCACCTGCCTGGGAAGTGTGTCATAACATGTTTGAACAAGCTTATTAAAAGAACTAACTTTCTTAAGTCTAATGAATATAGACACAACCATGTCTAACCTTTCCTCATAAGTAACCCCTTCAACTCAAGAACCAGTTAAGTTGGGCCTTCTCTGTATTGCTTCTAATCCAATTATATTATTTTATAAATAACACCAAAGCTCTGCATAGTTGTGGTCTCATCACGTATACACTTTTTGCTGCTTTAATATTCCATTTCTCTTGAATGAATTATTGTCATTTATCTGTGTTCCTAACCACTTGCTGTATGCATATAACTTTTTTGTAGTTCATATTCCAAGATTCCCATGCCCCTCTGTACTGCAATCTCTCTCAATTTAAATAACATACCGTTTTCCTGCTTTTCCTGCTAAGGTGGGTAGGTTCACAATTTCCAACATGGTATTCCATCTCCTAAATTTTTGTTAACTCACTTTTTGTAAACTCCTTTTATGTCCTCTTCTCACTAACTAACTCTTCTCTCACTTCAGTAACATACATTGTCCCTTTGATCCTGTTGAAGTTCCCGGCTGATTTCTGTAACACTTCATAGAGTCTGTTTCCATGCTCTACATCTCTTGAATCCAACATGTCCATGCCGACCAGATATCCTAAACTAATCTAGCCCAATTTCATTCATTACAAGTAGAAAATGGCCCATTTCTCCCTATTTTTGCTCCTATTAGCTTGCAGAAACTGGGGAACTATAGACTGTGAGTCTGACTTCTGTTGTGGGTAAATTGTTGGCAGTTATTATAAAAGATAGGAGTTATGGACAGTTAGAGAGGCAAAAATTGATTAAGGATAGTCAGCTTGGCTTTGAGCGAGGAAAGTCTTGTTTCACAAACTTAATTTGCATTTTTTTTAAGTTCTCAAAGATTGGCAGAGCAGTAGACGCTGTTTATTTGGATTTTAATAAAGCCTTTGACACGGTTCTGCATGGTAGACTAATTAGTAAAACTAGGTCATCTGGGATTCAGGGTGAGCTTGCCAGTTGGATACCAAATTGGCTTAACAGCAGGAGACAGTAATGGTGGAGGATTGCTTTTTGGACTGGAGGCCTGTGACCAATGGTGTTCCACAGGGATTGGTTCTGGGTCTTCTTGTTTGTCATTTCTATAAATGATTTGGATGACAATATAGAAGACCTAGCTAGTAAGTTTGCATATGACACCAACATTGATGGCACATTAGAGAGTGGAGAAGGTTTTCTAGAATTACAAAGGGATCTTGATCAAATGGGTCAATGGGCTTAAAAATGGCAGATAGAGGTCAGTATGGATAAATGTGTGGTATTGCATTTCGGTCCAACAAATAAGCGTAGGACTGAAACAATTAATGGTATGGCCCTGAGTAGTGTTGTAGAACAGAGACCTAGGGGTGCAGGTCCATAATTCTTTTGAAGTTTGCATCACTTTTAGCCAGGGTGGTTTAAAAAGACATTTGGCACGCTTGCCTTCATTGCTCAATCCTTTTGAGTATAGGAGTTGGGAACTCCTGTTGAGGAAGTATAGGACATTGGTGTGGCCTCTTCTGGAATACTGTGTCCAGTTCTGGTCGCCTAGTTATGGGAAGAATATTATCAAGCTGGAGAGAGTTCAGCAGAGATTTACCAGGATGTTGCTGGGTTTGGAAGGTTTAAGCTATAAAGAAAGGCTAGGACTTTTGTCACTGAAGTGGAGAAGGTTGAGAGGCGATCTGATTGAAATTACTAAACATCTGAGGGGTATAGCTGGAGATAATGGTAGTTGTCTTTTCTCTAGGATAGGAGATTTCTAGATTGGGGGAATATTTTTAAGGTGAATGGAGAGAGGTTTAAAATGACATGAGACAATGTTTTTTACATGGGAGGTGGTTTTCATGTGGAATGAACTCCTGAGAAAGTGGCGGATGCAGGTACAATTACAGCATTTAAAAGATTTTTGAATAGATACATGAATAGGAAGGGTTTGAGGGGATATTGGCCAGGAGCAGGCAGGTGGGACTATGTTCAGCATGGACTGGTTGGACCAAAGGGTCTGTTTCTGTGCCATCTGACTCTATAACTGCTTCTTACTCATGCAGATATTTCACCACAAAGCCTTTTTTATTTTGTTGCCTCTTCAAACATCATCTTGAATCCAAGTAGGTGAATCTTTTTCTTTTGTTCTTGCATATTCAGTGCCTTTTGCTGTATTTTGTGAATTACATGAAGCACTGAAGAGATTGTTACATAAGTATGACTTGGTGCATTGAAAGCAGTGCAGTCTGAGAAACCATTCTTAAGTTGAGTGCTTCACACAAGATTAAGGCCAATTGATTTATCATCACCTCAAACTACTCCCAACACAACTATTACCAGGAGTCTACCTATAACTGCCAAGTGTATACAAGTCAAAATCCACAGAGTGCAACTATAGGAGAACAAAATCTTTAATTTTACAATGTGGTGTTTGAGGAAGGCATTCTGTAAAGATTGTAGATTCTTGTAGATAGAGGAATTTTCTTCTGAAAGATTGATTATTTAGGCTTGTATTCTTTAGAGTTCAGATAAATGAGAAGAGATCTTGCTGAAACATTGAAGGTTCCTAGCAGGGTTGACGAGGCAGATGTGGATAAGTTGTTTCCCTTTTTGAGAGAGTCTAGGACCAGTGGGCATCATACCAACACATTCCACCCTGACCTTAAATTTACCTGGACTATCTCTGACACCTCGCTCCCCTTCCTGGACCTCTCCATCTCCATTAGTGACGACCGACTTGACACTGACATTTTTTACAAACCCACTGACTCCCACAGCTACCTGGATTACACCTCTTCCCACCCTATCTCTTGCAAAAATGCCATCCCGTATTCCCAATTTCTCCGCCTCCGCCGTATCTGCTCCCAGGAGGACCAGTTCCACCACAGAACACACCAGATGGCCTCCTTCTTTAGAGACCGCAATTTCCCTTCCCACGTGGTTAAAAATGCCCTCCAACGCATCTCGTCCACATCCTGCACCTCCGCCCTCAGACCCCACCCCTCCAACCGTAACAAGGACAGAACGCCCCTGGTGCTCACCTTCCACCCTACAAACCTTCGCATCAACCAAATCATCCACCGACACTTCCGCCACCTCCAAAAAGACCCCACCACCAGGGATATATTTCCCTCCCCACCCCTTTCCGCCTTCCGCAAAGACCGTTCCCTCCGTGACTACCTGGTCAGGTCCACACCCCCCTACGACCCACCCTCCCATTCTGGCACTTTCCCCTGCCACCGCAGGAACTGTAAAACCTGTGCCCACACCACCTCCCTCACCTCTATCCAAGGCCCTAAAGGAGCCTTCCACATCCATCAAAGTTTCACCTGCACATCCACCAATATCATTTATTGTATCCGTTGCTCCCGATGTGGTCTCCTCTACATTGGGGAGACTGGGCGCCTCCTAGCAGAGCGCTTTAGGGAACATCTCCGAGACACCCGCACCAATCAACCAAACCGCCCCGTGGCCCAACATTTCAACTCCCCCTCCCACTCTGCCGAGGACATGGAGGTCCTGGGCCTCCTTCACCGTCGCTCCCTCACCACCAGACGCCTGGAGGAAGAACGCCTCATCTTCCGCCTCGGAACACTTCAACCCCAGGGCATCAATGTGGACTTCAACAGCTTCCTCATCTCCCCTTCCCCCACCTCATCCTAGTTTCAAGCTTCCAGCTCAGTTACTGTCTCCTTGACTTGTCCTACCTGCCTATCTTCTTTTCCACCTATCCACTCCACCCTCTCCTCCTTGACCTATCACCTTCATCTCCTCCCCCACTCACCCATTGTACTCTATGCTACTCTCTCCCCACCCCCACCCTCCTCTAGCTTATCTCTCCACGCTTCAGGCTCACTGCCTTTATTCCTGATGAAGGGCTTTTGCCCGAAACGTTGATTTCGCTGCTCGTTGGATGCTGCCTGAACTGCTGTGCTCTTCCAGCACCACTAATCCAGTATATCATCTGAGTAAAAGTCCTCCATTCAAGACCAATGACAAGGATTTTTTTCTGAGGGATGTGAACATGTGGAATTCTTTATCACAGAGGATGGCAAGACTGGCTTGTTAAATATATTCAAGACAGAGATTTTTAATCAAAAAACTGAAAGAACTGTGGATGGTAGAAATCTGAAGCAAAAACAGAAATTGCTGCAAAATCTCAGCAGGTCTGGCAGCATCTGTGAGGAGAAATCAGTTAACGTTTTGGGTTGAATGACCCTTCTTCAGAATTTTGAATCCGTAAGGGAGTCAAGGATCATAGAGATGATTTCATTGAATAGTAGAGTGTACTTGAGGAACCGAATGGCTTACTGCTTTCTGTTCCTGCATCCTTTTGATCTTATGGTTTTATTTAACAATGCAATGCGCAGTTATTGACCTATCAGTATATATCTCATATTGAGGTGAATGTCAGTATGTCCCAGCTCCCTTTTAAAAGAAAGAAATGGTAATTTTAACACTTTAGCACTAACTGTTTCAGGGCTCTTTACACCTGCTCAATTCCATCATCTTGTTGCTTGCTGATTATATTTCCAAACTTGGATACGTTCCTATTCTTTATAAATATCTAGAATATCTTTTTCTATTTGACAATGTAGGGTAACAGGGCTGAGTCCAATGAAGTGGGCTGCTTTGTTCTGAATTGTGTAAAGCTTCTTAAGTGCTTTTGGAGCTGCTGTCATCCAGGCTATTGAGGAATATTCCATCACACTCCTGACATGTGCCTTGTAGATGATGGTAAGACTTTGGGAAATCAGGAAGTGAGTGACTTGCTGCAGTATTCCTAGCCCCAGCCTGGTCTTGTCACTGTATTTATATGGCTCATCCAGTAGACTTACTGGTCAATGGTAACCCACAGCATGTTGGTGATAGTAGTGCCATTGAATGTCAAGGGGTGATGGTTAGATCTCTGAGTGCAGATGATAGTTGCCTGGCATTTCTGTCATGTGAATGTTACTTGTCACTTGTCAGCCCAAACATGGATATTGTCCAGGTCTTGCTGCATTTGGCCAATGACTGCTTCAGTATCTGAGGATCATGAATGGTGCTGAAAACTGTGCAATCATCAGCAAACATTATTAACCTTTGACTGACTTATGAAGGTCAAAGGCCATTGAAGAAGCTGTATATGTTTGGTAAAAACTGAAAGAACTGCAGATGCTATACATCAGAGACAATAACAAATTGCTGGAAAAGCTCAGCAAGTCTGTCTCTGAAGAAGAGTCGCTTGACCTGAAACATTAACTCTGATTTCTCTTCACAGATGCTGCCAGACCTACTGAGCTTTTCTGTTTTTGTGTTTGTGTATGGTTTGGCCTTGGGCACTGCTCCAAGGAACCTACACTGGAGGTGAGATGGCTGACCTCCAACAACCACAATCACCTTCCTTTATGCTAAATATAAATACAACCAGAGAGATTTTCTCCCAATTCTCACTGACTCTCTGGTTTTGCTTGGATACTGTGATGCCACACTTGCTGCAAATGTGGCCTTGATATCAAGTACAATTGCACTCCCTTTACCCTTTTATTGGTCCATGTTTTAAGCCAAGGCTTTAAGAGGTTAGGAACTGAGTGGCTCTGGTGGAGCCCAAACTGTCAGTGAGTACGTTTTGGCGAGCAAGTGCTGCTCATTAACTGTCAGTGACACCTTCCATCGAGAGTAAACTGATAGGGTTGGTCTGGTTGCATTTGTCCTGCTTTTTGTGTGCAGGATCTACTTGAGCCACGTGCCACATTACAATGCTGGCATTTACCAAACAATGTTGTTGACGCATGGGCAACAGAGGTTGGTGAATGAATGGAAAACTGTAGGATAGAAAACTTTTGGCTGACTACAAGAATATTGTAATACTCCAGACTTGAGGTAACAAAAGCATGCACAAGAATCTCAGCCAATGAGTTGAGACAAGGTGCACTTGGGTGAGCCTGACGTATGCAGTATTTTGTTGCCTCCACTGGATCCTCTAAAATAATTTGGGCATTTGAAATTGAAACATATAGGAAGTGCTGTTTTCTTGCAGTGTATTAGCCACAATGCAAATGTTATTGTGGCTCATTTAGTGGTATGCTCACCACCTTCGAGTTAAGAGACCATGGGTTCAACTTTAAAAATCACACAACACCAGGTTATAGTCCATCAGGTTATTTGGAAGCACTAGCTTTCAGACCACTGCTCCTTCATCAGGTGGCTGTGGACTTACCTTGGGAGTCTGGCCTGATTTTTAATTATTCACTATTGGTTACTGTTCCTATTGGTTAACTGGATGTTAAACTTTTGGAATTCCCCAACCCTATGCCACTCTTGCTCTCTTTCCCCCTTCTTTAAGCTACTGATTTAAAATATTCCTTTTTGGGGGTGTTGTGAGGTGCTGTCAACTACTGATTTTCAGTTTAAACTGATCCTATGCTCCAGCACTTTATGTAGAAATAATCCTCTTACTGAGTTAGTATTCCCTTTAAAATCCCATCTTGTGTCTGTAGCACTGTGTATCGGATTTTCTTTTTGGGCAGCTTGTTTTATTTTATTGAATTAACTCTGCTTACAGTAATCTGTCCTGTTGGATAACCTGCAGCAAGTGAAATAGAAGTTGACATTTTGACAATTTGTATTATTGTAAATCCCTTGGCATATTAAGCAGCTGAACTAGATCCGAAATGCTATACTTCTGTCACTGGCTCTCACTTGCTCTCTGACCCACTGGCTCATTCCCTGTCCATGTTTTGGCTGTAAAGGGAGAATGCTGCATTACGAAGCATGTTGTCTTTCAGAAGAGATACTGGAAACAAACTTCTGAGTTTTCAAGAGGATGTAAAAAAAAATCCTAAGTAGCATGCATTCCTCTGTCATTACCACCAAAAACAGACTGATTGTTTATCCCTGAGTAATTCATTGGACCTTGCTGTGCATAATTGGCTACTGCGTTTGCTTTCAAAAGAAATTGCTGGCTCTGAAATACTGCATGACATCTTAAGGATGTGAGAGGCACTATAATTATAGAAAGTGCTTGTTTTCCTAGGTTCTAGGAGGGTCAGGGCATCAAATGCTGAGTCAGATCTGTTGTTTTAATTGTTTTATGAAACTCTAAAATTTAAGCGTGATTTGACATAAATCCAAAAATCTTGCTCGAAGTCTGAATGCTTACACTGTAACTGCACAACACAACCCGAACTGTTGCTTTCTACTCACAGTAGCCAATGATCTTATAACTTTAATTCCACGTGAAAGTTTTGCTGCTCATGCTGTGAAAATGGTATTTTTAAACTTAATTCCATTTTATTGTTTTAATTTTTATCTATTAATTTGCATTAATTGACTCTGACTCTGAATTGAATGCACCAGTCTGTTTCTCTGTCATTGTTTCATTCTCAAAAAGGTTTAGTTGATCAGTCTGTTCAAATATTCATTTTTCATGTTGCTATTTCACAGGTTTAATTTGTTCACTTAATATTGTGGTAATCATTTTTGAGACTGGTTCCCTTTGGGTTCATGGATGCCTCATTCCGTGTGCATAGAGAAATTTTGGCAAAGCAAATTTAAACTCTCATTTGTGAGCTGAATGGGCAGTATTTATCCATGTTTTGATTTACAAATGTGCCCTCTGGGCATGTTCAATATAAGTTATTCAACCTTCTTCCTCATGGGGCCTGTGTTGATTAAAATGCAGAAGATGAGAGTCTATTTTCAGCTGAAGGAAGGATAATGTAACACGCTTCAGTTGGGATGACTTGGCTATGGATAGAACTCTGGGTAAATTATGCAAATAACATAGGTGGTGCAACTTCAAGCGCAGGTTGGGGAGCTTAGAGAGATTAGAGAAAGACATTTAGCATCTTTCACAACGTTCTGAAATTCCCGCTGTTCAGACAGTGAAGAACATTTTGAAACATTGACATTGGCTGCTGTATTTCCTGCATTGCAATTTACAGACAACAAGATTCCAATAACACCAGAATGATAGTAATTCGATTAATCTGAAGTGAAATATGTTGGCAAAAGGAATCTTGGCACCAGTTGTAAAGAGCACTTGATTATTTTTGTTAATTTCTAAGCCACTGCAGTTTTGACTAACTTACCACTTACACTTGGCTTTGCACCTACCCAGAGATCGTAATCCACTGCAGTTCAATTTTGTCCATTTGGACTGATTCATCTCTGGACGCAAAGCTCGTCAACCCTTCTCCGACCCAAACCAAATTTGGGAGTTTTTCTGGGTTTCATATTGCACTTTAATGTATCAAAACTCCCTGAGGAGCTTCAGAGCAGTATTGTAAAACAATGCTTGTGAGGTATCGGTCAGATGACCAAAAGCTTAGTCAAAGATGGAGATTTGAAGTGGTGCTTTATAGTAGGAAATTAAGTTGCAGGGAAAGAATTTCAAAGCTTGCAGTGGTGCTTTCAAAACCCTTTTTTCCCATTCTTAGGCTTGAAAACTCCCACAGCTTCTCACTGAGTGTTGTTAGAGAGGGTGAGAAGGTGTGGAACAGTGTTTGGCTGTTGCTTCCTTTGCAGCCTGTGACTCCAGGCTTTCCACTTATGACTCCACTTGGGCCCCTGACCCCCACTTTGGAAGTCCAGGAATGGGCAAATTAAACATGGCTGCCAATGGAGGGATTAAAATTGGGTGGACCAAAGACTGGAGTTAGAATGCAGAAGGGTTGTGGGGCCTGGGGAGATTAGATATAGGGAGGGATTTGAACGCCAGGGTGAGCTTTTAATACTGAGATGTTGTTTGCCTATGTAGGAAAGAGAACAGGGGGATAGTGGGGCAATAGAATCCGAGTTAAGACGTGGGAAGGAGAAAGTGAGGACTGCAGATGCTGGAGATCAGTGTCGAAAACTGTGGCGCTGGAAAAACATAGCAGGTCAGGCAGCATCTGAGGAGCAGAGAATTAACGTTTCAGGCATAAAGCCCTCCATCAGAAATTAGGACGTGGGCAACAGAATTTTGGATGCTTGAAATTTATGATGGTTAAATGTGGGAGACCAATCAGGATTGCGAAGGAGTCATCCAGTTTAAAAGTAATAAAGGCATGAGCTTTCAGCAGCAGATGAGCTGAGACCGGTGCATTTGGTTATTAGAGGCATAAATAGCCAATCTCAAAAAGACGTCAATATGATTGAAGTGTTTATTCTTCCTAATTATTATACACTCTGTAGCTTCATGCTCAGCATGAACTTATTTTCTGAGTGAGGATAGGATTAATGCAGAGAAAATTACTCTGACACAAAGGAAAGTTGGGTCTTAACAGCAAGAGTTTGAGGTCAAGATATCAAAAGGGTGAGCTTGCTAGACTGCCCACAGCAGGAGCATACTTTACTGTAACTTGCAGTTATACAGCATCTTCAGAGTGCTACTTCTTCAGAGGTGTATATGTGGAAACAAAAATGGGCACCAAGATGTATTGGCCATTATAATTCCTAATAATTTAATCCTTTTTTTTTAAAAGGAAGAAATAGGGTAGAGAGAGAGAGAGAGAGAGAGAGACGGGATTTAGAGAGTGCCAGTACGTGCCGATTAAATGGCTGAAAGCATGGCTGGTGGTTATTGTGAGAAGTTGCAGGAAGAATATACAAAGCAGTCCAAGTCCGATTCAGGGCATTGTGGAGCTTGAATAGCTTACAGTTGAAGATTTAAACTGAATTTGTGACAGTGTCAGGTTTCACTGTATATTTAAGCTAGAATTGCATGAATCTTTGTATGTGCACTCCAATTTTGTATCTAATCTTTGCTGTAACTGCAAGACAAGTTTGCTGTTGTGCTACATTCACAGAGGAGATTGTGCTGAATAACTTAAGACCTGTAACCTGCCATGAGTCATTTTTTTATTTTTTTGGCTTCAAAATGTTTACAGTTATTTTTAAATAGAAGCAAGTCACTGAATGATGTCAGTGTGCCTGTTCCATATGTTGTTCATAAAATCTTTCTTCAGTTTATTCATGTAGATTTCTGTGATTTTTTTTAGTTTAAAGTTAGTTTAATCAAATCTAGACTTCTAGACTTTTTTTTTCTACAAATTCCAAGATCTGAAATTGGATATTTTTCTGATTTGAAGTGAAATTCGTCTCATGTTGACTACTGATCTAGAAAAAATCTATAGTAACTACATCCACTGCCTGGTATACAAATTTGTTGCAAACATAAATTTTGTGCACAGAACTTGAATTAATCCTTTACCAGACTAGACATTCCCCTTAATAGTTGAGTTGACCTTTCTTAACATTTTTTTTGACCTTGTGTTTCTCTTGCTTATTTTAGTCAATGTGATCTCGATGTTGAAGGGATTCACTATTTGCATTAGAATGGAGATAGAATAGGAGCAAGAGTAGGCCATTCAGTCCCTCTAGCCCACCCCCATAATTCTATAAGATTATTGCTAATCTGGCTTAAGCCTCAACTCTTTCATGCCAGCTCCCCATAGCCCTCAATCCTTTCAAAAAAAGGATCTACCTCAACTTTAAATACATTGTGGTTTAGCCTACGCACTACTCTGGAGTATAGAATTCCAGGCATCATTAATCTGAGAACTCTGTCCCCTGGTTTGTGATTTCTCCACTAGTGGAAACATTTTCTCAACATCTATGCTCCTCAGAATCTCATGTGTTTCAATAAGGTCAGCCTTCATTTTTCAAAACTCTCAGCCAGGGTTGGAGGATTTGAGCTATAGGGAGAGGCTGAATAGACTGGGGCTGTTTTCCCTGGAGTATTGGAGGCTGAGGGGTAACCTTGTAGAGGTTTATAAAATCATGAGAGGCATGAATAGGATAAATAGACAAGGTCTTTTCCCTGGGATGGGGAGTCCAGAACTAGAGAGCATAGGTTTTGGGTGAGAGGGGAAAGATTTAAAAGGGACCTAAAGGGCAACTTTTTTTTTCATGCAGAGGGTGGTGCATGTCTGGAATGAGCTTCCAGAAGATATGGTGGGGGCTGGTACAATTGCAACATTTTAAAACACATCTGTATGGGTATATGAATAGGAAGGGTTTAGAGGGATATGGGCCAAGTGCTGCCAAATGGGACTAGATTGGATTAGGATATCTGGTCGGCATGGGTGGGTTGGACCGAAGGGTCTGTTTCCATGCTGTACATCTCTATGAATAAAGGCCGAATCTGTTTGACTGCTCTTGATGAGTAAAACCGTTCATCCTTGGAATCTGGCTAGTGAATCTTTTTTGAGATGCCTCCAATGCCAATAAATCCATCTTAAATACAGGGTCCAAAACTGTATGCAGCCCTCTAGCTGTGGTCTCACCATCACCCTGTACAGTTATAACAACTTTGCCCTTTTTAAACTCAAAACCCTAGCAATAAAGACAAAATTTAATTCATTACTTGCTGCACCTGCACACTAACTTTGTATTTCATGCATAAGTACACCACAATCTCTCTGTGCTGCACATTTTGGAGTCTCTCCATTTAAAAAATAGTCTTCCTAGGAATTCTTCTTCAAGTTCATGATCACATACTTTCCTATAATAAACTTCATTTGCCAAGATTTTGTCCAATTACTTAAACCTAGCCACATTCCCTTGCAGATTCCTTATGTCCTTATCACAACATGCCCTCCTGCCTATTGTTATATCATCAGCAAAGTGGATACATTACATTCTGCTCTCTCTTTCCAATCATTGAAACAGATAGGAAATAGTTGAGGCCTGGGACTTATCTGTGTGCCACTTCACCAATTATGAATTCCCCCCCCCCCCCCCAATCTGTCTCATGTGTGTAAACTAGTCATCAATCCATGCTGATTCATTACCCCAATACCATGAGCTCCTATCTTGTGCAATAGTGTTTTATATGAACACCTTCTGGAAATCCAAACCCCTTGCACCTACAGCTTCCTCTTTACTAACCTTGCTTATCATATCCTCAAACACCTCTAGCAAATTTGTCAAATATGTTTTCCCTTTCACAAAATCATGTTGATTCTGTTAGTTGTGTTAAGATTTTCTGAATGTGCTGCTTTTTCTTCCTTGGAAAAATGCTTGAGCTAATTACTAACAATAGACATTTAGGCGAACTGTGCTACAGTTTCTTGCTTTCTGTTTCCCTTCCTTCTTGAACAAGGTCATCCCATTTGTGGTTTTCTGATCGACTGATACGCTCCCAGAATCCAGCGAATTCTGAAGCATTTTGACCAATGGAGTCACTTCCTTTTAAAACCCTTATATGCAGGACACCAGATCCTGCTTTTAGTCCCATTAGTTTGTCAAATTCATTTGTCCCTTGTGATGAACACTGTTACATGACCTTTTCTCATGTTAGCATGATGCTTATCTTTTACTTCTAAAATCATAGAATCCCTACGGTGTGGAAGCAGGCCATTGGGTCTTTCGAGTCCATGCTGACCTTCCGAAGAATGTCCAACCCTGACCTCTCCGCCCTCCTCCTAATCACCACCCCCACCTTATCCCTGGAGCCCTGCATTCCCCAGTCCACCTAACCTGCACATCTTTGGACTGTGGGAAGAAACTGGAGCACTCAGAGGAAACCCACATAGATAGAGGGAGAATGTACAAACTTCACACAGTCACCCGAGGATGGAATCAAACCCGCATCCCTGGTGCTGTGAGGCAGCAGTGCTAACTAGTGATGTTTATGATCTCCACCATGAAGACCGATGCGTGACATTGGTTTAAAGTATCTGCCATTTCACTATTCCCTGATATCAATTCCCCAGTTGCATTTTCCAAGGGTTTCTCACTTGCTTAAGCTACCCTTTCTTTTTATATGCTCTGATAAGCTTATGCTGTTGGTTTTTATATTTCTTGCCAATTTGCTTTCCTAATCAATTTTGTTTTTTTTTAGTAATCTGCTGCTTGTTTCTTTTGGCAGAAAAAGAATTCCCAATCCTCTGGCTTACCATTAGTTGTCATTGCTTTGTACGCCTTTGCTTTTGATTGGATACTCTCCCTTACTCACTGTGTAGACCACGGATGGTTCTTCTTATTGAGCCCTCTTTTTGGCCAGAATAAATTTCTGCTGAGTATTTATGAAATATATGTTTAAATGTCTGTCACTGCTTGGCTGCAAATGTTCCTCTTAGTCTGTCTTCCCAACTTGCTTTAGACAATTCTTTGTTTGTACCTCTGTCGATAGAAATATAGAAACTAGGAGCGGAAGTAGGCTATTTGCCCTTTTAGATTAGATTACTTACAGTATGGAAACAGGCCCTTCGGCCCAACAAGTCCACACCGCCCTGCTGAAGCGCAACCCACCCATACCCCTACATCTACCCCTTACCTAACACTATGGGCAATTTAGCATGGCCAGTTCACCTGACCTGCACATCTTTGGACTGTGGGAGGAAACCAGAGCACCTGGAGGGGACCCACGCAGACACAGGGAGAATGTGCAAATTCCACACAAACAATCACCTGAGACTGGAATCAAACCTGGGACCCTGGTGCTGTGAGGCAGCAGAGCTTACCACTGAGTTACCGTGCTGCCCTTATTTCCCTTCCTGTTCCTTTTTTCCACCCGATCTGATTCAACATCACAATGTCTTTTTTTTTAATTCATTCATGGAATGAAGACATCCCTGCCACATTGCTGTGGGTCTGGGGTGACATGTAGTGCCAGACCTGGTAAGGATGGCAATTTCCTTCCCTAAAGGACGTTAGTGAACCAGATGGGTTTTTTTCTGACAATCAACAATTGGCTCATGGTCATCACATACACTCAACTCTCGATTGTTTGTTTGTTTAAAAATCACTTGCCCCATACCACTAATGAAGCTAGATCCTATGATATTATGATCTTGCACCCGAGCTAAATTGTATGTTGCAAACAACAGTTTATTGTACTTTGTGTTGGAATATTGCGTGGGTTTCAGCTGGGTGCTCTGGTTTCTCCCCACAGTTCAAAGATGTGCAGGTTACGGTGGATTGGCCGTGCTAAATTGCCCATAGTGTCGTCCCCCCCCCAATTCTGTGTATTTCTCTTTTCGTTCTGTGAAAATAGAGAGTGAATCAGTATTGTCCACCTGATCAGTAAATAGTGAGGATTGAGATTCGAGCTTGCCAGTGTATATCTCATTTTGGGAGTGCATTCAGCCTAAGCTTTCAGAGGGATATCACTATCTATTTTGATTGCTAATCTTCCTTTCTCCCTCCAGCATAAGACCCGGCTGCATATACTTAACAGACTGGTTACCAAGCTGACTGAAGAAACAGCACCTGTGCTAGTAATCGGAGATGAATTGTCAGATATTTCTCAAATTCTGAATTTAGTCCACGGACGCCAGCTCCCTTTGTTCAGTGCAATGCATTTTGCAAAACTCTGAAAGCTCCAGTTCAACAGACCAGTTTCATGTATGTGTTTATCTATGTCAGAACAAGCAGTAATCAAGACAAGTGCCTTTCTGGAGACACTTTACTAAGATGACTTGTGCAGAAAGTTGAAAAACACTTTTCCAAGGTCAGTAAATTGTGTTGTATCACAGGGCTCAGTAAGGCTTCACAACACCTACGTTGGCAACATATTTTATTTTCAGAGACCACTCATGCTGCCTGTGGTGTTGTGGTAACAATGGTTTCTTTATGCTGAGTCTACAGCTTGTCCAATTATCAGTGGCAGAGAATAAACCACTGGTGAGTCTAAACAAGAAGTGCTTATTTTTATAACAAGGTAGTTTACTGAATGATAGCAGTAGGTACAGTTTACTTTAATTTGCTAGGCATAAATACTAAGGATTCTTGGGAGTTGTTAGCAGATTGGGTGGAGCTCAATGTACCATGAACATTAACTCCACAACTATGTCTTGTACAACAAGCTGCTCTTAAAAATAACTTCAACTCTGCAACCTTGTTAGGCCCTCATCATCTGACTTCACAATCTCTAGACTACCTATTTATCCAATCCCTGTTGGTTTATTCTATTGTATACCAGGTCCTTTGGTAATATTGACCCTTCTCTCGCTGACCTTTCATTTAGACCCTAGCCTTTCCATACCTCAAATTATAAATGTCCATTCTTCTGAAGATCCTTATTTCTGGAACTCATCCAGCCCAGGCATAAGGAAATACAAAGAAAGACTTGAAGAACGGGTTGTTTTTGATTTAATTAGAAAATGAAGTTAGGAGAAAGTGAGGACTGCAGATGGTGGAGATCAGAGTCAAGAGTGTGGCACTGGAAAAGCACAGCAAGTCAGGCAGCATCTGAGGAGCTGGAGAATCAACGTTTCGGCCATAAGCCCTTCATCAGGAATGAGGTTTGTGAGCCAAGGGGGTTGGGGGGTGATGGTAAGGTATCTGAGAGTGTAAAAGTGAGAGTAGATGAAGGTGGGGGTAATGATGACAGTTCAGAGAAGAGCATGGAGTGGATAAGTGGGAAGGAAGATGGGCAGGTCTTGAGGGCGGTGCTGAGTTGGAAGTTTGGATCTGGGATAAGGTGGGGGGAGGGGAAATGAGAAAACTAGTGAAATCCACATTAATCCTGTGGGGTTGGTGGGTCCCAAGGCAAGAGAAGATGAGGCGTTCTTCCTCCAGGCATCAGGTGATTAGGGTTTGGCAATGGAGGAAGCTCAGCACCTGCATGTCCTTGGTGGAGTGGGAGGGGAACTTAGTGTTCAGCCACAAGGCGGTGGGGTGGCTTCATGTGTGTGTGTGTGTGTGTGTGTGTGTGTGTACCAGAGATGTTCTCTGAAGCATTCTGCAAGTAGGCATCCTGTCTCCCCAATGTAGAGGAATGTGTAAATATTTCATGTTTTGAAAGAATGGACCAAGGGAGATCAAACCAGGTTGCTTTCGGTCATTGTCTGAAAGAACAAAGGGCCATACATACAATTTCAATTCCAGTGGTCTAGAACTGAAGACAGGAGTTCTGGGTGCGACTTAAACCAAAGCTTCTTCTGTTCCCTTGGATGAATGTAAAACATCTCATGATCTCACCAATATTTATCTCCTAATCAGCATTAATGTACGAGGCGATGGCGTTGTGATAATGTAGCAGTGTTATTTACCCACTAAAGTTCTGGTGACTTGATTCAAATCCCACAGTGGTAGGTGATTTGAATTTGCATTCCATTTTAAAGAAATTTGGAATTGAGTCTTTTGATGACTGTGAAGCCATTGTCAATTGTTGGAAAAACCCATTTAACTCACTAATGTCCTTATAGGGAAGGAAATCTGCCAACCTTGGTGACTTTGCCACTCTGGACTGCCCTCTAAAATGGTCTAACAAGGTACTCTGTTGTATCAGTGGCTAGGATGTCTCAAAAACATGGGGAAATGACTGTGGCGAACAGCCCCGTTAATCCTGCAGGGCAAGTGCCAAAATTGGGAGTACAGTTTCATAGACTAATCTTGCAACAGCCTGACCTAATTATAAGTAGGGAATCGTACCTCCAAACACAATGTCCCAGATACCACTATAAGTAGAGGTACTGGCACAATGATATTGGGAAGGAGGGAGCTATCTTGGGAATCATAATTTCATACCCCATGAAAATTCATGCTGTCAGGTCAGGCTTGGGCAAAGAAACCTCAGCTGATTTACTGCCTGCTGCTCCTTTCAACTGATGAATCAGTGCTCCACGCTTAAAACCACCTGGAAGAAGCAATGAAGGTGGCAAGGACACTCTGGGTGGGGGAACTACAATGTTCACCAAGAGTGCAGGTAGTTCTTCCACAACACGATGTTTTGCGTTCTTGTGCAACCCCTCATTAATGAAAATTTATGCTTTAGAAATAGCGCTTAAAGTGTTGGCGATTGTAATCACCATTACAACTGATACATTTTAAAAGTTCGTGTTTTAGAAACAGCATCCTCAATTTGTCAAGTGTGTTACGATTTGCTTTAACAAAATGCACTGTAGCAGAATGACCTGTAGTTTGGCAGCAACGCAACTGATTAGAGTTGGTTGAGTTCATCACAGATGCTAGACTTCTGCCACTTCAATTCACTCCAGGTGATATAAAGAAGTAATTGGAGGCACTACATGCTGCAAAGGCTATGGGCCCTGACAACATTCCAGCAATAGTACTGAAAACTTGTGCTTCAGAGCTCACAGCTCCCCTCGCCAAATTATTCCTGTCCAGTTATAACACTGGCATCTACCCAACAATGTGGAAACTTACTGAGATATATCCTGTACACAAAGTAGGACAAGTCTGATCCAGTCAGTTACTGCCCCATCAGTCTACTCTCAATTATCAGTAAAGTGATGGAAAGTGCTATCAAACAGAACCTGCTCAGCAATAATCTGCTCAGTGACACCCAGTTTGTATTCTGCCAGGGCCACTCGGCTCCTGATGCCATGACAATCTTGGTTCAAACATGGACAAAAAAAAACTAAATTCCAGTGGTGAGATGGGAGTGACAACCCTTTGACGTCAAGGCTACATTCGACTGAATGTGGCACCAAGGAGCCCAAGCCAAACCGAAGTCAATGGGAATCAGGAGAAAAGCACTCTTCATGGGTTGGAATCATAAAGGCATAAAGGAAGATGTTGTGGTTGTTGGAAGTCTGTCATTCTCACCTCCAGGACATCTCTGCAGGAGTACCACAGGATAGAGTCCCAGAGCCAACCATCTTCAGCTGCTTCATCAATTACTTTCCCTCTATCATAAGGTCAGAAGTGGGGATTTCACTGATTGCACAAAATTCAGCACCATTCGCGACTCCTCATGGGTAGGTTCTGAATCAATCCATGTCCAAATGCAACAAGATGATAACCAGACAAGTAGCAAGCAACATTTGCTGCGCACGCACGTGAGGCAATGACTGTCTCCAAAAAGAGAGAATCTATCAAAAGCCTCTTGACAGTTTTATATCCCCCATTATCAACGTCCTGGAAGTTGCCATTGACTAGAAACTGAATTGGACTAACCATATGAATTCGGAGACTACAAGAGCAAGCCAGAGGCTAGGGGTCTTGTAGCGAGTAACTGTCCTCCTGACTCACCAAAGCCTGTCCACAATCTACAGGGCAGAAGTCAGGAGTGTGATAGAGTGCTCACTTACCTGGATGAGTGCAGTTCCAATAACACTCAAGCTCATCATTTATCAAGGGCAAAGCAACCTGCTTGATTGGCACCACTTTGACAACACCAATGCTTAGGAACAGCAGTGTGTACCATCTAAAAATCACTAAAGATCCTCTGACAGCAACTTCCAAATCCAGATCACTTCCATCCAAAAGGACAAGGATGGCAGATACATGTGAATGTCACCCCCTGCAAATTTTCCTCCATGCCACTCTCACCATCCTGACTTGGCAGTATAATATATCGCTGTTTCTTCAGTGGCATTGGGTCAAAATCCTGGGATTCTCGCCCTCTTGGCATTGTGGGTCTATCCACATAGACTTCAGCAGTTCAAGAAGGCAGCTCACCATTACCTACCACCCCAAAGGCAACTAGGGGTGGGTAATAAGTGCTGTCTCTGCAGGTGGTACTGTCATTATTGTTTGTGGGGTCATGCTGTAAGCAAAGTGACTGATGCTTTTCACATTTGAAAAGTGACTATGCCTGAAAAGTAGTTTCTTGGTTATGTAGTACTTTTGGGGCATTTTCAGGTTGTGAAATAGCTTCTATGAATGTAGGCCTTCTATTTTGTTCCTATCTGAATGAAAACTCGGGCACAGCTTGTTTGCTTGCTTATTGCCGTTGTTAATTTTTCCAACTGCCAGCAATGTTGTTACTTTTTGCCCTTCCCAGATGCATGACACAGAAAACCAAGCCCAGCTGGGGTTGCTGGGCAATCATTAGCACTGGACTGCCTTAGTTTCCTGTAAAAACGACTGCAGATGCTGGAAACCAGATTCTGGATTAGTGGTGCTGGAAGAGCACAGCAGTTCACGCAGCATCCAAGTAGAGAAGGGCTTTAGTTTCCTGTAGACAGTTTTATTCCCCACACAGTCAAATTGCTTCTGGTCTTTTCCACAGATATGCATGTATCCTCCCACTTGTGACAGGGTGAGATTGAGAGTGTAAAATGGGGAGGGGAGGGGTGGGGAGAGAAGAGAGAGAGAGAATAAGAGTATGGAAGGAACAGCGAAAACATTGGAGGGAATCTGTGGGACGAATGGAGTGGGATATGTGAAGAAGGGTGGGTGGGAGAGAAGGGGAGTGGGAAGATTGAGAAATTGTGGACGCAAGTGGTGGAAAGAAGTGGATATAGAGAGGGAAAGAGTATGGGGAACATATGGAAAGTATGAAGTGTTTATATCTGTGTGAGAGAGTGAGAATGAGAAGAAAAGGGAGTGAGAGGGTGAGAATGTGTTGTGAGCTCACAACAACAATCTGGCTTGTACTGTGATTCTATTGAAGCTGCTGAAGACTGAGCTAAATTCGGAATCCAGCCAGGCAGAAATGTTTCCTTGCAGAAGTATTTGTATTATCTATAACCATGGGTGAGGTGCCAGATGACTGGAGAGTGGTTAATGTTGTACCTTTGTTTAAGAAAGGATGTAAGGAGAACCCTGGGAACTATAGACCAGTGAGCCTGACTTCAGTGGTGGCTATGTCATTGGAGGTGATTCTGATGGATAGGATTTATATGCATTTAGAGAAGCAAGGAATGATTAGTCAGCATGGTTTTGTGTGAGAGAAATAGTCTCTCAAATTTTGAGTTTCTTTGTAGAAGTAACCATGAAGATTGAAGGAAGAATGGTAGACATTCTTCTTGGAGTTTACTTGGAGTTTTTAGTAAAGCCTTTGACAACGTTCTACATGATAGACTAATTAGTAAAGTTAAATCACATGAAATTCAGGATGAGCTTGCCAATTGGACAAAATAAAAGTTGACAACAACAGGAAGCAGAGTGGAGGTGGAGGCTTGTTTTTCTGACTGGAGGCCTGTGACCAGTGGTGTTCTGTAAGGCTCAGTGCTGGGTCCACTTTTGTTTGTCATTTACATAAATGATTTAGATGAGAATGTAGAAGGCATGTTTAATAAGCTTGCTGGTGACACTAAAATTGGTGGTATAGGGGACAGTGAAGAAGATTTAACTAAGATTACAATGAGATCTTGATCCATTGGGTTAATGGGCTGAGGAGCAGCAGATGGAGTTTAATTTGGATAAGTGCAAGGTATTGCATTTCGGTAAAACCAAACAAGTGCAGGTCTTCTACAATTAAAAGTGGGGCCTTGGATAATGTTGTAGAACAGAGAGACCTGGGGGTTCAGGCACATATTTTTTGAAATTTGCATCACACATGGACAGGTTGGTGAAGGAGGTATTTAGCACGCTTGCCTTCATCACTCAGAAGTTTCAGTACAGGAGTTGGGGCATCACTTTGAGGTTGTACAGGATGCTGGCAAAACCTCTTCTGGAGTACTGTGTCCAGTTCAGTTACACTTTTATAGGAAGGATATTATTAAGCTGGAAAGGGTCCAGAAGAGATTTACCAGGATGTTGGTTGGGAATGGAAAGTTTGATTTATAAGGGGAAGCTGGATTGACAGAGTCCTCTTTCACTGGAGCGTAGGAGCTTGGGGGGTAACCTTATAGAGGGTTATAAAGGGATATAGATAAGGTGAATGGCAGATGTCTCATCCCTCAGGTGGGGGATTTCAAGACTAGGGAACATCTATTTAAGATGATAAATATTTTTAAACAAGCACAAGGGGCAATTTTTTTGTTTACACAGTGGTTCGTGTGTGGAATAAACTTCCAGAGGAAGTGGTGCATGTGGGTACAGTTGCAACATTTGAAAGACATTTGGATAAGTACATGAATAGGAAATGGTTGGAGGGATATGGGCCAAGTGCAGGCAGGTGTGACTAGTTTAGTTTGGGGTTACGGTTGCGTGGACTGGTTGGACCGAAGGATCTGTTTCTGTGCTGTATGTCTCTATGATTCTGTGTATAATTGAGTTACTGAGTGATACAATTCTAGCAATGGTTGAAGCATTTTTTTTTTCCCCCCAACATTCAACGTTAGATTGACTGGACAAATGAACGAAAAATGACTTGAGAATAGAATCTCTCGTTTTCCAGTAGGAATAAGCATGAATCGGTAATTAGTCCGGTCATTGATTTGTAATATTAACCCAGATTCTGTGAAGGCCTGAAAAAAAAACTTGAACACATGATGAGTCATGGCAGACAATTAGGAAAATATTTTTAACCAAGTTATTGTCCCAGTGAGGAAGAAGGATTCAAGGAAGAAAGATTCTAGGAAGGAGATAAACCAACCATGGCTAACCAAGAAAGCTAAGGATTGTATCAAATTGAAAGAAAAAAACACAAAACTAATGAGATGAGCAAAAAAGAAAGTAGAGGGAGAACGAACACAAACTTGAGGGTAAGCTAATGAGCAATATTAAAATAGACTTTAAAACCTACAAAAGATATATTAAGAACGAGATATACCAAACTGAACGTAGGCTCCTTGGAGACTAAAACAGGGGAATATGGCAGAGGACTGGATGAGGCAGGTGCATGTGCTAACAGTAAGTTTGTAAATGATCCCAAAATAGGTGAGAAGACAAGTGGTGAGGATGATAGAAAGAAAGAGTCTGATGGGAGGTGGATGGATTATACGAGTGGACAAAACCTTGGCAGATGCAATACGATGTGGGGAAAATATTAGATTCTGCACTTTGCAGGAAGATTTGACAAGCTAATATTTTTTGAATGGACAAAGACTGCAGAAAGCTGCAGCACAGAGGAATTTAGAGGTTTCCATGCATGAATCACAAAGGCCAGAGCCCAAGTTTAGTCGGTAATAGGGAAGACAAATGGAATATTGACTTGTACTTCAAAGCAAATGGAGTATAAAAAGAGAGAAGTCTTGCTCAAATTCTACAAGGCAGTTGAGGCCCCTTTACCAAGGAAAGACATACTGGTAGTAGAGGCAATCTAAAGAAAGATTACCAGGTTGACCCTGGACACTAATTTTCTTCCGAGGAGACATTTGAATAGGTCAAACCTGTACTTATTGTATTTAAAATGGGGATAACTCTTGGAATATTCTAAAGGGGCCTGACAGAATGATTTCCCTTTGCTGGAGATCTAGGTCCAAAGGGCTTCAATTTCTTAGTGAGGGGTTGCCCATTCAAGACCGTAATGAGGACGAATTTGTTCTCTTGGAAGATAGTTATCACAGAGGTCTGGAGAGGCTGGACCATGAATTATATTCAGATTTTTAATCAGTAATGGAATTGAAAGTTGTGGAAAAGGCATGAAAACGGACTTGAGGACTATCCGATAAGCCATAATCTCATTTGTATGGTGAAGCAAAGTGAATGGCTGGAATGGCCTCCTTCTGCTCCAGTCTTGTGAGTTTCTGAACCTGAGGTATGAGTGCTGTCACGGAGCACAGCCAACACCTTGTGTTGTAATAATTAGAGATGGAAGAGTTGAGAGTTTTGTTTTGAAAGAACAAAGGGAGGAAATGTTTAGTGTTAGGGGGTGGGGAAGGAACTTAATCCATCACAATGCTCCCTTTTAGCAACATCTGTGCAGGCCTCATTGAATTAAAATTACTTGGAATTAAATGCCTGAAAGCACATTCAACCATTACTGTAAAGAAATCAAAATGGCGATTTGTTTTTCTCTGCTTTTCATGACCCTGTTGATTTATTTAATGGTGGAGCAGATAGGCATGCTCAGATTTTGAAAGAGATACTTTATGAATGATAAATTAGTAAGGACCAGCTGAGTTGACAGCAGAAATATTTACATCAGACCTCTGCCCAAGGAATGGATAAATCATAGTATCCTGTCAAAATCCTGAACACATTTAATTTAAGCTGTTGCCTGAGCTACAAATCTTTACATAAACCTTGAATATCTACTTTAAGTCACTTCCAGTTGTGTGAGCTCTGGGGTTCCCTCTCTATACCTGCTGTTCTCGCGTGCTCTCTCTCTCGCTCTCTCTCGCGCTCGCTCTCTCTCTGTCTCTCTCTCTCTCTGACCCAAACGTTAACTCTGTTTCTCTCTCTACAGATGCTGCCAGACTAGCTGAGTTTCTCCAGCAGTTTCTGTTAATGTTATCTTCTCTATGACAGATGTTAAACTAACAAACCTGTTGTTTCCTGCTTTGTCTCCCATTTTGAAGAAAGGAATGATATTTGCTATTTTCCATTCTAATGGAACCGTCCCCAAATCGAGGCATATTGGAAAATTTGAAGAATTAAATTTGATCATTGATGCATTGGTTGTAAAGGTCAAAGGACCTGTAGCTTAGTAGAATATGGTGGATCTGACTGTGTGTGGTGGGTGAAACCTGGTAACCAGTGCTTCTTTCTCTCATTGGTATACAGCTTCATCCCTTCATGAAGTTTTCTGTTGAAACTAATTGATTTTGTTACCCAACTGACAGATAAAATCACAGAAACACTTTAACTACTCCTCCCAGTCCGACATGCAGGTCCTGGGCCTCCTACATCGCCATTCCTTTACCACCCGATAACTGGAGGAAGAACACCTCACCTTCTATCTCGGGATCCTCCAATGTGGATTTTGCCAGTTACCTCATTTCCCCTCTTTTCTACCCCCCACCCCCCAACCTTATCCCTGATCCAACCTTCCAGCTCAGCATCGCCCTCATGACCTGTCCCACCTGTCCACCTTCCTTTCCTCCTTTCTACTCCACCTTCTCCTCTGACCTATCACTTTTACTGCCACTTCCATCCACCTATTGCATTCTCAGCTACCTCTTCCACCTCCCATCCCCCTCCCACTTCACCTCCAAGGCTCCCAGCCTCATTCCTGATGAAGTGCTTTTGCCTGAAACGTTAATTCATTTTCCCTGCTCCTCGGATGCTGCCTGACCTGCTGTGCTTTTCCAGCACTACGCTCTTGACTAATTTCCAGCATCTGCAGTCCTCCCCTTCGCCTAGATAAAATCACAAGCCTATCTCTTACTCTCCAGAGGAAGGATTTGTAGCTGCATTTCTGACATATTTTGTTGTTGATAACCATATCTGCTCCAAAATATTTTCTGGCAGATGCTTCAGTGTCTTGGGGTCTGTTGTTGCTTTCTGTTACTTTCCTCTGAAAAGGGTGCTTGATATTTTTGAGTAACTGCCATATCATGGTTGACTGTCACATCAGGGTATTCACTTTGCTGGATGTTTTTAAGGATAGAGGTGAGAAGGATTCTGTACCCTTCTGGCTGCTCCCAGCATTTCTCAAACCAGCAGCATGTTCTCGTCCTTCTGATATAATGACATTGTGTTCAAACGTATTACCTTCAAACTACTGCACTGACGTAACCTCAGGATGCTCTGCAGGGTAGTTGCCTTTTATTGGGATGTAGGTGTAAATTTGGGGCTGTGGTTTATGATGTAAATGACTCTGGTTTTGAAATGGTTGTGTCTAGATAGGAAACTAAATCCCTGTGAAAAAACAAGTTTTTGCTCTTCCTTTGCCACAGATCTTTGTATTATGACAGTTGAGGTGCACACTTTGTCTCATTTATTCACTTGCTCTTTTCCTCTACCTCTGGCTGTCCACGCCTCAGTCTCTTGCTCTCTATCTTGCTCATTATTTGCTGTTTCCATTTATGATGTTGCTTGATCAATCTTTCTTCCTCTCTCCCTCTTTGCTCCTTTCTGGCCTTTTTCTTTCTCTCCATTGTATTTGCATCACTTTCTTTTCGCCATCTGCTCTTGCACGCAGCATACAGAGCTGGTGGGGGACTTCTTTCATGTCACACATGAGACATTGGCTTCTGCTTAATTGACAACTTCCAACAATAACATTTCTCCTGTATAGTGTTGATGAGCTTTTCCTCTGGGAAACAGTCATGGATTCAGTGGCTGAATATAACAGATGCAGTATGTTACTAAACATTAACATCTCTTGTAAGCCCACAAGTTTAACAAAAGTCTAAACGTGCAGATAGCAATACGTTGTTACCACCAGGAAAGGATAGCAAGTAACATAATGTTCATATTTATGTTGCATTTTCATCAAGTAATTTATTTTTAAGTGACCAGAGATTGAGATTCATTGAAGTAAAGTGAGATGCCACCTTACTGAATGTATATCTATTTCCTATCTTTTTAAAAATATCTATCCATAACATGTAGTTGAAAAGATAGAAACTAGGAGCAGGGGAAGGCCATTTGGCCCTTCCAACATGCTCTACTATTCAATGGGATCATGCCTGAGCCTCATCATGCCGTATTCCCGTTTTCTTCCCATGCCACTTCATACTTTTTAAAATCTAGCAATTTATCAATCTCTTTCTTGATTTTTATAGTCAGTGACTTGGCCTTTGGCAGTAGAGAATTCCACAGGTTCACTGTCCTTTTTAAATAAAGAAATTTGGGACAGCTGCTCTGACTGATCATTGGGCACATGTACTTGTGAACTGTGCCACACAGTTAAGGAAGGCCCAGGCTTGAACCCTGGCCTGTGCTACCTTGGCTAATTTTTAACTTGATCAGTGCCTGATGCAATAATCAGAGGCCCTGTATAGGAGCAAAGTACTGCAGATGCTGAAATCTGTATCGAAAACAAAAAAATGCTGGCGATCACAGGGGGTCAGGCAGATCCATGGAGATAGAAAAAGCTAACGTTTCGAATCTAGATGACTCTTCATTTTTTCTTTTAAGATTCCCTACAATGTGGAAACAGGCCCTTTGGCCCAACATGTCCACACCAACCCTCCGAAGAGTAACCCATCCAGACCCATTTCCCTCTGACTAATGCACCTAACACTATGGACAATTTAAGCATGGCCAATTTACCTAACCAGCACATCTTTGGACTGTGGGAGGAAACCGGAGCACCCAGAGGAAACCCAACGGACATAGGGAGAATGTGCAAACTCCACACAGACAGTCGCCCAGGGCTGGAATCGAACCTGGGACCCTGGTGCTGTGAGGCTGCAGTACTAACCAGTGAGCCACCGTGCCACATTCATTTGGAATGTGGGAATGGCAGAACAATGGTGTGTCTAACTGCCAAACTGGAAAAACTGTATATGTATCTCTGTGTATATATTACTGAATGATGTTCAGTTTTTCAGTTTGCTTCATGTTTTCTGCATTGCTGAATGTTGTGACTACTTTATCTCTTTCAATGGCATTCATGTAACACATGCCGCCCATCATTTTCTTCCTATGTGTGATGCTTTCCACTTGTCTGTGTTAAAACTCCATGAATGGTTGCTTTGCCACTCCATGTTTTGTCTACCATGCTCAGCCATTCTCAAGCTTCCTTGTCATGTAGTACTGTCAGTGAGTTTGACAGTTTGTCATTGAGTTTCTGAATTTAATCAATGCAAATTAGAAACGAGCAGATTTCCAATGCTGATATCTATGCATCCTTATCAGTGCTCACGAAAGCTCTTACCTTGTCTGCTGCCACTTCTGCCAATGTTTTATCCATTCTTTGCTTAGACTTCTGTTCCCCACAACTTACTGAATGGTCTTTTGTGTCGAATCTTAAATGGAAGCTTTTCTGGAAATGGAAAAAAAAATTCACATGAATAGTGCAGTCGTTCTTAATTGTTGTGATTTAGATTATATTTGTTTTTCTTCAAAAATAGGGTTTCTCCAAGCAATACTGCTTTTCTGCTGACTCAATGGGCCTTGTGCATAGCACCGAGTCACTCATGAATATGGCTGTAATCTCAGCTGATGTGTTTTCTGTCTTTGGAGTTATTAGTTGTAACTGAATGTATCCCTGTCTACAGCTAGTGTCACCCTTGACTACCAATCCTCATTAAGGAAATGTAACTTGATTGAGTTTTTTGAAGACGTAATAAAGTGGATTGATGAAGGCAGAGCAGTGGACATGGACTATATGGACTTCAGTAAGGCTTTTGACAAGGTTTCTCTTGGTAGACTGGTTAGCAAGGTTAGGTCACATGGAATAGAGGGAGAACTAGCCATTTGGGTATAGAACTGGCCCAAAGATAGGATACAGGATGATGGTGGAAGGTTGCTTTTCATTCTGGAGGCCAGTAACCAATGGTGTACCTCAAGGATCGGTTCTGCATCCACTGTTTTTTGTCATTATGTAAGTGATTTGGTTGTGAACATTGGTATATTTAGTAAGTTTGCAGGTGACACTAAAATTGGAGGTGTAATATCAGAGGACAACTTGATCAAATGGACCAATGGGCTGAGCAGTGGCAGATGGCATTTAATTTCGATAAATGTGAGGTGTTGCATTTTGGAAAGGCAAATCAGGGCAGGACTTTATACACTTTAATGGTAAGATCCTGATGAGTGTTGCTGAATAAAGAAACCTTGGAGTGCAGGGTCATTGCTTTTTGAAAGTGGGGTAACAGGTGGATAGGATCGTGAAGAAGAAATTAGGTATACTTTCCTTTATTGTTGAGAGGTTGTGTTGGGGCTGTATAGGGCAATGGTTAGGCCAGTTTTGGAATACTGCCTGCAATTCTGGTCTCCCTCCTATCGGAAGGATGTTGTGAAACTTGAAAGGGTTTAGAAAAGATTTACAAGGATGTTGCCAGGGTTGGAGGATTTTGAGCTATAGGGAGAGGCTGAACAGGCTGGGGCTATTTTCCTGGAGTGTCGAAAGCTGAGGGGTGACCTCATAGAGGTTTATAAACTCATGAGGGGCATGGATAGGGTTAATGGACGAGGTCTTTTCCCTGGGGTTGGGGGAGTCCAGAATTAGAGAGCATAGTTTTAGGGTGAGGGGGAAAGATATAAAATGGACCGAGGGGGCAATATTTTCACACAGAGGATGGTATGTGTATGGAATGAGTTGCCAGAGGAAGTGGTGGAGGCTGGTACAATTGCAACATTTAAGAGACATCAGGGTGGGTACATGAATAGGAAAGGTTTGGTGGGATGTGGGCAAAGGGCTGGCAAATGACACTAGATTAGGTTAGGATATCTGTTTTGGCATGGACAAGTTGGACCAAAGGGTTTGTTTCCGTGCTGTACACCTCTCTGAATCTGTGACTGTACTAATGCGATACAAAACAGCACAGGAACAGGCCCTTCGGTCCACAAAGTTTGTGCCAATTCGTAATCCTTATTTAGACCCTCTGCCTGGTTCCTATCCCTCTGTTTACCCCCCACCCCTGCCATGTGTCTATCAAAATACAGTTGGTTCTGCTGTAAAATGTTTCTTTAACACTAATTGGCTTTAATGTGATTGCAGAATTTAGACTGTTATTTGTACGACGCTAATTTGGCTTTATGGCGATTCTGCCCCCATAAGTTTAAATTACGCTTCTATTACGTGGTTTTCCTATAGTGCAGAATCGCAAGGGAACAGAACAGAACAGTTATATCAGAACTGACTGAATGCCTTAAACATTGCTAATGTGCCTGCTTTCAACACCTCCACTGGCATTGTGCTCCAGACACCCATCATCCTCTGTGTGAAAAATTCTCCCCATACTTCTCCTCTAAACTTCCCCTTTCACCTTTGAATTTGTGTCCTCTTGTAGTTGACTTTTCCACCCTGCGGAAAAAGTGTCATGACTGTCCACCCTATCTTTAACTCTCATAATTTTGAAAAACCTCTGTCAGGTTGCCCCTCTGCCTCCATCTTTCCAATGAAAATAATCTGAGTTTATTCAACTTCTCTTCATTGCTACAACCCTCCTGACCAGGCAGCGTCCTGGTAAACCTTTTCTGCACCCTCTCCACATCCTTCTAGTGGTGTGACGACCAGAACTGCACGCAATGTTCCAAATATGGCCTAACTAAAGTTTAAACAGCTGTAACATAACTTGCCAACTTTTAGATCTGATGCCTTGGCCAATGAAGGCAATTGTACCGCATGCCTTCTTTTAATTAACCAATTTGATGAATTTATCCAGGAATGGGTGTTTGCTGGCCAGCTGTACAGAACAGCTGCTTCCTATCAATCAATAGCACCATCAATTTTTAAACGCCTGTTTGTAAAATGGTTGCTTAAGTCAAAATGTTTACCAACAAGTATTGTTCAAACAAAATGTCCAACATTAAAGAACAGCTTATGTGGTGGTGGTGGTGGTGGGGGGGATGTTTTTATTTCAGTTTCTGAATTTTGAAAGTTAAACTAATCAATGTCTTTAGCTGACTTGACTTCTCAAGGTTACTGTCCATGGTGTTTAGTTCCACTAGGCCCTATGATTGTAACTAGTTCTGCAATTCAACTCCACTGATCAGGTTAAGGTGAACATAAGGGTGACTGGGAAGGAGAAATCATAGAATTTGGTTGTGTAATACGTACTTGTTGGTTGAAGGGATAAAGAGACTTGTATAATTGATGATATGGTTCTGGATAGTGTTGCAAAGCAGAGACCTAGGGGTTCAGGTACATAATTCTTTGAAGTTTGTGTCTTGGATAGAGAGGATGGTTAAGAAGGCTTGCTTGCTTTCATTGTTCAGTCAATTGAGTAAAGGAGTTGGGATGTCACGTTGAGGTTGAACAGATGTTGGTGAGGCCTGTTCTGAATTACTGTGTACAGTTCTGTTTGCCCTGTTATAGGAAGGGTATTGTTAAAACTTCTCTGAGGCCTCTCCAATTTATCAGGGTATTGCTGGGACTGAAGAGTTTGATTTATAAATGTAGGCTGGGATTGTTTTTCACTAGAGCCTAGGAGGTTGAGGGGTGACCTTTACAGAGGTTTATAAAATCATGAGGTACATAGCAAGGGTCTTCTCCCTTGGATTGGGGAGTTCAAAACTAGGGAGTATATTTTTAAGGTGAGAGGAAGAAGATTTAAAAGGGACATGACGGGTAACTTTTTCTACATAGTGGTTCATGTGTGAAATGAACTGCCAGAGGAAGTGGAGGATGAGGGTACAGTTACAACATTTAAAAGACATTGGGATAGGTACGTGAATAGGAAAGATTTGGAGGGATGTAGGCCAAATACAGGTAAGTGGGACTAGTTTAATTTGGGAACGTGGTCAACGTGGATTGTTGGACTGAAAGGTCTGTTTCCATGATGTAAGACTCTGACTTTATGATGAGCAGAATCTTAAAGTGCTCTGAAGCACAAATCTGCCCAACACGAACAAATTAGGTTACTTCAATAAAATAAAAACTCTCGATGTGGAAACAAAATTGGAAATTGCTGGAAAAACTCAGCAGGTCAGGTAGCATCTGTGGAGACAAAGTAGAGTTAACATATCAAGTCCAGCTACTGATGGTAGCTAGGAAAAGACTGGTGTAAATGCTAGAGAAGGGTTCCAGGGAGGTGGAAGCAATAAACAATAGGTGGAGCCAGAGCCCAGAGAGAGAGGGAAACAGGCAGACAATGGACTGGGTAAAGATCAACCTGGGAAAATTAATAGCTGCTAATGGGGATCATTAGTAGCTAAGATGCATTGTAAATGGTAGTAGCCCATGTGATGACAAGGCCTGGTGTGTGGGGGTTGGCGTAAGGACATGGGAGAAGGTTCTCAGGCTCTATAATTATTGAACTTGCGATTGAGCCCAGAAGGCTGTAGGGTTCCCAAGTGGAAAATGAGGTGCTGTTCTTCCAGCTTGTACTGAGCTTCACTGGAGCACTGCAGCAAGCCAGAGACAGGGATGTTGGCTAGGGAACATAATGATGTGTTGAAATGGCAGGCAACTGGGACTGAGGGTTCAGATGTGGGATTGTTAGGCAAGAAATGTGGAGCGTTTCAATGGAAGTGGCCTCAGAAAGGTAGTACTAGGCTATGTTCTTGAACCACTTGTTGGTTTCATGTAACTGCATTCTGTGTTAAGCTACTACAGAAGATAGTTAAGAATGAATCACAATAGTGTGGGACTAGAATCACATTCATGTCCAAGAAGATTTAAAAACAGCAAACTTTCTTCCCTAAAGGACACTTGTGAACCTGTTGGACTTTTACATCAATTTGTAAGGATTTTACTTATTCATTCATGAGGTGTGGGTGTCATTGACTGGACCAGCATTATTGCTCAACCCTTCTTGCCTTGGAGGTGGTCGGAAGCTGCTACCTTGACTTGCTACTATCTACTTTGTGTAGGTACACCCCCAAAGTCATTATGGTGGGAGTTCTAAGGTTCTCGGTGGAGGTGGATACTGCAGATGCTGGAGATCAGAGTCTAGAGTGGTGCTGGAAAAGCGCAGCAGGTCAGGCAGCATCAGAGGAGCAGGCAAATCAACATTTTGGGCAAAAGCCCTTTATTGGGAAAGGATTCTCACCCAGCAGCTCTAAAGACTGTTTCCAAGTCAGGATAATCAGTAATCAATGGTTTAGACTGGAACTTGTAGAGAGTGGTGTTTCCCTGTATCTCCTGCCCTTGTCCATCTAGCTGGTAGTGGTTGTGCATTTGGAAGGTTCTGTCCAAGGAGCCTTGCAGAGCATTTAGTAGGTGGCACACTGCTGCTACTGAGCATCAGTGGGGGAGGGAGTAAATATTTGAAGATGTGGTACCCATCAAGTAGGTTGCTTTGTGTGAAGCTTCTGGAGTGTTGTTGGAGCTGCACCCATCCAGGCAAGTGGGGAGTATTCCATCATGCTCCTGACTTGTGCCTTGTAGATGGTGAACATAATCTGGGGAGTCAGGAGGTAATTTACTTGCTCCAGGATTCCTATCCTTTGACCTTTTCTTGTGGCCACAGTATTTAAATACCTAGACCAGTTATGGTTCTGTTCATTGGTGACCCTCCTGATGTTGAAAGTGCGCTTTAGCAATGATACTGCCACTGCATGTCATGTGGTGGTAGTTAGATTCTCCCTTGTTGGAGATGGTCCTTGATACTTAAGTGGCATGAATATCACTTGCCATTTGTCAGGAGAGGTTTTACACTTTAGATCACACTATCTGTTGTGAGATTTTAACCTGCGATCCCAGAACATAACCCAGGTCTCTGGACCATAGTGCAGTGGTAATATTACTTGGTCATCACCTCCCCCTGATTTTGGTCATTTTTCCTAAAATGTCGTTGGGTACTTAAGAGCTGGGGCATTTGGAGTAAGAACTTTAGTGGTTCCTGCACTGTCTTAGCTGAGATGCTAGCTGGGGTGTAATGCATGATGACCTAATGCTTCTGGGTTAGGGACAAGTTTCTTCATCTTCATCATGGTCTTGTGATCCCTGTCTATCCATGTGATCACAACTGTTAGATTGGAGTAGATTGGTTTCCCTCACGACAGTTGAACATGAGAACAAGAGTAAGCTATTCAAATTCGATCATGACTACTTTGTATCTTAATTCCATCTGCCTGTATTGGTTCCACGATCCTTTTTAATATCCAAGACAGCTGCATTCCTATTCACCATGAGGAACAGACTTTGTTGGGAGGGATTGGCTGGTTGTAGGCCTCATTCCATTACCAAATTGCACGTTGCCCCTCACCTGAAGCATCGTGCAGGGGAAGGTCAAGGAGCCACAACCTTCCTTGCCTTCTACCTCTGGGCCAAGACTAACAAGACATTTCACAACTGGAATTTGCCCTGGAGCAAATTATCAGTACATTTCCAAGAGTCTCAATGGACTTGGATAAACCAGTCATGACAACCCTTTTGAACAAATGAGACCTCCACATGGTTAGTGCAATGAATAATTCTCTTCTACTTTTAAAGGTTTGAATTGTCATTGAGGTTTTGCCAGAATCTGCATTGTGAATTGTAAGATATATGACTCTTATGTTTAATTTTTGTAATAAGTTGATTTAGCAGAAAGATTTTCCCATTGACCTGCATGCTGAGTTTTCTAATGTATGTAATGTTGCAGTTTAATTCAGGTTTCTTGTGTATCCTAGATTTTAATCACTGTACCATTTGATGGCTATGTTTTTATCTGCATTGGACCTGAACTCTCAAATTCCCTCCCCCAACCTCTGCACCTATTTGCCTCTCTTCTTTCAAGATGTTTCTTTAAAATTTATCATTTTGATCAAGTTTCTGATATCTCATTTATAATCTTAGATGATCCTTTGTTATGAAGGACCATCCTTTAAGGGGAGATCAACCAAGAAGGAAATAACTTCTGCAAACAGGAAGTTTTCCTCAACACTTTTTTTCTCTCTGTGAAGCTTTGGTCACATAAGCAACTGAATGTTTTGGATTCTCTTGTACAAGTCCTGACAGTGTACCTGTTATTATCTTGTTCTCAGTATGTAGTCTGGCTGGAATGAGTTTATGCTCTTGGGGAAAACAATGTTGTAGTTACTAAGTGACTCCTGCTTATCAGAGTGTTTGTGAATGACTGAATTTTTTTTTGTTGGTGAAATGTTCCCGTTATTTGGAGGAAAGCTATTTGACGGATGCTTCCCAATTTTGTAAAATGGTCTTCAAGAAATTCAGCTGTATAGAACATCCGTTAGGCCATATTTGGAATATTGTGTACCATTCTGGTCGCCCACCCTACCAGAAGAATGTGGAGGCTTTGAAGAGAGTACAGAAACTGTTTACCAGGATGTTGGAGGGTATCAACTTCAAAGAGAAATTGGCCAAATTTGGTTTGTTTTCACTTGAATGTCGCAGCGCGAGGGTGACCTGTAAAGTGTATAAAACTGAGAGACATGGATAGAGTAGACTTTGGAGCCTTTTTCCCAGGGTGGAAATATCAATTTTGAGGGTACAGAGGTTTAAGGCAAAAGGGGGTAAGTTTAAAGGAGATGTGAGAGGCATGTTTTTTCCACAGAGGGTGTCAAAACTCTGGAATGCACTGCCACAGGAGGTGTAGAGTCAAAAGGTTTTAGCTTCGAAAGAACATAGAACATAGAACATAGAAGAATACAGCGCAGTACAGGCCCTTCGGCCCTCGATGTTGCGCCGATCAAAGCCCACCTAACCTACACTAACCCACTATCCTCCATATACCTATCCAATGCCCGCTTAAATACCCATAAAGAGGGAGAGTCCACTACTGCAACTAGCAGGGCATTCCATGAACGAAAGGTATCATGTGTCAGTGCAGTCTTGTTGGGCCAAGGGGCTTGTTCCTATGCTGTACTGAACTTTGTTCTTTGTTCATATCTGGACATTGATGCCATTACTTGATTTTATTTCTTTATTAGATTTTCATCTTCTCCCTTTCCTGACGATCAGTTATGTTGATTATGGTCACAGTACTTTGCCAACATATATTGTGCAATTCTTTGATTGTAAAATTCTTATCTTTATTTTCAATTTCCTCTAGCCTCGCCCTGCCTATTCCTTTTTATGTTTTGACTGACTATTCTTAGAAACTTCTACAATCTTCCAAATTTTGCCTTCTACACATTCCTAATTTCCACCATTTTGTCAGTGGCAAACGTACCTTCAGCTGCCTGAAGCCAAGTCTTCCCTCTCTGCCTACTCACTACTGTGGTCAGGTATAACTGATTGGTGCAAACATTTGGTGATGGGCTGTAATATTGCCTGAGTGTCCGATGCTGTTTAGTAATCAATCCTGTCAAATGCCTAGGAGTACGTTAGCGAGTTAGAGGCACCATATAAACACAGATTATGTTCGATTTAAATGGTTTGGCAGCCAATTCAACCTTCAGGGGTCTGCATTAAAAGCGATCTTGACGCCATCAACTAGTGGAAACCACTTGGTTTTACATTGCTGTAAAAGATGTTACCTCTGATATTCCACTCCCCTGCCAATGAGAGACTGAAATGCCAGTGTCGATTATGTGCTCAGGGCCTAGGAGTGAGACTCAAGACTTCATATCTGCTGACTGTGGAAGTGGTGCCAACTGAACAATGGCTAGCACAGAAGAAACTATTGAATTTAGTAAATGGCACAACTGCAGTTTCTACCTAGATGGGTGAGCCAAAATAGTGAATTGTGTTCCTCTTCGGGACTTCTCTTAAGTGTGGGTAATGATCACCGGCAATCACTGAACTATCAAATCCATCACAGTTAGGCTGCTCTTGCACAGTGATTTTCAGCAAGGTAGTCACTAGTGGGAATTCCACCAGGTTTTTTTATTTACTTTTGTTTTTCTCTTTCCTGATTCAACTATCTTTCAGTCGGCAAGGCAAACGATGCACATTACTGTGAACCAGCTGTTCCACAAGGGAATGTTTCAGAAAATTCTTTGAATTGTGAATCTACTGAGAGACTAGATTGCCACATTGGGCAACAAAACACTTAATGTGTTGTCTCTAAATATGATTCATAGATGCTTTGCCATGTATCTGTTTTGTACCCATTGCTTATCCATGAATACCTGCTTGGAAATTTACATTTGATTGGATGTTGGTTTTTTTGTCAAGTGCAGTGTGAACCGAATTATTGCTTCTGTAGACTTTTTTTGAAATTTCTGAAATATTTGAGTTTTACTGCATAGTTCTATGTAAAGCATGTTTCATTCTCATTCCCAGTATGCTTTATTGCCATATGGCACTGCAGAATCCCACTGCTCTGGGACCTGAACAGAAAAATCTTAAACTGTCCATGCAGTACCAAGGGAATCACAGGATTGATCCAGTGCAGAGGAAGCTATTTGGCTCATCATGGCACCACCACTTCAATGAGCTGGTTAATTACTGCAGTTTTGTATGATAAGATTGCCTGTGATGGTGTCTGGAGGATAAATAGAGGCCAGGGTGTTGACAATCTGGAGATCCAGCTTTTGAGACAGTGCATGGGATATTTTTACATTAACCTTGTGTTTAGCATTTCACACAACATCTCAAATAGTGTGGTGTTAATACTGCACTAAAGTGTCCATGCGGTTCCTCTTCTCAAGAGTTTAGGGATGTGGCTTGAAATGTCAACCTCTGGCTCAAGGTGAGAATGTGATGACAGAGCCACGGCTGACATTTGCTGTCTTGTGCCCTGTCATGCAACACCGAGTCATTCAGCACGGATACAAACTCTTCGGTGCAACCACTCCACGCCGAACACAACCCCAAACTAAACTAGTCCCACCTGTCTGATCCCAACCCATAGCTCTCCACACCCTTCCTATTCATGCATCTATCCAAATGCCTTTTAAATGTTGTAATTGTACACACATCTACTACTTTCTCAGGGGGTTCATTCCACATTTGAACCACCCTGAATGTAAAACAATTTGCCTCTTATGTCTTTTATAAATCTCTTAAATCATTCCTGTTTGATTAACTTTCACAACTTTCACAAAAAAGAACAATTGTACCACACAAGTCTCGAGTCCTGGAAAATGCTTCTTTTTGTGACTTTTAAATGACTATTTCAGGCCAACAATATCATTTTGCACTCAGGGATATTATTTCTCAACATTAAAATGTCTGCAGTGTAAAGCAGGCCATTCAGCCCATTGAGTCCACACTGACCCTCTGAAGGACATCCCACCTGGCCCATCCACCTACTGTGCACCTAATCTGCACATCCCTGGACACTAGGGGACATGGCCAATCCACCTAACCTGCACATCTTTGGACTGTGGAAGGAAACCCATGCAGATACTGGGAGAATGTGCAAACTCCACATATAGTCACCTGAGGGTGGAATCGAACCCAGGTCCTTGGTGCTGTGAGGCAGCAGTATTAACCACTGTCCCACTATGCTGCTTGTCAGTAAAATACACAGCATCTCATTGGGTGAGTGCAACATACTGAACATGTACATTGGAAATGCTAATATTCCCTTAGAGCTAACAACCTGCCAAAATCTAGCTGGATGTGTAATACACACAGAATATTTTAAAAACTGGGTGGGTGAGATGTACTGATTTTGCTCTGGACCTGTGACTTTAAACGTGGGTGTTCTGATAAAGCTGCAGCTGCGTATTCCCAATCCCTCGCTGTTTGACCTGGACGCTGTTCAGAAGTGGAAACAATGCCGAACTGTTGAGAAATCTTTTCAGCTACTTGAGTTTGTTGTGGCAGAATGAGTTAGTGCGGTGCAGTCTGAAGGTAAAAAGGCAAGAGCTGCTTGATCTACATTGTGATGGCTTTACTCCCTGAACCACTGGGGAGTTTGTACAACTCGGGCCTATGCAGTTATTGATACCTAGCATGCAGGTAAATAAATCAAAATTGCTGACAAATCCCAGCAGGTTTGGTAGCATCTATGGGGAGAAAGCAGATCAGTTATGATAAAGACTCACTGGATTCAAAACTAACTCTGCTTTCTTCCCACGGATACTACCAGACCTGCTGAGTTTCACCGGCAATTAGATCATCAGCATCCAAAGTTGTTTGTTTTGTCTTCTGCAGTAACATAGCCATGTTAACATGTGGTCCTATATTTGTGTGTTCTTTAGATAAACAATTCCCTCTGACCATGTACTTTAAGAGGCCCAGTTAACATTCTGGGGACTTGGGTTCTAATCCTACCACGGCAGATAGTAGAATTTGAATTCAATAAATATCTGGAATTAAGAATCTAGTCATGACCATGAATCCATTGTCGATTGCCTGAAAAACCCATCTGGTTCACTAATGTCCTTCAGGGAAGCAAACTGCCATCTTTATGTGGTCTGGCTTACATGTGACTCCAGACCCACAGCAATGTGGTTGACTCTTAGTTGCCCTGTGTGGACAATTAGGGATGGACAATAAATGCTGGCTGAGCCAGCAACGCCCTCGTCCTGTGAATGAATAAAGTAGAAATAAATAAATTTAGGATCTCAAATGTATCAAAGTACTTTCTAGCTACCTAAGTACTTTCTGAACATACCTAACATGAGTTAGGAGCAGAAGTAGACCCTTCACCCCTTTAAAGTCTGCTCTACCATTCAGCCTGATCATGGCTGTGAGATCTTTGTTCTGAATTCCCTGTTCCCATCCATCCCCAAAATCCTTTTGTTTCTTGTTAGGCAACACATCAATCTCCTCCACCTTAAAAATAATCCATGACCACCCCACCATCCCTTTGCTGCCTTCTGAGGCAGAGAGTTCCAAAGTCACATTACCCTCTGAGAAAAGAACTTCCCTCCTTCTGTCCTACAGAAGGTGATTCCTAATTGTAAATCACTATCACCTAATTCTGGACTTGCCCACAAGAGGAAATGTTCTTTCCATGTCCACCTGTCAAGACTGTTCAGGGTCTTCGAAATCATATCCTCCTTGCACCCCTTCGAAACCCCAATGGGAGATAACCCAATCTTTCAGCTAAGACAACCTTCTTATTCCAGGTATCAATCTAATAAATCTCCTCGGAACCTCTTCCAAATCATTTGCATTAAATAAGGAGACCAAACCTGCACAGGTTCTGTGAACTGCATTGAAATAACGATTGGATCTTTTTTGTAGTGCCATTTAATAGAAAGTAGTTCACGAGCAAAGGAAATCCAGTAGGAGCATGAGTAGACCATCCATCCCATTGAGCTGGTATTCAGTACCATCATGGCTGGTCTTGGCAGCAACTCTACTCTTCTGTCCACTCCCTGTGTTTCCCTGGAAAATCAAAGATCAATTTTTCCCAGCTCTCTATACTCCATGATAAAGCATCCCCATCCTTAGGGCTGGACATGCTGCTCCTCTTTGGAATACTGCTGTTGGATCTTCCTTAGCCACCTGAGGGGGCAGAGGGGCTCCAAGTTTAACTACTTCTTCAAATGACATTTCCTTCAATTGTGCAGTACTCCCTCAGTGCTGCATTGGATTGTCACCTGGAATTTCACTGCGAATAAGTCTTTGGAATAGGACTTTGCCATCTTCTGTCTCATCTTCTAGCTCAAAAAAACAATGAATGGTCAGGTCTTAATGTAGTGGACTGGAGTGATGGTTGGCTTTTTTTTTGTGATCTTGGAGCTTCTCTTACCTTTTGTGGAAATTGAGATGAACAGAGACTACAGAAAAGTGATTTAGAGTCTGAGTCATACAGCACAGAAAAAGACCCTTTGGTCCAAGTTGTTCATGCTGACCACGTTTCCTAAACTGAACTAGTCCCATTTGCTTGTGTTTGGTTCATATCCCTCTAAGCCTTTCCTGTTCTTGTACCTGTCCAGATGTCTCTTAAATGTTGTAACTCTACCTGCATTGACCATTTCCTCTGGCAGTTCATTCCACATACTAACCATCCTCTAAAAAAGTTGCCTCTTGGGTCTGTTTTAAATCCTTCTTCTCTCGCTTAAAATTATGCCCTCTAGCTTTGAGTCCCCTACCCCATGCCCTTCACGATTTTATAAATCTCTATAAGGTCACCCGTCAACTTCTTTCACTCCACTGGAAAAAGGTCCCAGCCTATTGTCACAAAGCTGGTTTATTTTTATATAAATGCTGTTCTTTTTCTCAAGGATTTGATGTCCTTGTTTTTTTTTCAGCGGGGTAATAGACCGCGCTCAGTGCCAATTTAGACTGGTTTGGTACAGAGATTAAAGGATATTGAGAGGCCTTTTTGTTTATATGTAAACAGATGAGATTTCAGGCCGAAGTGACCTGTATAATGAAAGAGGCATGGTCAGCTATGGCTGAGTGGTTCAGTTCAGTCCAGAAGTAGTTGGGAGTTTTACAGTGAGCTGTGTGGAAACAATCTCTCTCACGCTCTTTCGCTCTTGCTCTCGCTCTCGCTCTCTTGTGCTTTTTTTTTTCTCTCTCGCGCTCGCTCTCTCTCTCGCTCTCTCTCCATTTGTAGCGGTTTTTAAGGGGGTTTGTTGGGACTGTTGTGTATATTCAGAAAAGCATAATGAAGTCTAGTTTGGATAGACTGTGTTCTATAGGCGTTCTTTATTCTGTTCTTGTGTTTCATTGTGTAATTTTGTGAGTACATTTGTCTGTTTTAAAACCAACTTACTCCAGGTAATTCTGACTGTACACTTAACAAAACAAGTTGCAAACTTATGGTCTGGGTTGCCTGCTGAAGAATGTTTTGAGTGGTCTAGCCTAGTCCATAACACTATCCAGCCTCTCCTTCTAACTCAAACTCTCCATTCTAGGTAACATCCTTGCAAATCTTTTCTGAACCTCCTCAAATTTAATAAAATCCTTCGTGTAGCAGGACAACCAAAACTTTATACAGTATTCCAAAAGTGGCCTTGCTAACGTCTTGCACAATCTGAAGTTCCAGCTCTTGTCCGCAAAGGACTGAGTAGCAAATGGGAGTAGATTAATTTGGGGTATCAGACTGACATGCACGGGTTGGACTGAAGAATCTGTCTCTAAGCTGTAAAACTATGATGCTATGCCTTATGACTCAATGAAGGTTGTTGGGGGGGGGGGGGTGGGGGGGGGGGTTGAGCGTAGCTGGGTGATGAACAAGATGAGATGACACACACTCTTCCAGTGCCATGAGGTGTTTGTGCATGCAGATTGAGCTTTACCCAGTGACAGTTTGTTGGTTGGCTTTGTACAGCTGAGTCTACTTGTGAATGCCTGAAGTCATCAGTATGACAGCAGCCCTGGCTTCTGGGCATTTGAATGGATTATGTATTTACGATAAAGAAGAGAAGCTTCCAGACTACAGAAAAGTCAAGGCTACTCCCTCTCCCTGTCAAAAACTGAAATTGTTGGCAAAATTCAGCAGGTCCGGCAGCATCATTTCAAGTTCATTAACCCTTCATCAGAATAACTCTGATGACTTAAGTGTTAACTGTTGATTGTTAAGAATCAATCACCATTGCTGTGGATTTAGAGTCTGGTCAGATTGGGTAAGGATGGCAGATTTCCTTCCCTAACTTCCCTATGCTGTGTGTAATGGTGTGAGAAGCAAAATCTCTCATAATATTTAAGACCTATTTAGATGTGTAGTTCTGTGCCAAGACATAGTTGGCCATTGACCATTGGGATTAGAATAGTCAAGTGATTGTTTTTGAGAGATGCGATGGGCCTTTTCTGTGTTGTAGATTTCTGACTCTCTGATATCAGTGAACCAACTTTTATTTTTATAATGATCAATGAGAGAAGCTTTCAATTCCAGAATTATTAATCAAGTTTTCAGGTGAGATTTGAACCCATGTTCTGTGAGCATTTGCATGAGCCTCTGGATAAACAGTTCCACTGCACCACCAACAACCCCTCTGCTTCTGCACACACTGGTTCAGAGATTGAAAGGAGGCTGTCTGACCGTGGGACAGAGTTGTGTATGGGGAGAAGTGAGTAGGAGAGCTTGTGGCTCCAGTGATCACACTTGCTGCTCATCTGAAGTTACTGGGTGTGAACAGAATAGTCGGTTCAGTTTGTTGAAATTGTAGAATTTTACAACACGAAAGGAGGCCATTCAGCTCATGGATGCTCGATTTTCCAAAGAGTTGCTCAGTAAGTCCCTGCTTTTCCTCAATAGTGTTTGAACGATCAAGCACATGTTTAATTCCTTTTGAAATATTGTTTTGTATCTGGAGATCTGTCTTTACTTTGAGTCAAAGCAGATTGTTTTGATATTGTGCTGAGAATTCATAACTTAGCAATGTTATGACAAGTTGAAAATGTCTCTTCCTTCGTGGAAGCATTGACTCTTTTGCTGTAGGAGATGATGGATGACTGGGGGGGGTGGGTTTGGGAAAAATATTGTTTTCTAATCAACCTGTTTAGAGGTGTTACTACATACCTCTGGAACAGATGGGACTTGAACCCAGGTTTCCTAGCTTGGAGGTAGGGATACTAGTGCTGCACTACAAGACCCTTTGAATAACTTGAAACTTTTTAAAAAAAATACTAACCATTATCTATAACCACCAAGGAGGAGAAAGTGAGGATTGCAGGTGCTGGAGATCAGAGTCGAGAGTGTGGTGTTGGAACGACACAGCAGGTCAGGCAGCATCTGAGGAGCAGGAGAATCAACGTTAGGGCAAAAGCTCTTGATCAGGAATGAGGCTTGTTGGCTGGGGGGCTGAGAAATAAATGGGAGGGGGATGGGTTTGGGGAGGGAAGGTAGCTGAGAAAGCGATAGGTAGATGAAGGTGGGGGAGAAGGGGATAGGTTGGAGAGGAGGGTGGAGCGGATAGATGGGAAAGGTGATGGACAGGTCAAGAGGGTGGTACCAAGTTGGATGCTTGGGACTGGGATAATGTTGGGAGCGGGGGCAGTGAGGAAAATGGTGAAATCCACATTAAGACACTTAACTCCCTCTCCCACTCCATCCAGTCCTGGGCCTCCTCCATCACCAAACCCTTACCAACTAACACCTGGAGGAAGAAAGTCTCATCTTCTGCCTTGGGATCCTACAAGCACATGAGATTAATGTGGATTTCACCATTTTCATCATTCCCCTCCCCACACATTATCCCAGTCCCAAACCTACAACTCGGCACCACCCTCTTGACCTGTCCATCCACTTTCCCAACTATTTGCTCCACCCTCCTCTCCGACCTATCACCTTCTCCCCCACCTTCATCCACCTTCATCGCGTTCTCAGCTAACTTCCCCCACTCCTCCTCCTCCCCACCCCCCTCCCAACACAAAAATGGCTTGTAATACTTCACAGACCTGGTGGCATTTCAGAGTAAAGAAACACCATTAACATTGCAGGTCAATAACTTTTCAACAAAATGTGTACTAAATATTGCTTTCTACCTTCTAAAATCTCCAGCTGTCCAACCTACTCAAGTCAATGTCCAGCATGCAACTAAATGAGTTGAGACGAGCGAGGTTTCATTATGATTTGGCATCATCCTGAAACTTGGTTTTTGTCCCACTCCTAAGAAGAAGCTCTCTCCCATTTATCTCTCAGCCCCCTATCCAACAAGCCTCATGAAGGGCTTATGCTCAAAACGTCTATTTTCCTGCTCTGCAGGTGCTGCCTGACCTGCTGTGCTTTTCCAGCACAACATTGTCGACTTTACAACCACCAAATCTTTTCGATATTTCTAATTGATCTGTTCAGACATGTTATTACACACCTCAGGAGCAGTGGGACTTGTTCTGAGGCACACTACCACTGCACCAAAAGAGGGCCTGAATAACTTGAATAATGCCTTGCCTTAATGGATATCACTTGGCTTATTATCTGTGCTGATTAGTTGCTTTGATTCACAGGTATGAACGTTTTGAGCAGGAACCCTAAGTGACTGGTTTTGACTGACACTGCAAAGATTACCCTGTTTGTTAAACTTCTTACTTTCTGGTGTGAATGTCTAACCTCGGAAAAGGGTGGTATAACTGGAGTGCTGTCTTGATTACTAATGCACATCCCAGCTTCCTGAGGCAGCCAGCAAGCTGTGACAAGTGAACACTCTCCATATCCAATTTCACATAAATCTGGCATACAAGAGGTGTTGATCCAAATTAAGCATGCTCATTCAAGGCTTATGGAACTTTTTAAATATATTGTTTTGTAACAGCTTCTTGAAGCTAAGAGGTTTATCTCTGTGCTTTATTCAACATTTTGCTTATGTTAATTTGTTCAGTAATCATAACCTGGCAGAGACTGTCAGTTTATTTCACCGAGATGCCTAGAATTACTATCTCCGATGTATTTCTTGATTGTAAACAAGGTTATTGTTCACCCGGGGTATGCTGTGTCTTCGATTACTCTGCGGATAAACTCAAGTTTCGGATCATAATGTCTGGGCTTGCCTGTGAGAGAGCTTCTTCTTAGGAGTGGGACAAAAACCAAGTTTCAGGATGATGCCAAATCATAATGAAACCTCGCTAGTCTCAACTCATTTAGTTGCATGCTGGACATTGACTTGAGTAGGTTGGACAGCTGGAGATTTTAGAAGGTAGAAAGCAATATTTAGTACACATTTTGTTGAAAAGTTATTGACCTGCAATGTTAATGGTGTTTCTTTACTCTGAAATGCCACCAGGCCTGTGAAGTATTACAAGCCATTTTTGTGTACATTCCTCATTTATTAATGTACATTCCTCATTTATTAATGCATTTCATGACATTGTGATGTTGCACAGGGCTTTACAACAGTGAAGCACTTTTGAAATGTGCTGTATTCCATCAGTGAGCAAAGGTGACAATTTGCTGTATTTACTTTAGATAAAGTGTGTAAGCGACTTTCCGGTAACGTCTGTCTGTAAGACCTGGTTTCCTCCTTGAGAGGTCAGAAGAATCTTGGTTTTAGCACCTCTGATAATACACTGTTTTCTCAGTGTTTGCCTGGATCAGCTAAAGTTGCTGTGCTTGTTTCTATTTACTGGAGGTTTGTGTGTGTGAACATCACACAAGGATATTATTAAACATGGTGCTCTTGTGGTGAATCATAGGAAAGGAGTTTGCCTTTCAGTTCATTGAGCCTACTCCACCATTCAGTAGTGTCATGGCTGATCGAGCATTTTAATACCTCTTACTCACCCCATCACCATAGCCCTTTAAATCATTGGTGATCAGAATTCTGTTCATGTCTACTTCAAATGTGCTTAAAGACTGAGCTGCCACACCCCTCAGGGCTAGAGAATTCTGCCACCCTCTGAATTTAAAAATAATTAATTCTACTTAGAATATAGAACAGTACAGCACAGAACAGGTCCTTCAGCCCATGATGATGTGCCGACCATTGATCCTCATGTAAGGTAAACCTAATGTATGCACCCTCAAATTTCTGTGACCATATGCATGTCCAGCAGTCTCTAATATCCCCAATGACCTCGCTTCCGCAACTGCTGCTGGCAACGCATTCCATGCTCTCTCAACTCTCTGCGTAAGGAACCCGCCTCTGACATCCCCTCTATACTTTCTGCCAAGCAGCTTAAAACTATGTCCCCTCGTGTTAACAATTTCTGCCCTGGGAAAAAATCTCTGGCTATCAACTCTATCTATGCCTCTCATTATCTTGTATACCTCAATTAGGTCCCCTCTCTTCCTTTTTCCAATGATAAAAATCCGAGCTCAGTCAACCTCTCTTCATAAGATAAGCCCTCCAATCCAGGCAGCATCCTGGCAACCTCCTCTGAACCCTCTCCAAAGCATCCACATCTTTCCTATAATAGGGCTACCAGAACTGGATGCAGTATTCCAAGTGCGGTCTAACCAAACTTTTATAGAGCTGCAACAAGATCTCACGACTCAAACTCAATCCCCCTGTTAATGAAAGCCAAAACACCATATGCTTTTTTAACAACCCTGTCCACTTGGGTGGCCATTTTAAGGGATCTGTGTACCTGCACACCAAGATCCCTCTGTTCCTCCACACTGCCAAGAATCCTGTCTTTAATCCTGTAATCAACTTTCAAGTTTGGCCTTCCAAAATGCATCACTTCGCATTTATCCAGGTTGAACTCCATCTGCCACTTTTCAGCCCAGCTCTGCATCCTGTCAATGTCACGCTGCAGCCTACAACAGTCCTCTATACTGTCAACGACACTTCCAACCTTGTGTCATCTACAAACTTGCTAACCCATCCTTCAATCTCCTCATCCAAGTCATTAATAAAAATTACAAAGCGTAGAGGCCCAAGAACAAAGCCCTGTGGAACACCACTCACCACTGACTTCCAGGCAGAACACTTTCCTTCCACTACCACTTGCTGTCTTCTGTTGACCAGCCAATTCTGTATCCAGACAGCTAAATTTCCCTGTATCCCATTCCTCCTGACCTTCTGAACGAGCCTGTCATGGGGAACCTTATCAAATGCCTTGCTGAAGTACTTATCTTGGTACTAAATGGCCCAAGTAGAACAAACACCTCACTTGCACCTACTGTTTGTCTCTTTTAAGTATTTTGTAGGTTTCAACGAATTTTTCTTTGAAACTATTGAGAAAACAGAAATAAAAACAGAAATTTCTGGAAAAATTCAGCAGGTCTGACAGCATGTGTGAAAACAGAAGTAAAGGCAGCATTTTGAGTCCAGTGTGTCATCATCATCTGAACTGAACAGTGTTGATCAATGTGTTTTTATATTATTTTGACAGAGACAGAGGCCCAATGGAAAAGACAAAGGAAATATTAGTGTTGTGGGAATGTTTAAAGCTAAGAGATCTAAAATCAATGTAGATCAAGGTGTGAAAGGGGTCCACTCCACTGAGAGCAAAATAGTCAAGACTGTTCTGAAGACCAGTCATACTGACCTGAAATGTTGACTATATTTCTCTCTGCAGTTGTTGCCAGACCTGGTGAGATTCTCCAGAATTCTGTATTTGCTTCACTACTCTGGAAATGTGAGGGAGATTTAGGGAGGTGAGATGCCAGAGGAACTAAAATACCACCCCTCGGTTTTTGAAGCTGGCTATCTGAATGCATTGATTCAAGATCATTCTTGTGTCCTTTTGTTGAAAAGAGTTATTTTTATGTTATGGCTATCTCGAGAGCAGGCAGTTTATGGGGTTTCTGCTTCCACATTAGTTTCATTTCTTGATTAGATAGTTGCACTGCATAATTTCTTATGAAATTCTTCTAATTGCATTCCCTACAAATATGTTGGTGTTTCTTTTGCAAGTGAGTGCTAGCCATCTTTGAAAACTGAGTAAGTGTTCAAGAAATGGGATATATAGTAAGCAGGAGTAGGCCATTTAGCCTTAGAGTCTGCTCCCCCATTCAATATGATCATGGCTGATCATCCAACTCAGTCCCCTGTTCCTGCTTTCTATCTCATATCCTTTGATCCCTTTAGCCCGAAGAACTATATCTAACTCCATCTTGAAAACATTCAGTGTTTTATCCTCAACTGTTTTCTGTGATAAAGAATTCCACAGGCTCCCCACTCGCTGGGTGAAGACATATCTCCTCATTTAAAGGGCATTTCATGTCAAAAGAATGACTTTAAGTGCAGTCACTGCTATGTCAGCAAGCATAACAAACAAACCGTTGTGAACCATTTCTTTTAATGTAAGTGAGCACACCTTCCCCCCGCCTTGGTTGTCCTGTTCTTCAATCGTCTACCTAGTATTGTACTGAGTCGTACATATAGCTCTAGTGTTCCTGGGGCACAGCAGGGGAAAGGATAGCTAGGATTCCTGCTTCTACTCATTATTAAGTGATTTGTGCTAGGATTTGCATAAGTGTGAACATTCCATTCACTTCTGCGCACTGAGTCTTTGAGAACGTAAGTGGAAGAGGGACCTGTCGGCATTTTTCAGTCTGAATTTCTGTCGCTGCTGTCTCCCTCGACTTTAATAATGCTGTAAAGCTAACATTGCCACATTCCTGTCTGAAATAAGCATAGCAGGTAATCGCTGAGCCAGGCTGATTTATTGATCTGTTCATTCTTGATCTAATTAAGTTCCTTTTTGACCTGAACCTGCTCGGTCATCTGTGTGTGTTTCTTTTTCAACACTTCATTGATCACTTTATCACTTTCTTTTTTACTCTTGTGTCTAATGTGAATAAACCTTTCCATTTGAATTTGGTTTAGCCATATCGAAAGATTATCATTGAATGCAAATTATTCTTTTTTATTGAAGTCCCTCTTTCTTGAAACTAATTAATCTTCTCACTCTGTCTGAAGGCACTGAACTACTGCCGGGGCAATTCTATGATTCTAGTTGATCAGCTAATTGATTTATTCTCTACTTCTAAATTCTCAAATTGTGGGTAAGGTCGGGGTAGGACTGGTGTGGGAGCGAGTTGAAGAAGAGATTTTTATCTGAGATTTTGTCTTCAACATCCACACATTCTCACTTGATAAGAAATGGTGTCTAGAAATTGATCAATGGGATTTGCTGTTCAGGAGACCCTGATTAAATTCCCTTCCATTAGCTGGTACCAGTCAAAAGCCTAAGATTTTTCTGTTTAAACATTTGCAGTAGATGAGCTATTTAGAAAGAGAAGAGATCCAGTGTGAGAACTAACCACAAAGAGCTATCCAGTCTGGCAGATGGAGTACAATGTTAGTAAATGTGAAGTCATCCATTTTGATAGGAATATAAGTAAAAAGGATTATTACTTGAATGGTAAAAAGTTGCAGCATGCTGCTGTGCAGAGGGACCTGGGTGTCCTTGTGCACAAATCACAGAAGGTTGGTCTGTAGGTACAAAAGTAATTAAGAAGGCAAATGGAATGTTGTCCTTCGTTGTGAAAGGACAAAGTACATTACAACGCAGGAACAGATCATTTGGTCCTCCAAGCTTGTGCCAATCTATATCCTCAATCTAAACCTGTCACCTATTTTCTAAGGATCTGTATCCCTTTGCTCCCTGCCCATTCATGTATCTGTCCAGATACATCTTAAATGACACTATCGCTACCACCTCCGCTGGCAACGCATTCCAGGCACCCACCACCCTCTGCGTAAAGAACTTTCCACATATCTCTCCCCTAAACTTTTCCCCTCTCACTTTGAACACAGGACCTGTAGGAATTGAGTCCCCGATTCTGGGAAAAAGTTTCTTGCTATCCACCCTGTCTAAGCCTCTCATGATTTTGTAGGCCTCAATCACGTCCCCCCTCAACTGCCTTTTTTCCAATGAAAATAATCCTAATCTACTCAACCTGTCCTCATAGCTAGCACCCTCCATATTAAGCAATATCCTGGTGAACCTCCACTGCACCCTCTCCAAAACATCCATATCCTTTTGGTAATGTGGCGACCAGAACTCTGCACAGTATTCCAAATGTGGCCAAACCAAAGTCTTATACAATTGTAACATGAACTGCCAACTCTTATACTCAATACCCAGTCCGAGAAAGGAACGCATGCTGTATGCCTTCTTGACCACTACTGACCTGTGTTACCACCTTCAGGGAACAATGGACCTGAATACCAAGATCTCTCTGTACATCAGTTTTTCCCAGGACTGGATGTATGTTTGTTTGCTGAGCTGGAAGGTTCGTTTCTAGACATTTCATCAGCCTACTAGGTGACATCTTCAGTGGGCCTCTAGTCAAAGCACTGCTGCTGATTCCTGCTTTCTATTTATATGTTTGGGTTTCTTTGGGTTAGTGATGTCATTTCCTGTGGCCATGTCATTTTCTGATCTTTTTCTCAAAGGGGTGGTAGATGGGGTCTAACTTGATGTGTTTGTTGGTAGAGGTCTGGTTAGAATGCCATGCTTCTAGGAATTCTCGTGTGTCTCTCTGTTTGGCTTGTCCTAAGGTGGATGTATTGTCCCAGTCAAAGTGGTGTCCTTCCTTATATCTGTATGTAAGGATACGAGTGAGAGAGGGTCATGTCGTTTTGTGGCTAGTTGATGTGCATGTATCCTGGTGGCTAGTTTTCTGCCTGTTTGTCCAATGTAGTGTTTGTTGCAGTTTTTGTACAGTATTTTGTAAGTGACATTAGTTTTGCTTGTCTGTATGGGGTCTTTCAAGTTGATTAGCAGCTGTGTAAATGTGTTGCTGGGTTTGTGGGCTACCATGATGCCAAGGGGTCGGAGTAGTCTGGCAGTCATTTCCGAGATGAGTTTGATGTAGGGGAGAGTGGCGAGCATTTCTGGCCGTGTTTTGTCTGCTTGTTTGGGTTTGTTGCTGAGAAATCGGCGGACTGTGTTTATTGGGTACCCATTCTTTTTGAATACATGGTATAGGTAATTTTCCTCTGCTCTGCGTAGTTCCTGCAGTGTGTTGGCTTATTGAAATAATGTTCTGATGCAGCTTCTTTTGTGGATGTTGGGATGATTTGCTTCTGTGGTTCAATACTTGTCCGTATATGTTGTTTTCCTGTCGACGCTGGTTTCAAGTTCCCGATTAGCTGTTCGCTCTCCTGTGACAACTAGGAATGGCAGTTTGTTGTTGTTTTCCTCCTCTTTAGTGAATTTTATGCCAATAAGGGTATTATTGATGGTCTTGAAGGTTTCCTCTAATTTGTTTTGTTTAGTGAAGACAAAGGTGTCATCTACTTAGCGGATCCAAAGTTTGGGTTGGATGGTTGGCAGAGCTGTTTGTTTGAATCTTTGCATTACTGCCTCTGCTAAGAACCCTGATATCGAACATTCAATAATACCCTTACTGGCATAAAATTCACTAAAGTGGATGCTTATTGATCAAAACTTCTTAAAAGCTGTTGAGAGAAAGTTGACTCTCTTGATGGTTGGGATACTGGATGTGGTTATCTTATACGGCATGCATGGATAGGCTGGACCTGGATCCATTGCAGAACAGGAGAATGAGGATGATCTTGTTGATGTTGCACAAGATTGTAAAGGGGTTTTACAGGTTGGATACTGAAAAGATGCTTCCTGCTTTGGGAGAGACAAGAAGTAGGGGCATTATTTAAAAATAAAGTTTTTCAATTTAAGACTCCCGTGAGAACATTTTTCTGTCAAGGTTGTGAATCTTGGAATTCTGTTTCCCAGAGAGGTGTTGCGGCAGGATCATGGAATTTGTTTTAAGGTAGTAGAAGTGAGATCCTTGATCAATAAGGGAGATCACTGGTATTGGGCTAGGCAGCAAAGCGGAATTGAGGCCACAATTACATCAGCCATGATGTTATTTAATGGCTGGGCAGACCTGAAGGGCAGAATGATCTGTTCCTGCTCATAATTTGTCGAAGGCAATAAGATTCTGTAATCTGTTGCCTTATTTGAAGTATTTTCAGAATATAATGGCCCAAAGGTATTTTAGTGGTGGAATTTTATGACTCTTGAGGTGGCTTTGGGTGTAACCAGGTAAACACATAGTAGCAAGTCGGTAAGCAATCCATACATTCTTCTGTGGAGAGCTGGGACATGCATTGGCAACGCTTCCTTGAAATAGGTGCAATCTCAGCACTTGGAAAAGAATGTATGAAAAACAAAACAAAAACTTGGTGCTCTATGCTTCTGTCTGTATCGCAAAAATTGCCGGAGGGAATGCCAATTACGTTGACTTCTGCACAGTAGCCAATGCAAAGGCCAGACATAACGTAGAATCAATGTGACTCTGTGAGCTGTTGTCTCCAGCAAAGGAGAATCTAAATGAAGGTACATTGGGATTTCTGTTTTAATGTCCTCAAATTTACAATCTTTAGTTGTTTGCCTTTCATCCCACTTGGGACACCAAACTGTTCATCAAAAATTTGTACCTTTTCCTGTTATAGTCATAAATTTATTATAACCATTATACCTCTGGGCACTCTATATCTTTTCCTTTGTTCTATTCCTGATGGTGCTGATTTGTGCTGAGGTACGAATGGCTTCAGGGGCTGTCATCCTCTGACTGAAGGAGCATTGAACTAGAAGCAACTGGAAGGGGATTGTCGCTCCTGACTTATTGCACATAATTGGATCTTTGATTGACAGTTCAGTCAATCCAAATTAAATTACAATCTACCTCTTATGTGGTACAGCTTCAGAAATAGCTTGAGCTTCCTGCACTGAGGAGTGAGGGGAAAGAATAAGCACACAGTTGTAAGTCAGAAATGAGCAAGAATGACCTGCTGGACAGAACAAAACCACTTCTTGGGCCCTTTTGCATAAACTCTCTTCCCATTGCCTTACTAAAGACCAAGTTCTAACATGTGAATTGATTTGGCTGTGTTTTGTTGGAATCAAGGCTCCATTTTTAAAAAAAAACTGTAATTCCTCTCATTATTGAGGTGGGGGTGAAGAAGCAAGTTCATGCAAGTACAAAATGAATTACCCAATCTAGACACTGCACGAATTAGCGACAGAGCGCAATCTACCTGCATTTAATTTATGGAAAAGGCCACAAACTTGGCATAAAAAATGTAATTATTTTTTGACAAAAATTACAATTAAACTTCTTGAATGCTCATTTTATGTTTTAGTTGGTTAATAAAAACTTATAATTTATCAATTCCATTTTGCTGTATTCCTTCTCTCTGTCTCTTGCACTTTTCTGATGGTGTTGGTGGTTCATACTGAGTTAGACTTAGATGAGTGGGGGATTGCTGGTGTTCCTCCTTTAGTATCCTGGTCAACTGGAGACCTGATGCATACTCTGACGGGTCTTAGAATTTATTGAATACTCATTTGTGCCCTTTGCTCAGTCTCATTCTTCTCTTGAATATGGTTGCTGTGTTTTCTTACTAATTTGGGACACTGTTTTCGAAGTGCCCAATTATCAGGTACTTTTTTTAACTGGTATTTTTCTGATTTGCCAACCTCCTACTAACTCCTCTGTAGTTCACCATTTTCTTTCTTCCTCCTGTTTTAATTAAGAGTGTTACATTGGCAAGTAGTCAATGCGCAGTACAATAATTGTTTGGGAATCTATAGAATGCTGTAAGATGACTGCCAATACTTCTGCTATTTCTATAGCCTCCTCTTTCAACAACATCCTAATGGTATGTGTCCTGTCAATCCCATGAATTTGTTCAGTGCTAGCTTTTTAAACTAATGCTGATTTTTCTTTTCAGTTCCCCAATTTCGCTGATCCCTTGGATCGCTTTTTCTGGAAGATTTCTTGTATCTTCCTCCATGAAGACAAACACACTTATTTAACTTATCTGCTATTTTCCATTATTATCTTTTTCTTTTCTCCCTGTACTGGGCTCATCTTTGTCTTGGCTACTTTTTTCCCCCTTTTTTCCATGTATCTAGATACTTTTATAATCTGTGTTTTTTAAGATGATTTTTGCTAGTTGATATTCTAATTTCTTTATTAGTTTTTTGGTTATCCTTTTGATTTCTAAAATGCTCCCAGTTCTTGGGGTTTCTACCTTTTTGACAATTTTATAAGACTTTCTTTTGATCCAGTACAATCTATAAATTCCTTTCCTGAAGAAGGGTCATTGAACGTGAAATGTTAACTCTGCTTTCTCTCCACAGATGTTGCTATATCCGATGAGTTTCTCCAGCAATTTCTGTTTGTGAGTCTTTAAATTCCTTTTCGTAACCACTGTTGACTCAATTTTCCTGTTGGGTTTTCTGTCTTAATGTATTAACCATTTTTTAATTGATGAAATACTGTCCCATTACCTGTCTACTACTGTCAAACTTTCAATATACCATCCCAATGGGCAGCACGGTGACTCAATGGTTAGAACTGCTGCTCACAGTGCCAGGACCCAAGTTCAATTCCACCCCCTGTGACTGTCTGTGTGGAGTTGTGTTGCACATTCTCCCTGTGTTTGCATGGGTTTCCTCCCACAGTCCAGGGATGCACAGGTTAGAGGGATTGTCATGCCCACAGTGTCCAGTGTTGTGCAGGCTAGGTGGTTAGCTATGGGGAAATGCAGGGTTAGAGGGATAGGCTGATGTGGGGAGGATGCTCTTTGGAAGGGCGGTGTAATCCTGCTTCGATACTGTAGGGATTCTATGATGTACCAGAACATAGAACATAGAAAAATACAGCGCAGTACAGGCCCTTTGGCCCTCGATGTTGCGCCAATCCAAGCCCACCTAACCTACACTAGCCCACTATCCTCGCTATGCCTATCCAATGCCCGTTTAAATGTCCATAAAGAGGTAGAGTCCACCACTGCTACTGGCAGGGCATTCCATGAACTCACGACTCTGAGTAAAGAATCTACCCCTAACATCTGTCCTATACCTACCACCCCTTAATTTAAAGCTATGACCCCTCATAATAGCTGACTCCATACGTGGAAAAAGGTTCTCATGGTCAACCTTATCTAAACCCCTAATCATCTTGTACACCTCTATCAAGTCACCCCTAAACCTTCTTTTCTCCAATGAAAACAGCCCCAAGTGCCTCAGCCTTTCCTCATACGATCTTCCTACCATACCAGGCAACATCCTGGTAAACCTCCTCTGCACCCGTTCCAGTGCCTCCACATCCTTCCTATAGTATGGCGACCAAAACTTCACACAATACTCCAGATGCGGCCGCACCAGAGTCTTATATAACTGCAACATGACCTCAGGACTCCGGAACTCAATTCCTTTACCAATAAAAGCCAGTACGCCATATGCCTTCTTCACTGCACTATTTACCTGGGTGGCAACTTTCAGAGATCTGTGTACATGGACACCAAGATCCCTCTGCTCATCCACACTACCAAGTATCCAACCATTAGCCCAGTACCCCATCTTTTTGTTACTCATACCAAAGTGAATCACCTCACACTTACCCACATTGAACTCCATTTGCCACCTTTCTGCCCAGCTCTGCAGCTTATCTATATCCCGCTGTAACCTGACACATCCTTCCTCACTGTAAACAACTCCACCGACTTTTGTATCATCTGCAAACCTGCTCACCCAACCTTCTAGCCCCTCCTCCAGGTCATTTATAAAAATGACAAACAGCAATGGTCCCAAAACAGATCCTTGCGGAACACCGCTAGTGACGGCACTCCAAGATGAACCTTTACCATCAACTACTACCCTCTGTCTTCTTCCAGCCAACCAATTCCTAATCCAAACCTCCAACTCGCCCTCAATGCCATACCTCCGTATGTTTTGCAGGAGCCTACCATGGGGAACCTTATCAAACGCCTTACTAGAATCTATATACACCACATCTACCGCTTTACCCTCATCCACCTCCTTAGTCACCTTCTCAAAGAATTCAATAAGGTTTGTGAGGCACGATTTGCCCTTCACAAAACCATGCTGACTATCCTTGATCGCATTATTTCTATCCAGATGTTCATAAATCCTATCCCTTACAATTCTCTCTAAAACTTTGCCCACAGCAGAAGTGAGGCTCACCAGCCTATAGTTACTAGGGTTATCCCTACTCCCCTTCTTGAACAAGGGAACGACATTTGCTATCCTCCAGTCTTCTGGCACTATTCCTGTAGACAACGAGGACATAAAAATCAAGGCCAATGGCTCTGCAATCTCTTCCCTTGCTTCCCAGAGAATCCTAGGATAAATTCCATCAGGCCCAGGGGACTTATCTATTTTCACCCTTTCCAGAATTTCCAACACCTCTTCCCTACATACCTCAAAGCCGTCCATTCTAATTAATTGTGACTCAGTATTCACATCGGCAACAATGTCCTGTTCCTGAGTGAATACTGACTAAAAGTATTCATTCAGTGTCTCCCCAATCTCTTCAGCCTCCACACGCAACTTCCCACTACTATCCTTGACCGGACCTATTCCTACCCTAGTCATTCTTTTATTCCTGGACTTTTGTTTGTTCTCCATACCTTCACTAAACGTCAAGAATTAGTGCCATTCTTTTGCTCTTCTTCCCATAAACTTGAGAATTGTTTAGATAGAAACCGAAACATAAATGTAAAGTTGCAATGGTCATACCGGACCATGGGGTTGCTATTTCGTTAGCAAAACAGGTGGTGGTATAACCTGAGGGTCACAGTGTCTTAGGTGAGGGCAGAGAGTGAAAAGGAGGGTCCTTCAGGGTAACCTCAGTTGGTGTAGAAATTGACCCCACACTGGCATCATTCTGTATTGCAAATGAGCTGTCCAGCCAACTGAGCTAACTGACCCTCTTTCTGCCTGAATCAAATCTACCTCCACCGTAATTCCGTGTGGTGCACATCAGGCCTGAACCACTTTTATGAGCTTTCTTTTTTTCACATCATTTGTTACTTTTGCAAATCACTTTAATGTGATTCATTCTTCTCATTCTTCATTCATGCGGGAGCAGTTATTTCCCTATCTATCTAGCCACTTCTTATATTTTAAAAACTTCTAGCAGATCTCTTCTTTAGCTGCCTTTTCTCCAATCTCTCCTCATAACCATTCTTGCAATTCTCTTATGTAGTTTGTATTAATTTGGATATACCCAGTTTTATGTACATTCAATTCCCCCATAATTACCCTTTTTACATGTAGTTCTAATCTCTTGGTTTAGTACCATGCCTCTCCCTATCACTGCTGTTTGACGACCTATAATTAATTCCTGCAAACGTTTTGCTGATTCTTCGCTTCACCCATACTCATTCTATGTCTTGTTCCCACTTCCTGTTGTCTGCACTACCATTGCCTCCTTTCTTCATTTTTGCCTGCCCTTTCTAAATGCAGAATATCTTTTAATATTCCATTCCCACCATTAGTCCTCCTGCAGCCATGTCTCAGTAATGCAATTACTCCATGTCCATTTGACTTCAAATTTTGCTCTCAGTTTATCTCGATAGAATCTAAATAGCTGAAGTCATTGCTGCTAATGATGGAATGGGCAAATGAGGGATGAGCAAAGGTGGGAGTTGGAGGAACGCGGGGTCCTTAGAGAGCTCAGAGAGGTTGCAGAGTTGCATAGAACCAAGCCACAGATTTCACCATGAGGGTCAGAATTTTAAAATTGAGGCATTATTGGAATGAGAAGCAATGTGGTTGAATTAACACAAAGGTGTTGGTAAAACAATGATGTTGAGGTGTTGGTGTTGGACTGGGGTGGACAAAGTCAGAAGTCACACGACACCAGGTTATTCTCGAAATCACGAGCTTTCGGAGCACAGTCCCTGCGTCAGGTGCAGTCCACTCTCTGCATCTGATGAAGAGCTGTGCTCTGAAAGCATGTGTGATTTCTTACTTTGGTCAAACAGGACTTGGTCTGAGGTGGAAGACAAACAGCAGAATTTTGACTAAAGTCTTTGGGAAGATGGAGAATGTGGCAGCTTTAGAAATAATGATCTTAATGATTCCACCTCATTGGAACATTGCGTCGTTTAAATCTTTCCAGAGTCATTGCTTACTTTATCCACAAATCCCTTGTCTGCTGACTTGCGCGATGTGTGAAGAATGTCTTTGTCTTTGTTAACTTACTCTGACAATACTCATGCCTCCACATCAGAAGGTCAGTGGCTCAAACTTCACAGATTTTAAACAGTTAGACATCCCAGTATTGGTGTGTTTTGAGGGAGGAAGGAGTCATCAACATGAAACCCTTCAGGTGAATGCAAAAGATTCCACAACAACTGCTGACGAATAAGGAAACAGTTTGGGGTATCCCAGTTAGTCACGAGCTAATGAGCCTATTTGATTTTACAAGAATAGTGTCTGCACTTGGAAAGTTGACTATTGTTTGCGCAGCATTTTTATAAAAGCCTGAAGATGGGACCAGGTGCTGTCGAAGTGTAAATTCTTTTGTTGTTTTCTTACCTTCCCCCAACCTTGCGAGGCCAGGAGAGGAGGGATGGATTTTTAGGTTAACTTGGACCCCTGTTTACTATTCTCCTTATATCTATGGTTGTTGGTAAAGAAAGAATGTGCTTGCAGTTATGTACTGCCTGGCATGAATTCAGGATGTCCAAAAATACGTCGCAGTAAATGAAGCACTCCTTGAAGTGTGTTCTTTGCAATGTAGGAAATCGTTCTGTCCATCCCTTCATAAAGGTTCCAGGGAAGTTGATCTGCTTTTAGTAATTTTGTTTGAGAGATAATGATTAGCAATGACACTTGTATGGTGGCTTAGTGGTTAGCACTGCTGCCTCACAGTGCCAGGGACCTGGGTTCAATTCCCGCCTCGGGCAGCTGGCTGTGTGAAGTTTGCACATTCTCCCCGTGTCTGCCTGGGTTTCCTCTGTGTGCTCCGGTTTCCTCCCACTGTCCAAAGATGTGCAGGTTAGGTGAATTGGCCATGCTAAATTGCCCATAGTGTTAGGTGCATTAGTCAGGAGTGAATGTAGGGGAATGGGTCTGGGTGGGTAGCTCTTCGGAAGGTCAGTGTAGACTTGTTGGGCCGAAGGACCTGTTTCCACACTGTAGGGAATCCTAATCTAATCTAATCAAAATAGTCTTGATGTGCCGAAACGCCTACTTCTATGTCACAAATGACACTGTAGTCAATTCTGATATAACATGATAGTACTGTTCTCATGCAACATAGTGTTATAAGAAGATTGTGCAATAGCCATGCCATTTAAACTCATGGGGCTGGAATCATGTTATAGCCAATACAGGTAAGGAAAGTTCCTTACAAATAATGGTCTAAATTCTTCAATCTTGTTAAAACTAATTCGTATTGAAGAATCGCGCATTATAGCAGAACCGATTATATAGTGCATTAGGGTCTTTCTTATCCACTGAAAGGGAAGATGCTGTCGTAGTACGTAATTGCGTATGGGAAAGCTGCTCCATGAAGAAGTCATACATAAAATACGAACCTGTCTGTCAAGTATTTATTCAGCCCTGAATGCTTTTAATTTTCTTGAACTTTTGGAAGTGCTTGAAACTGGGGAAGTTCTTCAATTTAAAATTGCATTTTGGTGGAAGTCCTTTGGTTGTGTAACCTGGGCTTGTTTCGCATTCTTATCTCTGTTCAGGAAAAGCCACGTCACTCTGTGTAAACATTACAGCTCAATGTAGCATGGACTTTGGCATCTTCATTGAAGTGAGGGATTGCACAAAGTTTATTTCTTCAAACAACTGCCTTAAACTATTTTTTTTAAAAAGTACTTTGACATTAAATATGATTTTAAAATTTTTAAAGTTATAGTTTGACAAGTAGTATTGAAAGTTAGGATTGTAAAATCATTCAGTTTGTCCTGCACAGGTTTGAACTTCTGAGGTGACTCTTATGTGAAAGCACGGTTTGGTCTTGGAATATGAGTAATTGCTGATGGGAAAAGAACAACTTAACTTGTTTTGCCTTTTATTCATAGAATTGTCAGCAATGATTTCATGCTTGTGTCAGAGCCTGTTGGAGTTCATGTCCCATGTTATTCCCCTTTTCTCAAATTACATTCTACATGATGTGGAGGTGCCAGTTTTGGACTGGGGTGGGCAAAGTTAGAAGTCACGCACCATAGGGTTATGGTTCAACAGGTTTATTTGAAATCACAAGTTTTCGGAGCACTGCTCCTTTGTCAGGTTGGACTATAACCTGGTGTTGTGTGACTTGTAAATTGTACATGAGCATCAGGTGACTCTGTGTTAGCTTGTTGCACTTCACTTTGATTCTCTTTCCAATTTTCCTCATCTTTCCTCAAAGGTTGAGGATGTTTCGGTGGGAATAGCAGAGGTTGCCATCGCCACTTTGCCGAGTGGCTGTTTAGTTTATGAAAACAAATGCCAGCAGATTATTTTCAATGAGGTGCAAAGTAAACCAACATTGCAGTAGGGCCATCATTAGTCCTTTCTTCGTTTCAACTGAAAAAAATCCAGTAGAATTAGCTGCTGACATTTTTCTATCTTAAACATTATATACACAAATGCAAGTTGTTCCTGGGTCATGAGCAGGAACATCCTTGGCTTGGTAATAGAATCTGAGACTGTTACAGTGGGGCACTGTTTAAAAAGGGAGTTGGTGGTAATTGAGTGTAGGCAAGAATGCATAGTTGGGGCTATAATAAGGTAACCGAAGTTTTCCCATCACCCTGTAAAACTAAAGGGGCTGAATGGTCCACTCCTCCTAATTTACAAGTTAGTATCTACGTAATTCCTCACTTTTAAAAATGTCATCCTGGTTTTCAAATTTCTCTATGCCCTTATCCAAACCTAGCTAACATTCTCCAGCCTGTACAGGCCCCAGTGAATTGGCCTTATGCATATTTCTGAATTTTACTCACTCCATCGTTGATAGCCGTACCTTCAGCTTTCTAAGCACTGAGCTCCAGAACTTCCTCCCTAAAGCTCAGCAGTATTGTAGCTCATTGTTATGATGCTCTATAAACCCCAGTTCTTTGATTAAGCTTTTTGCTGCCCTGATGTTGCCATATGTAACTCTTAAATTTTTGTTTGTCCTGTGGATGTCATAAGATATTATATTGCATTCAAAGAACTAAAAATATGAATACAAATTATTGTGCTGTTTCCATGCCTTAGATCTTGCTAAGCTTGGTTAGCTTAGCACCCACAGCACAATTCCGTCTAGGAGCCGGGAGCTGTTGGCTGGTCTCCTGATAAATATTTGTCCCTCAGCCAACATCATCTTTAAGAAAAAAAACACATTTGGTCATTGTCACATATATGTTTTTGAAACGTTTCTGGCAAATTAATCACTGCAGTTCTGTTGTTACATCATTAACTGCATGAATACATTTAAAATTACTTAAATGGCTGTAAAGTTCTTTTGAGAATTCCAGAGGTCATAATGCCAGCAAGTCATTCAGCACAGAAACAGACCCTTTGGTCCAACAAGTCCATGTGGGACATAATCTGAAATTAAACTAGCCCACCTGCCTGCTCCTGGCCCATATCCCTCCAAACCTTTCCTATTCATGTACTTAGGGGAAAGTGTGGACTGCAGATGCTGGAGATCAGAGCTGAAAATGTGTTGCTGGAAAAGCGCAGCAGGTCAGGCAGCATCCAAGGAGCAGGAGAATCGACGTTTCAGGCATGATCCTGAAGAAGGGCTCCCTGAAGAAGAGCTCATGCCCGAAACGTCGATTCTCCTGCTCCTTGGATGCTGCCTGACTTGCTGCACTTTTCCAGCAACACATTTTCAGCACTATTCATGTACTTATCCAAGTTCCTTTTGAACGTTGTAATTGTCCTGATAGGTACTGTATGAATACAACTTTCTTGTGTCCTGACTATATCTCCTCTCTTTAAATGTCTTTAAGTTTCTCGCAGACCCTCCACATGGCTTTCCTTCATTGAAGCGCTCCTTAAAAGCATGCCTCTTTACTGAAGCCCCACCTATTCCTCTGACTTAGTACTCTAACTCCTTACATAGCTCAGTGACATACTTTATTTTATACTCCTGCTGTAAAATGCCCACAAATGTTCCATTACACTAAAGATACTTTTTTGGTTTTTGTTGCCTGCCCTCAGGGCAATTGATTCCTGTAAGCTGCCTAGGTTCTTTTAACCCCTTTTTTACAGTGGAAAAAGTGCCTTTGGTTTTGGACTGCACACCAGCCTATTGCCAAGGCAGCAGTTATAAACTGCGCAGCACTGAAATAGTTGGCCTACCCCATTAAAATGTGATTAGTTGGTGTTCCAATGCATCATACCACCCTACCCTTTCAAATGGCCCAACTTTTCCCCGAGATGAAAAGTATTCCTCGAATTTAGGTGTTAAAAGGGGATTGCCTTCTTTCTCGAAGAAGATGGTTTGCAATTATCTTTTTGTAATGATTAGTGTGATTATTGTGCAGTTCAGTTAGGCCCTGAGCTATAATAAAATGCCAGATGGATCATCTCCACACACAATATGCCCAAGGGATTGGGTTAAATTTACTGCAACGAGCGGGGCTCTTCAGAACTCCTAGTAATGTGGAGAAAAATTGATGATTTTATTCTAAGATCGATTGAGTTGAGTTAACTGTGTGCATGAGGGCTAAATTCCGAGAACCTGGAATCAGGAGAGTAAGGGAAATCAGGGTTCCCATCCTATTCGCTACCCAGTAACTGATGTATTGACAGGTGGGCAGAGTGGCCAGGAAAATAACCGGAATAGGTGGGTTGGATTAATTGAATGATGGGATGTTCAGGGATTGCAGATGAGAGTGAGGAATAATGAGTCTGGGAATTAAAGGGAGTGAGAGAGGGGAAGTTAAAGGATGGTAGGGAGCAGTAAGATGCTCTGTCTGAGCTATTTCAGTACAAAGGTTTAAATTTCAAAGGTAGTCTGCTTAGGAGTTACCTGAAGCTTCAGTTCAGCTTCAAGGATTGTGTGTTGTATCATACATTATAAATATGCTGTTAAATAATACGCTTTCCCTTGATCCACATTATTAACCAGCAATTAGATTAGAACAAAGCCAATCCCGGCTTGCTCAGAGCATGACTCTGTTAAATAGGAGTCAGGCGAGATGTCTGCATTGGTTTCTTTCTCTCTCCCTCTCTCTCCCTCTCTCTCTCTTTCCGCAACCAATCTGAGTCACTCAGAATATGACATCATGTCTGGGAGGTCCCAGGCACTGTGTGCAGTTACTTATGTTATACACCAGTATCAGATAATTGTGGCACGAGAGGGAGAGAGAAGAGCAGCTTAGAGAAACAGTCCTTAAAATTTAGATGAGGTCTTGTATCTTTCAGAAGGAGCTTGTGTGTGTTTGTGGGAAGGTTGTGGAATAGGTGAACAGTTACACAGCAGTGTGAAGATTCAGCCTTTGTTGAGGTAAGGCTCATGTTCTGAGGCAGTACTGTGTGAGTGTTTGTATTGTCTGATCTAGCTGTCAGTGCTAAGCTACCGTTGGGGGCTGGGGTAGGAGCAATGATGTATGTTGCTGTGATTAATAAGCAATTGCTTCATGTGACAAATGAGGAAAGGGTGCTGGTCATGCAGGTGATCACTGTCTGGGCGAGAGGACAATCTTCATTTGTACTATGTGATGTTGAATCTCAGTGCCTGACTTAGGTGGCCTAGCACTGAAGGTCTAGTAGAAAGATTCTCATTGATCATAAATATTATGTAGATTTGTTTATTGTTATGCTTTTACCAGTAGCTGGAGTAATGTGTATGCTGCTTAAAAATGTAATAAAAATTGTTAGTGTCTCATACAGAATTGCTTTGTCAAACTCTGCTCCTGAACTTCGGTGATTTTTAGCATGAGGGAATTTGAATTGATTTCCTGATCCTGAACTTGATTGAGCAGTTTAGCACACAAAGTTCTGTAATTTACCCTCTCGCCGTAGGCCACACTTCAAGGAATGCAGCTGCTTATTTTTGGCCTCTTGCAAATGCAGTGCAAAGGAATAATTAGAAGGAATATTTGGGTGTTTTCACATTTACGTCTGTCTGTTTCTGTTTATGTGGTTCATGTTTTGAAATATGTTTATTTTAAACAGTTAAATTCATTTTCTACAGTTTGCTGTATAACGATTCGCTGAAGCTATAATGAAAATGCTAACACTGTATCACAATAATTAGTATTGCAGGTTGAAACATGTTTTGCTTGTGAATACTTCTCCATTTGCCCGTCCCACCTCACCCCGTTTCTCTCTCTCTCTCTCTCTCTCTCTCTCTTCTCTCTGCATATTCCACGTCTATTTCCTTTTTTCCCCATTTTTCACTTCCTCGCTTTCGTCACCTTTTGCTCCTTTTTGTTCCCCTTTAGTTTTCCTGTCCCTTTTCTCTCCCTCTCACTTTGCTTCTCACCTCACTTTTCTTCCCCTTATCTCCCTCTCTTTTCTCTTCCCTATTCTCCTCCTCCTTTCACTCTTCTCTTCTCCACATCCCATCTCCTGGATCTGCACTTGTTTCCCACAATCTGAATAAAAACAGGAGCATATCCACAAGATGTGTATGTGCAGACACAAATGAACCCGCTTTAATACAATGTTTTATCAAGCCAAATTGTTTGTGTTAATTCTTAACATCAGGCTGTGTATGCAGCTATCTTTCTATTCGGATACTGGTTGGAAACTGGATTGGTTTGTTTTGTGGAGTGTTTGCATTTTCTTGGAGAAGGAATTTAGACAAACATTTCTCCATATGCTGGTCTATTGTGTTAATTCATTGCCTGTATTGTGCAAAGTTGTATCTTTGCAATGTCTATGAAACAAAGAAAATATTTGTATTTATATAGCAGCTTTCATGTTCAGAAAGTGTTCACAAACAGTCTACAGCCAATCCTGTAATGGTTTTGTCAAGGAGGTTTACATATTTTTAATCAACCGCTCCAGCCAGGTTAGGGCACACCTCTAGAGTAGGTGGGAGTTGTAAGTGAGGATTCTTGGTCCAGAGATCGGGACATAGCCAACGTCCTACGTGAGCTGTCAGCCAATCTGTACTTTAGAAACTTTTATCAAGAAAACCTGGCACAGATTGTATGTTTCTTACAGTGGTATTGTCGTTGGACTAATAATCCAGTGACCCAGACGAATGCTCTCGGGACATTGGTTGAAATCCCACTATAGCAGATGGTGCATTCAATAAATAAATCTGGAATTAAAAGGTTACAGTGTTGTTGTTTTGTCATTAAAAATACCATCTGGCTCACAAATGTCTTTTTAGGAAAGAAAAATCTGACATCCTCACCTGGTCTGCACTGAGTGTCCAGACCCACCCAGCACTCTCCTTAAATGCTCTTTGAAATAGCCTGGCAAGCCATTCAATTCTATTCCATTGGTATTGAGTCTTACAAAAAGAATAAAGCTGGTGACCACCCAGGAATGACCAAGACATCAGAAGCACAAAGGCACAAGGCCCTGTTGGCCTGCTGTGTCCCCCTTACTAATATCTGGGTCCTTGTGTCACAATTGGTAGGGTTGTCCCACCGATAAGTCAAGAAACAATTTGATATTTGTAAGGTCTGACTCTGAGAATGGCTATCTCCTATGTGCTGCCATCACCATCCATGGATATGCCTGGAAATGGGACCCCAGTCAGGAAAGAATTGTTCTTGGAGTCTTCATTATCTCCAGAATCCATGAAATCTTAAGACATCTGTCCAAGTACAGCCAAGGAAACTACCAGCTGATTTACTATTTAACACCACTTCCAAGCTGATGAATTAGTTTTTCTCCAGGTGAAACATCACTTGGAAGTATGCACTCAGGGTGACAAGGGCACAGGGCTGTTGGTTGGAGAATTCAACATCCACTATGACAAGTGTTTCAGGAGTACCATTACTGACCAAGCTTGTCAAGTCTGAAAGGACTTAGCTGCTCAATGGGGCCCATGCCATGGCCAGTAGTAAGGGAGCTAACAAAAGGGGAAAATATACTTGACCTCATCCTCCCCAATCTTCCTGGAGCAAATGTAACTGTCTGTGACTGTTGGTAGGAGTGATCATTGCACAGTGGTTGTGGAGATGAAATCATGCCTTCACATTGAGAATACCTGCTGAAATGTTGCACTACCTCCATGCTAAGTAGATAGATTTTGACAGTCCTAGCATCTTGACTGGGCATCTGTGTGATGTTGCGAGCATCATCAGCAGAAATGCATTTAGCCACATTTAAGTTCATGGAACATGAATGCTGAAATGCTGACCCATGTCCTGTGAGTGAATTTTTAAAAAGTGACATCTTGGCAGATCCCTCATGCTACCATTTCCACCAATTCGATGGAGACTGCAGGAAGGCATGTCAAGGGCGGCAGTAGGCTTACCTAGCAAGAGGTGTCAACCTGGTGAAGCTACTACACAGGACTGTATGTGTGTCACTTCGCTCAATTGGTTGGACAGCTGGTTTGTGAAGCCAACAGTATGGATAAAATTCCTATACTGGCTGAGGTCACAATGGAGGTCCTGCCTTCTTGACCTCCCACCTTAACTGAGGTGTGGTGTCATGTAGGCTAACCTCATCATCAGAGGCTGCTTGCTCATTGGAGAGACAGTGGCCCTTTGGGACTATGGTGACTTAACTTATTCACATTCCAAACCGCAAAAGCAGCATGCGTTACGTGTTCCCACAATAACTGATCACATTTAAGCTCTGCAGTTCTGTCCAGGTGTAAAAAGTTTGATAATTAAAGAACTCACTGGAGGAAGAGATTGCACAGATCTTTCTATCCTCAATGATGTTTCAGTCCTCAGCATTTCCATGCAAAGCCAAGGTGGAAGTACTTGCAAGCTTCTTGGGGCCAGAAGGCTGAGTTTAAGAATCATCATGGCCTCCTCCTAATCCATTGTAAATATTTAAAGTTCCCAACTACCTGCACGGTGGCTCACTGATTAACACTGTTGCCTCTAGCGCCAGGATAGAGCCTGATTCTAGCCTCAGACAACTGTCTGTGTGCAGTTTGCACATTTGTCCAGGTACTCTGGTTTCCTCCTGCAGTTCAAAGTTGTGTCAATCGGTGGATTAGCCATGCTTTAAAAAAACTTTGCCCCTTAGTGTCGAGGGATGTGTAGGTTAGATGGGTAACCATGGTTCCAAAAAAAAACCACGTGAGGTTAAGGGGAAGGGGCGGGGTGGGGGGGGGGGTGAGGAGGGCAGCCTGTGGGATGCTCTTCAGAGGGTTGGTGCAGACCCAATGGGCCGAATGGTTTCTCTACACTGTAGGGATTCTATGAAGTGATTGATTTCTTTTTGTTTCAACAACTATCTGAATTTGGTTGTTATTTGATGTAGCAAAATGGATCAAAGTGGTTCACATGAGGTGATGTGGAGGTGCCGGTATTGGACTGGGGTGGACAAAGTCAGAAGTCCCAACACCAGGTTATAGTCCAACAGGTTTATTTGAAATCGTAAGCTTTCGGAACACTGCTCCTTCATCAGGTGATGTGAAGGAGCCAAGCTCCGAAAGCTTGAGATTCCAAATAAACCTGTTGGACTATAACCTGGTGTTGTGTGACTTCTGACTTTACTCACAATGGAGCAATTAGACAAGAGCACTTAGTGCTGAACTGGTGAAGGAGTTATGAGGGCAGAGGATTAAATTTGGTCAAAGACTTAGGTTTTAAGGAGCATCTCGCAGGAGGAGAGCAATGTCAAGAGGGCCTTCTGGAGTCCAGACAACGGAAGGCAAGGTTGTCAACGGAGATGAGGGAAGTGGTGCATGTACGGGAGACCAGAATTGGAAGGAAGAGTTCTGATAGGATTGTAATGTAGGAGGTTATGGAGTTGGGCTGGGATAAGCCATGGTGAAATTTGAACACATCGATGATCTTTTGTTAAATCTAGCTCCTGTTACACCAATACCTCCAATGTGCATCAGCATGCCTAAGGATTTACACACAATTTTTAAAATGTAACCATAGAATGAAAAGTATTTTCCTGATGACAGTTATACAATTGCACTCTGATTTAATTCTTTTCAATTCATTCATGAGATTTAGCCACCACTGATTGGACTGATTTATTTATGGCCAATCCCTAATTGCCCTGGAGAATGGAAATTTTTTTGAGTTGAACTTTGAGGTCGTGTCAACTATCTTGTTGGTGCCGAGAGTCTGAAGCCAGCCAGGTGGGCTTTGTGTTTACATAAAAAAAACCAAAGAACTGCAGATGTTGAAGATCTAAAATAAAAACATAAATTGCTGGAGAAACTCAACAGATCTGGCAGCATTTGTGGTGAGAAAGCAGAGTTAATGTTTTGAGTCCAGTGACCCTTCTTCAGACCACTGAAGACTTTCTGCTATGCTGTCATCTGGCTGACCAATTAAGCTCAACTGCTGTATATAATTCAGTGGAATCAGATTAAATCCTGGCTATCCTTGGTTATTTTGCTGGTTAATCAGATGACTTACATTGTTTCTGCTTTTACTTTGGTTATGTTGGTATTGCAGGCTAACATCTATATTCTGCCAACACCATTTTTAAATAATGAAGGTGGTGAACAATGTGATCATGCACATAGTCGTACAGCACAGAAACAGACCCTTTGGTCCAATTTGTCCATGCCGACCAGGTATCCCAAACGTAACTAGTCCCACTTGCCTGCATTTGGTCCATATCCCTCTAAACCTTTCCTATTCGTGTACCTATCCAAATGTCTTTTAAACTTTTGTAATTGTACCTGCATCAACCACTTCCTCTGGCAGCTCATTTCATTTTGAAAAAGTTGCCTCTTGTGTCTGTTTTAAATCTTTCCCCTCTCACCTTAAATGTATGCCCTCTAGTTTTGGGCTCCTCTACCCTGGGGGAAAAAACCTTGGCTATTCACTCTATCTGTGCCCGTCATGATTTTGTAAGCCTCTATAAGGTCACCTCCCTCAGTCTCAGATGCTCCAGTAGATGAACAACCTATCCAGTCTCTCCTCATAATCCAAACCCTTCAGTCCCAACAGCATCTCTCTCAATTTTTTTCCCGCACCTTTTTTAGTTTAACCATATCTTACTAAAGCAGGGTGACCAGCATTGTGCACAGTATTCCAAAAGTGGCGTCACCAATGTACTGTACAGCCACAGCTTGCCATCTCAACTACTGTACTCAATGTTCTGACCAATGAAGGCAAATGTGCCAAACTCCACCTTCACCACTCTGTCTACCTGCGACTCCACTTCCAAGATAATCTGTTTTCATTATGTTGAATGGCAGGTAGGTATTGGCAGGATGACCGAGATAATTCCCTTTTTTTTTTAGATTACTTAGTGTGGAAACAGGCCCTTCAGCCCAAAAAGTCCACACCGACCCGCCGAAGCGTATACCACCCAGACCCATTTACCCCTTCACCCAACACTACGGACAATTTAGCATGGTCAATTCACCTAACCTGCACATTTTTGGATTGTCGGAGGAAACCCACGCAGACACTGGGAGAATGTGCAAACTCCACACAGTCGCCTGAGGCAGGAATTGAACCCGGGTCTCTGGCGCTGTGAGGCAGCATTGCATCTATGCTGCAATATTTGACACGGGACCTATTCCATCTGCCTGTGCAGCCAGATGCACCTCGGTTTAACATCTCTTTTAAAAGACAGCACCTCTAACTAGGCAGTGCTCCAACACTGGAATGTCAGCCCTGGATTTTGTCTGCTTAAGCCTAGAGTTAAACTCAAGACTTGGTGGCTCAGATATTAGAGTTGTGCCAGTTGAGTACTTGATCCTGGTTCTTGGTTGTTGCAGTGTCATTTTCACAAAACGAGAGCATCACTGGCTCAGCCAGCATTTATTGCTCAGAGGGCAGTTAAAACTCAACCACATTACTATGCGTTTGGAGTCACATGTAGACCAGACCAGATAGGGAGAGCAGTTTCCTTCCCTGAAGGACATTAATTTTGAATTCAGTTTGACTTGAATAATATCCTATTGTAGTACCTCTTGATGCAGATCTTGCCTACCAAGAATATATCAATTGCATTCATAACTATTTTATTTTATCCAACATCACCAGCCTTTTGGAAGGGAGAATTCCAGATATTTACTTCCCCTTTCCTAAGTATTTCCTAATTTTATTCCTGGATGGCTTAGTACTTCTGCACTTGCTTTGTGCAGTTCTGGCCTCCATATTGTAAAAAAGATGTGCAGGCATTGTAGGAGAAAAAGTAATTCCAAGAATGATGTGAGAACTGAAAAGATATAACAAGCTCTCTAGCTGTTTTCTTGAAGAGGGGGGAGTAGATGAGACCTGAAAATGGTGAGGGGTTTGATAAGGTAGATCTGGGTCAATATGTCCACTTGCCAGTGAGATCAGAATGAGGGACCATAATTACAAAATAGTTTACAATAAAGAATTTTGTAGCATCCTGTTAGCAAGAAAGTGGGTAGAATGTGGAGTTGCTACCACATGGGGTAGTTGAAGTAAATAGATTTATTTTCAGGGAAAACTGCACAAAGGTGAGGGGAAGAGTTGATGAGTTATGCTAATAGTGTGAGCTGGAGAGTGATGTAGGGAGCTCCTGTGGCACATGAGCGCCAGCATGATTGTACCCAGGAGATTAGCAACTCTGCATAGTTCCATAGGTGCTAGCATTACTTCGACAAATGTTTTGGCAAAGTATCAATCAGCAAGGTAGTGAGTGCTGAAGCTTCTTAGTCATCAGATGGTTTCATTATCAAATGCTATTGTTGCTGGAGCATCAGAGGAGCGGTGACCTTATAGAGGTTTATAAAATCATGAGTGGCATGGATAGGGTAAATAGGGTCTTTTTGCCAGTGTAGGGGAATCCAAAAAAAGGACATTGGTTTAGGGTGAGAGGGGAAGGATTTGAAAGGGACCTGAAGGGCATCTTTTTCACGCAGAGGGTGGTGCATGTATGGAATGAGCTGCTAGAGGAAATAGTGGAGGCTGGTACATTTACAACATTCAAAAGGCATCTGGATGGATATATGAATAGGAAAGGTTTAGAGGGATTGAGCCTAATGCTTGTAAATGGGACTAGGTTAATGTAGAATATCTGTTCGGCATGGACGGGTTGAACTGAAGGGTCTGTTTCTGTGCTGTACATCTGCGACTACATCAGGTTTGTCCCTGGAGTATAAGTCAGGGTCAGGAATCCTGACTTAGCTTTTATTTTCTCTTTTCTTCAGCTGCTAGACAACTCCTAAGGGGAAATGCAGACTAAGTTTAGAACCTAATTAGTAGCTTGACACCCTGAATCTGGTGCTTTCCAATCTGTGTCTCTTGCTTGTGAATGTGAAAAAGAATGGTGGTCTGAAGTAGATTTTGCACTCTGCACAGAAAACCTGTTTTGAGAGTGCAGCAGGAGATTCGCTCAGTTAAAATTTTCAAGGCTGCGATCAATTTTACCGAGTATGATACTGATGAATAGGGTGGGTAAATGAATTTGAGGTTCAGATTAGCAATGTTGTTAATGAATGATAGAATGAGCTTGACAGGCTGAATGTATGTTCTGGAGGGAGAAGTGTAGCACATTGATAGAACTCACTACAATAATGAGGCTCTGCTCTCTTGGACAGCAAGCTTCCATACATTGAGTGGGATTGGGTGGGTAAGGGGAACTGTTCAGGCATTCTCTCTGTGAATATATTAACTGCTTTTCAAGGTTTTTTTTGGCCAATTGCACAAATCTAGAGTCATTCAGCATAAAACCTAAAACACATACCAAGCTACATTCCAACAGACACAAATCAGGAAGCTCCCAAATCCATTAATTCTTGATTACGTTAAACCACTTTCATTTGCTGCAAGACTACATCCGGCTCAAAATCCGTGAGTCATCATAGACTAATGAATTCTTTTGAATGCTAAGATAGAATGCAATACAATGCATCTCTTTTTAAGAAGACTGGATTAAAAATCAAATGATAGGAACTCAATATTTTTCTGTTTCTCTTATGGAGGTCCTTCATTCCAGGGTGTAGTTGTATTGACAACTCACTCAACTAACCGTTATTCCTGCATTATCGTACTCGTTCTGACCAACCATTCTATCAGTTTTATTTTTGATGCGCTGGTCAAAGGTAACCATCTAACTATTCTAATCCCATTTTGCAGCACTTAGCCCATAGCCTTGTATGCCTTGATATCATAAGTGCACATATAAATATGACTTGACTGTTATGAAGGTTTCTTCCTCTCCCACTCTTACAGGCACCTCTGCGTGAAAATGGTTTCCCTCACATCCCCTATAAACCTCCTGCCCCTTACCTTAAAACTGTGCCTCCTGGTCATTGGTCCCTCCAAGTGACAAAGTTTCTTCATATTTATGCCCCTCATAATTTTATGCATCTCAAACATATCCCCTCAATTTTCTCTGCTCTAACGAAAAAACCCTGGTCTGTCCGATCTGTCTTCGTGACTGTAATTCTTCAGCCCAGGCACCATTCTGGTAAATCTACTCTTGAGTGCTATTGCCTCTCTCCTATAATGTGGGTTCCACAATTGCATACAGTTCTCTAGCTGTGGCCTATCCAAAATTTTATATTATTCAATCATAACCTCCCTGTTCTTGAACTTCATCCTTTGACTAATAGAGGCAAGTTTACCATATGTTTTCATAACCATTTAATCCACCTGCCCTGATATCTTGAGGGGCTGGTGTACATGCGCACATGTTCCTCAGAACTACTCAGGGCTCTACCATTCTTCATATATTCCCTGTCTTGTTTGTCCTCGACCTTATGGGAGCAGATTCAGCCATGCCACCCATCGAATCTGCTCCGTCATTTGATTGTGGCTGATATGTTTCTCAATCCCATTCTTCTGTTTTCTCCCTTATTAAGAATCTACCATCTCTGTCTTAAATGCACTCAAAGACTTTGCCTCTGCAGCCTTCTACGGCAATGAGTTCCACAGATTGACCACCCTCTGGCTACTCTCTTGCCCAACGACATCACCTCACGTTTGTTTGGATTGAATTCTATTTACCGCTGATCATCCTATCTGACTAGCATGGCTATATTCTCCTCTACTCTAAAGCTATTTTCCTCACTATTTACCACCCCACCAATTTTTGTGTTATCTTCAAAATTACTGATCAACCCTTGGACATTCAAGTCTAAATCCTTTATATAAGTCACAAAAAGCAAGGGCCTTAACACTGACCCCTGTGCGATCCCACTTGACAAAGATTTCCAGGCACAAAAACATCCCTCAACCACCACCCTCTGCTTTCTGCCACTCAGCCAATTGTGGATCCAGTTTGCCAAATTGCCTTGGATCCTATAGGCTCTTCCCTCTGCTATCCATCTCCCTTATGGAACCTTATCAAAAACCTTGCTGAAATCCAAGTAAACTACATCAAAAGCATTATCCTACTCTGCACACCTGGTCACCTCTACGGAAAATTCAGTCAAGTTAGACATTACTTCCCCCTAACAAAACCATGCTGCCTGTTCTTGCTTAATCTTTACCTGTCAAATGCTGATTCAGTCTGTCCCTGAACTACTTCCAGTAGTTGCCCAAACACAGGTTAGACTTACTGGCTTGCCTATTCCTGGTTTATCCTTTGCTGCTGTCTTGAGTAATGGTACCACGTTGACTATCTTCTGCCACCTCTCCTGTAGCCAGAGAGGAATTGAAATTTTTTGCTAGTGCCCCTTCCTTTGCCTTACCCAACAATCTGTGATATGTTTCATCCGGCCCTCAGGAAATTTATGCTTTTAAACCTGTCAGCCCATTCGGAACCTCCTCTATCTCTGCTAATTTATTTAATTTTGTCACTTTCTCCCTGGACTCTGTACCCACATTGGCACACTCATTAGTGAGCACTGATCCCCAAGTATTTTATGTTTGGAAACAGGCTGCCATGCTTCCTATGTTATCATGTGACAAACTTCAAAAGTACTCCATTAATTATAAAACCGTCCAGGTCTGGAGAGCTGCTGTTGCAAATGCCAGTGGTGCTTTATACATTTAAGGTGACCCAGGTAATGTTCTGGGGTCCTGGGGTCAAATCCTGCCATGGTAGATGGTGGAATTTGAATTCATTTTTTTAAAAGTCTGGAATTAAGAGTCTAACAGTGACTATGAAACCATTGTCAATTAGGGAAAGGAAATGGTCTGGCCTACACGTCACTCCAGACCCACAGCACTGTTGTATCTTAATTAGGGAAGGGCAATAAAATTCTGGCCTAGCTTGTCCACATCACGTGAATGAATAAACAAGAAATTCTGGATTGGCAACTGTAAGGGGCCAATGTGCAAAATCGAAAGAGTTTCAGCTAGAAACCATGTTGTTTCCTAGTTGTCAGCTCGCAGTCCTTTTAAATGTTAAAACACAAGTCGGTTGTGGTAATTGGAAGCTACAAAAAAGGGACAGAGTAGGATTCTCAGTCAACACTGAATTAATATTGAATTATGGTAGCTGTCTCTGAGAACAAAATCCAGATATTATTCTCCTACTTTGTCAATGTACAGTTGTTGATTGGCCCATGCTTGCTGGTTGTTAGATAGGAGTAAAACTGGTAAATAGCAAAATACTGCACAGGCATGAGAGAACGCTGAACCGAACTCACTAGGTTAGGTGGTGTGCCTCTAGGAAACAAGGAGATATTTTCCCACCTCCAAACTGAACAGTATGTGGATTGACTATACCCTCCAACATGGTCACCAGAATGGAGGGATGTTGAGAGTAAGAGAGAAGACATGTGAACAGTGTGGAGAAGGGCAGGTAGGAAAGGCTTTACGAAAGCTGTGGGATTGCTGCAGTGGGAGGTGGCTGTGCAGCGACCACCCAGGATCGGCTTCAGCCCGAGGGGAGAGAATACAGTTTCTGGGCTTCAGTCATATGGTGACAGCAGAGACACAGACCGCCAGCTGGAATGTTCTGTTAGAACAATGCTATTCAGCTGGATCAGGCCCAACTATACCTGTCCTGAGAGAGTTTGATGGTGGAGAGCAGTCTAAAGGAAGCTTCGTCCCTTATCTAAGGAAAGATGTACCGACATTGGAGGCAGGTGAAGGAAGGCTCACTAGGTTAGAGGGTTTATGAAGAGAGGTTGAGTTGGTTGGACTTGTACTCACTGGAATTTAGAAGAATGAGAAGAGACCTTATTGAAGTAAACAAGATTCATAGTGGACCTGACAGGTAGACGCAGAAAGGTTATTTCTCTTTGTGGGAGAGCCTAAAACTATAGGGCATAATCTCAGAGTAAGGTGTTGTCTGTTTAAAACAGATGAGTTACTTCTCTCAAATTGGAGCTGGTTAGTGAATCTGTGGAATTCTTTGCTGAGCGGGCTGTCAAGGTAGGTTGGTTAAGTATTTTCAAGGCTTAGATAGATGTTTAATGTTTCAGGGAATTAACGGTTAGAGACAAAACACAGGAAAGTTGAGTTGAGGATTATCAGCTCAGCCGTGGCCTCATTGGTGAAGCAGATGTATTAAGCTGAACGGCACAGTTCTGCTCTCACGTCTTCTGGTCCAACACTCTACTGCGGCTGAGCTAAAGGTTTTCCATTGGACAGAGTAGGAGGGGCTTTACTCAATCTAACTCTGCTGTATTGGTCACTGAAGTCATAGAGTCAGAGATGTACAGTAGGTTGTGGGCTTTAGAGAAATTGGAGAGCAAGGGGTGAAGTCATGGCACAGTTTGTCAGCTAAGGTTTCAAATTGAGTTTGTGTCCTGAATTGGGTAAATACAGGAGTAATTGAGTGTGAATTTACTGTGGTCTCTTTGAATGATTGAGCAGACTCAATGGACCGAATGGCTTGCTTCTTTTCCATTATGGTCTTCTGAAATAAATTGATAGTGCTAAGCTTCCACGTAGGCTTTCAGCATCTTGTGCAGATTGAAACTTTAACAATGCCTGTGAATGTTTATTAGAGTCGTCAATTTCAGGACAGAAACTCTTTGTCGTTGACAGTCAGTTGGTAGCAGTCACCACTCCGTTTGAATCTTGAGGGTTTAAATCCCACACTTTGCACTTTGGCAGAAGAATCTCTGGTCGAATGCAATGCCATATTTGGAGGGTGATGCATTGTTACACATTTTTTAAAATTAGGCATTAAACCAAGGCCATGTCTCTCAAGTGAAAGTAAAAGATTCCATAGCATTCAAAGAAGAGCAAGGAGTTATCAGCAATCTCCAGACCAATTTAAATTCTCTAATCAGTCTGACTGTTATCATATTTCCTTTTTTGGGAACTTACTGTGTGCAAATTGGCTATCATTATCTATCTTCCAACACTTCTAAAATATCCCTGTGGCTGTAAAATGCTTTGAGATCATGAAAGACACTATAGATGTGAAGCCATTCATTTGCTTTTAATTAGAACAGTTGTCGCGTATACTTTTGCAAATAGCTTTTAGACTGTCTTAGTTGTGTAGCTACAGCCAAGCTAGAATTATTCCTGAACAGGAATACCTGTACATGTATTGTGCATTAATCTGCAATATGCTAGGCTCTTGCGGATTTCAATCTGATATTCCACATATCTGTCATTCCAAACCTTAACCCAGGCAAGGGTCTCAGTAACCTAACTGATATCTCAGAGCATCCAAATTCAAACAGCATAGTCCTATTTCAAAAATGTTGCTTTTTCCTCTTCTCAAAATCTTCCAGATGTTACACCATACCAGTGTACGTAGCAGGTTTTGGAGGAAAAATGCTTTCTTTGATTAGGCGGCAAGTTGAAGGAGGCACTGAAACTTGATCTGGATTTTGCAATAATGATAAGAGCAACATTGAAACTGAAGGCATTTACTTTTGTTATGCCTCTGAAATTAACATCAGTTTCTGGGCATGCATAAATGACAGAATCCATAATTTGGGGGCAGTAATTCTGTGCTTCTTTAAAAGGTGTACAGATTGAAGTACGTGTAATCCATTAGAAATCACTGAGGTGACCCATATTCGCCTTTTTGTACTACTCAGCTCAACTTTGTGAATGAGTTGTCACTTGCTTTTTAACAATTGGCTAGGTTCATAATTGGTGCTGAAAATCTCACTGGCTCTGAAAAGGTAATGGAATGTCAAGTTTTTCCACTATGATAAATATTCCACTAACTTTTAATTGTCTTTTCGTTAAACTGTGAGATTTCAGCTTCTCCTTTAATACCATGTCCATCTTCCCATCTTCATGTTCAGTGAAATGATAAACGATGCTTGTAAATTTCTGATTTTGTGCCAATGAGAAAACTTGATGTGCGATTGGCTGCTAGCCTGTTTAATGTCATTCTTGCTAGGTACCCAGAGAACCCCCTCATTGGTGCTCGATTCAAACCAGCATCAGGAGATGTGAAATCCATACGATAGGTGTTAGTTTGTTGTATGCATTTTTCCTTCAAGGTCAGTGGGCACCATTTCGTCACCATTGACTGGGAAGAACAGACTCTGCTGTACATTAAAGATGCATAGAAAAGTGATGGCCTCGTGGTATTATCGCTAGACTCCGAGGAGCAGAAGAGTCGACATATCTGGCAAAACCCTTCAACAGGATGAAGGGCTTTTGCCCGAAACATTGATTCTCCTACTTCTCAAATGCTGCCTGACCTTCTGTACTTTTCCAGCACCACACTCTCGACTCTAATCTCATGCATCTGCAGTCCTCACTTTTGCCTAATTAATGCTGGTCTAGCTGGTGACATCTGCATCTCATGAATAAAAAAACGTCTAGATCTGTTGCTGATTGGTTTTACCTTCAATTTCAGAGTCATAGTTTTAATACCTGAATTGAACACTAGCAGATGAAGTGGGAGTCTTTGCAGACCTGGGTATGGACCGAGATGACAAATCTTGAGCGGCTGCTTTTAAAATCCACATTTTTGTAGTTTTTTTATGACTTCAAGTAGTGTTTGGTTTGCAAGCCTAAAGTTGTAGATATTTTTAATTAACATTTTCAGGCATGTAATGACACATGTTTGGAATGGATGGGACATAAATTTGAACTCTGGTGTTAGTTACCATCTCTCCTGTTGTGCCACAAGACCGTTAAGCCCAATAGTGTATGATTTCTCTACTGTGTAATAGTGCTTATAAAAATGTTAACTCAGTTGAATTATTGATTTTTGTCCTTCTAGTTATGCTTGGAGTGAGTATTTTAAATTGAATAACACTAACTGGTGAATTATTAATTAGATTAATTTGTGGTGATGAATGTCATGCATCACAGATGGAACACATTACATGACATTTAGGATTAAATTGGTGATTTTTATTCCCCCTATAAAGTATTGGTGGCAACAAGCTAAATAAACCTAATGAGCAGCATCAAATCATTGAAATGATAATCTTTTCTGTGCTGATGATATATATTAATGATTCCACGTAAGCTGAAGTATTAGTTGTACCAAAGTTATGTAGGACTTATTGCTGAAATTGGAATTTTGAGAATTGTTCTGCCAGCTCAATTGTGACAGTGATTTATTTTTGATACTTTTTCATGGGATGTGGGCATTGCTGGCATAACAACATATATTGCTAATCCTTAATTGTCCTTGAGAAGGTGATGATGAGATTTTTGAACACTGTAGTCTGAATTGTGTGTGCAGGCAACGGATATGCCTCTGAATGATGAGCTGAGCAGTGAATTAAATACTTTTAAAATAATAAATTAGGCTGAGTAAACTAAACAAAGTTATATTCAGATCACATTTAATCGTATTGCATTTCTTAGTAAAAGAATCTAGTGAAGAGATTTGGAGGCTTTATCGTTACCGTTCAAAAATGAATTAATACATTTTGCAAGAGAGTTGCCAGCTAGCTAATGTGATTTGTATATTTGAGAAAACCATGTCCAGTAAATGATTGACTAGTCAATTTAATATTGGTGGGAGAATGAATGAATGAAATGCTTACTAAGAGGCAGGATATAATAGAATAACATTGAGAAATGAGAAATAAAATAATAAATGGTATTGATTTCAAAAGAGAACAATTCAACTAACCTTCTTAAATTTTTTTAAGGCAACACTAGACAATGGTAATGTGGTAATTGTAATCTGTCTAGATTTTCAAAAGGCTGTTTATAGGATATAGGGTTTAGAATCAAAGACACTTATTTCTAAATTCATAAATAAGACAATTAGATGATTGTGAGGGCAAAATATCCAATACTGAGGATGCAAAATAGCCAATTACTGGAGGACATTAATTAACTTGCACAATAGGCAAATATTTGAGGAATTCAGTTCAACACTGAGGTTGTGCTTTTGGTAGGAAGAATAAACAGGTCACTTATAACTTAGATCCAAGAATTCCTATATAGGATTCAGATAAAACTACTTAGATTCATGAGAATATGGAATTGACAAGCAGAGGAGAAGTCATTCAAGTGAATGCTATAGATGCATCTGAGTGGAAAGTCATATGAAGGAGAAGGGAATGGATGGCTACAATGGTAGATTTAGATGAGTAAAGATAAGGAGATTTGAATAGCACATAAATGTAGGCATTGACTGGTTGGGCTGAATGCCCTATTTCTGTGCCATGTATCTTTTATAATCCTATAAAATTGCAACACATTGTCAAGATTGAGAAGATGGGAATGAAAGTTGGATGTGAAGAAATATTGATTAATGATAAGCTTAGTGTCTAAAAGTGTCTGGATTACAGATTATAAATTTTATTCATAGATACAGTCTTGACAGAATGCATTTAACTTTGAGATGAGCCCTTATTTCAACACACATTGTATTTCATTGACTGTTTTTTTTCCCCCACCCTTGTTTCCAAGAGTTAGGCCTTTGAATTCCATTGGATTGATCTGTGCTTGCAGGCAAAGTACGACATTGGCTTGTGATTCCTTCCGCAAGAAATTATTTTCTGTTCTTACTACCTGCAATTCGGCATATTGGAAGGAATTGCATGCTGACAAATATCCTGTTAGATTGTGTTATGAATGCATCTTCCATGGCCAACCATTTCTGGCATAAGACATAGAAATGGAATTTCTGGGCAAGAGGTGAGGGGCATTGCACTGAGCCACGAGACCTACTGGAGAGGGCGCAGAAAAGATTTACAGCTATGTTACTGGGATTGGAGGGTTGGATTAAAAGGAGGCTGGATAGGTTGGGGCTATTTTCCCTGAAGTGTAAGGGGTGGAGGAGTGACCTTACACAGGTTTATAAAATCATGAGGGACATAGATAAGGTGAGTAGCAAAGGTTCTTTCTGTAGGATTGGGGAGTTTAAAACAAGAAGGTACGATTTTAAAGGTGAGAAGTCAAAGAAATAAAAAAACTCTTGGGAAATAAGGCAAGGCAGGTGACGGAGGTATCAGTGGGGGAGCACTTTGGAGCCAGCAGCCATAATTCTGTTAGTTTTAAAATAGTAATGGAAAAGGATAGGCCAGGTCTAAAAGTTGAAGTTCTAAATTGGAGAAAGGCCAATTTTGACGGTATTGGGCAAGATCTTTCAAAAACTGATTGATTGGGCTTAGATGTTCGCAGGTAAAGGGACAGCTGGAAAATGGGAAGCCATCAGAAATGAGATAATGAGAGCCCAGAGACAGTATATTCCTGTTAGGGTGAAAGGAAAGGCTGATAGGTATAGGGAAAGCTGGATGACAAAAGAAATTGAGAGTTTGGTTAAGAAAAAGAAGGAAGCATATGTCAGGTATAGACTGGATAGATTGAGTGAATCCTTAGAAGAGTGTAAATGCAGTAGGAGTATACTTAAGAGAGAAATCAGCAGGGCAAAAAGGGGACATGAGAAAGCTTTGGCAAATAGAGTTAAGGAGAATCCAAAGAGTTTTTACAAATACATTAAGGACAAAAAGGTAACTAGGGAGAGAATAGGGCCCCTCAAAGATCAGCAAGGTGGCCTTTCTGTGTAGCTGCAAGAGATGGGGGCGATGCTAAATGAGTATTTTGCATTAGTGTTTACTGTGGAAAAAGACATGGGAGGTATAGAGTGTAGGGAAATAGATGGTGACATCTTGAAAAATGTCCATCGTACAGAGGAGGAATTGGTGTAGTGGACAGTGAAGAAGGTTACCTTGGATTACAATGGGATTTTGATCAGATGGGCCAATGGGCCGCAAAGTGGCAGATGGGGTTTAACTCCAATAAATGCGAGGTGCTGCATTTTGGGAAAGCAAATCCTAGCAGGAGTTAATGGTAAGGTCCTCGAGAATGTTGCTGAACAAAGAGACCTTGGAGTGCAGGTTCATAGCTCCTTGAACGTAGAGTCGCAAGCAGATAGGATAGTGAAGAAAGCGTTTGGTTGAGTATTGGGTACAGGAGTTGGGAGGTCATGTTGCGGCTATACAGGGCATTGGTTAGGTCACTTTTGGAAAAATGCGTACAATTCTGGCCTCCTTCCTATCGGAAGGATATTGTGAAACTTGAAAGGATTCAGAAAAGATTTACAAGGATGTTGCCAGGTTGCAGGAGTTGAGTTATAAGGAGAGGTTGAATAGGCTGGGGCTGTTTTCCCTGGAGTATCGAAGGCCGAGGGGTGATCTCCTAGAGGTTTATAAAACCATGAGGGGCGTGAATAGGGTAAATAGACAAGGTCTTTTCCCTGGGGTGTGGGAGTCCAAAAATAGAGGGCATAGGTTTAGGGTGAGAGGGGAAAGATATAAATGGGACCTAAGGGGCAATCTTTTCACACTGAGTGTATGGAATGAGCTGCCAGAGGAAGTGGTGGAGGCTGGTACAATTGCAACGTTTAAAAGGCATCTGGATGGGTATATGAATAAGAAGGGTTTAGAGGGATATGGGTCGGGTGCTGACAGGTGGGATAGGTTGGGATATCTGGTCGGCATGGACGAGTTGGACTGAAGGGTCTGTTTCTGTGCTGTACATCTCTATGATTCTAATTAGAATCATATTTTATTGTCACATGTACTCAAGTATAGCAATACATGAATGCAGTGAAAAGTGTACAAAGTCACCATTATCCGGCACCATCTTGGTTACAAAACCAGACTTTTAAAAAAAATTTAACATGAGCCAAAAGGTCAGAGAATGCCCATTTTTTAAAGTCTAACATATTATCTCCATAAATAAGTTTGGAATGCTCAACCATGATGCAGGCAGCTGGGCCTATCCATATCCTGGAGTCCAGGTCAGCCTGTGAGTCACTCATTAGTTGCCAAGAAGAGCCATGTAGTTGTTGCTGTTGATGATTGGAGGCAGCAGCATCATCAGGAGGAGGTTTGCCACCTCCGACCCAGAACGCTGGAAGGAGCCATGTCATTACTGCCTCTGTCGCTGCTGCTTCCAATCGCCTCGATGTCTCCATTATGCGAAAGGCCTCTCAGTTGTCCATGTCGTGATGCAGCTGCCAACGATCGTTGAGCAGAGCCTGAGAGGAACCACAACCTCCACCACCTCAGTGGCCCACTCTCGCTGCAGATGCTGTGCAACCATCTCCTCTGATTGCCAAGAGGAGCCAGAGGCAGCTGTCTCTGATTCTGCCGCCACCTCCAACTGCCAGGAGGCTGCCCTCATTCCGCAAGTAGCCCCTTCTGACTGCTGTGCCAATGTCACCGAATCGCTGCAAAAGGCTTCAAAGAGAAAGGGGAAAAAGAGCGAAAGTAAAAAGCAGAAAAGGGTGGGGAGTGGGGGGCGGCAAGAAAGCAGCTGGAGCAGACAAGCTCTGGTCTCAGCCCTCTACTCCATTGCCATCTTGGATCTGAGGGGCAGCTAGTTCACAAGAGTGTCGTATGAACGTGATATTAAAGGCCAGAGGAAGTGGTAGATGCAGGTACTGTTACAACATTTAGGAGACATTTGGATAGGTATATAACAAAGGTTTAGAGGATCTCCTGGTGCCTTATAGCACTTTAGGTGTAGTCAGTCTTTTTAGTGCCCCTTCCTAATCAATTTTAAACCCTTCAAGTATTTACATGAACTTCTTTTATACTACAGTATGGGCAGCGAGTCATCTTTGGTGAAGACTAATCCAAAGAATTCACTTGATAGCTCAGTCATAGTGCTTGTTCCACTTGTAAAATTCCTTTCTGTTCCTATTTTGCCACACTCATTCTCTTGCCACTTACAGGTCATTCTGCTATAATGCATGTTTCATTAACACAAATTTGCTTTCATGCGATTGACAAGTTGGGGCACTGTTTCTAAAACATGTGTTGGCTATAACAGTGTGATTTTCCTGTAACATGGGGTTACATAAGAAAGCAACCATCACGTAATAGAAGAACTACTTGTATTGTTCACATGTTACAGAACAATTTTGGACTCTCATCTCCTACTCTCTACTCTTATTTCATTTTCATTTTCCCCCTCAATCTTTTACATGTGACCTGGTTCTGAATTGTATTATGAAGGGCTTATGCCCTAAATTTTGATTCTCCTCCTCTGATGCTGCCTGACCTCTGCTGTGCTTTTCCAATGCCACACTATTTGACTCTGAATTGTATTATCTGTCTGACATCTGGTGTACACATCTTCTTTCTGCTTCATCTCAATCTCAGTCTCTATCTCTCTCGTCATCCTGAGAGATCTCCAGCATCCCCAGTTTCAAGACTGCTTAGAATCACAGGAGGGGTACAGCATGGAAGCAGACCATTCAGCCCAACAAGTCCACACCAACTCTCCAACGAGCATCCTATTCGGACCCAGTTGTCCTCCCCTATCCCTTTAACCATCTGCAGGTGATGGTGGGTGGACGCCTATTCCATGGAGTTAACATATGCATGATGGATCAAATGTCTTCCTTCTGTGCTATAAAATTTGAATTTTGTGATACTAGATGTTTAATTTATTAAATTTTGTTTACTGTTTCTACTATTTTACCTATTATTTGCTTATTTGACCTGTATCTACATCCATCTTCTTGAGTTCAAATTACTAGAATTAGAATTTGCCTCTTGGTGCAGCTAATGTGATTTTGATAAATACTGCAGTAATTTTTTTATCCCTATGAGGTGGACAAAGATCTTTTTGATTGCAACACATTGGTACAGCCAATGAAGACTTTCTTGAAATATAATCGCTGTTAGTGTCAGAACTTTGGTGTCCAATTTACACACACACAAGATTTCAAAAGCAAATGAGGTAAACTGTTTGGATGTTCGTAACAGGTTAAATTTTGGCTAGGATACAGAGAGAAACCCTTGCACTTTTTAAAAAATAAGACACCCTGGGTGTTTTGTACATAAGCCTTGTTTCTCATGTATCACCTGAAAGGCAGCATCTAGGTACAGAAAGAAAATAGCACAGGTAATGGAGATCTGAAATAAATGTGCAAAATTCTAGAAATAATCGGGTCAGGCAGCATCAGTGAGGAGAAGTAAGAATTATTGACCTGAAACATCTGTCTTGCGTGCTCTAGACTCTGTTGCTGAACTTGAGCCCACAGTCTTCTGGCTCAAAGTCGAGCATGTTACAAGCTGAGTCATAGCCAGCTGAGTCATCCCTAAAATGACCAGGGTATATATTACAAAACATGGGTGTTCTGTTCATTATGCAATATCCATAATAAAATTTTAATTGCCTTTATAAAAGTGCATTTTGGTCTTTGAGTTCTCACATTTTGCATACCAGATGTTTGTTTGTATTACTCAAAATAATGCAAGCAGATTTTTGATCATTTTTATGTAACTTCCACTGCTGCTATTCATTTCACTGTTTCATTTCCAGTTTTGATCACTCGTTTCTTGAGGAAGTTGACCCAAGCAAATCATTTCATAGACATTAAAAGCTTTCCGGTATTGAGCCTGATCCCATTGCTGGCAACTCTACAACAGTGCTCTCGTTCAGTTTACAAACAGCAATCAGTAGTCAGTACCTTCTAATTTATCCGCTGTTACCCCTCCGTCCAGAACCAAAATCTCTTTCCCCCTTCCTGCCATCACTCTGGCTGAGATTAGTTTTTATTATAATAGACTTGAGATAGTTATGGCTCAATATAACACATAGATGACGAATCGACTGAGGTGAATGATGGCATTTCCTTCAGTTACTTGCTAAGTGCCTGAGAGATTACGTTCACAGGCTTGTGCTGATCTGACAACCTTTTGCATGAATATAGATGACTCTGGTAGGATGGAATGCATTGAAAGAGAGGATTTATTTTATCATGGTCAGGGTTTGCCAGTACACTGTGTTGCCAGAATCTTTTTTGTTTTTTCTCAATATTACATTGCAACTTTATCTGCAACTGTTGTCTCACCTTAAGTCTACAAATCTGTGTCACTCCGTTTCTTCTGAAGTGTTTCATGCAAGTGCCATTTGGCCTGAAATGGCAGTCTCATTCAAAGTGTAATTACTGTCCTCAAGATTCTGGTTGGTTGCAGCTGATCTGCAGGTTGTGTTTGTCTAGATTTTCTCCACGCCCAGACTGGAGCATGCAGATTCAGTTTGTTAGATTTGTTCTTCCATCACATGTCGCTGTCTTGTACAATACAGAAGGAAAATGCAGTAGGCACTCTGCTTTTCTCTTTTCATCTAGATATTAATTCCAGATTCTGAGTGAGTTTGTTGTTGTAGAATCCTGCTTTCTTGCAGCTCAGAGTGGCTATTTGGCCCAACCTGTGCCAGCACTTTCCTAGGTCCTGTTCTCTAGCTTTTTTTCTATGACATGATAATTTAGTCCTCTTTCAGTCCCCCTGCCTTTTTTGCAAATGTGGCTTTGGAATATTAAGTTAAGAATCACACAACACCAGTTTATAGTCCCACAGGTTTATTTGGAAGCACTAGCCTTTGGAGCGCCGCTCCTTTTTCAGGTGGTTGTGGAGCAGGATCATAAGACACAGTATTTATAGCAAAAGATTAGTGTCATGCAAGTGAAATGATCTACTTAACAAACCTAGATTGTTTTTCAGTCTTCCACCTTTGCGAATCAGTTACAAGTTTCGGTTCATTAATACGTAAATTCCAGAACTACTTTTAAGTCACACTCTCAAGATAACTTAAGGTCTTATTTAAAAAAAAATGACATCTCAGCTCAGACAATGCATTAAAGTTGTGAAGTCAGAGTCTGTCTGCATGCCAATCTCAAATCTGGTTCTATTTCAAAAGTAGCAATTTATAAAAAATTGCGTGGATTGTCGGTCTGCATTGACCACCTACAGGTTGTACATTTTTTTTTGAGTGAAATAGAACATATCTGCAAATACAAATTCACCCCATAGACTTGTGTGTGTGCGTGCAGGAAAGAGCGAGAGTGTGTGCATCTGAGTGCATGTGAGAGAGTGTGTTTGCATGTGTGCAAGCTTGGTAAAGTGTGTGTAGATGTAGTGGGGTCACCTGTAGTGTGAAATGAACCCAAAGTCTTGGTTGAGGCCATCCCCATGGGTACCGAACTTGGCTATCAGCCTCTGCTCAGCCACTTTGTGTTGCTGCCTGTCCCGAAGTCTGCCTTGGAGGATGGTCACCCAAAGATCTGAGACTGAATCTCCCTGACCACTGAAGTGTTCTCCAACTGGGAGGGAACACCCTTGCCTGGTGATTGTTATGTGGTGTCCATTCATCTATTGTCGTAGCATCTGCTCAGTCTCACCAATGTACCATGCCTCTGAGCAATCTTGCCTGCAGCGTATGAGATAGACAACATTGGCTGAGTCAAATGAGTACCTGCTGCGTACTTGGTGGGTGGTGTCCCCACGTATAATGGTGGTATCCATGTCAGCACTCATGTCTTGCAGTGGTTGCCATGACAGGATTGTACAGTGTTATGGTCAATGTTGTCCTGAAGAATGATCTGTTTAAGGTTTGGTGGTTGTTTAAAGGTGAGAAGTGGAGGTGTGGGAAAGGTCTTGGCGAGGTGCTCATCCTCATCGATAATGTATTGCAGGCTGCAAAGAACATGGCGTAATTTGTCAGCTCCTGGGAAGTACTGGACAACGGATACCCTATCGGTTGCAACCTGTGCCTGCCTTCTGAGGAGATCAATACAGTATCTTGCTGTGGCACGTCGAAACTGGTGGTCGATGAGTTGAGCCGTGTACCCTGTTGGTATTAGGGCATCCTTGAGTACCTTCAGGTGTCAGTCACTTTCCTCCTCATCAGAACAGATCCTGTTTGTGCGAAGGAAATGTCCGTAGGGGATGGTTGTTTTAATATGTTTCAGGTGGAAGCTAGAGAAGTGCAGCATTGAGGTTTTCCGTGCGTTTGCAGTAAAATGAGGTGCTGAAGTGCCCATCCTTGATGGAGATGCATGTGTCCAAGAATGAGACCGATCTGAAGAGTAGTCTGTGGTGAGTTTGATGGTGGGATGAAACTTGTTGATATCACTGAAGTTGTTTCAGTGACTCCTTGCCATGGGTCCAGAGAAAGAAAATGTCATCAGTATATCAGGTGTATAATGTTGGTTGGAGGTCCTGTGCAGCAAAGAAGTCTTGTTCAAACCTGTGCATGAAATTGTTGGCATATTGGGGTGCAAATTTGGTCACCATGGCTGTTCCGTATGTCTGGATGAAGAACTGGTTGTCAAAGGTGGTTGAGGATGAGGCAGATTTGTTGTAGGATGGTGCTCAGAGATTGGCAGTTGTTGGTATCGGTGTTGAGGCTGTTGCCCCGATGCCATCATTATGGAGGATGCAGATGTAGAATGCTGAAACTTCCATTATGACGAGGAATATTCCCAGTTTGACTGGTCTGTGGGTGCTGAGTTTCTGTAAGAAATCTATAGTGTCGTGACAGAAACTGGGGTCCCTTATACAATAGATTTCAAGATGCCTTTGACATAGCCAGAGAAGTTTGGAATATGAGGTTAATTAAGATCAAAAAGGCATTAATTTGAGAGTTAGTGGAATCAGAGTGGTGGGGCGGCCGATGGGTGGATGGCGGGCTGTCTTGTCTCTTCCCCTTAATTATTTTAAATCTGGAATCTCTGAGACTGGTGTTTCTAGCCTACCAGTCAGACCAAAAACTAGGAACAGGAGTAGGCCATTCAACTCTTCAAGTCTGCTGTGCCATCCAATATGATCATCCAACTTCGTCTCCATACCTTTTTGATTCCTTTAACCGTAAGGACTATGTCTAACTCCTTCTTGAAAATATTCAGTATTTTGGCATCAACTATTTTCTGTGACAGAAAGTTCCACTGGCTCACTACTTTCTGGATGAAGAAATTCCTCCTCATCTCAGTCCTAAACAGGCTACCCTGTATCCTTGGATTGTTACCCTTCACTCCACAGTCATTGGAAACAACCTTCCTATGTTTGCCCTGTCCAGTTTTTAGAATTTGATAGATTTCTGTGTGATCCCTCTTCATTCTTCAAAATGCCAGTGAATATAGTCCTAAACAATCCACTGTCTCTTCATAAGTCAGTCCTGCTATCCCAGGATTCAGTCTGGTAAACTTTTGCTACATTCCCTCTATAGCTAGACATCCATCTTTTGGCAAGGAGATGGAAACAAACTCAATACTTCAGGTGTGGTCTCATCAAGTTCCTGTATAATTGCAGCAATCCATTCCTGATCATGTCCTCGAATAGTCTTGTGATGAAGGCCAATATACCTTTTGCCACTTCCATTGCCTGCTGCACCTATATGCTTACTTTCAGCTACTGATGTACATGAACACCCAGGTCCCATTGTATATTTCCCTCTCTTAATTTATAGCCATTTAGATGATGATCTGCCTTCCTGAATTTGCTTCCAAAGTGGGTAACTTCACATTTGTCCACGTTATACTTCATCTGTCATGCATTTTCCCATTCACTCAACTTGTCCAAACCACAGTGAAGCATCTCTGCGTCCACTTCACAGCTCACTGTCCCACTCAGCTTTGTGTCATCTGCAAACTTGGAGTGAAGTAAGAGATCCTCCTTACTTTTATCAAAATCCCTGCAATTTCAAGGTAGGTATCCCTCCCTGTTTTAAGGAGAGTAAACCCAGCTTCACTAGTATCTCTATCTAGCTGAAGCCACTCATTTCTGGTATCACACAGGCAGAACCATCTCTAGAGTCTTAACATTCTTCTTAAAATGTGATGTCCAAGGCTGATATGTGGTACTCCCACTGAGGTCCAATAAGACCTTTGTAAAGTTCTCACTCCTGCTTTGTTCCATTTCTTTCTAATTTATCTGTGGTAGAGAAGTGCATGTATTGAGGATATCTTGAGTTCTTGATAACTGAAGAAGAAAACAGCAATCATGTCCTAGTTTATCTCCCCTAAAGTGCTTTTCTATGGTGTTACTATGATTAAACAGAGCCAGATCTTGGACGTGAGCTAGGTTCACACTGACCCCTTGAGACTTGAAAATGCATTCTTTTTGTCCAAATTAAGTTGAGCCCAAGTATTTTCTGACCTGACTCCCCAAAGCCTGTGTCCACCACCTGCAAGGTTCAAGTCAGGAGTGTAATGGAATACTCCCCACTTGCCTGGAGGATTGTAGTTCCAACAACACTCGAGAAGCTTCACACCAGTGATTGTAATGAGGTCAGCCAGGTGGATCTCATGCCATATGAGTTAACCTGGCCCAATCAGGGAGCCCTGGCTGATTGATATAAACAAGAGTGATAAAGGTTCTGTTCACTGACAGCTGGCTCTGAGGAAGCCAGATCAGTGTCAAGGATGATGCATGTGTAAATAAAGAGTAACTTGGTGATGGGATTCTGGCCTCTGTGGTATTATTTCAGACACCGTCCAGAATAAAGCTGCCTGCTTGATTGGCACAACATCCACTCCCTCCACCACCTATGCTCAGTAGTAGCAGTGTGTACTATCTCCAAGATGTACTGCAGAAATTCATGGAACATCCTCAGATGGCACCTTCCGAATTCAGACCCACTTCCATCTCGAAGGACAAGGACAACAGATGTATGGGAACATCATCATTTCCAAGTTCCCTTCTGAGCTACTCAACATCTTAACTTGGAAATATATCACCATTCCTTTACAGTCACTAGGTCATAAATCCTGGAGCTCCATCCCTAATGGTGTTGTGGATGTGCCTATATTATGTGAACTGAAGCCGTTCAAGATGGTAGTTCACAATCACCTCCTCAAGCACAATTAGGGATGGGCAATAAATACGGCCAGCCAGTGACACCCATGTCCCAGGCACCAATTGGGACCCAAAGCAATGATGAACCTGTACATTGACATTTTCTGTAAAAAGCAAGAAAGGAATGTTGGCCACGTGAAATACAGATAGGAAATGCTGGAGATACTTGGCCTGTGAGATCACTCTATTCTGATAACAGGACGTCAACTTCAAATACTAACTCTGTTTCTCTCTCCTTAACCTACTGAGTTTTTTGTTCTTACTGTTTGTTTGTTTGTCTCCAATTTAACATTTAATTTTCAATGCATTACTTTAATTTTAAGCATCATTCATGCACATTGCATGCAGTATGTTTAGTCGGGGAAGCTTTTCCGTTTTAATGGGACTTGAATTTGTACCAGGAAAACATTGAAACAAAAATACAGAGCGGCTCTGTGAGGAGAGATTGAATAATAATACAGATTGAAAGTTGAAAAGTGATGGGTGAATCACTTCTGAATTCAGTGTGCTCTGTTTTGAGGTCCATGTCGGCGGTAATTTGTTCACAGATGGATTCAGTGGGCAGATGTAAAAGGTCAAGCAGATTTAAGGTTGTGTGGGTAACTTGCTTGTAACCAAAGTTCCTTTAGATCATGCCTCCAAAGCAGAAGAAACTCTATTCCGTTATGCCCAATTTAATTGTAGCATTGGGGCGGCGTGGTGGCTCAGTGGTTAGTACTGTTGCCTCTCAGCGCCAGGGACCTGGGTTCAATTCTACCCTGTGGTGACTGTCTGTGTGGAGTTTGCACATTCTCTCCATGTCTGTGTGGGTTTCCTCTGGGTGCTCTGGTTTCCTCCCACAGTCCAAAGACGGGCAATTCACCTGACCTGCACGTAGTGTTAAGTGCATTAGTCAAAGGGAAATGGGTCTGCGTGGGTTACTCTTCGGAGGGTGGGTGTGGACTTGTTGGGCTGAAGGGCCTGTTTCCATACTGTAGGGAATCAAATCTAATCATAACTTGAGCTTTCTGAGCTTTGAGACTAGATAGAATAAATGTGGGTGGCTTTGTTAGTGAACAGTTTGAAGATACAGTCACAGTATTGCACAGTCCTGGCTGGTTTAAGTATAACATTTTTTAATTGTCCCACGGACTGTTACTAATAAATCTATTAACGATGGACTATCGTGGGAACATTTTAAAAAGCTCTGGTTTAATCTCTTTGCAGCAGACCTGAGCCAGGAGGATGGGGACAAGTGTTTTATTTAATTAAAGTGAAATCAATTTAGTGGAAATGTGATGTGATCCTTAGTGCCATAAATAGCAGACTGAGTAACTTTCCTGACTAGGTTGCTGAAACTATGATCTACTGGTGTATCATGCAGAATGAAAATGTTCACAAATTGTGCCTGTGTTGGCATTTTTGGTACAGCTATCTAATTAATCCTAGTCTTCAATTCTTCTTTCTCAACCCCCTGAACAGAATTTAGATAAATACTTGAAGTGGGGAAAAAAATTAAAGTTACACTTGAATCTGCTTCCTCACTCTCTTTCAGGCAATGTTTTCCAAATCACTAAATCTCATTTTGTTTATGCCATCTCTGTTTTTGATCCTCTGTTCCTGACTTGAGGAAAAAAATTAGATTATTAAAGTATACTGTCTGACTTGATGTCAGATAATTTTAAAATGGCGTACTGTTGTGATGAACAGGCCATTTGGCCACAATCAGGTGACAGTAGACCAATTCATTTGTTTTTTCTGAGTGATGCTGGGAGGCATGGTGGCTCAGTGGACAGCACTTCCACTCTCAATTCCACTCTTGGGTGATTAGGTAGAGTTCGCACGTTCTCCTGGTGTTAGGTGGATTGGCCATGCTAAATTGCCCATTATGTCCAGGGATGTGTCGGCTAGGTCGGTTAGTCATAAGAAATGCAGGGTACAGGGATAGAGTAGGGGTGGTTCTGAATGGGATGCTCTTCAGAGGGTGGTGTGCACTTGGGCTGAATGGCCTGCTTCCACACTGTTGGGATTCTATGATTCTATGAAATATCAGGATAGCTCCCCAGTTCTTCACAAAAGTGCCTTCTGCCCAAGTGGGTAGTGGGCACCTGAAGTGCTGTCACCTTAATTGGTGCAGTACTTTCTGTATATTGTGCTGTGCCAACTTAGCTTTTTGTGTTCATGTTCCTGTCTAAGGTAATGAAGGGGTGAGTTGACTATGCCCATCTAATTGATCTCCACCATACAGATGATGATGAGGCATTCTACTCTAGCTTTTGGAGGGAGCAATGTCTCTGTACCAACTCCCTAAGGTGCCAGATAATTATTCCTGGCACAACATACAGTAGTTGATTTAATGCTATCATGCAATAAACCCTGTGGTTATCCAAAGACAATGCCTGTTTTGTAGATATTCTTGAGTGATGTATCCTCCACCCCCAGTGAGTAGATAGGTCCAAAAGGAAGCCAATTTAAAAGAGCATGAATGGCAGTGAACTAGCTCAAATAACCCTTCTGGGAACATACTAGTATGGGTGAAAAACACTACAAGCTGTTTGCCATCTGGGAAGCTATTATCTGTGTCGCTGGAGTGTGAATTAGTCCAACAGTCTTTTGACTTTGAAGATGTGCTTGTGGTCTTGTTTAGTGCTTTTTCTCCCCCTTCAGTTTGCATTATTTTGAAATCATGGTCTCATCTCCAACAGCAACTTTCCCACATCATGCCACTGCCATTTCTTTGTCCTGTTTTTGTCAGGTATATTCTCTCCAAGCGGTAAATGAACTACCTCTGCCATTACATAAAAAGAAGTCCTCAGATGCAAAGCATTGCATTTTGGATCTAGGTTGATGTGCAATTTTATATGATTGTGTACCATACCTGTGTAACATTTCTGCTTTGTTATCACCTGTGACTCAGTGTGTAGTATCTCTGAGTCAGAAGGTGAAGAGTTTTTTAAGTCCTAATCAAGAGACCTGCAAGTATGAATATAGGCTGATACTCCAGTGAAGTGCTGCCTTGTCAGAGGTGCCATTTTTTTCAGATAAATGTATTCAATCAAGACCTTGTCTACCTCATTTAGATGGACATTGAAAGGTTTCCTGGAGCTAGTTTGGAGAACAAAAAAGCTCTCCCTGCTGTTCTGACAAATATTAGTCTCTCAAGTGCCATAATTTAAATCTTTGAGTTTATGGTGGCTTATAAAGCACATTTTAGAGGTGGTTGTTCCTGCAGCAGTGATGTGGAGGTGCCAGTGTTGGACTGGAGTAGACAAAGTCAGAAGTCACACAACACCAGGTTATAGTCCAACAGGTTTATTTGAAAACGCTAGCTTTCGGAGCTCTGCTCCTTATTAGGTGCTAGTGAGAAAGGAAGACCTTAGACATGGAATTTGTGAGGAAAGATCAAAGGGTCATCTAACTCATGCGAATGAATTGAACACACGTAAGATGGCTCTTAAATCTTTAATCAGTTAGAATGGAAGTGTAGGTTTTAATTGATTAATATGCAAATCCCAAAATTTCTTTCAAGTCACTGCCCAGAGATAACTCCAGGTGTTACCAATATAAAGGAGGCGACCACTCCGGTCAGATGATGCATTTTAAGTGTGAGGTCTTGTTTGGAGTCTGTCTGTGTCTCAACTTGGAGTCAGACTTCCTGCAGCAGAACAGTGACTACAATTCAAATGTTCACTGTTAGTTTTTGAGCACTTTTGGGACATCTGGAGGTAATGTAACACTCTCTATATAAGTGCAAGCTCTTCCTTCCTTTCTACATCATTTCTCAAATCAGAGACTTTCGCTACACAGAAGGAAAGCATCTGACCCGTTATGGTTGTGATCATTCTCTGAAAATTGTTTCGACTTAACCATATTCCCTGTCTTCTCATCACTCATTGAGTTTCTTCTTCAAAAGCTTGTTCTCTTCACTTAAACAGATTTTCCTTCTGACACTCTTTCTTATGAGGCATTCCACACCTTGACAGTTATTTTCACAAAAAAATTCTTCTAAATTCTCCCTTTGTTCTCTTGGTGATAATTTTAAATTAATTTGGATCATTGGAATCTCTTCTGAGGTAGAAGTGACCTGTACAAGAAGGACAGATTGCACCTAAATTGGAAGGGGACTAATATACTGACAGGGAGATTTGCTACAGCTGCTCAGGAGGATTTAAACTATTAAGGTGGGGGGTGGGACCCAGGGAGATAGTGAGGAAAGAGATCAATCTGAGACTGCTACAGTTGAGAAAAGAAACGAGTCAAACAGGGCAGGCAGGGACAAAGCAGAGAACAAGGGAGGACTGATAAATTAAACTGCATTTATTTCAATGCAAGAAGCCTAACGGAGAAGGCAGGTGAACTCAGGGCATGGTTAGGAACATGGGACTGGGATATCATAGCAATTACAGAAACATGGCTCGGGGATGGACAGGACTGGCAGCTTAATGTTCCAGGATACAAATGCTACAGGAAGGATAGAAAGGGAGGCAAGAGAGGAGGGGGAGTGGTATTTTTGATAAGGAATAGTATTATAGCTGTGCTGAGGGAGGATATTCCCAGAAATACATCCAGGGAAGTTATTTGGGTGGAACTGAGAAATAAGAAAGGGATGATCACCTTATTGGGATTGTATTATAGACCCCCTAATAGTCGGAGGGAAATTGAGAAACACATTTGTAAGGAGATCTAGGTTATCTGTAAGAATAATAGGGTGGTTATGGTAGGGGATTTTAACTTTCCAAACATAGACTTGGACTGCCATAGTGTTAAAGGTTTAGATGGAGGAGAATTTGTTAAGCGTGTACAAGAAAATTTTCTGATTCGGTATGTGGATGTACCTACGAGAGAAGGTGCAAAACCTGATCTAATCTTGGAAAATAAGGCAGGGCAGGTGACTGTGATGTCTGTGTGGGAGCACTTTGGTACCAGCGACCATACTTTTATTAGTTTTAAAATAGTGATGGAAAAGGATAGACCAGATCTAAAAGTTGAAGTTCTAAATTGGAGAAAGGCCAATTTTGACGGTACTAGGCAAGAACTTTCGAAAGCTGATTGGGGGCAGATGTTCACGGGTAAAGGGACGGCTGGAAAATGGGAAGCCTTCAGAAATGAGATTACGAGGGTCCAGAGAAAGTATATTCCTATTAAGGTGAAAGGAAAGGCTGGTAGGTACAGGGAATGCTGGATGACTAAAGAAATTGAGGGTTTGATTAAGAAAAAGAAGGAAGCATACGTCAGGCATGGACAGGATAGATCGAGTGGATCCTTAGAGAATAAAGGCAGTAGGAGTATACTTAAGAGGGAAACCAGGAAGGCAACAAGGGGACATGAGCTTTGGCAAATAGAGTTAAAGAGAATCCAAAGGGTTTTTACAAATACATTAAGGACAAAAGGGTAACTAGGGAGAGAATAGGGCCCCTCAAAGATCAGCAAGGCGGCCTTTGTGTGGAACCGCAGAAAATGGGAGAGATACTAAATGAATATTTTGCATTAGTGGAAAAGGACATGGAAGGTAGAGAATGTAGGGAAATAGATGGTGATATGTTGCAAAATGTCCATATTACAGAGGAGGAAGTGCTGGATGTCTAGAAATGCATAAAGCTGGATAAATCCCCAGGATCTAACCGGATATATCCTCGAACTCTGTGGGAAGCTAGGGAAGTGATTGCTGGGTCCTTTGCTGAGATGTTTGTATCATTGATAGTCACAGGTGAGGTGCCGGAAGACTTGGCTGACGTGGTGCCACTGTGTAACAAAGGTGATAAGGACAAGCCAGGGAACTATAGACCAGTGAGCCTGATGTCGGTGGTGGGCATGCTGTTAGAAGGAATCCTGAGGGACAGGATGTACGTGTGTTTGGAAAGGCAAGGACTAATTAGGGATAGTCAACATGGCTTTGTGTGTGGAAGATCATGTCTCACAAACTTGATTGAGTTTTTTTTGAAGAAGAAGTAACCAAGAGGATTGATGAAGGTAGAGCAGCGGACCTGATCTATATGGACTTAAGTAAGGCATTCGACAAGGTTAGATCTCATGGAATACATGGAGAACTAGCCATTTGGATACAGAACTGGCTCAAAGGTAGATGTCAGATGTTGGTGGCAGATTGGTTTTCAGACTGGAGGCCTGTGACCAATGGAGTGCCACAAGGATGGGTGCTGGGTCCACTACTTTTCGTCATTTGTATAAATGATTTGAATGTGAACATAAGAGGTACAGTTCGTAGGTTTGCAGATGACACCCAAAATTGGAGGTGTAATGGACAGCAAAGCAGGTTACCTCAGATTACAACAGGATCTTGACCAGATGGGCTAATAGGCTGATGAGTGGCAGATGGAGTTTAATTTAGGTAAATGTGAGGTGCTGCATTTTAGGAAAGCAAATCTTAGCAGGACTTCTACACTTAATGGTGAGGTCCTAGGGAGTGTTGCTGAACAAAGAGACCTTGGAGTGCAGGTTCATAGCTCCTTGAAAGTGGAGTCGCAGATGGATAGGATAGTGAAGAAGGCATTTGGTACGCTTTCCTTTATTGGTCAGAATATTGAGTACACAAGATGGGAGGTCATGTTGTGGCTGTACAGGTCATTGGTTAGGCCCCTTTTGGAATATTGTGTGTAATTCTGGTCTCCTTCCTATTGGAAGGATAATGTGAAACTTGAAAGGGTTCAGAAAAGACTTACAAGGATGTTGCCAGGGTTGGAGGATTTGAGCTATTGGGAGACGTTGAACAGGCTGGGGCTTTTTTCCCTGGAGCGTCGGAGGCTGAGGGGTGACCTTTATAGAGGTTAATAAAATCATGAGGGGTGTGGATAGGATAAATAGACAAAGTCTCTTCCCTGAGGTCAGGGAGTCCAGAACTAGAGGGCATAGGTTTAGGGTGAGAGCGCAAAGATATAAAAGAGACCCAAGGGGCAATTTTTTCATGCAATGGGTGGTACGTGTATGGAATGAGCTGTCAGAGGAAGTGGTGGAGGCTGGTACTTTTGCAACATTTAAGGGGCATTTGGATGGGTATATGAATAGGAAGGGTATGGAGGGATATGTGCTGGGTATTGGCAGGGGGAACTAGATTGGTTTGGGATATCTGCTTGGCATGGATGAGTTGGACCGAATGGTCTGTTTCCATGCTGTACATGTCTATGACTCTGACTTGCTGACTCGCCAAGCCGTGGCAGTAGATTTTCTTAATTTACTCTAGTGTCAATCATTTTTCTTGCACAAAGAGAAAGATTTGATTTTTTTTTAATGTATTAATGGCTTGGAACTGATCTTGTCTACTATTTGGTGTAATTCACCACAAATTTGCCATTACAATGTGTTAAGTTGAAGTATTTTTCAAATGCATTTTATTTAAGATTCTCATGGTTGTTGGAGAATGGAACATTCCCTTCTGCCAAACTAATTCAAATTCAAATTCAAAGTCCTGGAGTTATATATGGTGGAGACAGAGATGGTTGGGTAGGGAGTTTTAAAAAAAACATTGTGAGGCCACTTACCCAATATCTAGTGTGGTGCCCATGTTACTAGACTGCCGCCAAGCAGATATAAAATAAGTACTTCAGACACGATCCAGGTATGGTAACGTGAACCAGGTGAAAATTATTCAAGTTTGTTGTTAAAGTTTACACAGGGTGTAATGCTGTTTCTCTCTCTCTCTCTCTCTCTCTCTCTCTCTCTCTCTCTCTCTCTCTCTCTCTCTCTCTCTCTCTCTCTCTCTCTCTCTCTCTCTCTCTCTCTCTCTCTCTCTCTCTCTGTGTTTGTCTCCTGCCTCTTCCCCTCTCTCTATCCCTTTTTTATTTGGGGAGGAAAAGCAATCCTAAATCTCCAATCTTGCTGTCTTTGTTTTCACAGTGACAGGTAGTGGCAACTGAAGATGTCAGATAATGGTGAAGTGGAAGACAAGCCTCCAGCTCCGCCCATGAGGAACACCAGCACCATGATTGGTGGGGGCAGCAAAGACCCTGGGAACCTAAACCATGGCTCCAAACCACTTCCCTTGGCTCCTGAAGAAAAGAAAAGGAAAGACCGGCTCAGGTTCTTCCCTGGAGCAGGAGACAAAAGTAACTAAGTTCTGTTTATTTACTTTCTAAACATTTTTATTTGTATTGTATTTTGTGAAAACACAGTTTCGGAATTTTTTTTTCCATTATACTGAATTTTCTGTTTCATTATACTGAATTTGTTTGGTACGCAAGGGTAGTGAGACAAGTTACACTGTATCTACACTGGATTGCAGACGCTGGAAACCAGAGTCTAGATTAGAGTGGTGCTGGAAAAGCACAGCAGGTCAGGCAGCAACTGAGGAGCAGGATAATCGACGTTTCTGGCAAAAGCCCTCCATCAGGAACAGAGGGCTTTTGCTTGAAATGTTGAATTTCCTGCTCCTCGGATGCTGCCTGACCTGCTGTGCTTTTCCAGCACCACTCTAATCTGCACTGTATCTAAATAATTTCTTCAACATGAACAAGAGTAGTCCATTCCTTTTGCTCCTAGCTGCTCCATTTCCCATCAACAATTTGGAGATATTATTGGCTATGGTGAAGGACTCTGAGATTCAGTCCTTCTGGAGTGGGAATAAATTAGGTGGAGTTGTATTCAATTTGATGATGACTGACCAGGCGTTTTGATTCCATTTACTCAACTTTCTTCAAGTCTTTACTCATCTCAGTCCTGAAAGTACCAATTGATTACCAGTGCCCCAAACCTCTAGATTTTCATTGTCCTTTTGTGTGATGTTTCCTTCAGAAAGACCCTTGTTCTCATTTTAAGGTTGGTTCTTTGCTCTTTACTAGTAGAGTGAAGGTTTCCTGCCTTTATCCTGTTGAATCCTTTTAGTACTTTGAGCAACCTCATTGGATTGCTCTTCAAAACATTAATATATGAGAGAATACAAACCAAGTTTGTGCAATTGTGCTGGTTTGATTCAGATTAAGTACCATAAACCAAGTTATAAAGAATAAGAATGTTCAGACACTGTGTCCCTCAGTCCAACTCCTGCCAACTCTACTCTCAATAATGCCGAATACCTCATTAGCCTATTAATGCTATTTGTTAAGAGTGACCTTACAAGGTATTTCAGCATCGTCATATTTTTAATGAACATTCCAATTGATTTGATTTATCGTTACTTTTTGCCTGGATACAGTGAAAAGTTGTTTTGTGTGCAGTACAGGCAGATCATACCATGCAAAGAACATAAGGCTGATTGAACAGGGCAAGGGATACGAAGTTAAGTCATATAGAACTGGGGCTGGTTGGTTTTCCCTCTGTTGAATGAGCTGTCACTACTTGGGGATCTGGATCCCAATGTGAATGGGTGAATACAAAATCCTCTGTTTAAAGCAGTTAAATCATTCACAACAGTAATGCAGAGAGTCTTGCTATAGACACTCCATGCTTGACATCCCACTGGAAGCACAAAGAACATAGATTTGACAAAAATTCCTATGCAGTTCTCAACTCATTGCTCTGTTACAACATAGTGGAAGACCAGTCCCACCTGGGAATCATATCCCTGGCCATTTCCAGCCCCACATCCCTGAGAGAGGAAGACCCAAGATAGTGAAAGAGAAAATAAATATATAAGTTTGCAATGTTTTTGTTGCTCAATTTTGATACCAATTAGAAGTAGCTTGTTTCTTGATTGAAAAGCTGTAAAATGCGTGCAGTGCTATTGCAATTACAAAAGCATATTCTTATCCATCCACCTTCACCCTGCCTTGGAAACAAAACTTTACACCAACTCAGAAAAGAGTGGGGAAAATTTGAATGAGACATTAAATCAAAAGAAAAAAAGAATATGCTTTTGAATGGGATAAGCATTTTTTGTTTTAGGAAGTGATTGCAGCAATATTGAAACCATTTTTATCCTCTGGGGGCTTGCATAACTCCACAATGGGAACAAAAGTATAGGCTTTTTTTTTGTCATTATAGATGAAGTCATAAGACCATGAGACATTGCAGCTTGATAGTGCAAGGAGTACTGTATTCAAAGCTAATTTCATAATGTGTATTGATTATTGCTTGCCCTAGAACAAACCCTTTGTTTCTTGTAACTCTGTTTCAAATTGTCCTGACTTTATTTGATCAATTCCTGCTGCTGCAGTCATTGATTTTCTGAACTTTTGTCTCCTGTTCTTTCTAAGCTCCAAATATGCACATGATCCTCTTTGTGTCTCCTACTCATTCTTGCCGATGCTGTAAAGTTTGTATTCTTTCTTCAAGTACTCTTTCCATTGTTAAGGCTGAAGCTTGTAACACTTAAACATTGATTCATCGAACTACTACTCAAATTAGTTTGTTTCTCTTTCTTTTTTCAATCTTCATGGATCACAACTCACTGCCCACTATAGATGTGATTTATAAAAGCCAAATAACTGGTAGCAATTGGCTCAACTTCAAAGGTTAATAGATTTTTGCATAGTATGCTGGTGTTCCTCATTGCTATATCAGAGTGTACACCGATACAGTGATTATTACCAGGTCAGCCAGATGGACCTCAGAAAGTGAGTTCCCTGATGGGGCTCTTCATCCAGTCCAAATCAGGGAGCCCTGGCTGACAGGTAAGAACAAGGGTGTCAGGCTCTGAGGGAGCTGTATCAGTGTCAAGGACTCTCCATGTATAAATAAAGGGTGACTTGGCGATGGAATATTGGCTTCTGTGGAGTTATTTCAATCTGTATTGGAAGTTTTCCCAATCTTCTTGTTCCTGGAACTGTCCAATGGGATGTAGTACATGGAATGAATCACTCAAAGGGGTATTGGGAAGGGAGAAAGTCCTCCATAGATTTCCTAATAGCTGAGCCATTGCTGCAGAGATCAGGGGCCTATTTCTCTTGCCCATCCCATCTGCCGATCGTGGAAAACTTTGAAGGAAGTTAATGGTTTTTGCTATGCAACTATGATAGCAGTTAGAATCTTTCACACTCGCTTCTCGTTTGAGAGCCACTATCTTTGTACAGTACTGGGTAGGATTTTTTGATTAGAGTGATTGCTAACCAATCAATTGGCACTGTGCTCTGTGGACATTTTATGATTTAATATTCATAGTAATTTGCGCATCTTTTCCAACTAGTTGCTAAGACATTTTTGCAAAGTAAAGATTAATTTGGGCTTGGATAAAGATCCTGCAGTGGGTCAATGCAGAAAAATGAACCAGGCACCAGAAATTCTAGTTTCTTAATTTGGCTTTCTCTTCCTAGCCCAGGTTTTTTTTGAAGAAGCTCAATAACATAAGAATCGCAATTATTCTGTAATTTGCTTTGTGGTGTTATATGTTGATTAATTTGGGAAGTCCTATGTACATTTTAGCACCAGGGATGAAAATGAAAGTTTTGCATATGCTGTGCCATTCACCATCTTGCTGCTTCAGCATTATCTGATGTTATATGCTCGGTTTCTTAGTGCTGTCGAACCTGTACAGCCAAATGTGAACATTAAATGAAATGCGTCAGTTTATAAACTGGTCTTTTAGGTAGTTGGAGAAATTGAGAATGCAGGGATGGGTGGGTGGAAGAAAGCTGAAATAGTTGGATAGGAATATGCAGTAGATCTGGCAGGAGGTTAACATTTCAGAAGGGGACTCTGTCATTTGCGTTGGTCTTTGGATTTCTGTTTCGCTTCTGTTTCCTTCGGGTCTTTTGAGGTAAACAAGGCCCAGATCCTTATTTAAGTTAAAAGGTTGCCCGGTCTCTGATATCTTGGTAGCATTCATAGCTGGTGCAAGAAAACAGAAATAGAGTCGTCTTTTTTTCAATCTAGATTATTATTACCCCAAAATGTGCCTCCAAAGTATACTGCAAGCTTTCAGAAGGCCTTACACAAGATCCCAAGAAAACAATTTACAATGTTTGAGTTAAGCTGCGGTGTTGTTGCTTTTTGCATATCTTTCTTTTTAGTACTTTTTCCACCTAGATTGGAAATTTAGTTAGTTAACTGAAGTTGTACTGTAAGCAGATGGGACAGAGGAAGTGGTTTGGGGAAATGAATAAAAAGAAAATCCAAGATGCATGCTAAAATCTATTGTCAAATGACTATGTATTTTGGAACTCGAGCATTTGTTTGTTCGCTGGTCAAGCAGGACCAATGCTACATGAGATGTCTGTAAGGGGCTCTGTGCCACTCTGATCACTGCACAACAGCAGAGCCAAGTTTCAGGCCCATCTGAACACTATTATCATGTACTGCTGGTCAAATACTGTCAAATATCCAGGTATCCTTCCTGAAGAAACTATGTTCTGCACGTGTCTCTCTGACCCGAGATTTTGAGCAAACACTTCCTCATAATCACTTGACAAGTAGAACTTGACCTGTCGTAATGTTGATGGCATCTTGCTTGTGGCCACAGATAGGATTGTCTGTTGATCACCTTGTCATGTATTACTTTGTACAAATCCCTTAAAAAATACTAATTACTAATGCTTCCATAAAAGCACCCTTATTCAGGTATTCACCTGCCCTGCCGGACATCTGCTGTTTCTACCAGAGTATGAAAATCACACTGGATGTGCTGAGGGAGGGCTGCACTGTTGGAGGTGCTATCTTTTGGCTGACTCCTTAAGTAAACAGATGGGGCATTGGTTTGTGCAGGTGAAAAAGATTCCAATGCGCAATTTGGATGACAAGCCAATGAGTCATCCCCAGGGTGTTGGCCAATATTTATCCTCTATCAATATCCCAAAATAAAAGTGGACATCCTTCTCACTAACGTATTCCTGTTTGTGTGAGCTTGCTGCATGAGTATTAGCTGCTATGCTTCCTGCATTGTAACAAGACTACATTTTTAAAAAAACTAAACTGGCTTTGAACTGGAAGACTTCCTTGACCTTTTTTGGGCTGTGTTTTAAAGAGGAAGATTCCTGCTGATCCCAGTATCGGTGCTTGAAGAATCATAGATTTCACATACAGGCTCTTGTGGAGACTGAGAGCGGCAATAGAGAAAGAAAGGCAAACTATTAAAATATGGCTAAAATGTAAGTAGCATTAGCTTGCTGTGCCCTTTACATGACCTCCAGATACTTAACACCACCCACCAACTCTTTATAATTGGCAAATTTGGTGTTGGCATCCTGAATGGCATCAATAATCCACATGCCAACAAATTTAAATACAATGCAAGTGCTGGCCTGTATGTAATATGGTTCCAACACATGTTCAGCACAATGTGTTGGATGTGATTCATTTCATAGCCAGCAGACTGGAGGGTGTTCTATCCTGTGAGTCTGAACTGAATGTGAACCCAGGACGCCAGCAGTGAAACAAAACCCTTACTTTCAAGAACTGTTTAGTTCCATTATCTGCTAACAAGCCAGAAAGTTGTTTTGATCAGTTCAACCAGCCTTCCTGCTTCTCTGTGAATAATTGAGAGCAGGAGGGACGTTGGATGGCTCACGATGTTGTTGGATTGTACATGGTGTTTGAGATGGTGTTTGCAAGCTGCTCTTCTCGCCCACAAAGAATGGGCTGTTAACAACAAGCTTCTTTCTCACTTGTGAATCAGTCAGTAACAGGGACATGTAAATGGGAAAACTATATTTAGAGCATGTGACAATTGCTGCCTCTCCGTCCTTAAAAATGGGATTTGAGTTTTATTTGAGTCAGAAAACTTGCCGCTGTTTACCTATTGTTTGCTTCTTATTTACATATCTATGCTGCTGAACTCTGTGATCTGCCTGTATTGCTCGCAAGACAAAGCTTTTCACTGTGCCTCAGTACATGTGACAATGAATTCAATTTGAATCGATTCAATTCGATTTGTAAAATAGGACAAATGGTAACAGCCATAAAAATTAAGATACCAGGATAATTGGGGCTCATTCTGGGGTGGGTGGGATCTCTACAAATGGGATGGGTCTACACCTGAACCAGAGGCGTACCGATATTCTGAGGGGGATATTCGCTAATGCTGTTCGGGAGGGTTTAAACTAATTCAGCAGAGGGATGGGAACATGAATTATAGCTCCAGTGTACAGTAGCTTGAGAGTAATGAGGTCATAAATAAATTTCAAGGTTGCAAGATTGTACCAGCAGGCTGGAAGTTGGTTTGAAGCATCTGGAATAAGGTGGGTGAACTTGCAGCATGGGGTGGTGCCTGGGACTTTGATGTTGTGGCCATTTTGGAGACATGAATGGAGCAGGGACAGGAATGGTTGTTGCAGGTTCCAGGATTCAGTAAAAACAGGAAAGAGGGGGGAGGTGTGGCAGTGTTAGTCAAGGGCAGTATTACAGTGGCAGAAAGGAGTTTTGATGAGGACTTGTCTACTGAGGTAGTATGGGCTGAGGTTAGAAACAGGAAAGGAGAGGTCACCCTCTTGGGAGCTTTCTATAGGCCTCTAAATATTTCTTGAGATGTAGAGGAAAGGATTGGAAAGATAATTCTGGATAGGAGTGCAAGTGACAGGGTTGTTATGGGGAACTTTAACTTTCCAATTGTTGACTGGAAATGCTATAGCGTGAGTACTTTAGATGGGTCAGTTTTTGACCAATGTATTGAGAAGGGTTTCTGGACACAGTATGTAGATAGGCCAACAAAAGGCGAGGTCACATTGGATTTGGTCCTGGGTAACGAACCAGATTAGATTTGGAGGTAGATGAGCACTTTGGTGATGGTGACCACAATTTGGTTATGTTTACTTTAGCGATGGAAAGAGATAGGTATATACCGCAGGGCAAGAGTTATTGCTTGGGGGGAAAAAGGCAATTATGATGTGATTAGGCAAGATTTGGGATGCATAGGTTGTGGAAGGAAACTGCAGAGGATGGACACAATTGAAAGGTTGAACTTGTTCAATGAACGGCTACTGCGTGTCTTTGATAAGTATGTACCTGTCAGGCAGGGAGGACGTTGCTGAATGAGGGAGCTATGGTTTACTAAAGAAGTTGAATCTCTTGTCAAGAGGAAGAAGGAGGCTTAAGTAAAGATGAGATGTGATGCTCAGTTAGGGCGCTTGAGAGTTACAAGTTAGCCAGGGAAGACCTAAAGAGAGAGGTAATGAGTCGGAAGGGGATATGAGAAGTCGTTGGTTGGTATGATCGGGGAAAACCCTAAAGTTTTCTATCGGTATGTCAGGAACAAAAGAATGGCTAGAGTAAGATGAGGACTAGTCAAGGACAGTAGCGGAAAGTTGTGCGTGGAGTCAGAGGAGAGAGGAGAGGCGCTAAATGAATATTTTTCGTCAGTATTCACATAGAACATAGAACAGTACAGCACAGAACAGGCCCTTCAGCCCACGATGTTGTGCCGACCATTGATCCTCATGTATGCACCCTCAAATTTCTGTGACCATATGCATGTCCAGCAGTCTCTTAAAAGTCCCCAATGACCTCGCTTCCACAACTGCTGCTGGCAACGCATTCAATGCTCTCACAACTCTGTGTAAAGAACCCGCCTCTGACATCCCCTCTATACTTTCCTCCAACCAGCTTAAAACTATGACCCCTCGTGTTAGTCATTTCTGCCCTGGGAAATAATCTCTGGCTGTCGACTCTATCTATGCCTCTCATTATCTTGTATACCTCAATTAGGTCCCCTCTCCTCCTCCTTTTCTCCAATGAAAAAAGTCCGAGCTCAGTCAACCTCTCTTCATAAGATAAGCCCTCCAGTCCAGGCAGCATCCTGGTAAACCTCCTTTGAACCCTCTCCAAAGCATCCACATCTTTCCTATAATAGGGTGACCAGAACTGGACGCAGTATTCCAAGTGCAGTCTAACCAAAGTTTTATAGAGCTGCAGCAAGATGTCACAACTCTTAAACTCAATCCCCCTGTTAATGAAAGCCAAAACACCATATGCTTTCTTAACAACCCTGTCCACTTGAGTGGCCATTTTAAGGAATCTATGTACCTGCACACCAAGATCCCTCTGTTCCTCCATACTCCCAAGAATCCTATCCTTAATCCTGTACTCAGCTTTCAAGTTCAACCTTCCAAAATGCACCACCTCGCAACAGACCATAGCAACACGACGGTTGGAGGAAGAGCGCCTCATCTTCCGCCTAGGAACTCTCCAACAGCAAGGGATGAACTCAGATTTCTCCAGTTTCCTCATTTCCCCTCCCCCCCCGCCATCTTGTCTCAGTCCCAACCCTCGAACTCAGCATCACCTTCCTAACCTGCAATCTTCTTCCTGACCTCTCCGCCCCCTCCCCACTCCGGCCTATCACCCTCACCTTGACCTCCTTCCACCTATCGCATTTCCAATGCTCCTTCCCCAAGTCCCTCCTCCCTATCTTTTATCTTAGCCTGCTGGACAAACTTTTCTCACTCCTGAAGAAGGGCTTATGCCCGAAACGTCGATTCTCCTGTTCCTTGGATGCTGCCTGACTTGCTGCGCTTTTCCAGCAACACATTTTCAGCTCTGATCTCCAGCATCTGCAGTCCTCACTTTTTCCAGCCAATTCTGTATCCAGACAGCTAAGTTCCCCTGTATCCCATTCCTCCTGACCTTCTGAATGAGCCTACCATGGGGAACCTTATCGAATGCCTTGCTGAAGTCCATATACACCACATCCACAGCCCAACCCTCATCAACTTTTCTAGTCACATCCTCAAAGAACTCTAAGGTTTGTGAGCCATGACCTGCCCCTCACAAAGCCGTGTTGACTGCGTTTGATCAAGCCATGCTCTTCCAGATGGTCATAAATCCTATCCCTCAGAATCCTTTCTAACACCTTGCAGATGACAGACGTGAGACTTACTGGTCTGTAATTGCCGGGGATTTCCCTATTGCCTTTCTTGAAGAGAGGAATTAAATTTGCCTCTCTCCAGTCCTCAGGTACAACTCTAGTGGAGAGCGAGGATGCAAAGATCTTCGCAAGTAGCGAAGCAATTGCATTTCTCATTTCCCAAAGCAGCCAAGGACAAATCTGGTCTGGGCCTGGCAACTTGTCAATCTTAATGTTTGACAAAATTTTCAGCACATCAGCTTCCTCTATCTCTGTCCATTCCAGTATGCACACCTGCTCTTCAAAGGTTTCATTCACTACAAAGTTCATTTCTTTCGTATAGATAGAAGCAAAAATCTCATTTAGGGCTTTCACTACCTCCTCAGACTCCACACACAAGTTCCCTATGCGATCCCTGATCGGCCCTACTCTTTCTTTGACCATTCTCTTATTCCTCACATAAGTGTAAAATGCCTTTGTGTTCTCCCTAATCCATTCTGCCAAGCCTTTCTCATGCCCCCTCCGAACTCTCTTCAGACCATTTTTGAGCTCCTTCCTTGCCTGCCTGTAATCCTCTAGAGCTGAGCTTGACCCTAGCTGCCTCCACCTTATGTAAGCTACCTTCTTCCTTTTGACGAGAAGCTCCACCTCTCTAGTCAACCAAGGTTCCTTTATCTTGCCCCTTGCCTGTCTCAGTGGGACATATTTATTCATCACTTGCAACAGCTGTTCCTTAAACAGTCTCCACATGTCTATAGTGCCTTTACCATGGAACAATTGCTCCCAGTCCATGCTTCCTAACTCATGTCTAATCGCATTATAGTTTCCTCTTCCCTAATTAAATATCCTCCCATTTTGCCTAATCCTCTCCTTCTCCATAGCTGTGTAGAATGTGAGGCAGTTGTGGTCACTATCACCAAAATGCTCTCCCACCACAACATCTGATACCTGCCCCGGCTCGTTTCCGAGCACCAAGTCTAAAATGGCCTCTCCCCTCGTCGGCCTGTCAACGTACTGAGTTAGAAAACCCTCCTGAACACACCTTACAAAAACAGCTCCATTCCAATCTTCTGCTTGAAGGAGGTTCCAATCAATATTGGGAAAGTTAAAGTCACCCATTACAACAACCCTACTACGTCCACACTTTTCCAAAATCTGCTGACCTACGCTTTCTTCCATCTCCCTGCTGCTATTGGGGGGCCTGTAGTAAACCCCTAACGAGGTGACTGCTCCCTTGCTGTTCCTAATTTCCACCCTTACTGACTCTGAAGGCAGATCTTCCTCGACAATGGAAGCTTCTGTAGCTGTGATACCCTCTCTGATTAGTAGTGCTACACCCCCTACTCTTTTTTTTTACCCCCCCTCCCTATTCTTTTTAAATGCTCTAAACCCTGGAATATCCAGCAACCATTCCTGCCCCTGAGAAACCCATGTCTCTGTTATAGCCACAACATCATAGCACCAGATATTGCTCCATGCTCTAAGTTCATCACTTTTATTCTTGATACTCCTTGCGTTAAAGCAAACACACTTTAGCTGATCCCGTTCCTTCCCAGGAAAATCCTTCCCACTAGCTGGTCTACCTCTTGCTATTGCCTCATCTGCATCAACTCTCATCTCCGGTATACAGCTCATAGGAAAAAGACCATGTTGTCGAGAAAACATACTGTGATACAGGCTACTAGACTAGACTAGATTGAGGTTCATAACGAGCAGGTGTTAGCAATTCTGGAAAGTGTGAAAATAGATAAATCCCCTGGGACGGATGGGATTTATCCTAGGATTCTTTGGGAAGCTAGGGAAGAGATTGCAGAACCTTTGGCTTTGATCTTTGTTGTTATTGTCTACAGGAATAATGCCAGAAGCCTGGAGGATAGCAAATGTTGTTCCCTTTTATAAGAACGGGAGTAGAGAGAATCTTGGTAATTACAGACCAGTGGGCTTTACTTCAGTTGTGGGTAAAGTGTTGGAAAGGATTATAAAAGTTAGGATTTATAATCCTCTGGAAAGGAATAATTTGATTAGGGATAGTCAACACGATTTTGTGAAGGGTAGGTCGTGCCTCACAAACGTTATTGAGTTCTTTGAGAAGGTGATCAAACAGGTGGATGAGGGTAAAGCGGTTGATGTGGTGTAAAGTGTTTGATAAGGTTCACCATGGTAGGCTATTTCAGAAAATACGGAGGCAAGGGATTGAGGGTGATTTAACGGTTTGGATCAGAAATTAGCAAACTGAGGGTGGTGGTTGATGAGGAATGTTCACTGTGGAGCTCAGTTACCAGTGGAGTACCGTACAGATCTGTTTTGGGCCCACTGTTTGTCATTTTTATAAATTATCTGGATGAGGTCATAGAAGGATGGGTTAGTATTTTGAAGATGACAGTACGGTCTGTAGAGTTGTGGACAGTGCTGAAGGATGTTGCAGGTTACAGAGGGACATAGATAAACTGCAGAGCTGGTATGAGAGGTGCCAAATGGAGTTTAATGCAGAAAAGTGTGAGGTGATTCACTCTGGAAGGAGTAACAGGAACACTGAGTACTGTGCTAATGATAAGATTCTTACACAACACTAGGTTATAGTCTAACAGGTTGATTTGGAAGCACTAGCTTTCGGGGCACTGCTCCTTCATTAGGTGGTTGTGGAGCAGGAGCATAAGACACAGAGTTTATAGTGAAAGCTTACAGTGTCATGCGGCTGAAATATATTAAACAAACTTAGATTAAGTCTTTCATCTTTTCGAATGGTTTTGCTAGTTTAGGTTTGTTAATATGTAAATCCCAAACTTGCTTTAAGTCACATTCTCAAGATAACTTCAGGTTTTGTAACAAAATGTGTCATCTCAGCTCAGACAATGCATTAAAGGTGTGAGGTTAAAGTCAGTTTGTATCCCAATCTTGAGTCAGAATGGTTCTATTTCTAAAGTGGGATTTGCAGAATCTGACATGGATTCACTGTAGTGAGCAAACTGAAGTATAATTTGGCAAATGCAGATTCACCTCATAAACTTGTGCACGTGCAGGAAGACTTTTCCCCACGCCTCCATTTCTCGTCTATAAACAACCGCCAAACCTTAAACAGATCATTATTCACAGCAAACTGGCCAGCCTTCAGGACAACATAGACCACAACACCGTAAGACCCTGTCACGGCAACCACTGCAAGACGTGTCCATGTCGATACAGACACCACCATGACACGCGGGGATGCCTCCCACCATGTATGCGGCAGGTACTAACATAACTCAACCAATGTTGTCTATCTCATACGCTGCAGGCAAGGATGCCCTGAGGCATGGTACATTGGCAAGACTGAGCAGATGCTACAACAACAGATGAATGGACACCACACAATATTCGACTGATAGGAGTGTTCCCTCCCAATCGGGGAACACTTAAGCAGTCCAGGACATTCTGCCTCAGACTTTCAGGTGACCATCCTCCAAGGTGGACTTCAGGCCAAGCAACAATGCAAAGTGCCTAGAAGAGGCTGATAGCCAAGTTCAGTACCCATGGGGATGACCTCAACCGGGACCTTGGGTTCATGTCACACTACAGGTGACCCCAGTGCACTATAGACGCGCGCGCGCGCGCGCGCACTCTGTCTCTTGCACGCACTCTGTCTCTCACTAACACAGACTCTCTCTCATATGCACATGCCCCCCACCCCCCCCCCACACTCTCAGCCATGCACGCACCCTCTCACAGGCTTGTACCCCATCACACTCGCACACATACTTTACCAAGCATGCGCACACTTACTCTTCTCTCCTGCATAAATATAAGTTTATGCGGTGAATCTGCATTTGCCAAATTATATTTTATTTTGCTCAATAACCTACTGTCAATCAATGTAAGATTTTGGAAATAGAACCATTCTCACTCAAGATTGGGACACAGACAGACTTTAACCTCACATCTTGAATGCATTGTCTGAGCTGAGATGACACATTTTGTTAGTAAATCTGAAGTTATCTGAAGAATGGGACTTAAAAAGAGTTCTTGGATTTATATATTAACGAACTGAAACTAGCAAAAGCATTCAAAAAGATGAAAGCCTTGATCTAAGTTTGTTTAATATATTTCAGCCACATGACACTGTAACATTTTGCTATAAATTCTGTGTCTTATGCTCCTGCTCCAGAACCACCTGATGAAGGAGCAGTGCCCTGAAAGCTAGAGCTTCCAGATAAGTGTTGTGTGATTTTTAACTTTGTCCACCCCAGTCCAACACCAGCTTCTCCAAATCATGGCTAAGATTCTTGGTAGTGTGAATGAGCAGAGAGATCTCAGTGTACATATAGATCTCTGAAAGTTGCAACCCAGGTTGATAGGGTTGTTAAGAAGGTGTACGGTGTGTTAGCTTTTATTGGTAGAGGGATTGAGGATCCATGAGGTCATGTTGCAGCTGTAGAAAACTCTGGTGCAGCCGCACTTGGAGTATTGCATACGTTTCTGGTCACTGCAATAATAGGAAGGATATGGAAGCATTGAAAAGGGTTCAGAGGTGATTTACCAACATGTTACCTGGTATATAGAGAGAAGGTCTTATGAGGAAATGCTGAGGGACGTGAGGCTGTTTTTGTTACAGAGAAGAAGGTTCAGAAGTGACTTAGTTGAGACAGGTCAGATAATCAGAGGGTGAGAGAGGGTGAACAGTGAGAGCCTTTTTCCTCAGATGGCATGAGGGGTCACAGCTTTAAATTGAGGGGTGATAGATATAAGACAGATGTCAAATGTAGGTTCTTTATCCAGAGAGTAATAAGGGTGTAGAATGCCCTGCCTGCAGTAGCAGTTGACTTGCCATCTTTAAGGGCATTTAAATGGTCATTGGATAAACATATGGATGAAAATTGAATAGTGCAGGTTAGGTGGGCTTCAGATTGGTTTGACAGGTTGGCGCAACATTGAGGGCCTGAGGGCCAAAGGGCCTTTACTGTGCTGTAATGTTCTATGTTCTATCTCTCTCACCACTAGGTAATCTTCTGAAATTTTCCTTCACCCTCTTGTGTGAAGACAGTAATGATGTAAGTTTGTAATTTCAGATTTTCTTTAAATTCATGTAAGGCCGCCCTTGAGTACTCATGCAACAACTAACTGTTAGTTGATCACTGAAACAACAATTTCGGTTTGAAAAGCTCAGCATCTGTGGAGAGAAATCAGAGTTAATGCTTCGGGTTCAGTGACCCTTCCTCAGAACTCAGGATCAGAACAGTCGTAAAGCTCTAAGTGAGAGAGGTGTAATATGAGATTGGAGAGAGAGAAAATCCAAATGCTTTAAAATACAGTATTTTAATCTATTTTAAGAATCTTGCAAAGTTGTTTTGTGAAGTACCGTTGACCAACGTGAGCTAATTCTCACATACACAACTGTGTTTTTTGCTTTTCAAAGTTAAATTGCTATTTTTTAAAAAATCTAATGGATTCTCAAAGCAGTATTCATTCTTTTTCTTCTAATCAATGCTTTTTCAAATGCTTCCAATTCTTGCTCTTAAACTTTCCTCAAAAACATGCTGCTTTAAGTTGAGATATGTTTGTTTCAATTGGCATTATGTAGCCCATTGGATTTAAATAGAATTTACGTCTGAGTTTAAAGTAGTGTGCTTAATGGTGAAAAGGCATCAGATCAATCTAATCCCACATTGATGTGTATACTCGTGTAGTGGGAACTCTGAGTAGCAAGCAGATGGGGCAGGAACTCCTCTTCACTGTTCCTATCATTTCGAGCTCAGGATACCAGAGTTGATGGTGATATCTGTAACTGTTGCCAAAATGATGTCAGCTAATTTGGCCAAGGATTGGTGTTCCATCAAATAATGCCAACATTTATTTACACATCAGGACAATGGCTAGAAGACTTGTAGTCAATAATAATCACTCTGAGAAAGAAAGAAAAGGCATTCTGATGTTCTGATTTTCATACAAATAATCTGATTTTCCCATTTATCAAAGGCTGTGTTGACAATGGGTGAGAAGGTACACTACATAAGATACTACCTTATGCATCTCTTGTCTTTTCTCCTTCCGAAAATTCAATCAACATTATCAGATAACAGAGTGACTGCAATTTAAAGTTGGCCAGGAATTGTGTGTTTATTTGGGAGACTTTAGAAAAGCTTTCACTGTGTGGTGGACTGCCTTTAGCTCTTCACAGGGCTGAAAAGCATTGATCTAGACTGAATTTGGAGGTGCCAGTATTGGACTGGGGTGGACAAAGTTAAAAATCACATGACACCAGGTTATAGTCCAACAGGTTTATTTGGAAGTACAAGCTTTCGGAGTACTGCTCCTTCATCAGGTAGCTAGTGGGGCAGGCTTCTGTGTCCTATGATCCTGCCCACTAGCTACCTAACAAAGGAGCAGTGCTCCAAAAGCTTATACTTCCAAAAAAACCTGTTGGACTATAACCTGGTGTCGTGTGATTTTTAACTTAATCTAGGCTAGAGACAAAGATGACTCATAAGAAACCTGTACATGGGACTAACAGCAGCAATGAGAGTAGCTGATGGGGATTTGGGATGACTGTGTAATTGGAAGAGAATTTCAACGGGGACTTTTTTTATCACCAGTCTCTTCAATGGCTATGTAATCAATGATCAAACAATCATTTGAAGACTCAGAATCTGGTGTTAAGATTGGGGGCAAATGAAAACCTCAGTTAGATTTGCAGATGACCAAGCACAAAAATGACTGTGAGCATTGGTTTTATAAAAGTTTTATCAAAATCACCAAGAAATATTCAGAGAAAGAAAGGGACTGGAAGATGCAGGAATTCCGGTGTATCTGCAATATTATCTGCAGGCATAAGGCGACAGAGAAATAATAATGAGAATAGCAATGGGGAAGGCCATATTTGGTGAGAAGAGATGCTGCTAACCATAAGGCTAAATGAACAACTTTAGAACGGTGCTAGAAAAGCACAGCAGTTCAGGCAGCATCCGAGGAGCAGGAAAATCGACATGTCGGGCAAAAGCCCTTCATCATTCCTCACTTCTGCCTAACTTAACAACTTGATGAGGCTAATTGATCTGGAGTGTATCAATTTGATATGTGAACCTTCCAGAAGGAGACCAAGTTGCTAAATAGTTCTGAAATCTGTTTTTGGAGGACAATAAAAGGGTGTGCCGATCAGAAGAAGCAAAAAATGAAGCACTGTGGTGGATGAATGAACAAAGAAATTCGTTGAACGTAAACAGAAAAAGCCAAAAGCCTGGGACAGTGGTGTTTTAAGAGGAAATGGACTTGTAGGAATCTTATATTTGAAGCGTTCGAAGTAGAGAGACAGCATCAGTGTTGGTTGGCTTGAAAATTGACAGAGGTTATAATGAATGAAAAGAATGATGGAAGATATAGAGATATGGATAGACTCCTCTAAGCCAGAAACCTGTCTTTGGGCGGAGCACGGATCATAATTAGTGCCTTTTAAACATTGCTTCAGCCATTTAATTGAGCAATTTATTTTTCTAATACTTGAAGTTTCCTTTGCTCCTCCAAGCTTTCTAACTGCAACATTAGACCAACTCTACCTCTCCACTTCCAAACACTCAGTCACATTTATCAGGGCGGCACGGTGGCACAGTGGTTAGCACTGCTGCCTCACAGCGCCAGAGACCCGGGTTCAATTCACGCCTCAGGCAACTGTCTGTGTGGAGTTTGCACATTCTCCCCGAGTCTGCGTGGGTTTCCTCCGGGTGCTCCGGTTTCCTCCCACAATCCAGAGATGTGCAGGTCAGGTGAATTGGCCATGCGAAGTTGCCCGTAGTGTTAGGTAAGGGGTAGATGTAGGGGTATGGGTGGGTTGCGCTTCAGCGGGGCGGGGCGGTGTGGACTTGTTGGGCCGAAGGGCCTGTTTCCACACTGTAAGTAATCTAATCTATCACATTCTGCCCAGAGTGTCATCAAAGTCTGTGAAATACAAATATTTTCATGAAGGAGATTTAACCTTTAACTTGGTTTGTCTGGCACGAAATTATCCAGTTTTTGCAGACCCCTTCCAATCAAGTGCCCATGTTTAAGGGCTCATGTGTGATGGTTACTTTTTTTATTAAAAATAACACTGAATATCAGTTATTCAGTATGAAATTTTCATTTGTTGTCTTGAATTTATTTCCACATAGGCTGACTGGGATAAGGTAAAATGAGGTTAGCGTTTGCACTTTACAAGGGAATTGTGTACAATTTGTTGTTTTTCTAAATTAGTGTTGGATTCAAGGGTTCTGAAGTCCTCGTGCTGTCTTAAATAACATGGCCATTTTGAAAGATTATTTTTACAAGGTAAGGGGTAGAAACTTTGCAAGATGCAAACTGGCTGAAAAGCATATGGAATGGATAAAATGAACAAAGATTTTTTTGAAAAATCTTGCACAGTAGGCTAGAAATGTCAAGAAGGCATCCCTGAAAGAGGAAATGAAATTAAATGCAACTAGTATTTTCAGACAAGATGTTGATTCATGAGCCAGATGTAGCTTGGGTGAAAACAGAACTTGGTATAATCCACAGAAGATTAATTTCTGTTTTATTTACAAAAGCATTCTGTTCTCTCCTTCCTTGTTTCTCCTTCTCAGTTTTTTTCAACCTCATTCTGACACCGAAATATTAACAACCATTTATAGGTCAGGAAGCCTTGTGTAGGCTTAATGCCTCTTCTTATTCATTCATGGGATGTGGGTCTCTGGGCCAGCATGTATTGTCCCTCCCTTGTTGCCCTAGAGAAGGTGGTGATGAGCTGACTTCTTGAACCACTGCAGTCCATTTGGTGTAGGTAGGCCCAGAATGATGTAAGTGATGGAATTTGACCTAGCAATACTGAAGGAACAGCGATGGTTTCCAAGTCAGGATGGTACCTTCCCAATATTTGATGCAAGACTGGCGACAGCAAAGTAGTGACTCAAAAAGATTACCGAATTCACTCAAAATTAAGTGCAAAAAGGAAATGATCATTAGTACTCTTTCAATATAAAATTACTTTCTTTAAACCTACAGTTCATAAAGATTGCAAAGTATTCGATGGCATGCAGTATAACTATGCAGGTTCTGTTCTTCCCGATTGATCACTGTGTGCACATTTATATAGCAATATTTATATAGCAATGTAGCAGTTTTGAATGGGGTGCTGAATATAGTACATATTTACTTGTTTTCTACCTTATTCTTGCCTTCATCCATCCATGAAAATTCAATTAAAATGTTGCACTTCCAAATTGTTCCAGGCTGTTGTGATCTGGAATTCGCTACCCAAAGGAATGATGGAAGTGAAGGCAATTTTCGAAGGTGAATTGATTATACACTTGAAAAAGATAAATTTGCTTAATTATGGGCAGATATCGCAGGAAGAGGAACACATTAAGTATTCCATTAAGTTGGCCAGTAATGTTACTGTGTGAAAGGGACGAAAAACATTTATTAAGACAGGTTGGCTTGCAATCTGTTGCAGCAATAATATTGATGCTAAAACCATAGGTTAAGCAATTGTTCATTCTGATCCTCCAATGGCAAATGTGCAAGGTTTGCTCGAGGAATAAAGCAAACCTTTCATGTATGTAACAACTTTGAGCAGAGGACTACACTTGCTCCCGCTCCCCCTCTTCCCCCCCCCCCCCCCCCCCCCCCCCCCCCCCCCCCCCCAATCAAAAGAAGCGCTTAACAACCAATTAAGCAGCCTATGACAAAAAGACTATGTAGGTAAGATTAGATTAGGAAGTTAGTACAGAGAAGCTGTTAAAGGCACTTTGTTTGAATGCTCAGAGTTCATAATAATGGATGAATTGAAAGCCCAAATGGAAAGAAAGGAGTACAATATGGTAGCAATTATTTGGTTACAAGGTGACCAAGGGCGTGACATGGCTATTTGATGTTTCTGCAGGACAAAAAGAAAGCAAAGGAGGTAGGACATCCCTGTCAAGGAAGCATAACATCAGTACAATGGTGAGAAATGATCTTGATTTGGAAGGTCAAGATGTAGTGTAGGTAGAGATGAGGAATAGTGAAAGAAATGTCACTAGTGACAGTTGTTTATTGAATCATTCACAATTCCTGCACTGTTATACACGATGCATTCAAAAAAAAGGACCTTGTAAGAAAGGCACCGCATTAGTCAATGGTAATTTTAAGCTTCATTTAGATTAGAAGATTCTAATTAGCAAAGGTAGCTTGGAGGATGAGTTCAAAATAGACAGGCAGACAAGTTCAGACAGTGCAGTCAGGACAGTTCAAATTATATGATAAGGTACCAATAGGAAGCAGGCTATTTTAGATTTGTAATGAGATCGGATTAATTAATGTCCTCATAGTAAAATACTGTCTATGCAAGTGTGTTCTTAACTTATGGAATTTCACATTTAGTATTACAGTGAGAAATGTGGGTCTGAAGCTATTGTTTAAAGCTTGAATAAAGGCATTTACAAGGGTATTGTCATAAAGGCTCGTGATGTATTATTATTTGGTAATAGATGTTTTATAGTGAACAGAATCGCTTGAAGTTTGATTTGTATTTCCATTTTGTATGGATTAGGAGGGGAGGACATGATTATGGTTTCATTTTTGACTTCTGCGAATGTTGCAGGATTGTCTGGACTTTTTCCCTCATGTATTTAAGTGAAGTATTTGGGGGGGAAAAATAACCCTGAGCTGAACAGTTCAGTACTTCAGAAAACAAGGTGGTACTCTGTGACACAGGGAGACAGAAACAAGTTTCCTTTTCAGAAAGCTGCTGAGCTTTCAGATTTGTTTTCGAAAGAAGCAGGACATTCAGAGATAAGATGTGTAAGAGCAGCAGTCAAGGCAGAAGTGACTTTTTAAAGTAGGTTAGATTAAAGTTTCAAAAGCAAAAGGTATTGAAGTGTCAGAGAGGAAGACTCCTTAAAAGACTAATAAGTTTAATGAATGCATTTAAGGAATAACTGAGTTAACAGTTTAAGGTTTTCAGAAAGAGACATTAGCCAAAAACATAGCATTAAGTGACTGCAAAATTTGCTAGAGAGAAACCAAGTGTAACAGTGCCTACTGAACAAAGACCATCAAAGTGAAAACATCTGTAAGGTGGTTGTTGAGATTAAAAAGGTTTAATCTTTTGATATTTGTAAGAAGACTGTTTCAAATAATTCTTGTATAGCATAAGGCAATAATTTAAAACTCTATTTTATCTGTGATGTTATTTTGTTAAAAGTACATTGGCAGCCTCTTGTGAATATGGTCAGTGGCTGACTGCAATAATAATCAAAGTTCATAAATAAAACTTGTGGTGTATCAAGCCAGATTTCACTCTGAGCTTATCCAGTATTAATTTCAGTTGGGATCAGAACAGTATGAAGACAGAATTGGATAAAGTGCACCGTGAAAATAGGTTAAAAGAGTAGAAAAATGTTGACAGACATTTTAAGGATACATTTCAAAGTTCTCAAAATATAAAAAATTCATTGAGAAAGAAAGAGATTGTGAGAAGAATGCACCATCAGTAACTAACCAAGGATGATATCCTATTGCAAGAATGATGTGAAGGTTGGGGATATGGAAGAAGACTTTTCTAAAGTAACAAAGGTTTACTTTTTTTAAAAAAAAGTTCAAGGTTTGAAGGTAAAAGCTGTCAAATATTTTTACAAATAGTGAAAACTTTTACATTTATACAAACAAAGGAGTTTCAGAAGTGAGCTTTGATCCTTTGGTCATGACCTCCATTGGGTCAAAGAGAAGTTGTATAGATTGCTTTTGGAGATAGCAATGCCAACTGTGGAGAGGAGATTGCTGAGTTGGGAGACTGTAGCGAGATTACACTGAGTCCATTGAATCCCTGTCACCAAACTGTGAGATGCAGATAGTGAGCCCCAGTTGCCCTTAAGTATCAAAAACCATTTTTAGGTAGCAGTTTGAGTGGATGTAGTTGTATGCACAGCTGGGCTGGGCAGAGTAGCTGATACGACCTAACCAAAAAACCTCTTAATCTCTTTCCATCTTTGGTTTTCTTGCTTGTCCAGCAAATGATATTAGAATGAGCAGGATTTTCTATTTTGATTTGAATTATCTATTGGCTCATGTATTTTGTTACGAAATACAGTGAAAAGTGTTGTATGCTGTTGCCACTCTTTTGCACTATCTTAAAGCACAGAAAAATAAATCCAAACAGAATGTAAAGGCACAAGAGTAAAGAAAAGTATTCAACTTTATTGTCCTTATTCTTAAGTGCTCCACCATGGTTGATGGGCCTAATGGCCAGGAACGTTCTTCCCATCAAATATAAGGAATAGTAAAACCATTGTCTATGGTCAGGGAAGGGGAATTCAGTCCATGGCTAAGGACCACTGCCTGAGGCCAGATTAGACTAACTTTGGAGTTCTATTTGACCCTGAGCTGAACTTGTTAGCATATGTACACTCCCCTCAATAAGACTGCCTACTTTCCAGCTCTGAAAGATCATCCAGATATAACTCAGCCTGTCGACTATTGAAACCCCTCACTTGTGGCTTTCCAGAAACTGCTGGTTTTATACTGTGAAATAAAACAAAGACCTGTGGATGATGGAGATCTGAAGCACATAAACAGCAATTGCTGGAGAAACTCAGCAGGCCTGGCAGCATCTGTGGAGAGAAAAACAGTTATCATTTCCAATCTCTTCCCTTTTGAAGAACGGTCATTAGACTCAAAATGTTAACTGTGTTTCTCTCTCCACAGATGCTACCAGGTCTGCTGAGTTTCTCCAGCCATTTCTGTTTTTGTTCGTTATTTCCATATCACCTGGCTGGGCTACATTGTGATAATCTAAATGTACTGACTTCTGTCTAACATACAGCTTGTCTTCTTTACAAATGATCTTAAGCTCACTGACTTTCATTAGGTGCACATAACAGTTCTTCAATTTGGAAATTGAAGAGCAAATTCAGGTATCCCAATGAAATGAATGATGCTGAGTAATTGTAAGTTCTTCAATCTTCAATTGTCATAGATAGCAGCCTTTGTTTCACAGTCCTGTGACAAATGAAGTATGTTTTCAGATCTCTTGAAATACAAATGAGAACATTGGATCAAGTCTGCCTTTGAAGGGAATCTGTCAATAATTGCTTAGATGCCAAGTGTCCAGTAACGAGCTACTTGGATGCTGCCTGAACTGCTGTGCTCTTGCAGCACCACTAATCCAGAACCTGATACTTCCTGTCCATGCTTGAATTTTCATGACTCTTTTCTATGTATTTGAGTCCAAAATTAGTAATAACTGGTTACTTTTCAGGCTTTAAAGCTTCAGAACTAACTTGGCATTTATTGGAGAAGTGTGGTGACAAAATCTGGCTTTAAATTTAACTCGAGCATGTTTTTGATCAGGTATGCTGTGATATATATGTTTTGGGTTGATCCTTTTTTTTTTCTCCAGCATTTCTGATTTAATACCAATTTGCATGTTTTGCCCTATAATATGTACAAATGTGTGTTGCCACACATTTGATGGATTGTTTGGAGAATGTGTTTGCTTTGAAAGTCTGCCTTTTAGGGTCTCTGTACATGACAATGTACTCTTTTGAATCACATTGGCAGACTTAGAAAAGAAGAGGAGGAGAAGGCCACTTTGTCATTCAAGGCGATCGTGACCGATCGTACAACTCAGTACCTGGTTACTGTTTTCTCTCCAAACCTTTTGATCCATTTAGCCTGAGGAACTATATCTGGAGTCATGGAGCTCTACAGCACAGAGATAGGCCCTTTTGGTCTAAACTGTTCCATACTGACCAAAATGGCAACCTACACTAACTCCATTTCCCTGCACTCGGCCCAAATCCTTCTGATTCTTTCCTATTCATGTATTTGACCAAATGCCTTTTAAATGTTGTTAATGTACCCGCCTCAACCACTTCCACTGGCAGCTCAACTCATTCCATATGTGTACCACCCTCTGTGTAAAAAAGAAAGTAGTTGCCTCTCTGGTTCCCTTTTTATTCTTTCTATTCTAATCTTAAGCTGATCCCTCTAGCCCACGATTCCCCAACCTCGGAAAAAGACTAAGCGCATTCACCCTATCCATGTCTCTCATGATCATATACACTTCTATAAGATCCCCCCTCTGTTTCCTACGCTCTAAAGAAAAAAGGTTTTAGCTTGTCCAACCTCTCCCTATAACTCCGACAATTGATTCCTGGCAACATCCTTGTAAATTTCTTCTGCACTCTTTCCAGTTTAATAACCTCCTTCCTATAACAAGGTGACCAAAACTGAACACAATACTCCCAAGTTTGGCCTCACCAATTTCCTGTACAACTGCAATATAACTTCCCAACTTCTATACTCAGTGCCCTGACTGATGAAGGCCAGTGTGCCAAAAGCCACCTTCACTGCCCTGTCTACCTGTGACACCACTTTCAGAGAACCATGCACCTGAACTCCAATATCCCTCTATTCCACTACACTCCTTATGACCTTATCATTCATCCTGAAACTCCTACCATGATTTGGCTTTCCAAAGTGCAAGCCTTCACACTTTAATATATTAAACTCCATTTGCCATTTCTCAGCCCATTTTCCCCATCTGATTAAGGGCCTGCTACAATTATGGTAATCTTCTTCACTGTCCATAGTACAGCCTATCTTCGTGTCGTCTGTAAACTCATTCATGCATGGTACATTCTCATCCAAATCATTGATATAGGTAACAAATAGCAATGGGCCCAGTACCAACCCCTGAGGCACTCCACTAGTCACAGGCCTCCAATCCAACAAGCATCCTTCCACTATTACCTTCTGCTTCCTACAATCAAGCCAGTTGTGTATCCAATTCACTTGCTCACCCTGGATTCCATCTGATCTAACTTTGCAGAGCAGCCTACCATGTGGAACCTTATCAAACCTTCCTGAAATCCACATAGACTAGTCCACTGCCTTTGTCCACACCTTCCATCTAATGCCTTCTTAAAAACATTCTATGGCAGTGATTTCCAAGGTTCAGCACACTCTGGATAAAGACATTTCTCTTCCTGTCAGTTCTAAATGACCTGCCTTGTACTCTTAAACTGTGAGCCCTGGGTCTGGACTTCCCAATCATCAGGAATAAGCTTCCGATGTTTCCCCTGTATAATCCTGTTAGAATATTATAGGTTTCTATGAGGTTTCCTCCTCATACATCTATAGTCTAGTGAATAAAGCATGACTCAACAGAAATGAGTTACTTTAGTTATGACAATGTATCTTGACTCCTAACTAATACCTTGCAAACTGGCTTTCTAAAGACTTGGAGTCATTAAAATAACAATTTCTAGTTTTCTTTTTAACCAGCTGTGATGTATTTGTGTTTGCTGTTAGTTTGCAGTGTTTATAGTATTATTCATCTATGTGGCCCTGTGCTGGTCTCTACAATTGCTTAACACGTTATAAGCCAAGGGTGTATTGGAAGAGATCTGCTTCTAAAATGAGTTGAATGTGAACACTCTGAAATCAAACTCGCTACCAATACATGAACGTCTGTTTAATGTTTAAAAATTGGAAGCACACCCATCAGTTATGGGCACAGGCATAGTGGTGATAGGGTGGTTAGGGGAGGTCAGAGGTCAAGGGTTGGGGCGGTGGATTTGTGTGGGGACAATAACAGCGAATTGAATACCGATGTTTTATAGTATTCTCCTAGGACTTTGTATATTTAAGTCTCTTGCAATTCTTCTCCTTTAGTTCTTCATTGATAACCCTGAGCTGCATTACTTTGCTGAGGTCAGAAAGAGCTCTAGCATCGGCTGTGTTGTTTTCTTTATGTTGACTATTTCTTGTCAGGATTGACAAGGACCAACCAGTTGTGTGGCACAGGGATCAGTGCTGGGCCGACAGATATTAGAAACATGTATTCATGACTTGGATAACTGAAGTGAATACATTATCACCAAGTTTGCAGATGTTGTAAAACTAGGTGGGAAGGCAAGTTGTGAGGCTGACAAGAGTCTGAAGAGGGATGTAGAGTGAGAGGGTTGAGTGAGTGGGCAAAAAGTTGGCAGATGGAATGTAATGCAAGAAAATGGGAAGTTATGCACAATGACAGGAAGAATAGAAGAGTTGAATATCCTTTAAATAGGGGAGGGATTAATGGCTCCTTGTGCATAAATCACAAAAAACTGACCAGTTCAATGGGTAATAAACGAGGGCAAACAAAGTTTACTTTATTTCAAAGGAAATGGGGTATGAAAATAGGGAGGTCTTGTAGAAGCTATACAAGGTCAAACCACATCTGGAATGCTGTGAACAGTTTTGGTCCCCTTTATCTAAGGAAAGATATACTGACATTGGAGGCAGTCAGAGAAGTTTCACGAAGTTGGTCCTGGATATGGAAGGATTGCTTATGGTGAGCAGTTGAGTAGGTTGGCCTTCTTCTCCTTGGAATTTAGATGAATGTGAAGAAACCTTATTGATCCTTTTGCAAATCAACCATTTCTCCCCCTCCACTCTATCAAGTGCACCCATAATTTTGAACATTTCTGTTAGATCTTTTGGTTAGCCTTATTCTTTCCAAAAACAGTTCCAACCTCTCAGAATCCATCCTTTTAATTGAAGTTTGTCACCCTTGTCCCGTTGTTGTCTATCTCTGCTATACTCCATACAATGTATTCACCACCTTCCTACAATAGGATGCCCAGAACTGTACACACAAGTGCAGCAGCAGCCTAGCAAGTATATTATATAGGTTTAGCATAACCTCCTTGATCTTCTATTCTATGTCTCTCTTAAGAAAGCTGAGGACACCATATTCTTTATTACCTACTCTCTCCACCTTTAGTGATCTGTACTCCTATATACCTCTGCCGTATTCCTTTTATTTTATGTTATCTATCCAAGTTCTTCCTGTGAAAATACATCACCTCAGATTCTATCAGCAAATGCGACTTTATTTAATCTGATTTTGTTGCATTTTCATTAATTTATTTGGGATATGGTATCACTTTCTTTGTTGCTGACTCTAATTGCCCTCTAGGAGGTGGTGTTGAGCTATCTTCTTGGACCATTGGATTCAACATAATGATAATGATTCTCCCGTACTCCTATTAGCTCTGTAGTTCTAGAATTTTGACCCAGTGATAACGAAGGAATGGTAATATTTTTCCACATCTGGGAAGACGTGTGATCTGGAAATGGCCATGTTCCCATGTACCTGCTGGCCTTAATGCGTTGCTGCATTGCATCTTGTAGCTGGTGAATGTTTGTGAAAATATTCAAAGAAACCAGATGATGACAGGCACAGATAAAGTGGATATCCAAAGACTCTTTCCCAGGGCGGAAATGGCTATCACGAGGGGGTATAATTTTAAGGTGACTGGAGGAAGGTTTAGGGGAGATGTCAGAGGTAGCTTCTTCACACAGTATGGTGGGTGCGTGGAATGCACTGTCAGTGGTGGTAGTAGAGTCAGATATATTAGGAACATTTAAACGACTCTTGGATAGGTACGTGGAAGATAGTACAATGAAGGGTATGTAGGTTAGTCTGATTTTAGAGTAGGGTAAGAAGTCGGCACAACATCAAGGGCCGAAGAGCCTGTACTGTTCTATGTTCTAACTACATGTAGTGCTATCTAGATATGTTTGTTAGTGTTGTTAAGGGATTTATGGGAGGAAAAAATCAATTAGGCTGCTATATCGTCTTTGCTTTTGCTTTATCGTCTTCGTTTGTTCTGTAACTGATGACTTTGGTGAAAAGGATCTTTGTGACATTATCCTAAAGCTGATGGTTCAAATGCAAATACAGCCTGAGTTTGGGAAAAAAAATCAAAACCTATATTCATCCTGTGGTTTTTCACATTTCAAATCAACATAACACAAGAACTTCACACATTCATCATCTGACTTCACAGAAATCTCAGTAACAGCACTGACTTAAAAAAAAAATTCTTGTCTTTGGGGGAAAATAGATTTCAAGTGACTATCAATTTATACTTTATGATCATAGGCTGAGACATTGCCATGATCCCTCATTAGAGAAAATTATTCCAGTGCCTGTAAAATCACAGACATGGTGAGGCACAATCATTTTGAAGACCCATGACTCGTGAGCTGCAGTTCTCCAATGAATTATGAGTTGTCTTTTCATCTGACCAAAAGTAGATTGGGAATTGTAATGCCACCACAGGAGTGCATGAGGTTCATAATGCTTCAGATCCTTTGTTGAATAATATATGGTGCCTATGCAGTGAGCTAGTTACCAAATGATTGAGTGATCTTTTAAATTAAAGTAGCTATTTACACTGTAGCCTCAAGTTGAAAGTTCAATGAGGTTGTGAAAATAATAAAGTGGTGAGAACAGAACAATGTGAGCTTCTTAGGGCTCTCTCCCCTTCAGCTGGTTTCATATTGCACTGTCATTAAGTTCAGCAGTTTATTGAAATATGTCTAATATACGTTAACAGCTGTGGGTAACACTTTTTCCTCTGATTGTGGTTTGGTTTGATTTGATTTACTGTGGTCACATGTACTTAGTTACAATGAAAAGTTTTGTTTTGCTAGTGGTACAGGCAGATCATAACAAACAATACATACAGGTCATTGGGGCTATAGGGCAAGGCATACAAAGTTATGGCTGCACGGGAGGTGTGCAAAACAAGATCAACATTATTTAAAATTTGGCAGATCCATTCAACAATCTACTAATAGCAGGGAAGAAGCTGATCTTGAACCTGTTGGTGTATGTGTTCAAGAACAGTATTACAGAGTGGGAGGGGTCTTTGATGTTGGGAGCCATTCCGGGGTAATGAGAAGTGTAAATGGAGTGCATGGAAGGAAGGTTGGCTTCCGTGATGGTCTGGGCTTTGCACGCAACTTTCTGCAGTTCCTTATGGTCCTGGGCAGAGCCCAGAGCTTCCTGGAGTCCCACTTCAGAAACATGAACACGCAATCTAGGCTGAGGTTCTAAGCGCACTACTGATAGAGTACTGCGCACTCAGAATTGCCAATTTTTAGATGAGATATGAACCAGGTTTCAGATTAGATTACTTACAGTGTGGAAACAGGCCCTTCGGCCCAACAAGTCCACACCAACCCGCCGAAGCGTAACCCACCCATTCCTGTACATTTACCCCTTTACCTAACATTATGGGCAATTTAGCATGGCCAATTCACCTGACGTGCACATCTTTGGACTGTGAGAGGAAAGCGGAGCACCCGGAGGAAACCCACACAGACACGGGGAGAACGTGCAAACTCCACACAGACAGTTGCCTGAGTCGGGAATTGAACCCGGGTCTCTGGCGCTGTGAGGCAGCAGTGCTAACCACTGTGCCACCATGCCGCCCATCTGTCCTACTGTGTGATGGCATGAAATTATTTTGAACAAGAGCAGGGAAACACTCCCTGGTCAGAAGTGGGTACTGCTGATGCTAGAGATCAGAGTCAAGATTCGAGTGGTGCTGGGAAAGCACAGCCGGTCAGGCAATATCCGAAGAGCAGCAGGAAAATTGACATTTCCTGTAATGCCACCACAGGAGTGCATGAGGTTCATAATGTTTCAGGTCCTTTGTTGAATAATATACGGTGCCTATGCAGTGAGCTAGTTACCAAATCTTCATCAGGAATACACTTCATCAGTTGGGAGTTCTCTGTAACTCATACTTTTAACACATTACAGGGTGAGGTAAGCTTTTCTGGGTGTTTGGTTTAATTAGCAGAAGGGTTCACTGCCGTGTCAGAACACTTCGATAAGATGATGAATACCATACTCAATAATGAACTGTATAATTGAAGCATAATCACTCACCTTTTGTATTCAGTTCCCCTTGATTGTTGTGATCTGGAGATAGCAAGCCAGACCAAACCAGACTTGTAAACACTAGATTCACAACACAGTAAAATTAAAACGTTCAATGACCCTCAAAATTGCTCAATTGTTCCTCACCAGGTTTTACAAAACAAGTGATCTTGGGCACCAAGTTTATATTTTAACCAAAAATTAACAATTAATCCTTAATAATGTAGCCAGGGAGGGAGCTGTGCTGGATCTGGTCATAAGAAATGAGGCAGGGCAAGTGTGGAATGTCAGATGGGGAAACATTTGGGAAATTCCGATGATCATATAAGGTTAAGTTGGAATAAAAAACACTTAGTCTATGATTAAAATCCCAGACTAGAAAAGGCTTATTTAAAGGGTCTAAAAGTTGAATAGAGCACATTGATTGGAAATGCATTTTGCTGGATGAAAAATGAGAGAAATTCAAAAGAGAGATGGATAGGGTGCAAACTCGTTACATACCCATGAGAGACAAATAACAGGGTATTCAAAGCTATAATAGCCTGAATGACTATTGATGAGAAAATAAGGAAGAGAAAGGAAACATATGATGCATTCTGGAATAAAAGTAGCAATAGAAATCAGCAGGATTATCTCCGATGTAGCAGAGATTCTAAGACTAGAATATGGAAGGTTACGAGGAAGCATGAGCCAAGGCCAGCAGTCTAGGCTGTGCTAAAATAAATATTACTATGTTTGAAGAACATTTTACTTGTAAAACATTAGTGAAGCATAGCGAGGGGCCCGTAGGAACACGCAAAGTAAGCTGCCTCTGAACAAAGGGTATGGCGGAGATGTTAAATGAGTACTTTGTAATTAGGTAAAGACAGAAGCAAAATGGTGGCAGCAGTGGCTCAATTGAACTGTGGGCGTTGAGCAACTGAGCAGTATAGTGATCAACAAAGAGGTACTAAAAAAAGGCTGTCAGGCCTGGATGGGATGCTTTCGAGATCGCTGAAAGAGGCGAGGGAGCAAATTGTGGAGCTGTTGACAGAAATTTTCAGCGAACACCAAATTAGTCCCTCAGGATGAATCCTGATTGTAATGTTTCAGAACGAGGCAAGGGATAACCCAAGAAACTACTGAACAGTCAGCTTGATATCAATCGAAGGAACACTGATGGAGGCTATAACATGGGATAAGGTAAATATACAATGAGAGAAAAATAATTTAGTACTAGACAACCAACATGGCTTTGTCAAGGACAAGTTATGTCTAACAAATTTACTTGAGTTTTTTGACGAGGTGACACAGGCAGTGAATGAGAGTAGTGCTGTGGGTGTTGTAAGTTTGGACTTTTGGTTCAGTGCCACGTGACAGGTCATTTAGCATGTTAGAAATGTTTGGGATTGAGAGATCCTTGGTGAACGATGATTACCAAGCCTTCATATTACAGGCACAGAGCACTCTATCTTGGTTGAATTCTGAAGTCACCAGTCAATGCAAGCAGTTCCTGCAGCAATGCGGAGGTTTTCTTGCTTTTTTTCCTAGTTTGGGGTTCTTTTCTCAGGTGTTTCAACAAATTGATAACCGGAGAATAACTACAGAGAGCAAAACCAGAAAGCCCAGTGCTGCAGTTTCCAAAGCAACACCGCCCCCTGACCAAAAAACTCCATTCAGATCCAACCCACCCTTTGATTTCTCTTCCTTTCTTCAACGTTCTCTGTGGTTAGTTGGCTGGTTGGCCAGCACTGGTTCTCCCTTGAATGACCAATTCAATATCCAATTAGCTGCCAAGCCCTGAGCGTCAATCTTGGTTTGTCCATAGTGTTCCTAGAGTAGTTAGTAACCTACGATACCTTTCCAGGTTCGTTCCCAACAGCACACATCAGTCTATTGTTCCCTTTTTTTTGATCAAACAAGTTGCTATTCGGAGTGCAGTTCTCAATTGCATTAGCTGCTTGCAGCAGTTCAAGACCGCAGGGTGGAGGAGCAGAAGTAGGTTATTCAGCCCGTCAAGCCTTAATACTTTCTCTGGATTCTTGTTATCTCAGTTCTGAAGGCTTCCCATTTTCCAGCCGTCCCTTTACCTGTGAACATCTGCCTCCAATCAGCTTTTGAAAGTTCTTGCCTAAAACCGTCAAAATTGGCCTTTCTCCAATTTAGAACTTCAACTTTTAGATCTGGTCTATCCTTTTCCATCACTATTTTAAAATGAATAGAATTATGGTCGCTGGCCCCAAAGTGCTCCCCCACTGACACCTCAGTCACCTGCCCTGCCTTATTTCCCAAGAGTACCTTCTCTAGTAGGTACATCCACATACTGAATCAGAAAATTGTCTTGTACGTACATAAGAAATTCCTCTCCATCTAAACCTTTAACACTATGGCAGTCCCAGTCGATGTTTGGAAAGTTAAAATCCCCTACCATAACTACCCTATTATTCTTACAGATAGCTGAGATCTCCTTACAAGTTTGTTTCTCAATTTCCCTCTGACTACTGGGTGCTCTATAATACAATCCCAATAAGGTGATCAAACCTTTCTTATTTCTCAGTTCCACCCAAATAACTTCCATGGATGTATTTCTGGGAATATCCTCCCTCAGCACAGCTGTAATGCTATCCCTGACCAAAAATGCCACTCCCCCTCCTCTCTTGCCTCCCTTTCTATCCTTCCTGTAGCATTTGTATCCTGGAACATCAGCTGCCAGTCCTGCCAATCCCTGAGCCATGTTTCTGTAATTGCTATGATATCCCAGTCCCATGTCCCTAACCATGCCCTGAGTTCATCTGCCTTCCCTGTTAGGCCCCTGCAAGTATATTAGTCCCCTTCCAATTTAAGAGGGATGGTAAGGACAAGCCAGGGAACTATAGACCAGTGAGCCTGACCTCGGTGGTGGGCAAGTTGTTGGAGGGAATCATGAGGGACAGAATGTACATGTATTTGGAAAGGCAAGGACTGATTTGGGATAGTTAACATGGCTTTGTGCGTGGGAAATCATGTCTCACAAACTTGATTGAGTTTTTTGATGAAGTAACAAAGAGGATTGATGAGGGCAGAGCAGTAGATGTGATCTATATGGACTTCAGTAAGGCGTTCGACAAGGTTCCCCATGGGAGACTGATTAGCAAGGTTAGATCTCATGGAATACAGGGAGAACTAGCCATTTGGATACAGAACTGGCTCAAAGGTAGAAGACAGAGGGTGGTGGCGGAGGGTTGTTTTTCAGATGGGAGACCTGTGACCAGTGGAGTACCACAAGGATCGGTGCTGGGCCCTCTACTTTTTGTCATTTACATAGATAATTTGGATGTGAGCATAAGAGGTACAGTTAATAAGTTTGCAGATGACACCAAAATTGGAAGAGTAGTGGACCGTGAAGAGGGTTACCTCAGATTACAACGGGATCTGGACCAGATGGGCCAATGGGCTGAGAAGTGGCAGATGGAGTTTAATTCAGATAAATGCGAGGTGCTGCATTTTGGGAAAGCAAATCTTAGCAGGACTTATACACTTAATGGTAAGGTCCTAGGGAGAGTTGCTGAACAAAGAGACCTTGGAGTGCTGGTTCATAGCTCCTTGAACGTGGAGTCGCAGGTAGATAGGATAGTGAAGGCAGCTTTGGTATGCTTTTCTTTATTGGATAGAGTATTGAGTACAGGAGTTGGGAGGTCATGTTGCGGCTGTACAGGACATTGGTTAGGCCACTGTCGGAATATTTGCGTGCAATTCTGGTCTCCTTCCTATTGGAAAGATGTGCAACTTGAAAATGTTCAGAAAAGATTTACAAGGATATTGCCAGTGTTGGGGGATCTGAGCGACAGGGAGAGGCTGAACAGGCTGGGGCTGTTTTCCCTGGAGCGTCGGAGGCTGAGGGGTGACCTTATAGAGGTTTACAAAATTGAGGGGCATGGGTAGGATAAATAGGCAAAGTCTTTTCCCTGGGGTCTGGGAGTCCAGAACTAGAGGGCATAGGTTTAGGGCGAGAGGGGAAAGATATAAAAGAGACCTAAAGGGCAACCTTTTCACGCAGAGGGTGGTGCGTTTATGTAATGAGCTGCCAGAGGATGTGGTGGAAGCTGGTACAATTGCAACATTTAAGAGGCATTTGGATGTGTATATGAATAGGAAGGGTTTGGAGGGATATGGGCCGGGTGCTGGCAGGTGGGACTAGATTGGGTTGGGATATCTGGTCGGCATGGACGGGTTGGACCGAATGGTCTGTTTCCATGCTGTACATCTCTATGACTATGACTCTAAGTCTACTAGCTGTTCATTGTTATCATAGCTGATCTGATAGTCCTCAACTCCACTTTCCTGTCGTGTAGAATCATAGAGATGTACAGCATGGAAACAGACCCTTCGGTCCAACCTGTCCATGCCGACCAGATATCCCAACCCAATCTAGTTCCACCTGGCAGCACCTGGCCTGTATCCCTCCAAATCCTTCCTATTCATATACTCATCCAGATTCCTTTTAAATGTTGCAATTGTACCAACCTCCACCACTTCCGTGGTCTTGATGCTTAAAAGTCTGACTGAGGGTGCAGAAAAGATTTACAAGGATGCTGCCGAGCTTGGAGGGTTTAAGCATAGGGAGAGGCCAAATAGGCTGGGGCTATTTTCTCTGGAGCATCAGAAGTTAAGGGGGTGACCTTTTCAGATGTTTATAAAATCATGAGGGACATAGGTTGAACAGACGAGGTATTTTTCTGAGGGTAGGGGAGTCCAAAACCAGAGGGGACATATTTAAAAGGGACCCTAGAGGAAAGATTTAAAAGGGCGTAAGGAGTAACATTTTCACGCAGAGGATGGTGTGTATGTGGAATGAGTTGGCAGAGAAAGTAGTGGAAGCAGGTACAATTACAACACTTAAAAGGCATCTGGATGGATATATGAATAGGAAGGGTTTGAAGGGATACGAACCAATAAAATCATGAGGGGCATGAATAGGTTAAATAGACAAGGTATTTTCCCTGGGGTGGGGAATCCAGAGCTAGAGGGCATAGGTTTAGGGTGAGAGGGGAAACATTTAAAAGGGACCGAAGGGGCAACATTTCACACAGAGGGTGGTGAGGGTATGGAATGAGCTGCCAGAGGACGTGGTGGAGGCTGGTACAGTCACAACATTTTAAAAGTCATCTGGATGGGTGTATGAATAGGAAGGGTTTGGGGGGATATGGGCCAAATGCTGGCAAATGGGACTAGATTAGGTTAGGATGTCCGGTCGGCATGGACAAGTTAGACTGCTGGTCTGTTTCCGTGCTGTAATCTCTATAGCTCTAAATGCTGGCAAATAGGACTAGATTAATTTATGATATCTGGTCAGCGTGGGCGAGTTGGAACAAAGGGTCTGCCAGCACCCGGCCCATATCCCTCCAAACCCTTCCTATTCATATACCCATCCAAATGCCTTTTAGATGTTGCAATTGTACCAGCCTTCACCACATCTGGCAGCTTATTCCATATACGTACCACCCTCTGCGTGAAAAGGTTGCCCTTTAGGTTTCTTTTATATCTTTCCCCTCTCACTCTCAGTCTACCTCACCCTTTAAGAATCTGGCTTGCCATCGCCTTTTCAAGGACAGCTTGTGTAAGATAACAAATGCTGGCCAATGCTGTGACCCCCTACATCCCATGACAGATTTTTAAAAAAAAAGTCAGTGACTGTGCTTCAGAAGCATTTAATTAGTTAAGTGTTGGGATGTCCCATTTGTGAAAAGTGCAGTCTGAATGCCGGTTCTTATTTGATGACTGTAGTGCTGCAGTCAGCAGCCTAGGCACGGAAAGTCGCAGTGCCTTAATTTGGTGAACAGCAGAGGCTGGAGCCTGGTTCATAGATGGGGAATAAAAGTTTGTGTATGTACTCCTGCAGATTTCCAGGTTTTAAGTGTGCTTTAAAGAAGAAAATTGCTGATTTCTGGTGGGTGTAGGCTGGTCGGAACATCTTTCTGTCAGCAGTTGCAGTGTTCTATTTGCATTTATCATGCTGGCAGTGTGCTGCACTTACAGTTCAAAGCTGGTGTCACCACTGACGTCAAGTTGAAAAGTGAGCCAGTGAATGTTGTGCTTTTCCATTGTCGATCTCTAGGTTTTGCAGCAGTGCCGCTCCCCCATCCCTCTGCCTTCCCCCTCTTCCAAAGGTGCTTTTGGTTAGAGAGCTGTGTTCCATTTCCTGCAGCAGACATTGAGACTCGAACCTTGTCAGCTGGCTCTGCTGTATGCTGCTGGAGTCAGAATTGCTGCAGCAATGTTTCAGTGACTGGGGTAACTTCGCTTCTGTCATCCTCAGGTATCTGCCAAGTTGTCAAGGCCTCAGTTTGGCCTCTGAGGAGATATGTTAGATTAAGGGGTTTCAATTACATGGCGAAATGATGCACGTTGCAGTTGTTCCCCTTTATCACAGTAAATTTAAGTTGTACAAAATCAAGTAAGATTTGAATAGAGTAAATGAGGAGCAATTTTCTGCAATGGCAGAAGGGTCAGTAAACAAAACACAAATTTTTAACGTAATTAGCACCGAACCTGAATGGAGGTGGACATCAATGAGGAGAAAGTTTTAACCTGGTTGATGATAATCTGGAATGTACTTTCTCAAAGGGTGATAGGAACAGATTCCTTTTCCTTTTAAAAGAGAATTGAATAAACACTTAAGGAAACAAATATTGCAGCGCTGAGGAGAAAGAACAAATAGTATTTTTTCAAAGACTTGCTCAAACACTTACTCTGGCATAAAGTTTTTTTTGATTTGTGGTCTGAGGGATAAAAAGCCTAATCTGAAACAAACTGAAAATGATAAATAATTTATATGCACCTTCATTACTAACAAAACCCAACGATTGTAATGTACGCTAAGTTTGAAAGGAGAAATTAAAATAAGTCAGTCGGTTTTTGAGAAATGACACAAGGAAGAGAAGGTTAAAGAGGACGGTGACAACAAGAATGAGATAGGTGAAGAATGTACAAGGTAAGGGGAGGTTTAGTTATCACACAAGTGTGCTGGAATTCCTCAAATGGGCAGAATCTTGAGAGGTTCTGGTTGTGCAACTTTCAAGTGACCCAAAAAGAACTAGAGTTCAAATTTAAATGGTTTAGTTATGATGTACAACAAATTAATAGTTACTGTTATTGCTAGAATATGTCTGAGCACGTGACTTGCTGTATGCTTTACCTTAAACCTTGTCTGTGTACAGTTGTATGTATTTTACATATTGCTATCTGCACTGTGCTCTCTGTTGTGTTATGGTGATGTCATCCAGTTTATTTGGATCGAGGTTCCAGGTGTTTAAATATTTTCTTCCTGAAGTGATGAATGTGGGCTGTATATTTTGGAGGATTATTCAGTAAGAAAATTGGAAAGTGTACATATTAATTGTGATGTGATTATAGCCAAGCAAGGGAAAAATGCTTAATTTGTTAATTTGGTAGCATTCTTTTTCTAACCCTAACTCTTTACTCCATAATCATTCTCTTAATCTGAGCTGTGTTTCCACTAATCTGTGTAGCATATGCAGGCAGTCTACCTGCTGTTAAAGACTTATTTTGGGTTTGGGGAAAGGGGCAGAAGGCCCAGAGACAGTCACCAGCAAAAAAAAGTACAAGAACGATGGGGAGCAGACACCAGATTAGCTATGCAAGGAGGGAGGAAAGAAGTCTCTGAGGGACATTGCAGGAAACCCGTGAGTTGAGCAGCCATTATTAAAGATTGCGTTTCAACTCCAAACGTTTTGAAAAACATACATTTCTAAACTAACATGGAAATAAATAATTTATAAACACAGCATTAGGGAGAAAATTTGAGATTAAGGACAAAGACCTTCCACTTTCTACTAATCTGTGATACAAGAGTAAATTAATATAATTCAAGTTTCAGTTGATAGTGATTTAAAAGTGCGAGTTATGTTATGGAAGGACAACTCCGCCAAGCAGAACGCCTGTCCTGTATTATGTGGGAAGTTGTGAACTCCTCTCACGAACTAGTCAACTCCATCACTGGTTACAAAGCTTAAACTCTGGGCTTTAGAGCTTGAGCAATGGCTAAAGTCATTGAAGAGTGTCCATAAAGCAGAGAACAATGTCGTTAAAACATTCAGAGTTGTTCTCGCTGCATCTTAGGATCAAGTGGGCAGCCAGGCAGTGGGTACCTGCCAGGCAGGTTATGTGGCAGTCTCCTGAGATCATGCTTACTAAACCATTTTACATTTTGGCTATCAGTGGCGAATCCTAGAAGGAGTGCCTAAAGAACCAAGACCATGGTACCAGGGGAGTCCCGACTGTACTAGAGGGGAGCAAGAAGAGTAGAGGGTTGAAGTTGGGGAATTCTTTAGTTGTAGGAGCAGACAGGTGTTTTCTGCAATTATCAATACAGGTTGGTTTGTTTCCTTCCTGGTGCGTGGGTCAGGGTTGTCACAGAGCCATAGCCAAAGATCATGGTCCATGTTGGTACCTAACATCTTAGGTAGGAAGGAGATTTGGTCCAGTCATCAGAATTTAGGGAGCTAGACAGAAGATTTGCAAGCAGGATCTGTAAAGAATTAATCGCTGGATAATTCCCAACACCATGTGCAAGTGAGTGCAGAAATAGAGGGATAAGACAGATAAACGTGTGGCTGCAGAGATCATGGGGCGGGAGTTCACTGGGATACTTGGACTGGCTTTGGAGGAGTTGGTACCTGTACCAAGCCAGATAAATTGAATCTGAGCAGAGTTTGGACTGAATTCCTTGTGGGACATTTTGCTAGTGCTGTTGGTGTTAACTCTACAGAAATGTGGAAATTAACAGTGAATATGAACAAATGATACCAGGCTGAATGAACTACTGGGAGAGATGGATAGCAGTGAAACAGAATAGTAATTTAGTAGATGGACTGGACTAAGGGAGAAAGTAATGAAGTCTAAATCAGGGTTGTACTGTGTGTATATGTATGTATGCATGAGTAAAGTAACTAAAATTGAGGAGTTACAGGACTGCCTTTGGGGATTATAATGGTGTGATATTAACTCGGTTTAAGGAAATGCAGAGTTGAAAAGTGTGATGCTGGACACTCACAAGCTGATGAGCATAAGCTCTTCAGCATCGACTGTCCTGCTCCTCAGATGCTGCCTGACCTGCTGTGCTTTTCCAGCACCGCACTTTTTGACTGAGTCTCCAGGACCTGCAGTTCTCACTTTCTCCTTCAGGAAGGGCAGATCTGGATATTATATATTCCTGGTTCTACAGTATTCAGCAAAACAAAGGAAAAGATAAAAAGACGGAAGGGTGGCATTTTTTGATTAAGAGCATTACAGTGCTGGACAAAGAGGACGTTTTAGGATACTGCCTGACCGGCGCTGTTTTTTCAGCACCACACTCTCAACTCTGATCTTGAGCATCTGCAATTCTCTCTTTCTCCTGTTTAAGGGGGCTGAATTATATAAACATTAGAATGAGGAGACATAAGCCCTTCAGCTCAGTCATTCAAAATGATCATGATTGATTGTAACCTTAAGTCTGCATTCCTGCCTGGCCATTATAACCTTTCATCCCCTTGCTTAACAAGACTCAAGATTCTGCTTCCAACTTCTTTCCATGAAGAACTCCAAAAACCTGCAACTCTCTGGCAGAAAAAAAATCATCTAATCTCTCTATTTTAAATAGATGACCCCTGAATTTTTAAACAATAATCCAGTTGAAACAATTTTGTTAGAGTTGAGGGATAAGAAGGCTGCAGTTTTATTGCTCCGTGTAACATACAGACCACTAGCAAATGGAACAAAGGAACAAATAGAGGAACACCTCTTCAAGGAAATTACAGATGCATAAATGTCATTCATTGTTTTAATGGGGTTATTCAATTGTCTGTATGTCAACTGGAATAGTAGTGTAAGGGATAATCCAGCGTATGTAGATTGTGTTTAGGAGAATTTCTTACATCAGTGTGGCTCCCGAATATATTTTGGGGTATCAGGTGGACCAAGTAGATCAAGTGACATTGGAGAAATATATGAAGGACAGTGTCTACTGTCTACTGTCCTTGTAAACCTTCTATCACAATGTAGGTCTATCCAGAGTAAGAATAACTAACTGGTCAAAGTGGTTTTCAATGGAATGAGGATGGAACTGTGCCAGAGTGACTGGAGCCAGTCATTAGCAGAAAAAGAATGGCTGAACAATGGACTATCTTCAAAAGGTGATGGCTTGGGCACAGTAAAGGTACGTCTCCTCTAAAACGAAAAATAGTTCAAACAAATCCATAGTTTGCTGGATGACAACAGAGATAGACTGTAAGTTAAATATGAAAAGAATGTTGTAAAGTTGTTGGTGTCAATGCAACTGAGTACAGAGCGAGATGAAAAGCAATGAAAAGTTATTTAAAAAACAGACTGGCAAAAGGAAATCCCAGAATCTTCTGGAGTACGTCAATAGTAAAAGTGTTAAAAATAGGAGTAGGGGATTTACATAAAAGCAAGAGGCATGGCTGAAATGTTAAATGAATATCTTGCGCCTGTCTTTGCCCACATGGCAGATATTGCGCAGTCCATGGTGACAGGCAGAAACTCCCCCATTTGAAAGATTTAAAAGGAATAAGGAGGCTGTTTTGGACAAGCTGCTTCATCTTAAATCTGATAAGGCAGGATATTGGAGGAAGTGAGATTGGAAATTGCAAACACAATTATCTTTTAACTCTTCTCTGGATTCGGTAGTGGTATTGAAGGATTGGTGAATTACAACCATTTAAATCTTGTTCAAACAGCTCGTAAATATCAGCCCAGCAATCTCAGTCAGTTTGACTTTGATAGTGGGCAAACCTCCAGAAAGTTATTTGGGATAGAATTTGTAATAGTCACTAGTGGTTTGATTTGGAAAAGTCAGTGTGGATTTTCTAAGTGAAAATCTACATAACTTGCTGGAGTTTTGTTTTAAGCAGTAGCAGAGAGATTGAGTTTTTGGATTATTTTCAGCTTTTTGAATGGTAGTCACATGAAGGCTAGCCATAAAAGTCTTTTAGTGATGATTTGGCAACAGAAGGAGAGAATTGTGAGCAGAGTTCAGTGATGACATTGGAGGTTAGAAAGAAAGTTGTTATACTGCAGATATAAGGAGGCAACTGAACTCTGTGTGGGATGGTGTAGAGTGTTGAATAAGATTCTAATTTTCTGAGCTTTAGAGAACCATGGGGGTGGAGAGTTTATTGGATCAGTGGCTGAAGGTGCTGCACTATTAATGGGGATTAAATGCATGCTCTTGATTTGTCCCCATCTAGCTGCAGGAACTTTAAGTCTACTAGGTGACTTAAGTGTGGCTAGAATCTGTGTTGTAAAGGTGACTACCCCTCCACACAGTGAGAAGCATAGTTGTTGTAGCAAAGTGGAGCAAGTGAAAGGTTTAGAAATCAGCCTGGGATCAGAAACAGAGGACAAAAAATGCTGGAAATTACGGTGGGTCACACAGCATCTATGGAGAGAGAGAGCAAGTTAACCTTTCATGTTGAGTTGAAGAGTGACCTGTGCTGTGATTTCCAGCATTTCCTGTTTTCAGTACAGATTTCAGCATCTGCATTAATTGCTCCTACTTGGATCAAGAAATATTCCAACTGTTTGATAATGGAACTGAACGAAACGGAATAAAATCAAAACACTGGCATTGTGAGTTTAACGGTCCAATTCTGCTCCCAACTGTGTATTTGCTAACAACTCAGTTGTGCAGAGGCAGTGTGGGAATGAGTTATTTTTGTTTGAACACCAGCCTTGTGAATGACGTGAATGACCACGTTGGTGTTTTTGCTGGTGAAACTGGAGGTGTACATGGATGAATATCAAGTTGCGACTAAACTCTCACTCAGAAATAACTTGGTGATTTGCTGTCTGAAATGAAAAAGCTCAAATAGGTGACAATTGAATTGACATTTTTTAAAAAATAAGATCTTTCTCACTGAGATTTTTTTAAGGAAGGGACTATGCAATCCTTATGCAATCCTTATGCAATCTGACATAATCTGTCTCTCAGCCCTCAGGAATAAAGTTAACTCTTTACTGTCCTCTGAAATGTGATGGCAGGTATCTCAGTGTCAAAGAGGCCTACAACAACAGAAAAATGGCCTTCAACCCATCAAATTTGCACCAGTGAAAACAAGCAACTATCTATTCCAATGATATTTTCCAACACTTGGCCCATAGCCTTGTGTGCTTTGGCATTGAAAGTGCGCACCTAAATACTACTTTTAAATGTTGAGGGTTTCTGCCACTTCCACCCTTACAACAGATGAGTTCCAGATTCTCACCACCCTTTGGATGAAAAACCTTTTCCTCTCATCCCCTTATAAAGTTCCTGCCCCTTCCTTGAAGTCTATGCCACCAGTAATTGATCCCTCAATTGAAACCATCTCAATCTGTCTCAACTCTCTTCATAACTGAAATTCTCCAGTTCAGGGAACATCCTGGTAAACCTCCTCTGTACCCTCTCCAGTGCTTTCATATCCTTTCTATAATGTGGATTCCAGAACTAAGCACAATACTCGAACTGTGACCTAACCAATGTTTTATACAGGCCCATCATAACCTTCCTGCTCTTAAACACTATGCCTCAGTTAATAAAGATCATGATTTGGAGATGCCAGTGTTGGACTGGGGTGTACAAAATTAAAAATCACACAACACCAGTTTATCGTCCAACAGGTTAATAAAGGCAAGGATTCCATATGCCAACTTATCTGACTTATGCCACTTTATCTGACTTATGCCTCATTGCATCTCTGAGTCCGACTATTTATCATGTATTTATAGTCATACAGTACAGGAGCAGACCCCTTGGTCCAATTTGCCAATGCTGACCAAGTTTCCTAAACTAAACTTGTCCCACTTGTCTGCGCTTGGCCCATATCCGTCTAAACCGTTCCTATCCATGTACCTGTCCAAATATCTTTTAAATGTTGTAGCTATACCTGTATATGTCACTTCCTCTGGTTTATTCCCTTTGTGTGAAAATGTATTCCCTTTTAAATCATTCTCCCCTCACCTTAAAAATATGCCCCCTAGTTTTAAACTCCCCGGGGAAAAGGTCTTCTCTATGCTCCTCATGATTTTATAAATCTCTAAGGTCACTCCTCAACCTCCTATACTTCAGTGAAAAAAAAGTCCTCGGCTATCCAGCAACTCCTCCTAACCTAAATCGTCCAGTCCCAGCAAGATACCAAATAAATCATTTCCGAACCCCCTCCAATTCAATAATTTCCTTCTATAGAACAGTGATCAGAACTGTACACAGTACTCCAAAGTGGCCTCACCAATGTCCTGCTCAAATGCATCACTTCACACTTATCTGGATTGAATTCCATCTTCTCTCATGAACCTATCTGACCAGCCCACCTATATTCTCCTGTAATATAAAGCTCTCCTCCTTACTATTCACGAATCCACCAATTTTCATATCATCCACAGACTTATAAATCAACCCCCATACAGGAGTATTCACGAAATGGATCACTACCTCCTTTTACCGAGATATTTAGAGATAGGTAATTTTGGCATTGCCAGAAGTAAGCACATTCTGTGAAAGAATAAATCATAGAATTGTCATTGTGCACGAGAAGGGTATGCCTAATGCAAAGGCGCTCTCTGACTGGGCTAAATGACTTGCTTGTTTTGGTTTGAATTTTACTGCGGCGTTTGAGACCCTGACCTTGGTGCTGGCTCAGGTCTCACCTTCAACTCCAAGAGCTGATCCAATTGGCCACCTGTTGACCCACCATCCAGTTAAGGATGGCAGGCAGCACTGAAGCTTTGGCATTGCCACAATGGTCACTGCTGAGATAGACAGGAAACCCTGGGAGCTCAAGTAGGTACATTTATGTTAATAAATGAAAAAGGTCAGTTGGTCCATGGTCATTGGGGAAATATCTAGGGTCAGGGGGCATGGTTGGTGAGAGGGGTGGGTGTGGATTGGGTTTGCAAGGGATCCCTGCCCACAGCTCCTCTTTAAGCCTGATGTTGAGCTACCATAGGTAGGCTGACCCCAGTGGCTAGGGGCTTCCCCTTGTAGTGAGAAGCTACTCTGCTATTAACAAAAGGCTTTATAAAATGGACATTACTTCATAGATTTTAATAGGTATGGAAATTAGCTACTCATCTGGTGAAGTGTGACGATGCTGCTCCTTTAGCAAGGTTATGTTGTCCTTGAGTTTTTTTTCCCCCCAAGTGTGGTCGTAAATGCAGAGGTTCTGGGGTATCTAGTTTGGATGGGTTTTGGGGCCAGTTTGATTACAGCTAATAGATATTGCCTCAGGGAAAAGGCTTTTTAAAAAAAACACCTGTACAATGAAAGGGGAGTGGCCAGTTCTTCCAGCTCAGCTTTTCACTCAGTCAGTTGTTTTGAGGTTGTTGGTCAAAGCAACAACTACATGGAAGAAGGTGGTCCATGCTGAATCTCTCTGCCATCTCTCTCTGTCCTGGAAGACCCGGTGTTTGATTTAACCTTCTGTGCCAAGCGATGTTTATGGGAATTGTTGCAGGAATTCGGAACAGCATCATTAAGTTAAGTTATTCCGTTCCTTTTTTTGATTTGGTACTCTGTAAATAGGGAATCTGTTTAGCTCAGTTGGCTGGATTGTTGGTTTACAGAGCAGTGTGATGCCAACAGCGTGGATTCAGTTCCTGTCACCAGTTTGAGGTTATAATGAAGGATTCTCCTACTCAACCTCTTTCCTTGCCCTCAGGTTAAATCACCACCAATTGCTTCTCTCTAATGAGAACCCCCTATGGTCTGGTAAGATTATGGCAACACAACAACAACTGTGTAAATAAATTATTTTGTTTAAAACTGAGGGGTTTTGAGCAGCTGCATCAGTCCTGGAATATCCACTCTATACGTGCCCAAAACAACTGGAAAAATTAGGGTCCAGGCAACTTTCTTGAAATGTTTTGTTGGGGGTGGGGGGGTGGGGGGAGGGTGTCTGGCCTGGCCCATAACAGAAGGCATTTGTCTCCTAACTCATTAGATTAGATTACTTACAGTCTGCAATGCACTATGGAAATTCAGACCAGGAGTAGACCACTTCAACCTACTGCATTATTCAATCTGATCGTGCATGATCTTCTGTCTCAAGGTCATGCTCCTGTATTCTCTCCATATGCAACAAGCTAGTTTTGTTTTGATGATATAGATTTAACAAGTAAATGTTGGGGAAAACATCTTGAATCATGAGAAAGGGGTCTTTTGCATCTCAGTGAAAAGCTAAAGGGCCCTCAGTTTGAAAGTTCATCTACTAACCAGTAGTTCAGCATAATACTCCCAACTGTACAAGGTCCTGGGGAGACCACATCGGGGCTACTATGGGCCGCTTTGATCTCCTTATTTAAGGAAAGATGCAATTTCATTGAAGGTAGTTCAGAGAAGGTTCACTAGGGTGATCCCTGATACGGAGGGATTGTCTTATGAGCAAAGGCTAAACAAGTTGGGACTATATTCACTGGAGTTTAGAAGAATGAGAGGTGTTCACATTGAAGCATTTAGGTTCCTTAAGGTGCTTGAAAGGGTCAATGCTGAGAGCATGTTTCCCCTCATAGGAGAGTCTAGGACTAGAAGGCTTCATCTCAGAATAAAGGGGCACCAATTTACGACTGAGATGAGGAGGAATTTCTTCTGAGGGTTGAGAGTCTTTGGCATTTCTTGCCACAAAAAGCTGTAGGGCACAGTCCTTGTGTGTATTTAAGACTGGAATAGATAGTTGCTTGATCAGTCGGGGAATCTAGGAAAGGGCTGGAAAGTGGATATGAGGAATGTCAGATCAGCCATGGTCCTATCGAATGGCAGAGCAAGCTCAATGGACCGAACGGTCTACTCCTGTTGCTATTTCTTATGGTCTTTTGGTCTCAGTGATGCACTGAAGTGTTGGCCTTTTGCCTTGTGTACAAGCCCTGCCACGAGGTTTAATCCAACCTGGTTTGAATTCAAGATTTCTCTCATTCACCAAAGTTAATTTTAATTTAAAAGTAATTTTTTCACAAAATCCTGCAAATGTGGAATGGCTGTAAATGTCAATGCCTGTAATGAGTAAAGGTAGTTGTGTGACATTTTTAGTTGCTAACCTTTCATCAGTTTTTCATATTCTCCTTTGTGAAATTTATGTTTGTGAGAATTGTGTGAATGAACAAGTTCATTTATCATCTGCCTGTGTAATCTTAGGGACACTTAATTTATGCTTGCAATTTGACATGTAATTTACTCACTGTCCAATATGTTTTGCAGTTATTTTGCAGGATGGTTGGTTTGATTGGTAGCACTTTATCCTTTTGTTATTCAAACTGGTGTTTCTGTTCTTGCGGCTTCATTTATTTTTATTTATTGTTCTGACTCCACCGTTCTATCTTTGATTTCTGTCATTGATTTCTGTCTTGTTCAATTTCTCTGATCAGCTATTGTTGAGTCCTTGTGACACTTTTCCTTGAATGTTTTCATTTTATACAGCAAAGAACTTCAATGCATTCAGTGCCTTTCATGATTTCGGGATGTCCCAAACACAGCACCAAGTTTGCTGGATTGTTTCCTGAGCTGAATAGATTTTCCAATGAGGACAGATTGAGCAGAATGAACCAATACCTTTCTGAAGTTTTAAAAAAAAAAGTGGGAGAACTGATCTTATTGAAGTTTAAAGTTCTGAGGAGGCTTAACAGGATAGATGCCCAGAGACTGGTTCCTATAGCTGGAGATGCAAGAAAGAGCGGTTGATGCTGTGGTGTAACAGATCAGTCAAGGAATTTTTCTCTGCTGTCTGAATCTCTGCCATCATCTACTTCAGATGGCTGTGAACGCTTGCTTATTGAATACATTGAAAGCTGTGATAGACTTTGGAGGGTATTGAGGGATGTGGGGATGGTGCAGCAAGAAGGGATTGATGTACAAGATCATGAAAGGCACAGCCAACTTGAAATAACCACACAGAGGGCGGTATCGTGCCAACAAGTCACCTTTTATTTACAATGAAAAGAGAAAATGCTGGAAAATCTCAGCAGGTCTGACAGCATCTGTAAGGAGAGAAAAAAGCTGACGTTTCGAGTCTAACTGACCCTTTGTGAAAGCTGGAAGGAAAGCAGTGAAGGTGGACGGGGGAGAGAGACAAATGAAAATCCTGTCGGAGAGAAGAGCAGTACTACTTCAGGGTAGGCATTCCTGGAAGAGAGGTGGCAGTAGGTTAAACACTGGATAAAAGCAAATTACTGCAGATTTCAGGATCCCGTCGTAATTTGCTTTTATCCACATTTTATTTACATGTGCAAAGTCTACTGGCTGTGGTCAGCCAGCTCTGAGTCGGTCCCTGAAGTGAGGAGATTCTAAATATCCTATTCATATCTTTAAGCCAGGGCCTCCTGATCAGGGTTGTTAACCTGGACAAATTAAGGATCTCGTAGTCCATGAGATCCACCTGGTTCCAATCACTACAAAGCTTAGCTGGCCAAATGGTCTACTCTTCCTGTTTCTTCTACATTTCTGAAAGTGTACTTACTATGTTTCCAAGGTAACCAGAATACCTGATTGCACTCAATAAGGTCCTTCAAACAGCAATGACATGATGACCTTATAATAATCTTACTTTAGTGGTCTTACTTGAGTGATAAATATTGGCCAAACACCAGGGAAATTACCCTTGCTATTCTTCAGATGATGTCTTTGGATCTGTAGACTGGAAGAATGGAACCTGGCTCCCTAGGAAGCATGAGCCTTTAAACTCCTGCTTCACTGTCAATATGGAGCACAGGGATGCAGTGACCATTTGTTTTGTAAGGCTTTCAGAAACCTGGAGCCACTTTGTGATGATGTCATGGAGTTGCAGATTACTGAGCAAATATAACATGGGTGGAGTTGGAACATGCTAGAAAGACACTTTGGAAGACACAAATGAGACTGTTTGTTTGGAAGAAGCACAGAGTACATAGATGGGAGCATATAAAGGAAGATAGACTGGCAAAACAAAAAGATTGAAACAAAATCTGAAGACTGTCCCCAACTTTGTCTTCTGTTCAAACCAGTCTGCCCTGAACCCAAAATTGGAATATGTCATCAAACTACATATTAAGAGTTTGTGACCAAACATTTTTTAAAAAATGACATAAAGGACAGTGATCAGACCAGACAAAAGCTGCACTGCTGTGTAGAAAATCGAGCAAAGGTCCATGCTATTGGGTGAACTGTGCTGAAGTGTCACTGACAAAGAAACAGGTGAAAGTTAGATACACTGAAGAGCACTTTGGCCAATAATTATCTTCAGGCAAAATCACTAAAACAGATGAGTTGATTGTTTCTGTTTTGTGGGACTTTGTTTTGTCATCACTGCATTTCCAGCATTAGTAAAACCATGGTCGTCCTGGAGGACTGTAGGACTGTTTCTGACACTACAATGGCGACTACGTTCCAATAAACTTAATTGACTGTAAAGCTCTTTTTTTGTATTGCAATAATGAAACCTTTTTAAAAATTTCCTTGGATCTGAGTTGAATAGAAGAGTTTGAATTCTAACCAATCCTGAAAAGTGTGTTTCGAGAATCCTTAACAAAAATTTTACATTACATGAGGGGTATGCACAGTTGATGTTATAGTACAGACTTCACTCTCAAAGAGACTGAAGAGATGCTGTACAGAGTCAGCACTGCACATAGGTGCAAGCTAGGACCAAGTCAAGGTTAATTTTAAATCTCCTCAATCCACGTGAATATCACCAAGGCCACCTTTTGAGACCTCAGCAAAAAGAGAATTATTGAAATGTAAAAGGTTTTTAAAGATACTTTTCAGTTGTGCAATTTGCCATTCCATAAAGTGTCATGTGAATTCTAATAATGCCACTGCAGGAGCTGTGGAGGAAATATAAGATGAACCCTGTCCGAACTTTGTCTCAGTTGTTTCTATTTATAATTTCTGTAATTAAAATGGAGTTGAATGGTGGCACCTTCTACACATTTTCATAAATACAATGACAATAAATTGTAATTCTACTCCATTGTATGACTCAAGTACAAAATGTTCTGTGCAAATGACACCATCTAGTGGCAGTCATTGTGTTTCAGAGCAATGTGTTTCAAGTGCCATACGATTTCCCAAGAACCATTCTGAGACAGAAATAAAAAGGCTTGTTCAGGTGGTGGGGGAGGGTGGAAGTTGAAATTAAAATGTTAATTTATGGTTTCAAGATTGCAGGGTAATTTTTTTTCCCTCCCATAATCAATGTTTGAAAATGTAAGTATGTAATGTCAGATGAGGACAGCATAAGATTGGGCCTTCTATCAACAACTTGCAATTACGTAGTGCCCCAGAAAAGCCCCAAAAGCAAATCACTAGAACTTTTCTTTTAATTCACACATGGGATGTGGGCAGTGGTGGCACGGCTGACATTTCTTGCCCATTCCTAATTGCCTTTGAAATAAAAACAAAGTGGTAGAGAAACTCAGCAGGTTAGCAGCATCTGTGCCAAGGTTAACAATTCAATCTCGCTGAAAAAGTTGCAAGGCTATTTCAAATGGTAGTTAAAAGTCATCATTGCTGTGGGAATGGGGTGACGTGTCATCCGCTCCAAGCAAGGATGTCTGTTTTCAGTCTTAAAGAAAAGGAATTTTGCAACAAATGATGGTTTCGTGGTCATCGTGACTGAGAGAATTAGTTTCATTTTCTGGATTCCCAGTAAGGTTACCACACCTAAACTGCTGTAAGCTCATAAGATGCAGGAGTAGAAGTAGGACATTCAGCCCACTGAGCTTGCTCTGTCATTCAGAGATCACGATGTGGAGGTGCCAGTGTTCGACTAGTCAACAAAGTCAAAAATCACACACCAGGTTATTGTGATTTCACATAAACGTGTTGGACTATAACCTGGTGTCGAGTGACTTTTGAATCTGAGATCATGGATAATCTGAGAATCATCAACTTCGCTAGCCTGCCTGATTCCCCTAGGGATTAGAAATATACCTCATCTACTTAATGGCACAGTCTCAATAGTCCTCTATGGGAAATAATTCGACAGATTCATTGCACTTAGAAGAAGTTATTCCTCATTTCAGCCTTAATTGGATTACTCTGACCCTGTGATTATGTTTTCTGGTCCCAGATTCTCCACAAGGTGAAACCACTTCTCAGCATTTACCCTATCATTATGATCAAACAATTTCTCACCAGGTTTGTTTGATTAATGAGGTAATTTTAAGGAGTGACCATGGAAAAGAAAGAGAGAGCGCTTAAGAAAGAAATCACAGAATGCTGAGGCATGAGCAGATGAGAGCATACCTGCCCAGTGGTGTAGTCATGACAATTACTGCAAGAACTGAAGGAGCACAAACAGAATTATGGATCTATAAGTAGCAGTTCTGAAGAGAATTGAAAAAAAATTGTTTCGAAGTGAACTGTTGGGTCTCTGTGCTGAAAATATCAGGACATATCGGCCTTTAGGGGGTGTGTGCAGAGCGAGAGCGAGCCCTGCCTCCCAAGCAATGGCAGCGAGAGTCGGCTCCTCAGAGACAGCAAGCCCAGAGTGGAGGAGAGCAACCCTTCAAGAGCTCACAAAAGCAGTGTGTGTGGGCACAGCAGCAAGAGAGATGGCACTAGAACTCTGATTGGTGGGCCAAGCAGTGCAAGATGCGAGGCGGTGTTGGCAGCACCGGCTTTCAAGAAGGTGGCAGTGGCAGGGTGGCCTCTGTGGTTGGCGGAGAAGATGGCATCTGGGGTTGGACATTAAACTCTAGCCACGGCGATGCAGTAGGCCGGTTTGGGCACTCCTGGCAGATCGACATGAGCAGTGGTAGGATTGCTGATGGGGCTGTAGACCCAGTGTGGCCCTCCTTGAATGCAGGAGTGGTGACGGTGGCCCCAGAGTGAGGCTCCTGGACTAGACTGTGACGTGGGAGGGTCTTGCTGGGCCTGAAGCCCATTGTGAAGACCCTCCACCCCACCCCTGATGTTGAACAGAGCACAAGGGAGGAAAAACTCTATTTTCAGTCAAATTCTAGTTATATCTTAATATCATCTGTAACTCTCAAAATGGCGCTGGATATTGGCGACCTCTTACACTTTTTACTATTTATTTGTTAAATACAAGTGACAATAAATCAATTCAATTCAATTCAATCCAACATGACTCTTGTCAGTTAGCAGCAGGATTGGAAGTCAGGCAGAACGTTTTCACATGAAAGCTGTGTGTGAATGGATTATAAATTTTAATGTGCAGTTCTAAAAAGTAAACAAAGAACCTGGGGCTTGCGGTTTATGTGCAGCCCTTTGAAGGTGACAGAGTGTATAGAGAGTAACTACCAATGCACATGTAATTCTGGGCTTCATATATAGAGATACAAAAGATATTTGGAGACGGTGGCAACTACTTCAACGGCTACAAAATGAGTTAGTATGTAGTGGTTCGTGTCATCCATTACCTGAGCATTTTTGCTTCTATCTTCCATACGATTCTGTGTCTTTCCAAAATCTCTAACCAGACAGACATGAAAGAAGGAACCTGGCAAACGTAGGGAATAGATGGATTTCCTCAAACTGGTGTAATGCAGAACCCTGGTCTGCCCAGAGGACTGCATCCGGTTGTGGTCACCACATTTTAAGAAAGCTGTAGAGGCCCTTGAGAGTGTGCAGAGAAGATTTCACAGAATGGTTCTAGCATGAAACATTTTAGTTACAAATTAAGTTTAAAAGCTGAGCCTGTTCCTTGGGGCATAGGAGACTGAGGGGAGTTTTGACAGGCATTCCCATTAATTTGGTAAAAGGGCTAGGGCAGGACTTTTTTATGTAGCGAGTAGTAATGACCTGTGTTCAAGAGTGGTTGAAGAAGCGATGTCAATGATAGCGAGTTTTGAGGAGATTTGTAGCTCAGGTTGAGGTTTTGGATGTAGGTTTGCTCGCTGAGCTGGAAGGTTCATTTCCAGATGTTTCGTCACCCTACTAGGTAACAACTTCATTGGGCCTCAGGCGAAGCACTGCTGATAATTCCTGCATTCTATTTATATGTTTGGGTTGGTGATGTAATTTCCGGTGGTAATGTCACTTCCTGTTCTTTTTGTCAGTGGGTGGTAGATGGGGTCTATCTAACTCGATGTGTTTATTGGTAGACTTGCTTCTAGGAATTCTCGTGCATGTCTTTGTTTGGCTTGTCCTAGGATGGATGTGTTGTCCCGGTCGAAGTGGTGTCCTTTCTCATCCATATGTAAGGATACTAGTGACAGGGAGTCATGTCGTTTTGTGGCTAGTTGGTGTTCATATATCCTGGTGACTAGTTTTCTGCCTGTTTGTCCAATGTAGTGTTTGTTACAGTCCTTGCATGATTTTTTGTAAATGACATTAGTTTTGCTTGTTGTCTGTATAGGGTCTTTCAGGTTCATTAGCTGCTGTTTTAGTGTGTCGGTGGGTTTGTGGGCTACCATGATGCCAAGGGGTCTGAGTAGTCTGACAGTCATTTCCAAGGTGTCTTTGGTGTAGGGGAGAGTGGCTAGGGTTTCTGGTCGTGTTTTGTCTGCTTGTTTGGGTTTGTTGCTGGGAAATCAGTGGACTGTGTTCATTGGGTACCCATTCTTTTTGAATACAAACACTGCATTGGACAAACAGGCAGAAAACTAGCCAGCAGGATACATGAACAGCAACGAGCCACAAAACGACATGACCCTCTCTTACTAGTATCCTCACATATGGATGAGGAAGGACACCACTTCAACTGGGGCAACAACATCCATCCCAGGACAAGCCAAACAAAGGCATGCACAAGAATTCCTAGAAGCATGGCATTCCAACCAGAACTCTATCAACAAACACATCGAGTGAGACCCTATCTACCACTCCCTGAGAAAAAAAAAGGAAGTGACATCACTACCGGAAATGACATTACCAACCCAAAGGAACCTAAACATATAAATAGAAAGCAGGAGTCATCAGCAGTGCTTCGCCTGAGGCCCACTGAAGATGTTACCTAGTAGGGTGACGAAACATCTGGAAATTAACCTTCCAGCTCAGCGAGCAAACCTACAGCCAAGATATCAATAATTTTTTTAAAAATTGATCAGCCCGAGGACAAGAAGCTCAGAGTAGAGACACTGAGGAGTAAAATAGAATTGGTAGGATAGCTCGACAGAGCCAGCATAGACTTAATGGTGGTATTCTGTGACTTGATGTGTATTCTGTGACTTAATGACTCTATCTCCTAAACTGTTGTACGAACTTTGTCTACGGTTGGCTTCCCTGAATTAGCAATGTATTTGATCAAAAAAATATTTGCAGTTATACATTTATTTACCTTTTGTGACTTAAATTTCACTGATTGTAGGTTCTTTTAAGTAGATGTTGCACAGCACTTTCTAGGTGAAGTGGTCTGCTGGTGGTTTCTATTAATTTGATAGTGCTAACATTTTTCTGCTCACTCCTGTTGTATCCATGGGGACTGCCCATGAGAGGGTGAAGCAGAACAAAGTGAACATAATTGAAGCTTAAAGTACACCTACGTTACTGTCATCTACATGACTGGCTCCTACGTAAATCTCTTTTACCCACTGTCAGGCTCACAACTTAAAGTTCATTTTCCCTGGCGTCATCCATACTTCATGCTCAGAAAATTATTAACGGAGTGGGAGAGAGGCCAAGGTTCTACGGTGAATCTTGCAGGAAGCACTTTCGCCTAAGTTAGAGTGTGGAGGTTTGACCCTTGCTCCAGAAGTAGACAATAGCACTGTGTCAATTGCAGTATTGGGAAGATGCACAAGATCAGAGGAGTTAGCTTTCGATGAGAGGTTGCATTAGGTCAGCCTGATCGTACAGCTCAGTTGGATGTTGAACATTCCAATCCTCCTTCACAGCATAGGAAAGATGTGGATGCTTTGGAGAGGTTTCAGAGGAGGTTTACCAGGATGCTGCCTGGAATGGAGGGCTTACGAAGAGAGGTTGACTGAGCTTGGACTTTATCATTGGAAAAAAGAAGGAAGAGAGGGGACCTAATTGAGGTATACAAGATAATGAGAGGCATAGATAGAGTTGATAGCCAGAAACATTTTCCCAGGGCAGAAATTGTTAACACGAGGGGACATAGTTTTAAGCTGCTTGACAGAAAGTATAGAGGGGATGTCAGAGGCGGGTTCTTTACACAGAGAGTTGTGAGAGCATGGAATGCGTTGCCAGCAGCAGTTGTGGAAGCGAGGTCATTGGGGATATTTAAGAGACTGCTAGACATGCATATGGTCACAGAAATTTGAGGGTTCTTACATTAGGTTTTCCTCACATGAGGATCAATGGTCGGCACATCATCATGGGCTGAAGGGCCTGTTCTGTGCTGTACTGTTCTATGTTCTAATAGCAGGAGGTTTTCCCATCGTTCACGCTGTAATCCTTTTGCGAACAAAATCATCAAAACAGTTCAATGAGCCTAACTGCTTATTGTGGGGTCTTGCTGTGATAAATAACTACTGTCCTGCCAAGTTTATACAATGACTTGAAAGCAGTACATTGTATGGAAAGGTGCCTTGAAATATTTGTGCTGTATAAATGCACTTTATTTTCCCTTTACATTTGCCTAATTTTTTCCTCTTGTGTTCTTCATATTTGCTCCTTTTCCCTTTTTTTTCTCACTTGATGGCTATATTCACAATTACATGCTTACCGTTTCTGCACTTTTTTGACACCTTTTTCTTTTTCATTCACACTCTCTTGCTTTCTTACTCCTCCTTTTCCTCTTTTTTTTTCCCCCCCCTTCCCAGTTTCCCCTTCTCCTCTTTCTCTCCTCCCCACTTCCTTTTCCTCAAGCCCTCCCCCTTTTCAATCCTCCTTCCTCTCCCTCACCTCCCCACCTCCTCCCCATCACTAACTCTCTTTCCCACTCCCCTTCCTGTCTCCCCGTTCCCCTCCACTTTCTGTACCCTCCAGTCAATAATTATTAAAATCCATGTCACCAGGAGTGAAAAAGCATTAATTATCAGTGCTAAGGATATTCAGCAGGAAAGGTGAAGAGTAATCCAAGTTAAGGCATATAAACTGTTCAGAGTTTTGACTAAATAAATTTGATGTTTTGTCCATTAATGAGGCTCCTCTTGGTCATAGCTGACCATGGGTTGCATCCTCATTGTTCTGGCTTTCTGCTTTCCTGAAGCAACGTCGTTTGTGACTGAACAGACAATGCTGGAGTGCAGGTCCCCGGTTGCAGAGATCACATCTGTATGTGGTCATTGATCTGTTAGAATTGCTGCATTCCTTCCCTCGTGCCCATCCATTGGTACTGAGTCAGTAGCTAGTGGGTACAAATTGAAGATTTATGAATGAACTAAATGGATTCTGAACACATGGAAGGCTCAACCAGAAATGATGATGGAAGCACAATTCATAAAAGGCTTCTAAAAGATAAACAGTTGACTATTTGGTAATTTGCCATCACAGGCCTGGAAAGCCAGTTGTGTGCTGTGCTGTACAATTGTCCAATTCTGGGATGTGAGAGAGATATAAAGGACGCTCATGAAGTATAGTAAACAGAGTTGCATAACGTTTACAGCCAGAATTGAACCGTCAAATCCCAAGTGTGAGTTGTCCAATCAAGAGCCCAGTCCTCGGGGATTGTTGAACAAAAACATCATCACAGTTGAGCATCAAGCTGAGCCTGTGATGAACTGCGATAGATGGCATCTGGATCATTTTACTCCTGTCCCTCTTTTCATTGCTTTATGTTCTTATTTTATTGCTTGTTGTATTTCTCCCTTGAATTTTTGAATATTCTCTCCTTTGGGAAGGCCTTGATGATGCTGAAGCTAGTCCAGCTTTCTAAGCATCAGCAAAAAACCTCTGTTTGAACCTAATCATTTGAACAGAAGATTTTCACCATTGCTAAGAGTTCTGGGCTTTGCCTGTTGTGTTCTACCTGCTTTCTCTCCAGTACTGTAAGGATCATACTGGGAGGAGGGACGATGACTACAAAGGTTTCAGGTGTGGGAGATTGTTGGCCTGCAGTTGTAAGGGTATGATCCTCGTGCTTCCCCAGCCATTTGTGGGAAAGTGGTAAGCCCAAACTTCAAAGATTGAACGTTCATTAACACTAGGTGAACACTATACAGTTAATAGAACCATGCGCTTTTATTTGTCCGGACTTTACATTCTCCAACTTTTCAAAAGCTATGTCGGGGGTGGAGAGCCATTATACCGTCAGAGAAAATTGCTGAAGCTGTTTACGTGACAGTGGTGTAATTGAGTGAGTGCATTTTAAGAGGGCTTAAACATCATGAGTCATGAGTCTTGTCATGATTAATTTAATTTCTGTTCCTGTCCAGTTAACTGCAGTGATCATAAAACTTTGATGCCTGCTTGCTTTCCTCTGTAGTGCAGTATATAAATTGCTGCACTTTTCTGTTATGTTGCTCTCATTCTTTTATTGCTCACTGTTTTGGAGGTTGCATTTCTGACTCTGCCCCTTTTACGTTAAAAGCCTGTCCAGTTTTTGATGATTTTTCCCATTTAAGATGTTTCCCCTGCTGCTGTTCATGTCATTCACAAATAATCTCTCTGCTGACAGCCAACAGGAAAAAAGAACGGGAACGACCAGAAATCTCACTGCCCTCTGATTTCGAGCACACAATACATGTTGGATTCGATGCTGTCACAGGGGAGTTCACAGTAAGTAATTGTACACTTTATAATGGATGGGCGTAAGGGAAGAAACATCCAAAATTTCAGTATCTTAATGTGAAGTTTAATTTGCAGATAATAAGTAACGTAAACTTGATAGTATTGGATAGGTCCATGTTGGAATTGTGCTCCATGTGAACTGTGTCCCCTTTACTTGATCTTACCTAGTCAATTTATTCTTCTATTCCTTTCTCCATAATATGTTTATCTGCTTACTCTTGACTTGTCTCAACCTAGTAGAGTACGAGACAAGCAAAGCTTGTTCTTCCATCTGTTTCCACAGCTCGTTTCTCCTGAAACAATTTACTGGCCAGTTGCCAGAGGTTGTACTGAGTTGAGCCAGTCCTCATTGAGTATGGTTGGCCAGGTGACTCATTTTTGCGTATTGGATGTTTACAAGTTGATAACCAGTTTGTGTGGCCATATTATGAACGGGCATTCTGGGGGTTGGTTAGCTCAGTTGGCTGCATGCTGTTTTGCAATGCAAAATGACGGCAACAATGCAGACAAATGGGACTGTTTCAGTTTAGGAAAACTGGTCAACATGGACGAGTTGGGCTGAAGGGTCTGTTTCCGTGCTGTATGACTAACAGTAGGGTCAATTCCCACACGGCTGAGGTCACCTGGCAGGTTCGGCCTTCTCAGCCTTGTTTGAGTCTCAGGTCAGACTCACCACCAGTTCTCTCTCGAACAAGAGAATAGCCTATGGTCCTCTGGGAGGAGGCAGCTTTCACTTTGATCACATTCTGGATTAGAATTTGAACCCAGAGTTTCTGGCTCTGAGAAAGAGCAGCAATGCATGGCAACACACAGCCTCCGTTTTGTACCTATTTAGTTTCCCCTGAAATGAATTGTACTTCTGTCACAACTACTTAACGTGGTAGCTCGTTTCTACAAAGTAGAAAAAGAAAAATGAATCAAAGTAAGTGGGTATGTTATGAAGACCAAGACAGAGCAGCCTCTGTGTTTGGACTGCAGCCAAATGCTGCCTGCGGGCAGCAATACTTATCCTGAGTGAGTATCATAAGACCACACGCTGTGGAAGCAGAAGTAGACCATTTGATGAGATCATGGCAGATCTGATAATCTTCACCTCCACTTTCCTGCCTTATCCCCATGACACTTCCTGATTAAAAATCTGTCTATCTTAGCTTTGCTTTTAATTAATGACACAGCCTCCGACACCTCTGTGGTGAAGAATTCTCCACCCTCTCAGAAGAAGCTCCTCCTCAACTCTGTCCTAACTGGATGATGCTTTGAATTTTATGCCCTCTGGTCCTACGTTCTCCCAAATGGGAAAACCACTTCTCCACTTTAACTCTGTCAAGCCCCCTAAGAATTTTGTGTTTGAAAAAGGTTGCCTCTCATTCTCCTAAACTGAAGTGAGTATGAACCCTACCTGTCCTCATAAGAAAATCCCTCTATGTCAGGTATCAGGTAAAACTTCTCTGGACTGCCTCCAATATCAATATACCGTTCCCTCAATGACAGGAAAAAAACTGTTATATTTCAGGTGTGCTCTGACTAGTGCCTAGTATAGATTTAGCAATAACTCTCCATTTCTTTACTTCATCCCTTGTGAAGTGACGGCCAATGGTCCATTTCCTGTCCTTTTACAGTTGTCTATCTTCAATGCTAGTTTTTTTTTGTTATTCATTCATGAGGGCCCCCAAATGCCTCTGTACTCAGACATTATGAGCTGGAGTGAGAGTTGGAGATTCTCCACCTTGTAAGAGAGAGTGCAAAATGTCTCACCAGTGCTCCATACCTCAGTGACCCCTTGTGACAAGATACTGATTCAGTAGAGGGTTGCTGGGTGTGTGTTTTTGGAGAACATCATGAACAAGGATCTATACTGAGGAACTGGGCCTGGAGGGTTATAGCCTCTGGATTATTAACTGAGCCACCTGCAAATTGTGGGACGGATTATGAAAGTGAGCATAACGTGAGGTGTGAGAGGGATTTGGGTTTATAGACCATGTGGTGAAAATGGTAGCACATACAGCTCCAGGTCAGAAAGCAGCATGTGCAAACTATCATTGTGGCCACGGTTTCTTTCAATATTTTACACTTCCAGAGTTGATCACATTAATCTCCCCAGGTACTACGACCAGGCTTTGCATTTCTGGGACTTCCAATCCAGCCTCTTCAGAAATGCGGGCTGTATTCTTCTTCATAATGGGGGTCAGGGGAGACAAATCATGGCTATTTTTACAGCCCTGGCTTCCATGTTCTGGTAAGCCTTCATTCAGTTGACTAAAATAACTGCACAGAGGCTGGTATCCTGTCAACAAGTCATCCTTTATTTACATGTGCACAGTATACAGGCTGTGGCCAGCCAGCTCTGAGTCAGTCCTCGAAGTGAGGGGATTCTGAATCCCTGTTCCTTTTTCTTTAATTTAACTTAACTTATTCTTCTAATCAACCTGTTCAAGGATGCTATTACATAGCTCTGGAGCAGGTGGGACTTGAACCCAGCTCTCTCAGTTCTACACCACAGAACTACCCACCCTTGTTTATATATTTTTTCTTTTGTCCCTTACCCCTGCACTACTGCCTGACTGCAGTAGTGCTTATTTTTCCCCAACACCCCTTGTTTACGTATTTTTTCCCCCCACCACCAGGAAGAAAGGAAACACCCGAATGGCCAGTGACAAGCAATGCCATTCTCACCCCTTGTTTATTTTTTTTTCAGAACCTCTGACAGTTGTTTATTTTTTTTTCAGAAGGGGGGAAGACACCCGAGTGGCCAGTCACAACTCCAGGGTGTTGGTGGACACCGCGTGACAGTTGTTTATTTTTTTTTCCTTACCCCCACACTACCGCCTAACTGCGGTAGTGCTTATTTTTTTCCCAGCACCCATGGTGTGTATGTGTGTACATGTGCGACACAGTGAAAGACACACACTCCGGTTTATTTTTTTTTCCAAAGTGCACAAATCTTTATTCAATTGCCACCACCAGGAAGATAGGAAAAACACCCGAGTGGCCAGTGACGAGCACTGCCATTCTCACCCCTTGTTTATTTTTTTTTTATTTTTTTAAATTTTTTTCTCTTTACTCCCACACTACCGCTTAACTGCGGTAGTGCTTATTTTTTCCCCAGCACCCATGGTGTGTGTGTGTGTGTAGATGTGAGACACAGTGAAAGACACAAAGTGCACGAATCTTTATTCAATTTCCACCACCAGGAAGAAAGGAAACACCCGAGTGGCCAGTGACGAGCACTGCCCTTCTCACCCCTTGTTTATTTATTTTTTTTTTTAACCCCCACACTACCGCCTAAGTGCGGTAGTGCTTATTTTTTCCCCCAGCACCCATGGTGTATGTGTGTGTGTGTAGATGTGAGACACAGTGAAAGACACAAAGTGCACGAATCTTTATTCAATTTCCACCACCAGGAAGAAAGGAAACACACCCGAGTGGCCAGTGACGAGCACTGCCCTTCTCACCCCTTGTTTATTTTTTTTTTTTTATTTTTTTTTTATTTTTCTTTTTTTTTGGGAAGGAAACACTCGAGTGGCCTCACCCCTTGTTTATTTTTTTTTTATTATTTTTTTTTTCTTTTTCTTTTTTTTTTGGGAAGGAAACACTCGAGTGGCCTCACCCCTTGTTTATTTGGTGTGCCAGGGCTCCCTGATTTGGTCCAGGTTAACAACCCCAATCAAGGATTTCATATTCAATCAGATCCACCTGGTTTCAATCACTATACTAACACACTCAAAAAGCTTTGGATAATTTAAATAGCTCTGTGTTAGTGAATGAATGTGGGTGGATAATTGGATAAGTTGACAGCAGGATAGGGTGGCCTGGCCTGGCCTGTTTCAGAGGTGGTTGTGAGGTTTGTGGATGTTAGTTGTATAGTTACCCTGCCTTTGAGCATGACTTTAATACAATTCACATTTTCTGGAAGTCGGTGCTTTGGGACTTCCAAGTGGTTTCAACACATTTCTTTGAGGATGTGTTGGTTTTCAGTTATTCAGATCTGGGCCAGTGTTTCCTTGGTAAAAATTGTGATGGCTTAAGCGACTTTGGGTGGGAAGTGGGAGGTATGTAAAGGTAGAATGTGATGTAAAGGTATGGAAAATAACAAAAGTTAATTGAAAGGTGGCACTTGTATGGAGAGGGCTGGAATACTAGGAATTAGAAACCATGCTTCAGCTGTGTGTGGAAAAGATAACATTGATCTTTCAGAGGAACTATTGTACAGTTTACCACAGTGATATCTGGGCTGTAAGTCTTAAACTGTGAGGAAAAGTTACCGACATTTGTGGAATTTAGAGGGTTATGGTGTGATTTTTGTCAGTTCAACATCATGGAATTCCATGCAAAACAACACTGCATGTGTCCCAACACCCATGGGCTGTGGCAGCTTACCACTGTCACCAAGAACCGTTGGCAATGGGATGGCCTACCAGTGAAGCCCACATCGTTTGAATTAATTTTTAAAAATGTTTTAATTTTGAAGCTGTTAAGAGGGACAGATATGGCAGACAGGAACTATTTTCATTGATCAGTGTGTCTGGGAGTGGGTGTCAAGCAATTGGTCAAATTTTTCAAGACTGAAATTAGGAAACATTTCGACACACACTTTTTGTAGAAGTTTGAAAGTTTTCCACAAGTGTTAATTGATACTAGGAGAAAGTAAGGACTGCAGATGCTGGAGATCAGAGCTGAAAATGTGTTGCTGGAAAAGCGCAGCAGGTCAGGCAGCATCCAAGGAGCGGGAGAATCGACGTTTCGGGCATGAGCCCTTCTTCAGGAAAGGCTTAATTGATACTAGGCCAATTACTGAGAATTGTGAACGCAGCCCAGTCCATCACGTAAGCCAGCCTTCCTTCCACTCACTCCACCTACACTTCCTGCTGCCTTGGGAATGCAGCCAATATAATCAAAGCCCCCTCCCATTTCGGTTATACTCTCTTCCACTCTCTCCCATCGGGCAGAAGATATAAAAGTTTGAAAACGTACCAACAGATTTCAGAACAGCTTTTTCATTGCAGTAGTCAAATTAATGAACAACCGTCTCTTAAAGTTGATTTTTCTCTGTACCTTCTCTTTAGCTGGAACACTATTTTCTGCATTCAGTTCTATTACCCTGATGTACTTAGGTAAAGTGTTATTGGCCTGCTTAGCATCCAAACCAATATTTTCCACTGTATCTTGGTACATGTGACAATAATAAAGCAAATCAAAAGTTGCTAAATTTAAATGGTTATTGACCTTTTCTATGAACTAAAGACACCAAGGGCAAAGGTGGATATGAGAGTCAGGGAGCAGATTCTTTATTGTCTCAATGAATGACCAAACAGGCTTTGGATACTAAATGGCTTACTCCTTTTAAAATTTTTTAAAGGTTGTATCAGGTCATTCCTCAGTCTATTTTTTTTTTCCTGAGAGAAAAGAGTCCCAACCTGTTCAAAACTTGCTGATCATTATAGTTACTTTAAGCAAACTGTTAAGGCACGGGTCCAGGATATAGAGTCATAGAGATGTGCAGCTTGAAACAGACCCTTCGGTCCAACCTGTCCATGCCAACCAGAAAACCCAACCCAATCTAGTCCCATCTGCCAGCAGCCGTCCCTTATCCCTCCAAACCCTTCCTATTCATATACCCATCCAAATGCCTCTTAAATGTTGCAATTGTACCAGCCTCCACCACTTTCTCTGGCAGTTCATTCCATCCATGCACCACCCTCTGTGTGAAAAGTTGTCCCATAGGTCTTTTTTAATATCTTTCCCCTCTCATCCTAAACCTATGCCCTCTAGTTCTGGACTCCCTGACCCCAGGGAAAAGACTTGGTCCATTTATCCTATCCATAATTTTGTAAACTTCTATAAGGTCACCCCACAGCTTCCGATGCTTCAGGGAAAACAGCCCCAGCCTGTTCAGCCTCTCCCTGTAGTTCAGATCCTCCAACCCTGGCAACATCCTTGTAAATCTTTTCTGAACCCTTTCAAGTTTCACAACATCTTTCCGATAGGAAGGAGACCAGAATTGCACATGATACTCCAACAGTGGCCTAACCAATGTCCTGTACAGCCGCAACATGACCTCCCAACTCCTGTACTCGATACTCTGACCCATAAGGGAAAGCATACCAAACGCCACCTTCACTATCCTATCCTATGTGGGGACTTGAACCCATGTCTACTGGTTCAGAGATAGGGACACTACCACTGACCTATCATCATTATCTCCGATCTGATATTGGCCTGCTAGTACACCACCCCTCTCACCTCCATCCCAGGGTCCCAAACAGTCCTTCCAGGTGAGACAGAGATTCACCTGTCTCTCCTCTAGTTTACTGCATCAGGTGCTCCCAATATGGTCTTCTCTACATCGGGGAGACTGAATGTAAACTCCAGGAACGGTTCACCAAGCATCGCAGGTGGGTCCTCATGGGCTGATTGGACTTCCCAATCACCGCCTGTTTCAATTCCCTCAACGACTCCCTTTCCAACATGACCATCCTTGGCCTCCTCCATTACTAAAACAAACCACAGCTCCTATTGGCGGAACAGCATGTTATCTTCCGCCTGGGAACCAGACAGCTCAGAGGGCTGAACATTGAGTTCTCCAATTTCAAATAACCTCCCTCCTCATCCCCTGCCCCTGCCCCTCCCCCCTTGCTTCCACTGCTTCCTGCCACCAACTGGTTGTGCCATTAACCAACCAGGTCGTGCCCTCTACGTGTCTTCACCTATCCCCACTTCTCCCACCCTGATCCCACGTCCCCTTTTATCTGCAACTCCCCCCACACACCCCCAATCCTGAAGAAGGGTTATGCCTGAAACATCAACTTCTGTACCTCCTGATGCTGCCTGGTATGCTGTGTTCTTCAGCCTCCTGCCTGTCTACTTTCGATTCCAGCATCTGCAGTTTTTCTCCATCATCCTAATAAGACCAGTCCTGTGCATATTTTAGTTTTATAAAATAACACAGCTAAAAAAGGTGAAAAAAAATTTAGAACAGCTGTCAGAGTTCTTCACGCAATGCGCTATCATTGCTTGGAATCTGTAACTGTGAAGGGGTTGAATTATGTGATAGATCACCTTCATCGCAGAATCCCTACAGTATGGAAACAGCCCATTTGGCCCAACAAGTCCACACCGACCCTCTAAAGAGTAACCCACCCAGGCTCATTCCCTAGACTCTATATTTCCTCTGACTAATGCACCTAACCTGCACATCCCTGAACACTATAGGCAATTTAGCATGGCCAATTCACCTAACCTGCACATCTTTGGACTGTGGAAGGAAACCCATGCAGATGCAGGGAGAATGTCTATGTGGAGTTTGCACAGTTGCCCGAGGCTGGAATCGAACCCAGGTCCCTGGCGTTGTGAGGCAGCAGTGCTAACCAATGAGCCACTGTGCTACCCCAAGAACCCTATCTGAGCTTATTCAGTAAATCACTGAACCACAGTTGGTTTAGTCTCTGATCTGTGATGAGTTAATACATGTCCATATTTCAGTGGGGATTTTTAACTGATGCCTGCTCTTAGGTTATTGCAAGGAAATTGGGCAGAATTTTGTCATCAGTCATTGCAATCCAGTGGAATCTTGTTGGGAGTTGATGTTGGAGGTCCAGCACAATATTGAGTCCAAAAGGTTTTAAAGAAAATTAATAATAGACTGATGAAATTTGCTGCTGCTGGAAATTGTTTCATGTAATCCTGAGTGGATTTTAGGGTTAAATTTATTCTTTTCTTTTGTCTCTTTTTTTTCCCCCCACCTCCATCCCAGGGCATGCCAGAGCAATGGGCTCGGTTACTACAGACATCAAATATCACCAAATTAGAGCAGAAAAAGAATCCACAAGCAGTGTTGGATGTTTTGAAATTCTACGATTCAAAAGAAACTTCAAATAGTCAAAAATATATGAGCTTCACAGGTAAGAGGCAATTTATTTATTTTTTCCATTCTAGTTTTCTTAATGTTCCTTTATCTTTCTCTCCTCCTCCTCCCATGCAGCAAGACAAGATGGTCTGGGTTGTAACCTGATATACAACTGTTGTTCATTGACTTGCAAGATGTAGGGGGTGATGGACTCTTAGTGGAATGTGGCACTGACAGCCAGGTTTCTGGTACAGAGACTAGTTCTATCGTTGGTGGGGCGGGGAGCTGGTGCAGGAGCAAAGGATTCATATTTTTGGAATCTCTTCTGGGGTAAAAGTGACCTTTACAAGAAGGACTGATTGCACCTGAATTAGAAGGGGGCTAATGTACTGGTGGGGAGATTTGCTAGAGCTGCTTGAGAGGATTTAAACTAGTAAGGTGGCGCAGGTGGGAGGTAGTGAGGAAAGCGATCAGTCTGAGATTGGTATAGTTGGGGAAAGGAGTAAATAAAATAGTCAGGGCAGGCAGGAACAAAGCAGAGAATGAGTTAGGACTGATAAATTAAACTGCATTTATTTAAATGCAAGAGGCCCAACAGGTAAGGCATTTGAAGTGAGGACATGGTTAAGAACCTGGTACTGGGATATCATAGCAATTATGGTTCAGGGATGGACAGGACTGGCAGTTTAATGTTCGAGGGTATAGATGGTATGGGCAGAATAGAAAGTGGATGGGTGGTGGTGGCAAGAGAAAAGGGTGAGTGACATTTTTGATGAGGGATAACACTACGGCTATATTTATGGGGGATATTCCTGTGATTACTCACAGGGAAGTTATTTGGGTGGAACTGAGAAATAAAAAAGGGATGATTGCTTTATTAGGATTGTAGACCCCCAATAGTCAGCGGGAAATTGAGAAACAAATTTGTCAGGAGATTTCAGTTATCTGTAAGAATAATAGGGTGGTTATGGTGGGGGATTTCAATTTTCCAAATATAGACTGGGACTGCCATAGTGTTAAGGGTGTAGATGGAGAGGAATTTAAGTGTGTATAGGAAAGTTTTCTGATTCAGTATGTGGATGTACCTACTAAAGGAGGTGCAAAACTTGACCTACTCTTGGGAAAGATTGCATGGCAAGTGACTGAGGTGTCATTGGGGGAGCACTTTTTGGCCAGTGACCATGATTCTATTGATTTTTAAAATAGTGATTGACAAAGATAAGCCGGATCTAAAAGTTTTTAAAAGTATTAGCATAAAAGAATTTTCAAAAGTTGACTGGGAGCAGATGTTTGCAGGTAAAGGGATGACTGGAAAATGGGAAGCCTTCAGAAATGAGATAGCGAGAGTCCAGAAACAGTGTGTTCCTGTTATAGTGAAGGACAAGGCTAGTAGGTGTAGGGAATGCTGGATGACTAGAGTAATTGAGATTCTCGTCCAGAATAAGAAAAGAACAGATATCATGTATAGAAGCAGGGGTCGGGTAAATGCTTAGAGTATAAAGGTAGGAGTATACTTGAGAGTGAAATCAGGAGGGCAAAAAGTGGACATGAGCGAGTTTTAGAAAATCGGGTTAAGGAGAATCCAAAGGGATTCTGCACAGATGTGAAGGACAAAAGGGTAACTAGGGAGAGAATAGAGCCCCTTAAAGATCAGCAAGGCCACCTTTGTGTGGAACCGCAGAAGATAATAGATGAGTGTTTTGCATCAGTGTTTACTGTGGAGAAGCATATGGAAGATAGAGAACATGGGCAAATAAATAACCACTTCTTGAAAAATATCCATATTACAGAGGTGGTGGTACTGGATGTCTAAAAATGCATAAAGATGGATAAATTCCCAGGACCTGATCAGGTATACTCTAGGACTGAAGCTGGGATTGCTGGTCCCTTGCTGAGATATTTATGTCATCGATAGCCACAGGTGAGGTGCCAGAAGATGGGAGTTTGGCTAACGTGGTGCCACTATTTAAGAAAAGTGGAAAGGGAAAGCCAGGGAACCATAGACCAATGAGCCTGACATCAATGGTTGGCAAATTAATGGAGGGTATCCTGAGGGACAGGATTTACATGTATTTGGAGAGGCAAGGACTGATTAAGGATAGAAAACATGGTTTTGAGCATGGGAAATAGGCGCTTCGGCCCAACAAATTCATGTGATCCTCCAATCAGTATCCCACCAACACTCATTCCCCTACCCGATTACTCTATATTTGCCCTGACTAATGCACCTAACCTATAGGTCCCCAAACACTGTGGGCAATTTAACATGGCCAGTTCATCTAATCTGCACATCTTTGGATTGTGGGAGGAAACTGGAGCACTCAGAGGAAATCCATGTAGACATAGGGAGAATGTGCAAACTCCACACAGACAGTTGCCAGAGGCTGGAATCGAACCCCAGGTCCCTGGTGCTGTGAGGCAGCAGTGCTCGCCACTGAGCCACCATGCTGCCCACATGACTGAGTCTTTTTTTTGGCAGAAGTACTGATGAGGATTGATGAGAGCAGTTTGGTGGAGTGATCGATATAGACCTCGGTAAGGTGTTTGATATGGTTCCTGGAATACAGGGAGATCTAGCTATTTGGATACAGAACTGGGTTGAAGGTAGAAGACAGAGTGGTGGAGGGTTGCTTTTCGGGCTGGAGACCAGTGGTGTGCCTCAAGGATCAGTGCTGGTTCCACTGTTTTTTGTCATTTATATAAATTATTTGGATGTGAACGTAAGAGGTGTGATTAATAAGTTTGCAGATGACACCAAAATTGGAGGTGTAATGGACAACATAGGTTACCTCAGAGTACAGTGGGATCTTGATTAGATGGGCCAGTGGGCCGAGGAGTGTCAGATGGAGTTTAATTTAGATAAACATAAGATGTTGCATTTTGGAAAGGCAAATCAGGACAGGGCTTTTACACTTAGTAGTAAAGTCCTGGGAGTGTTGCTGAACAAAACTTGGAGTGCAAGTTCATAGCTACTTGAAAGTAGCGTTGCAGGTAGATAGGATAGTGAATGGGGTGTTTGATATGCTTTCCTTTATTGGTCATTGCATTGAGCATAGGAGTTGGAAAGTCATGTTGCGGCTATACAGGACATTGGCTAGGCCACTGTTGGAGTATTACATGCAATTCTGGTCTCCTTCCTATCAGAAAGATGTTGTGAAAATTGAAAGGGTTCAGAAAATATTTACAAGGATGTTGCCAGGGTTGGAGGATTTGAGCTAAAGGAGAAGCTGAATGGATTTGGGCTATTTTCCTTTGAGCTTCAGAGGCTGAGGGGTGACATTTATAGAGATTTATAAAATCATGAGAAGTACGGATAGGGTAAATAGACAAAGCATTTTCCTGAGGGTGGGGAAGTCTGAAACTAAAGAGCATATGTTTAAGGTGAGAGGGGAAAGATTTAAAGGGACCTAAAGGGCAACATTTTCATGCAGAGGGTGGTTGTGTGTATGATATAAGCTGCTGGAGGAAGTGATGGAGGTTGGTGCAATTACAACATTTAAAAGGCATCTTGGATGGGTATATGAATAGGAAGGGTTTAGAAGGGTATGGGCCAAGTGCTGGCAAATGGGACTAGCTTTATTTCTGATATCTGGTCAGCATGGACGAAGTTGCATCGAAGTGTCTGTTTCTGTGCTGTATATCTCTGTGATTCTTTGGTTGAGAGCTGTGTTCTTTGGCGTCAGTCATGTCTCTCTCCGTCTCTCTCCGTCTCTCTCTCTTCCCCCCCCCCCCCCGGCTCTCTCTCTTTCCCCCCCCCCCGTCTCTCTCTCTCTCTCTCTCTCCCCGTGTGTGTGTCTCTCTCTCTCTTCTCTTCTCCCCCCCCCCTCAAACTGCACAACGTACCGATTGTCCAATTCTGACCTCTTATAAACTTCAAGATTTCATTCAGTGCACAATACCGACTCTTTCTTCTGCCACCTTGAACATTCCTTTAAGATCCTTTTTTTTTTCGAAAGTCATTGATCCCTTTACTCTCCTTGAAATTACAAAATTAAAACTGTTCAACAGCAATTTATGTTAAGTTTGAAAATGTTTCAGTTCATTTAAAAGCTAATCTTAAACCTAAACAAAGGAAGCTGAGAGATGCAGCTTGGCTATTGAGAAACTGCATTAAAAGGTACGTCCATAGAGAGACAATGGGTTTCATGACAGGAAGCATACGTAGTGTACGGTGGTTGTAGAGTTAGTAGATGCACTGATGGTTATCTTCCAAAATTCTATGGACTCTGGAACAGACTGTGGAGACTGAATAAATGGTTGCAAATGTAACTCCAATATTTAATATTGGAGGAAGAGAGAAAACTGGAAACTATAAACCTGTTTGCCTGACCTCCTTCAGAGGAAAATTGCAAGAACACATGATTAAAATATGGTAACAGAATGTTTGGATGTACAGGTAATGGTAAAATTGCACAGAATAAACTATGAAAGGGAAATAATGGTTTGCAAAATTTTAGTAGCTTTTTGAGATTCTGATTAGTAGAGTAGTTAACGGGTTACAAGTTCCTTAAAGGTTTTGATGCAGTCCCTCACAAGAATTTAATACAATTAGAGCATATGAATTTGCTAGGAGTGTACTGGAATGATTGACTACTGTTTAACAGACAGAAAGCAGAGTCGGAATACCTGAATAATTTTTCAGGTTGGCAGGCTGTGGTTACTGGGATGCTGCAAGGATCAGTACTTGGCTTATTCACAATCTGTTTGGATGTGGTGTTTAATTTTGCAAGTGACACAAACTAAGTGGAACTGGGAATTAGGAGGAGGATTGCAGGGATATATCAAAAGGCTTTGGAGAAGCTAAGTGTATTGCGTCTGTTGATTTTTTTTTGCCCATTCGGTGAGGCAAAATGTGACATTACCCACTTTGGTGGAAAAAAACAGAAGTACAAGAATACTTGAATGGTGAGAGGCTGGAATTGTTGAACATCAAAGGGTTTTAGATGTTCAGAAGTTACTGAAATTTAACATGCAGGTCCAGCAAGCAATTAGGAAAGCAAATAGTATGTTGACCTTTTATTACAAAAGGGTTTTAAGGATGTTTTGATCCTGGACAAGACCGCCAACTTGTGTTTCAATATGGTTAGGGATGGCTAACTTCACTTTTAAAGTAGACCAAGTGGGAGGTCCAAGGGGCTGAATATGAAAATAAAGCCACATTGTTCCACAGCTTTGAACATTCAATAATAAAGTTCACTATGCTTGGTAGGACATAACTTCATCATTGCTAAATGGAGACTAGCAATTGAAGCTTTCTGCCTTACACTTATCAGTGCTAGGATGCAGGAAGCCGATTTGGGAAAAAAGGCACAATCGCTGCATGCAGTGGGTGTTGCTTCCCCCCACCACCAAGTCTATTTCTTGTATCCTAGTTCCAATGAACTTCTAGCCTCCTTTTAATAACATTTAAACTTTACAACATTAGAACAGCAATACAATTTATAATTCATTCTTGTATTCTAACCCAGAATTAACGTGGTAAATATTGATAGTAAATTACGATGGAACATCATATAGTGCACAGCAAATCAACCTGCGAACAATACAGATCCGAAGGTTTTCTCAATAATACTTCCCCAGACGTTAATGATGTAATAGGGTCATCATAACCCATTAAACAGTTCTTCTCTTTTTTTTCCCATCTGGCCTCAACTCTCGACTGTGTTCTATCCTGTTGTGGTTGATTACTCTCCTTTTCCTGAGTCAATGTTCATATGAGATCCAGATGCTGAACTCCACTACTTTCTCTCAGATAACAACTCAGACTTTATTCTATGAATATCTAGTTCCATCAAGCTACAGTGACCTGGGCTTTTCCTTGAACTGTAATCTTGTTCAATTTCATCAAGTACTTACTGCTGTGAGCTTTTTAACCTACACATTTAGTTGTACTGAAATGTTGGCAACACATTCTGAGCTCCCACAGATCCCAGCACTTTTCCAGACCCCTGCCCACTAACACCTACAACTTCTGCCTGATATCCAACAGCATAGAGCTATCCAATGCTCTTGACATGTAAATTAAAACAAAAAACTGCCAATGCTGGAAATCTGAAATAAAAACAGAAATTGCTGGAGAAACTCAGCAGGTCTGGCACCATCTGTGGAGAGACAGCAGAGTTAGCATTTCAAATCCAATGGCCGCCTTAAGAATTAAGTCTGAAGGTCTTTGAGGAAAGATTAAATGCATTAAGCCTACATAGGCCAGATTTTTGAAAAATGGGAGCTGTTGGATCTCATTCAAACAAAATCAAGTTCTTGCGGGGATTCAGAAGAAAAATGTTTGCCTTGGCTGACTAATGGTCTAGGACCAGAAGAAACTGCCTCAGAATATGGCACAGCTGAAAAATGTGTTGCTGGAAAAACACAGCAGGTCAGGCAGCATCAAAGGAGCAGGAGAATTGACATTTCGGGCATAAGCCCTTCTTCAGGAATGAGGAGGGTGTGCCAAGCAGGCTAAGATAAAAGGTAGGGAGGAGGGACTTGGGGGAGGGGCGTTGGGAATGCGATAGGTGGAAGGAGGTTAAGGTTAAGGTGAGGGTGATAGTCCGGAGAGAGGGTGGGGGCGGAGAGATCGGGAAGAAGATTGCGGGTCAAGAAGGCGGTGCTGAGTCTGAGGGTTGGGACTGAGATAAGGTGGGGGGAGGGGAAAATGAGGAAGCTGGAGAAATCTGCATTCATCCCTTGTGGTTGGAGGGTTCCTAGGTGGAAGATGAGGCTGTCTTCCTCCAGGTGTCGTGTTGCCATGGTCTGGCGATGGAGGATGCCAAGGACCTGCATGTCCTTGGCGGAGTGGGAGGGGGAGTTAAAGTGTTCAGCCACAGGGCAGTTGGGTTGGTTGGTGCGGGTGTCCCGGCCGACCCATTGTCTCGGCCTGCTCCTGCCCCACCAAATTCATCTCTGCATACCTTGACACTGTCCTGTCCCCCTTAGCCCAAGAACTCCCCACCTACGTTCGGGACACCACCCACACCCTCCACCTCATCCATGATTTTCGCTTCCCTGGCTCCCAACGCCTTATCTTCACCATGGACATCCAGTCCCTATATGCCTCCATCCCCCATCATGAAGGCCTCAGCCCTCCGCATCTTCCTTTCCCGCCGATCCAACCAGTACCCTTCCATTGACACCCTCCTTCGACTGACTAAACTGGTCCCCACTCTGAACAACTTCTCTTTCCAATCCTCCCACTTCCTCCAAACTAAAGGAGTAGCCATGGGCACCTGCATGGGCCCCAGCTATGCCTGCCGCTTCGTCGGATATGTGGAACAGTCCATCTTCTGCAGCCACACTGGCACCACCCCCCACCTTTTCCTCCGTTACATCGATGACTGTATCGGTGCTACCTCGTGCTCCCACAAGGAGGTTGAACGGTTCATCCACTTTACTAACACCTTCCACCCTAACCTCAAATTTACCTGGACCGTCTCAGACTCCTCCCTCCCCTTCCTAGACCTCTCCATTTCTATCTCGGGCAACCGACTCAACACAGACATTTACTATAAACCGACCGACTCCCACAGCTACCTAGGCTACATCTCCTCCCACCCTGCCCCCTGTAAAAACACCATCCCATATTCCAAATTCCTTCACCTCCGCCGCATCTGCTCCCAGGAGGACCAATTCCAATACCAAACAGCCCAGATGGCCTCCTTTTTCAAAGACCGCAATTTCCCCTCTGGCGTGGTTGATGATGCATCTCCTCCACTTCCCACTCCTCTGCCCTTGAACCGCGCCCCTCCAATCACCACCAGGACAGAACCCCACTGGTCCTCGTCTACCACCCCATCAACCTCCAGATACATCGTATCATCCTTTGTCATTTCCGCCACCTCCAAACAAACCCCACCACCAAGGATATATTTCCCTTCGCTCCCCTCCCCTATCAGCATTCTGGAAAGACCACTCCCTCTGCGACTCCCTTGTCAGGTCCACAAACCCCACCAACTCAACCTCCACTCCCAGCACCTTTCCCTGCAACCGCAAGGAATGCAAAACTTGCGCCCACACCTCCCCCCTCACTTCCCTCCAAGGCCCCAAGGGATCCTTCTATATCTGTCACAAATTCACCTGCACCTCCACACACATCATTTACTGCATCCGCTGCACCCGATGTGGCCTCCTCTATATTGGGGAGACAGGCCGCCTACTTGTGGAACGTTTCAGAGAACACCTCTGGGGCACCCGGACCAACCAACCCAACCACCCCGTGGCTCAACACTTCAACTCCCCCTCCCACTCCACCAAGGACATGCAGGTCCTTGGACTCCTCCATCGCCAGACCATGGCAACACGACGGCTGGAGGAAGAGCACCTCATCTTCCGCCTAGGAACCCTCCAACCACAAGAGATGAATGCAGATTTCTCCAGCTTCCTCATTTTCCCCTCCCCCCCCCCCCCCCACCTTTATCTCAGTCCCAACCCTCGGACTCAGCACCGCCTTCTTGACCTGCAATCTTCTTCCCGACCTCTCCGCCCCCACCCCCTCTCTGACCTATCACCCTCACCTTAACCTCATTCCACCTATCGCATTCCCAACACCTCTCCCCTAAGACACCCCTCCCTGTTTTTTTATCTTAGCCTGCTTGGCACACCTTCCTCATTCCTGAAGAAGGGCTTATGCCCGAAACTTCGATTCTCCTGCTCCTTGGATGCTGTCTGACCTGCTGTGCTTTTCCAACAACATGTTTTTCAGCTCTGATCACCACCATCTGCAGTTCTCACTTTCTCCTTTCAGAATATGGCACAGGCCATTTAGATTGAGATGAGGAGGAATTCATCAGCAGATGGTGAATCTTTGGAATTCTAATTCCAGAGGACTCTGGATGCTCAGTCATTGAGCATGTTCGAGACTAAGATTAACATGTTGTACATCTTGAAAGTATTAAGAGTTAAGGACAAAATGCAGGAAAATAGTGTTGAAGTAGATGATCATCTGGTTGAATGGTGGAGCCATCTCTGTCGGCCTGTGTGGTTGACTCTTGCTCCATTTTAAAAAATATTATGTTTATTCTTTGAAGCCTATGTCTCTGGATGTACTTTTAGGCAACTGTCCCAACATCTCTACTCGGCTTGCTGTCAAATCTTGACCTCATGCCTTAGTAGATTGCTTGTTATAGGATGTCCAAGCTGTAAGTAAGTTTATAAAAATATTCCTGTCTTTGGACATTTGGTATGCTACACCATCCTTTTATTAATTATTTTAATTTAATCATTTTATCGCATTTCCTCTTAGCCTCAAATAGTAAGACCTATCTTGCTTTGCTGCATCCTTTGTGTTCCCATAGTGCTGCTAGATAGAGTTCCAGGTTGGGTGAGTTGCAGAGCATAGGAGTGCATGCAACTTGAGTGATTTGAGCCCCACAAACTCTGGCAATATTTTATGATGTTCTGAATTTTTGTTCCAGTAGTACACTTGTAACACAAATCTGTCCTCTGTTTTCTGCAGATAAAACAACAGATGGGTATGCTTCTTCAAATGCACTGGTAAGTTATTTTATTCAAATCGTTGTGTTAATGGTGGTTTGGAAATGGTTTCTTTTACAATTGGCATCACTGATAAGTGGTGCTCATGGTCAAAAGCTTTTATTGTCCTTTTCTCTGACCGCTGCTGCTCTGGAAATTAGAGACTAGAATCCATTTGTGGGATTCTAGGGATTTGTATGTCAAGAACATTTCAGAACAGTGTTCCCTCGTTTACTTTGCACGGTCAAACTGCATGGTCTCAAGAGTACTGAGCACCTTTGGGGTATTGCTGTGTGCAGCTTGTTTGATCTGCATGGAAAATTCCCAGTTGCTGCTTAGTGATGCACCTTTGTGTTGTTTACGGGTGAGATACAGGTTAAGATCTTAACAAAATGTTTAGGTGCTTGATTTGTAGAATAACGCAATATCTAGGAGAGTATTTCAGAAACTACTTGTGTGTTTTAAGAATGGAATATACATGTTTGAACAAAATATCTGAGCCAAGTAATGTGCTTTGTGAAAATGTAATATCAAAAGCTGTGCTAGTCCAGTTAGTTTGCAAATACACTGAGTTGTAAAAATACAAAAATGAGAATTTTTCCAGAATTTGATATTATTAGATTACAGAGTTAATCTGGATTTACTGTATAAACACACAAGCTGTTGGAGAAGAAAAGACCAAGATGCACTTAGCTGATTTGTGCCATTCTGATAGTCATAATAGAGTCACAGAGAAAGGTCATTTGACTTAGCACATCTGCACTGGTCAAAAACACCAACCTAATTATTTTAATCTCAAGAACGTTACTGGGTCTTTAGATTTCTGGACCAGCAGCAGTACCACTCGACCTTCACTTATCCTGATTTGTATCGTAGACTATTAACTATATTAACATGATGTTGATCAACTCTTGATATAATGGAGTTGTTGACTAACTAGAGCAATTGATCTGCAACAGACCCAGATGTGAAGTGAGGAAAATCATGGTGACAGAGAGCTTTGGGAATCATAAGTTGAAAAATCACTTGTTCTTTCCTAGAACAAGTTATTCCTATTTTAATGATGATCTGAATTGTCTTTCAAGCATCTCTAGCTTGTAATGTGTAAATACTCATGTACCAATTTCCAAAGCACTGGTGTAGTCTATATTACCACTTTTCTTCAGAACTTTAGTATCCATATTGCATTTCCTGTGTCAGTGTTGACGTTTCAAAGTACTCCTCTTATTCCGACCCTTTATTCCCTCAATCGCTCTGAATGTTCTCTACTGATTCCTCTGAATTGCTACTTTACCTTTTCCTAGCAAACCAAGAATGTGGCTGATGGGTCTTTTAACAGTTGTAAATTAAGGGCCCCTAAGGAATAAACCAGGGTATTAAAATGGCATATTTTTAACTCAAAGAAATCTCCAAGGGACACAGAGGCATAGTGATAATGTCTAGTCAGCCTAAGGCCTTGGCTAAGCTTTAGGGAATACAGCTTCATATCCTACCATGGCAACTAGTGGAATTTAAATTCAATCAATAAATCGGAATATAAAGCTAATCTCGTTCATAGTGACTGTGTGAACTATCATAGTTTCTTAAAACAATGGTTTATCTGGTTTAGTGAAGTAATGTCTTTTAGGGAAGGTATTCTACCAACCTTACCGGGTCTGACCTATTCATGACTCCATATCCACAGCAATGTGGTTGATTCTTAAGTGCTGTCTGAAATGGTTAAGATACTTAGTTCAAGGCCATTTAGGAATGATTAAGGGGACCAAGGATTACGGAGAGAAGCCAGGAGAACGGGGCTGGGAGATACATCAGCCATGATCGAATGGCAAAGCAGACCTGATGGGTCAAATGACCTAATTCTGTCCCAAAACTTATGATCCAAGGCAACAAATACTTGTACTGCTATAAATCTAGAGTTCCTCCATGACTGAAGTTCCACACTCATGGTAATGGTCTAATAAAATGAAGTACATTTGGTAAAAGCAAAGTATGTTATTTGAGTAACCATGCCTTTATCTGCAGAGTACAAAGAATGTGTCAGAATCTCCAGCTGTGCCTCCAGTGTCGGAAGACGATGATGAAGATGAAAGTGTTCCTCCGCCTGCAATTGCACCACGACCAGAACACACCAAATCGGTCAGTATACCTTATAACACAAGGAGTAGGAGAGGGGTATTCAATAACATCTTGGCTGAATGTTTACATGAATGCCACTTATCCACCTTATCAACATTCAGTATCTTAAAAATGTACTTATTGTACCTTTTAATGTATTCATTGATTGAGTATCCACAAACTCGAGTAGAGAATTTCCAAAGATTAACAGCCCTTCTCAGCTCAACAGTCTGAGACAAAGACCCTTAATTCTCCGCTGTTCAGCCCTGAAGAGATTTCAATTAGACCATCTCTCCTCATTCTTCTCAATTCCAGAAAATATAAGCGCTTAGTTCTCCTTGGGGGAGATCTCTTATTGTAGAAATGTAGGAATCAATCTGGCACCTGCCAAGGAGCAGCACAAGAGAATTTTTAATTGACTAACTATTGCATATTGCAGGCACAGACCTCTTTGAGGTGCTAAACTAACTGTATTATAATGGTTTCCCCACCTGAGAGAAGTTCAAAATGGTTTCCCCACCTGAGAGAAGTTCCTTATTGTCTATGATTTTGTTCTTTCCTGTACATTAACACCAAAAAGAATGTTTCTGTAGTGGTGTTAGCTTCTAATGCCTTGCTGAAATAATCAACTGAGGCTGCAGGTGTCATCAGACTGTCAATCCCTGTGTGACTTTCCATTCATGGTGCTGGACAGTAATGAGGCAGACTGACCCTGGTTAGAACCATGCCCTGCCTTGTCTTGCCCACCTGCCATTTGCAGGACCCAAGTGCCTTGCTACCACCTCTAGTTCAAAGTGGCTGACTCTGCGCAGATGGACTTTTGACATCTTATTGGTATTATGACTGAAGGGCAACATTTTTATTTATATGGCTGGAAGTGCAGTTATAACTTAATGTCAAGGTTGGTCATTTTTTACAGTCACTAGGGTGGTGAGGTTGATCTGTTATCAGTCTGAAGGAGGTGGAGAAACAAAGAAATTAGAGAATGAGAGAAAGCAAGCTACAAAGCTAAAAACAGATAGCGAGAGTTTCTATAGCTGTTTAAAAGGTAAATGTGTAGCCGATTTGAGTCTTGGTCTTCTGAAGCAGAAGATTTTTTTAAAAAAAAACAAAAGATGACCAAAAAAAAGGAGAAAATAGACTTTGAGGGTAAACCAGCAATTGAAATAAAAATTGACCTTTAGAGTTATAAATATATAAGAGAAAGGCCAAAGTGAACATTGGCCCTGGAGAACAAGGTTAGGGAAATGATGGGGAATCAGAAGATGGCAGAGGAGTTGAGTAAATATTTTGCATCAGTCTTCACAGTAGAAGGCATTACAAAAATACTAAATAATGAAGGTAAAAGGAATATAATAACTATCACCAGACAAAAGATGCCCCAGAAACTAATGAGGCTAAAGGCTAATGAGTCAGTTAGCCCTGATGGATTGCAGCCTAGCATTTTAAAAGAAGTGGCTACAGAGTGGTTGCATTAGTAACAATCTTACAAGAATCTTTCAACTTTGGAAAAGTCCCAGAGAATTGAAAAACTCCAACGTAATACCTTTAGTTTAAAAAGTGAGAGACTCAAAAGCAGATGATTGTAGGGCAGTTAGCTTATCACTTGTTGGGAGAATATTGGATTCTATAGTAAAGGATGTGATAGCAGAGCATTTACAAACACACAATATAAGCATGGAGGGGAAATCATGCCTGATTGATTAATTAGAATTCATTGATTAGCAAGCAGGATAGTTAGAGTAAAAAGTGGATGTAATATATTTAGGTTTCCAAAAGATGCTCAATAAGGCACCATGCATAAGATTGTTTGACAACATAGGAGCTTATGGTGTTAGGACAGCATATTACTATGGGTAGAGGATTGGCTAACTAGTAGAAAATGGAGTTAGGTTAAGAGTGTCATCCTAAAAATGCCAATCTAACAAGTGTTGGGGTTACAGTTATTTACAATATGTGTTAATGACCTGGATGATGGAAGTGAATGTATCACCGTGTTTGTAGATGACACAAAAGATCAAGTGAATAGACAAAAGCTAGGCAGATAGATTATAATTGTCGGAAAAGGTGAGGTTATTCACAGCAGGTAGGATAGAGGAGCTGAATATTGCTTAAATGGAATGGAGGAAGACTGCAAGACATTAAATGCTGAGAAGTTGTTTTTCTTTATGGGAGAGTCAAGACCAGTGGGCACAACCTGAGTAAAGATGGCCTATTAAGACAGAGGTGAAGAGGAAATTTTTCGACGGGTAGTGAATCTGTGGAATTTTTTTATTGCAGAGGCTGGATTGTTAAGTATATTCGAGGGTAAGATGGATACTTAATCATTTACAGAATCAAGAGTCGTATGGAAAATGCAGGAAAGTGGATTAGAGGGTTACCAGATCAGCCATGATCTCACTGAAAGGTGGAGCAGACTGCATGGGCTATATGGCTTACTTCTGCTCCTTCGTCTGATGGTCACAGTTGAGATCTGCATTATCTGGAAAACTCTTCTAAATTTAAAAGCTTGCAACTGTCCAGTAAAGTGATTTGACTTTTCTTCAGAGTCGATGTAGAGAAGTGTATGCAAATGGGTGAAAATTATGGGAGTTCCATAATTCCAAATGCAGAAATGCCAATGAAAACAAATGAAAGTCATAACCCTGAGACATTAGTGAATCAATGCACTACAACCCCATCAGCCCAGCGATAACAATGTAATCGACAATGCACATCAGTGTGTGAGAGATGTTCTAACGGGAAATAATTTTGAGTCTGAAATATGTTCAAAGACTAGCCTCTGTGTAGTGCAGCCACAAGTGATAAACAGCAATGAGTTGTAATCGTAAGTGGTTGCCTCCCAAGTGTCTGTTTTGATCTATAATTAAAACATTTTTGTCCATCAATTAAAATGGCTTTTACTAAAGCGAATGCATTGTGATTTTATACAGATAAACAAAATGTGGTTCAGTCAGCTGGAGCATCCTGTACAATCAAACTTAAATGGCAATTAATTTTTATCTCTCTGCACTACAAGGAGAGATGAATTAGAAATTATTTGCACTTGTCAAAAAAGTAATAGGAATGATTTTCTTTTTATGTAATATCACTTCCAAGATGAAGAGCATTTATCTCATGAGTTTGCTAATGAAAAGTTTGAATCTATTTTGTAAACCCTGTTCTCATTTTCCCTAACATCTCTTGGAAAAATCTGTTTGGTAAACAAAGTAAGATTCTTCTTGTCAAGATATCACCCATTCTAATCTCTGTTTAATATCTCTGGCTTGGATATGCAGTTGACTGTAGCCAGAATAAAAATATTGTTGGAGAAATTAACATCTGTGGCAAGAGAAACATAGTGAACGTTTCCAGATTTGAAGAACTGGCCCTTCAGCCCATTGAGTATGTGCTGCCAAAATTATACTACTACCTACATTAGTCCCATTTTCCCACATGAGGCCCATATGCTTGAACGTTATGACACTTCAAGAGCTCATCCGAGTACTTTTTAAAGGTTGTGAAGTTTCCTGCCTCAACTACCCTCCCAGGCAGTGCATTCCAGACCCCCACCACCTTGTGGCTGAAACATTTTTTCCTCAAACCCCCTCTAAACCTCCTGCCTTTCCGCTCACAAGTGTGTCCCCTTGTTTTTGACCCTTCAGCTAAGGGGAACAGCTGCTTTCTGTCCATCCTTCCATACCCCTCATTGTCCTACATACCTCTGTTAGGCTTCTCTCGACCTTCTCTGCTCCAAAGAAAACATACCAGGCTCAATGTTAATTCTATTTATAGCCCTTTAGGTTCTGCTGGACCCTGCAGAGTTTCTCCAGCACTTTCTGTTTATATTTCAGATTTCCAGCATCCACAGTATTTTGCTTTTGTTGGAGTGTGACTCAAGTGTTTTATTTCCAGTTGAATTACCCCATTTTGCTTACTGCCTGGATGAACATATTTGGAGTAGTACTTATGTAGGATACAACAATATAATCAGCTATAGGATTGTATGTTGTCAGGATGAGTTGCCTTCTTCAGGAGAGGAGAAAACTGAACCAATTCTTCATTGATCAAGTGCGACATGCAAGTACTTACCTTGCGTCACAAAGCTTGCTATGAATACCACAGCTAATTTTTTTGTTTTTATTCATGTCATTTTCTTTCCTTTCAAGTTTGTCCCTTTTATCCTGAGCCTTATGCCTCTTTCCTTTCTTCCCTTTCCTGTAGATGTATACAAGGTCTGTGATAGACCCTATCCCTCTTCCACCCACCAAAGATGCAGCCACGTCTCCCATCTCCTCGCCCTCTGAGAATAACACCACCCCTTCGAACACCCTAACGAGGAATGCAGAGAAACAAAAGAAAAAGACCAAAATGACAGATGAAGAGATATTGGAAAAATTGAGTATGTTAACCATCGAACTTAACCTTGCTTCATGTTTGCACACTGAACTGAGTTGGAAACCGGCCTCTTTTTTTGCTACAGAAGGTGTGAGTTCAAATCTAGCTCAGACTGGTCAGATGCAAGTCTCCTTTCTGCGAGTCACAGCATCAGCCAAGTGGATATGGCCCCAGTTTGACTGACCTGACTTGATAATGATTTGGTACTAAATGGGAAACTTGCTTGGAGAAGCCACTAGGTCAACTAGTGTGGATATACAAGTATCACAGTGGTGGGATTGAGGGATGGACAGGCGGGAGTTCTGTCCTGCACCTGATGCTTGCTAATGCCAGTTATTTAGTACTTCACAGCAGGGCCAGGTAAAAGTGAGTTGTTCATTGCTCTGTGGTATAGTATTGCTTTTTAGTGTTCGTTCACCCCTACCATTATTTTCTCTCCATATACTCTTGTTAAAATTGATTCTTTGTAAGGGTGTTATTACATCGGCATCAGTCCTCTATACCTGTATACCCACCTTACAATCTGCCAAAATGGTGTTCCCATAATGTGAGTGACAGTGACCAGTCCACTGACTATTACCCCATCTGTAGTTTCCCTGAGATCCTGGGTTAGATTTTATTGTTATGAACTGGTTTATTAGGGCACTTCAGTGGTCAGTGAGTTCATTATAGAGTGGTCTGAAGTCAAGTTTTGATTATTACAGTGGTGGCAAGTTTAGTAAAGCTTAATGTTTCGACAATAACCCAGAAGCTTTCATGGTTGGTTTTGCTAGTGGCCAATCCCCAAACCAGATTTATTGGTTTAATTATTTGCCCTGGTGGGAATTAAAAAAAACATTATCTGGTTGTTGCTGGAAAAGGTGACCTACAAGTTATTCCAGTCCCACAGCAACGAAGCTGATTTTTAATTCCCCACTTTAAAGTCAAGGTTGTGTTATGAGAAGAGGTTGTACAAATTAGAAGGTCAAGTTTGATCTGATGGAAGTCTTCAAGATATTAACAGGAAAAGACAGGGTAGAAAAGATAAACAGTTTGCACTGGTTGGGGATTCCAGAACTAGGGGCGTTTGGGAATTAGGAATTAGACTATTCGGGAGAGATATTAGGACGCACACAGGGTGGTTGATTTTGGAACTCTTCTGTACAAATGGCTGTGGATGCTGGATCAGTTGTTAACTTTAAGTCTGAGATAAATTTTTGTTAAGCAAAGGGATTAATGGACATGGGCCAAAGGCAGGTTTATGGAGTCAGGACACAAATCAGCCATGATTTCATTGAATCGTGGAACAAGCTGAGGGACTGAATGGCCTACTCCCTTTCTTATGTGGAATGACAAAGAAATGTTATTCTGATTGGCAAAGTCCTGATTCTGTTAATTAAATAACGGAAGGTAATCTACTAAAATATCGCAGCCTTTATGTATTCCATATGTGTTTTCCCCCTTTTTTTAAAATGGAAGTTTGTAGTTTTTTAAAACACCTTCCAATCCATGGTTTGCCAAGAGATTGGGCAGTTGACATGTTTACGTTTACATAAGTTTTATTTTACGTTGTTTCCCGTTTTTAAACATTGACTTTCTGAACAATGAGAATCTCTAACATCCTTTTCCCAATCTCCTAGGGAGTATCGTAACAGTGGGTGATCCGAAAAAGAAGTACTCAAGATTTGAGAAAATTGGACAGGGGTTAGTATAAAGTTGTGTGTTTGATGTTGTGCAATCTAAAATGCATTGCATTTATGCTTGTAAAACTATGGATTACAACATTGGAACCTATTTCACTATAATTCGTGATATCACAGGCTGTCTGTTTAACATGTTGTAGTTCCATTATGTCATTGAATCTGTTGAGTGCACTGAACACCCGGTGTTACCTTTCTAACATTGTAAACTTGGTGATGATTCAAAGAACATTGATTTCTGAGTCCTCTGAAATGGTAGTTAATTGTTTTTAAACTGCCACTGACCAAGTTTGTTCGTCTGACCTTTGATGTCCTTGTGTGACTCAGATTTTAATTTATTTTATACTGTTCCTGTGAAGCGAAGGTGCTTTACACTACAAGTTGCTAATTAAAATGAACCGTGTGCTACAGTGGCAAATGATTCTTTCGTTTCAAATATTTTAAACATATTATTTGCTCTCCACCAACAGAGCTTCGGGCACAGTATACACAGCAATTGATATAGCCACAGGGCAAGAGGTAAGTTCAGCTAAATAAATCACTTGTGTGCAACCATGATATGGCTTTTCTAAACTAAATCCAGGGATGACTTTTTTGTTTCTTATTGTTGTTTTCAGGTTGCAATTAAACAGATGAATTTACAACAACAACCCAAGAAAGAGTTGATTATTAATGAGATTCTGGTCATGAGGGAAAATAAAAATCCAAATATTGTTAATTATTTAGACAGGTGAGTAATTTCTACGTTCCAGCACCTGTCTGTCTCTCTGTGTCTGTCGCTCGCGCTCTCGCTCTCTCTCGCTCTCTCTGTGTTTTATATGCTCTAGTTGCAAGCACCTCAGCATAGAATGTCTCCCACGATTGTGTCTAATCTGACAATTTGTGTCCTGTCTGACTGGGTTGTGTAGATCTGTCGTTATGCCAGATTCCAAGTACAATATTGAGTATTTATCCCCATGATTTGTGATCCATTGTGTCATTGTCAATAGATTATAATTCTTTAAAAAAGCTTTGAATCAAAATAATATTGTGTTTGCTGTGGTCAAGTTTTCATCTGTTGTACAAAAAAGTGTGCAATGTTACAATACAGAAATGAAGACTGGTGTGATATCATGTGTGCTTAAGCTTGTTCTCTCTGACAGCATCTCTGTTTCCCTGCCTTTTAGTAGAGCCAAGTTAGAAAAAGAATCTTTAAATTTTTATTGAATAATCATACACATTTATACCACTGACAGTAAAATTATGCTCTAAGATTATGTTTTAAATCACTGTTATATGTTGGACAATAGACAATAGGTGCAGGAGTAGGCCATTCTGCCCTTCGAGCCTGCACCACCATTCAATATGATCATGGCTGATCATCCGTAATCAGTATCCTGTTCCTGCCCTATTTCCATAACCCTTGATTCCACTATCCTTGAGAGCTCTATCCAACTCTTTCTTAAGTGAATCCAGAGACTGGGCCTCCACTGCCCTCTGGGGCAGTGTGTTACTTTGTGAAAAAAATAAATACTGAAACCCAAAATAAATGTAGACCCCAAAGAAGCTCAAAACTATTTGTTAATTAAAGCAAAGTGGAGAAACAGGGCACACCTCCTGATCAAAGAAAATTAATTTTCCAAAATACCCAACCCATAACCATGAGAATCTCTCATTTCATTTCCCAGCAACATTGGTATCTATTTGGCCTTTTGTTCAGAATTGCTCTCCCTATCAGTTTTGCTCTGTGAATTAGTTTTTTTTTAAAATCCTTTCTACAGTGCTGTGATGGTGGTGTTGCTGAACTAAAAGTCCAGAGGTCTGGACTCTCAAAATAAAAGTTGAATGCCATCTTAGCAGTTTTAGAATTGGAATTAAGGTTTTAAGCGGTTAGATTGTCATCAAAGATTCAACTGATTCATTTAATTTAGGAAGGAAACTTGCTGTTAATGTCCTATCTAATCACTGTTTTGTTTGAATCTCTCATCAATGTAATTAACTCTCTGCACCCTGTCAAGTGCCTAACAAGCTACTCCATTGTTGAAAGTGGGCAATAAGGTCCTTGATGCGGTGGTGATGTCCCGACCATCGGGGACAGAAGGCCCAATTTCAAATTCTGTTGACCACATAGATGTCTCATAATATCTCCCTGAATCGGTTGATCCAAAAAATAAATTTGTTGATGCGTGCCCACGTTTTGGGTATTCATTAATGTACTACGTTTCACACCTTCCATCGATGTGACAGTAGTGTGTGAAGGGGTGCTTCATTAGACCTCCTCTTCAATTCAGAACTCGATTACACTTTAATCGATCTGAATGTTAGCATGGAGATGCCTCACACTACAGATGGGGAAGGAGTCTTCCATAGTTCAGTTGCACATTATATCCAGTGATGAAGTTCTGAGTAGAAGCAGTGGGTGGCACGGTGGTTAGCACTGCTGCCTCACAGCACCAGAGACCTGGGTTCAATTCCCACCTCAGGTTACTGACTGTATGGAGTTTGCACGTTCTCCCTGTGTCTGCGTGGGTTTCCTCCGGGTGCTCCGGTTTCTTCCCACAGTCCAAAGATGTGCAGGTCAGGTAAATTGGCCACGCTAAATTGCCCATAGTGTTAGGTAAGGGGTAAATGTAGGGGTATGGGTGGATTGCGCTTCGGCGGGGCGGTGTGGACTTGTTGGGCTGAAGGGCCTGTTTCCACACTGTAAGTAATCTAAGTAATCTAATCTAAAAAATTTCTTGGCGAGTTTTCAGAGGGGCTAAAATAGGAGGGTGTGTAAATCAACACGTACATTCATTTAGCAATAGCATTTAAACATTTGTGTTTCTTCACTGTGGATACTAAGTGAGACAGATGACAAAAATCAGTTTGGCAGAAGTAAATGTCCTAGCCAATTGGCAGCATGGTGGCTCAGTGGTTAGCACTGCTGCCTCACAGCACCAAGGACCTGGTTTGATTCCAGCCTCATAAGCTGTCTGTGTGGAGTTTGCACATTCTCCCTGTATTTGCATGGGTTTCCTCCAGGTGTTCCAGTTTTCTCCCACAATCCAAGGATGTGCAGATTCGATGGATTGGCCATGATAATTTGCCCATAGTGTCCAGGAATGTGCATGCTTGGTGGCTTAGCCATGGGAAATGCAGGATTACAGGGATAGGGTGGGGGCTGGGTTTGGGTAGGATGCTCTTTGGAGGATCAGTGCAGACTTGATTAGGTGGAGGAATGATTCAATAGTAAATATTATATTGCAAGGCAGAAAGAAATTAGTGTAGGGTCAGTGTTTGTATACATCGGATACAGTGATAATGTCAGTGGATTAGTAATCTAAAGGCCCAGGCTTTGGGGAAAGTGGTTCAAATCCTACCATGGCAACTACTATACTGCAATTTAAATTCAATCAATAAGTTTGCAACTGAAAACTAGTTTCAGTAATGGTGACCGTGAAAATATCATTGATGTGAAAACCCATCTATTTCACTAATGCCCTTAGCAGAGAGAAATCCCCCTTTGTTTCCCAATCTGGCCTACATATGACTCCAGACTCCTAGAACTGTGATTGACTCTTAACTACCCTTTGAAACAGCCCTAGCAAGCTATTCCGTTAAAGAGAAATTGGGAATGAGCAACAAATGTTGGCCTTGCCAGTGATGTCCACAGCCCACGACACCATAGTGTTTCAGTGGTTAGCACTGTTGCCTCACAGCGCCAGGGACCCAGGTTTGATTCCACCCTTGGGCAACTGTGAAGAGCTTATGCTCAAAACAGCAACTCTCCTCCTCAGATGCTGCCTGACCAGCTGTGCTTTTCCAGCACCACCGTTTTTGACTCTGATCTCCAGCATCTGCAGTCCTCACTTTCTCCTTGGGCAGCTGTGCAAACGCCACACAGGTATTCTCCCTGTTTCTGTGTGGGTTTCCTCTGGGTGCTCCGGCTCCCTCCCATAGGCACAGGTTAGATAGATTGGCCATACTAAATTGCCCGTAGTGTCCAGGGATGTAGAGGCTAAGTGGGTTGGCCATGGGAAATGCAGGGTTACGGGGACCGATTAGGGGGATTGGTTGGGGTGGGATGCTTTTCGGAGGGTCAGTGTGACTGATGGGCCAATTGGCCTGCTTCCACACTGCAGAGATTCTATGATAGTAAAGGAAAAAACTTCTTTAAATAAAGATCGCCTCTACCATTCTCCAGTTCTGAAGAAAGCTCATGGGCCTGAAATGTTAATGCTGTCTAACATATGCTGGCTGACTGGCAATTCCAACTTTTTACCACTTTACTGGTTAGTGAATAAAATGGCTGAGTTTTTCTGCAGGTTTTAGACCATTCACTGAGTTTTTCTTCCTGCTAGTTACCTCGTAGGAGATGAATTATGGGTGGTGATGGAGTACCTGGCAGGCGGTTCACTAACTGATGTCGTCACGGAAACCTGTATGGATGAAGGACAGATAGCGGCTGTCTGTAGAGAGGTGAGTCTTACAGGCTGACATGAAGAACTTGATTTATGTAGCACCTTTCATGCCCTTGGTACATCCAAAGGAAAGCCATCAATGTACCATTCAAATATAGTCAATGTTGTAATCATCTAGCAATGGTATGGGGAAAAAAGAGACTGCAAATAAGATGTTCTGAAAGATACCCTTTGTTGTAGAATCTCAAAGCATTGAAGAAGGTCCATTGTGTTTGTGCCAATCCTATTGAGGTCTGTACATACCCAATTGTTAACTTATTATAGTTTCCAAGAACTTGGGGTTGACAGCATACTAGGAGAATATGAGCTAATTTTTTTTTAAAAAAAATCAAGCATTTGTACTGTGATCCCTTCAAACTTGGACCAGTGCTGGAGAAGTTAAAAAGTATGATAAACTGGAACAAGAGAGTTGGGGCTGCACCGCTTGCCCCTAAGCTCAATCACAAGCCTGTGAATGAGAAGCTTTCGCTGTAGATGCAGGCTCAGCTCTGCTCTGCCCATTCCTGTCCCTGAACTTGGAGAAGCCTCTAAAATCCTATATAGTCAGTTATGCTAATTGAAGAATTTATGCTAATTAATTAACGCAATTGAAGAACTTAGACCATTATTTGTAGAACGTGAACCTTCCTTACCTATCTTGATTATAATATGATTCCAGTCCCATTAGTTTAAATGGCGAGACTGTTGCGTGACTTTCTTATAGCCTGAGATTGCACAACAAAGCTGTCCCATTATATCAGAACTGACTACTGTAGGGTGATGATCAATTGAAACTGACTTAATACTTGAAGAAAAGCAACAGGAGCACATTTTATTTTAAATTAAAGTAATGGAAGTTATTTGACACGTTTTGTCAAAACTTTTTGTTTTGCAGTCATCGGGATTTTTTGTTAGGAATACTAATGTAAAGGGGAGGGAGCAACACTTTACATAGTCTGAGAGGAGTTCTGATTTGATTGGTTAATGGGCTGTGATTGTAGAAGTGTAACCATAGAGAATGCACCATGCAACAACTTAAAATTCATTCATGGGTGTCACTGGCTGGGCTGATAGTTATTGCCCATATCAAGATGCTCTTGAGAAGACAGTTGCAAGCTGGTACCTTGAACCGCTGCAGTCCATTTGTTTTAGTTAAACCCATAATGCTGATAGGTTGGGCATTCTGGTTGATTGACCAGCTCTACTGAAAACTAAATTAGGCAAGCTAACTCTGGTCGAGGTATTATCCGAGCAATTCACCAAAGAATTGGTATCTCACATTTTGTAAAATTAAATCAGGTTTCACGTGTATACATAATTATCAAAGCAAAATATTGCAGATGCTGGGAATCTGAAATGAAAACAGACACTGCTGGAAAATCTTGGCAGGTCTAGCAGTGAGTGTGAAATGAGGAATGTGTCCAGTATATTCCTGCATGTAATTTCCAGTGAATGCAAGTGCACAACAGTGCAAGCCAATGCATTGGTTGTCTCTGTTATTCTTGGCACAATCAGGATTTAGCAAATGCTGTCCATTCATTATTTATATGATGTATTGTCAAGAGAAGGTTATAATAAGACTAAGCAGAGCTGTTCATTATTGTTTGATTTTATTAAAAGTAAAGCATGGGGGGGAAGATGTGTTTTCACTGGCAGGTGGATTTGTGATCAGCAGATATGGATTTTAGCAAAAAAAAAACTTTTTTTTCATGTAATGGGTTATGTGAAAGTGCTGTCATAAAGGGTGGCAAAAACAAATGTGACAGTCATTATCGAAAAGGAATTTGATAAATGCACAAGTGAAAAAAACCTACAAGGCCTCTTGGGGAAAGCAGGGAAATCACAACTCCCTTCACTCCAGCACAGAGTCAGCATCAGCAGGATGGATAATTGGCCACCTTCTACACAACTCTGATTCTAACCTACCAGCTCTCTGTAATTATTAATATAGCTCATCACTTAGATGGACATCAACATTAGCATATTATTTAAAGCCTCCTTTTTAAAAAAACTGAGCAATTTTGAGATTCTGTTTAGAGCAAACAGTCACTTGTTGAATACTGCACTTATTTCTGGTCTCCCTGCTATAGGAAAAATGTTCTGAAACTTGAATGGGTTCAGAAAAGATTTACAAGAATGTCGTCTGGATTAGAGGGTTTGAGCTACATGGAGAGGCTGAATAGGCTGGGGTTGTTTTCCCTGGAGCATTGGAGGCTGAGGGGTGACATTATAGAGGTTTACAAAATCATGAGGGGCATGTCTCTGGTGAAGAGGCAAGGTCTTTTTCCCAGAATATGGGAATCCAAAACTAGAAGGCAATGGTTTAAGGTGAGATGGGCAAGGTGTAGAAGGGACCTAAAGGGCAACTTTTTCCCACAGAGGGTGGTGCGTGTATGGAATGAACTGCCAGAGGAAGTGGTGGAGGCTGGTACAATTACAACGTTTAAAAGGCATCTGAATGTGTATATGAATAGGAAGGGTTTAGAGGGTTATGGGCCAAGTGCTGGCAAATGGGACTAGATTAATTGAGGATATCTGGTTGGCACGGACAAGTTGGACCAAAGGGTATGTTTCCATGCTATATACCTCTATGACACGATAACTTGTGTTTTAAGGAGAATAAAGGATAGGGTTCTCAGTTAGACCTGAAGATGATGCAGATCCCTTTATATATAAAAAAAACGAAAGTGCATCATGTTTCTCTTTCTCTGATGTGATTTGATACAGTGAATGAACATTAGTGACCACAGCACAAGAGTCATGGAGTCATAGAGATGTACAGCACGGAAACAGTCCCTTTGGTCCAACTCGTCCATGCCAACCAGATATCCCAAACCAATCTAGTTCCCCCTGCCAGCACCCGGCCCATATCCCTCCAAACCCTTCCAATTCATATACCCATCCAGATGCCTTTTAAATATTGCAATTGTACTAGCCTCCACCACTTCCTCTGGCAGTTCATTCCATACATGTACCACCCTCTGCGTGAAAAAGTTGTCCCTTAGGTCTCTTTTATATCTTTCCCCTCTCACCCTAAACCTATGCCCTCTAGTTCTGGGCTCCCCCACCCCGTGGAAAATACCTTGTCTATTTATCCTATCCATGCCCCTTATGATTTTATAAACCTCGATAAGGTCACCCCTCAGCCTCTGCGCTCCAGGGAAAACAGCCCCAGCCTATTCAGCCTCTCCCTATAACTCAAACCCTCCAACCCTGGCAATATCCTTGTAAATCTTTTCTGAACCCTTTCAAGTTTCACAACATCTTTCTGGTAGGAAGGAGACCAGAATTGCACGCAATATTCCAAAGTGTCCTAACCAATGTCCTGTACAGCTGCATCATGACCTCCCAATTCCTATACTCAATACTCTGACCAATAAAGGAAAGCATACCAAACGCCACCTTCACTATCCTATCTACCTGTGACTCTACTTTCAAGGAGCTATGAAACTGCACGCCAAGGTCTCTTTGTTCAACAACACTTCCTAGGACCTTATCATTAAATGTATCAGTCCTGCTAAGATTTACTTTCCCAAAATGCAGCACCTCACATTTATCTAAATTAAACTCCATCTGCCAAGCCCATTGGCCCGTCTGATCAAGATCCCATTGTAATCTGAGATAACCTTCTTTGCTGTCCACTACACCTCCAATTTTGGTATCATCAGCAAACTTACTAAATATACCTCCTTTATGTTCATATACAAATCATTTACTTAAATGATAAAAAGTAGAGGACACAGCACCGATCCTTGTGGCACTCCACTGGTCACAGGCCTCCAGTCTGAAACCCTCCACCCCACCCTCTATCAGCCAGTTCTGTATAAAAATGGCGAGTTCTCCCTGTATTCCATGAGATCTGGAAGTATTGGATATGATTCAATCCCACTTGACTTTTGATAAGAATACAGTGTAAATGTTTAGGAGATTTCTTTCAACATTCAGGAGGATCAATGTAGACAAAATGTTGCCTTGAGGGGAGAATGACTGGCCTTATCTCAATGCTCGCCTAGTATGTTCCCTAAGATTTTATTTATAGGTTTTCCTTTAAAATTATTTATATATTTCAAGGAAGGCACTCTATTCTGGCATATAACAAAATGAGAGCAGTTCAACCAAAAGGTTACAAGGATTAGAGCACCCAGATTTAATGTCTTGGGTAAGGGTCACAGGGGTTTGTAAGAAAGAATGTTTGTTTATATGCACAATTGGAACTTACAAAATGTTGATGCTGTGAGAGACTTTGTTGTATGAGGAGCAGAGCAAGTTATCATGCCAGTAAATAAGAACAGGAGAAGGCCATTCAACCCAGAAAAAAGTGAGGACTGCAGATGCTGGAGATCAGAGCTGAAAAATATGTTGCTGGAAAAGTGCAGCAGGTCAGGCAGCATCCAAGGAGCAGGAGAATTGATGTTTCGGGCATGAACCCTTCTTCAGGAATGATTCCTGAAGACGGACTAATGCCTGAAACGTCAATTCTCCTGCTCCTTGGATGCTGCCTGACCTGCTGCACTTTTCCCAGCAACACATTTTTCATTCAGCCCAGAAGCCATTCTGAGCATTGTAAATTATTGAGTGCAGTGCCATATCCTGTTAGCCCTGTTTCCATATCACCTTGATGTCACTGATAACTCAACTCAATCTATCGATCTTTGTCTTCAACTTACTAAATGACTGAAGCTCCACAGCCCTTGGGGGAAATGAATTCCAAAGATTTGCTCATCTCTCATTCTTTTAAACTCCAGGCAATGTAGGGTTGATCTCTCCTCATAGTCTCGCCATCGCAGGAGTCCATTTGTTGAACCTTTGCTACATGCTGTCCTTGTTTCTACAAAGGAACCAGAGCTATAGACAAAACTCCAGATGTGGTCTCACCAGTACTCAATACAACTGAAACAAGATTTCTTTGTTCTTGGTACTCAAAACCACCTGTCATAAAGGCTAACATGCTGTTTGCCTTCCACATTGCTTGCTGCACATGCATGCTAGCTTTGTGACTTGTGAAGAGTGGGCAAGAGAAGGACCCCTGAGAGAGCAAGCAATCAGGAAGGCAAATTATATGTTGGCCTTTATTGCAAGGGATCAGAGTGTAATTATAAGGAAGTCTTACTACAGTTATATAGGGCTTTGGCGAGCCCACAAATAGAATGCTATGTACTGTTTTGCACTCTGCTTTCAGGAAGGAAGTACTTGCTTTGTGGGCAGTTCAGTGAAGATTCACAAGATTGATCCCTGGGAGGAGAGGGTTATTATGACAAGCTGCATAAATTGGGCCTAAATTCTCTGGGGTTTAGAAGAATGAGAGGTGATCTTGTTGAAACATGGAAGATTTGAAGGAACTTGACAGGATAGACAGTGAGAAATTGTTACAGCTGTCTGAGCAATGCAGGAAACCAGTCGTCTGAAGAGAAGGGGCTAATCATTTAGGTCTGAGATGAGGAAAAATTCACTTGTGCAAACGGTTGTGAATCTTATTTTACTCAGAGGTGCAGCAGGTAATTGGGAAGGCGAATGGATTGTGGGCTCTTACTTCAGGAGAGTTGGAAGTCTTACTGCAACTGTACAAGATACTGGTGAGATCACATCTGGACCACTGCGAGCAGTTCTGTTCCCTTATTTAAGGGAATATGTTATTTCATTGGAGGCAGTTCAAAGAAGGATCGCTAGGGTGATCCTGGTATGGAGAAATTATTTTATTAGCAAAGGCTAAACTAGAATTTAGAAGAATGACAGATGATCTCATTAAAACATATAAATTTCTTAAGGGACTTGACAGCGTAAATGTTGAGAGGATATTTCCCCGCTTGGGAGAGTCTAAGACCAGAGGGCATAATCTCAGAATAAAGGGTTACCGATTTAAGACTGAGATGAGGAAGAATTTCTTCTGAGAATTGAGAATGCTGAGAGTGGTGGACGTGATCTATATGGACTTCAGTAAGGGATTCAACAAGGTACCCTATGAGAGACTGGTTAGCAAGGCTGGATCTCATGGAATACAGGGAGAACTAGCCATTTGGATATAGAACTGGCTCAAAGGTAGAAGACAGAGGGTGGTGGAGGAGGGTTGTTTTTCAGACTGGAGGCCTGTGACCAGTGGAGTGCCACAAAGATCAGTGCTGGGTCCTCTACTTTTCACCATTTATGCAAATGATTTGGATATGAACATAAGAGGTATAGTTAGTAAGTTTGCTGATGACAGCAAAGAAGATAATCTCAGATTACAATGGGATCTTGATCAGATGGGCTAATGGGCTGACGAGTGGCAGACGGAGTTTAATTCAGATAAATGCGAGGTGCTGCATTTTGGGAAAGCAAATCTTAGCAGGACTTATACACTTAATGATAAGGTCCTAGGGAGTGCTGCTGAACAAAGAGACCTTGGAGTGCAGATTCATAGCTCCTAGAAAGTGGAGTCGCAGCTAGTTAGGTTAGTGAAGAAGGGGTTTGGTATGCTTTCCTTTATTGGTCAGAGTATTGAATATAGGAGTTGGGAGGTCATGTTGTGGCTGTACAGGACATTGGTTAGGCCATTTTTGGAATATTGCATGCAATTCTGGTCTCCTTCCAATGGAAGGATGTTGTGAAACTTGAAAAGGTTCAGAAAAGATGTGCAAGGATGTTGCCAGGATTGGAGGGTTTGAGTTATAGGGAGAGGCTGAATAGGCTGGGGCTGTTTTCCCTGGAGCGCAGAGGCTGTTTCCATGCTGTACATCTCTGTGGCTCTAATTAAGAGTCTTAGAAATTCTTGCCACAGAGCTCTGTGGGGACAGAGCCCTTATGTTTCTTCAGGGTTGAGATAGAAAGATTCTTGATCAGTTGGGGAATCGAGGGTTATGGGGAAAGGTCAGGAAAGTGGGTGTGGGATGATGGTCCGGAACCTGCTGCCCACTAGGATGTTACAAAGGTAAGAACATCGGTGATTTCAAAGAGAAGTTGGATGGTCATTTGAAGCAAACTTGCAGGACAATAGGGATAGAACTGGGGAATAGGACAAAGTAGCTTAATCTGCAGAAAGCTGGAATGGCATTGATGGGCTGAATGACTGCCTCTTGTGTTATAATGGCTGTGTGAACTGTTTGAATTGAAACAGGGTCAAGGGGCTGAATTAGGCGAAAGTGGCTACTACAGATGCTGGAGATTAGAGTGGTGCTGGAAAAACACAGCAGGTCAGGCAGCATCCGAGGAGCAGGAACATCGATATTTCGGGCAAAAGCCTTTACCAACTCTCGGGGCTGAATTGCCTAGTCCTGTTCGTATGTTCCAAACCAAAAAGCTCTGGGAGAGATGGGAATGGGATGGAGTAGATAGTTGAAGCAAGAGAGCAGGCAAACTGACTGAGGCAAGCTGCCTTCTCTTGTATAATTCTATAAAGACTCAATGCCCCTACAACCAGTTGTAAATGGCTAATAGTACATATCTGGTTCTATAATAACATTTTCTGCATCTGCTCAATCACTGACCTGATGATTCTTGAGGAGTGTAGCTCTACAGTGTAATACTGAGAAACTGTTGGTGTACATCGATTTCCAATTTGTGAAAATTGACAAATGAACTGCCTTCTGTCGCCAGGCTGTAAAACAGGAAATGTGTTTCATTTGAAATAAAAATGCGTAGAAATAACAGGTCAACCTTGAGGTCGAGGAATTCATGGAGACTGAACCATCTGTAAACAAAAGCCTTATGTTACATGAGGGAATATTTGTCCAGAATTGATGCAGGGAGTGATGGCCACTACCAGGAGGTTTACAACTTGAGTTGAAAGGACAGAAAAGGGGAGGGGTGACGGTGTTGGTATTGCTATGATTAGATACAAGAGGTAGAAGGGAAAACAGTGGATTTGAATAATTTCCTGAATCTGTGTTACTGTTGATTATCCAGAAAACGGCTTATTGATGTAATCCTGTCAGATATTGATGTTCTTGTAAATTGGAAGTGGTTCTTTTGGATGAGGGAATTATATCGTTGCTGCTTCCCTCTTTGTTTTTGTCCTCCCCAATATAGAGGAGGCCACATCGGGTGCAGCGGATGCAGTAAATGTGTGTGGAGGTGCAGGTGAATTTGTGGCGGAGGGCTTTGAGTCCTTCGTGATGGGGGATGGAGGTGTACAGGGACTGGATGTCCATGGAGAAGATAAGGTGTTGGGGACCGGGGAAGCGAAAATCATGGAGGAGGTGGAGGGCGTGGGTAGTGTCCCAAACGTAGGTGGGGAGTTCTTGGACTAAGGGGGACAGGGCTGTGTCAAGGTATGCAGAGATGAGTTTGGTGGGGCAGGAGCAGGCTGAGTCAATGGGTCGGCCGGGGCAGTCAGGTTTGTAGATTTTGGGCAGGAGGTAGAAACGGGCGGTGCGGGGTTGTGGGACTATGAGGTTGGAGACGGTGGATGGGAGATCCCCTGAGGTGGTGATGTTATGGATGGTCTGGGAGATGATGGTTTGGCGGTGGGAGGTGGGGTCATGGTCAAGGGGGCAGTAGGAGGAGGTGTCCATGAGCTGGCGTTTAGCCTCAGCGGTGTAAAGATCGGTGCGCCAAACTACCACTCCGCCTCCCTTGTCTGCCAGTTTGATGGTGAGGTTGGAGTTGGAACGGAGGGAGTGGAGGGCTGCATGTTCCGAAGGTGAGAGGTTGGAGTGGGTGAGAGGGGTGGAGAGGTTGAGGCGGTTAATGTCGCAGCGGCAGTTAGCTATGAAGAGATCAAGGGCAGGTAAGAGGCCAGCACGGGGTGTCCAGGTGGATGGCGTGTGTTGGAGGTGGGAGAAGGGGTCGTCAGAGGGTGGGCGAGAATCCTGGTTCAAGAAGTAGGCGCAAAGGTGGCGGAAGAATTGTTCGATGTCTCACAGCGTGTTGAACTCGTTAATCTGAGAGTGTAGGGGAATGACCCCTTCTCCCACATGGACCCCAGCTATGCCTGCCTCTTCATAGGATATGTGGAACAGTCCATCTTCCGCAGCTACACTGGCACCACCCCCCATCTTTTCCTCTGCTACATCGATGACTGTATTGGCGCTGCCTCGTGCTCCCATGAAGAGGTTGAACAGTTCATCCACTTTACCAACACCTTCCACCCCGACCTCAAATTTACCTGGACCGTCTCAGACTCCTCCCTCCCCTTCCTAGACCTCTCCATTTCTATCTCAGGCGACTGAATCAACACGGACTTTTACTATAAACCGACCGTCTCCCACAGCCACCTAGACTACACCTCCTCCCATCCTGCCCCCTGTAAAAACGCCATCCCATATTCCCAATTCCTTCATCTCCGCTGCATCTGCTCCTGGGAGGACCAGTTCCAATACCGTACAACCCAGATGGCCTCCTTCTTCAAAGACCGCAATTTCCCCCCATCGCATCTCCTCTACATCCCGCTCCTCCGCCCTTGAGCCCCACCCCTCCAATCGCCACCAGGACAGAACCCCATTGGTCCTCACCTACCACCCCACCAACCTCCATATACATCGTATCATCCGTAGTCATTTCCGCCACCTCCAAACGGACCCCACCACCAGGGATATATTTCCCTCCCCTCCCCTCCCCTATCAGTGTTCCGAAAAGACCACTCCCTCCGTGACTCCCTCGTCAGGTCCACACCCCCCACCAACCCAACCTCCAGTCCCGGCACCTTCCCCTGCAACCGCAAGAAATGCAAAAGTTGCACCCACACCTCCCCTCTTACTTCCCTCCAAGGCCCCAAGGGATCCTTCCATATCCACCACAAATTCACCTGCACCTCCACACACATCATTTACTACATGCGCTGCACCCGATGCGGTCTCCTCTATATTGGGGAGACAGGCCGCCTACTTGCGGAACATTTCAGAGAACACCTCTGGGACACCCGGACCAACCAACCCAACCACCCCGTGGCTCAACACTTCAACTCCCCCTCCCACTCCACCAAGGACATGCAGGTCCTTGGACTCCTCCATCGCCAGACCATAGCAACACGATGGCTGGAGGAAGAGCGCCCCATCTTCCGCCTAGGAACCCTCCAACCACAAGGGATGAATGCAGATTTCTCCAGTTTTCTCATTTCCCCTCTCCCCACCTTGTCTCAGTCCCAACCCTCGAACTCAGCACCACCTTCCTAACCTGCAATCTTCTTCCTGACCTCTTCGCCCCCACCCCCACTCCGGCCTATCACCCTGCCCTTAACCTCCTTCCACCTATTGCATTTCCAACGCCCCTCCCCCAAGTCCCCCCTCCCTACCTTTTAGCCTGCTTGGCACACCTTTCTCATTCCTGAAGAAGGGCTCATGCCCAAAACGTCGATTCTCCTGCTCCTTGGATGCTGCCTGACCTGCTGCGCTTTTCCAGCAACACATTTTCAGCTCTGATCTCCAGCATCTGCAGTCCTTACTTTCTCCTGCTGCTTTTCCTAGCCTATTTGTTCTGTAGAGGAGTTGAAGATCACAGTACCGGGCAGTCACCTTTTGGGCTAACTGCATGTACTGAATTTGCAACTTGAAAGCTTGCCCTGGAACCTTACCCCTGCTGTCATGTGTTTGGTTTCATGTGACTGACACCATGATAGATTGAGAACTGTGCTGGTCGTGTAATGGACCAAGAGCTGGTCACATCCACCTTGAGAGCAGAAATAAAGACCAAGGTGGCACCGGGGTCTTTAAATAAAACACAAAATTGTGGATGCTGGAGATCTGAAACAAAAGCAGAATTTGCTGGAGAAACTCAGCACCTGTGGGTAGACAACAGAGTTAGTGTTTCAAGTGTGGTAGTCACCATACTCGAAACGTTAATTGTTGTCTTCCCACAGATGCTGCTGAGTTTCTCTGGCAAACTCTGCTTTTTGTTTCAGGATCTTTAAATGCTTAGCCATGGAGTGCTGAGGGCAAGATCAACTCTACAATACAAATGGAGCCTGAAAATAAATTGATGTAGCAAATTTAGCAAGTTTGTTTCCTCCACAGTGCTTCACAAACAATGAAATGCTTTTTTGAATTTATCAGTGTTGGAAGACAGGATAAGTGGCACCCAGATGCACACCGTGAGCTTCAATAATGCTCACTGAGCTAATACTCCACGATCTGTTTTAGTGATGTTTGTTGAAGGATAATTATTGGTCAAGCCACCGGGAGGCTGCTCTTCAAATTAGTGCAAGAGGATCCTTTAAATCTCCATCTGAGAGGTTAAACAGGACCTCAGCTGTGACACAGTAGAACCACAAATGTTACAACATAGACAGGGGGAGCCATTCAACCCATGTTGTTCATGCTGACCCAGTTACCCTTCCTAATCCCATCTCCCTGCACACAGCCTATAGGCCTGCAGTTTACAGCACTTAAGGTGCAGATCCAGGTACCTGTTAAAAATAGTTTCAGGTCTCTGCCTCCACCACCAGCTCAGGTAGTGAATGTCAGACACCCACCACCCTCAGCACTTTTCTTCATTTCCCCTCTAATGCTTCTGCCATTGAGCTTGAATCTATCATCCCTAGTTTTTGAAGTCTCTGTGAAGAGAGGCAGGTTCTTCTTGTCTACTCTATCTCTACTCATCACAACCTTGTATCCTTCCATCATGTCACCCCTCAGCCTTCTCTGTAGCAAAGTAAGCAACCACAATCTCTCCTCATAACTACGCCTCACCTTAAAAAACACCACCACCAACAGTGCAGCATTCCCTCGGGATTGAACTGGGCAATTATTCTCTAGGGTCTGTGCTGAAGCTCTTGAAGTGTGACTTGAACTCCATGTGAGCCAGATTCAAGAATGTTAACAATTAAACTTTGACTAACACCATGGGGATGGAATTTAGCCATTTGGTGCAACAATGTTTAATTTCCTTGTTTTTTTAAAAAGAAAATTGCAGTGTGGAAGCAGGCCATTTGGCCCATTGAGTCTACTTCAAACTTCTGAAGTACATCTCCCCCTGAACCTATCCTTGACCCTTACATTCCCCATGGCTAACCCACCTAGCCTGCACACCTTTGGACTGTGCAAGGAAACCAGAGCACCTGGTGGAAACCAATGCAGACACAGGGCGAATGTGCAAATTTCATACAGACAGTCACCTGAGGCTGAAGTTGAACCCGGGTCCCTGGCACCGTGAGACAGCTGTGCTTACCACTGAGCCACTGTGCTGCCCTTTCTTCCTTCCTAATGTGCAGACACCTGTCAACATCATGTAACCTGACAGCATGAGTCCAATTGGGACTTCTGTTGGATTTGCTCTTTTCAATGTTTTATGTCTTTTTATTTTTTTTAGTGTCTACAAGCTCTGGAGTTCCTACATTCAAACCAGGTCATCCACAGGGATATAAAGAGTGACAATATCCTACTGGGAATGGATGGCTCTGTCAAGCTAAGTATGTATTTAAACTTGGAAAATTATACTCCAGCAACTTAACTGCAATACTATTTTGGCAGTACAGTCAGTCCTTCTGTAACACGCTTTTCTTCAAAGTGCATTGGCTATAACACAATTGAGGAATTTAGGCCATTATTTGCAGAACATGAAATTTTCCTTACTTATATTGGCTATAACGTGATTCTGGCCCTGTTAATTTAAATAGTGCTGATATTATGTGATTTTCTTACAATGCAGGATCTCACAGGAGCCGAACTATCATGTTACATCAGAACTGACTGTATTGCAATGTTTACATGCCTCATTCTGAACAGAGCCCTAGAGCTCAGTTTGTGTTTAGAAGGTGGAATTTAGACAAAGTTTTAAAATGTGACAGGATTGACACTGGGAGTCTGGTTTCCCCAATGTATAGAGCCTGGCACTGGACAGGGGTGTGTCATTGTCTTATGATAATCTTCTGCTATTGAAGGCTGAGATGAGGGGTGTTTCTCCAGATGGTGGTTCTTTGGGATTATCTATCCCCCAGAGGCTGGGGTATATTGAAGGCTGAGATCTATAGATTTCTGGGCACTGCCATGGAGTCAGAGGTGTACAGCATGGAAACAGACCCTTTGGTCCAACTCGCCCATCACCAGATATCCTAAATAAATCTAGTCCCACTTGCCAGCATTTGGCCCATATCCCTCCAAACCCTTCCTATTCATATACCCATCCAGATGCCTTTTAAATGCTACAATTGTACTAGCCTCCACCACTTCCTCTGGCAGCTCATTCCATACATGCACCACCCTCTGCATGAAAAAGTTGTCCCTTATGTCCCTTATAAATCTTTCCCCTTTCAACATAAACCTATGTCCTCTAGTTTTGGATTTCCCCACCCTGGGAAAGTACGTGCAACCTTTCAAGTTTCACAACATTCTTCCTGTCTCAGGGAGACCTGAATCGTTCCAGTACTCCAAAAGTGACCTAAGGCATGTCCTGTACAGCTGCAACATGACCTCCCAACTCCTAACTAAATGCACTGACCAATTAAGGCAAGCATATCAAATGCTGCCTTCACTATTTCTGACTACCTGAGACTCCACTTTCGAGGAACTTGCACTTCAAGATCTCTTTGTTCAGCAACACTTCCCAGGACTTTACCATTAAGTGTCTAAGTCCTGCCTTGACTTATTAAACTCCATCTGTCATTCCTCAGCCCAATGGCCCATCTGATCAAGGTCCCATTGTAATCTGAGGTGACCTTCGTTGTCCAGTACACCTCCAATTTTGGTGTCATCTGCAAACTTATTAACTATACCTCCTATGTTCACATCCAAATCATTTATATAAATGAGGAAAAGCAGTGAACCCAGTGCTGATTCTTGTGGTACACCACTGGTCACAGGCCTCCAGCCTGAAAGGCAACCTTCCATCCTCTGATTTCTACCTTTTGAGCCAGTTCTGTGTCCGAATGGCTAGTTCTCCCTGTATTCCATGTCAGTGGAACAACAGGTAAGTGTGTTGAGCAGCAAGGTGGAATTGACTAAAAAAATCAGCTACTAAAGCTTTTGGCCAAAGTTGTTCAGTGGCTCAAACCCGTGTTACTCAGCCCTGAGGAAATTTGTGTCGAGGTGCTCAGGTGTAGAGTAGGCTTCCATGAACAGATGCCATTTTTGACAGAATCACATCCTGCCTCGGGTCCTGTGTCCCCGCGTTGTGAGCCGCCTTGAGGAAATTCTCTCTGTTCCTTGTGTAGAGGAGTTTCCCATGTAGTCTGCTATTGCACACTCTGCCCCCATCTGCCATCTGGATGTACCACTTTGCCACCCAGTGGCTGATGAAATCCCTGGTATTTCAGTGGGAGCCCTCACCCTGACCATTGGGCTCCAAGAGTGAAGGATGCTGCATGTAGCTGTCCCATGGTTCAGTCGGTTCATGGATTCTGAGAGTCCATGATCCATGAACTTTTAAAGGCTTTGTCTGCTTTTTGTCTTTTGAAGGTGCCTCTACTAATTCCTATGTGTTACACAAAGGTGACAGCTGTTGCCCTATGGGGAGGAGAGTGTTTTCTGAGTGTGACACGTGTAACCTCCTGTCCTCTGGAGTAACTTGTCCTCCCAGATTGACAGAGTGCCCTTGACTTCACTTGCTGCATGCAGCAAAGTAGAAATTCTACGTAACCCCCTCAAAGACGAACTACATAACAAATGAAACTTTGGAGTTTGTCCTTCTGCCAGAGATAGTGTGTACCTGTAATGTAGTGCAATGGTTACATTACTGGATCAGTACCATGTGATCCAGGCTAATAAAGCAGAAAAAAAAGAGTTTAAAGCCATACCCCTGTTATCCTCTCCCACCTTCCCATTCATGCTTAGACATTTTATTTTCCTTTGCAAAGTCTTGCTATGTCTAAGAGTATGGGCTGTCCAATTGACATTAAAAATCCAACTGGTTGACGAATGGAAGAAAATCTTTCTTACCTGAGCTGCTCTCTGTGATCTTGGAATTCAGTCAAATACATATGTACGACTGGCATTGTGGGAGCAACACTGTCACCAGGACTGCAGAGGTTCAAGGAAGTCAACCACAGCCCAAGATTGTCTAGGTATGCCCCAATACGTTGCCAGAAATACGCAAGTGAATTAAACACAGCTTCTAAATTACATGCATTAATGAACGCTGTTGTAAACTTTAGTGGCAGATTTCTGGTGTGTCCCCTCCATGTCCAAGACAATGCAGCAAGCCTGCATACCTCTCTGTTCTGCAGCGAGAGCCCAGTATTCTGCCCAGCAGCCGTGCAGGAAGATCAACTGTTGTGTGCACTCTCAGATGAATTTAGAACCAGTGAACAGTAAACAAATTTGTTTTTACTGACTGCACTGTCTACATTTGTAACACAAGATGGCGCTTTTACCATTCCTGGTGTGAAACATTTATTTTGGATGTTCATGAATACATTGACCCAGTCTGTGTGGTCAGTCTGCCTTCGTGGATAGTAAGGAAACCGACTGTTCGGTCCAACTCGTCCATGCTGACCAAGTTTCCTAAACTAAACTTATCCCACTTGCCAGTGTTTGCCCCATATCCCTCTAAACCTTTCCTATTCATGTACTTATCCAAATATTGTTTAAATGCTGAAACTGTATGTGCACACCCCCACTTCCTCTGGCAGTTCATTCCACATACAAATCACCCTCAATTGTGAAAACATTGCCCCCCCACCCCAAGTCCTTTTTAAAACTTTCTCCTCCCACCTTAAAACTATGCCCACTGGTTTTGAATTCTCACACCCTAGGGAAATTACCTTTGTCATTCACCTTAACTGTGCTGCTCATGATATTATAAACCTCTATACAGTCACCCTTCAGCCTCCTACACTCCAGTGGAAAAGTCCCAGTCTATCCAGCCTCTCTTTATAACTCAAACCCATCATTCCTGGCAACATCCTGGTAAATCTTTGCTTGAACCCTCTCCAATTTAATAATATCTATCCTATTGTAGGGTAACCAGAACTGTATACAGTACTCCCAAAGTAGCCTCAAAAACCTCTTGTACAATTACAACATGAATGTGCCAGTGGCTGACTAATTTTAAACTGTTCACTTACCATTTTATGCTGGAGCCTTTGCATGGTCTGACCTTGGGATCCAATGGCGAGCAGAGTTGGGATTCCAAGTGGCAAGTTTAGCACCCTGCCAGTGCTGATGCTGCTCATGGTATCCCACCCCCTGTCAATGTTCCCAACGCCCCTTCCCCATCACTTCTCTCACCTTAGATAATGTTCACTACCCACTCCTGCCAACCTTCACCCCATCCTGACAAGTGTATCATGGGATTGAAAAGACGCCCTTTCAAGATGTTTCTTCAGTTTGTTCACTTGCACAGATTGTAAGAGGGGTCACCAATAATGTTCACGCTCTTGCCTCTGACCAATGTTCATCACTGACCATGCTAACTCTGTCTCGCGTGACAGTGCTCACACCTTCCAACTCCAAGCAGTCCCCCCCCATCCCACTGTTTTTTTTCAACTCACTCCTCTCACAGCCGTACTCCCCCTCTCACTTCCCATTCCAGCAATGTTGACCCTGTCCACCCAATGAGCAGCAGTGTCTGCCTGTGGATGAGGGGAGGATCAATCGTCATTGCCCCCCTCCCTGCAGCAGGGCTGACCTCCTCGACATTGACTAGACAGGAGCCAGAGATTCTAGAAGGTGAATTGTCAGGATGGGGTGAAGGTTGGCAGGAGTGGGTAGTGAACATTATCTGAGGTGAGGTGACAACAGATCCTGCAGTGAGTGAAATAATTGGCTCTATGCATTGATTTCCGTGTGAAAGGTTCAGCCTCTGGCGACTGTCTATGCAGAGTTTGCACGTTCTCCCCGTGTCAGCGTGGGTTTCCTCTGGGTGCTCCAGTTTCCTCCCACAGTCCGAAGATGTGCAGGTCAGGTGAATTGGCCATGCTAAATTGCTCATAGTTTTAGGTGCATTAGTCAGAGGGAAATGGGTCTGGGTGGGTTACTCTTCGGAGGGTTGGTGTAGACTTGTTGGGCCGAAGGGCCTGTTTCCACACTATCGGGAATCTAATTTTTACATTCTTCTCAGTACTTGGAGGAAAACATTATACTGGCCAGATCCTAAAATGGGAAACAGACATTGGGTATGGAAGCCTGAAAGGCTCAAGGTTATTCTAAGGCAGTGTTGGGGTATTTCTGATTCTGGATATTTGTGACCAAAATTGCTGCTCAGTTTACAGAGTATGCCTTGATCAGTGATTGGTTGACTACAGGAACACGCAGTATTTACATAGGATGATGTAGGACTTACAGCGCAGAAGTGGGTCCGTGCTGGAATTTATTCTCGATACCAGCGTCCTCCTATTCTCCTCCATTTCACCCCATCAATACTGTATAGCAGGTTGTTATGCTATAACGCAACAGCAGCATTCCTCTGCAATGCCATGCTAGAGAAAATCGTGCTATGGAAAACCACTATAGAGAGAATTGCACTGTAGAAGATTGCTGTAGAAAACCACTATATCTGTTCAGTCGAAAGTTTGTGTTATCCATACAGCACTCACAATTCATCAGTCGTATTATAGCCAATTTGTGGTAACAAGCCATACATTATATCAGAACAATCTGTACGCCGATTCCAAATAAAATATAAATTATGTCTGAAAGCCCTAATCCTTATTATTGGCCTCCCCGATCAGATAAACTAATTGCGTTAATACTGTTGAAATATTCTGGAACTAGTTATCGCTGCCTTGAAATTAGGGGGTCACCCATTTTAAGACAGATTTAATTTTTTTTCTCCGACGGTTTGAGTTTTTGAAATTCTGTTCCTTTAGAAGACAGTGAAACAGAGCTCTTGAATTTACGTAATGTAGACGTAGATAAACTTTCACCTCTTCCACATCAAGAATTTATTGCACGTAGGTGGGAGTGTGGAATAATTGATGATCCATTTAATATGGATATGTTTTCTGAGGAGCGATTGATATTTTTTCCCCAGTGAGGAAAGTCTCTATTAGGCTGACAATACAGGGCAGTAATAGAGTGAAAAACAGATGGGAAGGGATGAGGGAAGTCAGTTTATATTTTTTCTTGTATTTCCAGGACAGAAACAGGATACTGAACCACCTTGTTCATACTGGTTTTTAACCTCCCATAAAACTCCTCCCACCTCTTTTCAACAATCTCATCTATTGATCCCAGCCTTGGAAAATTATGAGAAGGAGAATTGAAGAGAAATATGACATGAACATTTCAGGGCAATATTGGCCATAGTTATGTGATAAATGGGTAAATGAGAGAGTGGGATAGGATTCATGATTATGGCTACAAAGTGCAACAGCTGAGTGTGCTGACAGAGCATTAGGGCACCCCGGGGTCTGTGCACTCTTAAAAATCTGTTCACGGCAGAGTGTCATCCTTAACAGAAGTGAACTTGCTATGCTCTGGATAACAAAATGGAATAAACAAGGCTTCAGACCAAAGCAGTCACATCTCCAAGGTCCTCTGATATGGCATGGCAAGATACTCCGTACTTAATGCCAATTTCTTGAGGAGAACCTGGGATGGTCAATAAGTACCAGCCCTGCCAAAAGTGCCAACACACTGTGAATGAATTGGATCAGTCCAAAGAATGTCTTAGTCCTGCTTTGTCCTGAAGGGAGAGACACTGTTGGAAATGACCTGTGTCTTTACTTTGTCAGGCTTTTCTTTAATATATGGAGATCATGTTTTGTACATGGTATGTTGCGAAACCTTAGTTTTCTTGAAGAAATGTGTGAATGGTGGGAAAATGAGCCTGATTTTCAGGATTTTGCAACTAGCATCTGTTCATCTGAAACAAATCCAGTTGGCAATATGCTGTGTGCCAGACTTCACAACATGCACATCCTGTGGCATGTCCCTTATGGAAGTACATGCAAGTGCAATGATTAGATGCAGGAGTAGGCCTTCTCCGTTATTTAATAAAATCATTGTTGTTCCGATTGTGACCCCAAAACTAAAAGCCTACCTATCCCTGACAGTGCTGCCTTGTTTGGCAAGGACCTGTCAAAAATATTCAATGACCTGCCCCCACTGCTATCGGGCAAAGAGATTTCCAAAGTGTCTCAACACTGAAAAACATTTGTCCTCATCTTTGTCTTAGATGTGAGACCCCTTAGTTTTAAACTTGTCCGCTAATACCAGCCTCTGCCACAAGTTGACAATCAGTACTTTGCCTGATACATTTTAATCATTGGGCACATTCCTGTTCTCCAGATAAACTACTTTTTTTTTCATTTTATGACCAATTCAATCAATTACTGGTCATCCAGTTACAACCACAGCCCACCAAGAATCTGTGTCAAAATAAAAATTGGAAAGGTTAAGAAACAAAGGAGGAACTAAACCAAGATGGAGTTGGAGGAGACAATGCACTTCAGCTCCAAGGGTCCCCACCTCCCTCCCAAAGCTTTGACTGTACCAGTGGGGTGCTCCCTCTCCCAGGACAACTGAACACAAAGGTTGGGAATTATGACCTCCTCTACAAGCTGCTGCCTCAACATGTTGCTGGCTTCTTTAGCCTGGCCCTGGAACAAACCCACAAGGAGATCCTCCTGACCAGACCACACTGGGTAAATGTAAAAATATCACAGAGCTTGACCTGACTACAGTCTTTCCCTAAATGTTTCAGCTAATTGGTGAATAGCCAGGGTCTTTTTCCAAGGGTGGAGGAGGACTTAAGGCGAAAGGGGAAAGATTTAAAAGGGACCTAAGGGGCAACTTTTTTATACAGAGGGTGGTGCGTGTATGGAGTGAGCTGCCAGAGGAAGTGGTAGAGGCTGGTACAATTAAAACATTTAAAGGCATCTGGATGGGCATATGAATAGGAAGGGTTTAGAGGGATATGGGCCAAATGCTGGCAAATGGGACTCAGTCAGATTGGGATATCTGGTCAGCATGGACGAGTTGGACTGAAGGGTCTAATTCCATGTTGCATGACTCTGCTTGTATTGTGTAGCTGGGGTAGGAAGTAGTTATAAAAAATGTCTAGTCATGATGCATCAGCCATTGGTAACACAACAGACTCTGTGGAGCAGCTGACCTTTTCCTGCCCATCTTTTCATACACTCAACATGCCAGTTGCTTGCTATTGAGTAATGTGACACTAATCTCTAGCTCTTGTTTTCTTTCCCTCAGCCGACTTTGGCTTCTGTGCTCAGATTACGCCAGAGCAGAGTAAGCGGAGCACGATGGTGGGGACACCATACTGGATGGCCCCTGAAGTGGTCACCCGAAAAGCATATGGCCCCAAAGTAGACATTTGGTCACTGGGAATCATGGCAATTGAAATGATTGAGGGAGAGCCTCCCTACCTGAATGAGAACCCCCTCCGGGTAAGGCTGTGTTTATTTAATTTGAGTGATTTAAAAACATTAACAAAATGCTGAAATACAATAGCTTGAGAGAGCTACTTTCATGAGCAGCTTCCTGATCTATCTGGTGTAGGTGCTAGGTTTTATTGCTGAGACCTCCTGGTATATGTTCAGACTTGAACTCCTGCCCAGAGCTAATGGGAATTGATATCCTAGCGAGCAGTGGGCACTTGGCTGACTGAGTCCATAATGACACCATTCAAGCCAACCTTGTGACTCCTCATTCTTTTAGGGAGAGTATTCTCTTGCTGAGTAGAGTTTAAATTTGCAAACAGTCAAATCATAGTGGAATATGGGTGGCCAACATCACCAAATCCACACCCACTCCTACCCCTCACACACCCACGCGACACGTGCACACATACCACTCAGTCACCCACTCCGTCATTTCTTAAGGGGGTTGGCTAAGATCAGAAATTGAGGCCTAATTTATTTAACATTTCGTACATTTTTTTAATCCAATTTTTCAGTGGGTGCAATTTATCAATTCTCGACATTTATCAGTTTTCACAGCAAATTGTGGCCTTTGTATTCTAAGTGTATCTTCTCAACCAATTCAATGTCACAGCTCAGTGGTTTAGAATCACATAAATCATGAAAAGAAATTTTTGGCAATAACTTCAAGCAGGACCTAAGTCAACTACAGTTGTTTTTGTTTTCTATTGATGACCTATTAATTGTATTTTTTTTTGGTTATTTCACTTCACTAGGCATTGTATCTGATAGCAACAAATGGCACGCCAGAGCTACAGAATCCTGAAAGGCTATCTCCTGTATTCAGGGATTTCCTGAACCGTTGCTTGGAGATGGATGTCGAGAAGAGGGGTTCATCCAAGGAGTTGCTTCAGGTTAGTTAGGTGTTAATGTTAGCGGTTACAGAGCATTCAGGGAGTCTCGCTTTTAGCCAGGGCAAATGCAAGAATACCAAACTTCAAATGAGCACGACAATTTATCAGAGAGTAATTGGATGGCTCTTGAAACAGCTAATAGAAACATGATAGAACAAATTAGATTAGATTACATTACAGTGTGGAAACAGGCCCTTCGGCCCAACAAGTCCACACCGACCCGCCGAAGCGCAACCCACCCATTACCCTACATTTACCCCTTACCTAACACTACGGGCAACTTAGCATGGCCAATTCACCTGACCTGCACATCTTTTGGACGGTGGGATGAAACCAGAGCACCTGGAGGAAACCCACGCAGACACGGGGAGAACATGCAAACTCCACACAGTCAGTCACCTGAGGTGGGAATTGAACCCGGGTCTCGGGCGCTGTGAGGCAGCAGTGCTAATCACTGTGCCGCCGTGCCACCCACTATTCAGTAAGCTTAAAAGAGTAACATTGAGGATGGGTTACAGAACTTGAATTATGACTAGAAACAAGATCAGGATGAAGGGCTTTTGCCCAAAACGTCGATTTTCCTGCTCCTCTGATAATTCCTGACCTGCTGTGCTTTTCCAGCACCACTCTAATCTTGACCCTGATCCCCAGCGTCTGCAGTCCTCACTTTTGCCTTATGATTAGAAAGCTAAGCGGTTATCTCATTGTCTTGTGTAAAGTGAGAAGACGTTTGATTGGACAGATACAGAAAAGCCATTTCTGGCAGCAGTGGAATTCCAAACACATCTTCAAATGAGAAGACAATCTTGTGTCATGTTCATAGAGCATTGACAACAGCTTTATTAATTTACTTTTTAAGTTAAAGATAAAGTTACTATAGTCCTATCAGGCAGTAGAGCTGGTCTTTCATGAGCAAGAGACAACTGGTGGTGGTTTAATCTGAGGGTCACCACACCTCCGGTGAGGAAAGAGATAGAGGAGAAGAGTCTTTCATGGTCCCCTCAGCTGATGTGGGAATTGAACCCATGCAGTTGGCATCACCCTGCATCACAAACCAGCCATCTAACTAATTGAAAATCCTCCTCATCTGTTTTGGAAGTACAGCTAGTTTTAATGAAGGAATTTGGACGCAGCAAACTTACCAAAAAATCCATAATAAAGTAATAAAAGTGGGCCACACAACAGTGGTAACTCCCCTTTCTGTTCCATGAACAGTGCTATGGGTCTCTTTTCTGCCTGCCAGACAGGGCAGACAGTTACTTGGTTTCATACCTCATCCGAAAGATTACACCTCCAATAGGGCAGCAGTCCCTCAGTGCTGCATTAGATATGTAGGCCTAAAGTTTGTGTTTTGGTATTTGGAGCAGTTTTTAAGATGCTAAAGGGGATTGTCAAAGTATACATAGAGCATGCGTTTTCCTTTGTAGTGCAATCTACAACAAAAGGTCATGGTTTTCGGGTAAAGGGCACTGAATAAATTTGAGGAGACTGACAGACAGACAGATTTTTTTTAATTAGTAAAGGGTTAAAGGGTTATGGAGAGCAGACAGGAGAGTGAAGTAGAGGCTGAGATGGGATCAACCGTGATCCTCTTAAATGGTAGAGCAGGCTTAAGGAGCTGAATTGCCTACTCCTGCTCCTACTTCTTATACCAATAACTATGTGATTCAAAGGGCAGAGTGGTACAACTGAGTCGTGGATTCTTGTAGATTGGGTAGGAGGCTTTGTGTGTTATAAATAGACAGGCAAAACACGTCCATCGTGCTTTAGGAAAAAAAACACATCTGAAAGTGGAGTCGCAGGCGGATAGGATAGTGAAGAAGGTAAAAACAATGACTGCAGATGCTGGAAACCAGATTCTGGATTAAGTGGTGCTGGAAGAGCACAGCAGTTCAGGCAGCATCCAAGGAGCTTCGAAGGCGTTTGCTATGCTTTCCTTTATTGGTCAGAGTATTGAGTATAGGAGTTGGGAGGTCACGTTGCGGCTGTACAGGACATTGGTTAGGCCACTGTTGCAATATTGTGTGCAATTCTGGTCTCCTTCCTATTGGAAAGATGTTGTGAAACTTGAAAGGGTTCAGAAAAGATTTACAAGGATGTTGCCAGGGTTGGAGGATCTGAGCTATAGGGAGAGGCTGAACAGGCTGGGGTTGTTTTCCCTGGAGTGTCGGAGGCTGAGGGGTGACCTTTATAGAGGTTACAAAATCATGAGGGGCATGGATAAGATAAATAGACAAAGTCTTCCCTGGGGTCGGAGAGTCCAGAACTAGAGGGCATAGGTTTGGGGTGAGAGGGGAAAGATATAAAAGAGACCTAAAGGGCAACTTTTTCACATAGAGGGTGGTACATGTATGGAATGAGCTGCCAGAGGAAGTGGTGAAGGGTGGCATAATTGCAACATTTAAGAGGCATTTGGATGGGTATATGAATAGGAAAGGTTTGGAGGGATATGGGCTGGGTGCTGGCAGGTGGGACTAGATTGGGTTGGGTCAGCATGGACGGGTTGGACAGAAGGGTCTGTTTCTGTGCTGTACATCTCTCTGACTCGATGATTAATTATTTTTCCCCACTTTATTCTCTTGTACCCATAGCACCAGTTCCTGAAGCTAGCGAAGCCACTGTCCAGCCTGACCCCACTGATCATTGCTGCAAAGGATGCAGCCAAGAACAATCGTTAGCACCATGTGGGATCAAGCAGAGACCCCCTTGTCCATCTCGATTTGCATATCAGAGCGGCCCGCTCTCCACGACTGAACCATTCCTGAACCCTACAATGCAACCATTCCTGACCCAGAGCTCCTCCACTTCAACCCTTTCATCGCCAAATTCCAGGAAAGGGGGTGGGAGGTGGGTGGGCTGGGTGAGAACTGAGGGGAGGGAGGGGGGGGGGAAGAGGGGGAGAGAGGGCGAGCGAGCGAGAGCACTGTCAGGTTGTATCTCTGCCATGCACTCCAGTGCATCAGTTAACACATGGGTGAAATTCCTCTCTTGTCTGAAATGGATGTAATGATCTCTCTGAAGTACTGGATAATAGTGCATTGCACCTTTCAGATTGTAGTGTTGGATAATTGAGTGGGGTGCTGGTTGTGACAGAGAGCGAGCCTGTGAATTATTCCATCTGAACAATAAACTGTTGACTTGTACCCAACAAATGAGAGGTACTAGCTGCTGGGTATTGTTTTTGTACGTTTCTGAAGCATGGTTTCTCGACATGTCGACAACGAAATGCTTTCAATCTTTTTGTTTCTTCGTCACGTCAATCAATAAGTTTTGCTTCTCTCCCTCTCTTTCACTTTGATTTATCAATCAGCTCGCTGGCTTTGGTTCAAGGCTATTCCTAAATCACTGAGAATGTACAACAGGCTGTTTATTAATTATGTAAATGGAGTAGTGATTGAGACTGTAGTTTTAATGCACTCAGTGCAGTCTGACATGTAGTTTCTTTCTCTTTTGTGTGTGCCTCTCTCTCCCTTCCCCATTAAATATTTGTTTGTACCAGTCTTCTGAACACTACGACCCCAAAAAGTGGTGCCATACATCTGCCTTGAGTGACTTTCATGCTGCTAAATTTTGAAAATGTCTATAGTGTACAAAACTATGGAATTTTAATTCCTGGGGGATAAAGAAATAAAAGGGTGTGTTATAATAATTCTGACATTGTTTTTCCATTTTTGGGGAGAGTGATTTGGGTGCAATGATCTACAGCAAATTGCTAAATGATTTACACAAGAACAATCGTGCCATTCAGTGAGCCTTTCAAATTGATGGGAAGTTTGGTCATCTCATTGAAGCAAGGGTTGAAATTAAATTCCTTTTTAATGCAGATGATAATGATGTGATTGTACAGCCTTGAGAGTGTTGTAGCAACAGATTGAATAATGATTTTCAAAAGGGAATTGTATAATTACACAAAGAAGGAAATATATTGCAGAGCTTCTCAGGAAAGGACAGAGAATGGTGCTAATTGGATCCTACTTTCAAAGAGCCAGCAGTTGCATGATGGGACAAATGGATGCTTGTGGTCTGTAACATTCTTACAGGGATTATGAAACTTTCCCTCAAAGAGCCCCCTCTTGGTATGACGCTTTGTCACACTTGCACGCACTGACATGTGTTATGGACCAGACCAGGCCAAACCGCCTCAAAATATTCAGAACATAGTCTCGACACAACTTTTTCTCACTTTAAATGAAAGATGTTGCATTCCAGATGTATTTTGATTGGTCAGACTACCAGATTTAAAGCAAAACATACTTCATTCATCCATTATAGTTAAAATACAACAATAGAAAGAAGGAATTGGAATAACTTTATTGGAAAACTTAACAGAATAATAGCTCCATAACTTACTAATTAACTGTTCCAATATAGTTATATCTCAAAACACACTCATGGCAAAGGCAAATTCAGAAAGTAGATTGTCTCACATGCAACTCCAGTAGCAAGCAGAGAACCCTCCCCACCACCCCCCCACCCCCTCCCCCCAAGCTTTTGGCTGTAGCCAAGAGAAAGAAAGAATAGCTTCTACTTCAAGACCCCCAGCAGCAATTGCTGAATGCTAAAGCTAAAATTCCTGTCTGTGGGTAGAGCTTGACCACACCCATTCAGGCTGCTTCTATTGTTCCAACTTTCTAAAACAAAACCCTAAGGCCTCACATGCTATTTACTCTAGTGGCTCTGGTAGACTGCTTATCATCTCTGCCTTAAAACCCCATTTCAAAAAAATACCAGGACAAAATGACGACTTAAAGCCACAGTATTGTTGCAAATAGTTACAATTGAAAAGGTTGGTTGAAAGTCAGTGTTCAAGCCTTTGTCACCTCACTGGTGTGTTTCTGCAGCACTTTGGCAATGCCCTCTTAATATCATGGATAGAAAATCATTCAGTTTTAAAAAAGCACCTTCCTTCCTGCATTTTTGTTTCCATATGATGTGGTGACTGTGACAGGATTCCGATGTAGTGGGGCCATATTCATAACTGGAGGTTTGCCAAAGGGAAATCTGTCAAAGTTCCCCATCGTGGATACAAATTCAAGTCTGGTGCATGGTGTCATTGTCATTTATTTTCCAAGCCCCACAAACCACCTAATCTGAAGCAATATCTACTGTTAATTCATGGTCACTGGACCAGAAGTTCTGGAATTCCCTATCAGACAATACTGCAGGAGTATGTTAGCTTAGGAATAGGTAGTAAGTACCAGCCAGTAATATCAACATCCCAAGAATGACCAATTGGATAAAAAGGAAAGATGTTGACCATCACTGAAGAAAGAGCAGCAGATTTCTTTCTCCCCCATTTGTTTATTGGAAAGAGGTGTTGTGGCTTGGTCATCATTTTTTGTCCTATCTCTAATTACCCTGAAACAGACTGTATTGAGTTGCTACGTTAAACCCCTGCAGCCCATTTGATGAACAGTGCTGTTAAGAAGAGGGTTCCAAGATTTTGACCAAGTGATATATTTCCAAGTCTGGGTGGTGAGTGGCTGGGGGGGGGAATTTTCAGGTAGTGGTGTTCCTATGTATCTGCTGCCCTTGTCCTTCTGATTGGAAGTGGTCATGGGTTTGGAAAGTGCTGTCTAAGAAGCCTTGATGGATTTTTGCAGTGCATCTTGTAGATGGTACACAATGCTGCTAATGAGTATTAGTGGTAGAGGGAGTGGACGTGGTACCAATCAAGTGGGCTGCTTTGTCCTGGATGTTGTTCAGCTTCTTGAGTGTTTTTGGAGCTGCACCCATCCAGGCGAGTAGTCAATATTCCATCACACCCCTGACTTGTGCCATGTAGCTGGTGGGCACAGGCTTTGGAAGAGTCAGAAGGTGAGTTACCCAGTGCAGGATTCCGAGCCTATTGTCATTACAGCATTTATATGGTAACTCACTAGACCAGTTCAGCTTCTAACAAATGGGAGCCCCAGAAATGTTAATCATAGGGGATAGAGCAATGGCAATCCCATTGAATGTCACGGGATGGAGGTTGGACTTGCACCACACAGAGACCAGGGAATGTTACTTACCAGCTTACACCTGGATATTGTCCAGATCTTGTTGCATTTGGGTTATAGCCTCTTCCGTCTGGGTCCAAATGGGCAAATGTAAGGAATGGAATAGTGTAATGCTGATGTGATTTCATGTGATTGGCTGAGAATAAAGGTACAGACTTGGAGAAGCTTTAGGATGCAGCTACGAATTACTTAACCAAATGGTTATGGCCTCTGACATTAGGGAAAATACTAAGAAAAGTCATGGAAGACCCCAAGAAATGTTTTTAACTCCTGGTAGTGCTGAGGCACCTCATCACAAAGTGAACAGTGGGATGCAGGAAACTATCCATACCCTGGCTGCCTTGAGACCGTGCAGGTGAGACTTTTCCTTCGATTTGCAGCGCCTGCTTTATAATGGGGTGACATGCTTTGCCACTTCAGGGGGCATTGAGTTAATGGGGTGGTCTGGATCTGGTGCCACCTGTAGAGGTGGGTGCTGATGGATTCCCTGTCCAAGGGCACGTTGCTAAAACCTTTTAGTAACTGTGCAGCAGCTATCAGGGAGAAATTACATGGGGTTGGATACCCTGAGCTAGGTGGGTTCTGCGATATGAAATCACAGGGTAAAAAAAACTCATTGTTTTCAGAGATACTCAAACCAATTCTTGAATGCCACCTGCCTCTCTTTATTTGCAGTTGCTGAATAAAATTGAACATTCGATTTGATGATTGTGATGCCCTGGGAGCCTGTTGCCATGGTTTCCAAGTGATTTTCTGATGACTGTTCTTCAAATATTAGTCATAGTGAGCTTTTCGTGATTCACAACCAAAGAAATTATATGCTTGAAGTGTTCAACTTGTTCCAAACAAGTCGATCCTTCCTTTTCTCCCGCAGAGTTGGATAGCACTGCCTTGTCTGGTCTGATTTTTATTTTCTGAAGCTCTCCTGATCATGTTGTGATCATGCTTGTGAATGACAGCCTGGCTGAGTCTCAGGGATGCTCAGAGCTCTATTTATTTTCTTGAGAAATTCTTTCTCTGCAGCTGAACATCGCAGGCTCTGCTGGGAGTTATTGCCCAGTCCTAATTGACCTTGAGCTGCCTCAATGGAGCCTCTGCCATCTGTAATGTGAGTTTTTATTTCACAGACGTTGAGATTGGGATCTGAGGGCAGTACTGACCAGTTGCCTCATTACAGGACCTACCCTTCAGATGCCACACCAGGACCACCTCTGCCCGGTGGAACTGGTAGTAAAGAGTTGCCAATTCTAAGGGTGGGTGTCTACGACCTCCTACCTATTGGTGTGTGTCCATTGTCTCCAATCGCCCAGCAATCCCCTATCTCTTCTCCCTTCTGCACCCCTCACCCCATCTATTTGTACATCATCCTGGGTTATTGTTTTGCCATGGCCAACTGGAAAAGGCACAGAATATTCCCTGTTACCAAATTGGATTAATCTCAACACTGAGTGAACCTTTTCAGGTTTTCCTACCAACTGGGAGGAGACGTTGGGCAGGGCTAATCTGTTTGTGTTTTGAATTGCATGTCCTCATTTACCTCTGATACCCCCCTTAAGAATCTATCCATCACTTTCTTCTAGAAGTTCAGCCTGAAACATTGATCTCTGTGGCCCATCACTCATGATATCTTGCCAACTAGAAAAAGACCCATTCTTGCCCTTTTGTTTTAAAGTTCATTCACTGGATGTGGGCATTGCTGATGAGACCAGAATTTGTTGTACACACCTAATTGCTCAGAGAGTAGTTAAGAGTCAACTACATCACTGTGGGTCTGGAGACACCTGTAAGCCAGACCAGGTAAAGATGGCAGTTTCCTTCCCAAGAGGACATTAATGAACCAGATGGGTATTTTCCTCCACAATTGACCATGGTTTGATGGTTGCCATTAGATTCCTAATTCCAGATGTTCTTTTGATATTGAAATCAAATTTTACCGTCTGCCATGTTGGGACTTGAATTCTGGTTTCCAGAACATTCCCTGTTTCTCTGGATTAATAGTCCAGCAATAATTGGGCGGCACGGTGGCACAGTGGTTAGCACTGCTGCCTCACAGCGCCAGAGACCTGGGTTCAATTCCCGCCTCAGGCGACTGACTGTGTGGAGTTTGCACGTTCTCCCCGTGTCTGCGTGGGTTTCCTCCGGGTGCTCCGGTTTCCTCCCACAGTCCAAAGATGTGCAGGTCAGGTGAATTGGCCATGCTAAATTGCCTGTAGTGTTAGGTAAGGGGTAGATGTAGATGTAGGGGTATGGGTGGGTTACGCTTCGGCGGGGCGGTGTGGACTTGTTGGGCCGAAGGGCCTGTTTCCACACTGTAGGTAATCTAATCTAATCTGTAGGTAATCTAATCTAATCTAATACCATTTGGCCATCACCTCCCCCTGCTTCCTTAGCCAGCCACTCTTCTTTTCATGTCAATATGGGACCCCCTAAACTATTAGCCTATCTTCAACAGCTATCAATATGGCATTTTATCAAATGTCCATCTGGAAATCCAAGTACAGTAGATTAGCCTGTTCCCCTTTATCCAGAGCACATGATATTTCTTCAAAAAACTCCGATAAATTGGTTAAACATTATTTCCCTTTCAAAAAAGCCACTTTGTCTCTGCCCAATTACCAGGGACTTTTCTCTGTCTTGTTATAACATCTTTAATAGCTTCTGTTGGTTTCTCTCTTAGAGCTGTTGAGCTAATTGACCTACCATTTCCTGCTTTCTGCTTTCTTCCCTTTTTGAATAAAGGAATAATGTTTACTATTTTCAGATCGAATGGAACCTTCCCAAATCTAAGGAATTTTAGAAAGTTAAAACTAATGGATAAATTCTCACACTTTTAACCTATTTTGAGATGACAACATGAAGCCTATCAGGCCCAGGGGCCTTGTCAGCTCACAGCTCTATTTGCCCAGTACCACTTCCCTAGTGATTTGTAATTCTTCCTGAGTCCCTCCTTCCCTATTGTTTCCTACCATGAGCACTATAGGCTAATAAAGTCAGGGTTCACATTTGACATGGATAGAAGAGTGGCAGTCGTGAGACCTCGGTAATGTTCTGCAAACCAGGGTTCAAATCCCAACATGGCAGATAGTGAAGTTTGAATTCAATAACAAAAGAAAATCTGGAATTATATCTACTCCTCTATAGTGAAGATTGTATTTTCCCAGATTAATTTTCTATCAGACCATTGTTACCTCTTGAAATCTATATCTATCTCTGACACCCAGTTTTCATTTGTCTAACCATTTTTGTTTTGCACTTTAATTATTCTCTCCTTTGGATGGATTAGCTCAGTTGGATGGATGGCTAATTTATAACAGAGTGATGCCAACAGTGTAGATTTGATTCCTGCACTGGCTGGGGTTACAGTGAAGATTCTTCCTTCTTGACCTCACCTGAGGTGTGGTGACCATCCACACTAGTCATATCTCTCTCTCTGATAAGAGAGCAGCCGTCTGGAACTATGGCTTTACCTACACATCTTTTAGTAGTTCTTTCCTGTATTTTATATTCTGTCTGATCTTCTGACCTGCCACTGTATTTTGCATAATGATATGACTTCTTTATTTAATACAATGCTTAATGTTTTTAGTTAAGTACAGACAGTATTAGATCTTCCCCTTGGCATTTCCTTTCTGGTTGTATCTTCTGAAATATCCCCTAAATGTCTGCCATTGTATCTCAATCCCCTAACCTAATTTGTTAGCTCTGATTTCATGCCCTCATAATTGCCCTTTATTTGAGTTTAAAATCCAGTCTTGGACGGACTTCACCCTCTCTCTCAAACTGAATGTAAAAGTCAGTCATATTTCAGTTACTGCAACCTTGAGGCGGATTCACTGTGAGATGATTAATTCATCCTGTCTCACTGCACAGTACCAGGTTTATTATAGCCTGCTGTCTGGTTTGCTCCAGAACGTGGTGTTCTAAGTAACCATCCTGAAAACAATTCAACCGAAAACAGAAAATGCTGGAGGTAACTCAGCAGGTCTGGCAGTATCTGTGGGGAGAGAAAGCAGAGTTATTGTTTCTAAACTGGTGATTCTTCAGCAAAACTGGCTGTTTTGTATTAGTGGCTAGCCTATCCCCAGAACTGGAAATAGACATGTCGGGGAAGGGAGAAGTCAGAGACAGACCAGGTGATGGTGAGATTAGAGTGGAAATTGGAAGTGAAATTGACAAACTTTCTCAATTCTGGATGAGAGAGGGAAGCAGCACCGATGAAGCCACTGATCTACCGGAGAAAGAGTTGTGGGTGAGGCTGGAGTAGGATTAGCGCAAGTGATATTCCATGTACCCCACAAAGACACTGGTGTAGCCACTGCAGGTTCCCATGGCAACCCCCTCTGACCTGCAGAAAATGGGGGAGGAGTTAAAAGAGAGGTTGTTCGAAGTGAGAATGAGCTTGGCCAGGTGGAGGAGGCTGTTGATGGATGGAATGGTTCTGACCTTTTTCCAAGAAGAAGTGGAGGTCCCTGAGACCATCCTGATGGGGGGGGGTGGGCATATAAAGGCATTGCACAAATCTGAAACTGACGTAAAACATCAGACGAATCATGGATGCAAATGGGGAGTCACTGGCCAAGGGGTGAAGACATTGAGTTGGGGTGGGAAGAGATGGGTTCTGTTGGACTGGAACGGGTAAAAACGATGGCTCTTCCCAGACAGTCCTGTTTGTGGATTTTGCAGAGAATGTGGAAGCAGCTGTGAAACAGTGAACGTAGAACAGTTCAATGTTAAACTACCTGGACCTGATGGACTACAGTCAAGATTAGAGTGGTGCTGGAAAAGCACAGCAGGTCAGGCAGCATCCGAGGAGCAGGAAGATTGATGTTTAGGGCAAAAGCCCTTTATCCCAATGAAGGACATTTGCCTGAAATGTTGATTCTCTTGCTCCTCGGAGACTGCCTGACCTGCTGTGCTTTTCCAGCACCACTCTAATCTCCAGCATCTGCAGTACCCACTTTTGCCTAGTTGATTTTAATCTTACTGCAAATCCTCTTCCAAGGACACCTACCTTGAAGAAGTTCTCCTCTCTCTACAAAGATTCCTGATGAAGGGCTTTTGCCCAAAATGTCAATTGTCCTGCTCCTCGGATGCTGCCTGACCTGCTGTGCTTTTCCAGCACCACTCTGATCTTGACTCTGATCTCCAGCATCTGCAGTGCTCACTTTCACCCAGGGATGATACTAATACCACTTTATCTCACATCCCCTCCATGACTGACCCCCTTCACAAAGAGTTTGAACTAAAGAACAGCAGGAGCAGGACTAAGTCTTGACTTACTCTCCAGCCAGTAAAATTCATCAAGCCCTTTGCCATTGTTAGTTAACTGTGTCACGATGCAGTGGAGCAGATGTGAAAGTAAGCAAGCTTCCATGTTTTGGTTTTCATCTCCAGAGGCCCGGATCTATCCAAGTCAGAGTTCCGCCGCTCCTGAGTCACCCCCACTGCAAAATACATCTGTCCCGTTCGACACTGAATGGAAGGCAGCAAATGTGCTGAGGATTGTGCTGCCAATACTTTAGGCTTTTACCTGGAATCTTCGGGAATCGAAGACCAATCACCGGAATGCTGCCATGAATACCCTGGAGAAAAGTCGTAAAGACAATAAAAACATTTTGTCTTCTCAAATATTCCTTGAAGAATTTTTCTGTATTAGTGATGACTGTGTTGGACACTAGGTCAACAAGTCATACATTATTTACAAATCAAAACAGAAGTTGCTGGAAAAGCTGAGCAGGTCTGGCAGCGTCTGGGGAGAGAAATGAGAGTTAATTAACAAATTAATTAATTACCCTTTCCCTATGTAAAAAAAAATAAGCCTATTGAAAGTGAAAGCCCAAATCCTTTTTGTTTCAGGTTAGATTAAATGCCCTCTGATTCCTGATAAAGGGCCTATGCCCAAAATATTGACTCTCCTGCTCCTCGGATGCGGCCTGACCGGCTGTGCTTTTCCAGCACCACACTTTTTGACTCAGTGGTGACCATGATAACCCTCCTTGGCCAGGTAAACCCATCTGAGATATTGAAGCCAGGAAATCTGCCATCTGTACCCAGCCTGGCCTACATATGACTTCAGAGTCAAAAAATGTGGTGCTGGAAAAGTATAACCAGTCAGTCAGCAGCCGAGGAGCAGGAGAGTCGACGTTTCGAGCATAAGCTCTTTGAATTCCTGATGAAAAGCTTATACTCGAAACATCGACTCTCCTGCCCCTCGGATGCTGCCTGACTGACTGTGCTTTTCCAACACCACACTCTTTGACTCTGATCTCCAGTATCTACAGTCCTCACTTTCTCCTCGACCAGATGCCATGCCGATCAAAGCTTTCATGGGGCAGATTGATGCTGCCAGCATGGGATGTGGGGGAGGGGGGTAATTTGTGAGAACAGCATTCCCAACTGTGCTAGCCCTTCAGTGGAGCAGTTGAGGTGCTGGTGTTCCCTGTAGATGGGGTACCAGCATTCCTGTCCACACTGGTACTAAGAGCTAGAAAAGAGATTGGGGCTGAAATCCTAGCATCAGGATCTCTACTACCCACCCGCTCCGTCCCCTCCCCCTCCACTAGAGCTCCAGAGATGACCTGACCCTGAGAGACACCAGGCCTTACTAACATAGGGATCTAGCTCAAGAGCTTCCAGATCGCCGCCTCATATCACTGAGTTATATTTAGCTTTTTATATAACGTTACAGAGATAGTGGAGAAGTTGAACATTATAACTTGACAAACAAGTTTTGCTTTAACTTCCCACCTAGATGCATGCACGTTACTGAGTTGAGCAGTTACAGATAAGGGAGCACGCTACTTCAGTCAATGTGCCAGCTATACACTCAGAGCAATGCACCACTGAATAAATCATGTAGGATTTGATTTACATTAATCTGCACACTGCGACTCAGAAAATGCAAATGGAGGCCATAGATGAACATACGTGTGTGCCTCTGTCTCCGTGTGTGTGAGTGCCTATGTGTAACGTGTCCCTGTCTCTGTGTGTGCATGTATCTGAGTCCATGACTCTCTGTATATGTGTCCCTATGTGTGTCTGTATATGTATGTGTCCCGGTTTCTGTGTTTGTGTGCATCTGTGTTTTCCTGTCAATGTGTCCCACTCTCTATGTTATTGTGTTTTCCTGTGTGTGTTTTCCTGTGCATGTATGTAGGTGTCCCTGTCTCAGTGTTTGTGTGTTTTCCTGTGTGTGTTGTATGTGTCCCTATGTAAGTGTCTGTGTGTTTGTATGTGTCCTTGTGTGTATGTGTCTGTGTGTTTTCCTCAGTATGTGTGTTTGTATGTGTGTTTGTGTGTTTTCCTTTGTGTTGTGTTTGTATGTGTCCCTATGTGTGTGTCTGTGTGTTTTCCTCTATGTGTATGTGTCCCTGTCAGTGTGTTTTCCTCTGTGTATGTGTCCTTGTGGGTGTGATTTCCTCTGTGTGTTTGTATATGTTCCTGTGTGTGTGTATGTTTTTGTATATGTTCATATGTGTGTGTATGTTCCTATGTGTGTATATGTTCCTGTGTGAGTGTGTGTGTATGTTCGTGTGTGTGTATATGTTCCTATGTGTGTGTGTGTTTTTGTATGTTCTTGTGTGTGTGTATATGATCGTGTGTGTATGTGTGTGTTTGTGTATGTTCCTGTGTATGTGTATATGTTCCTGTGTGTGTGTGTATATGTTCCTAAGTGTGTGTGCATATGTTCCTAAGTGCAGCATGGTTGGGGTTCTGGGCTGTGGTGATTTATAGCCTTTGTACCCTAGGGGTTAGAGTTTAAAAATAAGCCCTGCGCCCCCCACCCCATTTAAAATAGGGATGAGGAAACATATTTTTCTCTCAGAGGTTATGAGTCTTGGGAATTTTCTTCCTTGAAAGGCAGTGGGTAAAGAATCTGTAAGTATTGTATGGCAGAGGTAGATAGCTTCTTATCAAAACGTGTGGTGCTGGAAAAGCACAGCAGGTCAGGCAGCATCCGAGGAGCAGGAGAGTCGACGTTTTGAGCATAAGCTCTTCATCAGAAATGTCAGCACCACACTTTTCCAGCACCACACTTTTCCAGCACCACACCTTTTGACTCTGATCTCCAGCATCTGTAGTCCGCACTTTCTTCCAGTAGCTAGCTTCTTGATGACCAAAGGGATGAAATACTATCAGGGAGATATGGGAATGTAGAGTTGAGGTTAAAATCCGATCTTACCGAATGGTGGAGTAGGCCCGAAGGTCTTTCATTCCCTCCCCGTGTGTTCACGTGTTCGTTAGCCTTCACAGAGCAGCTGTAGCACTCGGTTCTATGTCCCAGAGGGTCACCGTGGTGCAGGGATCTATGAATGGATGAAGAAGATATTCCACCACCAAACCCATCAGCAAGTGACCAACTCCCACAAATACCATGGATTCAAAAAAACAGGAGTGTGGTTTCCGTGGTGATGAGTCTTAGTAACACTGCAAGCAGTGGTGCTGATGAGGCTGATGTGGCATTGATAACACTGAGGCCAGAGGGTGAATAAATAAATCAAGAGCGAGGTGAATTCTTGGGAAGCATGGGCTATAAGAGTAAATTTAACTCTTCGGTCACCATCCTGACTTGGAAATGTATCACTCACTGGGTCAAAGTCCTGGAATTCCCTCCTTAAGTACATTGTGGGACTACCCATAGACTGCAGCAATTTGAGAAGCACTTAGCCAATAAACTTATGTGTCTTGGCATCGTCCAAAATGTTATGAGGGGTTCTGTGACTGTGCATCCAGTTGCTAGGCCTCAACATCTGGAATTCCCTCACTAAATCTCCAGCATCACCTGCACCTACCCACCACCTTCTCAAGGGGCAACTAGGGATGGGCAATAAACACTGGCTCAGCCAACAGTACCCACATCCCATAAGTGGATTACCATTTCCAGAGTTGACTCAAGGGGCCGAATAGCGTCCTCCTATTCCTGTATTCAACATGATCTTTGCTATTAAAGGATGCTATCACCAGTCCTCTTCCCTAATCTGGGTCTCAGGGTCTATTTGGGTCATAATGATGTGGGATTAACCAAGAGTGAGTCCTAACAAGAAGAGGCACTTGTCTTAATGAGATGTAGTTTATTGCATGATGGCAATTCAGTAGAACTTACATTAACTAGTTAGACATTGTTTCTAAGAATATTGAGAGACAATCAATGGTACATCTGTATCCTTCAAAATTCAGAGTTATTCCCTTCATTTCCTGCCCCAAGACTGATGACATCATCACTTTGGGCGGGGTTTACCTCAGTCTCCAACATTAACCCTTTCAATGATTTAATTTATTGGGGTCGCGTACCTTAGTAAAGTGAAAAGCTTTGTTTTGCAAGCAGCACAAGCAGATCATAGAAAACAGGGACATACAGATCATTGGGTGCTTAGACAGAGTGGGGTATACAGGTTACACTGCACAGGAAGTGTGCAAAGCAGGATCAACATTATTTGAAATTGGAGATGTCCATTCAGCAGTTTCTAACACCAGAGAAGAAGCTGTTCTTGAACCTGTTGGGTGGGTGGGTTCAAGCTTCTCAGAACCATATCCTTATATAACAAAATCTGATGCCGCAGTGCAATATTTTGAGGGCAAATTATACTGTATCGCAGTGACAACTTTAAAAAAAGTGTAGACTCTAAACATAGTTTGTAAAATATGCTTGGATGATATAAGATCCAAAAAAACACACACAATGTATAAATGCAAGTCTTTAGCTATGGTTTGACCAATATGTTATTCAAATTTAACCTCTTTATGTTATAAAGAATGTTATGCCCAGCATCTATGTTTGGACTTACAAAACTGTAACAGTTACACCATACCAATGCTAGGCATTGAACAGTTGTAATGAAGAAGTCTAATTACCTCCCCATAAGTGTCACTGAATCCCACTCCATCAACATCCTGGGGGTTACCATTGACCAGAAACTCATTGACCGGTCATATAATTATATTAGATTCCCTGCTGTATGGAAAAAGGCCCTTTGGCCCAACAAATCCACACCAACCTTTCCAAGAGAAACCCATTCCCCCACCCTATATTTACCTCCGACTAATGCTCCTAACACTATGGGCAATTTAGCATGGCCAATTCACTTGACCTGCACGTCTTTGGATTGTGGCAGGAAACCCACGCAGACACAGGGAGAATGTGCAAACTCTACACATTCAGTCATCCGAGGTGGGAATCAAACCTGGGTTCCTGGTGCTGTGAGGTTGCAGTGCTAACCACTAAGCCACCATGCCACTCCAAATGTTGAGAAGTAGAGTCCTTCATGGTAACCTCAGTCAGGACAGGAATTGAACCTATTATGTTGGCCTACTCTTTCTGATAAACTAGCTGCTTACCAACTGAACTAACTAACCTCCAGGATATAACTACAGAGGCTGCAAGAGCAGGTCAGGGGCTGGGGATTCTGAGGTGAGTAACTGACAAGGCACAAGTCAGGTGTGTGATGGAATAGTCACAGAGTTGGAGAGCCCACTCAGTCTGCGCTGACATTGGCATCACCTTCAGTTCTTCTGACACAGGTGCCCATTGGCAGTGTCCACTAATTACTGCTGTAATTCCCCAAGTCAGTTGCTAAATCACCAAACAGCCGGTCTCTCTAGTGGATAAATGATGGTAATACAGTTGAATGTTTGGAATGTTCATTGCCCCCAGGGTTGCATGTCATCCAGATCTTGCTGACACTGCCTCAGTCTCTGAGAGGGTATGAATATAGATTTGAAGTTTTTAAAATTTCTCAGCTGAGCGTATGCAATTTTAACTTTGTGACTGGAATCTACATGAGGTGGGAAGTGAGCATTACTCACTCCTCAGCATTTAGAGGATCCATTTCTTTGACGTTGCAATGATGTTTCTTCTGATTAAACTTCATGCTTTTTTTCTTCAATTCCGTTCCAATAGTCATTGTTATCATGGTCTAGCAGGGTGTCAATGTAAACAGAAGCAATGCAGTTGTTTACTTCCCAGACGCCCTGACATTAATCCTCCAAGATACTGACTCGGAAATTATATCAGGCAAAAGTGAGGACTGCAGACGCTGGAAATCAGAGTCTAGATTAGAGTGGTGCTGGAAAAGCACAGAAGGTGAGACAGCATCCAAGGAGCAGGAAAATCGACGTTTCAGGCAAAAGCCCTTCATCAGGAATGAAATTGTTTCATTCCTGATGAAGGGCTTTTGCCCGAAATGTCGATTTTCCTGCTCCCTGGATGCTGCCTGACCTGCTGTGTTTTTCCAGCACCACTCTAATGCAGACTCGGAAATTATTTCAATGTTTCTTCAGTGTTGCTGGGTCAAAATCCTAGAAATCCCCCTAACCCCACCAACTGCACTATGGGTCTACCTACAGCACGTGGACGGCAGCGGTTCAAGGAGGCTCTTCCAGGGCAATTAAGGCTGGGCAATGAAAGCCCCTGTTTGTGATGCCCACATTGTGAGATGGAATCAATGGATGTAAGAGTTAATCTGAAGTTGTTTTACTTTCTGTTAAAACAAAATGTGTCATAGCAGGGCCCCTCACAGCAACATCTGAAACTTACGTCAGCCGTTAAGTCGAAGCTCAGGCTGCATGTGGTGCTAACAGGGTGTTAATTCCTGAATAGAAACCAAAATAATTGCGGATTCTGGAAATCAGAAACAAAACAGATGCTGCTGGAAAAACTCAGCAAGCCAGGCAGCATCTGCAGAATTAATTTTTCAGGTCCAGCAACCCTTCCCCATAACTGTCCTCAAGAAGGGTCATTGGGCCCGAAACATTAACTCATGTTAATTCCTGAAAGCTGGATCCAGTTCAACTTCAGCACCATCAGTGAGTCAGTGAAAAGATGCAGATTAAGGTACCATATGTTTTTATCATAGAGTCATAGAGATGTACAGCATGGAAACAGACCCTTTTGTACAACTCGTCCATGCCAACTAGATGTCCCAACCCAATCTCGTCCCACCTGCCAGCACCCGGCCCATATTTCTCCAAACCCTTTCTATTCATATACCCATCCAAATGCGTCTTAAATGTTGTAATAAAGGTTTCCAGTAGGAACCTCTCTACCTCCTTTTGTTATCTGTTCAAATATTAAAACTGGGTAAAAACCAAAAGAACTGTGGATGCTGTAAATCAGAAACAAAAGCAGATATTGCTGAAAAAGCTCAGCAGGTCTGGCAGCATCTGTGGAGAGAAATCAAAGTTAACATTTCCAGTCCAATGATCTTTCCTCAAGAATGTTAACTTTGATTTCTCTCCACAAATGCTGTCAGACCTGCTGAGCTTTTCCAGCAACTTCTGTTTTTGTTATTAAAATTAGGACACGGTGGCGTGGGATGAGAGAGCGGTTACTCCTGTTTAGTGCCAATTGATTTTTTTTATCATCGCTCTAAATCTCCCTTGCAATTGGTAAATTTTGCATTTATTTTATTGAAGATTTGCACGATTTAAGCTGCTGTTAATGTTATTTCATCAAGATAAGATCTCACACTTTTACTCGGTTACTGAGGGGATGTAGGTACATCTGCCTACATCATTATTTAAGGGGAGCAGGGCAGCAGAGTCCCAGACAACAGCTTTAGAGAATGTTCCCATAACGTCCCTGAAGAGGCCAAATATCCCATCAACTAACAAGCTTCTGACTAACCCAAACAGAGAGAAGTTCATTCAGGAATGGACTGAACACATTGAGAGACTTCCAGTAAAGTTGGAGTTTTGGAGACAGCATACAACAAACTAATGCCCCCTCCCAGAACCCCTGAGACCAGTATTCCAGTGACCCAGAATATTGGTCTTGTCTCAGAATGGGGTCCCATCCCGCTGTGTCTTCACAGTATGCCATTGTTCCTTAATTGGCTTTCCCTGAGACCAGGAACTATTAACTGAGCTATGGTGAACTTTGTCTTAATTTTACTTTCTTTATTATTAAGTATGACTTCTGTCATTGATGTAGGTGTAAGCTAGGGTGACTTATATATCTTTTCACTGTATTTTTCATGTACAGTACACATAACAATAAATTTCTATTCTATTTCAATCATAAAGAACCAGACAATCATAGGATACAGAGGAGGGCCATTGTGTCTGTATCACCAAAACTCCACTGAATCTACATTTCCCGGCACTTGGATGTTACAACATTCCATCAAATATTTTTTAAAGGTTGTGATGTTTCCTGCCTCAGCTACCCTCCCAATCAAAGAAAGTGGTGCTGGAAAAGCACAGCAGGTCAGGCAGCATCTGAGAAGCAGGAGAATCGACGCTTCGACCATAAGCCCTTCAGCAGGAATAAAAATCGACTAACGTGAAGGCAGGGCATTGCAGACCCATACCACCTTCTGGGTGAAAAAAATGTATTTCCCCAAATCCCCTTTAAACCTCCAGCTTTCCAACTTAAAATTACACCCCCTTCTTACTGGCCTCACCGAGCCACTCTTCAGATACTCCCTACCCCTGTGTGACAGGTTTCAGTGCACTGGACTCACCAGCCATCTCCAAATCCATTGTCCCAATGTGATCCCATTAACCTGGTTTCCAGATCCAGGGATGTGCCTAAGGAATGTCTAAGATGGGGACTGCCGCTATTTAAGAAGGCAGCTCACCACCGCCTTCTCAAAGGGGAATTGAGGATGAGCAATAAATGCTGACCTCTCCCGTGAAGCTCATATCACAGGAAAGGATTTAGGAAATCTCGCTTTTACACTGTCTGAAAGAAATTTCAGGCCCGCCTGTCGACAAAGCTAATTTAATGTCACTGCTTTTCATTTTGTTGCTATCCCCTGGTTGTTCCCGGGAGACAGGAAGGCAGTGAAAGGCATTTCATTTCCTTTCACAATTATTTCATTGGGTGTGAGGTGTTTTGATTCCTGTGATTGTAAAAAGTGCGATATAGATACAAATTTATTTTGGCCTGGTGTGTTAACACTGGCCCATTATCTTTGGAGCACATTAATTTCACTGCACGATTCTCCCTCAACTGGCTTTGTATCCAGAGAAAACACTCAGCCAATCCCAATTGGATTGATCCCTGGACATTCACCAAACGAACTCCTGGGATGGAAAGATTGTGCAGTGAGGAATGATTAAATAGACTGGGCCAATATTCTCCAGAGTTTAGAAGACTGAGAGTGGATTTTGTTCAAACTTACAAAATTCTTATGGACTTTGATAAGGTGGATGTACAAATTAATGCTTCCCCAGTCTGGGTGGGATCTAGAACCAGGCTCAGAGTAAGAGGAACAAATTGCACGATGGCTTAGCACTGCTGCTTCACAGTGCCAGGGACCTGGGCTACTGACTGTGTGGAGTTTACACATTCTCCCCGTGTCTGCGTGGGTTTCCTCTGGGTGCTCCGGTTTCCTCCCACAGTCCAAAGATGTGCAGGTTAGGGTGGATTGGCCATGCTAGATTGCCCTGTGGTATCCAGGGATGTGCAGGTCAGGTGGATTGGCCATGCTAAGTTGCCCACAGTGTCCAACTCCTGCTCCTATTTCTCAGGTAACTAAATTCTTCTGAGGAAACCAATTCAACACTGGACAGAAGGAATAGCATCAGATACCATCAGAACGCCCATTCAGCCCATTTCACAGTTTAGAGAATGAGAGGAGAAACCTCAGAGGAGCCAATGAAATTCGTGCCAGGATAATCACAGGAAGTGCGTTCCTGATGACCACTTGCAACTCTGTCGCAACTTTTGTTAATAAGAAAAACCAGGGCAAAGTGCACCTCTTATAGCCACAGTATTATCCCAGCCCAGAAAAACTATTTGCTCACAACCCTGCCAATCGCTCCATCTCGAATCTGAGTCCAATTGCCTTTCATAAGTTTTAATGGAACCTGCTCCTACCTTTCATTTGACTGGATCATATGTTTGTCTTTTGGTGGGGTCAGACGCAGGGAGGGGCTTGTAAAATACAGCAAGGGGGAGGTCTTCCAGAGTGTACGGTGCAGCTCAGCCTGCTTACCCCATGTGAAACTTTACAGGGAGTGGTAAAGGCATGGAGTAGCCTGGTCAGCCTTGGGCCAATTGAGGTGCCTAACTGGTCAAGCAGTGGGGAGGCCCATGGCTTGTGGGGAATTCCAATCAGTTTAGCCATCCTGGGTGAGGATGGGAAACCTACAATGTGAGTCACCTGGGCACACCAATGGCAGCCCAGTGCCCAAATGCACAGCCCCTGTCAACTCTACCCTTTTGAACCACCCCTGCCAACAACCCCTTCTCCACCCACTACCCCCCCCACCACTGCCAACCAAGATCCCTGAGCCCGGACTGACCCGAGCTGCCCTGTGTGGTGGCACTGCCATTTGGTGCTGCTGGCAGCTGTGAATCCCCTGAGAGGGGGTTTCTTCCAGACATGGGACATGAATCTCAAATTAGGACCATTCAGGCCACTCCCAGAGTCGAATTGCCACAGGGACAACATGGCGATTGTAGGGACACAGAAAACAGGAGTGATAGGAGGCTATTCTGCCCTTCCAACCTGCTCCAACATTCAATAAGAACACGACTGACCAACCAATTCAAAGTTCCCACTTTCTCCCCACCCAGCCCTTACCCTTTAATCCCAAAGAACGAGATCATCACTACCACCTGATGAAGGAGCGACGCTCCGAAAGCTAGTGCTTCCAATGAAACCTGTTGGACTATAACCTGGTGTTGTGTGATTTGTAACTTTGGACACCCCAGTCCAACACCGACATCTCCAAATCATAGATCTAACTCCTTCTTGTAAACAAACAACATTTGGCCTCAACCGTTTTCTGTAGCAGAGAGGAGTGGCTGTTGTAGGCGCAGTTCTTTCACTGACACTCGGGTGGGAAGGGTCACATTAAAGGAGTGATGGGAGTCACAGTGGTCCAGGCTTGTGATGGAGAGTTCCGGTGCTCTGTCCTGTTCTACACTGGGTAGGTCTGCACTTCAGCTGAGGTGCCTGGGTGCTGTTTCTACACAGAGCTTTTACAGATCAGCAGAGAGTCTAGGCTGGAATTGGCTGTCCCAGTGTTGATGTGCCACATCACAGGGACTGAACTAGCCTGGAGTCAACAAACGAGTTCAGCCGCTGTTGATCTCTGAGGTACAACGTGTGCCACCCTGTTTGGGACGGTCGTCTTTGAGGAACTGCCCGTGTGACTAATAGCAGGTGCCTGAACTGGCAGATCATTCACTGGGTCCTGCAGCCAGTGGTGGAGATGCACAGAAGAAAACCTTGCATTTCCATAGCGCCATTCATGATTTAAGGGTGTACCGTGGTGCTTTGCTGCCAATGGATTGCCAGCAAAGTGCGATCACTGGCTTTGCAGTGTAGGGAGCTGCGGCAATCAACTTATGCACAGCAAGATCCCACAGTCAGCTGTCGGCTACTGATCTGATAATCTGCTTTTGTGATCAGTGTGGGGAAGCATGAGCTCACGCACTTTGGCAGGAGGAATGGAGGTGCAGACTACCTTCTGAAAGGGAAAGGAGTCGGAATTCTGAAGCACAAAAGAATGTTGTGCGTCCTAGTTCAGGATTCTCAAGGTTTACATGCAGGGTCAATTCACAGTTAGGAAAGCAAGTGCAATGTCAGTGTTCTGATTGAGAGGGCTAGAATACAAGAGCAGGGATGTACTGCTGAGGCTGTATAAGGCTCTGGGCAGACCACATTTGGAATATTATGAGCAGTTTTGAGCCCCATGTGCTGGATGTGCTGGCCTTGGAGGGAGTCCAGAGGAGAGTTTGTAAGAATGATCCCAGGAATGAAGGGCTTGTCATATGAGAAGTGGTTGAGGACTCTGGGTCTATACTTGTAGGAGTTTAGAAAGATGGGGGGTGGGGGGGGGGGGGGGGGGTGGCGGAATCACATTTGAAATTTCCAGCATACTGAGAGACCAGGATAGAATGGATGTGGAGAAGATGTTTCCACCAGGAGGAGAGAGTGAAGGAATAGAACATAGAACAATACAATGCAGAACAGGCCCTTCGCAAAACTTTGCGCCGACCTGTGAACTATTCTCAGCTCGTTCCCCCTACCCTTTCCCATCATCATCCATGTGCTTATCCAAGGATTGTTTAAATGCCCCTAATGTGGCTGAGTTGACTACATTGGCAGACAGGGCATTCCATGCCCTTACCAGTCTCTGAGCAAAGAACCTGCCTCTGACATCTGTCTTCAATCTATCACCCCTCAATTTGTAGTTATGCCCCCTCGCATAAGCTGACGTCATCACCCTAGGCAAAAGACTTTTACTGTCTACCTATCTAATCCTCTGATCATCTTGTATGTCTCTATCAAATCCCCTCTTAGCCTTCTTCTTTCCAATGAGAACAGACCCAAGTCTCTCAGCCTTTCCTCATAAGACCTTCCCTCCAGACCAGGCAACGTCTTGGTAAATCTCCTCTGCACCTTTTCCAATGCTTCCACATCCTTCCTGAAATATGGCAACCAGAACTGTTCACAATATTCCAAGTGTGGCCGCACCAGCGTTTTGTATAGTTGCCGCATGATATTGCGGCTCTGGAACTCAATCCCTCTACGAATGAAACCAAACACACCATATGCCTTCTTAACAGCACTATCCTCCTGGGTGGCAACTTTCAGGGATCTACGTACATGGACTCCAAGATCCCTCTGCACACCATACTACCAAGAATCTTTCCATTGACCCAGTACTCTGCCATCCTGTTATTCTTCCCAAAGCGCATCACCTCACATTTAGCTGCATTGAACTCCATTTGCCACCTCTCAGCCCAATTCTGCAGTTTATCCAAGTCCCCCTGCAACCTGTTACGTTCTTTCAAACTGTCCATTATTCCACCGACTTTAGTATCATCTGCAAATTTACTAATCCATCCACCTATGCCTGTATCTAAGTCATTTATAAAAATAACAAGCAGCAGTGGTCCCAAAACAGATCCTTGTTGCACACCACTAGTAACCAGACTCCAGGCTGAATATTTTCATCAACCACCACTCGCTGCCTTCTTACAGAAAGCCAGCTCCTAATCCAAACTGCTAAATCACCCTCAATTCCATGCCTCTGCATTTTCTCCAACTGCCTACCATGTGGAACCTTATCAAAGGTTTTACTAAAGCCCATGTATACTGCGTCAACTGCCCTACCCTCATCTACAGGCTTGGTCGCTTTCTCAAAATACTCAATGAGGTTTGTGAGACATGACCTGCCCTTGACGAAACCATGTCGACTATCTGAAATCAAATTGTTTCTTGCTAGGTGATTATAAATCTTATCTCTTATAATCCTTTCCAAAATCTTTCCTACAACAGAAGTAAGCATCCAAGGAGCAGGAGAATCGACGTTTCGGGCATGAGCCCTTCTTCAGGTTCATGCCCGAAACGTCGATTCTCCTGTTCCTTGGATGCTGCCTGACCTGCTGCGCTTTTCCAGCAACACATTTTCAGCTCTGATCGCCAGCATCTGTAGTCCTCACTTTCTCCTACAACAGAAGTAAGGCTCACTGGTCTATAATTACCTGGGTCACCTCTACTGCCCTTCTTGAACAAGGGCACCACATTTGCAATCCTCCAGTCCACTGCTACTAAACCTGTAGACAATGACGACTCAAATAACAAAGCCAAAAGCTCTGCTACCTCTTCCCTAGCTTCCCAGAGAATCCACGGACAAATCCCATCCGGCCCAGGGGATATATCCTTTACACTCCTTCTAGAATTGATAACACCTGTTTGTAACTAACCTCGATCCTTTCTAGTTTAATATTTCATATCTCATTCTTCACCTCTACAATATTCTCCTTTTCCTGAGTGAAAACCAATGAGAAACGTTCGTTTAGCACTTCTCTGATCTCCACAGGGTCCACACTCAACTTTCTACTTTTGTCTTTGACTGGTCATATTCCTACCCTAGTCATCCTTTTATTCCTCACATACCTATAGAAAGCTTTAGGGTTCTCCTTTATTCTAATTGCTAAAGACTGCTCATGTCCTCTCTTTGCTCTTCGTAACTCTCTCTTTAAATCCTTCCTAGCTGATCTGTAACTCTCCATTGCCTCATCTGAACCATCTGAACCAGATGGGTTTTTATGACAATCAAAGGTTACCATTAGGCCAGCTGTTTATTCCAGGTTTTTTATTCAATTCAAATGTAACCATCTGCCACGATGGGATTCAAGCTCATGTCCCAAAAACATTCGCCCTGGGTTCTGGATGATTAGTCCAGTGGACATTTTATACTTGAAAGCAAGACTTCGACTCAAAACATTCTGACAGGAGTGGGGAGGCTGCTGCAACTGAGGCACAGCCTCCACAAAGATCACCTTCAATTTTGAGCAGAAGGGAATGGGAATGCCACCCACCTGAAAGTTCCCCTCCAAGAGACACGCACCCTCCTGCTTTAGGATTGTTATTTTTAACTCATGGTGTGAAGATGCTGCCCCTTTAACAAGGTTATTTTTGTCCTTTTTCTTTCAATAGGGACCGTAAGGGCACAGGTGCTGATATGTCTGGATGTGGCTACTTTAAACAATGGCAGGAGAGTGGCCAGTTCTCCCAGTTCAACTTTTTCTATCGTTTGGTTTATTTTAGCAGGCAGTCAGAGAAGCTGCTACTGTGAAAAAAAGGTCCATGCTTCAACAGATGTTTCTTGCCTGACTCTTCTCTCTGTAATCTCTCCTGCCTATAAGAACCTGTGTTTGAATTTACCATTTGCCAAGGGGTGTGTTTATGAGATTTTGCAAGTATTGGAACAGCTCCTTCGTTAAGTTGCAATAGAGTCAGTTGGGTTTCCAAATATTTGTTCTTCTAAATTCTGTTTTCTTTTGTTTGTATTTCTTCTATAGTGTTTAAATCAATTCTGTTTTGCTTAAAGCCAAGTGGTTTGACCAGCTGCATCCCAGCTGGAATATCCACTTCCCATCTGCCTTTAAAATACGTAAAAGTTAGAATCACAGCTACCTTCTTGAAATGTTTTGAGGGGACAATAGGATGTGGGCATCACTGGCTAGGCCATCCTCTATTGCCCATTCTTAGTTATCCAGAGGGCAGTTAAGAGTCACCAACATAGCTGTGGATCTGGAGTCACATGTAAGCCAGGACAGATAAGGATGGCAGATTTCACTAAAGGGCATTAGTGAACCAGAAGGGGCTTTCTCCCGTGACGGCCTTCGTGAGTATCGTTAGACTTTTATTGGGTTCAAATTCTACCATCTGCCATGGTGGGATTTGAAACCAGGATGCCAGAACATTACTTGGGTCTCTGAATAAATAGAGCAGTGATAATACTGCAAGGCTGTTACCTTCACTGTCACTGGGTCACAATCCTGCAAGTCCCTCCATATTTACACCAAATGGATAGCAGTGATTCAAAGAGACAGGGCACCATCTCCTTCTCAAACACAGTAAGTGATGGACAATAATAAGCCCAGGTTTTGCCAGTTGTAGTAAGATAAGGTTTGCCCTTGGGTAAGTCACAATTAATCGGCGTTATTAAATATAACAGCACACTGAGGATGGAATGATGGACATGCTGATCTGGTATAATAACATAAACTCTGCCTTTAAACAATCTTAAAGCACTATTCCTGGAGGAAAGATTAGAGTGGTGCTGGAAAAGCACAGCAGGTCAGGCAGCATCTGAGGAGCAGGAAGTTGATGAAGGGCTTTTGCCCGAAACGTCAATTTTCCTGCTTCTTGGACGCTGCCTGACCTGCTGTGCTTTTCCAGCACCACTCTAATCTTGACTCTAATCTCCAGCGTCTGCAGTACCTACTTTCTCCTGTACCTGGAGGAGATAACCATTGTGTGGATTCTGACCTGGCAGTTCTCTACATTTCACCAGGGAGTGCTCTTAGTATTAACAACCTGTAGCTAAATTATTAAGGTCTAGCTAAATTATTAATGTGCGCTTAGACTTAAATTGAACCTAAGGTCTCACAAGCAACAACTGTGTCTCTTAGATGCAACATAAATAGCTATTAAGTAATAAGTAATAAGGTTTTACAGAGAAACATAGAAAATAAGAGCAGGATTAGGTCATTCAGCCCTTTGAGCTTGTTCATCATCATTATTCAGTCATTATTCACCATTCATTATGATCATGGCTGGCCATCCAACTCACTAGCCTGTTCCTGAACTTCCTCCTTACCCTGTGACCCTAATAGCTCCACATCCAACTCCTGCTTGAAGTTTTGGCCATGGTTGCTTTCCGTGGTAATGAATTCTGCAGGCTCACCATTGTCTGGGTGAAGACATTTCTCTTCATCTCAGTCCGAAATGGCCATGTCCTCAGACTGTGACCCCCTGGTTCTGGACCCCTCCATTATTGGGCACATCCTTCCTGCATTAACCCTTTCCCGTCCTGTGAACATTTTGTAGGTTTAAATGATCACCCTTCATTTTCTTGAAGTCCAATGAATGTAATCCTAACCAATTCAACCTCTTTTTCCATTATAGAGCACCTTCCTTCTAATTAATCCCCTTCCCCACAAGGTACCACAGCCCTGATCGAATGCCAGCAAGAAGTGTTGGTGGCATTGAATCTAACCGAGTTATCTCAGATCATACCCAATGAAGTGGCTGCACAGTGGCCAGAATCCCATTACCTGGTCACCCTTTGTTTATAGGTTCACAGCACATGGGCTCTGACCAGCCAGCTCAGAGCCAGTCCCTAGAGTGAGGAGATTCTAAATCTCCTGTTTATTTTTTCTTTCGTGCAGGTGTGAGACACAGTGAAAGACACAAGGTGCACAAATCTTTATTCAATTTCCACCACCAGGAAGATAGGAAACACTCGAGTGGCCAGTGACAAGCACTGCCCTTCACATCAAAGGGCAATGCTGTATAATCAAACAGTGAAGGGGAGGGCAGGGATTAAATCAAAATAGAGTTGGAGGGGGAAATAATGCACTCCACTCCCTGTGGCGCCCTCCTCTCCCTGAACAACTCCAGGGTGTAGGTGGACACCGCGTGCTCCTTCTCCAGAGAAACCCGGGCTCTATCTCCTGTTTATTTTTTACTTCTTTAAAGCCATTAATTGGAGGAATGCGCGCTCCTGGCTCCTCCAACCCTACCTCACTTTGAAAATTGCAGGATGTTCTTGACCTATTGGAAGATTAACATGCTATCCAGGAATATTACAGGAATAACTCCCCAGAGGCTGCTATCCCATCACCGAGTCACCCTTTATTTACATTGTATTTGACACTGATCTGTCTTCCTTGGAGCCAACTCTCAGAGTAAGCAGGACCTCCAACACTCCTGTTTATTTATTTTCCTTTTTTTTACAATTCTGTTTTTTTCTTATTTTTTTAAAATTACCCTTTTTTAAAATTGTCCTTCACATCAAAGGGCAATGCTGCGTGATCAAACAGTGAAGGGGAGGGCACGGATTAAATCAAAATAGAGTTGGAGGGGGAATAATACACTCCAATCCCTGTGGTGCCCCCCTCTCCCTAAATAGCTCAAATGTGTTGGTGGACACAGCGTGCTCCTTCCCCAGAGAAACCCGGCCCCTAACTCCTGTTTATTTTCTTTTTTTTTTCTCTTTTTTTTCGAGTGGTCAGTGACAAGCACTGCCCTTCACATCAAAGGGCAATGCTGTGTGAATCCCCTGGTTATTTTTTTTTTCTTCTTTTTTTTTCTTTCTTTTTTTCTTAACCCCCACACTACCGCCTAAGTGCGGTAGTGCTTATTTTTTCCCCAGCACCCATGGTGTGTGTGCGCAGGTGTGAGACACAGTGAAAGGACACAAAGTGCACGAATCTTTATTCAATTTCCACCACCAGGAAGATATGAAAAACACCCGAGTGGCCAGTGACAAGAACTGCCCTTCAAACCACAGGGCAATGCTGTGTGATCAAAACAGTGAAGGGGAGGGTAGGGACTAAATCAAAATAGAGTTGGAGGGGGAATAATACACTCCACTCCCTGTGGTGCCCCCCTCTCCCTAAATAGCTCAAATGTGTTGGTGGACACAGCGTGCTCCTTCCCCAGAGAAACCCGGCCCCTAACTCCTGTTTATATCTGTCAACCAGGGCTCCCTGATTGGTCTAGGTTAACAGCCCCAATCAGGGAACTCATAGTCAATGAGATTGAGCTGGTCCTAGTTAATCTCTACACCCAACTTTATAAGCTGGTGACAGCAGTGAAGACGAGTCAATTACAAGAACTATGGCATGGTTACTTTTGTTTATGCTCAGTAACTATACTTACAGTAAAAGTATAATTAACCCTTTATACCACACTACCCCATGACAATTTATTTTTAAAAAATGATGAGGCCCATATTAAATTCTACTTGAATGCAACACCATAAAAAAGCACAAAATAAGAAAACAGGAGTTTTACTCTAATGTAAAATATTTAAAGGATAAGCATAATGTTATTTCCTTCTCATCCAAATATTTGTTTCTTTGAGGTAGCAGTGGTTTGTCTCATGTATTTAACCATTGCTCTTAATACAATGTTGATACAGTGTCCATTAACTCTGTAACAGTCTGGATATCTGTTAGACTGTTTGAAGGAAGGTTAAAGGATTATTATAGATGTAGGTAAAAGGCTTTGAAGTTGTGAGTCTAATGGTTTTGTCACAGAACTATTATTCAGTCCAGATGTAGTTTAAATGTCATCAGGAAGTTATGGATTTCAACTCAGTTTCAAAATCTTGGAAATCGAAAAGCTAGTCTCCAGCAGAGGTGATGGCTTAGTGGTATTGCTGTTAGACTTATTAATCCTGAGTGATAGTGACAATGGCAGATGCTGGTGAGTCAGAGTCAATAAAATGTGGCACTGGAAAAGGCACAGCAGGTCAGGCAGCATCAGAGGAGCAGGAGAACTGATGTTTCAGGCAGAGCCCTCCATCGGGACTCTGATGGGTCTTGATGAAGGGTTATGCCCAAAATAGAATCAACATCGACTTCACCAGTTTCCTCATCGCTCTGCCCCCTCCCCCACCTCATCCCAGATCCAATCCTTCAACTCAGCTCCTACCTGCCCATCTTCCTTCCCACCTATCTGCTCCACCCTCCACTCTGACCTATTGCTATCACTCCCCACCTGCAACTACCTATCACATTTCCCAGCTACCTTCTCCCTAGCCCCACCACTCATCCTATTTGTCTCTCAGCCCCCTTTACCATCAGCCCCCCCACCCCACATTCCTGATGAAGACTTATGCCTGAAATCTCGATTCTCCTGCTGTTTGGGTGCTGCCTGGCCTGCTATGCTATTCTATATACTAATACATGGGATCTTATCTTACTAAGTAGTGTTACAACACAGCGGTGAACCCTTCTGTTAATTAAACCAAACAACCAGAAAAGCTCACTTTGTAATCTGTTAAAATATCAGTCACAGAGAACTCCTAAATTCCACTATTTAAAGAAAATAACATCAATTTATTTTTTAACTCAAAAATTAAACATTAAACAACAACAATTCACAACTCTAAGTCCCTTTTCTCTTAACTACTTCTTACCTGCCTCCAACTCTATAACAATATGCTGTTGCAATAAGACACTTATTAAAATTACATCAATTTAATTTCAAAGCCATACAGCCGCTGTCATCTTCTGTGTCTGTCTTCTTCTGGCTGAGGATCTCCCTGGGTTGTCTCCTTTCTTTTTACTATCAATATGAAAAGTACCTGAGATAGAAAGTGTTTCCTAATTTCTTGTAAAGTAAGATGTTATTTCCCCACGCATTTCCATCTCGACAGCAGTTGCTCTCTGACTAATTTTCAAAACATTTGCATTTTATACCCCTAACATCGGATCATCTCATTGGTTCGATGTTGGCAAAACAATAAATTCAAACTCAGTTGGGTTTAGTATCCTGGGGCATAATTTAAATTGTTTGTTAAATTCAAATTGTTGTCAAACCAGCAATTCGATGTTGACAAAATAATAAATTAAAACTCAATTGGTTTTAGTATCCTGGGGCATAATTTAAACTGTTAAATTTGGATTGTTGTCAAAACAGTAATTTGATATTGGCAAAACAATAAATTAACACTCAATTGTGTTTGGTGTCCTAAGGCATGATTTAAACTAGTTGTTAAATTCGAATTGTTGTCAAGACAGCAACAAACTCAGGTATCCATTTTAAAGGCAAATGTTACATATTTTCCATTTTCAATGACTGCCATTTAGTCATATAAACAGGTGATTGTAAACTCTCAGTTCAGAACAGCATTCACTCTCTCTTAAAGGTACAGTACATGCCTTCAAGTTCATAACAGTAGCCTACATTGTGGTACCCTAGCAAACACTTCCTGAAAATCTGTAAAATGACATTTCCTGGTTCCCCTTTATGTATCCTATGTGTTACCTTTTCAAAGAATTTTAATGAATCTATCAGACATGAAGTCATGTTGACTGTGCCTGATTATATTGTGTATTTCTATGAGCTCAGTTATTATGTCCTTTATCAGAAACTCAACATTTCCCTAATAGCAGATAGTAAGCTGGATGGCCTCCTTTCTTGAATAAAGGTGTTACATTGGCAGCTCCCGCCTTTATCTGGGACTTTATCCAGAACTGAATGATTCTTGGAAGATTACTACCAACGCATCCACTATCTCCATACCTGTTTCTTTCAATGTCTGTGGATGCATCCCACCTGTGTGCTTTCTCAAGTGATAGCTAATTGTATTTATTTCCTCTTCCCTTTATTTGCTTGATTATTTTGTATCAATAGAATCCTATTATTTTTCTCTACTGTAAAGATTTGTCCAATTCATCTGTCATCTTCGAATCATAGAGTCATAGAGGTGTACAGCACAGAAACAGACCCTTCAGTCCAACTAGTCCATGCCGACCAGATATCCTAAATTAATCTAATTCCATTTGCCAGCACTTGGCCCATATTCCTCCAAACCCTTTCTATTCATATACCCATCCAGATGCCTTTTAAATGTTGTAATTGTACCAGCCTCCACCACTTCCTCTGGCAGCTCATTCCATACACGTACCACCCTCTGCGTGAAAATGTTGCCCCTTAGCTCCCTTTTATATCTTTCCCCTCTCACCCTAAACCTATCCCCTCTAGTTCTGGACTCACCCACCTCAGGGAAAAGACTTTGTGTATTTACCCTATCCATGCCCCTCATGATTTTATAAACCTCTATAAAGACATCCCTCAGCCTCTGACGCTCTAGGGGAAACAGCCCCAGCCTATTCAGCCTCTCCCTATAGCTCAAATTCTCCAACCCTGGCAACATTCTTGTAAATCTTTTCTGAACCTTTTCAAGTTTCACAACATCCTTCCGATAGGAAGGAGACCAGAATTGCATGCAATATTCCAAAAATGGCCTAACCAATGTCCTGTACAGCCGCAATATGACCTCCCAACTCCTGTACTCAATGCTTTGACCAATAAAGGAAAGCATACCAAACGCCTTCTTCACTATCCTATCTACCTGCGACTCCACTTTCAAGGTGCTATGAACCTGCACTCCAAGGTCTCTTCGTTCAGCAATACTCCCTAGGACCTTACCATTAAGTGTATAAGTCCTGCTAAGATTTGCTTTCCTGAAATACAGCACCTCGCATTTATCTAAATTTATCTGCATTATTAATTGTTATCATTATTTTCCTAAACTTGTTCACTTTGGGGTCTCTCTCCTTTTTTATAGATTTGAAGAAATTCTTAATGCCTGCTTTTTTTTAACTAAAAACTACGAATGCTGGAAATTTGAAAGAAAAATGGAAATTGTTGGAGAAACACAGCAAGTCTGATGAAGGTCCTGGAGTTGAAACGTTGACTCTGCCTTGTCTCTCCACAGATGCTGCCAGACATGCTGTGTTTCTCCAGCAATTTCTGTTTTTGTGCTGTATCAACAATTCAAGGAGATACAGAATCATCATCAATCTTACTCTCTGCTGAATTTGATTTCCTTGCCATTAGGGCTTTTCTTTAGAATGAGTTCAGAAGAGATTTATCAGGTTATTGCCAGGTATGGAAGATTTGTCTTATAAAGGATAGGCTGGGACGCCTTTGACTGGAGTGTAGGAGGGTGAGAGGTGACCTGATAGAAGTTTAAAAAATAATGAGGGATATAGATAGAGTTAATGGTAGTTGTCTCTTCCCTAGAATGGAGATTTCAAGACTATGGGGCACATTTTAATTTGAGAGAAGAGAAATTTAAAAAAGACATGAGGGGCAATTTTTTTACACAGAGGGTAGTTAGTGTGTGGAATTATCTTCCTGAGAAAGTTGGGAATATGGTTATAAATACCATGTTTAAAATACATTTGGATAAGTACATGAATAAGAAAGGTTTGGAGGGTTATGGGCCAGGAGCAGGCAGGTGGGACTGGGTTAATTTGGGATTTTGTTCAGCATGGACTGGTTGGACCGAAGGGTTTGTGTCTGTGCTGTATGACTCTGACTGTATGGACACACCTGTATAAAATCCAGCAACAGCACTTCTATAAAAAAATACCTTTTTTATTAAAATACAGCCAGCACTATATCAAATCAGACCCTGTACCTGAGAAAAAATGTTCGTAAACAAAAGATCAATGATTTCCTTCATGCTAGTGTTTTGTTTCTACAAGGAAGTGCCATATCAAAAGATAATTCGTGATAAGATCAACAATAAATTCTTTATTACCTTTTATCAATTTACCAGTCTTGTATCTATTACATTTAATGCCAGGAATGTATATTTGAGATTGTGATCTTAGCAACCAGTTTAATTGTGAAACCTGGCAACAGATTACTTTCCTGACAGTCAATGCTGAGTTGAAACCTAAGCTTCATTTGGAATGAAAAGCTTAATGAGAAATGTTTGGCAGTTTTAAGAGCTGTCCAGTTCCCTTCCCCTCTCAGCTCTGAATCCATGTCACCCCACAGCCGTGTCTCTGTACAGGCTGCCACATCATTATTAATCATCTCCACTCGGCTGCTCAGTTCATCTGGTTTGTTTCAAACCTTGCATCCTTTCAGTTGTAGAGCTTTTAGTTCTGTCCATTTACTCTGTTTGTAAATTCTCATCTTATCTCTTGGGTTACTTTTAGATTGGTCCTCTCTACGCATTCCTGTCACGGTCTGTGTATCATTTCCTGCAGTGATACCTTTCTCTCTGGCTGAGTCCTCACTCTGATTTTCCACTTGCTCCCAAATTCGCTCCTTTGCCCCCAGTATTCAGTTTAAAATGCTCTGACTTTGCTAATTGTGTAGGTGCCAAGAACACTTATTTCCTCCACCCTCGACCCCAGCACCGTTCAGGTGGAGACCACCCCGTGGTACAGATCCCACTTTCTCCAGTGCTGGTGTCAGTGCTGACCAACCGACTTCACCTCCCCCACGCCAGACTTTGAGTCACGCATCCACCTCTCCAGTCTGATTTACCTGTGGCTCAGGTAATAATGCAGATATTGTAACGTTTGATATTCTGCTTCTTCATTTGTCACCTCAGTCCTTACACTGATGATGAAGAATTGTCTTCTTTATCCTCCTCATGTTTGTACCTCATGGACACAATGGTTGGATCCTCCCCTTCCATTTGCAAGTCCCTCTCCAACCAGAACTGACGTCTGTAAGACCACAGAGTCATAGAGTCATACAGCATGGAAACAGACCCTTTGGTGCAGATAGTCCACACCAACATGTTCCCAAATTAAACTGGTCCCACTTCCCTGCATTTAACCCAAATCCCTCCAAATCTTCCCTGTTCATGAATTTATCCAAATGTCCTTTTACCATTGTCACTATATCCGCATCCACCACTTTCACTGCAGTCATTCCATGAACAACTCTCTGGGTAAAAAAATGTTGCCCCTCATGTCTTTTTTCAATCTTTCTCCTCTCATCTTAAAAATTTGACCTCCAGTTTTGAATCCCCCCCTCCTACCCCTACCCCAGGAAAAAGACCCTTGTCATTCACCTTATCTTTGGCATTCATGGTTTTATAAACCTCAATAAGGTCACCACTCAACTTCTACACTCCAGTGAAAAATGTCCCAATCTTTCCAGTCTATTTCTATATATCAAAACCTCTGTTTCCAGCAACATTCTGATAAATCTCCAGTTTAATAATATCTTTCCTATAACAGGGAGACTACAAGTGGATACAGTACTCAAGATTAGGCCTCACCAATGTCCTGTACAACCTCAACATGACGTCCCAATCCTGTAGTCAGAGCCTGTGCAATGAAGGCAAGTGTGCTAAACACTTTCTTAACCACCTCGTCCACCCATGACACAAATTTCAAAGAGTTATGCACCTGAACGCCAAGGTCTCTCACTTCTACAACACCATCCAGGGCCCACCATTAATACCTCACATTAATCCACATTAAACACCATCAGCCATATAGCACGGCTATCTGATGTCATGCTCTTTGCTGCAGAGAATGATGTTGATCCTCCTCACTGTCCTATACACTGCATAATCCACCCACCATCCTTTGTATCCTTGCTCTTTAATGTATCACGGTACCATGGTCAGTATCTCATCCACCTTGCTGCCCACACTGTAATCCAGACAATCTAAAAGAACCTCAGACCTGGTCGACAATTACAAAGGCTAAGTCACTTGCCCTCTGTTACCTCTTACCTGCCTCAGCTGTCAGTTCACCTTAGATTAGATTCCCTACAGTGTGGAAACAGGCCCTTCGGCCCAACAAGTCCACACCATCCCACCGAAGCGTAACTCAACCAGACCCATTCTCCTACATTTACCCCTTCACCTAACACTATGGGTAATTTAGCGTGGCCAATTCACCTGACCTGCACGTTTTTGGATTGTGGGAGGAAACCGGAGCACCCGGAGGAAACCCACGCAGACAGACACAGAGAGTCACCTGAGGCGGGAATTGAACCCGGGTCTCTGGCGCTACAAGGCAGCAGTGCTAACCACTGTGCCATCGTGCCGCCTTAAAGCTTGCTCTGCTTTCATGCCCTCAGAATTGCCAATATTTACGTTTAAGACACTAGTCATGGACTGACTCTCTCTCCCTCAAACTTAATGTTATGTGCAATCATATTATGATCGCTGCTAACAAGGTGCACTTTGAGGTTGAGAGTTAGTGGAATCAAAGTCTACGAATATTTTCAAGGCAGAGGGAGATAGATTCTTGACAAGTGAGGGGGTGAAAGGTTATCAGGGGTGGGGGGGAGGTTCAGTGACAATGTGAATTGTTGAGTTCAGCCATGAACATGTTGGATGCAGGAGCAGGCATGAGAGGCCGAGTGACCCACTGTTGGTCCTAATTTCCATATTCACACGTTCTCTAGACACCAGTGTCAACGTCTCTCTGAAGGGAAGAGTTCTAGATTTTCAATACCCCCTCCTTTTACAAACGAAGTGGGGTCTGAGAACACACTGGATTGCCTGGCTATAAATTTGGGGGAGATGTCCCTTTGTGCTGAACTCACCCACCAAAGAAAATGGTTCTTCACTATCAACTCTTTTAATCCTCTTCGACACCTCAGTTAACTTGCTGCGTTGTTTGATTCAACGTAGCTTTGTAGAATGAGAGGTGACCTTGTTGAAACATAAGGTTCTGAGAGGGATTGACAGGGGGAGATGCTGAGTGGATATTTCCCACCCAGTGGGGAAATCTACACCTCCACGTTATAGACTCAAAGTAAAGGATCTCCCATTTAAGATGGAGCTGAGGAGGAATTTTTTCTGTCAGAAGATTGTTAGATTTTGAAACTCTCTTTAAAAGCGAGAAGTGAAGACTGGGTCATTGCATATATTCAAGCCTGAGTTCAAAAGCTTTTTCATTAATTTAATAAATGACAAGGCAGAGGCGTGAATCCCATATGCAGATCAGCCACGATCTTACTGAGTGACACTGATGCAGCCTAGAAGACAGGCAGGAGGCTGGAGGAACACAGCAAGCCAGGCAGCATCAGGAGGTGGAGAAGTCGATGTTTCGGGTGTAACCCTTCTTTAAGATTGCCTAGAAGGGCAGATTGGCCAAATCCTGTTCTGAATTTGTATGTTCTTAAGTAAAATGGGAATAGCAAGCCAATAACAGCTGGGCCCCAGCAAGTTTAACATCCATGTAAAACATGTGCTATAAATGTGCCCTAAGATTACTAAAAGGATTTATCGTGATCGTTGTTATGCCTTTCGATGTTATTTGTTTCCTGCAGTTTAGTTATTACTCAACCTGCCTGAGTAACATTTCACAACCAGACTTTGTAATTATTTCACTCGTGTTTCCACATCCAGGCATGTGGTTGAAAGCGTTCAGACCTGTCTGCATGAACCTCCTTTACTAACCTGCTCTGTCTCTTCCTAAATAAAGGGCTAGAGAAACTCAGCAAGTGGAGAGAGAAACAGTTAATATTGCAAGTCCAATGACTTTCTGTGCTTTCATATTCCTACTTCACTTTCACAATCGTATCTTTGTGTTGTCTATTCAATGGATATCTTTGTTTGTCCCTTTAATGAAATGTTAAATTTAATTCTATGACCTTATTTTTGAAGTCGAGTAGGTGTCTTCTTGCCAAAGTCCCAGGTAATATTGATCTCTGAATCTTGGCCATTTATTTTAATGATCATTCATTGATCTGTTGAAAGGAAATTACTCTGTAATGTTAACTCTGTCCCTTTCTCCACTGACACTGCCAAAACTGATGAGTACTCTTACTCATTTAGAGTCATAGAGTCATAGAGATAAGGGCCCATGGTGTTAGAGGCAAGGTACTAGCTTGGATAGAAGCTTGGCTGTCTGGCAGAAAGCAGACAGTGGGGATAAAAGGGTCCTTCTCGGGATAGCAGCCGGTGACAAGTAGCGTTCCGCAAGGCTCAGTGTTGGGACCGCAACGTTTCACTTTATACACTTCTAGATGAAGGAACTGAGGGCATGCTGGCTATGTTTGCAGATGATATAAAGATAGGTAGAGGGATAGGTAGCATTGAGGAGGCAGGGAGGCTGCAGAAGGATTTGGACAGGTTAGGAGAATGGGCAAAGAAGTGGCAGATGGAGTACAATGTGGGAAAGTGTGAGATTATGCACTTTGGTCGGAAGGATAGAGGCAGGCACTATTTTCTAAATGGGGAGAAAATTCAGAAATCTGAAGTCCAAAGAGACTTGGGAGTTGTGGTCCAGGATTCTCTCCATGTAAACTTGTAGGTTGAGTCAGTAGATAGGAAGGCAAATGCAATGATGGCATTTATTTTGCGAAGACTTGAATATAAAAGCAGGGATGTACTTCTAGGGCTCTATAAGGCCCTGGTCAGACCACATTTGGAGTATTGTGCACAGTCTTGGACCCCATAGCTCAGGAAGATGTACTGGCCCTGGACCGTGTTCAGAGGAGGTTCACGGGAATGGTGCCAGGAATGAAAGGGTTAACATATGAGGAACATGTGAGCACTCTGGGTTTATACTCAATAGAGTTTAGAATGATGAGGGGGAGGGGGATCTAATTGAAACTTACTGAATACTGAATGGCCTGGACAGAGTGGATGTTGGGAAGATGTTTCCATTGGTGGGAGAGACTAGGTCTTGAGGGCACAGCCTGAGAGTAAAGGGAAGACCCTTTAGAACGGAGATAACGATAAACTTCTTCAGTCAGACAGTGGGGAATCTATGGGATTCACTGCCAGTGAAGGCTGTGGAGGCCAGGTCATTGAGTATATTTAAGACGGAGATAGAAAGGTTCATGATTGTCAAGGGGATCAGGGATTATGGGGAAAAAGCGGGAAGTTGGGGTTGAGAAACTTAGCAGTCATGATTGAATGGCAGAGCAGACTCGATGAGCTGAATGGCCAAATTTTTGCTCCTTTGTCTTATGGTCTTATGTGCAGCATGGAAACAGGCCTTTCAGTCCAACTTGTCCATGTTGACCAGATATCCCAAACTAATCTCATTCCATTTGCCAGCATCTGGCCCATATCACTCTAAACCCTTCCTACTCATATGCCCACCCAGATGCCTTTTAAATGTTGTAATTGTACCAGCCTCTGCCACTTCCTCTGGCAGCTCATTCCATACACGCACCACCCTCTGCGTGGAAAAGTTGACCATGCGGTCCCTTTTGTATCTTTCCCCTCTCACATTAAACCTATTCCCTCTAGCTCTGGACTCCCCTACCCTGAGGAAAAAGACCTTGTCTATTTATCCTATCCGTGATTTTATATACCTCTGTAAAGTCACTCCTCAGCCCCTGATGCTCCAGGGAAAATAACACCAGCCTATTCAGCCTCTCCCAGAGGTATAAGGTTGAGTAAAGTGCTATGTAAATGCAAATCCCTACTTCCCATATCAGTTCAAACCACTTCTTCCTCTCAACTACACCTCCCTTTTAGTTCTTGTTCAAACCTGTATTTCATTTCCCAGTTTCACTGTCTCCTTCTAAACCCATTGGAAGAATTTTGTTTCAGTTCCTACTCATTTCTCAATCATCTGCTGGGGGAGGAAGCGGTCGCCATGGTTACCGTATTTGCATTCAAAGGAAGCTGTGCAGCATCGACTGACGTGTCCTGAATTTGCCATCTGCTATCTGTCGGTGACGGTCTCTCGGTTTAGAGTGATCGAAGATTGTTGTTATCGATTAGTTATATTAAATAAAAGGTGCAACTGCTACCTATCAATCAACATGCCCGGAAACCCAATAATCAACATCCAGTTAGATGTCACCATCCATCATAGTTGATGGTTTGTGAGGTTGAGAAGTTTGAATAGAGAAATGCACTTTATATGATCTGAAAGAGTTTTTAAGCCAACATAATACATCTGCAGCATAGTTGTTGGTGTAATGGAAGGACCACAGCAGTCAGTTTGCACAGTGCAGGATCCCACATGTGATAATTCACAGTTATGTTGTTCTAACGATATGGATTGAGGGTTATTTTTTATTCATTCGCAAGATATGGGCATCACCAGCTGAGCCAACATTTGTTGCTTGTCCCTAATTGCTCTTGAGAATGTGGGGGTGAGTTGCATTCTTGAACCATGGCAGTCTTTGGGACACCCGCAATGACCTGAGGTAGGGAGTTCCAGGACATTGACCCAGCAACATTGAAGGAAGGCGACATATTTCCAAGTCAGGGTGGTGAGTGGCTTGGAGGGGAATTTGTAGGTGGTGGTGTTTCCATGTATCTGCTGCCCCTGTCCATCTAGATGGAAGTGGTTGTGGGTTTGAAAGTGCCTTGTTCGTGGTGCTTTGGTAAGATGTTGCATTCTGTCTTGGGAGATAGTACACAATGCATTAGTGATAAAAGGAGTGAATATTGAAGATAGTAGATGTGGTGCCAATTAGGTGGGCTGCTTTGTCCTAGATTGTAGATCAGAGTGGTGCTGGAAAAGCACAGTAGGTCAGGCAGCATCCGAGGAGCAGGAAAATCGACGTTTCGGGCAAGAGCCCTTCCAGCATCTGCAGTCCTTGTTTTTACCTTGTCCTAGATTGTGTCTTAAATGCTGTGGGAGCTACACTTATCCAGGCAAGTCAGTGGTATTCCCTCCATCACAATTGTCTCTTGTAGATGGTGGGCAGGCTTTGGGAAATCAAGAAATGAGTTACTGACCACAGAATTCCTCAGTTTTGAACAGTTTTTGTAGCCATTATAATTACATGACTAGTTCTGTGCAGTATCTGGCCAATGGTCGACCCAGGATGTTGATAGTAGGGGATTCAGCAATGGTAATACCATGGAAGATCAAGGGCTGATAGAGAGATTCTCTCTACTTGGAGATGGTCATTAGTTGTACCTTCTGTGGGACAAATATTACTTACCACTTATCAGACCAGATCTTGCTGTACCTGGTCATTGACTGTTTCAGTACCTAAGGAGTCCCAAATGAACATCAGTGAACATCTCCACTTCTGACCTTGTGATGGAAGGAAGGTCATTGATGAAGCTTCTGAAAATGCTTGAAAAACTCCTGCAGAGATACCCAGGACCTGAAATGACTGACCTCCAACAGCCACAACCATGTTTCCATGTGCCAGGTATGTCTTCAGCCAGTGGAAAGCGTTCCCCCAATACCCATTGATTCCAGTTTCATGAGACCCCTTGACATCACACTTAGTCAAATGCACCTTGATGTCAAGGGCTGTCACTATCCCCTTCCCTCTGGACTCCAGCTCCTTTTGTCCATGTTTGAACCAAGGCTGTTCCAAGGTCAGGAACTGAGTGACCCTGGTGGAACCTAAACTGGGCATCACTGAGCAGGCTATTGTGAAGTACTGTTAACAGACCTTTCCATCACTTTACTGGGGACTGAGAGTAGACTGATGGGGCAGTAATTGGTCAGGTTAGATTTGCCCTGCTTTTTATGTACAGGGCATGCCTGGGCAATTTTCCATGATCAGGTAGATGCCAGTGTTGTAACTGTACTGGATTGGCAAGGCTAGGGGAGGAAACTTAGCAAGTCAATTTGCACAAAGCAAGATCCCACATGTGATAATTCACAGCTATGCTGTTTATTTTTATTCATTCACGGGACATAGGCATCACTGGCTGGGCCAGCATTTATTGCATGTACCTAGTTACCCTGGGGAAACTGGTGGTGAGCTACCTTAGAACATAGAACAGTACAGCACAGTACAGGCCCTTCATGTTGTGCATACCTTTTATCCTACTCTAAGATCAATCTAACCTAGATACCCTTCACTTTACTGTTATCCATGTGTCTATTCAAGAGTCCCTTAAATGTCCCTAATCTATCTGACTCTACTCCCACAGCTGGCAGTGCATTCCACACACCCACCACTCTCTGTGTAAAGAACCTACTTCTGACATCTCCCCTAAATCTTCCTCCAATCACCTTAAAATTATGTCCCCTTGTGTCGCTTAATATTCACTCTATCTCAGCCTCTCATCATCTTGTACACCTCTGTCAAGTCACCTCTCATCCTTCTTTGCCCCAATGAGAAAAGCCTTAGCTCCCCAACCTTTCTTCACAAGACATGCCCTCCAGTCCAGGCAGCATCCTGGTAAATCTTCTCTGCACCCTCTCTAAAGCTTCCACATCCTTCCTATAATGAGGTGACCAGAACTGAACACAATATTCCAAATGTGGTCTAACCATGACCTTCTTGAACCAGGGCAGTCTTTGGGACACCCACAATGCCCTTGGCTAGGGGAGTGGCAAGTTCTGAAGCATAAGTCTTCAGTACTATTGCCAGAATATTGTCAGAGCCTATAGTCAGAGCATCTAGTACCTCAGTTGTTTCTCCATATCCCATGGAATGAATTGAATTTGCTGAAGCCTGGCAGCTGTGATACTGGGGGCCTCTGGAGGAGGCAGAGATCGATCATACTCTCGACACTTATGACTGAAGATGGATGTAACTGCTTCAGCCTTATCTGATGTGCCGGGCTTCCTCATAGCTGAGGGCAGGTTTATTGGCCAGTGTATTATTCAGTTGATCCATCTTTGATGATGTGAGCCTGGCAACTGATCTCTGCTCGGTGCGTTAGATTGGTCAAGGCTTGGTGTGGACTCAGAGCAAAGTAAACCGATACGATGGAAGCTACTAGAAGCTCAACTATAAACATGGTTGTAGGCATCTTGTGATTACAGAGATATTTTAAAACCTGGGAAAAACAACCTGTTGCACACGCTGAAATCAATGTCATCTCTGCATGTCTTTGAGAAATGTATAATAGATAATTGCTAGGATACTGGTGACTACATTACCCAGTCTGCTCGACATGTGACTCCCAGCAGTATGACTGACTCATTACAGAAATGGTCTGTTAGCCTTGTTGTTCAAGAGTCAAGTCAGAATAGGCAACAAAGGCTGCCTTTTCCAGTGCCACCAAGATAAAATGTTTCTTTTTTATTTTTTCACCCTCCCTTATGCTAATCTCCTTCCAATCAGTGTTTTAGGATTAAAAATTCATTAGAGAGGGGTGGATAGTTTAACAGCTTATCTGAAAGTACTGTGGTGGGAGTTTTATTTCACAGCTTGAAAATGAAATCTTTGTTGTGACACTGAGCTCCCTGATGTCTGTCACAGTAACAGAAGCTGCTGGTCAAGCTCAGCAGCTATGGGAAGAAAACAGAGTTAACATTTCAAATCTGATGACCCTTCTTTAGAACAAAAGTCTTCAGATGAAAAATCATCAGATCCCATAAGACCGTAAGACATAGGAGCAGAAATGAGGCCATTCAGCCCATCAAGTCTGCTCCATCATTCAATCATGACAGGCAGGAGGCTGGAAGAACACTGCAGGCCAGGCAGCATCAGGAGGTGGGGAAGTCAAACCTTTCGGATATACCCCTTCTTCAGGATTGGAGAAGTCTAGATAAGTCCTGAAGAAGGGTTACACCCAAAAGGTTGACTTCCCCATCTCCTGATGCTGCCTGCCTTGCTGTGTTCTTCCAGTCTCCTGCTTGTCTACATTGGGATTCCAGCGTCTGCAGTTTTTTGTCTCTTTCCTGCCAATCAATCATGGCTGATAAGTTTCTCAACCCCAATCTCCTGCCTTCTCCCGTAACCCTTGATCCCCTTGATGCTCAAGAACCTATCTATCTCAGTCTTAAATATAATCAATGAGAAATTCAAAACGCTAACTCTGTTTCTCTCTCCCCAGATATTGTTTTGTTTCAGATCTCCAGTATCAGATCCCTTTGTTATATTCTATCTGTGATGTCTATCATTTGACTGATTTCAAATGGGATCCAGCCATTTAGAGTTGCAACAGTTAATGATCTCTGCTGATTTCCCACATTTGTCTGCACAGCTTGGCAACCTTAGGAAATCCAGTATAAATGATACACCTTAGTTAAATCATGAATATTTCAGTGCTCAGTTTTGAAAAACAAAGAATTATTTCATTTTATATTGGTAAGTGTTCCTGTTCCTTATTCCAATTTCTCCTGAATTAAATAACTAACCAGATCACTTCAGAAGATCTCTATTAGTCAATCACATTGTTGGGAGTCACATGAAGGCCAGACTGGGTATTGATGGCAGATTTCCTTCCTTAAAAGGCATTAGTGAACCAACTGGATTTTTTATGTTCAATGATAGTTTCAGGGTTACTACTCTTGAGACTAGCTTTACATTGTAGATTTAATTAACCGAATCTAAATTCTACCAGCTCGTATGCTGAGGATTTGAAGCCACATCTCTAGAACATTAGACTGGATTATCGCTGAGCCACTGCCTCCTATTATTAATTCAATTAGAGAACGTAAAACCACAGTCAGGCTCCTGCACCATTGGAAGTGTCAATCTGGACCCTTTGCTCACACGTCAGAGGTGAGAGTGCGAGATCCAACCTGACATAGCAATCAGGAGAAGGAAACACAGACTGAGGACTTCTGCACTGTCAAATCATAAAATGCAGAGGTAGTTGTAAGGCTGTATGAATGTGGTCAGAGGTCACACAACACCAGGTTATAGTCCAATAGGTTTATTTGAAAACAAAAACAAAATAGTGCACAACGTTGTGCAGTCATCAGCAAACATGTGATATTAGAGTCAGAGAGCTGTAGGTTCCGTTCCGATTCAGAGATTTAATCCCAGTTTCCTTCCCAACATTATTTCCTGAACTACATATCTGCTCACAACCACATTGCAGGTTATGGGAGTTTACTGTGTTCAGATTGGCTGCCTCATCTCAATCATAACAACAGTGAGTACACTTTCGAAATACTTCATTGGCTGTGTCGCATCGTGAACTGAGGTCGGAAAAGATGCTACAGAAATGCAAGCCTCTCATGTCGATAGTTCCACATCACTCTGTTTTTAAACCGTCTGCAGGATGTGGACATTGTTAGCCAGCCCATCGTTTATTGTCTGTCTCTGAGTGCCCGGTTGCTGCTGTGATACATTTCAGGATATTTTGCCTCATTGAAAGATATAGAGGTGCCGGTGTTGGACTGGGATGGACAAGGTCAGAAGTCACATGACCCCAGGTTATAGTCCAGCAGATTTATTTGAAATCACAAGCTTTCGGACCGTACGCTCCTGTTGGACTATAATCTGATGTTGTGTGACTTCTGACTTTGTCCACCCCAGTCCAACACTGGCACCTCCACATCATGTATGAGTGTAGAGAGCTTCCTCACCATTGGTCAGGGATGTAGGCCCCGGAGGTGAATGTTATGCTGGGTGTTCAGAATGATTGGTGATCTCGTCATTCTTTAATTGTTGTGACAAATCACCACTTCCACTGCAGAAGCATCTGATCAAACTTACCATCACCTTCCATCATCTGCAGAAAGTGCTCTTGTCTTGTCGGGGACATGTGAGTAGCTGTGCACAGTCATACTGGGACAAATAGCAGATATGATCCAGAGTTTGCTATTTCAGGAAAACCAGTCATACCAGGCCACAAAAGAGACCTCAGTCTCAGGCAGAGCTCTCGAACAGTCAGCACAAAGGAACTGTGTGTGTGTGTGTGTCTGTATGAGTGTGGGTATGTGTGTGTGTATGTGCCTGTTTGAGTGTGTCTGTGTCTGTGTGTGTGCATGCGTGCATGTGTCTGAGTGTGTGTCTGCATGTGAGTGTGTGTGTGTGCGCACATGTGTTTCTGTCCATGTGTGAGTGTGAGTGTGTGTCTGTGTGTGAGTGGCTGCGTGTGAGTGTGTGTGTGTGTGTGTGTGTCTGTGTCTGTGTGTGAATGTGTGTGTGTGTGTGCGTGTGCATGTGTGTGTGTTTGAGTGTGTGTCTGTGTGTGTTTGAATGCGTGTGTCTGTGCATGTGTAAATGTGTGCGCACGTGTGTATCTGAGTGTGTGTCTGTGTGAGCGCGTGTATCTGTCTGTGTGTGAGTGTGTGTGTGTGAATGTGTGTGTCTGTGTCTGTGTGCAAGTGCGTGTGTTTGAGTGTGTCTGTGTGTGTGCGTGTGAGTGCGTGTGTGTGTCTGTGTGTGAGTGTGTGTATCTGTGTATGTGTGTGTCTGTGTGTGTGTGTTTGTGTGTGTGCACGTGCATGTGTGTGTGTGCGTGTGTGTATCTGTATGTATGTGTGAGTCTGTGAGTCTGTGTGTCTGCCTGTTTGCCACAGTTGCCTTCTGTAGCTCATAGCCAAAAATGTGTTGCTCGAAAAGCGCAGCAGGCCAGGCAGCATCCAAGGAGCAGGAAAATAGATGCTCCGGGCACGAGCCCTTCCCCAGGAAAGGGCTTGTGCCCAGAGCGTCGATTCTCCTGCTCCTTGGATGCTGCCTGGCCTGCTGCGCTTTTCCAGCAACATATTTTCGGCTCTGATCTCCAGCATCTGCAGTCCTCACTTTCTCCTCGAAGATTTCTGTAGCTCATAAACAGCAGACAAGGAGAACTCAGTGAAGGAACTTTCTTCTGAATCTTCCTCCGTTCCCAAGGTCTGTATCCTTCCTGGTCTTTTCACGGGTTGGGGAGGGTTGGTCATCACTGGCCATTTGTCACCCATCCCTAACTGACCCCAAACTGAGTGGCTTGCAAGGCCAGTTTGGATGGCATCAAGAGTCAAGCTGGGCCTGGAGTTACATGTAGGGCCAGACCAGATTCCCTTCCCTAAAGCACTTAAGTGAACTGGGTGGGTTCTGGCCACAATCAACAGTTGCTTGATGGGCTGAGTCGATGCCCTGATGGGATTTTAACCCAAGCCACCAGGTAGAAGTCTCTGGATTATTCGCCCGGCGACGTACAAACAGATGTGTTAGGAGCAGAAGTAGGCCATTTGGCCCATCAGGACTGCTTTGCTGTTCATTCAGGTCACGGCTTAGCTGACTGCAACCTCAACTCTAATGTCTACCTCCTACTAAGCTTTCATCTCGTTGCTGCCTCTACCTTAACAATATTCAAATACCCCCACTCCCACTGCCTTTTGAGGAAGAAAGACACACGCGTTTCTGAGAGAGAACTTTCTCCGTGTAAATTGGATGACGGCTTATTTTTAAACGGTCACCCTGAGTTCAGGGCACCCCCAGAGGGAGAAACATCCCTCGATCTTATTGGTTGAGATCAAGTCACCTTGTACACTTCTAAATCCATTACCACTATTCCACCAAGTCTCTTTAATGAAAGATAGGAAAGTTTCATAGATCCTGACTAAGGAAACAACACTTCATCTCCCCCTCCCACTCCACCAAGGACATTCAAGTCCTGACCCTCCTCCATCGCCAAAGCCTTACCACCCAATGCCTGGAGGAAGAACGCCTCATATTCCGCGTTGGGACACTGCAACCACACGGGATCAATGTGGACTTCACCAGTTTCCTCATTTCCCCTCCCCTTACATTATCCCAGTCCCTAGCCTTCAACTCAGCACTGCCCTCCTGACCTGTTCATCACCTTTCCCATCTATCCCGCTCCACCCTCCTCTCTGACCTATCACCTTCTCCCTCACTTTCATCCATCTATCACATTCTCCGCCACCTTCCCCCGAATCCCAACCCCCTCCCATATATCTCTCAGCTCCCCCCACCTCCTCCAACCCACAAGCCTCGTTCCTGATGAAGGGCTTATGCCCGAAACATCAATTTTCCTGCTCCTCAGAAGCTGCCTGACCTGCTGTGCTTTTCCAGCACCACACTCTCGACTCTGATCTCCAGCATCTGCAGTCCTCACTTTCTCCTAAGGAAATACAGGCAAAATACTGCAGATGCTGGAAATCGGAAACTAACACAGGGAATGCATCCGTGAAGAGGGTTGGGGGGGGGTTGGGTGGGGAGGAGGGGGGAGAGAGAATTCCAGGACTGGAAATGTTCACTCTGCTTTGTCTCTTCACAGATGCTGTCAGACCTGTTGAGTTTATCCAGCATTGACTTGGTTTGGTCTGCCTGAGGGAAGCTACTTTCTCACTGAAGAACAAACCCAAGTTGTTCAAGGGAAGATTCGAGGTCATTTCCCACTGCAAGAGTGTGAGGACATTTGCAAAGGAAGGTCAAGATGTCAATCTTCAAACAGAGCCAGGGCTTTTAACAGGGGTGGCGACATTTTCAAACTAAATGATATTGGCAATTTACACACTCAAAACAATTGGACTGGCATCTGCCACTGTTAGCAATGAGATATGCTGGCAAACATATACACATTGGTATGTCATAAGTTGCATAAAATCTGGCATGATTATAGTTAACTTAAATCCTCCAGTCCAGAACTCAATATTTGACTCTGATCACAAGTACCATCTTATCTCAGATCTAGCAGATGGTGTCTCCTCACAGATGTTCACATTTGCCAGTCTGTAATTCACTCAATCTCTTTCTGGGTGCTCCTCATATTGAAAGGCATTTTTATACAGACACGTTCTTAACCTGACTCCTGACACCTGACTTCCAACGATGATAATTATTAAAGATAAACATTATAAGACAATGGGTTAGCCTCAGGTGGAGTATTCTGTCAGACATGAGCTTCACCACTTCAGGACCTTAGACACATTGGAAAGTTCATAGTCACAGAGATCTACAGCTCAGAAATAGGCCCTTTGGCTCATCAAGTCTGCTCTGATCAGAAACAGCCCCCTAACTATTCCAATCCCATTTGCCAGCACTTGGCCCATAACCTTGTGTGCACATCTAAATATTCTTCAATGTGATGACAGTGTCTACCTCTCCCACCCTTTTGGACAGTGGGTTCCAGATACCTACCACCTCTGGGTGAAAAACATTGTCCCTCACACTCCCTGTTAAACCTCCTGCTCTTGATGTCAATCTATGACCTCTGGTCACTATGGGGAACAGTTCCTTCTGTCCCTCAGAATTGTACACACCTCAATCATGTCTGAAACAATAACAGAAACTGCTGGGGAAACTCAGCAAATCTGTAGAGAGAAAGTCTCGAGTCCGGTGACCAGAGGATCGGATTTGAAAAGTTGACTCTGCTTTCTCTCTACAGAATGCTGCCAGACCTGCTGAGTTTCTCCAGCTGTTTCTGTTTTGATTCAAGTCTCCAGCATCTGCATTTATTTCAGTCATGTCCCCTCTCAATCTCCTCTGCTCTAAGGAAAACCATCACCAGCCTGTCCAATCTCTCTTCATAACTGGAACTCTCCAGCACAGGCAACATCTTGGTAAATTTCCTCTGCACTCTGTCCAGTGCTATTCCATCCCTTCTGTAATGTGGATTCAGAACTGCATACAATATTCTAACTGTGGCCTAACCAATAGCTCATACAGTTCCAGCATAACCTGCTCTTATAGGTGACAGAAAAGACTTAGTAAATTAATTTCAGGGCTGAGGGATTACATCGATTGGGTAGACTGGAGAGGCTGAGGCTTTATTCCCTTCTTAAGGCAGGGAGGTTGAGAGGAGATTTGATAAAGATGTTCAGAATCCCCCTGGGACCCTGCGGAGTAGATACAGAAGCTTTGCTTTTCCAGTAGAAAGTGAGGTTGGCCGAGGGTGTATTTTGAAAATAGTGCTCCTGGTGGTGTTCCAGTGTCCAAAAGCCTCTTGAAGATGCTGCAACTTTCAGTGTGACTTGCTCACCTCCGATGCCTGCTAAAGTCCTTGATGGAGTTTACTCATGACCTGGGGAGTAACAGAAGGAGGTTTTCAAAGTGGAGACCGGGGAAAGCAAGCAAACATATTGGTGCTCGGCTTTCAGGAACAATGCAGGTAACCGTCACATGGTCTTGGCTGATGAATAAAAAAATGTGATTCAAACTGAGAGGGTCAGGAACCTTGGGATTGTCCACTTGGCTGCACTGTCAGCTCACTGCAAGGCTATTGCAACTTCATGTCTGTCATTTCGTTTCTTTAGTTTTCCATGTGATGTGAGTGTCACTGACAAGCCCAGCATTGATCCCCCTAGTTGTCTTGTGAACTGACTGGTTTTGCTGGGCCATTTCAGAGGGCAATCAACTACGTTGCTGTGAGTCTGATTTGGAGTCACATGCCAGTCAGACAGGTAAGGACAGCAGTTCGCTTTCTTAAAGGGCATTAGTGAACCAGATTGTTTTTTTTTCCAAACAACAAACAATGGTTTCATAGTCATCATTAAACCCCCAACTCTAGACTTTTATTGAATTCACATTCCACCATCTGCCATGACAGGGTTTGAACCCAGGCCCCCATAACGTTATCTGGGTCTCTGCTTGAATAGAGAGTCTGATGCTGGAAAAGCACAGCAGGTCAGGTAGTATTTGAGGAGCAGGAGAATCAACGTTTCGGGCAAAAGCGCTTCCTGATGAAGGGCTTTTGCCCAAGCATCAATTTTCCTGCTCCTCAGATACTGCCTGACCTGCTGTGCTTTTCCAGCACTACACTCTCGACTCTAATCTCCAGCATCTGCAGTCCTTACTTTCGCCTCTCTAGTTTGAATAGTCTTCTCTTGCTCCTATGTTCAGATTTCATTGTCTGATAGGAGAAGATTTCTAATGCTTTTACAAACTGGTAGTTTGGTGGAATTTGGGTTCAAGTCCCACTGTGTGCGGTTTTGAGAATTTAAATTCAGTCAGAAAATCTGCAAAGTAGAGATTGGTGGAAATGACCAGGAAGTTGTACCAAAACCCAAATGGCTCATTAATGTCCTCGAAGGAAGGAAACCTGCTGTGAATGTTTAGAGTCACAGAGGTGTACAGCATGGAAACAGACCCTTTGGTCCAGCTTGTTCATGCTGACCAGATATTCTAAATTAATCCCATTTGCCAGCACTTGGCCCACATCCCTCTAAACCCTTCCTAATCGTATACCCACTCAGGTGCCTTTAAAATGTTGTAATTGTACCAGCCTCCACCTCTTCCTCTAGCAGCTCATTCCATACATGTACCACCCTCTGCGTGAAAAAATTGCCCCTTAGGTCCCATTTAAACTTTTCCCCTTCACCTTAAACCTGTAGTTTTTGATTCCCCTACACCATGGAAAAGACCTTGTCTGTTTCCATTATCCAAGCTCCTCATGATTTTATAAACCTCTATAAGGTCACCCCTCAGCCTCTATCTCTCCATGGAAAACAGCCCCAGCCTATCCAGTCTCTCCCTCCAATCCTCAAATCCTCCAAACCCGGCAACATCCTGGTATATGTTATTATCTCCTGCACCAATGTACTCTTTGAAAGTAGCCACATGGTAGCTCCAGTTGGACGAATTTACTCACTTAGCAAATTGCAAACTCCTGGAGCCAGGCGATTGCCCCATTTGCTGAGTTTAAGGTGATCAGTCCATCCCTCAGTCTGAGGAGTGTGGTCCACCCTAGGAATGTGCAGCATTGTCTGGTCTCTCCACACGTGCTTAAGAGGCTTGTATTGAGGGCCTACTGATGGAGGGTGGTTGGGTGAAGACCCTTGCTAATCCTTATCCTGTAGAGTCAAGGACCTCTCTCACTACTGCGTGCAATTCTGGTCGCATTAGAAAGGATATTATTCAACTAGAAAGAATGCAGAAAAGATTTACTAGGATGCTACCTGGACTGGACGGCTTGAGTTATAAGGAGAGGCTGGATAGCATAGGGCTTTTCTACTTGGAGTGCAGGAGACTGAGGGCTGACCTTATAGAGGTTTATAAAATCATGAGTGGCATTAATAAGGTACAAAGTTAAAAATCACACAACGCCAGGTTATAGTCCAACAGGTTTAACTGGAAGCACACTAGCTTTCGGAGCGACGCTCCTTCATCAGGTGATTGTCCAATTAAACCTGTTGGACTATAACCTGGTGTTGTGTGATTTGTAACTTTTTACACCCCAGTCCAACACCGGCATCTCCAAAATCATTAATAAGGGAGATAGCCAACAGTTCTCCCTATTGTGAGGGAGTCTAAAACTGGAGGGCATAGGTTGAAGGTGAGAGGGGAGAGATATAATAAGGTCCAGAGGGGCAATTCTTTCACACAAAGGGTGTCTGGAATCAGGATGCCAGAGGTACTGGTGGAAGCGAGTACTATTTCATAATTTAAGGAAACATTTGAACAGTTACATGGATGGAGAGGTATGGAGGGATATGGACTAATACGACTAGTTTAACTGTGAAAACCTGGACATATAGGCAAGTTGGGCCGAAGAGTCTGTTTCCGGGCTCTATGACTCTATAACCCTGGAGATTCAAACTTGATATTCAACCGATAAGGGTTTGTCACCTTCAGATGTTGCCCACTCCTTGATCCCAAAGGATGATTTGCAGGTGGATCTTGCTCAGGGAGTTTGCTCCATATGGGGCACCGAGGGGGAAGGCTGGCAGCAGGTGGGTTGAAGAGGTCAACCCACATTGGAGTGGGCAAGTGAGGAGCACAGGGATAATAAATATTAGCTTTACTAGATAAAATATTGCCCTTCATTGCTAGAAGCATGGAATTTAAATGAGGAGAGGCTACGCTGTATAGGGTGTTGGTGAGGCCACACCTGGAGTACTGTGTGCAGTTTTGGTCTCCTTACTTGAGAAAGGATGTACTGGCCCTGGAGGGGGGGGGGTGGGGTGCAGAGGAGATTCACCATGTTGATTTTGGAGTCGAGCAGTTGCTTTATGAGGAGTGATTGAGTAGACGGAACTATACTCATCCACAAATTAGAAGAATGAGTGGGAGTCTTCTTATGGAAACATATGAAGGGAATAGATAAGATAGAAGCAGGGAGGTTGATTAGATTAGACTCCCTACAGTGTGGAAACAGGCCCTTCGGCCCCAACATATTCACACCGACCCTCCCGAAGAGTAACCCACCCAGACCCATTTCCCTCTGACTAATGCACCTACAATTTAGCATGGCTAACTCACCTGACCTGCACACCTTTGGACTGTGGGAGGAACTGGAGCAACCGGAGGAAACCAAGCAGACACGGGGAGAATGTGCAAACTCCACACAGACAGTCGCCCGAGGCTGTAATTGAACCTTGGACCCTGGTGCTGTGAGGTAGCAGTGCTAACCACTGAGCCACCGCACCACCCATTGTTTCCACTGGGGGGGCGAAACTAGAACTAGGGGGCAGAACCTCAAAATAAGGGGAAGCAGATTCAGGACTGAGTTGAGGAGGGTTGTGAATCCATGGAATTCCTGCCCATTGAAGCAGTTGAGGTTCCCGATTGGTATATTTTATGGTGATGATAGGTAGATTTTGAGGAGTAAAGGAATGAAGGGGTCTGGTGAGAGGGTAGGTAAGTGGAGCTGAGTTCATGGAAAGATCAGCCGTGACCTTATTAAATGAAGGAGCAGGCTCAAAGGCCAGACGGCTTACTCCTGCTCTTATGTAACCCACATTCCTGACGATCAATTGGTTACAGAGCACAGTGTTACATATTTTAAAAATCGCAACACTGAGTTTCTTGTGGCAGAGTCCTCACCTCTAGGCAAGGATAATCATAGTCATCCCTACAGTGAGGAAACAGACCATTCAGCCCAACATGTCCACACCAACCCTCTGAAGTGTAACCAATCAAGACCCCTTCCCTATATTTACCCCTGACTAATGCACCTAACCTATACATCACTGAACACTATGGGCAATTTAGCATGACCAGATCACATAATCTGTGCATCTTTGGATAGTGGGAGGAAACCAGAGCACCAGCAGAGACCCACACAGACACCAAGGCAGGAATCAAACCCAGGTCCCTGGCACTGTGAGGCAGCAGTGCTAACCACTGAGCCACACAACTGATGGAATTTAACAAGAGCTAGTGGTAGCAACAGGTGGACTCGTGGTTAGCAACTGCCAGCCTCAAGCACTGTGCAGGGACCTGGAGTTTGCCACTTCCTGCCTTGGTGTCTGTGTGGGTTCTCTGCTGGTGCTCCTGGTTTCCTCCCACTATCCAAAGATGCACAGATTATGTGATCTGGTCATGCTAAATTGACATAGCTGTTCAGTGATGTTTAGGTTAGGTGCATTACCAGTAGGAGGTAGAGTAATAGTAGGGAAGGGGTCTTGATTGGTTACACTTCAGAGGGTCGGTGTGGACATTGTTGGGCCAGAATGGTCCTGTTTCCACACTGTAAGGATTCTGTTGAGAAGAGGCAACACCTTTACCTGCCTTGGGTTTTGATTTAGTTAAGCATAGCTGGTGGGAATTAACCCTTTTGCTGTCGATGAATTGACGTATCTCTTTGTCAAAGGGAAGGTTAACAGGGAGGTTTTGTTAATGGATGAGCAGTTAAACAGTGCATTCCAGCAAACCAGCCAGCATTATCCTTAACTTCACAGGCTGCTAGACTCGGATTTGAACCTCGGTGTTCTATTCCATTGTTTTTTTTGCTGGTTGGCGGTTAGTTTTTTATGGAAACAGAGGACACAATTGGCAGCACAACAGAGGCAATGTCCTCATGAAGGCTGCGTGCCCTAGAAAGTGCTGGATTGTGCTCAGTGGGTCAGGCGGCCTCAGTGGAGGGAGAGCAAGAAGGGGTTAATATTTCAGGTCCATGACCTTTCCTCAGCACTCGGTTGATACTGGAATGGGATTAGCGTCAGAGCTATTTACTGACGGTTCCTGTGACAAGTGAAATCTGGCAGGTTGAGCATTCTGTTATATCAACCATTTGATTACGGCACCAGACTCAACTCATTGAGTGAGTACTCCCTCAATTGCTATCCTTCCGCACTTTTTTTCTTCTTTCGCTTTCACGGCCCTTCTCTCTTTCTTCCCCTCTCTTTGCCTCTCCTCTCTGTCCTTCCTTCCTTCCCTCCCTCTCTCCCCCTCCCACTCCCTTTCTCTCCCCTTGCACTCTCTTCCTCAAATCCGCTTCCTCTCAACCTCTTCCCCTTCTGTCCTTCACTCTCCCCTCCTTTTCCCCTCACTTTACCTCTTGCCTCTTTTCACTTTTCTCTTTCCTCTCCCTCCACCCCTCCCTCTCTCCTCTGGTTTTCTCGTCTCTCCTCCTGTATTCCTCTTGCCTCACCCCTTTCCCTTTCCTCCCTTCTCGCACTTCTTCCACTCTCCTCCTCTTCCTCAGCCTCTCTCTCCTCTCTCACTCTCTATCCCCACCTGCCCTCTCTCTTTCCCCTTCCTCTCACTGTCTTCCTTGCCTGCTCCCTGCTTTATTCCGCTCACACTCTTTCCTCTCCTGCTCTCTCCTTTACTCCCCCTCACTCTCTCTCTGGAGTTGAGCAATAAGGACAGGCTGAACAGGCTGGGGCTGTTCTCCCTGGAGCGTCAGAGGCTGAGGGGTGACTTTATAGAGGTTTACAAAATTATGAGGGGCATGGGTAGGATAAATAGACAAAGTCTTTTCCCTGGGATGGGGGAGTCCAGAACTAGAGGGCATAGGTTTAGGGTGAGAGGAGAAAGATATAAAAGGGACTTAAGGGACAATGTTTTCACACAGAGGGTGGTATGTTAATGGAAGTGGTGGAAGTTGGTACAATTACAACATTTAAGAGGCATTTGGATGGGTATATGAATAGGAAGGGTTTGGAGGGATATGGGCCGGGTGCTGGCAGGTGGGACTAGATTGGGTTGGGATATCTGGTCGGCATGGGTGGGTTGGACCAAAGGATCTGTTTCTGTGCTGTATATCTCTATGACTCTCTGACTGTTGCCGACACTCCTCTCTCTCCTACACTCACCCCCGAAACTCCCCCTCTCGCTCCTACACTGCCCCCTCTCTCCCCAACACTCCCTCTTTCTCTCCTACACTCCCCCCTCTCTCTCTCCTACATTCCCCGTGCTCTCTCCCCCCTACACTTCCCCCCTACACTCCCCCCTCTCTCCTACACTGCCCCCTCTCTCTCCTACACTCCCCCTCTCCTACACTCCCACCTCCTACACACCCCCCTCTCTCCTACATTCCCCCCCTCTCTCCTACATTCCCCCCTCTCCTACATTCCCCCCTCTCTCTCCTACACTCCCCCCCTCTCTCCTATACTGCCCCCTCTCTCTCTCCCCCCTACACTCCCCTCTCTCTCCCCCCTACACTCCCCTCTTCTCTCTCCCCTACATTCCTCTCTCTCTCCTACATTCCCCTCTCTCTCTCCTACACTCCCCCCTCTCCTACACTGCCCCCTCTCTCTCCTACACTCCCCACTCTCTCTCCTACACTCCCCACTCTCTCTCCTACACTCCCCACTCTCTCTCCTACACTCTCCCCCACTTTCTCCTACACCCCCCCTCTCTCTCCTACACTCCCCCTCTCTCTCCTACATTCCCCTCTCTCTCTCCTACACTCTCCCCCTCTCTCTCCTACACTCCCCCTCTCTCTCCTACATTCCCCCTCTCTCTCTCCTACACTCCCCCCTCTCTCTCCTACACTCCCCCCTCTCTCTCCTACACTCCCTCTCTCTCCTACATTCCCCCTCCTACAGTGCCCCCCTCTCTCCTACACTGCCCCTCCTACACTGCCCCCCCTCCTACACTCCCTTCTCTCTCTCCTACACTCACCTCTCTCTCCTTTACACGCCCCTCCTCTCCCTCCTACACTCCCCCCTTTCACCTACATTCCCCCCCCTCTCTCCTACACTCCCTCTCTCTCCTACACTCCCCCCCTCTCTCTCCTACACTCCCCCCTCTCTCTCCTACACTCCCTCCTCTCCCTCCTACACTCCCCCCTTTCCCCTACACTCCCCCCTCCCCTCTCCTACATTCCCCTTCCTACATTCCCCCTCCTACAGTGCCCCCCTCTCTCCTACACTCCCTCTCCTACACTCCCCCTCCTACACTGCCCTTCCTACACTGCCCCCCCTCCTACACTCCCCCCTCTCTCTCCTACACTCACCCCCTCTCTCCTACATTCCCCTCTCTCTCTCCTACACTCCCCTCTCTCTCTCCTACACTCCTTCCTCTCCTACACTGCCCTCTCTCTCTCCTACATTCCCCCCTCTCTCCTATACTCCCTCTCTCCTACATTCCCCTTCCTACATTCCCCTCCTACAGTGCCCCCCTCTCTCCTACACTGCCCCTCCTACACTGCCCCCCCTCCTACACTGCCCCTCCTACACTGCCCCCCTCCTACACTCCCCCTCCTACACTGCCCCCCCCTCCTTCACTCCCTTCTCTCTCTCCTACACTCACCCCCTCTCTCCTACACTCACCTCTCTCCTTTACACTCCCTCCTACACTCCCCCCTTTCCCCTACACTCCCCCCTCTCTCTCCTACACTCCCCCCTCTCTCTCCTACACTCCCCCCTCTCTCTCACACTCCCCTCTCTCTCCTACACTCCCCTCTCTCCTACACTGGCTCCCTCTCCTCTACACTCCCTCTCTCTCTCTCTCCTACACTCCCCCTCTCTCCTACACTCCCTTCTCTCTCCTACACTCCCCCTTCTCTCTCCTACACTTCCCCCTCTCTCTCCCCTACATTCACCCCCTCTCCCCTACATTCACCCCTCTCCTACACTCAGCCCTCTCTCCTTTACACTCCCTCCTCTCCCCTACACTCATCCCTCTCTCCCTACACTCTCCCCTCTCCCCTACACTCTCCCCCTCTCCCCTACACTCCCCCCTCTCCCCCTCTCCCCTACACTCCCCCCTCTCCCCCTCTCCCCTACACTCCCCCCTCTCCCCCTCTCCCCTACACTCCCCCCCTCTCCCCCTCTCCCCTACACTCCCCCCTCTCTCTGCTACACTCCCCCTCTCTCTCCTACACTCCCCCTCATTCTCTCACTCCCTCTACACTCCCCCTCAATCCGCCCCTCTCTGTATACTCCCCTCATTCTCTCATCTCTTCTCCCCTTTCTCCAACTCCTCCCTCCCTTCCTTTCTGCTCTCCTTTCTTCCCCATCCCCCTCAGTCTTTCTCTCCTCCCCTCTCTCTCCTTCCCTTCCCTCACCCTGTCCTTTCCTCCGTCTCATTCTCTCCTCTCTTGCCCCCCTTCTCTCTATCCATCACTCCCCCCCCCCCCCCCCCCCCCCCCTTCCTTCTCTCTCCGCCTCTTTATCTATTCCTCCTACCTCCCTTTCTCCTCCCACTCTCTCTCTCTACTCTCCACCCTTTAACTCTTCTCTCCTCCTCCTCTCTCTCTCTCCTCCTCACCTCTCTAACTCTACACTTCCTTCTAACTCACAACATACTGAGGATAGATCGAGCCCAGTTCCCGTTCCCTGTCCCCTCTGACACTGTGCGCGGATTTGGGGCAATTGCAGACGGGGGTGAAGAGGGAGTCAGAAGCGATCTCTCTCTCTCTCTCTCTTTCCTCTCTGTGCAATGTAACAGCTCCAAGTGTTGCTGGCCGCTGTTAGTTCTTTCAGATTGGATTATATAACAGTTATTTATTTTGGGGGGGAAAGTTGCAGACGAGTACAGAGCATCGCAAACTGAACTCGGATGTAACATTCGGACTCTTGTGAAAGGATACTGGGCGGACAGTAAGTGAGCTTTTACATTCTGAATTGTCAGTCCATTTTATAGAACAGTAAGAGCCTTTTCCAGGAGTCTGTGGGTGGTGTTGAACCAACATATGGGAACAGGAACAGTCAGAGTCAAATATGCAGTTAAACGCCTCGACATTGTTTTCTGAGCAAATGTATGTTTCACTCGCCTGTACTGAATATTTCCAACAAACATGCACTGCGTTTGTTTACCTAGCTTGTAAGAACTCTTGAACGTTTCATTGACCAGCTTGGGATGATGCTTAGAGACATTTTAGCTTCATCGCTGGGTCTGCCTTACCCAGGCGAGTGGTATACAGTATTTCTCTCTTACTCCCACCTTCTCTCTCTCTCTTTAACCCCTACCTTCTGTCTCTCTCCCTCTCTCCATCCCCCACCTCTCTCTCTCTCTCTTTGTTACCCACACCTCTTTCTCTTTATCCCTCTTCTTCACTCTATCAACATCTTTCGACCTCCACCATCACTATCTTTCTTTATCCCCACCTTCACTCTCTCTCTCTAATCCTCCACCTACCTCTCTGACCCCCACCTCTTCCTCTATCCCCATCACTCTCTATCTATCCCCCATTTTTACCTCTCTAATTTCCCACCTCTTTCTCTCCCTCTATCCCCCACCTTCACTCTCTCTCTATCCCCCACCTTCACACTATCCCCTGCCTTCACTCTCTCCCTCTAATCCTACTCCCCTCTCTCTAATTGTCATCTCTCTCTCTTTGTCCCCACCTTCATTCTCTCTCTAATCCCTCACCTTTCTCTCTCTACACCCTCAACTTACACTCTCTCAATCCACCCACCTTCTCTTTCAACCCACACCTTCTCTATCTCTATTCTACGTCTCTCTCTCTCTCTCTGTGCAGAGAACTACACCTCTCTATTGAGTGATTTTGTTATGAGGTTTTGCTGGACTACCCCTCCCAGACCCTAACAGAAACAGGCCTGTACACAGTACAGGAACACCACAACAACAGCGGATTAACAAGGAGAGTTTGTGCCAACATTACCAGTCAGACCAAGCTTTACAGAGACGGTGGGTGTTCGGATGGCCATGCCAGCATCCGAAACAAAGGGTTTACATCACAGCTTAGTTAAAAATGACTGAGGCGATTCTTTTTAAAGGAAAGAAAATAATGTTGGCTCTCTCTACAGAGAGAGAGAAGGCACTCACATTTGTACAAGTAACCTCAGGAATCACCCCAACTCCCTTAACAACTCTTTGAAGCCTTCTTTGCGGAGACACAGCAAGATCCCACAAAACAGCAATGCAATTGGACTGGAGAAGGTGCAGAGGAGATTCACCAGGATGCTGCCTGGAATAGAGTGGTTCAGTGATGAGGAGAGACTGGATAGGAGCAGATGGGGCTGAGGGGGAACCTGATAGAGGTGTCTAAGATCTCGAGGGGCAAGGACAGAGTGAATAGAAAGCTGCTGCCCTGAGTGGAAGGGTCAATAACAAAAGGGGGCATAATTTAAGGTGTCCAAAGATGTTAGGTCAGATGGGTTAGCCACGCTAAATTGCCCATAGTGTCCAGGATGTGCAGGCTAGGTGGATTAGTCATGGGAAATGTGAGGTTACGGGAACAGGGTGGGTCTTGGTTTGATGGTCTTCAAAGGGCCAGTGGAGATTTGATGGGCTGAATGGCCTCTTTCGGTATTATAGAGTTTCTATGATCCTGTGATTTTAAGGTGAAAGGCAGGAGGTTTATGGGGAGTTTCAGGAAAAGCCTTTTCACCCAGCAGGAGGTGGGAGTCTGGAATGCGCTGCCTGGGAGAGTAGTGAGGTGGGAAACCTCACAACCTTTATGGGATGAGCATTTGAAATGTAATAACATTCAAGACTGTGGGTCTAGTGCAGGAAAGTAAGATTGGTGTAGGTTTACAGTAGGTTTTGGTTGATGGGCTGAAGGGCCTCGCCTATACTGTGTAGTTCTATGAGGGCATTGTTTACTACAAGGGAGCAGACAGAGGGTGTTGGGGAAGGATTGCCTTTTACACTGGAGGTCTGTGACCAGTGGAGTGCCACAAGGATCAGTGCTGGGTCCACTGCTTTTCATCGTTTATCTAAATGATTTGGAAGATGACATAGGAGCTATTTTTAGATGACACCAAAATTGGAGGTGTAGTGGACAGTGAAGAAGGTTACCTCAGAGTACAGTGGGATCTTGATCAGATGGGCCAATGGGTGAAGGAATGGCAGATAGTGTTAAATTTAGATAAATACAAAGTGTTGCATTTTGGAAAGGCAAATCCGAGCAGGACTTATACACTTAATGGTAAGGTCCTGGGGAGAGACCTTGGACTTAAGGTTCATAGCTCCTTGAAAGTGGAGTCACAGGTAGAAAGGATAGTGAAGAAGGTGTTTGGTTTGCTTTCCTTTATTGGTCAGTGCATTGAGTACAGGAGTTGGGAGGTCATGTTGCAGTTGTACGGGACATTGGTTTGGCCACTTTTGGAATACTGTGTGCAATTCTAGTCTCCCTGCTATAGGAAAGATGTTGTGAAACTTGAAAGTGTTCAGAAAAGATTTACAAGAATGTTGCCAGGGTTGGAGGGTGTGAGCTATGGGGAGAGGCTGAACAGGTTGGGGCTGTTTTCTCTGGAGCATAAGAGGCTGAGGGGTGACCTTATAGACGTTCATAAAATCATGAGGGCCATGGATAGGGTCTTTTTCCCCAGGGTAGGGGTGTCCAGAACTAGAGGGGTATAGATTTAAGGTGAGAGGGGAAAGATATAAAAGAGACCTAAGGGGCAACTTTTTCATGCAGAGGGTGGTGAGTGTATGGAATGAGCTGCCAGAGGAAGTGGTGGAGGCTGGTACAACTGCAACATTTAAAAGGCATCTGGATGGGCATATGAATAGGAAGGGGTTAGAGGGATATGGGCCAAATGGGACTAGATTAATTCAGGATACCTGATCGGCATGGACAAGTTGGATTGAAGGGTCAGTTTCTGTGCTGTCCATCTCTATGACTCCATGATTCTAAGCAGGCGTTCACTCTTTCAGTAAGAGGTACAAGTTAGTGTCTTCTCTTCGGCAGTCCCTCGAGATTGAGAATGATTTTCTTCCACTCTGGTGTTGAGGAGACTGAGGTGACAAAATGGATCCATGTGGCTAGCCAGGGTGGGTCAGCTGATGTCAATTGAAAATACTGCAGATGCTAGAAATCTGACATCAGAACAGAAAGAGCTGGAGATACTCAGCAGGTCTGAGGAGTGAAGTCCAACGTGACTCTTCCCCACAACTTCTCTATGTTGATGCTTTGTTTAAACTACAGCTTTTATCACATCCCCACGTCAAAATGGATTCAAATGCAGGACATACATGTATTTGGAAAGGCAAGGACTGATTCGGGATAGTCAACATGGCTTTGTGCGTGGGAAATCATGTCTCACAAACTTGATTGAGTTTTTTGAAGTAACAAAGAAGTTTGATGAGGCAGAGCAGTAGATGTGATCTATATGGACTTCAGTAAGGCACTCGACAAGGTTCCCCATGGGAGACTGATTAGCAAGGTTAGATCTCATGGAATACAGGGAGAACTAGCCATTTGGATACAGAACTGGCTGAAAGGTAGAAGAGGGAGGGTGGTGGTGGAGGGTTGTTTTTCAGACTGGAGGCCTGTGACCAGTGGAGTGCCACAAGGATCAGTGCTGGGCCCTCTACTTTTTGTCATTTACATAAATGATTTGGATGCGAGCATAAGAGGTACACTTAGTAAGTTTGCAGATGACACCAAAATTGGAGGTGTGGTGGAGGCGGGTACAATTGCGACATTTAAGAGGCATTTGGATGGGTATATGAATAGGAAGGGTTTGGTGGGATATGGGCTGGGTGCTGGCAAGTGGGACTAGATTGGGTTGGGATATCTGGCCGGCATGGACAGGTTGGACCGAAGGGTCTGTTTCCATGCTGTACATCTCTATGACTCTATGACACTATGACAACACCACAACCTGGCAGTTTCTTTTTGCGAAAGGGAATGGAAAAATCCCAAAACCTTTCTCACTGTAACAATCATTTAAGACAAAAACAGACATTGCTGGAGAAACTCGGCAGATCTGGCGGCATCCGTGAAAGCACAGATTGTGTCATTATCTGTCAAGAGTGAGTTTAAATGAATCTTGTGAACAAGGAAATAGAACTGGGACCTTCCCTTGTTTCTGAAGGTTGTTTTAAAATCTAGAGCATATAAAGCTTATCTCAGATACCAATTCTGTTCATGCCTTTGAGATATGGCAGGCTGGAATGCGTTTGTCTGGTACATTATAAGCAGTAGTGGTTGACTTATCAATCATTGTACCTCCCTAATTCTACACTTGCGATCTTGTTCTAACCAGAAGCTGTACACAGTAGAACATGCAAGAATCTACATAGAGAGAAGCAAAACAACGATAAACTCCAATAGAAAAACCAGTAGAACCTGAAAATGAGTGATACTGATCTGAGCTGGACTTGTATATTTTAAAAATGGAACTCCGGTTTGTCGACTGATGGTTAGGAGCAGCATAGAAGGCAGGAGACAAGAAAGAAGGAATATTTTATGTTGTGGGCTAAGATCTGGCTGCACTGGGTACAAATCTTATTCGTTCATTGGATTTGGGTATTTATTGGCACACCCCTAATTGCCCCTGAATTAAATTGCTTACTTGGCCATTTCAGAAGGCAGTTAAGAGTCAACCAACTTGCTGTGGGTCTGGAGTCACATAGCAGCCAGGCCAAGGAAGGACAGCAGATATACCCCTTCCCCAAAAACAACATTTAAAAAAAAAAATGCAAATACAGCAATCAATGATAGATTTATGGTCACTAATTGTTTGCAATTCCAGATGTTATTAGGAGAATTTTGCCAGCTTTACATTCTCAGCAGACAATAGACTAGATCCTGAGGGCAAGGTTCAGAAATTTAAAATTAAAGTTGTTGTTTCAAAGACCAGAGGGGTTTTGTCATGTGACAGACCCATTAAGGAGTCTGTTTCAATGTATTAATTGATTTTCTGTCCCACCAACCAAGTGTCCAGTATTCACTTTAGGAGATGAGCTGTGAGCACTTCCTCTGGTATAATGGGGTTAAGCTTCTGATCCCCTGGGTACACCACCAATTGCAACAAACACAGAGACTGCTGGAGACACTCAGCAGGTCTGGTAGCATCTGTGGAGAGAGAGAGAGAAGCAGAGTTAATGTTTTGAGTCCAGCATGACCTTTCTTTCGAAATGACATGTGCTTGTAAGTTGCCTCCAAGCAATACACCATCCTGTCTTGGAACTATGTCATTTTTCCTTCATTGTCACAGTGTCAAAGTCCTCAAACCCCCTTCTTCACAGCACTGTACATAATCCTGCATCTTGTAGACTATATCGGTTCAAGATGGTGGTGTAAGGAGCTGAGTGGCCAACTCCTGTTACTTACTCTGATGTCCATCTGTTTTTCCAACAATTCCTGGCTTCCACCACTTGCTAGATATAAAAGGACAGTCAGAGGAAATGTAAATCAGGTCCATTTTATTCACTCCATCAGGGCCCATTCCATCTCCCTCTTACAATAGGACAGTGAGTCTGGTTAAAGACAAAAACCCAGTTGGAGCTTAAGTCCCTCAATTTCTAAATTTGCAGATGACATCAAGCTGAGCAGCAGTGTCGATACTGAGAAAGACTGCAACAAATTACAGAAAAGACCTGATAATCTTGCAGAACCAGCATAAAGCTAGCAAATGAGTTTCAATGCAGATAAGTGAGCTGTTACATTTTGGTAAGAAAGATAGAGAGTTTGCACGTTATGCATGAAGTAAAATTCGAGAAGAGAAACCAAGGAACTGCAAAGGCCATCACGAGAACTGGCGATGCGAGGCAATATGGTCACGTGTAAACAAACTAAGCACTGGGCCTTTTTCTCCCCCACAGAGATGGATTGAAACAGGAAGGCTATGCGAAAGTGAGGACTGCAGATGCTGGAGATCAGAGTCAAGATTAGAGTGGTGCTGGAAAAGCACAGCAGGTCAGGCAGCATCCGAGGCGCAGGAGAATCAACGTTTCGGGCAAAAGCCCTTCATCAGAAATGAGCCTGGGAGCCTCCAGGGTGGAGTGATAAATGGGATGGGGGGGTGGGGCTGGGGAGAAGATAGCTGAGCGTGCACCAGGTGGGGGTGAGGATGGTAGTTCAGAGAGGAGGGTGGAGCAGATACGTGGGATGGGAGATTGGCAGGTTAGACATGTCATGAAGACAGTGCTGAGCTGGAAGGTTGGAACTGGGGTAAGGTGGGGGAGGGGAGGGGAGGAAACTGGTGAAGTCCACATTGATGCCCTGGGGTTGAAGGGTCCCAAGGTGGAAAATGAGGTGTTCTTCCTCTAGGCATCGGGCGGTGAGGGAATGGCGGTGAAGGAGGCCCAGGACCTGCATGTTCTTGGCAGAGTGGGAGGGGGAGTTGAAGTGTTCGGCCATGGGGTGGTGGGGTTGATTGGTGCGGGTGTCTCGGAGATGTTCTCTAAAGCGCTCTGCGAGTAGGCGTCCTGTCTCCCCAATGTAGAGGAGACCACATCGGTAGCAACGGATACAATAAATGACGTGTGGGAGTGCAGGTGAAATTTTGATGGATGTAGAAGGCTCCTTTGGGGCCTTGGTTGGAGGTGAGGCAGGAGGTGTGGGCGCAGGTTTTGCAATTGGAAGGGGAAGGTGCCAGGAGGGGAGGGTGGGTTGTAGGGGGGCATGGACCTGACCAGGTAGTCACGGAGGGAAAGACCAGAGGGGAAGGCTTTGCTGAACGTTTATCAGGTATTGGTTAGTCAGCATTTGAAGGACTTTGTACTGTTCTGGAGTTCAAATTCTGAAAGGATATGGGGATAATGTTATTCCTGTCAGGTTTTGGGGCTCTTGTGGCACAGTGACAATGTCCTTACCTCTGGAGCAGGAAGCCTAGGTTCAAGTCCCACTTTCTCCAGCGGTGTGTCAGAATATCTCTGAGCAAGATAATTAACAGGATCTGAAAACAAATTACTGCGGATGCTTTGACAAAGGGTCAGTTAGGTTCGAAACGTAAGCTCTTTTCTCTCCTTACAGATGCTGCTAGGCCTGCTGAGATTTTCCAGCATTTTCCCTTTGGTTTCAATTAACAGGATCTATTGGGTGAGTGCTGATGGGTTGGGTCTTGTTTGTCCTGGAAAGGCTGAGGTAAGATGATGAAAGGTTTAAATGCAGGGGATACAGAGAGAAGGGTTCCCCTAATGCAGAAGAACAAAACTAGAGAAGGCAGTCACCAAGGTATCCAGCAGAGGATTCCAAAGAAACGTCTGAGCCGGAATAGTGCTATTTGCTAATGTCGGACCCTGGGTTTAATGTTGCACTGTCAGTGGATTTGGATGGAGTTGAAGCTTGTTAAGGGTTTGCCTTCTCACTGGAACCACTCCAATTAAACCAGTGGTGGGGTGGGAGGCTGGTGGGGGGTGGGGGGTGGGGGGAGGGCAGCGAGGGGGTTGGAGAGGGTGAAGCTGGCTGACCAACCATTTTGTGGGCCAATTGAGACCCTTGAGTGATCAAATGATATACCCCTGACACCCCGATCACCAACATTTAGTCCCAACAGGCCTGGATGCCCTGCACAGACGGGTAACAGGCTGGTTACTCACTCCATATTGCCTCTCAAACCCTCAGCCTATTCCCTTCATTGGTGACCCTACCTGATCCACATCACCAGAGCTGTCAGCTTGGCACCCAGTCAGATGCCCAATGAGCTCGTACCATGAGCCAAAAACACCAGAGAGAAAGATCCATAAAATCGGCTGTTTGGTGTTGAGTTGACAAAATCTGAGCAAGATCATAACAGTTGTGCTTTCTTGTTTAGTTTTTGAAGTGGACTTTGCTGTCGATTACACAATGCAAGTTGACCATAACTCTGGGAAGTCCCTGATACCTGCTCCAACATCAATAAAATCATGGCTGGTCTGATGCAACCTCAACTCCCTACTCCCATTGACTCAATAACATCTCAGTCTCCCTTTGCTTATTAAGAATGGAACCATCTTAGCCCTAGAAATATTCAAAGACCACTATTTAAAGGCATAGAGTCATAGAGATGTACAGCACGGAAACAGACCCTCGGTCCAACTCATCTATGCCGACCAGGTACCCTAACCTAACCTACTCCCATCTAAACCCTTCCTATTCATATACCCATCCAGATGTCTTTTAAATGTTGCAATTGTACCAGCCTCCACCACGTTCCCGGGCAGTTCATTCCACACACGTGCCACTGTGTGAAAATATTGCCTATTGGGTCCCTTTTATATCTTTCCCCCTTCACCCTATAACTTTGCCCTCTAGTTTTGAACTTCTCCACCCTGGGGGAAAAGACTTTGTCTATTTATTCTATCCATGCCCCTCATGATTTTACAAACCTCTATAAAGTCCCCCCTCAGCATCTGACACTCCAGGGAAAACAGCCCCAGCCTGTTCAGCCTCTCCCTGTAGCTTAAATCCTCCAACCCTGGCAACATCCTTGTAGATCTTTTCTGAACCTTTTCAAGTTTCACAACATCCTTCCAACAGCAGGGAGAAGAATTGCACACAATATTCCAAAAGTGCCTGAACCAATGTCCTGTACAGCTGCAACATGACCTCCCAACTGCTATATACAATGCTCTGACCAATAAAGGAAAGCATACCTTCTTCACTATCCTGTCTACCTGTGACTCCACTTTGAGGACCCAAAGACCCATGACCCCTTGTGAGAGAAAGATATTTTTTTCTTTCTTCATTCATGGGATGAGGGTGCCACTGGCCAGGCAGCGTTTATTGCCCATCCCTAATTGCCCAGATGGCAGTTAAGAGTCAACCACATTGCTGAGGGTCTGGAATTACATGTAGGCCAGACCAGGTAAGGATGATAGTTTCCTTCCCTAACGAACCAGAGAGGTTTTTCTTACAATTGACAATGGATTCATGGTCATTGCTGGACTCCTAATTCCAGATTTTTAATGTATTCAAATTCCACCATCTTCCATAGTGGGACTTGAACCCAAGTCCCCAGAATATTACTAGGGTCTTTGGATTGATATTCCAGTCATAATACAACTAGGGCATCGCCACCCCTCTGTGTGAAAAAGTTGCCCCTCAGGTTCCTTTTAACCCTTTCTCCTCTCATTTTAAAAATATGCCCCCTAATGTTGAACTCCGCTACCCTGGAGAAATGACCTTTGCTATTCTATGCCCCTCTATAAGGTCACTCCTTAACCTCTTACACAGCAGTGAAGAAAGGTCCCAGTCTTCTTATAATTCAAATCCTCCATTCCCAGCATCATCCATATAATTCTTTTCTGAATGCTCTCCAATTTAATAATGTCCTTCCCTCTAGCACAGCGACCAGAACTGTGTACAGAACTCTAAAAGTGGCCTCATCAATGTCCTGCACAACCTTAACAGGACCTCTCAAATCCTATACTCAATGGTCTGAGCAATGAAGGGAAGTGTACTAGAAGCTTTCTTAACCATCCTGAATACCTGTGAAGCCATTGTCAATGATCTATGTACCTGAACCCCTAGGTCTCTCTGTTGAACTAAGAAGTAACACTTTCACAACCTCAGGATGGCAATAAAGCATTTCTTTCTTTCTTGGTGGTTGATTGGAGCAAGGAGAATACTAGCCATGGATTATCACATTGAGGACAGAGAGATAGAGAGAGAGAGAGAGAGTACAATGAAGAAAGGGGGAAAGAAAGACAGCAGGTGTGTAGGGCTTGCATAAGCGATAGGGGTGAAGTCTGTGAAAGGTATAAGAAATGGAAAAGGGATTGTGGACATGGAATGAAGAGCAGGTCATTCAGGACTGAGATGAGGAGGAACGCCTTATCTCAGAGGACAGTGAATCTTTGGAATGCGCTACCCAAGATTGCTGTAGAAATTCAGTCACTGAGTGTAGAGATCGGACGATTTCTATCTGAATGATGTCAGGGGATATGGGATAGTGCAGGAAAATAGTGCTGAGCTAGCAGGTATGATCTAGAGTGATGTAGCAGGCTCAAGGGAAACTACCCCGTGTACTTTTCCATCGTTGCACTGTTGCTAGTTAGTTTGTGCTTGAGATTTTGTTTTGCTTCAGTTTGACTATGAGGGCTGGCATTTTTGAAAAGGCCCTGGTGCTGTCGGTTCTTGTTGAGCTGTTGAGGGTTTAGTTTTGACCTGCCTCTCAGATTGGTTGGGAGGAGCCAGTGTTGGACTGCGTTTGGACACAGATAAAAATCTACAACACCAGGTTATAGTCCAACAGGTTTATCTAGAAGCACTAGCTTTCAGAGCACTATTTCTTCATCTGATGTGGCGCTCCGAAAGCTAGTGCTTCCAAATAAACCTGTTGGACTATAACCTGGTGTTGTGTGATTTTTAACTTCTCGCATTGGTAGTCAACTCGGGATCCCTGGGGCTCTACCTGCTCTGAGTCTGGAGGTGGTGAGTTATAGTCTCACTCCAGAGATGTCAGCATGATAATCTTCGCCAATGCTCCAGTGCGGCACTGAGGGAATGCCACATTATCACAGGTGCTACCTTTCAGGTCAAATATGCTATTAATTGGGCACAAAGGTTCAGGTGTCAGTACATAAACAAGCACAGAAGACACACCACCTGGTTAGCTGACCTCATATTTCCCATACCTCTTAGTGTCACTATTTATTTTATATTGCTGTACTTTTAATTCTGGTCTCCCTGCCATAGGAAGGAAGCTGTGAAACTTGAAAGGGCACAGAAAAGATTTATGAGAGTATTGTCAGGATTAGAGGGTTTGAACTATACAGAGAGGCTGAATAAACTGGGGCTGTTTTCTCTAGAGTGTCAGAGGCTGGGGGGGGGTGCCGGGGGGTGACCTTATAAAGCTTTATAAAATCATGAGGGGCATGGATAGGATGAATAGACAAGATCTTTTTTCCAGGGTAGGAGAATCCAAAACTAGAGAGCATAGGTTTCGGGTGAGAGGGGAAAGATTTAAAATGGATCTCAGGGGAAACTCCTTCACACAGAGGATGGTGTGTGTATGGAATGAGCTGCCAGAGGAAGTGATGGATGCTGGTAGAATTACAGCATTTAAGAGGCAGTTGGATGGGTATATGAATAGGAAGGGTTTAGAGGGAGATGAGCCAAGTGTTGGGAAATGGGAATAGATTTATTTAGGATATCTGATCAGCATGGATGAGTTGGACTGAAGGGTCTATTTCTGTGCCGTACATCTCTATGACTGTTGAACAGGATATTCCATCGTTCTTTAATCAGCCTTCCCTGAACCCAGGAGCTGTTAACCAAACTGTGATGAACTTTGTCTTAACTTTACTTTTTAAAAATTATTATGTATGATTTCTGTCATTAATATAGGCATAGTCGTGGGGCAACATATAAAACATCTCCATATTTTTCACGTAAAAATATGTGACAATAAATTGCTATTCTAATTTGTACATCGGGGCATGATATAAATATAGCAAATATAGAAACTAGAAGCAGGAGGAGGCCATTCAGCCCTTCGAGCCTGCTCCTCCATGCTGTATGATCATGGCTGATTCTCTATGTCAATGCCATGTTTCTGCTTTCTCCCCATAGCCCTTGATGCCTTTAAAATCTACAAAAAGTATTTCTCTTTCTTGATTATATTCAGGGATTTGACCCCTACAGCCTGCTCTGGTAGAGAATTACACAGGTTCACTTCCCTTTGAATGAAGAAATGTTTCCTCACTCAGTCCTAAATGGTCTATTCTGTGTCCATGTTCCTTGCTTCTAGAAAGGTGAAAGTATCTTCCTTGTATCTGATCTGTCCAGCCCTAGTCGAATTTTATGTTTCAATCACATCCTCGCTCATCCGTTGAAACTGTAAAGAATACTGACCCAGTTGGGGATGCTATGGAGTTGTTACTCAACCTATTAATCCAGAGAGACCAAGGAATATTCTGGGGCCCTGGGTTCAGATCCTGCCATGGTACATGGTGGGATTAGAATTTTTTTAAAAAACCTGGAATATAATCAGTCCACTGATTGTGAAACTTGAGTCAAAAAACGTGGTGCTGAAAAAGCACAGTTGGTCAGGTAGCATCCGAGGAGCAGGAGAATCGACGTGTCGAGCATCAGCCCTTCTCCTGCTCTGCTTATGCTGCCTGACCAGCTGTGCTTTTCCAGCACCACACCTTTTGACTCCGATCTCCAACATCTACAGTCCTCACTTTCCCCCTTTGATTCTCACTTCACTGCAAAGCCTCTTCCAAAACCTCTTGAGGAAGTTCTCCTCCTCCGTCTACAAGGATCTCAGTGAGTCTCTCTCTCTCTCCCTCTCTCTCTCTCACTGCACCCCCTCCCAGGTCATCTACCTCCTGCTCCTTGGATGCTGTCTGACCGGCTGTGCTTTTCCAGCACCACTCTGACCTCCAGCATCTGCAGTCCTCCCTTTCTCCCTGGCTGTGAAACTTGCTAATTGTTATGTTACAGAGTTAGACCCCAGTCCAGTCTTATTTAAATGCTACCAGGGCACATTGTGAATTTGAACTCAGTTTCAAAATCTTGGAAATCAAAACGGAGAGGTGGTGGATTACTATCATTATCGACCTGGGTTCAAATCCATATTAGATGGTAGAATTTGAATTCAATAAAAATCTGGAATTAATGACATGAAAATGTCAGGGTGAAATCCGTTTGGTTCACTAATATCCTTTAGGGAAGGAAACTGTCATCATTACCTGGTCTGGTCTACATGTGACTCCAGACCCACAGCAATGTGGTTAGCTGTTAACTCCCTCTGGGCCTATTAGGATGGGCAATACATGCTGGCCAAACTAGTGGTCCCCTGAATTAATAGAAACAAAGATGGACCGATCTCTCCTCATATTGGCCCAGTGAACCTCTGCTACACTTCTTCCCTGCGGCAGTGAGCACTGCAGATGCTGGAGATTAGAGTCGAGAGTGTGGGGTGTTGGAAAAGCACAGCAGGTCTGGCAGCATCCGAGGAGCAGGAGAAACCCCGTTTCAGGCAAAAGCCCTTCATCAGGAATCACTCCTTCTATGGCATGTATATCCTGTCATCAGAGCAAAATTGCATGCACTATTCTAGGCATGGTATCTAGACTAGATTAGATTTCCTACAGTGTGGAAACAGGCCCTTCGGCCCAACAAGTCCACACTGACCCTCTGAAGAGTCACCCACCCAGACCCATTTCCCTTCTGACTAATGCACTTAACACTATGGGCAATTTAGCATGGCCAATCTACCCTAACTTGCACATCTTTGGACTGTGGGAGGAAACCCACGCAGACACAGGGAGAATGTGCAAACTCCACGCAGACAGTCACCTGAGGCTGGAATTGAACCTGGGACCCTGGTGCTGTGAGGCAGCAGTGCTACCACTATGCCACTATGCCACCCTGTTTGTAACTGTATAGTGCAGCGAGTCAACCAGGCTACTCTGATAGCACCGACCAAACCCACACTCTGTCCCTCCCAGAAGGACAAGGGCAGCAGATACATGGGAACACCACCATCTGTAAGTTCCCGTCCAAGCCACTCACCATCCTGACTTGGAAGTATATCGCCATTCCTTCAGGGTCAAAATCCTGGAATTCCCTCCCTAATGGTATTGTGGGTGTCTTAAGACTGCAGTGTTTCAAGAAAGCAGCTCAGCATCTTGTCAAAGGTATTTAGGGGCAGGTAATAAATGCTGGCTGAGCAATGCCCACATCCCATGAATAAACTAAAAGGTCACACTTGAACATCTCAATGTGATTTCAGTTTGGGAAGTACAGTGATAGGGAGCTGAAGAAATGGGATTTGGGAACCGAAGTGAATGTTTTTGTTAAGGAGTACAGTTGGTGTGGAGGGTTAATGGACTGATTAGGCTAACACTTCCATAGCATTAAAAAAGGCCCTTTGGCCCATCTCATCCGTGCTGGTCAAAAATGTGTTACAGGTCATTCAGAATCATACTTAGGTCGGGGTCAGGGGTATGGGTAGTGATGCTGATGCTCTATGCAATGTCAGAAAAAAAAACAACAACATGAAGGAAACAATGCAATGCAGATTGATCATTAAAGGGCTGGATGTTACATTACTCATGGCCATTTTTATTCTTCCTGTGGAGCACTATGATCCAGTTTTGCTGCTGCTTATGGGATGTAAGGCACGCAGAAAGGGAGGACTGCAGATGCTGGAGAGTCAGAGTTGAAAAGTGTGGAGCTGGAAAAGCACAGCAGGCCAGGCAGCATCCGAGGAGCAGGAGAGTCGACGTTTCGGGCAAAAGCCCTTCATCAGGAATGTTGGGGGAAGGCAAAGGGGGCTGAAAGACAAACGGGAGGGGGCCGGGGGGGTGGAGGTAGCTTGAAAGGCAATAGGTAGATGCAGGTGGGGGGGTGATGGCCTCCCCCCACCTCACCCCAGATCCAGCTATCCAACCCAGCACCACCCTCTTGAACTGTCCCATCTGTCCATCTTCCTTCCCACCTATCTGCAGCACCCTCCGCTCCAACCAATCACCATCACTCCCCCACCTGCATCCACCTCTCGCTTTCCCAGCTTCCTTCCCTACAGCCCTACCACCCGCTCTTATTTATCTTTCAGACCCCTTCTTCCTCCCTCCCTCCACCCCTTCCCCCCACATTCCTGATGAAGTGCTTATACCCGAAACATTGACTCTCTTGCTCCTCGGATGCTGACTGACCGGCTGTGCTTTTCCAGCACCACACTTTTCGACCTGGAAGTGGATACAACTGCACACCATTCTGTTTAATTGAGGTTGGTCCCTTTAAGGTGTCTGCTGCTTTTGTTGACAGTAAAGCAGATCCCAGGGGAGATAAATGCTGCCTTTAACCAAGAAACAAGGTGCAGGCAGAGAAATCCCATGGAAAACGAATGTATACGGGCAGCTAAGAGACGCATGGAGAAACAACAATAATTCCAGATCACAGGAATCCAGGATCATTTGCAAAGATGGATAGATTTCCAGGTATAAATCTTTTGAATGATAGAAGGTACCTCTTGAAGATTCCTATTTCATTTTCCAGGTAATTGGTTGTTGTTCCTCAGGTGAAATGTTGTGTTAGGATTCCAGTTGATCCAATTCAACACAGCACAGGAGTAGGCCCTTCAGCCTACCAAGCCTGTGCTGATTCCTAATCCTTATTTAGATACTAACCTTTCACACTTCTTTCTAAATGTGATTATGGAAGTTGGAATTATTTGTGTACTTTTCATCCTCAGGTCAAATTTATTTTCTTCCAGTTTCTGGAGCAGGGTATGAACATAATTTAAATGTCTGGGTTGTGCTTCTTTGAAATGATTTCATTTTGTAAAAACGATACGTATTTTATGATTTTGTTTCCGTTTTGAATGAGGGTCTGCAGATTGGACTGTGGGCAGAGTTGATACAGGTTGTCAGAATTGAGGAGGCTCTCTGGGAAAAAACATTGCCACCTGGGAGAAGGCCCAAGAGCCAGAGGTCACAGGTTTAGAGGTGATTGATTGGCAAACGAGAAAAGATCAGACGCACGATGAGGAGTGAATGGCCAATATCTATAATGCGCCCAGTGCATCCTGGGAGCAGATTTAATCTCACATTTCAAAACAGAATTGGATTACTATTTGGAGGGAAATCCTTTGCGGGCCGCATGGAACACATGGGGTGAGCTCAATTGCTTTCACAGACAGCTGGCATGGTTTGGATGTGTCAAATGGCCTCTGTCTGTGCTGTAACCATTCTACCATTTCCGGACCCCTGCCCGATATATTTTTTCCAGGCCCAGATCCACAAGGAGGATTTCTGCCTCTGCTTCAGTCTTTGGGATTGTTGGGATTGCACACAGGCCAACTCACCCGTTATGCACACTGCTGGGATTTCTCTGCTTGAAGCTCCTTGTCTGTGGGATGATGAACAGCATATGATTGAAACATCGACTCTCCTGCTCCTCAGGTGCTGCCTGACCAGCTGTGCTTTTCCAGCACAATGTTTTCTGACTCTGATCTGCAGTCCTCACTTTCTCCCATTCCTTGCCTGCAGACTGTTTTAAGATTACTTTCCCCTTGCCACAATCTAAATGAACATGGGACAGTCCATCAGAGGAACATGCCCTTCAGCCCATTATTCCTGTGATAACCATGATGCCATTCTAAATCAATGCCATCGGCCTGCACATGGTCCAATACCCTCTATTTCCTGCTTGCTCATGTGTCTGTCTAAATGCCTCTTGCTAAGGTATCTGCTTCTGCCACCTCCCATCTGGAACACCCTGGTTGACTCTTCCTTCAATCCCGACAACCCCCCCCCCCCCCCCCCCCCACAGCCCCACAGAATCTTTCCTGCAACTGCCAAAGGTGTAACACTTGCCCATTTACCTTCTCAGTATCCAAGGGCCACTTCCAGGTGTAGCAGTACTTTACCTGCACTTCATACATTCTAGTGTTGAGAGTGTGGTGCTGGAAAAGCACAGCAGGTCAGGCAGCGCCCCCCCCCCCCCCCCCCACCCCCGAGGACCAGGAGAATCGACGTTTCAGGCAAAAGCCCTTCATCAGGAATGAGGCCTTATGCCCAATTCCCAATGAAGGGTTTATGCTTGAAACATCAATTCTCCTGCTCCTCAGATGCTGCCTGACCTGCTGTGCTTTTCCAGCACCACACTCTCAACACTGATCTGCAGCATCTGCAATACTCACTTTCTCTTCCTTCATGCAATCTAATCTACTGCATTTGCTGTTCACAATGTGGTCTCCTCTACGTTGGGGAACTGAAGCGTAGACTGGGTGATCACTTTGCAGAACATCTATGTCCTGCCTACGAAGGTGACCCTGAGCTTCCAGTTGCCCGCCATTTTAACACCCCACCCTGTTCATTGGCCAAAGTCTCTGTCTCAGGCTTGCTGCAGTGCCGCAGTGTAGCTCAGCACCAAGCTGAAAGAACAACACCTCATTTTCCACTTGGGGACCCTGCAGTCCTCCAGACTCAATATTGAGTTCAATAATTTTAAGGCCTGAACTCTCCCATGTCCTAGCCCCCACCCCCTTACACCAGGCCTTGTTATCACGTAGTCTACTGTTACACATCACCCAGTGTTAACCACTAACACCTACTCACCCTCCTCAGCTAGATCATTATCTACTCCTTTGTCTGTCCAACTGTTCTCGTCTCTCCTTGGGCTCTATCCCCACCAAACGTTTACTCCTTACCCCCTTCCGCACCCTATCTTCTGCTTATAAACTGACATTTTCCTAGCTACCATCAGTTCTGTGGAGGGGTCACTAGACCCGAAGCGTTAACTCCGATTCCTCTTCACAGATGCGACCAGACCTGCTGAGCTTTTCAAGCAATTTCTGTTTTTGTTACAAACAGTTTTGCTTGTGTCAGATAGCAAAGGAACATATGAACCACAGCCTCCATGGATAGTAGAACAGGCTTGAGAAGCTCAGTAGACCATTCTTGGTTCTGATGTTCCTGGTGAAGCCCGTGGTAGTTTAATCCAGAGGCCCAGAGCTAACCCTCCCTGGCCACGGATTGAAACCCTACCCTGGGGTCAGTAAATTAGATCCATGAAATCTGGAACTGAAAGCTTATCCCAGTGATGCTGGAGAAATAGGTGGTGTTATCAATTGTTGTAAAAACCCATCTGCTTTACTTATGTCCCTCAGGGAAGGAAATCTGCCATCCTTTCCCAGTCTGACTCCAGGCCCACTGCAAAGTGATTGGCTCTTCAATTCCGTCTGCAATGGCCCTCACAGGCTACTCAGTTCAAGGGCAATTAGAGATGAGTTCACAAATTCCGGCACTGTTCCTCTGAAATAATAAAGAAAAACAAATGAAAATGAGGTATCATGTACAAATCTTTCCTCCAATGTTTCTGCTCATTACTGATGCCTTGTTGCTCAGGGTTCAGTGGTTTGGGAAGCTCAGGCATTTTATAAGTCGACAATATCATCAAACTAGGCAGTACATGGTATCCTTTCCAAGATATGTCATCTCTCAGATAAAACAAAAAAACTGCAGATGCTGGAGATCTGAAACAAAAAGAGAATGCTGGAGAAACTCAGCAGGGTTGGCAGCATCTGGTAGAGAGAAAGCAGAGTTAATGCTTCCAGTTCTGAAAAAGTATCACTGGACAGGAAGCATTAACTCTGCTTTCTCTCCACAGTTGCTGCCAGACCTGCTGAGTTTTTCCAGTAATTTCTGTGTGTTTGTTACACCATCGCTAAGCTGGTTTTCCTGATTAACGTGGTGTCTTACAATTTCACATTTGTATTGTAGATAACAGGTGCCTATTGCTCAGCTTTCCATCTTCCACCCATCAGGACAAAGGCACAGTGACTCAGTGGTTAGCACTGCTGCCTCACAGCGTCAGGGACCTGGGTTTGAGTCCAGCCTTCAGCGACTGTCTGTGTAGAATTTGCACTTTCTCCCTGTGTCTGTGTGGGTTTCCTCCGGGTGCTCTGGTTTCCTCCCACAGTCCAAAGATGTGCAGGTTAGGGTGGATTGGCCATGCTAAATTGCCCATGGTGTCCAGGGGTGTGTAGGTTAGGTGCATGAGTCAAGGATACAATGTAGAGTATTGGGGAATGGGTCTGGGTGGGATACTCTTTGGAGGATCGGTGTGGACTTGTTGGGTTGAAGGGCTTGTTTCCACGCTGTAGGGATTCTATAATACCAAATTTCAAGCAGTCACAATAATCCTTGCGTCTGTCCTAATGAGTTTAGCGACATGAAACATCCCGACAAGATGGGTTGTGTTAAATGACAGATTTGGCTAGATAACGTTAATACTGTATGTGTACTAGTCAGACTTCGCTTGGCTAATTAGGTTGAAGAATTGATGTTTCTGTTTGTGACCCTGATTGTATCGACATCAGAAAAAAGCTCCCCATTCTTCAACTTATTTAATCAACTGTTTTCTGCAGCAATCATTTGGATGCATGCCCTGAGTCCTTAAATGGTACACATTATGCAAGATAAGCTGGACAACAGGCCATTTGTTATTGGAACAGCGATTACATGGAATTTACAGGAGCAACAACCGACTGCGTGCTATGCAGCCACCCCGTTTCCAGCATTACAGCAGTGATCACACTCCAAAACTAGTTTGTTGGCTGCTTTTGGGACATACTCAGTGTGTGAGAGGTGCTTTGTAAATGCAGGAGGAGGATCGAAGAGTCTGCCAAGGGGCTACGTGTGTGGGCAAGTTTGGCATTAGGTGCAATGTGGGTATGAAGAACAGAAAACATTATTTTTAAACGGTGAGAAACCATGAGATGTTGGCATTCGAGAAAATTTGGGCATCCATATCAGAGAAACTCCGACGCTAAACACATTCATCCAACAAACAGTTGGGGAAGGTTTTTGACTTTAGTTTTATTTTGTTCATTCATTGGATGTCGGCATCATTGACTGAGCCAACGTTATCACCCATTTATTGCCTATTAGTGTAAAATGGTTGAAAATAGGAACAGAGAAGACATGCTACAGCTGTCTAGCATGCTAGTGAGGTCACACTCAGCAGTCTGTGCAATTCTGGTCTTTGTGACTAAGGAAGGATATTCATAGAATCCCTGCAGAGCAAAAACAGGTCAACAAGTCCACACCAACCCTCCAAGGAGCATTCCACCCAGGCCATCCCCCTGCCACCCACATTTCCCATGGCTAATACACTTAATCTTCACATCCCTGAACAGAATGGGCAATTTAGCACAGCCAATCTACACATCTTTAGACTGTGGGAGGAAACCAGAGCACCCGAAGGGGACTCACGCACATGTAAGGAGAGCATGCAAACTTCACACAGACAGTCGCCCAAGGGTGGAATTGAACCCAGGTCCCTGGCACTGTGAGGCAGCACTGCTGACCACTGAGCCACTGTGCTGCCCTGTGTAGTTGCCTTAAGGTGGTTTAATGAGAGTTAACGTTTCATATCTAGTTAACGTTTCCTCAGAACTGATAGTAGCAAGGAATAATGTTTTCAAGGTGGCATGTGAAGAGATGTGGCAGTGAGTTATATACTTTCTAAAAACTGGTTTTTATTTTGTATCTACTGGAGTTTGAAAGAGTATGGGGCACTTCGATTGAAACGTGTGGTTCAGAGGAGTCTTAGCAGAGTGGAAGTGGGGAGAATGTTTCCTCTTGCAAGAGTTTCTCGAACTGGATGGTCACTGTTTCAAGAAAAGCAGACACCATTTAGGACAGAGATGAATAGAAACTTCCACACCTAGGATTGTGAGTCTTTGACATTCCCTTCCTCCAAAGGCAATGGAGATAGAGGTTTTGAGTATTTTTAAGGGACAGGTAAATCGATTCTTGATAGCTAAGGGGGTCAAAAGGTTATCGTTGGTAGGCAGGAATATGGAGTAATTAGATCAGCCATGATCTAACGAAATGACGATTCAGGCTTGAGGGACAGAGTGGTCTACTTCTACTCCTAACTCATATATTGGGTCACCTGCCTGACTATTTTAGTGTCTTGGTTAGCAGTGTTGCCTCACAGCACCAGGGACCCGGGTTTGATTCCAGCCTCAGGCGATTATCTGTGTGGAGTTTGCACGTTCTCTCCATGTCTGCGTGGGTTTCCTCCGGGTGCTCCGGTTTCCTCCTACAGTCCAAACATGTGCAGGTTAAGTAAATTGGCCATGCTAAATTGCCTGTAGCGTTCAGAGATGTGCAGGTTAGTTGTGTTAGCCATGGGAAGGAGGGTGGATGCTGGGTCTGGGTGGGATACTCTCAGAGGGTTGGTGCAGACCAAATGGCCTCTAGCTGCACTGTCAGGATTCTGTGATCTCTTTGTGTAGTCCCTCAAAGTGATTTACAGTGTTAAAGGTGCTGAATCAAGGCACATTATTGATGTTACTGCATAGATCTTGAAGAAATGCTATGGGTAATTTTCAATTTGGATAGTGATGTGAAGATCTGGAGATCATCGTCTGAATTGTCCCATCATTGAAAAGGAAGCTGAGGTGGGGTCTGGCAATTTTAATGGTTACAACATGTCAAGTCAAATCGCCGTAGTCTTACCAGACCATAAGGCTGCACTCTCATTAGACAGAGCAGATTGCTTGTGATTTAACCTGAGGGTCACCATACCTCAAGAGAGGTTAGAGCTTGAGAAGGAGAGTCCTTCATGGTATCCTCAGCCGGTATGGGGAGAAGGGTGAGAGGTGACTTGAGAGAGGCGGTCGAGGTGACTTGAGAGAGGTGGACAAGGTGATGAGATGCATAGATAGAGTGGATAGACAGAGACTTTTTCCCCAGGGCGGAAACGCCTATCACGAGGAGGCATAATTTTAAGGTGATTGGAGGAAGGTTTCGGGGAGATGTCAGAGGTAGGTTCTTCACACAGAGAATGGTGGGTGTGTGGAATGCGCTGCCAGTGGTGGTGGTAGAGGCAGATACATTAGGGACATTTAAATGAATTGGCACATGGATGATAGTACAATGAAAGGTGTGTAGGTTAGTTTGATCTTAGAGTAGGATAAAAGGCCAGCACAACTTCGAGAGCTAAAAGGCCTGTACTGTGCTGTATTGTTCTATGTTCTATACGAACCCACACTGTTAGTGTGACACTGCTTTGCAAACCAACTGTCCACCCAACTGAACTAACTGACCTCCTGTTAGAATATGATGTCACCTGCAGCCAAACCCAGACTTAAACGGAACCCCCCCCCCGACCCAGATTTGAGATTCCTGCAGGAATACAGAGCTTGCTTTAACACTCTGGTCCCCAGACTATACAGAGGACGCTTTTGGTGGACAGTTCATACTGAGTTAGATACTCAGTCCTAGGCCAATCTCGAGTGAGGCAGCAAGAGGAAAACAAGCCTCAAGGCAGTGTTCGTGAGGAAAGAAAGGTCAGCATGGTCTCCACTTTTGCTGACACCTTTCTGGGAAGTGAAGTGTTGGCTGAGTACAGCAGGAGGAGATTGATAAATTCTTGATCTCGCAAGGAATTAAGGGCCATAGAGAGAGTGTGGTTAAGTGATATTGAAATGCCCACCGGCCATGATTAAATGGTGGAGTGGGCTCGATGGGCCAAATGGCCTACTTCCATTCCGATGTCTTATAGCTTTATGGACTCGCTCCTGAAACCTCCTCATGTTTCAGTGAGAGATTGAGGCTATGATTTGATGCAAGGGTTCAAATCCCAGCTTAGACACCAGGTTTATAACTTAAAGAAAACAAATTAACAATTTATTATTTAGAATGTAACTTTAGCAGAACACGTATGACCTACAAGGTAATCTAATTATTATTTTGACCTAAGCCCAATCTTCTATGATCGCAAGCTCCCTCAAATACTGATGGATAGAGAGACATAGTTACGGGATAAATTATGGAAAAGAATTCTAATTTGCCAGTTCAATAACTGTTATAATAATGAATCCCAGTCCTTCATGAACTTCTTGGTTGATGGGGTGTAATGCAAGCACAAAGGACTGTATCACAGAATCCCTCAGTGTGGAAGTAGACCATTTGACTCATCGAGTCCACACTGACCCACCGAAGAGCATCCTTCCCAAACCAACCCCATCCCTGTAACCTTGCATTTCCACCTGGCTAACCCACCTACCATGCAGGTCTTTGAACTGTGGAAGGAACCATAGGGCACCCATGTACACACGGGGAGAACGTGCAAACTCCGCACAGACAATTGCCGAAGGCTGGAATCAAACCCGGATCCCTGGGACTATGAGGCAGTAGTGCTAACCACTGAGCCACAGTACCTCCCACAAAGTGACATACCTTGTTTGAATTGCAAAGCCAATGCAAACAGCTTCTGCAGACCTCTGGAGACTTTGGCTGATTTCTTACAGGCGAGGGAGGGTTCATTTCTCAGAATTTTAACAAACTGGAAAATAACTTGAGACAGCAAAAACCAAAAACAGCGAGCAATTTCTTAAGCAAAAGAATGCCCCAAGCCCCAAAAACCCAGTCAAAAACAGTTCACTCTATTTTTCCTCTTTCTTTCTGAGTATTCTCCATCACTGCCCAATCAGCATCGGTCCTCCCTGATTGATCCATTCAATGTGTTACCGGTTGCCAATCCCTGGGCATAACAACATCTCATTGCCGGTTCATCAGCAGTGTTATTCAAACAGTAATCAATCTGCATTATCCCTCCAGGCCAGTTCCCAACAGCAAACATCAGTCTTCTGTTCTGAAGAAGGGTCACTGGACGGGAAACGTTAACTCTGTTTTCTCTCCACTGACATGTTGAGGTTTTCCAGCAACATCTGCTATTTGCATCAGTCTTTCTTTCTCTCTGTTAGCTGTACAAAGTTTAATTCTCAATTTGAAGTCACAGTCTCAAACTGAAAAGGAATAAAAGAGAACAAGCAGATGATACCAAAATTGGAGGTGTAGTGGACAGCGAAAAAGGTTACCTCAGATTACAATGGGATCTTGACCAGATGGGCCAATGGGCTGAGAAGTGGCAAATGGAGTTTAATTCAGATAAATATGAGGTGCTGCACTTTGGGAAAGCAAATCTTAGCAGGACTTATACACTTAATGGTAAGGTCCTAGGGAGTGTTGCTGAACAAAGCGACCTTGGAATGCAAGTTCATAGTTTCTTGAAAGTGGAGTCGCAGGTAGATAGGATAGTGAAGTAGGCATTTGGTATGCTTTCCTTTATTGGTCATAGTATTGAGTACAGGAGTTGGGAGGTCATGTTGCGGCTGTACAGGACATTGGTTAGGCCACTGTTGGAATGTTGCATGCAATTCTGGTCTCCTTCCTATCGGAAAGATGTTGTGAAACTTGAAAGGATTCAGAAAAGATTTACAAGGATGTTGCCAGGGTTGAAGGATTTGAGCTATAGGGAGAGGTTGAACAGGCTGGGGCTGTTTTCCCTGGAGTGTCGGAGGCTGAGGGGTGACCTTATAGACGTTTATAAAATCATGAGGGGCATGGATTAGGTGAATAGACAAAGTCTTTTCCCTGGGGTGGGGGAAGTCCAGAACTAGATGACATAGGTTTAGGGTGAGAGGGGAAAGATGTAAAAGAGACCCAAGGGGCAACGTTTTCACTCAGAGGGTGGTGCGTGTATGGACTGAGCTGCCAGAGGAATTGGTGGAGGCTACAACATTTAAAAGGCATTTGGATGGGTATATGAATAGGAAGGGTTTGGAGGGATATGGGCCCGGTGCTGGCAGGTGGGACTAGATTGGGTTGGGATATCTGGTCGACACAGACAAGTTTGACCGAGGGCTTGTTTCCGTGATGGAGATCTCTATGACTCTAGTGATATCACAGAAATGCCTCTATTGCACCTGGCTCAGGGCTATTTCAGTGACATTGTCACTTGGATAAGTCCCTCTTTCCCGGAAGTATTTGAGTGAAACTTTCCTGAACTCCTTCTCATGCATTTACACCATTTCTTCAATAAAGAGATCCTAATTGTACACAGTACTCCAGACGTGGCCTCACCAGCATCCTACAGCAACACAAGCAGTCATTTCACTTTGAAAGGCCTTCATTGGATGTGAACCACTTTGGGATGTCCTAAGGTTGTTGAAGGCTCTATAGAAATGCAGCTTTGTCCTAGTGTTTGGCTAGTGTAGTATTAGGAGAAAAGTGGAGACCAGAGTTGAAAAGTGTGGTGCTGGAAAAGCGCAGCAGGCCAGGCAGCATCCGAGGAGCAGGAGAATCGACGTTTCGGGTATAAGCCCTTCATCAGCAATTCCTGAAGAAGGGCTTGTCCTCAAAATGTTGATTCTCCAGCTTCTCGGATGCTGCCTGGCCTGCTGCGTTTTTCCTAGTGTAGTATTACCTCAGTATGTGCCCAGGGTGTATCAGCCTAAATCTGAAGCCAATGTTCAGGAGTGGGATTTGAACCCACAATTATCAAGCTCCGAAGCAAGAGGCAACTATGAAAAACCAAATCTGAGCTGCAGTCCCATGGCAGGTCGGAGCGACAACATGACATTCCTGAGGCGATGAAGAACTTCCATTGCAAGCGTCACTTCAGTTGAGTGGAGTCTTCTATTGGCTGCAGAGCGCTTTGGGGGTGCAGCTGAGGGATCGGGTTAAATCCACGTTTCTGTTTCTCTTTGCAGGATTAGAGAGGGCCTGATCTGGGGCAGATGGGCAGCAGTCCGATCCAACTGACCAAGACCAAACTGGGGAAGCTGCAGATTGTCCACCGGCGCCTGCTGCAGCGCTATGAGTACCAGCCTTTCCTCTCCTGCCTGGCAGGACTCTACGGCTGCCAGTGGAGACGTTACCAACGCACGCGGATCCTGCCCGGAGAATTCTGCTGTAGCAAGGTGAGGGGGTTGCCCGATCTGTCTGGGTACTGGCCCACTCCTACACTCGGGAGTCTCGGACTGTGATACAGGCTTGAGGGGCTGAATGGCCTCCTCCCATTGCTGTGTAAATCCAACCCTGCTGACCTCAATCTTTCCATCAGGTCATCTCACCATCTAGTTCTGACCACTCTGGATTCGGCAGAGTTTCCATTTCAGAGAAAATTTCAGGATGGTTAAAATCCATTTTCATTGCCAGTTTAACAATTTGCATTTCAACAACGCCCTTAGTGTAACAAAACATCCCGAGGCACCTCACAGCAGGATTACCTAACAGAGTTAAAGGGGCATTTGATTGCTCAGAGGGTCATTAGTATTTGCATTTCTCTTCCCCGGAGAGCAGGGGAGGCTGAAGGGTTACTGGATCTACCCAAGGCTTGGGTTGGATGGATTTTGTTTGACAAGTGAGCAAGAAGGTGAACTTAAGGCTACAATCAGGTCAGCCATGAACTTGGCAAACACCTGAGCAGGCTCAAAGGACCAAATAGCCTCTCCTGCTCCCATTTTGTGTGTTCATAAATCTCTCCAATTCCACCTCACTTTCCCCTTCATGGCGAACGCAGAAAGGATGTTCCTGGTATCCAGGGAGTTCGGAAGTAAGGGTCATAGTCTAAGGATATGAAGTAGGCCACTTAGGACTGAGATGAGGAGATATGTAGCACTGAGCCACACAGGGAGATATTAGATTAGTTGCCATAGTTATGGGTATGTTCACTGAGCTGGGAAGTTGATTTGCAGCCGTTTATGTCCCCTGTCTGGGTGACATCTTCAGTGCTTTAGAGCCTCCTGTGAAGAGCTGCTGTACTGTCTTCTGGAATTTATTTGGTTCCGTTTCTGTTGCTTCTGGTTCCTGGTTCTGGTTGCTCATTGCGGTGGCCGGTATATTGGGCCTAGGTCTATGTGTTTGTTGATAGAATCTGTGGCTGAGTGCCATGCTTCTAGAAATTCTCTGGCTGTCCTCTATTTGGCTTGTCCTATGATCATTGTGTTATCCCGTCGAATTTGTGATCCCTGTCATTTGTGTGTGTGGCTCTTAGGGACAGCTGGTCCTGGTATTTAGTGGCTCGTTGGTGTTCAGGGATGCGGATTGCTAGCTGTCTGCATATCCTACATAGTGTTCTATGCAGCTCTGAATGGAATCCCGTAAATTATGTTTGTCTTGTACATGATGGGCATTGGGTCTTTTGTTCTGGTGAGTCATTGTCTGAATGAGGCTGTCAGTTTATGGGCTGTCATGCTCAGACAATGACTCACCAGAACAAAAGGCCCAATGCCCATCATGTACAAGACAAATGTAATTTACGGGATTCCATGCAGAACTGCATAGAACAGTATGTGGGACATGCAGACAGCTAGCAATCCGCATCCTTGAACACCAACGAGCCACTAAACACCACGACCAGCTGTCCCTAGGAGCCACACACACATGACAAGGACCACAGGTTCGAATGGGACAACACAATGATAATAGGACAAGCCAAACATTGGACAGCCAGAGAATTTCTAGGAGAATGGCACTCATCCATGGACTCCATCAACAAGCACTTTGACCTCGACCCAACATACCGACCACTACAACAAACCAGCAACCGGAAGCAGCAGGAACAGAACCGAATAAATTCCAGAAGAGACAGTACAGCAGCGCTTCACAGGAGGCTCCAAAGCCCTGAAGGTGTCACCGAGACAGGAACAAAACATCTCCAAATCAACTTCCCAGCTCAGCAAACATATCCGCAACCATGGCAACTGGCACCTGAGCTACAAATCTTTATGCAAACCTTGAATATTAGATTAGAGCACAAAAGGCCCCGTCAAAAAATTGCTGTTTTAGAAACATCGAGAATTGGGGCCCTTCGAGTCCGCTCTGCCATTCAATATGATCATCTATCTCAATTCCCAATTCCCTCTTTCTCCCCATCACCCCTTTTGCCCTAAGAACCATATCCAACTCCTTCTTGCAAACATCCAATGTTTGGGTCTCAACTGCTTTCTGTGAAAGAGAATTCCACAGAATCACCACTCTCTGGGTAAAGAGAATTCTCTCTACCTCAGTCCTAAAAGGCCTATTTCTTGGAAATAGGCCTGTCGCCGTACTTGTTTGATGGAGCTCCTTAGCCTGGGTTTGCTGACTTCTAGAAAGTTAGTTTCTGTTCAGACTGTGGCTTTGGAGGTGGCTGCAGTCTACACCCAGCCTGTTGAAGGTAAGAGATTTGCAGGCTCAGCTTTCCTGTTTCTGAGAAAGATCTTTGCTCTTTAACTGGTGTGCCTCCTGGAACTGGTCTCATGAGAAGCCTTTGAGGAAGTTTCATCGCAATATTTCCTGAAGATTGCGCCCACAAAGTTTCCAAAGATGACTGTAAGTATCTAAAAACTGAAAGAACTGTGGATCAGAGACCAAAAGTAGAAGTTGCTGGAAAATCTCAGCAGGTCTGGCTGCATTCCTAGCTACCAACAGCTCTGAGGAAAGGTAAGTCAACCCAAAATGTTAATTCTGATTTCTGTTCACAGATGCTGCCAGATGCTGCTGAGCTGGCCGCATCTGTGAACAGAAGTCAGACTTGACATTTCGGGTTGAGTGACCTTTCGTCAGAGCTGATGGTAGCTAGGAACGTGGCCAGATCTGCTGAGCTTTTCCAGCAACTTCTATTTTTCGTCACTGTATATGTCCAGTTACTTGCCCACAAATCGAGAACAGCAGCCATTTGAGTATCTCACACCTTGTCCTATTTGCTTTCAAGAGCAATTAATTATTGGTCAAAATAGTTTTTTTTTTAACCAAAATGAATCTCTGCAGAGATCTGTTTTCTTATTTTCTTTACCTGGTGTGTATGCGCGAAAGAAATCTTTTTTATTCTAAACCTGATATAGAAAATGTTTATAATAAGCCAAAATGGCAACAGGGTAAAACATTTAATTTATGTTATGACTCGTGGAGTGGAAATAGAGACACACTGCACCCTTCCCATCGTGACTGTAACAGTGTATGTCCTCATTATGTCATAGGTGAGACTCCCCCAAGACTGTCAGAAGGCAGAGAAGGGGAAGCATAAATTTAATGTATATGCTCAGAACTAGGAAGGGTTTTGCTGGACTAGAGAGGGTGAAAGTGTTTGCATGAGTTAGAGAATTATTCACCAATTGGTAAAGGAACCAGAGTGGAAAATGAGAAATGTCTTACCATAGCGGATTGAAATGCATTGTGTGAAAGGGGGAGGAAGCTGTTTCTACCACAGATGGATACGGACTTGAATGGGAAAGATTTGCAGAGCTGTGGAGAGAGAATCATAGAATCCCTCCAGTGAGGAAGCAGGCCATTTATCCCATCAGGTCCACACCAACCTTGCGAAGAACATCCCACCCACACTCAACTGCCTAACCCTATCCTTACAACCCTGCATTTCCAATGGCCAATCCACCTAACCCGCACATCTTTGGACTGTGGGAAGAAACCGGATCACCCGGAGGAAACCCACACAGACACAGGGAGAACGTGCACACTCCACACAGACAGTCACCTGAGGCTGGAATCGAACCTGGGTCCCCAGCACTGTGAGGCAGCAGTGCCACCAATAGTAGAATGGCTAGTCTAATGAGAGAGCTCTTTCAAAGTGTCAGCCTACACACACTGGGCCAAATGGTCTAATGCACAATTCAATTAAAGTCATCTTTGAGATCTTTGTTTGATTCTATCGTTTCTTAATTTCCTTCCATTGCTATTTTCCCTCTCTTTCTCCAGTTTGAATTATTCTGCTTTGGGATTCTCGTGTCAACGTTTGGCCTGGCGTTTGTTCTCCTTTACTTTTGGGGTGAAGCCAAGAATGACTACAATGATTTCGATTGGTGAGTTCACCATCTTGTCGAGCTTATGATATGGGGCAGCTAATTTTCTTTTCAGGAAACTTTTTCTTTCTTCATTCCCAGCACATGGGTGTCACTGGCTGGGCTGGTACTTATTGCCTGTCCCTACTTACCCCTTGAGAAGGTGGTGGTGAGCTGCCTTCTTAAATCGCTGCAGTCTATGTGCTGTAGGTGGGCCCCTTTATGGAGAGAATTCCAGGATTTTGACCCAGTGACAGTGAAGGAACGGCGATATATTTCCAAGTCAGGATGGTGTGTGGCTCCGAGGGCACCTTGCAGGGGGTGGTGTTCCCATGTACCTGCTGCCCTTGTCCTTCTGGATGGAAATGATCGTGGGTTTGGAAGATGCTGAGAGTTCCGAGTGAATTTCTGCAGAGCATCTTGTACTACACACTACATTAGGCATTGTATTTCAGTGAGTAGACACTTTGTTTAACAAATAATGAAACATGATGGGAATGGGTGAGGTTATATTACTGCAGAGTGCAAAGGTTCAAAACTGTAGGACGGAAGACCAGATGAATCAAAAAATATGCAGTCCAACTGTTGGACTATAACCTGGTGTTGTGTGATTTTTCATTTTGTATTGGAAAGAATTGACAGAAGGTATGATGTAAGATTTGTTTAGAGTAAATGACAGTAACGATATCATAGAGTCCCTACAATGTGGATACAGGCCCTTCAGCCCAACAAGTCCACACCGACCCTCTGAACAGTAACCCACCCAGGCCCATTCCCCTACCCTATTACTCTACATTTCCCCCTGACTAATACACCTAACCTTTTATTCCTGCTTTTATTCCTGATGAATAAAAGCAGCGTTGATTTCGCTGCTCGTTGGATGCTGCCTGAACTGCTGTGCTCTTCCAGCACCACTAATCCAGTATTTGATTTTCAGCATCTGCAGTCATTGTTTTTACCTTAATACACCTAACCTACCCACTCTTAACACTATGGGCAATTTCCCCATTGCCAAATCACCTGACCTGCACATCTTTGGACTGTGGGAGGAAAGCGGAGCACACCCACGCAGACACGGGGAGAATATGCAAACTCCACACAGGCAGTCGCCTGTGGCTGGAATCGAACCCAGGTCTCTGGTGCTGTGAGGCAGCAGTGCTAACCACTGAGCCACCATGCCGCCCATATATGACTGTTCTACTGAGTAAAGGCACTATGTGGTGTGTTATGAGTCAATGCAAACCTGAAGGGCTCCAGTTCAAGCCCACAGCACCAGAGCTCCTCGAGAATGGGCTCCTTCGGTGAATGGATGTGAACTGAGACAACACGAGAACATTTCAGATGAACACACAAACAAGGAACAAGTGCAGCCCTTTGAGCCTGCACTGCCATTCACTAAGACCACGGCTCATCGTTCTTTAACCTTAGCTGTACGTTCCTGCACATCCCCCTATAATCTTCCATCCCCTTGTTCATCAAAAATCTATCTACCTCTGCCTTAAAATATTTAAAGATTCTGTATCCACTTTGGAGGAAGGGAATTCCAAAACTCGCAATCCTCAGAGAAAATGTTTCCTCATCTCTGTCTTAAAGGGGCAGCCCCTTATGTTTGAACTCTGACCCCGCATTCTAGCTTCTCCTACAAGCGGAAACATCCTTTCAACATCCACCCGGTCAAGATCCCTCAGGATCGTGAATGTTTCAATTGAGTCATCGCTGACTCTTCCAAACGCCAGAGGATACTGGCCCTGCCTGTCTACCGTTTCCTCATAAAACATATTAAAATCTAAATGCAAAACAAGTTAATGTTTGGAAAGGACAGTTGACATGCTTGCGTGGCTCAGTCAAATGGCTAGCAAGCCTGTGGATCAAATCAATAGCATTAAGTGGTTGTAGTTTGGATTATGTACTATCTAAGGTATTTTTGTGCCTGCTTCCTTCCTGTACCCAGAAATTAAAAATCTTGGCTTGACAAGTAACTATCAAGGACCCATCCTGAGGTAGAGAACTCAGAAAGAAGATAGTTCCAAAAGCAAATTACAAATCAAAATTACAGCAATCTAACAAGTGATCTTTAATGTACATTCACTTATTTAGTTCTTAATGATGATTGGCCAGGCTGCAAGCTCATTGCTGAAGCCCCAGACCAGACTGGAATTTCCTGTGGGCTGTAGTTCATCCAGGTCTAACCTAGCCTGGCACTCTGGTGCAATACTGAGGGAGTGCTGCACTGCTGAGTGTACTGATTAGATGGGAGGTTAAACTCAGCCCTCTGTCTACTCAATGCAAACCAAAAATGTTAACTCTTTCTCTTCGCAGATGCTGACAGACCTGCTAAGCTTTTCGAGCAATTTCTGTATGTGTTGCCTCCATCTCCTCCTTAGCAATAGAGCCTGAAGGAATTTCCTAATAGATAAAACTGAATGACATTAGATAGGAGAAAATCATATGTCAAAATTAAGCGATCCAGGTTTTAGAAGTGCCTTGGTTGTTATTCCTGTAACACTGATGGATAAAGGAGGCAAAAGGAGCTTTCAGATTTCACTGAAAGACCTCTGTTTGCTCCAACCATCTTAGATCACATCTTCAGCCTCTCCCACGTTATCTATTTTTTACAGCTGAAAGTCATTTTGTATTTGAGCACAGAAACATGAATCAGTGACAGGTATTTTTCAGGTGAAGATGTTGTTGAATAGTTTCATGGAAGTGAAGCTTTGAGAGGGACAGGACTAATCAATAAGGCTGTTTAAACCAAAGCACATGCCATTCTTGACTTTATAAACATTGGCACAGACTATAAAGATAAGGAACTTATGGCTAAATCTGATGAATCACAGTTACGCCGTAGCTGGGGGCACTACATTTTGAGACAGATGTTAAGACCTTGAAGAGGGTACGGTGTAGATTTACTGGAATTGGTAGTAATTAAGCAGAGTAAGCATGACTTCATGAAAAGGGAATTGTGTCTAATTTATTAGAATTAATTTGAGGAAGTCATAACCAGAATGGATAGAGGGGAACCAGTGGATGTGTTGAATTTGGACTTTCAGAAGGCGTTTGACAAGATACCTCACAAAGGTTGAACAGAAGATAAGAGCCCATGGTGTTGGGGGTAGTGTATTGGCATGGATTGAGAAATGATCAATGGGCAGAAAACAGTGAGTGGGAATACAGGGGTTCTTTTACAGGTTGGTGACCTGTGACCAGTGGGATTCCACATGGATCATGTACTGGCACTGCGCCTGTTTACAATATACATTCATCACTTGGAGGATAGATATGAATGTACTGTAGCCAAATTTGTAGATGATCTCAGTGGTGGGAAAGATGCTGGAGTCAATGATAAAGGATGAAATTACGACACATCTGGATAGCAGTAACAGGATAGGTCAGAGTCAGCATGGATTTATGAAGGGGAAATCATGCTTGACTAATTTTGTGGAATTTTTTGAGGATGTAACTCTGAAGATGGATAAGGGAGATCCAGTGGATGTAGTGTACCTGGACTTTCAGAAAGCCTTCGATACAGTCCCACTTAGGAGGTTAATGAGCAAATTTAGGGCGCATGGTATTGGGGGCAAAGTACTAACTTGAATTGAAAATTGGTTGGCTGACAGGAAACAAAGAGTAGTGATAAACGGCTCCCTTTCGGAATGGCAGGCGGTGACCAGTGGGGTACCGCAGGGATCAGTGCTGGGACTGCAGATTTTTACAATATACATTAATGATATAGATGATGGTATTAAAAGTAATATTAGCAAATTTGCTGATGATACAAAGCTGGGTGGCAGGGTGAAATTTGAGGAGGATGTTAGGAGATTACAGGGTGACCTGGACAGGTTAGGTGAGTGGACAGATGCATGGCCGATGCAGTTTAATGTGGATAAATGTGTGGTTATCCACTTTGGTAGCAAGAACAGGAAGGCAGATTACTACCTAAATGGAGTCAAGTTAGGTAAAGGGGCAGTACAAAGAGATCTGGGTGTTCTTGTACATCAGTCAATGAAAGTAAGCATGCAGGTACAGCAGGTAGTGAAGAAAGCTAATAGCATGCTGGCCTTCATAACAAGAGGGATTGAGTATAGAAGCAAAGAGGTTCTTCTGCAGCTGTACAGGGCCCTGGTGAGACCGTACCTGGAATATTGTGTGCAGTTCTGGTCTCCAAATTTGAGGAAAGACATTCTGGCTATTGAGGGAGTGCAGCATTGGTTCATGAGGTCAATTCCCGGTATGGCGGGATTACCTTACACTGAAAGACTGAAGCAACTGGGCTTGTATATGCTTGAGTTTAGAAGACTGAGAGGGGATCTGATTGAGACGTATAAGATTATTAAAGGATTGGACACTCTGGAGGCAGGAAACATGTTTCCGCTGATGGGCGAGTCCCGAACCAGAGGGCACAGCTTAAAAATACGGGGTAGACCATTTAGAACAGAGTTGAGGAGAAACTTCTTCACCCAGAGAGTGGTGGGTGTGTGGAATGCTCTGCCCCAGAAGGATGGGAAGGCCAAGTATCTGGATACTTTCAAGAAAGAGTTGGATAGAGCTCTTAAGGATAGTGGAATCAAGGGTTATGGGGATAAGGCAGGAACAGGATACTGATTGAGGATGATCAGCCATGATCATAATGGATGGTGGTGCTGAATTGAAGGGCAGAATGGCCTACTCCTGCACCTATTGTCCATTGTCTATTGACAGAAAAGTAGGTGGAAAGTCAAGTTGCGAAAAGGTTACAAACAGTTTATGGAGAGATATCATTAGGTTAAATAAGTGAGCAAAAAGTTGGCAAGTAGAGTATAATGTGGGAAAACACAAAGTTGGAATTTGGAAGAGAGAACAAAACAACAGTGTTGTGTAACTGGAGAAAAACTGTAGAAAGCTGCAACATAAAGGGACTTAGAATCATGGAGACGTACAGCCTGAAAACAGACCCTTCAGTCTAACTCATCCATGCCATCCAGATATCCTAAACTGATCTAGTCCCAGTTGCCAGAGGGAGTGGTGGACGCTGGCACAATTACAGCATTTAAAAAGCATTTGGATGGGTATATGAGTAGGAAAAATTTAGAGGGATATGGGCCAAGTGCTGGCAAATGGGACTAGATTAATTTAGGATATCTTTCTGTTTCCATGCTGTTATGAATCTATGCTGACGAAGGCTCACTGGACCAAACGGCCCCATTCTGTGTTGTATGATTGACAGTAAGTGTTTTGCAGCAGTAAAACGAGTGTAAAACTCTGGGTCTTGGGCACAGGCAATAAAATGATATTGAGACCTCAGTCAGCTCAGCCAGGATCATGCTCATAGTGAAGCAGAGTCACTGAGCTGAGGGTCTCCATCTGCTCCTGTTCCTTGCGTTTTGACTAGCTTATTTATTTTTTTTCCCTTCCCTAGGAATTTTTATAGCGGCAAGTGGATTCCCTGGTCTGTAGTCGTCCTTGGGGTGACAGCAACATTTTTTACATACATCGCTATTTTACTGGTAAGTGAACTATGCAGCATAGCCCGATGAGTACTCCTCCCTTAACGACTGTAATCTAGACAGCAAGAGTTCAGGACTATTGGTGAAAAGGTTCAGCTGAGCTAATTCACAAAGTGAGAGAGTCAAATGGGAGAAACAGAGATGGAGGAAACAAGCAAATTTCTGCCAAACCTTCATAGATCACCAGCTGGGCCCCACTGAAGTCCAATTCTGGCTCCATCTATTAGGAAGAATTTCAAAGCCTTGGAATGGCATCAGAGGGAATTTAACAGAATGGAACATGGGGTAACTCATGTACAGAAGGTATGCAAGCTCCTCAGAGCAGGAATGTTAAAATGGTGGATTTAATTCAAAATCATGAAGGGTCCTGGTAGAGTAAATTGAGAAAAACTGTTTCCACTGTCAGAGGGCCAGGAACCAAAGGACAGATTTAATTTATGAAATAACTAGGGGGAGATGAGATTTATACTTTTTTATTCATACATGGGATGTGGGTGTCACTGCCTGGGCTAGCATTTATTGCCTGTCCCTTGTTACCTTTGAGAAGGTGGGATTGAACTGCTTTCTTGAATCATCGCAGTCTGTGTGCTGTAGCTAGATCCACAATGCTATTAGGGACGGAATTTCAGAATCTTGACCCAGTGATAGTGAAGGAACGGCAATATATTTCCCAGTCAGGATGGTGAGTGGTTTGGAGGGGAACTTGCAGCTGGGTGGTGTTCCCATGTACCTGCTGGCCTTGCCCTTCGAGATGGAAGTGGTCATGGGTTTGGAAGATGCTGTCTGAGGATCCCTGGTGAATTTCTGCAGTACAGCTTGTAGATAATACACACTGTGTGAGGCATCGTGTTTCAACAAATAATGAAATGTGGATGGAATGGGTGAGGTTATATTGCAGGAGAGAGCAAAGGTGCAAAGCTATAGGACAGAAGGTGAAACAAAAGATACGTAGTGATCAATGCATTTATATTGTATGTCACAACATCTCATCGGTGTTTACAGCCAAGTAAGTATTTGTTATAAATGTGTGTTTGCAGCATGTGGGTATTATTGACTGGGCCAGTGTTTAATCCATGATCAGTTCTGAAGAGGGTCACCGGAGCCGAAACGTTAACTCCATTTTCTCTCCACAGACGCTGCCTGACCTGCTGAGTTTTTCCAGCAATTTCTGATTTTTGTTTCTGTTTGCCAGCATCCTGGGTAAGGTGGGGGAGAGCTGCTTTTTCTGAACTGCTGCAGTCTGTGTTGTGAAAGTGCTCTCCAGGATTATTTCCAACAAGAGCAGAGAAATTAGCAGAGGGTTGGAATATAAAAGCAGAGATGTACTACTAAGACTTTATAAAGCTCTGGTTAGGCCCCATTTGGAGTACTGTGTCCAGTTTTGGTCCCCACACCTCAGGAAGGACATACTGGCACTGGAACGTGTCCAGCGGAGATTCACACGGATGATCCCTGGAATGACAGGTCTAGCATATGAGGAACGGCTGAGGATACTGGGATTGTATTCGTTGGAGTTTAGAAGATTAAGGGGAGATCTAATAGAGACGTACAAAATAATACATGGCTTTGAAAAGGTGGATGCTAGAAAATTGTTTCTGTTAGGCGAGGAGACTAGGACCCGTGGACACAGCCTTAGAATTAGAGGGGGTCATTTCAGAACGGAAATGCGGAGACATTTCTTCAGCCAGAGAGTGGTGGGCCTGTGGAATTCATTGCCACGGAGTGCAGTGGAAGCCGGGACGCTAAATGTCTTCAAGGCCGAGATTGATAGGTTCTTGTTGTCTAGAGGAATTAAGGGCTACGGGGAGAATGCTGGCAAGTGGAGCTGAAATGCGCATCAGCCATGATTGAATGGCGGAGTGGACTCGATGGGCCGAATGGCCTTACTTCCACTCCTATGTCTTATGGTCTTATGGTCTTATGGTCTTATTATCCTTGGTGTCGCGGCAACAATATCCACCTGACCCCGTTTAACCGGTTATTACTGGGGAAAAAACAATGGCAACCAAGAGGGCCAGGCTCTGGGAACTTGGGGTCAAATCGCACCATGGTAGAATTTAAATAAGACAAATGGGTCTGATGTGTGAAGCTAGTCTCAGTAATAGTGAGATTGACCAGTGTTATGGACCAAGCCAAACCCTATCAAAATATTAAATAAAAACTAAAAGAACAGATTTTTATTTGGCAGGAGATAGAGAGAGGCAGTTTCCAGAAAGGGTCACCAGAGCTGAAACGTTAACTCTGATTTCTCTTCACAGATGCTGCCAGACCTGCTGAGCTTTTCCAGTAACTTCTGTTTTTGCCCCTTCAAAATATGTTCAGAAGATAGTCTAGACCCTAATTTTTTCTTCTCTTAAAGGCATTGCATTCCAAATGCATTTTGATTGGTCAAATTACCAGATTTGAAGCAAAACACACTTTAATCATGCTCTAGTTAAAACATAATAGAAAAAGAAAGAATTTGGAATAACAACGCAATTGGAAAACTGAACAGAATCAAAGATTATGTAACTACTAAACAGTAACTGTTCCAATATAATAGCATCCCATAAACACACCCTTGGCAAAGGCAAAGGCAATAAAGTAGATTGTCTTACATGTAAATTTACCAGCCCGGGACAAAAAACATCAAGAGAAAACTCTGAGGGAGTGTAGCAGGGAGAGATGTACTGCAGCTTCTAAACCCCGCTGAACCCAGCAACAACTGCTGAAAGCTAAAGCTGAATTCTGTGGGAGCTTGACCCCACCCAGCCAGGCTGCTTCTATTGTTTCAGCTTTAAAAAGAAAACCCCAAATCCCAAGAGCTATGGACCTTCAATAGCTAGCTTGGTACCTCTGCTTAAAACGTCTTTTCAAAAGAAAAACCAGGACAAAATACACCTCTTAAAGCCACAGCACAATCACTGCAGTTATCACAAAATCCTTCCTTGTTCAATCATGGTCCTTTAGGGAGGGAATCTGCCATCCTTACCTGGTCTGTCTGACATGTGTCTCCTAATTGAACTGCTCTTGCAGGTCATTCAGTCAAGGGCAATTCAGGATGGGCATCAACTGTTGGCTCCACCAGTGACCACCACATCCCATGAAAGTAATTCGGAAAAATCACATTGTTGCATCTTGCTGTGCTGTGCAGACGGATGTTGCCAGGGTTGGAGGGTTTGAGCTACAGGGAGAGGCTGAATAGGCTGGGACTGTTTTCCTTGGAGCATCAGAGGCTGAGGGGTGACCTTATAGGGGTTTATAAAATCATGACGGTTATAGATAGGATAAATGGACCAGGTCTTTTCTCTGGGGTGGGGGAGTCCAGAATTAGAGGGCATAGGCTTAAGGTGAGAGGGTATAGATTTAACAGGGATCTGAGGGGCAACTTTTTAACACAGAGGGTGGTGCGTGTATGGAATAAGCTGCCAGAAGAAATGATGGAGGCTGGTACAATTACAACATTTAAAAGGCACCTGGATAGGTACATGAAAAGGAAGGATTTAGAGGGATATGGGCCAAATGGGACAAGATTAATGTAGGATGTCTGGTTGGCATGGACGAGTTGAACTGAAGAGTCTGTTCCCATGCTGTGTGATTCTGTGACTACAACATTTGGATAGGTACATGATTAGGAAAGATTTAGACGTATTTGGGCCAAACACAGCCAAATGGAACTGGATTAGTTATGGAAACTTGGTCTGCATAGATGGGTTGGACCGAAAGGTTTGCTGTGCTGTACTGGACATCTCTGCAATTGTATGGTGAATTTCTGGGTTTCCTGCCTCATAACATGGGACTACTCCTCAACCACAAATACTTCCTGGGCAGTGAGATGCTGTCGGAGGTTGTGAAAGGGGCTAGCTCAGTTCTTTCTTATATCTGCTTTCAGTGTAAACTTTTTCAGTGGCATTGACATTGGTTGGAAAGCGTGATGTTCTCACTCTGTGCTTTGCAGGTTCTGGCGATCTGTCTACTCAGCGAGGGCCAGCGGCTGCATCTATTCTGGGGCCACAAGGTACACAGCATGTCCACCTGTGGGATCTCCAAGGGAGAAGGGGACGGAGTGATGTGGTGAGGGTGGGTGGGCGTTGCGTCCAAATGGGGGTGAGCTGAATTCACTTTCTCTCCAACAACGGCTGCAACTTGCATTGGTATAGCACCTCTAACCTCATAAGCTCCCCACCCAAGTGAAAATCGGGAAAATCGGTGGGAGGTAGAGTCCCACTCGGCCTTGAAGGACCGACGGCGATTCCAGGCAATCAGGAACTGGAACCACTTTAGAAGGCAAATTAGAACTTTAGAACTCAAGAAGGCAAATTTTAAAATGGAGGCTTTATTTAACTTTCGATTTTCAAAGCATAATTACTTCATGTAGTCATTGAAATTCTTTGCATCTTTCGCAGGGATAGTAAATGCCAACAGATTTGTCTGGCCAAATGAATGAATTTAATGAACAAATAGACTTTTAATGAGTAACAAGTTGAAGGGTTATGGAGAGCAGGCAGGAAGGTGGAGTTGAGGCCGAGATGAGATCAGCCATGATGGTATCAAATGGCGGAGCAGGCTCGAGGGGCTGAATGGCCTCCTTCTGCTCCTAGTTCTTGCATTCCTCTATAAACGGCCTGTGCTGTAAATTCTCTGCAGTGATAGGGTGGCCTTCCGCTGTTCTCAAATCAGTGCCAGTCAATACCTTTGCCAAACACGAACAATTTCTTTCTTTAGTTCTATCCTTGCTATCTGGCCACTCACTTTAGGAATTGTGACTATGCAGTGCAGAGAGAATGTAGAGATGGAGACCGAGTTGAGAGGTTTCAGGTATGTGGAGCAAGAGGAGAAGGTTGGGCTGTCCTTCTGAGAGCAGAGAATCTAAAAGAATGGCCGGCAATTCCCTCATCCCACGAATGAATACAGAAAATATTTCATTTACAGGGTTGAAAAGGTGCCTCACAGTGTGTATTATCAACAAGATGCACTGCAGAGGTTCACCACGGTCCTCAGCTTCCAAATCCATCTTCAGGGGAAAGCGATGACTCAGTAGTATTATTGCTAGGCTATGCATCCATGCCTATATATATTAAAAAAAAGGGGAGAAAGAAAATCGCTAAGTAAATGATGAATTAATAAACCCTTCTTCCCACTCCCCGGAGATAATATTAAACAGTAAGGTAATGAAAGGAAAAAAAAAGAGGGGGTAAACCGGGGTGGGGGTAGGGCAAAACGACATCAATTAACTCTTATAATTTGTCTAAGAGAGTCCGAACGTTTCTTGGCCTTCTCCGGTGATCCGAAGCTATACACGGACCCTTCATGGCTGAAGCGTAGTATAGCTGAGTAGCGCAAGGAGTATTGAATGTTTAAATCCCTTAAACGCTTCTTCGCTTCATCAAACGCCTTCCTCTTTCGGACCAAAGCTGGGGAAAAGTCCTGAAATAACATAATCTTGGATCCTTTATAAGTCATGGCTTGGGGATCTTTCCCAAGATTTCTGGAGGCTTCCAAAAGCATCTGCCTCACCTTATAGCTTTGCAGCTGGAACAGGACCGGGCGGGGGCACTGGTTCGAGCTGGACCCACGTATTGCGACCCGGTAGGCCCATTCCACCCTTACCTGGCCTGATCCAGCCTCCAGATTCAATAACTGTGGAAGCCACTGTTCAAGGAACCCTGCAAGATGGTCTTCTTCTTCCCGTTCAGGAAGGCCCAGCAAACGAATATTTTTTCGACGACCTCGATTCTCGAGTCGTCAATGTGATTTTCTAAGGTCCGGACTTGCTGCTCGAGAGTCCGGACCCGATCCACAGCCGATTCTGCAATGGCCTCGGAGGTCGCGGCCTTGAGCTCCGCCCCTCCGACTCGGCATTCAATTTCTTCGATGTCTCGGCCGTGCTTTTGTAGTGCGGCTGAGAGTGAATTCCATCGACTTCGGGACTGTTCTATGAAAGCATCGATCTTTGTGTCGAGTTTGGAGATTATTTCCGTGAGGCTCGCCACCGTAGGTGAGTCCCCCGGGGTGGCTGTGGACACCTCTGCTGCAGCTGGAGAGGGTGGGGGAGGGGCTCCTGCCTACTGAGAGCTGTGGGCTCCTTTCCCCCTAGTCATTTTTACAGGAGACTAAACTGTTTACATTTAGTACTGAACCACTAATTACATTAAATAAAAACTATTTTTAATTGATTTGGTGAGTGTGGTGGAGGAGGGTGGCCCACTTTGCCTAGGTCTTGGGAGGAGCACTATAGACTCAGACTTGCTGAGTCGCTGCCATCTTGGATCTCCATGGTTGATTCTTAACTGCCCTCTGGGCAATTAAGGATTGGCAATAAATGCTGGCCCAGCCAGCAACACCCACATCCAGTGAATGATTTAAAAAAAAATCATTTGCAGGGTTAAAAGGCTGAAGTGTGGGATGAAAATGGACAACTTTCCTTCAGTGTCAGTACAGCCTGATGGGCTGAAGGACCTTTCTAAAAGTTATTTCATGGGATGTGAATAGGTATGACTGTTCTTAAGAGGACAGCATGGTGGTTCAGCAGTTAGCACTGCTGCCTCACAGCATCAGGCACCCGGGTTTGATCCCAGCCTTGGGCGACTGTTTGTATGGAGTTTGTACATTTTCCCTGTGTTTGCTTGGATTTTTTCCAGATCCTCCAGTTTTCTCCCACAATCTAAAGATGTGCAGGTTAGGTGGATTGGCCATGCTTAATTATCCATAGTGTTCAGGTTAGGTGCATTAGTTGGGGGAGATGTAGAATAATAGGGTAGGGGATTGGCTCTGGGTGGGATACTCTTCGGAGGGACAGTGTGGACTTGTTGGGCCAAATGGCCTGTTTCTGCACTGTAGGAACTCTATGATAACTCTATGATGGAGTCAAACTGGACTGGAAACATTAACCCTGTTTCTCTCTCCACAGAAGCTGCCTGACCTGCTGAGCTTCTCCAGCATTCTCTGTGTCTGTTTCAGATTCCCAGCATCCGCATTGTTTTGCTTTCATGTGATATGTTACAGCACATATTCGGAGCATCTGGGGACTTGAACCCAGACCTTCTGGCACAGAGGTAGGGATACTACCACTGTGCCGCAAGATCATTTGAACTTAAATTCCAACCCCACAATATGGTGGGATTTGAACTCATGTCCTCTGAACATTAGACAGGGCATCAGGAGTAAAAGTCCCATGTCATTAGCACTTTGTACGCTTAACCCCCTTCCTGTTCAGTGAGGGTTTCTGATGCTGTGAAAAGATTATTTCTGCTGAAGTGCAATGTCATGAGTTTTAAGCCTCGCTCATTAGCTTTCTCACACTCGTTGTTTCTCTCATTTCCTCTCCTTCTCAGATTGGGATTGTTCTAGTATTAGCTGTGTGTGCTGTCGCCATTGGTTTCTTGTACCATCAGTGGCGTGAGGAATGGAATACATTCACCCTCTCCTTTCAGGTATGTGACTGAAGCCAAGTGTCTGCTTTTGGCTCTGTGTTAACCATTCCCACATCATTTCCTTCCTGCTGCTCATATTCCAGCAAATTCCAATTCGTGGATCTGTAAGTTAACGTTGAGTTCATGATGCAGTCTACATTTAATGCTCTTAATCCTCAATCTTCAAAATCGTGGGGGTCGCTATTGGGCAGAAGCTGAACTGGACTAACTCGATAAATACGGTGTCTACAAGAGCAAGTCAGAGGCTAGGTACACTGCGAAAATAACTCCTGGCATTCTTTCAGTACTGACCCTCCGACAGTGCGGCAGTCCCTCAGTACTCACCCTCCGACAGTGTGGCAGTCCCTCAGTACTCACCCTCCGACAGTGTGGCAGTCCCTCAGTACTGACCCTCCGACAGTGCGGCAGTCCCTCAGTACTCACCCTCCGACAGTGTGGCAGTCCCTCAGTACTCACCCTCCGACAGTGTGGCAGTCCCTCAGTACTCACCCTCCGACAGTGTGGCACTCCCTCAGTACTGACTCTCCTACAGTGTGGCAGTCCCTCAGTACTCACCCTCCGATAGTGCGGCACTCCCTCAGTACTGACCCTCTGACAGTGTGGCATCCTTCTGTACTGACCCTCAGATAGTGCGGCATTCCTCCTGCCCTAACCCTCTGATAGTGCGGTGCTTCCTCAGTACTGACCCTCCGATAGTGTGCACTCCCTCAGTATTGACCCTCCGATAGTGCGGCAGTCCTTCAGTACTGACCCTCCAACAGTGCAGCACTCCCTCAGCACTGACCCTCTGACAGTGTGACACTCCCTCAGTATTGCAGTGGAGATTTTTCCTTGATTTAGTGCTTATATCTCTGAAATGTGTTTTGTGGAGCCATAAACCTCTGGGCCATAATCGACAGTGCTAATCACTGAGGCCCAAGTGAAGAATAAAAACTCCTTTTGTAAACAACATCACAGATCTCACTTCGCCGTGACGTTGGGAAAGTGATGCCTACTAATGTTTTGAGTGTTGCCAATTTGTACTGCCTGGATGGGATGCTCGTCAGAGGGTTGGTGTAGACCCGATGGGCCGAATGGCCTCCTTCCATTCCATAGGGATTCTATGATTCGATGGTGCTGCTCCCTGTGAAGGCAGGTGGGATTTGATGGATAAAGGGAGATGAGGGGAAATCGCTAATTTAAGAGACGCTGTTTGAAATGTTGATGGATATTGTGTCCCATTGCTTTCAATGTATGTGTTTGCTTGAACAATCCTCCAGGTCACCGCTCCGTATCTGCACGTTGGAGCTGTAGCAGTGATGACTGTGCTTTCCTGGCCAGTGGCTCAACACTTTGCCAGGATGAACAGAAAAGGTGAGAACCCTAATATGGCCGTTTTATCTTGGTTGAATTTTCGTTTTGTAAACTTAGTCTCGGAATGGGGTAGTGTATTGAAAATCGCATCGCGGATTCTGTCCACTTGTGGCTACTGTACGCATACACACACGTATCAGCAGAGGGAGTCTGCTGGGATATGGTATCCAGGTTTGACGACTTGTTCAGTTTCATTCTAAATGTCTCTGGCTGAATATGTAGCTGTTTCTGTCCCTCACGGATGTGGCTGCTTATTCCTTGTCTCTGTGAAGGTGGTGGGGATTCTTGTTAAACCATTGTGGGCTCTTGTCACTGAGTGGCAACTTTAGCCAGTGGTCAATCATGCTGCTGTAAGGACATAACTTATCAGACATTCGATAGACTTCAATAGTTGGTGATTGTGTTGAGCCCAGTGATAATGTTTGAGAACATCAGGCTGTTGGGTTGCATTGGAAACTTTGGAATTCTCTATCCTTGAGATGAGAAGTTATTGGGTTTATTAACTTTTGGACAGTAATTGGCCTTTGAAGGTTATGGGATTGTGGAAGAAAGCAGAATTGATAAAGAAATCTATCCTTCATTCCTCAGACCTTTGAGGAGTTGGGATGTCATGTTGAGGTTATACAGGATGTTGGTGAGGTCTCTTCTGGGGTACTTTGTCCTGTTCTGGTCATCCTATTATAGGAAGGATATTATTAAACTGGAGAGGGTTCAGAAAAGATTTACCGGGATGTCGCCAGGAATGGAAGGTTTGAGATATAAGGAGAGGCTGGATAGGCTGTGACTTTTTTTTCTGGAGTGTAGGAGGTTGAGGAGTGTCCTTGTAAAGGTTTATAAAATCATGAGGGGCCTGGATAAAGTGAGTAGCCAAAGTCTTTTCCCGGGGGTGGGGGGGGTTCAAAACTAATGAGCATATTTTTTAAGGTGAGAGGAAAAAGATTTAAAAATGACAGGAAGGGCAACTCTTTGACACAGAGAGTAGTCCATGTGTGGAATGAACTGCCAGAGGAAGTGGTGGATGCAGATACAGTTACAATGAGATTTAAAGACATTTGGATAAGTACATAAATAGGAAAGGTTTGGAGGGATATAGGCCAAGCACAGGCAAGTGAGAACAATTTAATTTGGGAACGGGGTCGGCATGGTCTAGTTGGACCAAAGAGTCTGTTTCCATGCTGTATGACTCTATGACTCTATAAGTCCAGCCATAATCTTATTGAATGGTGGAACAGATTTGAGGGGCCGAATGGCCTACCGTTGCTACGGCTTCTTGTGATATTTTTAAAGTTTCCTTAGTAATAAGGGGCCACAGGTTGCCAGGCTCATCCTGCCAAAAGGAGGTCAAGCGTGTGGTAAACTGGTCATTTAGTTATAGACAGACTCAGAGATGGGAAGTCTCATGTCAGAGAGTTGTTGACCAATCAGAGGCCAGCTCTGTATCATTGAGGTGTGTTTGAGGATCTTGCCTGGCAGATCCAGGTGAGGGGAACTGGTTTCCAGATGGGGCATGGGGGTGTTGTCTAGGGCGTGGGATGGAGGGATATGTCATGCCTTATTCTTCTTACAACCACTTGGACAGAGTGCTAGGAGTCCAAGATAGATCTTGCAGCTAAGCCGCCTCCACCTTTGGTACCCTCCTCGTTCATATTCCAGGGTTACCAAAGGAATCCGGTCCTGTACCAGAATGAAAGTTCCAACTTCTGGAGGGCGTGGGGGAGGGGAGGGTGGTGGGGGTGGTGCGGGGGATCTTTCTGTCGGGCCACATTCCAGGAGTCAGGAAATGTTCCAGCTTTGTCATGCTGAACTGGGCTGGTGGACAATTGAAACTAAATCTGCCACGGTGGGGTTTGAATCATGTACCGAGAACATTAAACTGGGCCTCTGGGAATTGTCAGTCCACTGGCTTTACCACGATCACCCTCTACATTCTAGTAACTCTCCTCAGCACTCTGTCCATAACTAAACCCATCGACTGATGCTAACTCACCAAGTACTGGATTTCTTACATTGAATTTGTTGAACCAGATTCCTGGGATGACAGGACTGACATATGAAGAAAGTTGAGAGTGTGGTGCTGGAAAAGCACAACAGTTCAGCCAGCATTGGAGGAGCAGGAGAATTGACGTTTCGGGCAAAGGCCCTTCATCAGGAATGAGTCTAACATATGCAAAGAGAATGTATCAGTTAGGACAATATTCACTGAAGTTGACAAGTATGGTGTGGGGAGAGTGTCATAGAAACCTAATAAATTCTAACAGGGCTACACACAGTAAATGCAAAAAGGGTGTTCCCAATGACCAAGGAGCCCAGATCCAGGGGGTCATAGTCTAAGGATATAGGATAGGCCATATAGTTGTGGAACAAATACAATAGAAATCACTGGAGAAACTCAGCAGGTCTGGCAGTATGTGTGGAAAAAGAAATAGAGTTGACGTTTTGAGACCAGTGTGCTTTTTTTTGGAACTGAAGTCTTGTGGAGCCCAGTGCTCATGTCACCTGATTACGAATCCAAATGTTGGGATTGGACAGAACTCGATAGCTTATTTTTCGTAAATGGTAATCGAGAGATAAATCACAAGATGAGGGGAAATGTCTTCACCCAGAGAGTGGGGAGGCTGTGGAATTCTCTACCACAGAAAGCGGCTGAGGACAAAACAAGAAGGAGTTGGATGTAGGCGCAAATTACTGCAAATGTTGGAATCTGCACTGAAAACAAAAAGTGCAGGAGATCACAGCGGGTCGGGCAGCATCTGTGGAGAGAGAGCAAGCTAACATTTCGAATATAGATGACTCTTCATCAGAGCTGAAGTCTGAGTTAGATATAATCCTTAGGGCTAAAAGGATCAAAGGGCATGTGGAGAAAGCAGGAACAGGGGACTGAGTTGGATGATCAGCCATGATCATATTGAATGGTGGAGCAGGCTCGAAGGGCCAAATGGGCTACTCCTGCACCTATTCTCTCTGTTTCGATGAATTTATGCTTTACATCAGTACAGATGCTCTCTGGGTTGTTAGTTAAGTGCGGGAATTAATGACTACATCAGTGAACCTTGCTTTAACATTTCCTTTATTTCTTTTACCATTCAGCTGTGTGACTAATACACTCTACATTGTGATAATTTAAAATTACTGAGCGAAAGCCTAACTGGGCCCGTTTATAGATCACTGCCAAGAGCAGATGGATTGAATTTAAAGGTCAGGTTGATGACAGGCTTTTAAAAATCTATTTATTTATTAATTTTTAAAGCTCTTCTTGCTTTAATTTCTCCCTGAGGTAATGCACACTGACACACACTGAGCCTCCAGATTTTGACTATTCCATTCTTGGTAGGAGAGTGTCCTGTATGTTCTTAAGCCTTCCTGTCGAGTGCAGGTTGATTACAAAGTCACATTTTCTAGCACAGAAACAGAAATTGCTGGAGAAACCCAGCAGGTCTGACAGGGTCTGTGGAGAGAGAAATGGAGTTGCATAATTCTTCTTTGGAACTGAAGATCTTTGGAAGCCCTACCCTTGTCATGGTCATAGAGTCATAGAGGTCACAGCATGGGAACAGGCCCTTTGGTACGTGTCCATATTGCCCAGTTTTTATAATTTAAGCTAGTTCCATTTGGTCCATAGCCACCATCCCAATCCCATCCATGTACCTGTTGAAATGTTTCTTAATTGACAAAATTGTACTCGCTTCCATCACTACCTCTGGTAGCCTGTTGTACACACACCACCTTCTGTGTGAAAGAATTGCCCCTCTGGACCCTTTAGTATCTCTCCCCTCTCACCTAAATCGATGTCATCTGGTTTTAGACTCCCCTGCCCTGGGGAAAAGCTGTTGGCCACCTACCTTATCTATGCCTCTCATGGTTTTATATACCTCAATAAGGTCACCCCTTAGTCTCCGACACTACAGGAGTTTTCTACAGGCCTCCTAATAGTCCGAGAGACGTAGAAGAGAGGATTGCGAGGATGATTCAGGAGAAGAGTGAAAGTAATAGGGTGGTTTTTATGGGGGCTTTAACTTTCCTGATATTGACTGGGAAAGCTATAGCTCGAGTTCGTTAGATGGGTCGGTGTTTGTCCAATGTGTACAGGAGGGTTTCCTGACACAATATGTAGACAGGCCAACAAGAGGTGAGGCCATACTGGATTTGGTTCTGGGTAACGAACCAGGCCAGGTGTTAGAATTAGAGGTAGGTGAGCACTTTGGGGACAGTGACCACAATTCGGTGACTTTTACTCTAGTGATGGAGAGGGATAAGTGTGCATTGCAGGGCAAGAGTTATGGCTGGGGGCAGGGAAATTATGATGCGGTGAGGCATGACTTAGGATGCGTGGCTTGGAAAAGTAGGCTTCAAGGCAAGGGTGCAATTGATATGTGGAGCTTGTTCAAGGAGCAACTATTGAGTGTCCTTGATAAGTATGTACCTGTCAGGCAGGGAGGAAAGGGTCGTGTGAAGGAGCCATGGTTTAATAAGGAATTGGAATCCCTTGTTAAAGGGAAGAGGGCGGCCTATGTAAAGATGAGGCGTGAAGGTTCAATTGGGGCGATTGAGTGTTATAAGATAGCCAGGAAGGTTCTGAAGAGAGAGCTAAGAGCAGCAAGGAGGGGACATGAAAAGTCCTTAGTTGGTAGGATTCGGGAAAACCCAAAGGCTTTCTATAGGTATGTCAGGAATAAAAGAATGACTAGGGTAGGAATAGGTCCAGTGAAGGATAGTAGTGGGAAGCTGCGTGTGGAGGCTGAAGGGATTGGGGAGACACCGAATGAATACTTTTCATCAGTATTCACTCAGGAACAGGATATTGTTGCCGATGTGAATACTGAGTCACAATTAATTAGAATGGATGGTTTGAGGTATGTAGGGAAGAGGTGTTGGAAATTCTGGAAAGGGTGAAAATAGATAAGTCCCCTGGGCCTGATGACATTTACCCTAGGATTCTCTGGGAAGCAAGGGAGGAGATTGCAGAGCCATTGGCCTTGATTTTTATGTCCTCGTTGTCTATAGGAATAGTGCCAGAAGACTAGAGGATAGCAAATGTGGTTCCCTTGTTCAAGAAGGGGAGTAGGGATAACCCTAGTAACTATAGGCTGGTGAGCCTCACTTCTGTTGTGGGCAAAGTCTTAGAGAGAATTGTAAGGGATAGATTTATGAACATCTGGATAGGAATAATGTGATCAAGGATAGTCAGCATGGTTTTGTGAAGGACAGATCGTGCCTCACAAACCTTATTGAATTCTTTGAGAAGGTGACTAAGGAGATGGATGAGGGTAAAGCGGTAGATGTGGTGTGTATAGATTTTAGTAAGGCATTTGATAAGGTTCCCCATGGTAGGCTACTGCAAAAAATATGGAGGTATGGCATTGAGGGTGAGTTGGAGGTTTGGATTAGGAATTGGCTGGCTGGAAGAAGACAGAGGGTAGTAGTTGATGGTAAAGGTTCATCTTGGAGTGCAGTTACTAGCGGTGTTCCGCAAGGATCTGTTTTGGGACCATTGCTGTTTGTCATTTTTATAAATGACCTGGAGAAGGGGCTAGAAGGTTGGGTGAGCAAGTTTGCGGATGATATGAAAGTCGGTGGAGTTGTTGAAAGTGAGGAAGGATGTGGCAGGTTACAGCGGGATATAGATAAGCTGCAGAGCTGGGCAGAAAGGTGGCAAATGGAGTTCAATGTGGGTAAGTGTGAGGTGATTCACTTTGGTATGAGTAACAAAAAGATGGGGTACTGGGCTAATGGTCGGATACTTGGTAGTGTGGATGAGCAGAGGAATCTTGGTGTCCATGTACACAGATCTCTGAAAGTTGCCACCTAGGTAAATAGTGCGGTGAAGAAGGCATATGGCGTACTGGCTTTTATTGGTAGAGGAATTGAGTTCCGGAGTCCTGAGGTCATGTTGCAGTTATATAAGACTCTGGTGCGGCCGCATCTGGAATATTGTGTGAAGTTTTGGTCATCATACTATAGGAAGGATGTGGAGGCACTGGAACAGGTGCAGAGGAGGTTTACCTGGATGTTGCCTGGTATGGTAGGAAGATCGTATGAGGAAAGGCTGAGACACTTGGGGCTGTTTTCATTGGAGAAAAGAAGGTTTGGGGTGACTTGATAGAGGTGTACAAGATGATTAGGGGTTTAGATAGGGTTGACCATGAGAAACTTTTTCCACGTATGGAGTCAGTTATTACGAGGGGGCATAGCTTTAAATTAAGGGGTGGTAGATGTTAGGGGTAGATTCTTTACTCAGTGAGTCGTGAGTTCATGGAATGCCCTGCCAGTAGCAGTGGTGGAGTCTCCCTCTTTATGGGCATTTAAACGTGCATTGGATAGGCATAGAGGGGATAGTGGGCTAGTGTAGTTTAGGTGGGCTTGGATCGGCGCAACATCGAGGGCCAAAGGGCCTGTACTGCGCTGTAGTTTTCTATGTTCTATGTTCTAAGTCCCAGCCTATCCAATCTCTCCTTATCACTCAACCTTACCAGTCCAGGTAGCATCCTTGTAAACCTTGATGAGGAGAAACTTCTTCACCCAGAGAGTGGTGGCTGTGTGGAATGCTCTGCCCCAGAGGGCAGTGGAGGCCCAGTCTCTGGATTCATTTAAGAAAGAGTTGGATAGAGCTCTCAAGGATAGTGGAATCAAGGGTTATAGAGATAAGGCAGGAATAGGATACTGATTAAGGATGATCAGCCATGATCATATTGAATGGTGGTGTAGGCTCGTAGGGCAGAATGGCCTACTCCTGCACCTATTGTCTATTGTCTATTGTCTATTGTCTGTACTCTTTCTAGTTTAATAATATCCTTTCTATGGTAGGGCAACCAGAACTGTACCCAAAGTCCAAGTGTGGCTTCACCAATGTCTTGTACAGCTGCAACAAGTTGTCCCAACTCCAATACTCAATGTCCTGACCCATGAAAGCTAGCATGCTGAAAACCTTCTTCACTGCCCAGTCTACTGTGACTCCACTTTCCAGGAGCTATGAACCTCTATCCCTAGATCTCTTTGTTCTATAAAACTCCCAGGGCTCTACCATTGACTGTGTAAGTCCTGCCCTGGTTTGACCCACCAAAATGCAACACCTTGCATTTATCTAAATTAAACTCTTGTGTCAACTTATTACAAATCAAAATGCTGGACGAAAAACAGGACTAGATATTTGATTTGTCACCAATGGTAATCAGGGGACAAATGACAATCGGGACCCTGGGAGAACACCCTTGTTCTGCTATCGGAATCGTTCCATGGGGCTTTTTATGTGCGCTGTCTTGTGTATGTTGGTTTTTGTGGGTGATACCATGGATTGATTCATGGTCACTATTGCTTCTTGCTGGAATCAGTCGACATTACTAATGCCAAGTGAGGAACAATGTCCAGAAGGTAGACTTGTTTTTTTTAAAATAATGGAATATGTTTATTACAGGCTATTTAATTGTTAGGGGCTTGGTTAGCACAGTTGGCTGGGGGAGCATGGGTTCAATTCTTGCACTAGCTGAGATTACCATGAAGGTTCTTCCTTCCCAATCTCGCCCCTTGTCTGAGAAGTGCTGGCCTTCAGGTTAAACTACCATTAATCATCTCTCTATAATCAGACAGCAGCCCTATGGTCTGGTAAGACAACGATGACTTAATCACTAGTTATGTCACATTGCATCTTTTGTGAGGCATCAGGCTGAACCCAAGAGGAATTTCTTTGACGGCAATGTCTAGTGGTATTAGGTTCAAGTCCTGCCATGGCAGATGGTGGAATTTGAATTCAGTTCTGGAATTAAGAGTCTAATGATGATTATGAAGATATTATCAATTGTCAGGTAAACCCACCTGGTCTGGCCTTCATGTGACTCCAGATCTACAACAATATATAGCACAGTGGCTCAATGGTTCGTACTGCTGCCTCACAGCCTCGGGGACCTGAGTTCAATTCCAGCCTTCAAATCCAACCCAATTCTGATCGCCCAGTGTCTGCATGAGATTCCTCCCACAATCCAAATATGTGCAGGTTAGGTGGGTTGGCCATGAGGAATGTGGGGATGGGATGGGGGTGTGGGATGCTGTTCAGAGGGTCAGTGCAGACTTGATGGGCTGAATGGCCCATTTCTGCTCTGTAGGGTAACAATGAATGTGGTTGACGAATATCTGTCCTCTGGGCAAGCAGGGATGGGCAATAAATACTGGTCTAGTTGTGATACCTACATCCTGTGAATGACGAACAACTACAGAGAAGGAGGAGAGTGGAGTCGAAAACAGACTGAGGAGGATCGAAGTGAAATTAAGATCCTGATTGAGTTTACTGTGCTTTGATGGTGATTAAAAGTGGTGGTGTCTCTTGTGTTACTACATCTTAGTCCTTTATCAACAGCATCATTGAGCAAACTGCACTTTGTGGATTTAGAGTGTGTGATTAAAACAGAAGTATACTGCTTCCCCGTGCCAGTGAGCTGCTCACCTCAAACAAGTGTAACCTCTGGTGATTTTTTTACCTTCTGTTTGTTGTCAGGAATCAATTCCCCAGGAACTGACATAAAACTCTGAACCTGACAGCTGTACTATATCTGAGAGAGACTTTACAGTGTTCTCACTTTCTCCCTTTCTCCCCTGACATCCCCCATTCTCTTTGTTTCTCTTTCTCTCTCTCTCTGTCTGTCTCCCCCTCCCTCTGTCTCCCTCCCTCTCTCTTTCTCCCCACCCCACCCCTTGCTCTCTCTATCTCTCCCCCTCTCTGTTTCTCTCTTGCTCTCAAGTTCCCCTCTCTCCCTCTCTGTGTTTCTTTGTGTCTCTGTCTCTTTGTCTCTCTGTCTGTCTGTCTATCGCTCTCTGTCTATCTTCCCCTCTCCACCCTCCCTCTGTCTCTTTTGTCTCTCTCTCTCTCTATATCTCTTTCTATGTCTTTCTCCTTCCCCAACTCTCTCTCCACTCTCTCTACCTTTCTACCCCTTCTCCCTATCTATCGTTCTCTCTCTGTCTCCCCGCCCCATCATTTTTCTCTCTCTCCCCTTTCTCCCTATTTATCTCTGTCTCTCCTCCCTCCCCTCCCACTCTCTCTTTGTCTTTCTCTCTCTATCTGTGCCGTGACTGTCAGCATTCATGCTATCACGCAATATCTGTTCTATCAGAAAGTCGGAGAGGAATTCCAGTGCGTTTGTATAGCACCTCCCACAAACTCAGGATAGTTCCAAAGCACTTTAGTGAGTTACTAATGAAATGCAGTCCCTGTTTCATTACTGAAAACATGGCAGACAATTTGTGCACAGCAAGACTCAACGATGAGGTCATGATAAGATTCTGGGTGAATATCGTGGAGGGGGGGAGATGCCCTCTGCTCCATCACACCCGCCTCACCCCCCCCGAGAAGGATGATGGGACTACGGGCTAATGGCTCACCCAAACACTGGTGCTTCCAACTGTGCAGCACTCCTTCAGGATTACACTAGGAGTGTCAGCCTGGAGCTCGGGATCAGGTCTCTTGAATTCATGACAAACACATACACAGACATGCACAGACACACAGACACACAGAGACACAGACACACACAAAGACACATGCACACACAGAGACAGACACATACAGATAGACATGCAAACACACACACATGCATGCACATATACACACGCACACACACACACACACACACACACACACACACATGCGGTTGTACAGTAGTTGGGTTTTATGGAGGGAAATTGACGTCTTTGTCAATCATGATAGCTACAAGTAAATATTCTCCATGGTCAAAGTCCAATGAACTGGATTTACCAAATGATATTGTCCTGTGCTAAGGCAAATGGAGCTCCCTTTCAAACCAGGCTGCTTTAGAAAATTTCTGTTTGTAACTTTTATATTTCTGATTCGTGCCTCAAATTTTGTTAGATTATTTTTGCTATTCTTTGATCTGACTGAATGGCGGAACAAGCTTGAGGGGCTAAACAGCCTCTTGGTGTTCCTATGTTGTGAATCTTTGGAACTCTCCTCCAAAGGTTGAGGAAGTAGTCCTTGAATATTTTTAAAGCGGCAGTAGATAAATTCTTGTGAAACGAGACAGGTTACCACGATAGGTTGTAAAGTGAATTTCAGATTGCAATCAAATTAACTGTGATCTCTTTGAATGGAGGAGCAGGTCAGATGGGCTGAATGGCCTACTACCACTTGTTCGTGTATTTGCATATTCGTAACTCCCTTCTGAACAGCACGCCAGATGTCCCTAAGCTCCACGTAATGCAGTGGTTCAACAAGGCTGCTCAGCACCACCTTCCCAGGACAATTGGCAATAGTTAATAAATACTGGCCCAGCCAGAGATGCTCACATCCTATAACTGAGTGGGAAAACATATCCAGCCTCTGACGTGTAGCTGTAGGTACAATATTTATATGGCCAGTCGAATTCAGTTTCTGGTCAATGGTAACACCCTCTGAGTATCGATAATGGGACTTTCACCAATGATGATACCATTGAACGTCGGGGAAGACAGTTAGATGCTCTCATGCTGGAGATAGTCATTGCGCGGCACTTGTGTGACGCGAATGTTACTTGTGATTTATCAGTCCAGGACTATGGAGTGTCTCTGGAATTTTAGATATTGTCAGGAGAAGTATATAATTGTTGTCAGCAGTACAGAACACATCATTACATGACTCACAAGAGAGTGAGTTTTTATGAGACAATTCTGGTGCAGATTTGATTTGCCTTTATCACTATCTACTAACATGCTAATGAAACCGTAAGCTCTCCTTACGATTGCAGAATATGATTGATGGGGTCATATTTATTACACGCCCCTTGTTATTCAGAGGAGATAGTGACAAACCTTCCTGAATAATGGTGTTTACAATTACCTGACAGTCTGGATGATCTCATTGGAACACACAAAATTCTTACAGTGCTTTTACAGAGCAAATGCAGGAAGGTTGTGGGGTGGGGGTGGAGAACTAGGGGAATAGTCTCAGAATAAGATAGAATCCATTTCAGACTGAGAGAAAGCGGGATTTCTTCATTCAGACTTTGAAAAATCTTTGGAATTCTCCAGAGTGCATCAGACGGTCAGCCTTGAATAAGTTCAGAACAGAGATCAATAGATTTCTAGATATTAGAAACATTAACGGGTTAGAGTAGGAGAATGGTATTGAGGTAGAAGATCAATCAAGATCTAGCAGAATGCTGGGGGAGGCATAATGGGCTGAAAGGCCTACTCTTTATCTAAGAGGCTTCACCTATCACCCCAGTGTTTTACTACTTCTGATTGGCTACCTGAGTTCTTAAATTCTAAAACTTCTTCAGTTCAAACCCATCAATTGCTTTTTAACATTCTTTCTTGGGAAGTGAATGTCGCTGGTAAGGCCACTGTTTAAGGCCAATCCACAATGCCCTGGGACATAGTTGCTGACTAGCTTATTTCAGAGGTGGCCAGTTAGGAGTCAAAAACATTGCTCTTGGTTTGGACTCACATGTTGAGCAGACTGGCAACAACACAGTGTATGAGAGACACGGATGTCTCATAGAATTCGTACAGTGAAGAAACAGGCCATTTGGCTCAACAAGTCCACACCAACCCTCTGAAGACTATCCCACCCACATGCATTCCCCTAATTAATACACCTAACCTACACATCAAAACGTTAGCTAATGGCGACCGTGTAATTGTTGTCAATGATTATAAAAGCTCAACTGGTTCTGAAATGTCCATTAGGGAATGAAATCTGCCATCCTTACCAGGTCTGGCCAATGTGTGGCTCCAGACCTACAGCAATGTGATTGACTCTTAACTGCCCCCTGGGTAATTAGGGATGGACAATAAATGCTGACTTAACCAGGGATGCGCACATCCCATGAATGAATGTTTTAAAAAGTGTAGTTTATTGTAAGTGTAGTTCATGATTAAACTTTAGTTAACTAGTTAAACCTCGTTACTGAGGAGGAGACCCAGAATATAGATCTTCACTCCACAAGTCCACACTGACCCTGTGAAGAGTATCCCACCCACACCCTGTGGTTAGCACTGCTGCCTCACAGCGCCAGAGACCCAGGTTCAATTCCCACCTCAGGGAACTGTCTGTGTGGAGTTTGCACATTCTCCCTGTGTCTGCGTGGGTTTCCTCTGGGTGCTCTGGTTTCCTCCCACAGTCCAAAAATGTGCAGATTAGGTGAATTGGCCATGCTAAATTTCCCATAGTGTTAGGTGAAGGGGTAAATGTGAAGGTGAAGGAAATGGGTGTGTTACTCTTCGGAGGGTCAGTGTGGACTTGTTGGGGCGAAGGGCCTGTTTCTAATCTAATCTAATCTAAGACTCTAAGATCTTTTGCCTTATCCTCACCCAATCCAGCATGGCATTATCAGGTTTGGTGGAGCTAATACAACCTCCAATGATGATGCTTTCAGAACAATGACCTTCCTCTAGTGCACAGAATGACAAAAATGTCATGCCTGATAAGAGACCATTCACCCCATTGTCTCAGTACTGCCTGTCCAAATGAGCACCATCACTTAAAGCCATTCTCCTGCCTTTTCCCCAAATTCCCTAAATGTCCCTCCTGAATGCCTCAATTGAACCTGCCTCCATCTCAATTCCAGGAAGCGCGTTCCTGAATCGTGTGAAAATGTGCTCTTTTGCATATCACCTTTGCTCCTTTTGCAAACCACTTGAACTCTGTGCCCTCTGGTCCTTGAGCCTTTTGGGAAAACTCCCTCCTTTTTGCCTGCCCAGCCCTCTCATGGTGTTTGAAAATCCCTGTCAGATCTCATCTCAACCTTCTTATATCTGAGGTGAGCATTGCCAACCACTCCAGTATATCCTTATGACTGAAGTGCCTCATACATAGAACCATTTCTATAAAATGCTTCTACAGTCTCTCCTATGCACTCACGTCCTTCCCTTGATGTGGAGCCCTGACCTGTACAGAATGTTCCAGCCGAGGTATCCAAGTAAATCCAATATCACCTCCTTATCCGTGTACTCCAAACCCCTGTTAATAAAGCATACAGTGCCCTGCACTGTAAATATGTTTTATTAACATCTCTCTCCACTTTCCCTTCCACTTTCAATGATCAACAGAGTGGCACGCTGTGTCAGTGGTTAGCACTGTTGCTTGGCACCCAGATTTGATTCCAGCCTCGGGTGACTATCTGTGCACAGTCTGCACATTCTCCCCGTGTCTGCGTGGGTTTCCTCTGGGTGCTCCGGTTTACTCGCATAGTCCAAACCTGTGTAGGATAGGGTGGATTGACCATGCTAAATTGCCCATAGTGTGCCGACGAGGTGGATTGGCCGTGGTAAATATAGGAATGTGGTGGGTCTGGATGGGATGGGATGCCCTTTCGAGGGGCAGTGTAGGGTGGATGGGCAGAATGCTTCAACGCTGTATGGATTCTATTCTATCACAGCATACATTTGTTCAGGTCCAAAACAGAAACTGCTGGAAAAGCTCAGCAGGTCTTGTAGTGTTTGTGGAGAGAAATCAGAGTCAATGTTTCGGGTTGAGTGTCTCTGCTTTCTCTCCAAAGATGCTGCCAGACCTGCTGAGCTTTTCCAGCAATTTCTGTTTTTGTTCCTGACTTACAGCATCCACAGTTCTTTTGGTTTTTACACTCAGGTCCAGCTGGTTTCCTCCCAGACTGGTAACCCCTTATATTATATTCTCGATCTGTGTTCTTGCTATCCTTAGCAAAGATAAGAAAATGGAGTTAAGATGAAGATCAATCCTGATCTATTTTAAAATCTGAGCAAGCTCAAAGAACAATAAGAGCTTCTGCTGTTCCTATGTTCCTAACTTGCTGGTGCACCGATTCTTGTATCTGTTTTATCAGCTCAATATTCCCACACCCGTCCATAGGTGCAACACATTGATAATGATCTGACACAGGGAACTGGACTTTTAACTTCTTAGAAACACTCCCTTTACATATCTGAAAGAAAAATATTTATTTGTTGCTTTGTGGCAGATTGTAGGTATGGAGGTCAAAGGATAAACTGGAAAGAAGAGAGGCCATAAAGATACAAATTCCATTTATATAGCACCTTTAACCTAGTAATGAGTGGTGCTTCACAGGAGCATTGGCAAACACAGTTTGATATCAACCAAGATAAGGAGACTTGAGGATGGGGTTTGATCGACCAGGGAGCATTTTAAACGAGAAGAAAGAGACAGAGAGTTATATGGAGAGAGTCCTCAGGCTTTGGGCCAAAGGTGGGCCAGTGGAAATCAGAGAATTCTCACGAGGCCAGAATTAGAGCAACACAGAGAGCTTGGACCTTGAAGCCTTTTTACTCTGGAGCAGTTACAGAGATAGGGAGGGAGAAAGGTGAAGGAGGGATTTGATTACAAGGATGAGAACTTTAACATCAAAGTGCTTCAAGATCAGGAACTAATATAGCTCTGTAAACACACGGTCAGGCATGACTGGGCCTCGGTGCAAGTGAATTAATTGGTGAGCTCCCTCAGTACTTCAGGTCTTTCTTTCTGCTGTATTTTGCCTTTGGTGTTGTGACATTTCTATCAATTTTGATAACTCTGGGGTCATATAAACGTATGAATTAATCATCCCTCGAAGCTGCTTTGTTCGGTAAGGTCCTGGCTGATCTCACTGTGGCCTCAACGTCACACTCTCCCCATCCCTTTAGTTAGTCTCCCTCACATTCCCTTTATCCCTTTAGTTACTCTCCTTCACATTCCCTCTATCTCTTTAGTTGGTTTCCTTTACATTCCCTCTATTCCTTTAGTTAATTTCCTTCACATTCCCTCTATCCCTTTAGTTAGTCTTCTTCACATTCCCTCTATCCCTTTAGTTATTCTCCTTCACATTCCCTCTATCTCTTTAGTTAGTTTCCTTCACATTCCCTCTATCCCTTTAGTTAGTCTCCTTCACATTCCCTCTATCTCTTTAGTTAGTTCCCTCCACATTCTCCCCCATCCCTTTAGTTAGTCTTCTTCACATTCCCTCTATCCCTTTAGTTATTCTCCTTCACATTCCCTCTATCCCTTTAGTTAATTTCCTTCACATTCCCTCTATCTCTTTAGTTAGTCTCCTTCACATTCCCTCTATCTCTTTAGTTAGTTCCCTCCACATTCTCCCCCATCCCTTTAGTTAGTCCCTTCCACATTCTCTCTATCCCTTTAGTTAGTCTCCTTCACGTTCCCTCTATCCCTTTAGTTAGTCCCTTCCACGTTTCCTCTATCCCTTTAGTGAGTCCCCTCCATATTCCCTCTATCTCTTCAGTTAGTCTCTTTCACATTCCCTCTATCCCTTTAGTTATTCTCCTTCACATTCCCTCTATCTCTTTAGTTAGTTTCCTTCACATTCCCTCTATCTCTTTAGTGAATCCCCTCCATATTCCCTCTATTTCTTTAGTTAGTCTCCTTCACATTCCCCTATTCCTTGAGTTAGTCCCGTCCACAATCTCTCTATCCCTTTAGCTCATTCCCTCCACATTCCCCTCTTCCTTCAATTAGTTCTCTCCACATTCCCCCCATCCCTTTAGTTAGTCCCCTGCGCATTCCCCCAAGAATTCCAAAGACCCATGACCCTCTGTGAGAAAAAAAGTCCCCATTTTCTCCATCTAAAATGGGCAACCCCTTCAGTTTGGAATAGTGACTCCTTGTTCTAGATTCTCTCAGGATCTACCCTCAGGATCTTACCTGTTTAAATTGTCTCCTAACCTTCTAAATTTCAATGGATTTTTAAAAAATCATTCACAGGGTGTGGGCCTCACTGGCTGGGTTATATGTATAGCCCATCCCTAATTGAAATTACGTGTCAGGTACATTGAGTGTGGAGTCACATGTAGGCCAGACTGGGTAAGGACAGCAGTTTCCTTTCCTAAAGGGTCACGAGTGAACCAGATGGGTATTACCCCCAAGTCCTCTGCGTATTTTACCCAACAATTAGCAACAGTTTCACGGCCATCTTTAAACTTTTAATTTCAGATTTTTTTTATTGAATCCAATGTCCATCATCTGCTGTGGTGGGATTCAAACACTGGTCCCAGTGGGCGGCACGGTGGCACAGTGGTTAGCACTGCTGCCTCACAACGCCAGAGACCCGGGTTCAATTCCCGCCTCAGGCGACTGACTGTGTGGAGTTTGCACATTCTCCCCGTGTCTGCGTGGGTTTCCTCCGGGTGCTCCGGTTTCCTCCCACAGTCCAAAGATGTGCAGGTCAGGTGAATTGGCCGTGCTAAATTGCCCGTGATGTAGGGGTATGGGTGGGTTGCGCTTCGGCGGGGCGGTGTGGACTTGTTGGGCCGAAGGGCCTGTTTCCACACTGTAAGTAATCTAATCTAATATAATATTAGCTGGATCTCTTGGGTTAATAGTCTCACAATAATATCACTAATCTTCCCATGTTAGCTTAGCCCAGCCTGTCCAACCTTTCCTCATCGTCAACATGTCCACTCCAGATATCAGTCCAATAAACCTTCCCTGAACTGCTTCCAACATATTTACATTTTTCCTTAAACAAGGAATAATAATATTGTCCAATATTAGAGGGCACGCACTTGAGGCAAAGGGGGGAAGTTAAGAGGAGATGTGGACGGACAAGTATTTTACACAGAGAGTGGTCGGTGCCTGGAATGCTCTACCGGGTGTAGTGGTAGAGGCACATACGACAGGCGTGTTTAAAGGGCTTTTAGATAAGCACGTATTATTCACGTGGAAGAATATGGACCAAGGGCAGGCAGTGGGATTAGTTTAATTAGGCATCATGTTCAGCACAACATCGTGGGCTGAAGGACCTGTTCCTGAGCTGTATAGTTCTATGTTCTGTACTTGAAGGAGATCAATACTGTACATGGTACTCCAGATGTGATTGCAACATGTAGTTGACATTCACATTTACATGGATTAGCACGGCTGTAACTTCACCATTACCAAAATATTTTAATGTAGTAGTAGGAGACAGTGCATAATCCAGAGGCCCAGGCTAATCTCTGGAGAACTGGGTTCAATTCCCACAACAGCAGTTAATGGAATTCAAATTCAGTTAATAATATATTATAGAACTAGGTTCAGCAATAATGACTTTGAAATTGTTACTAATTGTTGTAAAAATCCATCCTTAGTTCACGAACATTCTGTAGGGAAGGAAACCTATCATTCTCACTTGGTCAGGCTTGCATGTGATTCCAGACCCCCAGCACTCTTAACTACCGTCAGAAATGGCCAGAACAAGACACTGAGTTCATGGGGCAATTAGGGATGGGAAACAAGTGACTGGTTAGCTCATCTCCCATTGCTGCCAGACCATTGAGCTTTCCCAACAATTTCTGTTGTTATTTCTGATTTACAATATTTGCAGTTCTTTCAGTTTTCAATTTAGAATCATAGAATCCCTACAGTGTGGAATCAGGCCATTTGGCCCAACAAGTCCACACTGACCCTCCGAAGAGTATCCCATTTCCAGACCCATTTCCCCTACCCTATGACTCTACATTTACCCTTGACTAGTGCAGCACCTAACCCAGACATCCCCGAACACGATGGGCAATTTAGCATGGCCAAACCAACTAAGCTGCACATCTTTGGACTGTGGGAGGAAATCAAAGGCCCTGGAGGAAACCCACGCAGACACGGGGAGAATGCGCAAACTCCACACAGACAGCCACGTGAGGCTGGAATCGAATCCGGGTCCCTGGCGCTGTGAGGCAGCAGTGTGCAGCCCCGGTAGTATTGCAATCCAGTTCAGCCATTAAGCAAAGACCCTATTCGAGTCAGTCTGATTGAGTGGATGTTAATGTTACTTTAGCACTTTCTGAAGGCGAGTTGTTCTGGCTGGGATTCTTTCACAATCGTCACTCTGCCCACTTCAAAGCAAATTGCTATCTGTGAAGTGTTATGAGACATTTCTGTGAGATGTGATGATGCACTTGATAAATGTGAATGTATTCTTCTTAATGCATCTCTCTATATATAACAGAGCTGCTGATGTGTGAACTGAACGTTTTATGTGGGCGTATGTGAGACACATGAAACAGTACAAGGACAACTGTATCATCATTAAGTAAGGTCCTTAGGCAGGAAGTACTCAAAAGGTCTCAACATTGCCTCAGAGAAATTGTCAGCAGCTTTCTGTTGGAGGACCAACTCCGAGTTTCAAAGAGACCATTGGAACAAAACCTGTCCTTAAAGGTGACAGAGGTGGTTGTGAAGGTTGTTGGAAAGAGCTACAGGAACTGCAGCTTTATGGAAACAGTGTGCAGTACAAGACGATGAATTCTTGGTCGAACTTTATCAATCAATTGTCAGGCTTTTGTAGCAACAATACTGCCAATTCTGCACTGCATACTTTACGAAGGATTTCAAAGTCTTAGAGAAGCTAGGGAGGAGAGTTGCTGGAATGGGACCAGGGGGTGGGACTTCAGTGATGTTGAAAGATCTGTAAGGAGCTTTGTGCTTTGTTTAAACTGTGGACTGAAATGCAAAAGAATCTGGCCTCCCTGCTATAGGGAAGATATTGTAAAACTTGAAAGGATTCAGAAGAGGATGTTTTTGTTTCAGCTATAGGGAGAGGGCTGTTTTCCCTGGAGTGTCAGAAGCTGAGGGGTGACCTTATAGAAGTTTATAAAATCATGACGGGCAGGGATAGGGTGAATAGACAAGGTCTTTTTTCCCAGGGTAGGGGAGTCCAAAACTAGAGGGGAAAGATTTAAAAGGGACCTGAGGGGCAACATTTTCATGGAGAGGGTGCTGCCTGTCTGGAATGAAGTGCCGGGAGATGATACAATTACAACAGTTATGAAACATTTGGATGGGTATATGAATAGGAAGGGCTTAGAGAGATATGGGCCAAATGCTAGCAAATGGGACTAGATCAATTTAGGATATCTGGTCGGCATGGGCAAGTTGGCCTGAAGGGTCTGTTTCCATGCTGTACATCTCTATGACTCGATAACTCTGTCAAAATCTAGGAATTTCCAAGGCTGGCTGCATTGTTGAAAGTAAAGAATTTATTACTTTTTGTGAACCTGTTGGTGTAGCTGTTGGTTCCAGCAATGTGGAGATGAACTGGAGCTGAGGGGTTGTTTGTGAGTGAAGCTGATTGATGTGGACTGGGGACCAATTATCAATGACAAAGGTGCTCGACTTGACAACAACAAAGTGATTGGTTGTCAAGGTGGCTGAACAGTTTGGACTGTGAATGGACAGACAGAAGCATAGTCAGAGCAGAAGAGAAACCAAAAAGCTGCAGCAGCCAAAAATCCTCTTCTTGTCAGTCCTCTGCAGTAAGCCACTTTAAACAGAAGAAATTCAGCTGACCTTTCTTTCATCAGAGGCTGCAAGTTGTGACTTTGAACTGGATAAATATTACTTCATAAGTAAATCATCCACCCCACGGCTTCTTGCAAACCAATAGAAGCATTTAGTAAAAAGGTTGGGTAAAAATCTTTGGATTAGCAAGGGGGACAATGTGGACAAAGACTACAAAACTGTTTTCTCTATTCCCATTTTTTCTTTTCTTCTTGTGTTGTCTGTGTAAGTCTGTGTGTGTGTATCTGTGTGTGTGTGCACGTGTGTGTCTATATGTGTGTGTATGTCTGTCTGTGTGTCTATATGTGTCTGTACATGTGTCTATCTATGTGTGAATATCTCTGTGTGTGTCTATGTCTGTGTGTCTATGTGTATGTCTATCTATATGTGTATGTCTGTCTATGAGTGTGTGTGTGTGTCTGTGTGTATGTCTGTCTATGTGTGTGTGTGTGTGTGTATATGTGCCTATGAGTGTAAGTGTGTGTCTATGTGTGTATGTCTGTCTATAGTGTGTGTGTGTGTGTGTGCATCTTTGTGTGTGGCTGTGTGCACCTACGCTGTATGAGTGTTTATGGAGGGGTTTGTTTATAAAGAGTTTAGACTTTTAATTTGTACAATTCCATTTATTTAGTTCATTTACTTGTAGCTAATGGCCTGTAATAGAAAATGATTTTTTTGCATTTTTTAAATTAACCTGGATCTGACAATCAGATGATTTGGGGATTTTTGCATGTTTCTTTTAAAAACTTTAACCTTTTTGACAACTCCAAAAAGAGTGGAGCATGATTTCCAATCCGCTGTCGCTGACAGGTGTGAGAGTGGGAAAACTGGGATTGTTCTCCTCTGAGCAGCGAAGCTTGAGGGGAGGTGTTCCAATTCATCAAAATTCTTGATAGAATAGGGAGAAACTTGCTTGACCAGCAGGAGGGGTTGGTAACTGAAGGATATGTTGAAAGGAATTGGGGAAAGAACCAGATGGGAATATGAGGAGGAATGGTTTTAGGTAGCGAGATGTGGAATACATCACCTGAAAAGCTGGTGGAAGCAGATCAATAGCTTTCAGAAAGGAATCAGATGGGCAGATAGCCCTCCCATTTGCTGTGCATGTCGGAGAGTTCAATCTGAGAGTTGTTTGGTTGCTAACTCAATATTTAATTTTGTATTTCAGCTCCCAGAGCCATCATTTTAGGTCTATATTTTGCTGTTCTGCTTTTCCTCTACCTGGTGCCTCTCGGTATGTATTCTCCCTGCATCAAAGAGAAGGGGACCCTGGGGCCAAAGCCAGCCATTATTGGACACAGAGGAGCACCAATGGTACGTCATTCTTTGAGTGGGTCTCTCCCTACCTTACCAGCCTCTTATAGCTGCCCATCAAGGTGTCAGTGGGGAACACTACTGCTTCTGAATCTAAATGGTTTGAGCTCAAATTCCACACTTGACATTTGAACTCACAAGCCAAGCTACAAGGAGAGATGGTGGCATAATAGTCAAGTCCCTGGGCTAGTAACTCAGCTGAATGCTGTGGGGATCATGAGTTCAACTCTCATCGTGGTTGACTTTTTTTTCTAAGAAATTAATAAAGTCTGCAGTTGAAAGCTAATCTTAATGATGATGCCTATTACCAATTGTCATCAAAGTCCACCTGGTTCACTAGTGTCCCTTGAGGGAAGGAAATCTGCTTCTCTTATGTCGTCTGGTCTACATGTTACCCCAAACCCTTTCTCAAATGGCCCTCACAAACCAGTCAGTTCAGGAGTAATTAAGGATGAAGAAGAAATGCTGGCTTTGCCAATGACACCCAATGCCATGCTGAGGGGCCACTACAGTGAGGAAATGCTGCATGCGGGCAGAACTTTAAACTGAGGCTCTTTACTACCCTCTAAGGTGGACATGAGAGACCCTGAAGTGGCAGTGGCATGGTGGCTCAGTAGTTAGCACTGCTGCCTCACAGTGCCAGGGACCTGAGTTCAATTCCACTCTTGAGTGACTGTCTGTGTGGAGTCTGCACATTCTCCCTGTGTCTGTGGGTTTCCTCCCCCAGTCCAAAGATGTGCAGGTTGGGTAGATCAGCCATGCTAAATTGACCATAGTGTCCCAGCTAGGTGGATTAGCCATGGAAAATATAGGGGTAGGGTAAGGGGTGGGATGCTCTTTGGAGGGTTGGAGTGAACTTCATGGGCTGAATGGTCTGCTCCACATGTGTTAAAGATAATGCCACAATTTAAAGATGGGCAGATGCGTTCTACGTGACAGGTCGCATCGGCCAACATCCCAAAAGGCTATGCACTGTTGTGAGAACTTGCTGTGCTCACACTATTTGCCTGGCTTCTCTCACAACAGCCTACCCTTGAAAATCCATGTGCTCTGGGACAACCCAAGCTTGGAAATTTCAGTGTTATTTACCCTGTTACCGTCTCTCCATGCAGCCGGGGCTGTGAGTTCAAACATCAAGCGTGGACTTTGAGCTCAAACTGCTTGGATTCAGAATACCAATAAAAGTTGAAAATTTGCCAATATGGAGAAGTTTTACCATTGCAATGAGTTGGTCAGCTAGGAGTTTTCAGGAGTCAGACAGGAAGATCTAACAATCAGAGCATTAATACAGTGTTACAGTATTAATACAGTTAAAATCACACACCACCAGGTTATAGTCTAACAGGTTTATTTGGAAGCACTAGCTTTCGTCACGCTGCTCCTTCATCCATTACCTGATGTGGGAGCAGCGCTCTGAAAGCTAGTACTTCCAAGTAAACCGGTTGGACTATAACCTAGTGTTGTTTGATTTTTAACTTTGTCCACCCCAGTCCAACACTGGCTCCTCCACGTCATGTATTAACACAACACTAGGATGGTTTGTCAAAGGGTCCAGCCTCCATCAAGAGGCCCCCATTGACCTGGTGTCTGCTCCTTGCCTAGCTTCTGATGCTGGTGCCTTTGGCTGTTGGAGCTGGTGTTAAATAGACCAACTCCACAGCCAATGGTCAGTATCCTCCTGCCCCACCCAGACCCCGAACTTCCCACTCCTGCACAATGCCCCCTGAGGTTTGGAAATAATGACGGGAGGGTTGAAATCCATAGGAAGATTAGCTGGTCATTAAGTGCAATAAAGTGATGATGGCATCCAAAGAAGGCTGGAGACATAGTAAATCATAGTTTATTAAGGTTGTGAAGGGTGAAAAGTGCTGGAATAACATCCCATACATGAGCGGATCTGTGTATGACTAAAGTTGACTAGAATTCCCACACAACCCGGACTTGAGCTGTTCTGGTACCCTCTGATGAAGAGACTTCCTCGTTTCCAATAGAAGTCAGCGTGGATTGAAGATTTTGGGCTCTAACCTTGTGGAACCCCTGATTTCATGGTGTTCTAAGCTCAGAAGTGAAACCTCAGTGTGACAGATAACTCAGCACCATTGTGAGTCTGTGAAAGTACAACACTCTCTCAATTCCTCCTGTTTATTATTAAACAGTTAGCACCAGAAAACACATTGATGTCATTTGAGAAGACGATAGAACATGGAGCAGACGGTCTGGAGACTGATGTTACCATTAGGTAAGGTGTTGCTTCTGTAGTTCCCACCTTTTAAAAGTCACCCACTATGCTGCCAACTGAGGAAATGATGTTCTGTGCCAGATGGAGTACAGAAACCATTGGTAGCTTTTCCATCTTTGAAAATGTATTGACCTTGTAGGACAGTTTTTTATTTTATTCATTCTTGGGACATGAGTGTCACTGGCCAGGCCCAGCATTTATTGCCTGTCCCTAGTTACCCCTTGAGAAGGTGGGGGTGAGCTGCTTTCTTGAACCACAGCGGTCCATGTGCTGTAGGTAGACCCCCAATGGCCTCAGGGAGGGAATTGCAGAATTTTGACCCAGGGACACTGAATCACAGAATTATCACAGCGCAGAATTCAGTCCATCGTCGTTGTTCTATTACCTAGTGCCAACCTCCTGCCTTATCCCTGCACACCATTACTGTCCAAATAACCAGCCAATGCCCCTCTTGAATGCCTCGGTTGAACCTGCTGCACCACATTTTACAGGAGAGGTGGATAGTCTGGGTAACTAAGGGGGTGAAAGGTTATTGGGAAGGTGGAGTAATCACATCAGCGAGATCTTTATTGATTAGCGAGTGACTAGGCTTAGAGGGGCCTTCTCTACTATACACAGTAGATCACAGTAGATCTCCATCTATGCTCCATCCACTGACTTTGGTTCACATGCTTTTCATTCCCTGATAGGTTAAAAGCAGTCAATGTCAGTTTTGAAGATAGCAGTCAATTTGTCTGCGGAGAGGGAATTCTAGATATCCCCTTTCATGTGACAAAGGGCTTCCTGATACCACTGCTGAACGGCCTACTGTTAATCTTAATGATCTGGGCAACCTATTCCCCACTTCCCCAACTAACAGGTCAGCTGGGAGCCCACCCATGAGCAAGCCACTGGCCCCCTGCCATATTGCACCTGATGGGGGCATTAGTTAGCCCAGAGCAAGACTTCATCATGTGCGGATATCCCGCCTCAGAGAACTGTCAGGTGATCTGATTGGACAGCAGCTCTGTTCCAGTGGCGCCAGGTTTGAGCGGTGGCCTTCACTGGAACTGCAGCCATTCCCTAAAGAAGAGGCAAAGTTAAATCTGGGGCATGGGTCAGACACCCCAGCAAGGGGCAGGGGGAGCTGTGTTTGAAAGGTGGACAGATCGAAAGCTCAATGGGAGGATGGACATTGGGACTATTTGTGGGAGGTGGGGTGGTGGTAGTTGGAGGTGGGAGTGGGGAATGCCTCTTGTACTTCAAAGGAAATGGAAATACTTTGGGAAAGTGTCATTGAGATGGAAGATCAACCCTGATCAAAATGAATGGCGGAGCAGATTTGAGGGCTGAATGGCCTGCTACTGCACCTGCCATCCTCTATATGCATGTCTGCTTTGACTGCTGTATTGGTTCTTAGATTGATGAGACTGTACAGTTTCGACCCAGTTCCTTGTAAACATTGATGCTGTAGGGATTCCAGGTTATAGTTTAGGAAGAAGCGAGATTGCCTATTTTGGCTGTACAGGACATTGGTTCGCCACTGTTGCAATACTGTGTTCAATTCTGGTCTCCCTGCAATAAGAAGGATATTGTAAAACTTGAAAGGGTTCAGAAAGGATGTTCATGGGTTAGAGGGTTTGTGCTATAGGGAGAAGCTGAATAGGCTGGGGCTGTTTTCCCTGGAGCGTCAAAGGCTTTGAACCTTACAGAGGTTTATAAAATCATGAGGGGCATAGGTAGGGTGAACAGAAAAGATATTTTTTCCAGGGTCAGGAGTCCACAACTAGAGGGCATAGGTTTAGGGTGAGGGGGGAAAGATTTAAAGGGGACCTAAAGGGCAACTTTTTCACACAGAGGGTGGTACGTATATGGAATGAGCTGCCAGAGGAAGTGGTGGAGGCTGGTACAATTATAACATTTAAAAAGCATCCAGATGGGTACATGAATAGGAAGGGTTTAGAGGTATAAGGGCAAAGTGTTGGCAAATGGGATAGATTTATTTAGGTGGTCAGCATGGATGAGTTGGACTGAAGGGTCTATTTCATGCTGTACAGCTTTAGAACTCTATGATATGAAGACGAGAAAAGCAGAATATTATTTCAATGGAGAGAGATAACGGAATGAGGCGATACAGATGGATCTGGGTGTCCTTGTGCATGGATCTTAAAATGTCAGTCCACAGATAAAGGGTCGAGAGTGTGTTGCTGGAAAGGCATAGCAGGTCAGGCAGTATCTGAGGAGCAGGACAATCGACATTTCAGGCATAAGCCCTACATCAAGTAATGAAGAGGATAATGGAATGTTGGCTGTTATTTTAATGGGGACATGTATAGAGAGAGAGAAGTGGATGTAAGTTTGCTCGCTGAGCTGCAAGTTTCATTTTCAGACGTTTCGTCACCTAACTAGATAACATCTTCAGTGAACCTCCAGACGAAGCAGTGCTGATGATTCCTACATTCTATTTATACATTTGGGAGATCCAAACAAATAAATAGAAAGCAGGAATCATCAGCAGTGCTTCGTCTGAAGGCTCACTGCAGATGTTACCTTGGCAAAAGTGAGGACTGCAGATGCTGGAAATCAGAGCCTAGATTAGAATATTGTGGAAAAGCACAGCAGGTCAGGCAGCATCCGAGGAGCAGGACGAAACATCTGGAAATGAACCTTACAGCTCTGCGAGCAAACCTACATCCAGATCCTCAACCTGAGCTACAAATCTTCTCAAAGCTCGCTAAGGGAGGGAAGTCTATAGAGGACGTTGGTGAGACCATACCTGCGTTAGGTCTCAATCCTTATTTTTTGGAATTCACTCATTAGAAAGCAGTGAGGGCTGGATCATTGAATATATTGAAGGTCAAGTTAGACAGAGTTTTGATGCACAAGGAAGCCAAGGGTCATACAGTTGGCGCAGCCAGGGAAGAAGGCTGAGGGGGGAGCAAATTACTGCAGATGCTGGAATCTGTACTGAAAACAACAAATGCTGGAGGTGACAGCGGGTCAGACAGCATCCAGGGAGAGACAGCAAGCTCATGTTTTGAGTCTAGATGGCTCTTCATCAGAGCTGAAGTGACGGCAATTCTGATGAAGAGTCACGCAGATTTGAAACGTTAGCTTGCTCTCTCTCCATGGATGCTGCCTGATCTGCTGATCTCTAGCATTTGTTGTTTTCCAGGCTGAGAGGGGGACCTGATTGAAGTTGTACAAACCTCTAGTGGCATAGGCATGGTTGATAAGGAGAAGCAATAGATAGGTGAGGCAATGGCATAGTGGTATTATCACGAGGCTATTAATCACAGCAGAGCCCCCAGTAATGACCCAGTGACACAGGTTCGAATCCCACCATGGCAGATAGTGGAATTTGGATTCAATTAAAACTCGGGAATGAAGAGTCCAATGATAACGACAAAACTAGTTTCAATTGCACAACGGGACAGGAAACCATCTGGTTCACTAATGTCCTTCAGGGAAGGAAACTGTCATCCTCACTTGATTTGGCCTACATGTGACTCTATACCCACAGCAATGTGGTTGACTCTTAACTGTCATCTGGGCAATAAGTGATACCCATGTCCTGTGAATGAATAATAAAAAAACATTTCTGCTTTGGAGAAGGGTCAATGACCGGCGGGGGGGGGTGCAGTTTTGAGGGAAGGAGTTGAAGAAAAACATTTTCATCCGGGGATTTTGGATATCTGAAAATCACTGCCAAAAAGAGTGGTAAAGGTAGTAACACTCAAGCTATTTACAAGCTATTGAGATGAGCATTTGAAATGCCACAGCAGATTGTAGACCAAATATTAGAAAATGGGATTAAAATGGATATTTGGTGACTGGTGGGGACATGATGGGCTGAAGGCTCTCTTTCATGCTGTAATGACTCTCTGATATGGTGGGTCAGTGGTTAGCACTGTAGCCTCACAGCGCCAGAGATCCGGGTTCAATTCCCGCCTCAGGCGACTGTCTGTGTGGAGTTTGCACATTCTCCCTGTGTCTGCGTGGGTTTCCTCTGAGTACTCCAGTTCCCTCCCACAGTCCAAAGATGTGCAGGTTAGGGTGGATTGGCCATTGCAAATGCAAGGTTACAGGGATAGTGGGGGGGGTGGGGTGTATCTGGATGGGATGCTCTTCAAAGGGTCGGTGTGGACGCAATGGGCTGAATGGCCTTCTTCCATGCTGTAGGGATTCTTTGGGCCACAATCCAATCAGTTGCAAGTGGTGCTTATCGGCTGTGATGTTTGACTGTTTATTTCAATGGACATAAACGATTTCACTGGACTGTTTGAATGGCAAGGCATTTTCAATGGGCTGAATGCCCTGTGCTTGTTTCTTATGATGCCCAGACAATTCCATGTCTCCAGGTCGAAGGCAATTCTCGATGTGCAATCTTTCTCATTGTTTAACAGTTGGGATGGGGTGCCGTTCCTCATGCACGATCAAACGCTGAGAAGGACCACCAACATTGAAGAGGTGTTCCCGAGCAACAAGACGAAGAATGCAGCCTCCTTTATTTGGAATGAACTGGCAGAACTGAATGCAGGGAAATGGTTCCTCCAGGTGGGTCACATTGCAGGGGTGAGAGGTCAATACATTCAGATATGACTAAGTTGGTAGCCAAGGGAGCGGATTTCCCTCTTGTCTCGTAGATGTCAGGCCTTTGGCATGTTGCTATAAAATGTAGGAGAAATATTGAAACTCAGTGGAAGCAGATCCACAGAACTCAAGGCGACTGCATTTATCACAGAGTAAATGATTGCTATCTGTTAACAGGAGCACAGACAAAGCCAAGAATTTATACAGTCTTTTGGGGTAATTTTTCTGTGCTGTAAGCTTGGTTGGGTAAACAGCGATCACCACATGATCGCAGGTTTTAAAGGTCAACAGGGAGGGCAAATAAAAAAAATGTTGCTTTGTTTGTGTTTTGCCCTGTCCCACAATGCTCCATTTCTAACTTGGCCTCATTGTTTCCCTGTACAGGACAACCCCTTCGGAACGAAACATTTGTTGTCACGTGAGGACAGGGCGAAGGCCAACAGGCAGTCGGTCTGTCAGCTCAGTGAGCTCCTCAAGCTGGCTGCTGCCCATGGGAAGTCCGTCATCTTTGACCTGTTCAGGCCTCCCCACAAGCACCCGTACCGAAACAGCTTCATACACCAGACTGTCACCGCCATCCAGAGGTCTGGCATCAATGAGAGCTTGGTAATGACACTTCACTCACTTGGCTTTCTCCAACTTTAATTGGATAGATGTGAGGTATTACATTTAGTAAAACAAAGAAGGGCTGGACATATACAATTAATGCTTGGGCCCTAGGTAGTTTTGAAGAACAGAGAGACCTAGGTGTTCACATTTACATCTTTATGAAGTTTGCATCACTGGTAGACTGGGTGGTTGAGAAGGCATATAGCACCCTTGCCTTCATTGCTCAGACCATTGAGTATAGGAGTTGGAACGTCATGTTGGGGTTGTACAGGACATTGGTGAGGCCTCTTCTGGTATACTGTGTCCAGTTCTGGTCCCCCTGTTATAGAAAGGAAATTATTAAGCTGGAGAGGGTTCAGAAAGGATTTACCAGGCTGTTGCTGGGAACGGAGGGTTTGAGTTACGAGGAGAAGGTGGATAGACTGGAACTTTTTCACTGGCGTGTAGGAGATTTCAGGGTGACCTTATTGAGGTTTATAAATTCATGTGGGGTATAGATAAGGTGAATGACTATTGATTTCCAGACAAGGGTGTATTTTTAAGGTGAGAGTAAAAAGATTTTAAAAAGACATGAAGGCAATTTTGTTTACGCACAGGGTGGTTCTTGTGTGGAGTGAACTTCCAGAGGAAGTGGTGGATATGGCGACGGTTACAACGTTTAAAAGATATTTGAATAAGTACATGATTAGGAAAGGTTGGAGGGATATGGGCCAAGCGCAGGCAGGTGGGACTAGTTTAGTTTGGGGTTATGGTTGGCATGGACTGGTTGGACCAAAGGGTCTGTTTCCATGCTGTATGACCCTATGATTCTATAACTGGAGGATTTCTGCTCATTCATCATTGACAGAAATGGTTGAAACCTTGAAGAAATTCATCCCATTATTTGTATAGATTTTGACTTCCCCCTTTTAAATAATTGTCTCTGTCCTCATTCTTACTCTCTCATCCCTGTCTCTATCTCTTCCCTTTCTACTTTCTCCTGCCTGGTTCAGCTGATGGCTCTGGGCAGTGCTCCGTGAACACTCCACCCTGTGAGGTGAGGTGCTCCCTGCATAAATGATTCCCTGGGACTCCCTCAGTAAAATTACAGGAAACTCCTGCTGGGTAGCATCTATTTTCAACCAACATACAAATATAAGACTTTATTATTGCTCTTTCTTGGGGTGAGGAGTCAAGGTCAGCAATTGTTGTCTGCCCCTAATTGCCCTTGAATTGGGATGTTGCTGAACAATTTTAGAGGGCAGTTAAAAGTTAACCATGTTACCATGTCCAGAGTCACCTGTAGATCAGACCAGACAAGGTCAGAAGATTTCTTTTCCTAAAGGACATTAGTGAATTGGATGGGTTTTTAAAAATGACAATTACAGAGTCAAACAGCTCAGGATTGATGCTAGTTTTCCATTTCTGATACTAGCTTTCAGTTCTAAAAAAAATACAGAATTTAATTTCAAGAAGTCACTGTTGTGGGATTTGAATTCATGCGCAGAACTTTAATCTGTGGCTTAACATTACTAATAACATTACCACTTTGTCAGCATCGTCCCCATGCTAGTTCAGTTTGTATGGTCCCTTAAGACATCTCTGCCAAGCAATACCTCAATAATGATTCACCACTAACATAGAAGATAGGAGCAGGAGTAGGCCATTCAGCCCTTCGAGCCTGTTCCACCATTCAATATGATCAGGGCTGATCATCCAACTCAGTCCCTGTTCCTGTCGTCTTTCTATATGGTTTTAATCTCTTTAGCCCTAAGGGCTACACCTAATTCCTTCTTGAATACATTCAATGTTTTGGCCTCGATCACTTTTGTGGCAGAGAATTCCAATCTGTGGGTGAAGAAGTTTCTACTCATCTGATTCCTCAGTGGGCAAAAGTGAGGACTGCAGATGCTGGAGATCAGAGTCAAGATTAGAGTGGTGCTGGAAAAACACAGCAGAAAATTGATGTTTCGGGCAGGAGCCCTTCATCATTCCTGATGAAGGGCATTTGTCCGAAACATTGATTTTCCCGTTCCTCGGATGCTGCCTGACCTGCTGGGCTTTTCCAGCACCACTCTAATCTTGAGTCCTCAATTGTCTACTCCATGTCCTTAACCTGTGACCCCTGGTTCTGGACTCTCCAATCCTCAGGAACATCCTTCCTGTGTTTACCCTGTTTGGTCCTGTTAGAATTTTAAAGATTTTTGTGAGATCCCCTTCATTGTTCTAAACTCCAGTGAATATAGTCTGAACCAATTCAGTGCCTCTTCATCAAAAACACCCCAAAACCATCAATTCTATTCCACTTGATGGAGTTTAATTTAGATAAACGCAAGGTGCTGCATTTTGGGAAAGCAAATTCTAGCAGGACTTGTGCACTTTATGGTCAGGTCCAAGGGAGAGTTGCTGAACAAAAGACTTTGAAGTGCAGGTTTGTAGTTCCTTGAAAGTAGAGTGGCAGGTGGATAAGATAATGAAGGCAGTGTTTGGTATGCTTTCCTTTATTGGTCAGAGTTTTGAGTATAGACATTTGGAATACCACGTGCAATTCTGGTCTCCTTCCTATCAGAAGGATGTTGTGAAACTTGAAAGGGTTTCAGAAAAGATTTACAAGGAGGTTGCCAGGGTTAGAGGATTTGAGCTATAGGGAGAGGCTGAATAAGCTGGGGCTGTTTTCCCTGGAGCATCAGAGGCTGAGGGGTGACCTTATTGAGGTTTATAAAATCATGAGGGGCATGGATAGGGTAAATAGGCAAAGTCTTTTCCTTGGGGTGGGGGAGCCCAGAACTAGAGGGCACATGGTTTAGTGTGAGAGGGGAAAGATATGAAAGAGACCTAAGGGGCAACTTGTTCACTCAGAGGGTGGTTCGTGAATGGAATGAGCTGTCAGAGGAAGTGGTGGAGGGTAGTACAATTGCAACATTTAAAATGCAGCTCGATGGGTATGTGAATGGGAAGGTTTGGAGGGATATGGGCAAAGTGCTGGCCAAAGAGACTAGAGTAGCTTAGGATATCTGGTTGGCATGGACGGGTTGGACCAAAGGGGCTGTTTCCATGCTGTACATCTGTATGTATGTATGACTGTATTGTTCAATTCCAACTTCCCACATATCCCCATATCCTTTAATTCCCTTTGTTCCTATAGCTTTGTGATGTAGAAAATTAAGAAGTTCACAATGCTTTGTTAAAGATAGAATCCGTACAGTGTGGAAGCAGGCCATTTGGCCCATCAAGTCCACACCAATGCTCTGAAGAGCATCCCACCCAGACCTATTCCCTTACTTTATCCCTGTAATCCTGTATTTCCCATGGCTAACCCACCTTGCCTGCACATCCCTGGACACTATGGACAATTTAGAACAGCCAATCTAAGCTGCACACCTTTGGATTGTGGGAGGAAACTCCTGCAGACACAGGAGAATGTACAAACTCCACACAGCCAGTCACCTGAGGCTGGAATCAAACCCAGGTCCCTGGCACAGTGAAGCAGCAGTGCTAACCACTGAGCCACCATGCCACCCCATCTCAATCCAAAATGGAGAGCACTAGACTCTGTGGATTGTTGCTCTTTAACATCTCAGTATGTATCCTCCAGGTCCCTTTGAACCTGATATTTTTCAATAGTCACCTCTCATTCCTTTAACCCCAGAGAACATAATCCTGATCTTCTCAATATCCCATCAAAAAGCTCCTGTTCTTGCATTCCCGCAAGGCATTAATCTGTCTGTAGTCCCTCATCAGTGCCAGATTACCTAGCCCACTAACATGCAGTAGAGAGGTTTCTTTTGCTGCAGTGGTGATGTCCTGACCTCTGGGTCAACTTGTTTTGGTTCAAGTCCCACTTGCTCTAGAGTGTGTGTTGTAACAGGTTGATTAAAAACAACTTTTGGAAGCAGAAATTGCTAGAGAAACTCAGCTGGACCAGTGACATCTGTGGACAGAGAAAACAGAGTTAATGTTTTGAGTCAGGTGACCCTTCTTCGGGACTGGAGAGAGGTGGAAAAGAGATGGGTTTTATGGTGTTCTCATCCAGGCAAGTGCGGAGTATTCCATCACACACTCCTCTGATTGTAGATGGTGGACAGGTTTTGGGGAGTCAGGAGGGGAGTTACTTGCTGCAGCATTCCTAGCCTCTGACTGGCTCTTGTAGCCACTGTGTTTATCATAGAATCATATAATCCCTACAAGTTTGGAAACAGGCCCTTTGGCCAAACAAGTCTGTATTGACCCTACTTATGTATACTACTCCACCATTCAAGATGACCATCCAACCCAGTCCCTGTTCCTGCGTTCTCCCCACCCCTTTAGCCCTAAGAATGAAATCTAACTCCTTCTTAAAAACATTCAAAGTTTTAGCCTCAATTGCTTTCTGAGGCGGAGAATTCCACTCTCTGGATGAAGCAATGTCTCCTCATCTCAGTCCTAAATGGTCTACCCCATATCCCTTGATCTGGACTCCCTGGTTATTGGGAACATGCTTCCTGCATTTAATCTTGTCTAGATCTGTTAGAATTTGATCCATTTCTCTGAGATCCACCCTAATTTTTCTAACTGTGGTGGCAGTGGAGAAATTGCCACACGGTTAGATGGGGTTAAAGTTCACAGGATATTTCCTATTATTTGTTGCAGGTTCTCTGGTTGCCCAATGCTATGAGATCATTTGTGCAGCAGATGATGCCTGGATTTGTGCACATTCACGGAGGAAAGAAGCCCATCAAAGAGTTACAGGAGGACAAAATTGACAAACTCAACATACGCTACAGTGAGATTTCCAGCAAAGAGATCAGGTTAGCAACAATTTACACTCTTATCACATCTTTTAACAAGCTCACAAGTCAGATGACACCAGGTTATAGTCCAACAGGCCTATTTGAAATCTCAAGCTTTCTAAGTGCTGCCCCTTCATCAGGTTCACCAGTTCCAACTCCTCAGATACTGAAGCAGACCTTGTCCAAGTACAATAAAATCTGGACAATATCCAGGCTTGGGCAAGTAACATTTGTGCCCACAGACTTCAAGTATTAACCATCTCCAATAAGAGACAATCTAACCATCACCCCTTGTTATTCAATGGCATTACCATTACTGAAACACCCATTATCAACATCCTGGGGTTTCCATTGACCAGAAACGGAAGTGGCCTAGCCATATAAATATTATTCCTGATGAAGAGCTTATGCTCGAAACGTCGACTCTCCTGCTCCTCAGATGCTGCCTGACCAGCTGTGCTTTTCCAGCACCACACTTTTTGACTCTGACCTCCAACATCTGCAGTCCTCACTTTCTCCCATATAAATGTTAAGGGTGTAAGAGCAGGTCGGAAACTAGAAATATTGCAGTGAGTAACTGACTCCCAAAATCCATCAAGGCACAAGTCAGGAGTGTGATGGAATACTCCCCACTTGCCTGGATGGGTACAGCCCCAAAAACACTCAAGAAGCTTGACACCTTCCAGGACAAAGCAGTCCACTTGATTGACACCACATCCACAAACATCCATTCCCTCCACTACCAACTCTCAGTCGCAGCAGTGTGTACTATCTACAAGATGCACTGCAGATATTCACCAAAGATTCTTAGACAGCACCTTCCAAACCCATGGTCACATTCAGATTGAAGGGCAAGGGCAGCAGATACATGGGAACATCACCCCGTGTAACATCACCTCCAAGTCACTCACCAACCTGACTTGGAAATGTGTTGCTGTTCCTTCAGTGTCACTGGGCCAAAATCCTGGAATTCCCTCCCTAAGGGGCCCACCTACAGCACATAGACTGCAGCGGTTCAAGAAGGCAGCTCACCACCACCTTCTCAAGAGGCAATAAATGCAGGTCCTGCCAGTGACACCCACATCACCCAAGAGAATAAAAAGAGTAGAAATTTTGTACCATTTTAGTTACGCAGACTGAGAACTAACAGCAGGAGAGATGGGCAGACCAATGTTACCTCTTACTGGGTCTGGTCAGAGGGCTGCCTGATTTGATTTTATACGGAAGCAGATAAAGGCCACTTTCAATCCTTCATATTTCGTTGCATTAGAACCCATCGTGTCGTAACGAAACCACCCCTTTGTTATTGCTTAACCAATCGAATACAAAAGAAGCCAATGTGATATGGCAGAACCATTTTCATTCAGTGAATGGTTACGGTGTAGAACGTTCTGCCTGGAAACGTGGTGGAGGCAGGTTCAGTTGAGGCATTCGAGAGGGGCATTGGATGGTTACTTAAATAGAAACAACGTGTTGGATTCCAGTGACATTGCAAGGGTGGGTCTAAGTCAAGATGCTCAGGGAGCCAGTGCAAATGTGAAGGACTGAATGGCCTCCTTCTTCCCCATGACGATTCTGGGATTCAGCCAGCTTGTTGCTGTAAGTTGAGGGGTTGTTTTAAGCAAAGGGAAATTATTTTTGATCAGTGTCTTTCTTTCGGATGCAGAATGTATGCAGCTGCCAACATCAGCACCAACCTCTATGTTGTGAGTGAGTTGTGGCTCTTTTCTTTGGTGTGGTGCTCAGGTGCCCATTCTGTCATCACCAACGCTCCACAGCAGCTGAAGGAACTCCACTGGCCCTGGTTTCTAATGGTAGGTCATCCCTCCATCACACCAACGTTTTTGGAATACTGTGTTCAGTTCTGTTCTCCCTGCCATAGAAAAGATGTTGCTAAACTTGACAGGGTGCAGAAAAGATTTACAAGGATGTTGCTGGGTTTGAGCTACAGGGAGAGGCTGAACAGGCTGGGGCTGTTTAACTGGACTGTCAGAAACTGAGGGGTGACCTTATAGAGATTTATAAAACCATGAGTGACATGGATAAGAGAAATAGACAAGGTATTTTCCCTGGAGTGGGGGAGTCCAGAACTGGAGGGCATAGGTTTAGGGCGGGAGCGGAAAGATATAAAAGGGACCTAAGGGGCAACTTTTTCACGCAGAGGGTGGTACGGGTATGGAATGAGTGGTGGAGGCTGGTACAATTACAACATTTCAAAGGCACCTAGATGGGTATGTGATTAGGAAGGGTTTGGAGGGATATGGGCCAAGTGCTGGCAAATGGGACTAGATCAAATTATATTATCTGGTCAGCATGGATGAGTTGGACTGAAGAGTCTGTTTCTGTGCTGTATTACTCTATGACTTTATAATACCTGGCTTTCCTGCTTGGAATAGTTTCCCCATCTTCCTGTCAAATTACTGTGAGCAAATGCCTGTATTGTTCACCAATCCCATGGCTACAGCGGGAGAACACTAACTGTGAACATTTATTAGTGTGAGAGGACTATTGCAGAGTTTATTAAGGGAAGACAAGTACAGTCAGTTCTGCTATAATACGGTAGTTCTAATCCCATGTTATAAGAAAATCATGGAATAGCAGCACCATTTACACTAATGGGGCTGGAATCGTGTTCAAACCAATACACGCTTTAAAAGTTTGCGCTTTAGGAACAGTTTCCCCAATCCGTCAATCACATTACAGCGAGTTCACATTAATGAAACACACATTACGACCTGTAAATGGATTCTGAACAGACACCAGCCATGATCTCACTGAAGGGCAAACTGGTTTAGAGGGGTTGAATGGCCTCTTCCCGTTCCTTTGTCCTGAAAATGACACTAGAATCCGGGTAGCAATCTCTGCAGAGAGGGGCTGAATGACAGGTTCCCCAAATACCAGGGGGGCTAGAAATGACCTGTGCAGTGACCCTTGCCTCCAAACAAAAGGAATATCTTTGAGCTTTGCCCCTTCCTGTGACTTACCTGGAAAACTACGGAGCCTATAGCTCCCCAATGCCTCAGCCAATAAGAGGGACTTAGTCAACCAATGAATACCCGTCCATTTTGCAGTCTAGATTGTTATGACCTTTTGAAATTTAGCATTCTTGCATTTGCCCTGATGAGTATGAGACACAGCAAGTTTGGAATAGCTGCTCTTTTTGGCATAGTATGAGTCTTTTGTAACTCTGTAATGCAATCAGGGTCACTCTGTTAACAACTTCGATGTTCTAAACACCACACATTAAATCCTTCAATGTCGATGGCTCAAAATCGTGGAACTCCCTCCCTAAGGGCATTGTGGGTTCACTTACAGCATGTGGACTGCAGTGATTCAAGAAGGCAGCTCACCCCCACCTTCTTAAAGAGAACCTAGGGATGGGCAATAAATATTGGCTCAGACAGTGACACCCCTATCCCACGAGCTAACATTAAAAATTACTCCATAACCTTCTACATTCAGCTGAATACAAGCCTATTCTGATGTTAGTCATCAAGACATTTTAACCATATTTGAGCTGGTATTATCCTGATGAATCGTTGATGCCCCTCCACCATTTCCTACATACTTGCTGGGATGTGGTTCCTGGAACTGAACATACTCAAGAAGGCACAAATGGGAGCATCTTAAAGCATTGACTTTATTTTTATTGTTCCATCCAGACCCCTTCTCAGTACAGAACTATGTGGATTTCAGCAGATGTTGTATCAGCCGCATTGATCCTAATAATATTCACCTTCAATTGGTAAGTGCTTGCTGATATCAGGTTAGCTCAGTTGGCTGGATAGCTGGCTCACAACGTAGAGTGACACCGACAGTATAGGTTTAATTCCCAGCACTGGCTGAGGTTAGCATAACAGATTCTTCCCTCACCTCTAATCTGGTAATCCTCAGGTTAAACCAGCATCAGTCATCTCTCCCTACTGAGTGAGCAGGACAATGGCAATATTATCTTTATACGCTGAATTTATTTAATGTGTCACAATAGCATAGGAACAGGCCCTTTGGCCCATCTGTGTTGAACATAATGTCATTCTAAACTAAACCCTGCACATGGTCTGTATCCCTCTATTTGATTTGATTTATTACTGTCACGTGTACCAATGTCACAGTGAAAAGTGTTGTTTTCTGTGCTTTACAGGTAGATTATACTACACATGTGCACCAGGGTAACAGGGCAGAGTGCAGGGTGCAGTGTTCAAGAAGATGAGAAAGTGCAAAGAGAGATCAATTCCTACATTAAAGAGAATCCATTCAAAAGTCTGATAACAGCGGGAAGAAGCTGTTCTTGAATCTATGCGTATACAAACTTTTGTCTCTCTGCCTGATGGAAGAGGGTGGGAGAGAGTATAACCAGGCTGGGAGGAGTCTGTCCATGTGTCTGTCGAAATGCCTCTTAAACGTTGCTCTTGTATCTGCTTCTACCACCTTCCCTAGCAGCTATGTTGCAGGAACAGCGTGAAAGATTCGCCTCGCACATCTCCTCTAAACTTTCCCCCTCTCACTTTAAACCTACACCCTCTCGACATTTCCACTCTGGAAAAAAGCCTGCCTAATCAGCCTGTCCATCCCTCTCATAATTTTATACACTTCTATCATCGAATACAAGGACTGTACCGCACAGAAACAAACCCTTCGGTTAATCTCCTCCATGCCGACCAGCTATCCTAAATTAATCTAGTCCCATTTGCCAGCACTTGGCCCATATGCTACTTTCTCCCCACCCCCACCCTCCTCTCACTTATCTCTCCACCCTTCAGGCTCTCTGCCTCTCTTCCTGATGAAGGGCTTTTGCCCGAAATGTCGATTTTGCTGCTCCTCAGATGCTGCCTGAACTTGTTGTGCTCTTCCAGCACCACTAATCCAGAATCTGGTTTCCAGCATCTGCAGTCTTTGTTTTTACCACATCCCTCTAAACTTTTCCTATTCATATACCCACCCAGATGCCTCTTAAATGTTATAATTGTACCAGCCTCCACCACTTCCTCTGGCAGCTCATTCCATACGTGCACCACCCACTGCGTGAAAATATTGCCCCTTATGACTCTCTTAAATCTTTTCCCTCTCACCTGAAACCAATGCCCTCTAGTTTTGGATTCCCCTACCCTGCAGAAAAGACCTTGACTATTCGTGCCCCTCATGACTTTATAAACACCCCCCCCTCCCCCTGTTCAGCATCTGACGGTTTAGTAAAAACAATCTCAGTCTGTCCAATCTCTCTTTGTTGCTAATACACCCTAATCCAGGCAGCATTCTGAGAAACATCCTCTTATTGCTCTCGGGGTGTGGATTGGGCTGCTAATGTCGCCTTTCGTGACCATCCTGTATTTAAGGATAAAGAAAGAAACATTTCCAGTAGGCCCAGTCAGGACATGCCCAAAGCAAAGCAAGATCCCACAAGCACAGTGTGACAATGACCAAGATTGAGGGGTTAAAGGTTTCCTGTACAGGCACCTGAGAGGGCAGTTACAGCCTTTATCCGACAGGTTTGTGCCCTCAAATCCCTAGAATGGTTTTGGAAATCACAGCGTTCCGACTCTGAGGCCATGCCGCAATGAGCAGGTGTGCACACATGAACATACAAACGAGGAGCTGTCAAGGCAGTATCTGAGGAGCAGGAGGATTCCTGATGAAGGGCTTTTGCCCGAAACATCGATTCTGCTGCTCCTCGGACGCTGCCTGACCTGCTGTGCTTTTCCAGCACCACACTCTCGACTCGCACCTCCAGCATCTGCAGTCCTCCACTTTCTCCTAGTTGATTTCCACCTGACTGTGTAACCTCTTCCAAGGAAGCCTACCTTGAATAAGCTCCCCTCCTCTCTCTACAAAGATCTCAGTGAGTACCTCTCTCACTGTAACCCCCGCCCACCCCCCCCCCACACCCCCCACACCCCCCCACATACAACTCCCTTCCTCTGCCCTGAAGCTTTTCAGCTGGGTTCCTGATGAAGGACTTATGCCCGAAACATAGCTTCTCCTGCTCCTCGGATGCTGCCTGACCTGCTGTGTTTTTCCAGCATGTGTGAACCGGATGGGTTTTTCTGATAATCAACAATCGATCCATTGTCATCATTACACTCTTAAATTCGATAACAATCAATTTCCGGGGCAGAGGGCAGGGGTGAGGGCGGACAGGGGCAGGGTTGGGGTGGGGCAGAATGGTGTGCTGTAGAAACGGTACATCCTTCCTGAGTACCATGAAAGACTCAACTAGCATGTTTAGCCTGCAGGACAATCATTGCAATAGTGTCCTGCTTAATCTCTAGTCTACAGAATGAAAATGGTACACAGAAAAAAAAAGTCTGCTCCCCATTCAGAAGACTAGGCAAACCCTCTGTGTCAGGGTTTGTTTCTGAGCAGATACCCATTGGGTGTAAGGGACCGGCAGCATTGCTCAAGCCTTGCCCTCCCCACCCCCGCCAATCAGTTCAATGGGATTGACACAGCTAAGTCTGCTCCCCACACTCTGAGAGCTGGCTCTGAGGAAGCTGGATCAGTGTCAAGGACTTTCCACGTGTAAATAAAGGGTGACTTGGTGATGGGATACCGGCCTCTGTGAAGGTACTTCAATCAGATTCAGCCAAGAATCTTCTGCTGTATCTTCATCTTGCCCCAATGTTTGGAACTCATTGAGTTTTTATGTTTTGGTATTTCTACAGCCCACTGTAGTAAAATTCTAATCCCTCGCTCCTCTGGTGGGACTTGAACCCAGCCTCCTGGCTCAGAGGTGGCACACCTTGGGTAGAGCCTCACCGAGCGCAGAGGCCACAGTGAACGGATTTCGGAATACTTTGGGGTTGTAAATTTCTTCTAACTGTAAATAGAAAAGTTACCAACACAACTGTTGGGAAAGTGCAAGCGGCTTTTCATTGAGTATAAGTCCAGTTTCCTTGGCTTTGTTTTATTTCAGGTGGAGAGAGAACGGATTGCCATGCTTCCCGTATGAGAGAAGTGGCAGCGATAACCTGGTTTATAGCAAGTTCCAAACAGGTCTGTATCAAAAACAGCAGCGTACCTTTATCTGATGCCTTTCACTGTACTAAAATGGAACCAGATAACACAAGCGACCAAAAGTTACTTAAAGAGGTAGAGATTTTAAGGAGGATTTGCCCTCATGAAATGAGTGGTGCCTGGGCCAGCGTTTATTGCCCATCCCTAACTGCCCCAGCGATGGTGGTGGTGAGCTGCCATTCTTGAACCACTGCAGTCCACCTGTTGCAAGCTGACCCACAGTGTCATTAGGACAGGAAATCCAGGAGATGGGTTGGAAAAGCTCACCGAGAAAATTCTAGAGATTGAGGAGGAGGAGGGAACTGGTGGGAAGAGGAGTAGGATTCACAAGAGACTGAACATGGAATACAGCAGCAATTGCTGAGGGTTTTCAGGATCAGAGCTGGCTGTGGAGAGATAATGGAGACTTTAGGCAAATATGATAAATGGGCATAACAATTTTCAAGTTGCTCCATCACGAAGGAGCAGGAGTAGAACCTTCTGGAAGAGGAGGGAAGGTGGAAGAAATGTCTTGAAAACAACAATAATTTTACATTTAGATGACACTTTTAAGGTAGTCATAGAATCGCTGCTGTGTGGAATCAGGCCATTCGGCCCAACGAGTCTGCACTGACCCTACGAAGTGTATCCCACCCAGACTCATTCCCCTACGCTGACACTCTACATTACATTTCCCCTGACTAACACACCTAACCTACACATCCCTGGACACTATGGGCAATTTAGCACGGCCAATTTACCCAGCCTGCACATCTTTGGACTGTGGGAAGAAACCGGAGCACACCCATGCAGACACAGGGAAAACATGCAAACTCCACATGGACAGTCACCCGAGACTAGAATCGAACCCGGTCCCTGGTGCTGTGAGGCAGCAGTGCTAACCATCGAGCCACCATGCCAGTGTAAATTAGACTGTTTCATAGGCAAAAAGGGGTGGCAAGTGGTTTTTACAGTGCCAGGGATCCATGTTTGATTCCACCCTCAGGTGACGGTCTGTATGGAGTTTTACCTGTGCCTGTGTGGATTTCCTCTGGGTGCTCCTGTTTCCTCCTGCAGTCCAAAGATGTGCAGGTTAGCTGGATTGGCTATGCTACATGTTGTGCAGGCTAGCAATGGGAAATGCAGGGTGAGGGGGTAGGGGTGGGTGGGTGGATGGATCGGGGTGGGATGCACTTTGGAGGGTGGATGTGGACTCGATGGGCTGAATAACCTGCTTCCACACTGTTGGAATTCTATGTAACAAAATAGTGTGTTGCCACGTCACATGAGGAAATATGAGGCTAGTTGACCAAAAACCTGCTCAGGCACCTTGCTTTTAAGGAACGTGTTAAAGAGAGGTGCAGGCAGGGAATGGCAGAGGTCCAGGCCCAGGCAGCCAAAGGCACAGCCACCAACAATTGGACTCTTAAATCCGAGACTGCACAAGAGACCAGGATTAGATTGTATGGTGTGGGGTTGGAGGACAGGTAAGAGCCAAGGAGGGAGTGATCTCACGGATGGATTGGAACAAAGGGTGAATTTTAAAGTAAAGTTGTTTCTTGATGGATAGCCAGCACTGATCAGTGAGCATAGGGATGATGGGAGAACAGGGACTTGGTGCGAGTTAAGAGTCAGGGAGGCTATGTTGGCTGACATTACGTTCATGGAGCAGTTGGTTAGGTTTAAGTGTTTCGAGCTGAGGAACCAGTCAGGACCGCAGTTGGGGTTTCAGAGGTAACAGAATCACAAGTAACAATATCAGCAGCCAATGAGCTGAGATGGAGCAAACATGAGTGTGTGTGATGGAGCTGGACATAGGAGGACCAAGCTATGCGATCTAAAGATCAGGATCTCTGAATCCGAGAGTGTCATGAGAACTTGGAACTTATGTCAGGTAGCAGTTGAGGGAAATGGTGCAAGTGTATCTAAAGGGAGGCTCAATAAGGGAGAAGGGACTGGAGAGTTAATGCCAATAGCCCAGATACAGATGGATGAGAATAGGCTAGACTGAAGTATAAATGCTAGAATGGTCTGGTTGGGCCGAATGGTCTATTTCCAAGCTGTATTTTCCATGCTGTATCTCTACCAAAGCAGGATTAAGGAGTTACTGAGCCAAACAATTCTGTTCTTAGGGTAAACTTTGGAAACAATATAGTTTGGAGAAATATTGATTGGCACAGTCCACAGCTAATCAGTACAGACAGGGAGACCCCAGAAATAGAGAAAATAATTGGCAGAGGGATGTGAACAGGAAATTGTTCATGTGCTTTTCCAAAGCACTTGTGCAGCTGTTTGGAACAACAAAGATGAAGGTGATCACAGAGTTGCTTGGTTAGGAGGGCGAGAGAGTTTGGTCAAGCATAGGTCAAAGGTTAGCAGGCTGATAATCAGTTTACCCAGAGATGGTACAACCTATGGCCATCCAACTCTAACGTGGGTCTTGAACCTGGAGCGCTTTGGCCCAGAAATAGGCACAAGTACCCACTGTCCAAGATCTGAAACCCCTTGGGGAGCTTTAGAAATATCAGTATAGGTCAGGTGGAACAAATGGCCTTTCACTGGGTTTTAGTTTCCACCTACTAAAACAAGCATTTTTCATCTGCTTAATGAAAATCTAGATCAAACTCCCCACGTGACGCGGAGTCTGATTCAATTTTCACAATTCTGTGTGTTTCAGAAATGAACAACGTCTGGTCCATTTCCAAAGAAGCTGACTACTGTGGTGACAGAGTGTCGAACACAACACCCACATCAGATGCCATTGGCCTTGCCTGACCAGCGGTTGGAAAATAAATGGAAGATGTTGTCAGGGTGTAGTTGCGGGGGTGGAGATGGTGGTGGAAGGGAGGAGGAATGGTACGATCCCAAGTACATAAGGAAAGGCAGCGGGCTGTGCAGACAAGTAGCTACAGAGTGATGTCCACCTGCATCCTTTCCCCAGTGTCGCTGGCTTTGGGAGTCCACTTGCAGGAAGAGTTCCCTCATTGTGCTCAGACTGATTGAGGACCCAATGAATCGAACTAGTGATTCAATTCGATCTCGAGACGCGAGAGTCGCTGACAAGGCTGACCTCATTCGCTCATCTCTTACGTGGCTCACGAGGAGATGGCGCAATAGGTGAGGAACTGGCTAACCATGCCACTTGGAGGAGGCAGTGAAGAGTCGGCCATGTCAGTGGGTGAATCCTTCCAGCTTCACCGGATCTTCAGCACCCGCAGTTAAACCCTGGAACTTTCTCCACTACCTTTGTGACTTGTGTTCAATCTTAATAGCTACATGCAACTGTGGAGTTCAGCTATGGGAGGGGGCAGAGGGTGGTGAGGAAGAAATGGGGGCAGTTAGTGTTTTATTTAAAAATAAAATGAAAATTCAAGATTACCGGTTATCTTGGCTATGCATGTGTCTTGGTGCTCATGGTTTGTACATCCCTATTGCCCATCCCTACAGGGGGCATCACCAAGCCATTATAACACAATGATATTGCTAGGAGTCATTTGTAGCACAGTGGTAATGTCCCTACTGCTGGATGGAGAGTTCCAACTGCTCCAAAAGCGTGTAGTAACATCTCTGAACAGGCCAATTAGACAAATAGGTTAAATAATTAAAAAAAATGATAATGGCCCTCTGGACTAGCCTGTAGATCTGGAATTACCATCCCTTCACTTGAAAACAACCAGACGTGTTATTGCAACAATTAACGATGGTTTCACACAGTCACCCCCATTAGGAGTTTTAAATTCCAGATACATTAATTGGAATAAAATTCTAAAGGATGCAGCAGTGGGATTTGAAACCATGTCCCAGAACATTAGCCTCTAGCTTAATAATGCAGCAACAAGAGAGGCGATGGCCTAGTGGCATTATCACTGGACTTGGCAAAAGTGAGGACTACTGATGCTGGAAATCAGAGTCTAGATTAGAGTGGTGCTGGAAAAGCACAGCAGGTCAGGCAGCATCCGAGGAGCAGGAAAATTGTCGTTTCAGGCAAAAGCCCTTCATCAGGAATGAATGGACTGGACTGTTAATCTAGAGACCTGGGAAATGTTCTGGGTTTGAACCCCATGCACGCTGGATGGTGGAATTTGAATTCAATGAATGTCTGGAATTAATAATGACCATAAATCCATTGTTGATTGATGGAAAAACCTATCTGGTTCACTAATGTCCTTTAGGGAAGGAAATCTGCCATCCTTACCTGGTCAGGCCTACATAGGACTCCAGACCCACAGCAATGTGTTTGACCCTTAACTGCCCTCTGGGCAATTAGGGATGGACAATAAATGCTGCCTAGCCAGCAATACTCTCACCCTGTGATGAATAAAGAAAAAAATCCCCACAGTGCCACTGTTTCACCCCACTCCATGAGCCCAAAGATGTTTAGGTTATTAGGATTGGCCATGCTAAATTGCTCCATAGTGCACTGGGATGTGCAGGCTAGGCGTGTCAGCCATGAGCTACATGGGATTACAGAGGTAGAAGTATTTGGGGGAAGATGCTATTTGGAAGGTTGGTGCAGACTTGATGGGCCGAATGGCTCCTTTCCGCAGTGTAGGGATTCTATGATCATGGAGTGAGGAAAATCTCCACTAGAGGGATTTTGGGAATCAATGTTCAAAATCAGCAGGAGCTGCCTCATGCTGTTATACTTGTCGTTAGCTCACTTGGCTGGATGGCTGGTTTATGATATAGAATAGCACCAACAGCACACGTTCAGTTCCCACACTGGCTGAGGTAACCACAAAGATTTTACTTCTTCACCTATCCGCTCACCTGAGGCATGGTGACCCTCAGGTTAAACCACCAGCTGTCATCTTTCTATCGAGTGAGTGGCTCTGTGGTTTGGTAAGACTATGGAGACTTCACTGTTATACCTGTCACAACATTTATCAAATAGATAGCAAGAAAAGTCTCCCATGGCAAGGGGATGTCTTTTAAGATGAATAGTGTTATGAAGGTGTGGAGGTATACTGTACCTTCAAGAGAGTGAAGGACTTAGAATCTAAATTCTTCAGCACTCTGTGCTTGCTAACATTTGCTCCAGCAGCTAGCAGTACCTGGGTTGCTACGAGACCAAACAAAACAACCCAAGATACTAAACTCCAATCAAGTTTGAATCTGGTATTTTGACAATATTAACACCAGTGAAATGAGCTAATGCTTTGGGGAATTAAACAAATCGGAGGAGAACTGCCAAGCCACCAACATATGCAGACTGCCTGGAGAATAGCTCTCTTAAAAAGGTACCTTTATCTATCAATCAATGACCGGTAAAACAGAAACCTCTAAGAAACTAGAGGAAGATACAAAAAGAGAAGACCCGACAGCTGGATAGCTTTGAAATTTGAATTTTTTGGTAAATCTTAATTGGGGGTTTTATTGGACCACTATTATATAAAGGGGGAAGTAAAAGATAGGTGAGAGAAAGGAGTGGTAAATAGTTGTTAGTTAGTATACTATGTAGGACTTTATTCTCCAAGTTCTTAAATTTTTGGTACTTTAAATAGTGACTATGGGGATAGTTCTTGGCCTCTTGAATTAACAGATTACTGCACAGGGTACATTTTTTCTATATTGCTGGTTTAAATTAATGGTGGCGGGTAGGGTTAACCTCATGTTGTAACAATAGAACTACTAATAGCACAATGGAGAAAAATTTATGTAAAAAACACAACAGCACGAGTCTGAAACACACCGCCTTCAAAGATGGTGCGATTTGTTGTGAGAGAAAGAGACAGCCATTGATTAATACTAGTTTGTAAAAACTTATGGTACCCATGAGACTGAATGTAACAGACAGAACAGTAGGCTGAAGAACACTGCAGCAAATAGTGTCAATAATAGTTATAACTGAGTCAGTGGGTCAAGGGCCTGGATAACAACTGAGTTTAAATGACACCAGGACAGTTGGAGAACATGGAAAGATGAAGCAGCTACAATATTAATTGGCTTGAGGGTCCATTAATGAGCAGGGGAAACCTGAATTCAAACTAGGTCCATGTTGATATACAACTCCAAAACCAATCCGTATACTTTCCTCATAATGGTCCTTCTGGTCATTTATCCATCCACACAGTAAGAAACAAACTAGGAATGGGGGGGGGGGGGTCACTCTTGATATGCTGTGGCAGTGCCCCTACTCTGGACCTGGAAGCCCAGATTCAAGTCCTACCTGCTCCAGAGTCCTGCAATAACATCCCTGGACAGGCTGATCAGAACAAATAGGTTAAAATTAAAATTAAAAAACTATAGACCAAGGTCAAAACTTTCCCTTGAAGGGGTGAAGCAGGCAAGTGCTTAATTAAATGGAGAGAGTGCCACTCCAGTGGGCTCATTTGCCCTGGCTGTGGGTGCCATTGGCTGGGCTAGCACTTATGGCCCATCCCTAGTTGCCCCTTGAGAAGGTTGAGCACGAGCTTCCTCCTTGAACTGCTGCAGTCCCTGTCATTACAGAGGAAATTCCAGGATTTTGACCCAGCAACAGCTGAAGGAACAGCGATATATATCGACATCAAGATGGTGAAATGTTTGAGTGTTGTTGAAATTGCACCCATCCAGGCATGTGTGAAGGTTCGAAAACATTTTGGACTTGGAGATGGTGGACAGTTATTCCTTTGTTGTGCTATTGAAGTGTAATGATGTAGAAATTCTGGGCACTTCAAAGTGTGGAGAGAAAAGAATTCTTTGCCTTGCGTCACATTCAACACTTTTCATTGGTGTTTTGTAACAAGATAGACATTATAATAAATAAATGGACAAGATTGATTTTTTGGTTCAAATAGCTCACTATCGCAGTTAATTTCATCCCCTCAGAATACCAGCTCCAGCATCTACTGGCTTCCTCTACAAACATAACATCTGACTTTCAACAATTTCTTCAGCTGCTCACCAACCACTTGTTGAATGAGCAAGTAACACTGTCCCGCCATCCCATGAAGATGGAAATTAACCACGAGGTATTAGGTCACAAATAAGCCTTGAGCCCACTGAATGACAGAATGGTCTGAAAAGGACAAAATATCCCAATCCCTCTCCTACATTCCCACATGTAGCCAGCTCACTGACAACACCAACAGTCATGGAAGTTGACAGAAAAATGCACATGGACATGCTTTGTGCATACGTGTGGAGCAGACAGGATGGAATCAGGCCCGTGCTGATTTCACAGAAGTTTCTCCAACTCCTCTTAAATCTGATCCCATCAAAAGTTATAAATGTATACAGACACACAAAGGAACAAAGGCAATGGATCACAGAGGTATTTAATACACCGGTGGTACATTTTTTAAACAGATGCAAACTGCAGACACGACATTAGACACTCAAGTGTATCTGACCCCCGGCAGGTGAGAAAAATCAAACACTATCTTCAGCTGGCATTTAACTCCAAACCATGCATCCACACTAGTTTCACCATCTTTTTAAAAAAGTCACAATATAAGAGTTCATTTATTAACATTATTTACAAATATATTGTTCATATACCAGTGGTGGTCAAAGACAAACAGGTTCTTTTATCTACATTGGAGGGGAATGGGAAAGAGACAACAAAATAAAAGCTTTGACGTTTATTCCAAGCTCATTGTCCTATACTTCTCTCCTGTGTGGCTTTAGAAGCAGCACTGGGGAATGAGCATGAGCAGCAACCTTTCAGGAACTGTGCTTTTGCGAGTTTTATGAGCTAATACATTGTCAAAATCCATCAACTGCTCCCCTCATTGCATTATATATGAGCATCACTCCAACTGTTGTCTGTTCTCCTCCCCTTCTCTCACACACATTAGGGTGGACGCCCCGATGCAAACTCCAAACATCCTGTGTGAAGGCACTGCCATTAACACACGACACTTGACAATTATACAAGTATGGGCAGTGTTATGTCAAATCCTTACCCAAGGCCAGGAACTGGTTGGGAAATGATCTGAGAAGTAAAGATGGCTGACAGGCCAAGTTAGTGCCAGGCATGTAAACGGTGGCCATTTTGGTGACGTGGCATCTGGCCTTCTGTTTCAATGCAAAAATAAAGTCTGCCACCTCAGTGAAGTCCTTTAATAAAAGTTTATGAAAATACACAAGTGCAGCATTTTATCTCAATGAGATGTCACAGGGAAGGGCAGGGAGACTGTGTTACAGTCACTCATGAACCTTTTCCTTCCCCCAAGCTCCCAGTTCATGTAGAATGACAGCCCATGAAAACAGCCCTCTTTGAAAGGAGCAAGACAGACAAAATAAATGTAACACACTCAGAAAAGAACTGCATTTGCACTTAACACAGACTCTAAAGTACTGGCAATAAATCCCCCACAGAAGATCAGCGTTGGACAGATTCAATCACTTTAGGTTAGAACTTATGTTGTATGTTTTTACAGTTCTCAGTCTAATCCTATTAGGTCTGTTCTGGTGAGATGTACCTTTACTTCCCTGGTTAGTAGGGCCAGACAGGAGATAGCAAAATAACAGGCGCTGGAACTATGGCATCTCACAGAGGCCACCTTTAAATAGCCAATACCAAGTCAAGGTAGGTCCAATGTGGCCTTACCTGCAAGGTACAATGTTTGCATCTCTCTCTTGACTCCTAGGTTGCTAACCTCAAGACTTGACACAAGGTTAGAAATGTTAGAGGGAGCATCCCATTCAATCAATCAGAGTGAGAGAGGCCCCATAGCATTTGCAAACACATTAGCAATAATAGCAACAGACTCAGTGGTGCGCCCTTGTGGTCATCATTATTGATCTTTTTGGGGAAGGCCAATCAAACCCAACGAGAGATAGCATCTCCTGAGCTGGAGAGCCACTTTGGAACGGAGTTGGCAGCAATAACCAAGGCAGTGCAAGCTGGGCTGAAAAAACCCGGAGATCGTCTAAACAAAACACAACACAATGACACGGGACGGCTGCAGAGACGGCAGCAGGAGGAAAACAACACCCCCCTGCAGCCTCCAAACAACTGCTTGACCTCAACAAAACCAAACCATAACCCCATGCATTGTCGGAGGATGTGGTTATTCACAGAGAGACACAAAACTGATTGTGAAAGCAGTTTCCCCAGTTTCTGTCCAATGTGACTGTGTTCACAGGGAGGATGGAAGGAAGTTAGAACGTGGGTGCATGGACGGGGGTGGGGGGGAAAGAATCACTGATGATCTGGGAAGTTAGAGAATCAAAACTTAAGGGGAGCAGATGGATTATCCTTCATGATAATGGCATAATGACTCAACAATGGTCATTTAAAAAGGGTTGGATTAATCCAAACATTTTCACCCACTACTCAAACTGACTCGCAGAGCAGGTTAAAAATAACTATCATTCTAAAAAGGTTTGAGTTATACGGTGCCAATGTAACTACAAAACATGGGAGTCAGTCACCCAGAGCTATTTTATTTCTAACCAAATGACTCCCAACCTATAGGCAAAGGACAACCAATGATACGTGATTAAAATAGAATTTATTTTGTTCAGAAAAGGCACAGTGGCAGTGTAAGTGAGAGCCCAAAATTGAATGGGACTCCAGCACTTGGAGCTAAAGGGATTTGTTCCCTTTGGTGGGAGTGCCTGCGGAGACAAGTCAATCCAACAAGTTCTCCATTGAAAACAAACACTGGACTTCACCCAATTGGCAAGCACTGCCTCAGCTGACATTATTTATAAACAAAGTGACATCCATTCACCTCAGTTAAAGATCAGTTGATTGGAGCAAGCAAGGCATCATGGCCTGGCAGTGATCAGGAGTTGCAGGTGGTTCCAGTGCGTGGTGGACAGGCCCGGCTGTGTTCTGATCAAATCCTCACATTGTACGGGGGATGGGAGTGAGAGCGCACGAATAGATCACACTCCAACCAGAGGCCAGCACTGATCGCTTGATGTGCCCAAACTCAAGTACCAATCCCATTCAGTACCAGTGTAGTGTCCAAGCTTCTGGCACAGGTCACCGGCTCCCTAATGGGGCTCACTCATTGGCCCCTGAATCACTGTCTCTCTCATGAAACGGTGACCATGGTACATGTGATAGTTGTCAGCCCTTTCTGGCTTTAGGATCACAAGGAACATTGTGAAGTGACCTTAATTTTTTTTCCTCTCTCTCTCTCTCTCTCTCTCTCTCTCTCTCTCTCTGTTTGTCCTCCCCTCACCCTCAAAGAAAGGAGTCCTGCTCCCCTCCCACATCCTGCGAGACACAGAGACACAGAGACACAGAGACACAGAGACACAGAGACACAGAGACACAGAGACACAGAGACACAGAGACACAGAGACACAGAGACACAGAATAAACCAGAACTGAACATTTGAACTGAAACCAGACTGACTCTGAAACACAGAGTGAGAGCAGTCAGAGGGTGGGAACAGCCACAGGGAGGGAGAGTGAGAGGGCAGACACAGGGAGCAGACTTAGAGGTGTTGGGGAAAGAGAACAGCCAGAGCGAGGGGGGAGGGAGGGAGTGCAAGAGCAAGAAGTGGGGGAGACCAAGGTGGATGGAAGAGAGCGAGAAGGAGGACAAAACAAAAAAGAGCAAGAGAGAGAAAAACCAAAAGATCTTTTAAGATGTGAAGCCTTTGCCAGTATACAGAAGACTCGACACCTAACAAGCTCCAATTTGCCATCTCTCCAGACATATAGACTTGAACATTCCTCGTCATTTCGGTTGTGATATGCTCAAGGACAGATTCACTGCCAGCCAGTAACATACTGCTCTATAGTTTTAGGACAAACCCAACAGAGAGTGATAAAACAAATAATTTTAGGTTTTATAAAACTTGGTGACTACAAGAATTACAAATCAGACAACTCCCACAAACCTGTTGCGCAAATGGTTCAAGTTAAAAACCTTGCTGAAATTTCAAAAAAGTGCATTTTCTGGTGCTGGGACGGAAGCATACAAGCAGGATTTGGTGGGGACGGGGGACGGAAAAGGGGAGCAGGGATAAATGCAATCCTCAACATATGAACTGCAAAACACATCCGGTTGGGGGGAAAGTGACTAAAATAGTGCTTTATTTTGGTGTGGAGATTAGAGATGAGAAGTGAACAAGCTGAGGCAGTGACATGTTCATGAATAACCCCACGTGGGAATGAATGAGAGGGACAATAATACGACCCTGTGGTTAATCTGGTCATTGATCCACGGCAGACACCCTTGGTTTAGAGGGGGTCAGTTTTCTCAGCTTTAGGAAAGAAAAATGCACGCACACTTCAAATAATCAGCTGTGCACAGAAACAGCTGGAGGGGGAACGAGGAGGAGATGAGTTTGGCGGTAAGATTACAGCAGGCACAGAAAAGGAACACCTCACATGCAAGAAGTCCCTTTGCATTTGGAGCGAGTCCAGTCGTGACACAGGGTTTTACACAGTATACAAACAGGGGTCTTTCTATTGGGAGGGGCTACAACTGTGCCCAGCCTGGCCACAGATTCTTCTGAAGGCAGGAGTCTAATTCATGGGCCACAGCAAGGCAGTGAGCAGCTGTAAAATTTTGACTCCACTACTACAGTTAGTGAGGATGACCACACCGAGATTTGACTCGCTGCCGGTAATCTGGGCCACAGCTACACAGAAGCTACATCACAGGTATCAAAAGTCCAAAACCAAAGATGGATTGTCTCCTTCTGAAAAAGGACGTAGCAGAATTTGAGTGCAGTAGAAGACTTGCCAAAAAAAAAAGCTTCCTCTGTTGGCCAGGATTTCCTTTCTTCAGATCGAGAGGTCACTAAAAGCCTACTTTGTAGGCCTGGATTTCCTTTGACAGGGGAAGAGGTCACAGTTAAGAATCCAGTTTTGTAGGCCTGGATTTCCTTCATCGAAGGAAGAGGTCACAAGTAAGAAGCCTGCTTGAAAGCCCTAATTTTCTGTTTCCTTTTGGTTTGTCATTTTCTATTTGAGACACCTTAAAATAGAGGGTTTCAAAAAAAATGCACACACACAAAACACACACACTACAAATAGTCATCCTCACTCGAGGGGCTGCTGTCGGAAGAACTTTGCAGAGGGCTCTTTCTCATACTCCAGACCTGGGTGGAGAACGTTTTTGTCCAGCTGCAAGGATTTCCCACAGGCCTCAAAAGTTGGACCACCTCGTTGGCCCAGATCCAGTAGTCGTAATAAGTTCACTTACTGGCTTTAGTGTTCCACTGCTTGTTCATAGAGGTCAGCATCTGACTGATATAGGAGGTCAATAGGTCATCCATTTTGTATCCCTGTTGAGAGGAAAACAAAAAGGTGAAGCCTGTAGAACATTTAAAATGGAGAATAGGGCAGTAGCAGCCATTTGGCCCTTCAAACCTGTTCCCCCATTCAGTCTGATCATCCAACTCAATCCCCTGTTCCTGCTTTCTTCCCATACCAAACTCTTTATTTTTGAAAACATTCAATGCTTTGGCTTGCGTGTTAGAGAATTCCACAGTCTCTGGGTGAAGAAATTTCTCATTTCAGATCCAATGACTCAACCTGTGTCCTTAGATTGTGACCAAAAAATCAGGCCATTCAGCCCATAGCCCATGCTAGCATCCATGCTGCACCTGCCTGTCATCATGATAACCCTCTCTGCTTTCTTTGTCTTTTTGCTGATTGTCCAAAAAAACCTGTCTGGCTCACTAGTGTTCTTTAAGGAGAAAACTGCCTATCTGGGCCTACATGTGACTCCAGACCCACACTCAACTGCCCTTGCAAAAGCAGTAGCAAGCCACTCAGTTCAGTGGCAGTTAGGGATAATTAGCAAATGTTGACCGTGAAAGGCATCCCATGAAAGAATGTTTAAAAATTTTTAAACAAGTCTCTCATCCATGACTCAGTGCACAGATCTAGCCTTTGCATCGGAACATCAAGAGGTGAAGAGATGAGAGAAAAATGGAATTATTAGGGAGATTCAGCACAGCTTTATATGGGGGAGGTTGTGTGCCTCAATCTTGATTGAGTGTTTTTTTTTTGAGCAACTAATGGAGCGGAGGGTAAGGAAGTGTATGTTGTCTGTGTGGATTTTACTAAAGCATTTGACAAGGTCGCTCATGGTTTACTGGTCCAGAAAATCATGTCACATGGGATCCACGGTGAGTCAATAAGTTGGATACAAAATTGGCTTGGTCATAGAGGACAGAGGGTAGTTGTGGAGGGGTATTTTTCTGACTGGAGGCCTGTAACCAGCAATGTCCAGCAAGAATCAGTGCTGGGATCTCTGTTGTTTGTAACTGAATGAAAATGAAAGTGGTCTCATCTGTACATTTGCAGACGACATGAAAATTGGAGAAGTTGCGGACAGTGAGGAAGGTTGTCAAAGGATACAGCAGGTTCTAGATTAGTTGCAAAGTTGTGAGGTGATGCATTTTGGGAGGTCAAATGCAAGAGGAAAGTGTAGAGTAAATGGCAGGATTCTTAGGAGTATGGTTATATAGAGGGATCTTGCACTGCAAATTCATAGCTCCCTGAAAGTGGTAATACAAGTGGAGAAGGTGGTAAAGGTGGTGTATGGCATGGCTGCAGCAATGAGTATAAAAGTTGGCAAATCATGTTTCATACAGTTGCAAATTTAGCTGTACCATGTTTGGAGTGACGTGTACAGTTCACCACATTACAGGAAGAATGGGGAGGCTTACCAAGAGGTTGCCTGGATTGGAGAGTTTTTATTACCGCAGGAAGTAGTTGATGCCACATCGAATGTATTCAAAAGGCAGCTAGATACAGCACTTGGGGCGAATGGAATCAAAGATTATGGGGAGAAAGCACGATTAGGCTATTGAGTTGGATGATCAGCCATGGTAGTGATAAATGGCAGAACAAGCTTGAAGGGCTGAATGGGCTTCTGCTCCAACCTTCTATGTTTATAAGATGAACTTGGATCATTTTCTCTAGACAGTCAAAAGCGGAGGGGTGACCTGTTGAAAATATATAGATTTGAGAGGCAGTGATAGGTTGGATTGTCAGAGTCTTTTGCCCAGGGTAGAAATGTCAAATACTAGGAGGCACAGGTTTAAAGTGAGAGGGCTAAAGTTTAAAGGAGATAGGAGAGTTTTTTTATGCAGAGGATTTTCACAGACATGGGCCAAAGGGCCTGTTCATATGCTAACTGTTCTATGTTAGTGACAAGACTTCTAGAGTAGTTTCACAGATGACTAATACCATGTTCTATGGTGAAGATACTGGTCTAATTATGTACTCAGGCTTGTTGGTGGTCACCTTTTGAAAAGCTGAACTCTCAGACTTTGTCAGGCTCATCATCACGATTGCATGGTTTGCTGTTAAAGTATTCTATTGTTGTTTCTCCAGTTGTAGATGTGCACCTTTTGGTCTATACTTCATACATTTCTCAAAAGGACCTTTGAAAAAAAAAACTGGGTGGGTGGCAACTTGACTCACCATCAGCCTGATTCTTCGCTAGACAGCCTGCATTTGTATAGCACCTTTAGCCATACCTAGGTGTTTCATGGGAGTTATATCAAATAAGATTCAATTCCAAAACACGGAGAGAGCTTTCAAGGTAGAGAGACGTAGAGATTTAGGAATGAAATTCCAGAGCCAAAGATGTGTACACAATTGAAAGTGCAACCATCAATGGGAAGGAGATGTGGCCAAAATTGGAGGAATGCAGATTGCAGAGAGTTGAAGAGTTGGAGGAAATTGAAGACAGGATGGAATTTGAAAACAATGATGGGAGCTTTACAATGGAGGTCTTGATGGATTAGGAGTCAATATAGACCACAGAGGCACCACAGGGGTGATAGATGAATGGGATCTATTGCAAATTAGGATAGAGACAGTATAGTTTTGGGCAAATTGAGCTTTACACAAATCTTGCTAAGATTTCATTGGTTGAGTAATGCTCACCAGAGACGTTTCACACAGGAGCTTGCTGCCTCTCACCAGGTTCCCGATGGTAATATGGAAGTATGTGTTACCACTGCTCCAGTTAGAAATCTTGGTGAATGGATGGGTGGTAAGAATATCCTTGAAGAGAAGAAGAAAGTCAGAGGCAGAGCTACACAGCACAGAAAGAGACCCTTCGGTCCAACTTGCCCATGCCGACCAGGTATCCTAAACTAATATAATCCCATTCGCCAGCATTTGGCCCATATCCCTCCAAACCCTTCCTATTCATATCCCCACCCAAATGCCTTTTAAATGTTGTAATTGTACCAGCCTCCACCACTTCCTCTGGCAGCTCATTCCATACACGTACAACCCTGTGAGAAAACATTGCCCCTTATGACATACTCATATTTTTCCACCCTGAAGTGGTCAAATATGACTGCTTCTCCTCACAAGATGGGTCAATATCTTCTATTTCCTGACTCTCAATGAGCTGTATGGCCTATTTCAGCTCCTGTGGCCCTATCACTAAGAACCTGCAAGGCTGAGACAGGCTGAGTTTTTAATCCGGAAAGGAATGAAGAGAAAAAGAAAAGACAGGAAAGTGGAGTTGAGGATTATCAGATCAGCCATGACTCATTGGATGGGTGGAGCAGACTAGATGGCCTGAATAGCCTACCTCTGCTCCCATGGTCTTATAATCAAATGATACCCTCACCCCTTTACAGGGCACATGTTTCTGCTCAGGTCAATGTCTTTTAATTCCCTGCCCGAGTTAACACGATTAAATAGAACTATAGAAGCAGGAAGGCAAGGCCAAAATGGTTGATGGTCCTCACTAGCCACCTCTCTTCTTCCCCGAATCCCATCAACATGTCCTTTGATTCCTTTCACTTCATGCGTTCATTTAAAATCCTGTTAAATGCATCCACAGTATCCACCTCGACCACATTGTGGATCGTCAAGTTCCAAATTCTTCTATTTGTACGTTCAGATTTATTAGTAACTAGTTTTCAATTTACAGCTTGTGCTTTGACACAACTCCTCGAATTGTACTCTTGTCAAACTGCTTTCGTAGATAGGCATCCATCAACATTTTGGTTTGTGCATGAGAATAATTTAAGTGTTTTGGCTATTAAAAAAAAATCAGCTATAATCAGAAGGACATCTGGAATGACTGCCCCCCAGTCCCACCCTTTAGTGAAGAAATTTTCCTATATAATGTCTCCAAACAGATCAGTAACTCCTTGGGACAACTCAACTTCTGCAGGTTTCAAAGCACAGGCTGGGAAGAATGAACTGTCCAAGAAAACTTGAAGTTTCGCACCATCCAGGATGAAGCAGCCCACTTGACTGGTGCCACATTCACAAGTATTCACTCCCTCCAACACTCAGCAGCAATAGAGGCCCTGCAGATATTCACCAATGCTCCTCAGGCAGCATCGTCCAAATCCACTACCACTTCCTTTAGAAGGACAAGGGCAGCAGATACATGGGAATACGACTGTCTGCAAGTTCCCCTCCAAGCAACTCACCATCCTGAATTGGAAATATATCTCCGTTCCTTGAGTGTCACTCATCAAAATCCTGAAATTCCCTCCCTGAGGACATTGTGGGTCAACTCACAGTAGGCAGACTGCAGAGGTTCAAGGCAGCAGCTCACCACTACCTTCTCAAGAGGGCAACTAGGGACAGGCAATAAACGCTTGCCTGGCCAGTGACACCCACCTCCCCCCAAGAGAATAAAAAGAGTAGAAATTTTGTATCATTTTATGTTATGCAGACTGAGAGCTAGCAGTAGGAGAGATGGGCAGACTGACGTTACCTCTTCCCAAGTCTGGTCAGAGGGTTGCCTGATTGAGAGTCATCCCACAGCACATGGGCTGTAGTGGTTCAAGGAGGCAGCTCCCCCAACAGCTGGAGGCACGGTGGCTCAATGGTTAGCACTGCTGCCTCAGTGCCAGGGACCTGGGATCGATTCCACCCTTGGGTGACTGTCCATGTGGCGTTTGCACATTCTCCCCATGTCTGTGTGGGTCTCCTCTGGGTGCTCCGGTTTCCTCCCACAGTCCAGGGTAGGTGGATTAGCCATAGGAAATGCAGGGTTACAGAGATAAGATAGGGGAGTGGGTCTGGATAGGATGCTGTTTGGAGGGGTGGTGTGAACTCGATGGGCCAAATGGCCAGCTTCCACACTATAAGGATTCTATTATTCTCAAGTTAAACCTGGGACAATCAATAAATACTGGTCAGCCAGCAACACCCACATCCCACGAGTGAATGAACGAATTACATATTTTGAGGCAAAACTATAGAATGGGCATAGTAATGTTACATTGGACTGACTCCTTTTGTGTTCATAGAATGTGGCCATCACTGGCAATTGTTACCATTCCCTAACTGCCCAGAGGGCTGCTCCGAGTCAACCACATTGCTGCGGGTCTGGAGTCACATGTAGGCCAGACCAGTTAAGGACAGCAGATTTCCTTCCCTAAAAAGGATGTTAATGAACCAGATGGATTTTCCTGACAATTAACGTGGTCACCATGTGACAAGCTTTTTATCCTCAATTTTTATTGAATTCAAATTCGACCATCTGCCATGGTGGGATTCAAACCTGGGTCCCCATTACATGAGTCAAGGTTAGAGTGGTGCTGGAAAAGCACAGCAGGTCAGGCAGCATCTGAGGACCAGGAAGCTGATGAAAGGCTTTTGCCCAAAACATCAATTTTCCTGCTTCTCGGATGCTGCCTGATCTGCTGTGCTTTTCCAGCACCACCCTAATTTTGACTCTAACCTGCAGCATCTGTAGTACCTACCTCCACCCCTAGAACATGAACCTGGTACTCTGTATTACTAGTATAGTGATATTACCACTATACCAGAAAACCAGGCTCCTTTACCACAGCCTCATTTTAACATTTGTTTCTTTTATTTTCGAGCATTATGCTGGTAACATTTTTGCAAAATGACCCTCCCCAATAAATGTCAGTGCACCTCAACCAGCAGCAGCTCAAGATGTCCAGACATCGGTATAGATGCAATTAATGGGAGGTGTCTTTTCCCTAAGATAGGAAATTTCAAGACTAGGGGGCACATTTTTAAGGGGAGAGGAGAGGGATCTAACAAAGACAAGAGGTAAACTTGTTTTACACAGAGGGTGGTTTGAATGTGGAATGAACTTGAGGAAGTGGTGGATGTGGGCACAATTGCAACACTAAAGGACATTTAGATGGACACGTTAATAGGAAAGGTTTGGAGGGAGATGGGCCAGGAGCAGGTAGGTGGGACTAGTTTAGTTTGGGATTATGTTCAACATGGACTGGTTGAACCAAAGGGTCTGTTTCCTTGCTGTATGACTCTATATAATCCTTAGGGCTAAAGGAGTCAAAGGGCATAGTGAGAAAGCAGGAGCAGAGAACTGAGTTGGCTGGTCAGCCATAATCATGACGAATGGAAAACAGGTTCAAGGGGCCGAATGGCCTATTCCTGTTCCTATTTCCAATATTAGAGTTGATGGTGTTCACCCTGTGGCAATCAATGCACATAGCAAACCTCCTCTATTTAAAAACGTACAAGTCTATTTCCAATCGATGTCCAATGTTACTGCTCTCAGGTCTTTAGCTTCAAACTTATATCATTCATCCATCCCTGCTTCGAGACCTGCAATTGTTTAGTTGCCTGGAGACTTTTGTTCTGCATGTAGACTTTACAAAGCAAGCTCCCTCACCAAACCAATAAGAGGGAACAGGATATCAGCACTTTCACAACCACCTGTTATAACTGTTCCATGGGTAAAGAGGAGAGGGAGGAGTAAAAAAAATAGTTACCTTTGTCTTTGGGTCAATTAGACTCACTCCATGCTTGTTGATCACAATCAAGAGGATCTCTGGGTAATTTGGCTCAGTGGTTTGCTGTTTAGAAAACAAAAGGGAAACAGAACAACAGTCAAAAGGTCATCCAACACTGGGTTTAAAAAGTGAGGCAAGCACAAATAAGAGGTAAAGGCTCATGAGAGACAAAAGGCAAGTATGAAAAGGGAGTAAGTTGAGACATCATGTTGAAGTTGTACAGGATGTTGGTGAGGCCTCTTCTGGGAGTCCTGTGTATAGTTCTAGTCACCATCTCCAGGAAAGAGGGGTCAGAAAGAAAGTTGCCGTTGTCGGAGGGTTCGAGCTACAGGGAGACGCTGAATAGGCGGAGGCTGTTTTCCCTGGAGTGTCGAAGGCGGGAGGACTAACCTAATAAAATCACGAGAGGCAAGGGTAGGGGAAAAGTCCTGGACTATTCATCAGAGGGTAGGGGAGCCCAAAACTAAAAAGGGCACAGGTTCAAGATGAGAGGATGATGATTTAAAAAGGGACCTGAGGGACAATGTTTTCACACAGGGTGGTTCGTGTATGGAATGAGCTGCAAGAGAAAGTGGATGCAGGTACAGTTACAACATTTGAAAGACATTTGGATAAGTGCATGAATGGGAAAGGTATGGAGGGATATGGGCCAGGAGCAGGCAGGTGAGACTAGTTTAGTCTGGGACTGTGATTGCATGGACTGGTTGGACAGGAGGATTTGTTTCCATGCTGTATAACTGAGAAAAAAAGGGAGGAAGATTTAAGTCAACCTACAGGTACATCAACCTGCTTCATCCTCTTCTCTCACTTAAATGGCATCTGAAGCACACCAAGTGTGGACTTGCCATGGCAAGGTCTTCCTGGAACAGGTCTCCAATGAAGGCTGCAGCTGGAAGTGAGTTACTCTTGCACGCTGGTCAATAGTGCCACTCAAATCTAAATCCGTCTCTCTGCTGAGCAGAGAGTGTTTGACTTTCAAACATCACTCCAACACTGGTGTTCATTGGGCAGCCAAGGATTGGGTGGGTGGGTGGGTGGGTGGGGAGGAACTCTGCTGTAGGTATTTTCTAGAGCTGAAAAATGTGTTGCTGGAAAAGCGCAGCAGGTCAGGCAGCATCCAAGGAGCAGGAGAATCGACGTTTCGGGCATAAGCCCTTCTTCAGGAATCAGGCTTATGCCCAAAACGTCGATTCTCCTGCTCCTTGGATGCTGCCTGACCTGCTGCGCTTTTCCAGCAACACATTTTTCAGCTCTGATCTCCAGCATCTGCAGTCCTCACTTTTTTCCCTGGGTATTTTCTAACCAAGCTGTTCAATTGGGTTAAGGCACACCTCTGGGGCCGGTAGGACTTGAAGCCACATGTTGGCAAGAGTGAGGACTGCAGATGCTGGAAACCAGAGTTTAGATTAGAGTGGTGCTGAAGAAAGCACAGCAGGTCAGGCAGCATCCGAGGAACAGGGAAAAAAAAAATCACCATTTCGGGCAAAAGCCCTTCATCAGGAATGAGGCAGGGACCAATCACTTACAGTTGGGCATGAGTGAAGGCTCAAAGGCATCTGCAGCAAATCGTGCACAGGGGTGGGGATGAGGCAGGAATATTGGTGGATGAAAATGCTGCTCATTTAAGAGCTAGAAGAGACACAATGGGATGTATGGCCTTCTGCACCAGACTTTGCGAGAAATCCTGAAATCATCGCAGGCAGGTGAAGATTCTGTGGTTGAAATGCAACTACTAATGGAGGGGGCCTCAGTTTATGATGCTTTTTAAAAAGTACAGACAGGCAGTCTCTTACCTTGACCTCAAAAAATGCTGATCCAAACGTAGGCCACTTATAGATAATCTTCAGGAACGATAGTTTAGCATCTTCCCGTGATTTTCCTGCTTGTTTGTTGTAAAAAGCTATAATGGACTAGTGTTGAAAAAAGTAAACAACTCAGTTGTACAGTCAAATCCCAGAGGAAGTGTCAATTAGAAGTCATATGACCAAAGTGTGTTGAGAGTCAGAGTCATAGAGGTGTACAGCAATCTTTTTAGTCTTTTAGTCTATATTCGATCCCCCAAGCCTAATAGAATCCCTCCCATGTGGAAGCAGGCCTTTTGGCCCGTCAACCCATAATCTACCCTATCCCTGTAACTCCACATTTCCCATGGCTAATCCACCTCACCTGCAAATTATGGGCAGTTTTAGCATGGCCGATCCACCTGACCTACCCATCTTTGGACTGTGGAAGGAAACCCACACAGACAGAGAACACGTGCAAACTCCACATAAACAGTCACCAGAGGGTGGAATTGAACACAGGTCCCTGACGCGGTGAGGCTGCAGTGCTAACCACAGGCACTGTGCTGCCCTGCAATCTATCCATTAAAGCAGTTTATGACCCATCTACTCAGGCAGATTGACAGAGTCTTGATTAAACTCATCTCATTGTTCATCCGTTGACAGTACTGAACTCCGAGTTTGGAATTGAACTCTAACCGGTTCAAAACACAACTTTGACTGGATTGCAGTCACCACTTTAGGAAGCAGAGTGCAAAACCGGGATTGATTCTGCTGGGGCTGTACTGAGGGAATGCTGCACTGCCAGAGGCAAATTCTTCTTCAATCTTTATTGGGATGTGGGCATCACAAAAAGCTTTGTTCATGGAATGTGAACCCATTGCCCAGAGGGCAGTTAAGAGACCCATTGCTGTGGGTCTGGAGTCACATGTAAGCCAAACCAAGATGGCAGTTTTCTTCATTAAAGGGCATCAGTGACCCAGATAGGTCTTTTAAGGCTCTTAAAATCCATATTTTTTAAACCAAATTCAAATTGCCATACCAGGATTTGAACCCAGGTCCCCAGAACATTACGTGGGTCTCTGGATTAATCGCCTCGTGATATCATCACTCGACCAGTGCCACCCATGGTTACTATTCGTTGCCCATCTCTAACTGTCCTTGAACTGAGTGGCTTGCTGGAGCATTTCAGAGGGAGGACAGGTGCCAACTACATTGCTGTGGATGGATTTCCTTCTCTGAAGATCATTACTGAACCAGTTGGGTTTTTCTGATAAAAATCGATAGTTCTCATGGGTGCAGTTGTACGAGGCCATTAGAGTCACAGAGGTCTACACCACAGCAAAGCTATTTGGCCCATTGAGTCTATGCAGGTCAAAACACAACCCCTAACTATTTCAATCCCATTTTACAGCACTTAGCCCATAGCCTTGTATGCCTTGGAATCCCAAATGCACATCTAAACACTTCTTCAATATTCTAGATTCCCACTGTCCTCTGGGTGAAAAAAAACAACTTTGTCACATCTCCTCTTAACCTCTTGCCCTTTACCTTAAGGTCTATGTCCCTCCTCTAGTCATTGATCCCTCTACCAAGAGGAAACATTCCTTCTGTCTACCCCACGCTCCTCAATTTTGTCCATCTCCATCAAGTCCCCTCTCAGTCTCCTCTGCTCTAAGAAGAACAACCCCAGTCTGTCCAATCTCTCAAACTCTCCAGCTTGGGCACATCCTGATAAATCTCCTCTGTAGCCTCTCCAGTGCTATCACATCCCTTCTGTAATGTGGATTCCAGAACTGCACACATTACTCTATTGCTGTGGCTTAATCAACGTTTTATACACTTCCAGCATGATCTCCCTTCTTTTAAACTCTGTGCCTCAGCTAATAAAGGCAAGAATCCCAAGTGCCTTCTTAACCACTTTATCGAACTGCCCTGATCCCTTGAGACCAGAGGACAGATACACCAAGGTCTCTCTGATAGTCAGTGCTTCCCAGGGTCCTATTGTTCATCATGTATTCCCTTGCCTTGTTTGTCATGCCCAAGTGCATTACCTCATTTATTGGGATTGAATGCAGTTTTCACTGACCAGCCCATCTATATCCTCCTGTTGTCTAAGGCTAGCCTCCTTACTGTTTATCAGGCACTAACTAGGAACCTGGAGCCATGTGCAACGTGTTTGAGTGTTAACATGTGGTAAATAATGTTACCCTTTGAAGTGTAAGCCTGTAGCCACTCTTTGCCTTCTCTTTAACTAGTTGGTTCAAAATCCAAATTCAGCACAGCATCAAAACTACACGACAAAAGCAGCCCTTCTATGGGGACTAGCTGCAGTTGTTGTGGGTTTGTTCGCCGAGCTGGGAGATTGGTTTGCAGACATGTTCTTGGTGACATCCTCAGTGCTGTGAATTCTCCTGTGAACCGCTGCTGTGCAGAGTCTGTTGGAATTTATTTGGTTTCGTTCCTGCTGCTTCCACTTGCCAGTTCTGGTTGTTTGTTGCAGTGGTCGGTATACCAGGTCTAGATCAAATGTTTATTGATGGAGTCAAATGTTTATTGATTCACGCTTCTAGAAATTCTCTGGCTGTCCTGTGTCTGACTTGTCCTGTTGTTGCTGTGTCATCCCTGCCGAAGTTGTGGTCCTTGTCATCTGTGTGTGTGGCTACGAGGGACGGCTGGTCATGCATTTAGTGGCTCATTGGTTTTCGTGGATGCGGATCACTAGAGGTCTGCCTGTTTGTCTGATAAAGGTGTTCCATGCTGTCTTTGCATGGAATCCTGTAAATTATGTTCATCTTGCACATGAGGGTACAGGGTCTTTTGTCTTGGTGATTTGTCTGAGCGTGCCTGTCGGTTTATGGGCTGTCATGAATCTCAGTGGTCAGAGAAGTCTGGCAGTCAGTTCTAAGATTTTTTTAAAATGTAAAGTAGCAAGGCTAGTGAGTTGGATTGTGGCATGTCCTAATCTTGTCTGTCAGGCATCTATGGATGAAGTTGCAGGGGATACCCGCTCTTGGCGAAGACCCTATAGAGGTGTTGTCCTTCTTCCCTTCGTCAGTCAGGAGTGCTGCAGTGTGTTGTAGCCCTTTTAAACGGGGTCCTAATGCAGCTTCTTATGTGCGTGCGCGCATTCGGATAGTTGCTGTTATAATTCAGGATCTGGTCCACGTGTGGGTTTTCTGTACATTTTTGTTGTGCATTCCCCACTGTGTGTTCTTTCTACCATCACATCCAGGAATAGGAGTTGGTCGTTAATTTTCTCCTCTCTCATAAATCTGATCCCTGTGAGCATGCAGTTGATAATCTGCTGTGTGCTCTTGATCTCTGATCTTTTAATTGCAAAGTGAAGCTGTTTTAGAATCTGCTCACAAGGGCTACAATACATTGCAGCCGAGAATGGAAGAACACCTCTACAAAGTCTTCGTCAAGAACACCGATATCCCCCACAACTTCATCTGCAGATGCCTAACAGACAAACAACGTGATGGGGACATGCCACACACTAACAATGCTACCTTATATGAAACATGTCTCAGAACTGACAGCCACACTTCTCTGACCATTCAGGTTCATAATAACACCAAGTGACAGCCACGCTCAGACAACTCAACAGAACAAAAGGCCCAATACCCACCATATGCAGGACAAATGTGGCATACAAAGTTCCATGCAGGGACTGCACAAAACACTATATAGGACAAACAGGTCGACCACTAGCAATCCGCATTCATGAACATCTGCTGTCCCTAGTAGCCCCACACACAGATGACAAGGACCATAAATTTGACTAGGATGACACAACAGTAATAGGGCAAGCTAAACACAGGACACAGAATTTCTAGAAGCATGGCACTCATCCAGAGTCCATCAATAAACACATTGACCTAGACCTGATATAATAACCACTGCAACAAACAACCAGAACTGGAAAGTGGAAGCAGCAGGAACAAAACCAAATAAATTCCAACGGACACAGCACAGCAGCAGTTCACAGGAGGCTCCACAGCACTGAGGATGTCACCTTGAACACGTCTGCAAACCTGAACTTCCCAGCTCGACTAATAAACCCACAACAACTGAAACCAGCAACAGAGTTACAAACCTTTACACAAACCTTGGAGACTAGCTTTCAATTCCTGGTCTTTATTACTTAATGTTAAAATTTCATCAACTGCCTGAGCCTGGCCCCCTGAGATTACTAGCCCAGTGACATTACCACTACATTGTCTGATTTGTTGATGCTTTTAACACGTCACCCATTATCCTCCCCCACCACCAACACCCCACCCCCGCCAGCCTTTGGATCAATATAATCCCCATACAATACACTGAAAGGTGGTTTATTCCTACTCGCCCTCTGAAGTGGCCGAGCAAGCCAAAGGCAGTAGATGATACCTTCTAGGGTCAACTATTCAATGAGGATGGGAGGTTACATATTGTGGTAGAAGAAACACAGAATACATGCTCTATGGTACAACTTTGGGGGAGTACAGGAGCAGAGAGACCTAAGGGTCAACATGCAAAATTATTTGAAGGTGACCAGGCAAGTTGAAATAGTTACTAAGGCAGCTTCTTGGGTTTATAAATAGAGACATAGGATATATAGGCAAAGCAGCAATGCACCACCTTGATAGATTGAGTATTGTATTCTGGGCACCTTATTAAAGGAAGGATGTTAAAGCCCTGGAGAGAGTGCAAAGGAGATTTACTAGAAATGATACCAGGAATGAGGGATTATAGATACAAGGAAAGATGAGAGATTGGGCTTACTCCCATTGGAGGTGTTAAAAATTATGACCAATTTCAACAGGGTAAAAGGAGGACATTCTGTTTCTGCCAGTTGGTATGTCAGTAACAGTAAACGGTCAGCGAGAGAGCTAGGAGTGAGATGAGGAAAAACGTTTTTTGTTCAGACAGTGGTTAGGATTTGGAATGTGCTACCTGTGAGAGGCGGATTCAAAACAGAGCTGGATATATGTTTGAAAAGGGGTGAATTGAGGGCCACGGAGATAGGGCCGCAGAGTGGGACTAGCTGGGGTACCTCTTTTGGGTGCTGGTACAGACTGGATGGGTTGAATGGCCTCTTTCTGCACTGTACGATTCCAGGATTCTGAAAGGGACTCTCCTGTTCTTAGTAAAAACACTCCAAGGATAATCTCTTACCCGCTTCCAGTCATCGGGTGAGACGTGCCGGATCAAATCCTGTGGCACCAGTTCCTTCAGCATCTTGGGAATGTTTGGGAATTGGGACTTGTCATCTTCAAACTTCACCCTGTAAATGAGCGCCGCCAACTGCAGCACATCGTCACGGGAACACTTGTGGTAACCACGCAGATACTTAGGCAGCTCCTGAGACAAGGAAGAGAAAAGCATGTCTGAGACTCCAGGGACTGAGGGTTGTGCTCTCCCAACTAGGTTCCAGTCCAACTGTTAGCTTGCCATGGCACCCATATATCCACGGGCAGGTCAAACTGAGACACTTTGCCTTCACCATCTCACTCTGTTATTGTCTAATCTCAAGTGAGCCCAGCCTGTGGTAGCCCTCGAGTCACTGCGTGAGAAACTGGGGGCTTGCAATCTACTGTCAGTTTCTACTGTCTGGTGTAGACTCCAAACCAGAGTCAACATTCAGCAAGAGCCATAAGGACAAAAAAACCAGGTGGCTGATGATGTTGGTTGTTTAGCCCACTGCCCGACTTGAACAGAAACTCAAGGCCAACACCCCCCCCACCCCCAACCGCACCCTCCCACACCAGTACCAAGGGACCATCTAGGAGAGGTTGTCTGAATTAGATTTTATTGGCATGTGTACTCAAACAAAGGGTTATGGGAATGCAGTGAGAAGTTTCCAATGTTGCCACACTCCGCACCATTCTAGGTACAAAATCTTTTGAGTTAAAAAAAAAGAAAATAAAGTAAAAAATTCAACATTACAGTCCCCAATGTCTCATCTCAAGCAGGTGTAAAAGATCCCATTGTGCTATGTTAGAGAAGAGCAGGGCAGATATTCCTCGTGTTACACAGATGATAGGAGCTGGAGGCCATTTGGCCTTTTCAGCCTGTTGCACCATTCATCACGATCATGGCTGATCGTCCAACTCAATAGCCTAATGCTGCTTTCTCCCCATAACCTTTGCTCCCATTCGCCCCAAGTGCTGTATCCAGCCACTTCCTGAATTTTACTTGTTACCAGGTAGCAGAGTCTAGCAGGGGTACCCAAGATCCAATGAGATAAGGGAATGGGTGATGGTTATGGTTCACTTAAGGTATAATTGAGGGTGTACTGGACTGGATGTGGGTAGCGAATGTCAGTGCATATATAGGAGTTTGAGTGTGTGTGAGGAGTAGAACTTTGACTAGAAACATTAACGCATAGACTCTATTTAGCCAGCATTTAAGCTCTGGTATTTAAACACATTGGCCAATATTTATCCCTCAAACCAACCTCACAAAAACAAGCCATCATCCGGTTACATTGCTGTTTTTGGAACCTCACTGCTTGCAACTTGCCTGCAGCATTTCCCTGAACTGATGCTCCAACATTGGTGGGTCACAGTCTGAGGAGAACGGGGTAGGTCATTTAGGACTGAGATGAGGAGAAATGCCTCCACTCAGAGCGGGGAGTCTGTGAAATTCTCAAAACAGTTGAGACAAAAACATTGGAATGTTTTTAAGAAGGAGATGGATATATTTCATAGGGCTAAAGGGATGAAGGAGTATGGGGAGAAAGCGGGAACAGGACTGAGGTCAATGATCAGCCACGATCATATTGAATGGGTGTAGCATGCTCAGAGTCTACTTCTGCTTTCTACCTGTTTTTATATTTCAAAATTGAAAATGTGTTGCTGGAAAAGCGCAGCAGGTCAGGCAGCATCCAAGGAGCAGGAGAATCAATGTTTCGGGCACGAGCCCTTCTTCAGGAATTCTTGAAGGGCTCGTGCCCGAAACATTGATTCTCCTGCTCCTTGGATGCTGCCTGACCTGCTGCGCTTTTCCAGCAACACAGTTTCAGCTCTGATCTCCAGCATCTGCAGTCCTCACTTTCTCCTTATATTTCAAAATATCTGGTGGCGATGAAAATATATAAACAGTAAACTCATTGCGGTGAATGGGGACAGGAAACAGAATGGCAAATGCTCCAATCCTATGGTATTCCAAATCTTATTTCGGTGAAAAGACTGCAACACTAGCCACATTCCTCTAAGAATTAGGAATCAGTGACCAGCCAATGCACTAAGGCCTGAGGGTGTACTCAGTTACAAAGACCGTGTCCCATGTCTCAGGTCTACCCGGAAACTTCCGTTCTGTTAGCTGCACTATGGTACCTGATAATAATGAAAGATGGAGTCGGCCATTGGGTCCTTTCCGGGAACTGTATGCGTCCATAGTTTCTTCATGAAGAAGACCTGGTATGTCAGAGAAGGCATTACACCTAGAGAAACAACCACAAAAACTGACTTACCTTTCGTTTCTCAGAAGGACTGAACTAATAATCCTGAAAAAAGGGGGTTCAGGTTACAAAAAAGAAAATGCTGGTGAACAGCAAAGCCCATGAAGCTGATGTGACCTCCTAAAACGTCTGTGCATGCTCCAGACATTCGGAGAGGAATCGGTGTAAATCGAGGCGTTGCTCGTCATTTTTACCTCCTCACTCAAGAACAGATGACGATTTCAATTCAGCTGTGCCCCCAGTGGGTAGTGAGTGTCTCTCAATCCGGGAGACAGAAATTTCAAATCCCACTCTGGGGACGAGAACACACCACACTCCAAAATTGGGTCCAGAGGCGGTGCTGCAATGTTCAGGCCACTGCTTGGGGAGAAGCAACTTAAACCAACGCACCGCACCCCACCCCGGCCTCAAGAGAGTCATGAATAGATTTTTTTTCAGTCAAAATTTTATTTCTACTAACTCCGCAAACTCCAGCTCACACTGATGCCTTGTCTTCTCTACTCACACATCAACCAAGTTAGAAAGGTAGGCTGTACTGGCTCGGGCTGTTTCCCCTGGAGCAGAGGCTGAGGGGTGACCTTACAGAGGTTCATAAAATCATGAGGGACGTCGACAGGGTGAATAACCAAGGTCTTTTCCCTGGAGTTGGGAGTGGGGCACAAAATTAGAGGACATAGGTTTACGGTGAGAGGGGAAAGGGACCAAAGGGGCAACCTTTTCACGCAGAGGGTGGTGTGTGTATGGAATGAGTTGCCAGAGGAGATGGAGAAGGCTGGTACAATTACAGCTTTTAAAAGGCATCTGGATGGGTATATGAATAGGAAGGGTTTGGAGGGATATGGGCCAAAATGCTGGCAAATGGGACTAATTTAGTTTGGGAAATTTGGTCAGTATGGATGAGTTGGACCAAGGGGTCTGTTTTCAAGCTGCATGATGCTAACTCTTTAAAATATCCCTTAATTAAGAGAAGACCAGTGTTCTTTAGTTCCACTGCGCTAATTTTGAAGAGGTGCAGCATTGGAGGTCACTCGTCATCCCTCAACCGAAGTAAATAAGACAGATCTGGTCATAATGATCACGCTGCTGTAACGGGATGGGGGCCTTGCCTCATACAGCTCGCCTGCGTTATAACAGTGCCTGCATTTTGAAAATAAACTACTGCAGGATGTGCGGCAGAGTGAGGAACCACTCATTGGTCAGCCAGCTAAAATCGTTCAAAATAAGAAAATTAAAAGAAAGGTGCAAGTCGGAAATCTGAAATGAAATTGGACAGCACTTGAGAAACATACTGTAGGTCTGACAGCATTTGTAGAGGGAGAAACAGAGTTAACGATTCAAAAGGATTCTTTGTTGGGAATGCCAAAAGAAGATTTGTAACCTAAACTGTTTCTCCTTCAGCTGACTTGTGTGTTGTCTTGCAATGTTGGTAATGTTGTGCTGCTATCAATAGCTCAACTTGACCATGCTCATCCTGCCAAAGTGAAAAATCATCTGGAAATCACAGCCATCGCTTTCAGTGCCAATTCTGAGTATTCTAAAACAATAATGGACAATAAGCAACTGCCTACCCCTACCCCCTTCATCCTCAGTGACCAAACGCTCAGAGAAATACACATTCCCCAAAAACACCACAGTATAGAACCAGAAAACAATCCCAAGAAGATGCTTTTTGTTAAACGTCAACCTGTACGGAGACATTTTTACTTTGGAGCAGGTGGGACTTGAACCCAGGCCTCCTGGTCTAAAAGTAGGGACACTACCACTACAAGAACCTGGATGTTTACAAAGACAAAATACAAGCCAGCTTGCATAGCCAGATTCTGTTCTGTTCGTTACCGTCCTTCATTGGCCGAGCTTTCTTGATCCAGTCAGTGAGGTGTCGCACAAAGTCAAAGAAGAAATCTCCTTCGGGAACACTGATCACCTGGGAAGCAACAAGATCACCATCAGCATTGGCCAGATCCTCCCTCACACTGAGTGCAAGCTTCACCCCTAACAGGTTCAGGGACCTCCACAAGGGGCTGGAACTCAACACAAGGCCAGGATCATGGTAATGGGGTGCAGGATGAGGGACAGAAGGAGAGGGATGATGGTGGTGGGTGGGAAAGAGGCATGTCAGGGGTGGCGGGGGGGTGGTTGGTGGGATCGGGAGGGGAGTGGAGGGAGGAGTGTGGAGGGATCAGTCTACACTGACAGCCCACAGTTGTTGATCAGCCCACATGGGATCAGATTGCCATGAAGTTTGAAATTCTGGGGTTATGCTTCAGTTGTCCCTTTGGCGCCAGGAAGGTGGTGGGGGATGGGTTCCTACAGCACACAGACTGCAGCATTTTGGAACAGGGCAGTTCTCTTCTCAAACCGAGGTGGGGGTTAGAGATGGACAACAAATGCTGGCCCAGCTACTGACACCCACATCCCAAACAGCAAATATTCCGAAAAAAGAAAATCACCCATAGTTCTGCTTCCAACTTCTTCTATTCCTTTACTATTACACACATCATGACTCCTGCACCAAATCACCCCAGTAGCTGGTTACCTTGTCAGAGATCTTGACAAATAAGCTGAAGCCATCAGGAGATTTCAGCAGCAGTCTGCCCGAAATATTGTGGCAGAAGTCTTTGGCTTTGGTGCTGGATTCCACCTCAAATGCCTGCGGAATTTACCAATCACAGTTAGGGCCTCAGAGACTGGAGAATTCTTACATTGCTCCCCTCCAATGAGATATTTACACACCCAAGCAGGTTTGGGCCTCGCATTATAAAAACAAGAGACATCAAAACGGACATATAGACAAGCAAAAGAAAAATGAAAAGTTAAGACTAGAACAGAGCTGGTATACAGAACAGAAGAACAAAAATAGTCAACAACCTGAGGCCACAGAAAAGGGATGGGGTGAGCAGTGACTGGATAGTACGGACAAGGGGGGGATAGTGTGTTTCCATTTGTGATGTAACTATGAGAGTTACCTATAAACCTAAATTTAAAAAAAAAGGAATTTAAAAATCCTTCAACCAAAATGTGGGCATTGCAATCAAATGGAATGGGAGAAAGTGAGGACTGCAGATCACAATCAAAAAAGTGCGCTGCTGGAAAAGCACAGCCAGTCAGGCAGCATCTGAGGAGCAGGAGAGTCGACGTTTTGAGCAAAAGTTCTTCATCAGGAACCTTCTTCACATTCCTGAGGAGGAGCTTATGCTCAAAACGTCAACTCTCCTGCTCCTCAGATGCTGCCTGACCGGCTGTGCTTTTCCAGCACCACACATTTTGAAGCAAATGGAATAGCCAAGGGGAACACCTTAGATGTATTTATCTTTACTCTTTTAGGGCACATGGGCATCCCTGGCAATTTTCTGCATGTCATGCTTGGTTATTTCAAAAGGGGTGTTAAACGTCTGTGGGGAGATGGTGGCACTGGTCTAACAATCCAGAATCACAGGCTAATGTCGAGGAAGGCTCTCTGCACCTTAAACATTAACTCTGCTTTCTCTCCACAGATGTTACCAGGCCTGCTGAGCTTTTCCAACCATTATTTGTTTGGTTTCTGGGGCCATTGGGCTCAAGTCCCACCATGTAGATCGCAATTTTTTAAAAAATCTGGAATGAAAAGCTAATCTCAAACTCACCTGGTTCACTAATGGCCTTCAGGGAAGGAAATCTGCTGAACTTATCCAGTCTGACCTACATGCAAAGTCACAGCAATGAATCTTAACTGCAATAAATGCTGGGCCAGCCAGTGACACCCACATCCCATGAATTAATAATTTAAAAAAGAAGAAAATGTCTGAAGTCACATGGAGGCAAGACTGGGTGGGAACGGCAGATTTCCTTTTAAAGTTGTGGACATATAAAGGGAAGTTATACAAACACAATATAGTTATGAAGTAAAATTCAGACTATTAAGGGTTATGTGAAGAGAGATGGCAAAAGGTTTCTGTGGAGGATAAACACCAGTATTGAGCTGAAGGACAGAAAAGCCAGCCTCATCATTTCATTCTCTGTCAATATTTTAGGGAAATGCTCTATCTCTGCCTAGAATTGGAAAACTATTGAAGGTCCATTCTTTGGGGCTCATTCAACACAACAGCGCCAACACAAGCAAGGGTGACATGGTGGCTCAATGGTTAGCACTGCTGCCTTACAGGATCAGGACCATGGGTTTGATTCCAGTCTCAGGCCACTGTGCATGTGGAGTTTGCATGTTCTCCCAGTGTCTGCATGAGTTTCCTCCCAGACTCCAAAGATGTACAGGTTAGATGGATTGGTCATGCTAAATGCGGGTTAAATCGGCCAAGATTGAATGGCCTAATTTCTGCTCCTATGTCTTACGGATAAGGTAGGGGGATGGGTGGGATGCTCTTTGGAGGGCTGTCGTGGATTTGATGGGCCAAATGATCTGCTTCCACACTGTAGGGTTTCTATGATGATTGGAGATAGCATCTTAAGATTAGTGAATGATTCAGGAAAATTCTATCACTGACTATTCTGGTTTTTGGTTTAAAGCATCACACTGGGATATTGGGAAAAGTCAGAGAGATGCAATGGTTAACAATCCCACAAACCTACATCAGAGCAGCAACCTTTCCAAACTGACAGAACAACTGGGGTTGGGTAATAAATTCTAAACTGGTCAGTGACACCCAGATCGTGTAGAAGGATAAATGCCTGATTAATATTCCCTAGGAATACTGCCCACAAATAAATGATCGACCATGAGGAATTACCATACAAGAATGGAGTGACAGGTGTCGTAGACCCAAGAATGTCATGGAAAGAGAGAGGCAATTATGTAAATAAATACAGTCAATAGAACAGGGAGACCCTGCTGGATGTACCTTTGAAGAGAAACAAAAGGTACTGTTGATCAGCTGGGAAATTGTGCACAGCAAGTTAACCTGATAAGTGCGAGTTGAGGCATTTTGGGAGATCTATTAAGGGAAGAACATACATTGAACGGTAGGACCCAAGGGAAGTACTGAGGAACAAAGGGACCTCGGTGTACAAATCCATATACCCCTGAAGGTGCCAGCACATAGAATGGTGAAGAAACCAAGTTGGGATGTGTGCTTTCTGTAGCCAGGATGTAGAATATAGGAGCAAGGAAGTCTTAGTTACAACTTTATAAAGCATTGGTTAGGCCTCTGATGGAATATAGTTGAAAAGGGTGGTGCTGGAAAAGCACAGCATGTCAGGCAGCATCGATGATTCAGTGACGATGAAGGGCTTATGCCTGAAACGTCAACTCTCCTGCTTCTCGGATGCTGGCTCTGCTTTTCCAGCGCCACACTTTTGACTGACTCTCCAGAATGTACAGTCCTCACTTTCTCCTTCACTGATGGAATAGTACATGCAGTTCTGGTTGCCACACGGAGATGTGATTGCAGTAGAGGGGGTGCAGAAGAGATTAGATTCCCGACAGTGTGGAAACAGGTCCTTCAGCCCAACCAGTCCACACTGACCCTCCGAACATTAACCCACTCAGACCCATTTCCCTCTGATTAATGCATGTAACACTATGGGCAATTTAGCATGGCCAATTCACCTGACCTGCACATCTTTGGACTGTGGGAGGAAACTGGAGCACCCGGAGGAAATCCACGCAGACACAGGGAGAATGTGCAAACTCCACACAGTCGCCAGAGGCTGGAATCGAACCTGGGACCCTGGCACTGTGAGGCTGCAGTGATTCACCAGGATGCTGTTTGGGATAGAAAGTCTCAGTTATGAGGAGACTGGATAGGCAGAGTTTGTTTTCCCTGGAGCAGGGGAGACTTTGGTGGGTGAGAGAGTGGAGGAAATCTGATTGAGGTATACAAAATTGAGGGGCACAGACACATTCTCCGCTGACATTGAACATTTGTCTGCAATGTAATATATTTCTTGTGAAGCAGGGTGACACTTACCTCGTCTGTGTCGTCAGGGAAGTAAACTTTGTGGAAGATCTGAGTGGTTTTATGCTGAATAGCCTCTACTTCCACTAGGTGAGGTGGATATTTTCTCAATCCATTCCTGTAAATGGCCAACACGAGAGGTGGAGCAACTTGGTCAATCTCATTTATAAAGAAGTTTCTAGCATTTCTACAGCATCGCTAATGCCCTGGGCCATTATTGTGGCTTCACATCCATTGGAGTACTTTAGGAACGTAGAACATTACAGCGCAGTACCGGCCCATCAGCCCAGTATGTTGCGCTGACCGGTGAAACCAATCCTACATTATTCCATTTTCATCCATATGTTTATCCAATGACTATTTAAATGCCCTTAAAGTTGGAGAGTTGCAGGCAGGGCATTCCACACCCCTTCTACTCTGAGTAAAGGGCTTATCTCTGACATCTGTCCTATATATCGATTACCCCTCAATTTAAAGCTCTGTCCCTTTGTGCTAGCCATCAACATTCGAGGAATAAGGCTCTCACTGGCCCCCCGATCTAATCCTCTGATTATATGGCTCAATTAAGGCACCTCTTAACCTTCTTCTTTCTAACCAAAACAGCCTCAAGTCCCTCAGCCCTTCCTCGTAAGACCTTCCCTCCATACCAGGCAACATCCAAGTAAATCTCCTCTGAACCCTTTCCAAAGCTTTCACATCCTTCCTATAATACAGTGACCAGAACTGTACACAATACTCCAAGGGCAGCTGCACCAGAGTTTTGAAGAACTGCAGCATGACCTTGTGGCTCCGAAACTCAATTCTTCTACTAATAAAAGCTATCACACTGTATCCCTTCTTAACAGCCCCGTCAACCCGGGTGGTAACTTTCAGGGATATACATACATGGACTCAGATCTCTCTGCTCAGCTACACTACCAAGAATCTTTATTCCGGTTACTCCTTCCAACGTGAATCACCCCACACTTTTCCGCATTAAACTCCATTTGACACCTCTTAGCCAGGCTCTGCAGCTTATCTACGTCCCTCTGTAACCTGCAACATCCTTTAGCACTGTCCACAACTCGACCAACCTTAAAGTGTCATCCACAAAGTTTACTAACCCATCCTTCTATGCTCTCATCCAGGTCATTTATAAAAATGACTAACAGCAGTGGACCCAAAACAGATCCTTGCGGTACACTACTAGTAACTGAACTCCAGGATGAACAGTTCCCATCAAACACCACCCTCTGGATCAGAAATTGGCTAGCTCAAAGAAAACAAACCATTAAATCACCCTCAATCCCATGCCTTTGTATTTTGAGTAATAACGTACAGCGGGGAATCTTATCAAATGCCTTACTGAAATCCATATATACCACATCAACCACTTTACCCTCATCCACCTGTTTGGTCACCATCTCAAAGAACTCAATAAGGTTTGTGAGACATGACCTACCCTTCACAAAGCCATCCCTAATTTACTTACTCCTTTCTAGATGATTATAAATCCTCTCTCTATTAACCTTTTCCAACACTTTATCCACAACAGAAGAAAGACTCACTGGTCTATAATTACCAGCTTGTCTCTACTCTCCTTCTTGTACAAAATGTAGGGATGTAGTCACTATTATAATGAATTGAATCACTCCCACAAATGGAAACAAGATCAGAGATTATTGACTTGTCGTGACATCAATTGATGGATTTATCACTGTTCATCTTCAGAATAACTCCTCCTGATCTCTGTAAGGGCTGGCAAAGGCCGCAGCCATTGTTACCCCAGAAGCTAGAGACTACCCCTCCATCTGAGAGAGCCCTGGGCCTGCACACAGGTGGCAGAGCACGAAGGAGGGATAGTTTGGGAGGGCAGCACGATTCAGCACTGGACATGGTTTCCTTTGGGGAATTTACACTACCTGGATGTTAGGACACACCCCCCTCCACTGGATTCCTGTGCGATCAGGATACCGATGCTCACAAAAAAGGGTGCAGGCAGATCGAGACCGAGTGCGCCAAGTGAGGATGAGAAACGGTCATTCTTACCGGAGTGCCTTCTGGAGCCGATGCATGCAGTCCACAGCAAGCAGGTGGCTTTTCCTCGACTGTAGAAATCTCTGGACATGGGGTAGGAGGACATTGCTGGGGGGAAAGAGTCCTGTACAGAGCCAGAGCAACTCCCAGCCCCTCTCTTCACTGTACCTGACCGAAAACACACACCGCGAACGCCGTAAGCTGCAAGCAAAACTGAGATGACCAGCATCAAAAAGGTGGGAGGGAACAACAGGCAGTGGTCAGGACATCTGGCACAGTGAGGGCCAAGGCAGCCGCATAGCACTGTTGGCATTGGACCACTAAGAGGGTACAGGCTAATGCTCTGGGGGAGACATGGGTTCACATCTTCGCAGGACAGCTGGTGGAATTTAAACATCAATCTGGAATTGAAAGCTAGTCTCAGTGACGGTGGCCATGACAATGGTGATTGTTGTAAAATCTCATCTGGTGCACTTTCAGGAAGGAAATTTGCCATTTTTACCTTGTCTGATCTACATGTGACTCCAGACTCTCAGCCATGTGATTAACTCTTGATTGCTCCTGGGAATGGTCTTAGGCAATGGAGAGTTGATTAAATTTAATCAATAGCTATGTATTATTGTATATTTTGGGATGTGGATTCCAAAATTCAGGTTAATGGATATGGGTCAGTTCTCTAAAAAGGCTTTCTCTTTAAAAAAAAGATAGAAAGTCAATTTGAAACAGTGACCTTAATACATCAGTTCCAAGAAAACCGGTGACTACAGCAGGGATAAACCCATGAAGTTAATGGATAAAATGTTTAAATGCTAGGTTTACGAAAGGCAGACTTAACAAATCATGATAAACTTTTAAAAAAAAACAGTAGATGCTGGAAATTCTCTGCATGTCTGGCAGGATCTGTGGAGAGAAAAAAGAGTTAACAATCCAAGTTCAGCCACCCTTTCTCAGAAGTGATTGGCAGCTGGGAAAACATTTTATGCAGAAGATAGGAGGTACCACTAAACGATAAGTAGCGATAGAACAAAAGTTGGACAGACAAAGGAGTGGGTAACGATCAGCCTGGGAGAATGAATGGCTGCTCATGGAGACTATGAGGAGATAACAATGGGTAGTGTGCAATAGTAGACCATGTGATAACAAGGCCTGGTGTGTGGGGGTGCACAAACGCTGCCAAACCTGCTGAGATTTTCTATCAGTTTCCATCTCTATCACAATAATCATTTCAATTTTCAGAAGGCAGAATAGTTTCTCCCACCAAAAGAATGAAGACAGTTCAGGTAAACCAAATCACTTTGGTAGAACTGTTTTACAGGCTGCAAAGCTACCAAACCAGGAGAGATTTTAACTGTTAACATGTCAGGACAGAGACCATTTCGGCCACCACACTTATAAGATGCACCAAGGGACTTGGAAAGCAATTAAAGTTGATTCCACCAGGCAAGAAAATGAAACTTTGGAAAATCAATTCAATAAAAATGTTGAAAGTTCAGATATGAGAGACATTGAATCTTCATAATGGATGTTGTTGAGAGTTAGGTTGAAACTTTGTATTAATCTTTGCATCAAGGTCTTTCTGACTGTAATACACAGTTTTTTTTCTGGCATAAAATGTTGATATCCTGTTGCTAAAGTACATGCTGCATCCTTGAGTGAATAGGTTTGTGACCAACCATAATGTTACCCAACTGCTAAAGTTAAATGTATGATCAATCAAGTCAGCTTTCATTCTGGGATCTGACCTATCCAGCGTTACCTTCAGCTGGGGTCATAACACTTGGTGGAGCTCAAAGACAAACAGGATCATTTTAACACCAAATTTAAAAAAATATAACCAAAACTCCATCCCCCACAGAAAACAGATGGGACTACTTTAGTTTGGGATTACAATCAGCTTGGACCGAAGGGTCTGTTTCCATGCTGTATGACTCCGTGGCTCTAAGACTCGTCCTAAACCAATGAACGTTCTACCCAGTGTAAAAGCTGCAGGGGTCTCCCAATTGGCACCCTATAAAAATCCATCCCCATGTCTCTCAGAGTTGAGTTTTTAAAAAAAGGTCCAAAGCACCTGTAGATTGCCCTCTATACCTGCCTCTGAAACAGGACTGTTGTTCAAGATGATCAAACAAGGATGAACCAAATACTACTAACACTGTAACACAGTATACACCAACAATGTGGCTTCAAACACGGTCTCCATTTGATTAATTTACTTCACTACAATATTATGCACAAGCCTGACACTTGAAAACGATCAATGTTGGGAAGTTGAAGGGGAAGCTTTTCCAGCTCCCTATGCCTGCTGCCCCATTCCACTAACAAATAGTTCCTGTATCAAAAGCACATTAACAAAAGGTCTCACTCATTTTTCCAACGCCTCACTTATTCCTTTTATGACCCCAAAGAAACCATCAGGTTTTGACATTTATCGCCGTCAAGTCCTGTTCTCTTGGCCATTCCAATTTTGTTACTCATTGAATAAAGACTTCACCTTCAGCCATTCCTGATGAAGGGCTTTTTGCCCGAAACGTCGATTTTCCTGCTCCTCGGATGCTGCCTGACCTGCTGTGCTTTTCCAGCTCCACTCTGATCTAGATTCAGATTTCCAGCATCTGCAATCCTCACCTTTTGCCTACTTTATTTAGTTTTCACTTTGTAAGGAACAATGAAAGACCGTAAGAAATAAGACACAAGACTTATGAGTGGAATCAAGGCCATTCGGCCCATCAAGTCCTCTCCGCTATTCAATCATGGGCGACGGGCATTTCAACGCCACTTACCTGCACTCTCCCCGTATCCCTTAATTCCTTGTGAGATCAAGGATTTATCAATCTCTGCTTTGAAGACATTCAATGTCCCAGCCTCCACTCAGCTCCATGGCAATGAATTCCATAGGCCCACCACTCTTTGGGCTGAAGAAATGTCTCATTTCCATTCTAAACCGACCCCCTCTAATTCTAAGGCTGTGCCTATGGGTCCTAGTGTCCCCGCCCGATGGAAACAAAATTTCCCAGCGTCCACCCTTTCTATACCATGCATTATCTTGTAAGTTTTTATTAAATCTCCCCTCAACCTTCTAAACTCTAATGAATACAGTCCAAGGATCCACAGCTGTTCTCAGCTAATTTAACATGTTAAATTAGAATAATAGAACCCCTACAGTGTGAAAACAGGCCATTCGGCCCATCAAGTCCACGTCAACCCTCTGAAGAATATTCCAACCTGACTCACTCCCCTGCATTTCCCATGGCTAATCTACCTGTCCATCACATCCCTGGATACTATGGGCAATTTACCATGGCTAATTCACATAGCCTGCACATCTTTGGACCATGGGTGAAAACCAGAGCACCCAGAGGAAACCTACGCAGATACGGGGAAATTGGAACTCCACACACACAGTTGTCAGAGGTTGGAATCGAACTCTGGTCCCTAGCGCTGTGAGGCAGCAGTGCTAACCACTGAACCACTGTGCTGCCTTTAATTTAATGTTCGGTGCTTGCAGTATCAAGAAGGGGGAAGAGACTTTCATTTTGGAGAGTAATTTTGTGGGCTTGATGCAGATATGGTTGGGGGCCTGTTTGTACATGGAGGTTTTTGGTGAGTTTTCACAACCTTGAAAAGAAGAAATGGGCTTGGTGGCTCGGTGCATGAAAAAGGGTGAAGAAAATAACTGGCTAGCAACAGGGGTACAACGTTACACAGACAGCCAAACAAAATCCATAGGTCAGTGCGTGCAGCTGTACCAGAGAGTAGATGCAGAAGGTTAAAAATGTTCCAGCAAGAAATCCTGCAAAACTGATAAACCGTTTAGGAAATTCAAGGTAACATTAAGTTCAGTTTGTTTATGGAATCCAGGGAGAGTAATTAGCTGAAGAAAAGCATCTAGTGAATACACAAACACATTGAAAGAAACCAGTTACCGCTGCGTTTGCCTGGACAACAAGCATTAACATAAGAGCAGCACGGTGAGTCACGGTGATTCAGTGGTTAACATTGCTGCCTCAGTGCCAGGGACTCGGGTTCAATTCCACCCTTGGTTGACTGCCTCCTTCACCGCCGCTCCCTCACCACCACACGCCTGGAGGAAGAACGCCTCATCTTCCGCCTCGGAACACTTCAACCCCAGGGCATCAATGTGGACTTCAACAGTTTCCTCATTTCCCCTTCCCCCACCTCACCCTAGTTCTAAACTTCCAGTTCAGTAACTGTCCCCATGACTTGTCCGGACTTGTCCTACCTGCCTATCTTCTTTTCCACCTATCCACTCCACCCTCTCCTCCTTGACCTATCACCTTCATCCCCTCCCCCATTCACCCATTGTACTCTATGCTACTTTCTCCCCACCCCCACCCTCCTCTAGCTTATCTCTCCACGTTTCAGGCTCACTGCCTTTATTGCTGATGAAGGGCTTTTGCCCGAAACGTCGATTTCAAAGCTACTTGGATGCTGCCTGAACTGCTGTGCTCTTCCAGCACCACTAATCCAGAACGCCTGTGTGGAGTTTGCACATTCTCCCCGAGTCTGGGTGGGTTTTCTCCGGGTGCTCCAGGTTCCTCCCACAGTCCAAAGATGTGCAAGTCAGGTGGATTGGCCATGGGAAATGGCCCCATTGTGTTCAGGGACATTTAGGTGGGGTGGATTAGCCATGGGAAATGTAGGGTTGGGGGGGGGGGGGGGGGGGCTTAGGGATGCTTTTCAGTGGGTCAGTGTGGATTTGGTGGGTCGAATGGCCGGTTTGTACACTATACGGATTCTATACTGGAACGGTAAATTCCCATCAGGTTTTGTTCCTTTATTCCCCCCTCTGAGGACAAAGTAGGAAGGAAGAGTTTGAATCTTTTGTGCTGGTGTTTGTAATGAAGTCATTACAATTTGTTTTGTATGGTGTAATACAGTTCTTTTCTTGTTTATTAAAGATTGATGTGTATCTGGGTCACGTCAAGATATCGGAGAAAGTGAGAACTGCAGCTCATGCCCGAAACGTCGATTCCCCTGTTCCTTGGATGCTGCCTGAGCTGCTGTGCTTTTCCAGCACCACACTCTCGAACCCACATGTCAAGATATGTCTCACTGAGATCTGACTTATTAGTATTAATATCTATTGGAATTGTAACACTTCAATTAAGTTGAAGTCAGCTCCAACCTCCTCACAGTATCCTAATACAAAATACTAATTTAATTATCCAAAATTAAATCTGAAATTGTCTTGTCTATTGCAGAGTCAGTTTTGAACAGGCTCACATGCCCTAACACTGTATACACACGACAAGGAGCTGCCAGAGGTCAGGAGGTCCCTGACAAAGGGGCAGCACTCCGAAAGTTTGCAATTTCAAATAACCCTGGTGGACTATAACCTGACTTTTTGGTGACCCCTGACTTCATATATACAGAACTTTTATGAATCAATGTTTTATTTTCAACTCAAATCGGTTATTATTTCACACCAAATACAGTCAGGTTAATGACTGGACTTACTTCACATGGTTATCAGTGAGTTGTTTGAGAACCTGGCAGTAAATCTCATCTTTCATCAGCTCCCCTTTCAGAGCAGCTTCAAATATTTGGTCGGTCAGCTCATTCACAGACCGCGTTCTCTTGGAGGGGTAATCGCCCATGTACTTCATGATAGGTGCTGGCTAGGAGTCAAGGCAATGACCAAAAGAACATTCATTCACCCAGTGCCTTCACAGAGTGACGGTGGCACGGTGGCTCAGTGGTTAGCACTGCTGCCCCACAATACCAGGGACCCAGTTTTGATTCCAGCCTCGGGCGACTGTTTGTGTGGAGTTTGCATGTTCTCCCAGTGTCTGCATGGGTTTCCTCCCACAGTCCAAAGATGTGCAGGTAAGGGTGGATTGGCCATACTAAATTGCCCATAGTCTTCAGGAACATGTAGGCTAGGTGCATTAGTCAGGGGAAATGTAGAGAATAGGGTAGGGGAATGGGTCTGGGTGGGTTACGATTCACATGGTCAGTGTGGACTTGTTGGGTTGAACGACCTGTTTCCACACTGTAGGGGATTCTAACGTCTATAGCACTCAGATAAAGGAGGGCCATCAGTTTGCCTGGGATAACGTAACCATCTTGGGACATGCTGACCAAAGACACACATGGGAATTTCTAGAGACCTGGTTCTCAAACCAAAATGCTATGAACAGACAGAGAAATGGACTCTAGATACAAGCCACTGCAGGGCAGGACTGGAAATGCCACAAACCACCATAACAGACCGGGTCAGATAAATAATGAGCAGAGTACTACAACAACACTTCATAGGAAGGTGCACTGAGGAGGTTACCTAGTAGGGTGATGACACATCTGCACACAAACCAACCAACTCAGCAGGCAAACCACATTACAGCTCTGGGGAAATGGGTTCAAATCCCACCAGGGTGTCAGAATTTAAATTCTAGGAACGACATTGGAATTGAAAGTCATTTTCCATGATGGCAACTATCATGGAAACCCATCTTCCTCATTAATGACCTTCAGGGGAGGAAGTCTACCATCCTTAACCAGTGTGGCTGACATGCGAGACTCCAGATCCACAGTAACTGGCCTTTGAAATGGCCAAATTGCATTCTGACAGCCCAGATACAGAAGCAGCCCATTTCCAAATGCAGCAAGTGCTGAGCAATATCCAGGTTTGGACTGACTAGTAGTAAGTGATATGGGCATCATCGTGGGTGGCACGGTAGCACAGTGGTTAGCACTGCTGCCTCACAGCACCAAGGTCCCAGGTTCGATTCCAGCCTTGGTTGACTGTCTGTGTGGAGTTTGCACATTCTCCCTGTGTCTGCGTGGGTTTCCTCCCACAGTCAGGATGTGTGAGTCAGGTGACTTGGCCATTTTAAATTGTGCATAATGTTAGGTGCATTAATTAGAGGGAAATGGGTTTGGTGGGTTACTCTTCGGAGGGTCAGTGTGGACTGGTCGGCCTGAAGGGCCTGTTTCCACACTGTGGGGAATCTAATCTAATCAAAATGCCATGCACTGATCATCACCAATAAGAAGCAATCGAACTATCATCCTCTGATATTAAATTACCAAGTAATATTACCATCACTGAGTCCCCACTATCAATATTTTGGGGGCTTGCCATTGGCCAGAATAAATACAGTGGCCATAGGAGCAGGTCAGAGGCTAGGAATACTGCAACAAGTAACCCTCCAAAACCTGTCCACCATCTAAAAGGCACAAAGTCAGGAGTACGATGGAATACTCCCCACTTGCCTGGATTGGCATCAAAAGTGACAAACATCCATCCCTCTACCACTGACACTCCGTACACACTGCTGCTACATACAAGATGCACGCAGAAATTCACCCCCTCCACAACAGCACCTTCCTATGACTATCATTTTGAGGAACATACTAGTAAATTTCTTTCATGTACACACCAAGGTCCTCCTGTCCTTCCCAAATGCCCAGAAATTGACGGGCACTGAATTCAATCACTATACTCTGAACTCAATTAACACTCCAAAAAGGAGCAACACTGCAAAAGCTAGTGCTTCTAAATAAACCTGTTTGACTATAGCCTAGTGTTGTGTGACTTGCAAACTGGTGTAAGACTGGTTGACATGGTTAGAAGCCAGATCTCTGGGAAATGAAAAAGGATATCAGTGAATGCAAGGCATGCTTCTTGTGATAACTCCTCATTACTCAGCAGCTTCTTCAATAGAGGCTGTTTCATCGGCTCTCTGGTACAGGACCACATCTTGTCTTTCCCACGATTCTTTGTGATCATCACTCGACTTAGTGTGTGCTTTGGAGGTGGCCTAGAATTTTGAAAACAATAGAAGGGTAAAGGGTTACAAAGGCATCTACTTGAAAATGATACAAAGCATCATTGTAAAACTGCACTAATTCCTTTCTCTTGATGATGGAGAATGTTCCAGAATGGTTCCTGGGATGGCAGGATTGTCCTTTGGGGAGCGATTATGGAAATTGGGTCTGTATCCTGTGGAATTGAGAAGAATGAGATTCTGTCTCCTAGACACTCAAAATTCCTTAAGGGAGAGGCAGATCAGGAAGGATGTTACCTCTGGCAGTAGAGTCTGGAGCCAGGGAAATTAATCTAGGAGTAAAAGACAAGCCTTTGAAGGACAGAGGTGATGAGGAATTTCTTCACACAAATGGTGATGAATCCTCAGAATTCATTGACCCAGATGACTGTGGAAGCTCAGTCATTGAGCATGCTCAGAGACTGATGGATTTCTAGACAGTGATGACATCAAGAGCCACAGAGATAATGAAAGAATATGGTGTTGAGGTAGATGTTCAGCCATCATCTAGATGAGTGGACCAGGCCTGAGGGGCTGAATGGCCTACTCCTGCCCCTAGATTCCTACCTGAAGTAGTCATACGAGAACTCTTCCAGTGTGTAAGGCTTAACCTTCTCCTCCAACTCGGATATGGACAACTGGGAGGTCCTGATGGCTTCCTGTCGCTGGCCTGGCGTCATGGTAACCAAGCACTGGAATGAGAGAGAGTGGGAAACATATGGTGTGGTTCTGTGCACTCTAACACAACCATTGCCCAAGCAGAGGGACTGGACAACCATATTCTCACACATTGAACTGGTGAACTCTGCCCAATTTACATTGCATACCTTTCACCACGTTTACCCATTAAATGATCTCAGAAGCATGTTTTTTATATATGGAAATAAATGGTAAGAGCCCAAGTATTAGCTTATCTTGTGTATCAGAGTTTATGTATTCAAACCTCACACCAGAACGGAGTCCCACAGCCAGACTGACACACACACACACACACACACACACACAGAGATACACACACAGAGACACACCCTTGTTTAGAGAGTACCACATTTTCAAACACTGCCCCAAGTTTAGCTGTTGCTGTGGACAGCTCAGATATTCTGCAACCTCCGAACAGGGTTCCCTAATGTATTCCTGCCTCAAGCGGCAAAAATAGATCAATGATTATTCAGTATCACTAAAACAGAGAGACATTCTGCAAAAACGCTCTGCTTTGTACTCATCAGGACACGTGCAAGAATGCCAAATTTCAAAGGGAGCAACAATTTATACTCCACAAGAAAAGCTATTGATTGGTTGGTAAATCAACGCTGACCAGTTGAGGCAGTGGCATGGAGAAGGCATGGAGGAATTATTGTTGCTAGGCAACAGATCAGCCAACCAATCAGTACCCTATTCATATGCAGCATGAATTGATGATCCTTTAAAAATTTGGCATTCTTTTACGTGCCCTGACAAGCACAAGACAAAACAATCTTGGACAGCATGTCTCTTTTCTTAGTAATACTCAAGAACAATTCATTCAATTCAATTGCTGTTTGCAGGCTCTCTATGCACAAATTAATTGTGCACCTTTATCTACCCAGCAGCGAATGCACTTGAAAATTAATCCACATGAGGCGAAGTACTTTGGAATATTCGATAGGTGCTATTGATAAATGCAGGCCCATCCTTTGGCATCTCGGACTGAGGCAACAGATTACAACAACAAAACCACTCACCACAATCTCAGCTGGTGGCTTGGTGACAGTAGGCAACACGTAGACGCAGTCAGTGGGGAAGTCACCTTTCTGCTTGGTCCTTTCGTTCATTCCATGACCCCAGCCGCAGGTCATCACTTGCTCCCCGGTATCATGGTCCAGAAGGATCAGGTCTCCCTTTTGGAAGCTGAGGAATGTCAAATCATCGCCAACTGCATGAAAGAGCAGAACCATAAAAGTTGCAGTTAGCCAGAACTGGTGTAGCTCTGGACGACTGCCAAACATTGCCAATCTCTCTGCTGGGAAATGTGAAGAAGCTGGGTGGTATGGAAAATGGTGGAGGGGCGGCTATATTAATTAAGGAGTGACCAATGCCATTCATTTTGTAATGGACACAGGATTTTCCTGACTAAAAAGGGGTCAATCTGCAGAGCAGCGACTATCTAGTTCAGAAGGAACAGATTCATGGGGAGGTTGTATAATTCATCCTTGGTTCATTGGTTTCAAAGGGCCAGAATGCAAACATTGAGCAGAATTTTGAAACAATTCTGAGGACGTGGGGTTGACTGCAGATGAATCCCAACCTTCCCACTGGCACATCCCATTTCAGAGGCATCTTTAAAGTGGTCAGTTTGGAGTCAAAGTATCTACATGGTGTGGAAGTCAGCTAATCAAAAGTCTCTCATTGATGAGAACTTCCCATTTGGCATGTAGCACCTCCATGTGGTAGCCAGAGAAAGGTCAGCGAGAGAAGGTGGCCTCCCAGCAGCAAATCAGGAAAGCCATTGTTTTTCCAAGCCCAGCCCTCAAACACCCTCCCTGTAACATGTTAGCTTTCCTGTGTGAAAATGCTCAACTGCTATTAATTGCCCAATTCAACAGAAGTTGGGTCCCTGCCATTTGGGGCTGTAGGACGATTTCAACACTAACATCTTGCTCCAACTAATCCCAGGCTTTTTATTTTTAAAAATTCATTCACAGGAGGAGGGTGTCACCAGCTAGGCAGCATTTTTATTGCCCAGAGGCAAGTTAAGAGTCAACCAAATTGCTGTGGGTCTGGAGTCACATGTAGGCCAGACCAGATAACGATGGCAGTTTCCTTCCCTAAAAGGGCATTAGTGAACCAGGTGCGGTTCTTTTTCAATAATTGATTTGTGATCAGAGATGTACTGCACGGAAAACAGGCCCTTCGGTCCAACTTGTCCATGCCAACAGGTACCCCAACCTAATCTAGTCCCATATCCGTCCAAACCCTTCCTATTCATATACCCATCCAAATGCCTTTTAAATGTTGCAATTGTACCAGCCTCCACCACTTCCTCTGGCAGCTCATTCCATACACGTACCACCCTCCGCATGAAAAAGTTGTCCCTTTGGTCCCTTTTATATTTTTCTCCTCTCACATTAAACCTATTCCCTCTGGTTCTGAACTCCCCCACCCCAGGGAAAATACCTGGTCTATTTTCCCTATCCATTCCCCTCATGACTTGATAAACTTCTACTCCCTATCATTGGACAATTCCAGAGCTTTTTTAAAAAATTTAATTCACATTCCACTACCATTGCACCCGAGTCCCCTGAATATTGTCAGAGTCTCTGGATTATCAGTCCAGTGACAATACCATATGACCATTGCCTCTCCTCTGCATTCTTGCACAAAATATGGGTGACACGGAAAAGCCACTTAATCAGCCATCCCGAAGTTCCCTTGGACCGAGAGGCTTGATCAGCCGGCGCGGAGGACAGTTAAGAGTCGACCACATTGCTAATGGGCCTGGAGTCACATGTAGGATGGCAGATTTTCTTCCCTAAAAAAAAAAGGACAATAACAAACCAGTTGTGTTTTTAAAATGACGATCAAGAACAAGTCTTGGTCATACTGAGCCCAGATCCATGAATTGGATTCAATTTCCACAAGCTGCCAGGGTGGGATTAGAATTGGAATTAGAATTAGAATTCCTACCGTGTGGAAACAGGCCCTTCGGCCCAAGTCCACACAGGACGTTGGTTAGGCCACTGTGGGAATATTGTGTGCAATTCTGGTCTCCTTTGTATCGGAAAGATATTGTGAAACTTGAAAGGGTTCAGAAAAGATTTACAAGGATGTTGCCAGGGCTGGAGGATTTGAGCTATAGGGAGAGGCTGAACAGGCTGGGGCTGTTTTCCCTGGAGCGTCAGAGGCTGAGGGGTGACCTTATAGGGGTTTACAAAATTATGAGGGGCATGGATAGGGTAAATAGACAAAGTCTTTTCCCTGGGGTCGGGGAGTCCAGAACTAGAAGGCATAGGTTTAGGGTGAGAATGGAAAGATATAAAAGAGACCTAAGGGGCAACGTTTACACACAGAAGGTGGTAAGTGTATGGAATGAGCTGCCAGAGGAAGTAGTGGAGGCTGGTACAATTCTAACATTTAAGAGGCATTTGGATGGGTACATGAATAGGAAGGGTTTGGAGGGATATGGGCCAGGCGCTGGCAGGTGAGACTAGATTGGGTTGGGATATCTGGTTGGCATGGACGGGTTAGACCGAAGGGTCTGTTTCCATATTGTACATCGCTATGACTCCATGACCCTCTGAAGAGTAACCCACCCAGACCCATTCCCCTACATTTACCCCAGACTATTACACCTAACCTACACATCTGTGAACATGACGGGCAATTTAGCATGGCCAATCCACCTAACCTGCACATCTTTGGACTGTAGGAGGAAACCGGAGCACCCGGAGGAAACCCACGCAGACATGGGGAGAATGTGCAAACTCCACACAGAGAGTCACCCAGGTCCCTGGTGCTGAGGCAGGGCTAACCACTGAGGCACGGTGCTGCCCCAGAACCCATGCTCCTAGTCGTCTGAGTTACCAACTAAGTGACATTACCACTACACCAACCACCATCTCATACATCACCATCATAGTGCTGCTATATTTGTTTTTTTTTTGCAGGAGAGGGGAAGAAATGTGGGGGGATTCACATGGGAGTTTTTCTTTTTAAAGAATCCCTACAGTGTGGAAACAGGCCCCTCGGCACAACAAGTCCACACCGACCCTCCGAGGAGCATCCCACCCAAACCCATTTCCCCCACCCTATTACTTCACATTTACCCCTGACCAATGCATCCAACCTACAAATCTCCAAACACTATTGGCCATGCTAAATTGCCCATTCACCCAACCTGCACATACTTGGATTGAGGGGTCGAGGTCATAGAATCGTTGAATCCTATCGTGCAGACAGAGGCTATTTGGCCCATCAAGCCTGCACCGACCCTCCAAAGAGCCATATCCCTATGCTATCCATGTGCTCTCAACTCCTGTATTTTTGACAGCTAATCCACCTAGCCTACACATCACCGAATTGTGGGAGGAAACCACAGCACCTGGAGGAAACCTGCACAGACACTGGGAGAAGGTGCAAACTCCACACAGACCGACAGTCACCCGAGGCTAGAATTGAACCCGGGTCCCTAGCACTGTGAAGCAGCAGTGCTAACCACTGAGCCACCCACGTGATTATTAAATGGTTATTAAATTTCAGTCACTTTATTTTACACTCATCTTATAAATCTAACGCCATGCTGAAGTCTGAATTGTAAGGTTATTCGCCCTTCGGTAGGAGTGTCACCCTCAGAAACCTGTAGTTGAAAAATGTGGTGCTGGGAAAAAAAACAGCAGGCCAGGCAGCATCCGAGGAGTAGGAGAATCGACATTCCTCGGATGCTGCCTGGCCTGCTGTGTTTTTCCAGCACCACATTTCTCAGTTCTGGTCTCCAGCATCTGCAGTCCTCACTTTCTCCAAGGAAACCTGTACTCCATTAACAAATAATTTTCAGGAGAGCTAGGAATGAGGGAGAGGAGACAGAACATGCCTTAGGGCTAAATAACAAAAAGGAAAACAAGGAGTCTATGGGTTTCTAAATAACTTCTTACTTCAGGGAAATCTGAAAGGCCATTTGAGCAGCTGTTAATATCATGTCAACCACCAGAATATAGAAAGACAGCAGAGGGCTGTCCTGCTGTTACTCACCAGGGCTTGGGTTATCTTGCAGAGCGACCACAAACTTTGACCTCTTCCTTAGTCCCTCCAGGAAGGTCACCACAAGGTCTCGGATATCCTCCGCATTGTTGGAGGTAAAGGTGTATTCATCACCTTTAATGGTAGACAATGTGAAGCTCTGTCCCTGCATTTTGCTTCCCCTGCAGGTCGGACACAGACTCATCATCGGGTATTTCAATAGTCATTCACTTTCTCTATACCCCTCATTATTTTATAAACCTCTGTAAGGTCACCCCTCAACCTCCTACATTCCAGTGAAAATTGTTCCAGTCTATTTTTCCCTCTCAGACCCTCCATTCCCAGCACCAAACCAATCTGAGCAAGTTCAAGCACAATTAGGGGCTTGTGACAAAATGCTGGGTTGGTCATCGAAAGAAAAATAACTTTGTTCCTAGTTCAGGGAGTGAAAAGTCATTTAAACCCATTGTGGTGTCCCCAAAAAATGTGTAGTATTGAAATTCTAGCGATCAATTAAAAAAATCCCAACTGCCTTCTTTCAGGTTTCAGCCCAGAACTTACTTGCTGCTGGTGACTGCAGTGATTTCGGGGAAGGAAAGTTCCAGAAGGACTTGCTCCTGTTCATCCACGAAGTACACACCAGTCCAGTTGACGGCTACAATCACATCGTTCTTTGGAAGGCTTGGGCCTGGAGGGAGGGAAGAACTTAAATTAATAAACTCAACAGCAGTATCACCAGCTCAGTAGGCAGGTCTCAATGAATAAAGTTCCTCAACTCTTACACAATTTGAACAGAATTGGGAACAGCTTGCAGTCCAGCACCTGCATTTCAGGTAAGTTTTTTTAAAAAAAATTGATTTTGCATTGGCCTACCACCTACACAACTTTTTAAAAGCACTTTACATTCAGTGGAGTGCAGTCAACATGAGTAGGCAGCCAATTTGCAAATAAGGTCCCGCTAGCAGAAATGGGCGGATCGTTTCTTCACATTACTCAAGGGTGTCAATATTGGCCAGAACTTTAAGGAGAACATCATTCCTTTTATTTAAAGAGACCCAGGGGATCTTGGATTAAAAAAAAATATAGCTCTTTGCTAGTAGCATCTTCTCAGAGAGAGAGAGAGAGAGAGAGAGAGAGAGAGAGAGAGAGAGAGAGAGAGAGAGAGAGAGAGAGAGAGAGAGAGAGAGAGACAGACAGACAGCACGGAAATAGGCCCTTCAGTCCAACTTAACTATGCTGACTTGATATCCTAAATTAATCTAGTCCCATTTGCCAGCATTTGGCCCATATCTCTCCAAACTCTTCCTATTCATATACCCATCCAGATGTCTTTTAAAATGTTGCAGTTGTAGCACCACTTTCTCTGGCAGCTCATTCCATACACACACCACCCTCTGCATGAAAAAGTTGTCCCTTAGGTCGGTTTTATATTTTTCCCCCTCATCCTAAACCTGTGCCCTCTAGTTTTGGACTCCCCGATCTCAGGGAAAAGACTTGGTCTATTTATCCGATCCATGCCCCTCATGATTTTATAAACTCTATAAAAAGGTCACCCCTCAGCAGAAAACAGTCGTAGTCTATTCAGCCTTTCCCGAAAGCTCCAATCGTCCAACCCTAGAAATGTCCATATAAATCTTTTCTGAATCCTTTCAGGAAAAGGGAACATCTTTCCTCGGAGACTAGAATTGAAAGCAGTTTTCCAAAACCAAATGTCATGTACATCTGCAACATGACCTCCCAACTCACATACTCAATACTCTGACCAATAAAGGCAAGCATACCAAACACCACCTTCACTATCCTGTCTACCTGTGACTCCACTTTCAAGGAATTATGAACCTGCACTCTAAAAGGTCTCTTTGTTTGGCAACACCTTCCAGGTCCTTACCATTAAAGTACATAAGTCCTGCCCTAAATTGCCTTTCCAAAATGCAGTACCTCATATTTATCTCAATTAAGCTTGGTCCGCCACATCTCAGCCCATCAGATATTCTGTTGGCGAAAGGGAGGACTGCAGATGCTGGTGATTAGCGTAGAGTGTGTGGTGCTGGAAAAGCACAGCAGCTCAGGCAGCATTAGAGGAGCAGGAGACTCAACATATTGGGCAAAAGCCCTTCGTTAGGAATGGATACTGACCCAGTAGATATTAACTATACAGATGGTTGTGTTATTGCTCATCTCAGATCCACCCTGTTGGTTGGTGTAGAGATGGGCCGTCAAACCAAAAGGTGCAGGAGGAATAGGCCATTGAGCCCATGGAGTTTACACTGTATTCAATGAGATCCTGGATGATCTGATAACCCTCAACTCCACTTTTCTGCCCTTCTCCCCATAACGCTCTATCCTCTTACTGATTAAAATGCTGTTGGTCTCTCTCAGCCTTTTCTATAATTAACAACCCAGCCCTCGGTGATAAAGAATCCCACTGACTCATACCTTTCAAGAAGAAATTCATCTTCATTTCTGTTTTAAACAGATGACTCCTCATTATACCCACTGGTCTGAGACACTCTCACAAGGGGAAGGAAATGACATGGTCAATGCGGAATGGTTAAATCCCCTAAAGAATCATGTTTCAATAAATGTTTCCTCTCATTCTTCTAAGCTCCAATGAATACAGGCCCAACTAACTCAACCTTCCTCATAAAACACTCCCACTATACCTGGGATCAGCGGAGGGAACCGGTTCCTGATTTCCTCCAATGTTCGTATACCTTTCCTTAGATAATGGGAACAGAAGATCCTAGGACTGATGATCTGTTCTGGCCCACCCACATCGACGCAATTGTCAAGAAAGCACAACAACATCTCTACTTCCTCAAGTGACTAAGTGAAATTTGGATTGCCCACAAGGACTCTTACCAATTTTTACAGGTGCACCATAGAAAGCATCTTATCAGGATGCATCACAGCTTGGTATGACAACTACTCTTTCCAACATGCAAGAAACTACAGAGAGTCATGAACACAGCCCAGTCCATCACACAAGCCAGCCTTCCACCCATTGACTCCATCGATGCTTTCCTGAGGCAGCAGGAAGTGATCAACATAATCAAAGACCCCTCCCACTTCGGTTACACTCTCTTCCACCAGGTTGAAGATATCGAAGTTTGAATACATGTACCAACAGGTTCAAGAATAGCTTCCTCCCAGCTGTTATCAGACTGGAGAATGGACCTCTCAAACATTAATACTGATCTCTCTCTCTCTGCACCTGTAACACTGTACTCTGCATTTATCCTGCTACCCTGGTGCAGTGTGTATGGTATGATCTACCTGCACAGCATGCAAAACACCACTTTTCACTGTATTGCCGTACGGGACACCAAAATCAATCAAAACTGAGTACAGTATTTGAATGGTAGGTTGTTTAGTATATTATACAATTTTATCAAAATTTCCCCATTTCTGCCCACTGGTCTGAGACACTCTCACAAGGGGAGAATCACAGGGTCAATGTGGAATGGTTAAATCCCCTAAAGAATCGTTTCTGTTTCAATAAAGGTTGCCTCTTTTTCTGCCAGGCAGAAGCAGCAGTGGCTACCATTCTCTTTGAAATAAAAGGCCAACATTCCATTCCACTTGCTTTCCCTGCATCTCCGCTATGAATCTAGCATTCCTGAAGCATGTATGTTTGCCCCGAGTGTGGCATTCCATTGAGCCATGGGCATATCAGCCATGGATAGACACTCAGGGGCAGAAGAGGGCACATCACATTTTACCTCGAGGTCTATTGTGTGGTTGAGCTCCTGGGAAGCACCTCAAGCTACCTCACAACATTAAAAAGATGCTACACACACGGAATCAAAATGTAAAATGAAATTTGATATGAAATATTGTGCATAAAATGCAAAATGCCACAAAATATTAAAAATCTGAAATTTGAAACGGAAATTTCTGGAAGAAACTGAAGTCAATTAAGCTTCTGTAGTGATAGCAATCAACTTCTCAAAAGATCCACAGAACCTGAAAATGCATTTGTTAAAAAAAAGCCACAAAAAAAATAATAAAATCACATACAGTCTATTCTTTCAGGTTAGGAGAGAGAAGACACTCAGGTTTGGAAACACATAGGAACACCATCACCTACAAGTTCCCCTCCAAGCCACTCACCATCCTGACTTGGAAATATGTCAACCTTCCTTCACTGTCGTTGGGTCAAAATCCTGGAATTCCCTCACTGAGCATTGTAGGTCCACCTACAGCACATGGAGTGCAGTGGTTCAAGGCAGCAGCTCACCACTACCTTCTCAAGGGGCAACTAGGGACGGACAATAAATGTTGACCTAGCCAACGATGCCCATGTCCCAAAAGGTGAATTAATAAAACCTTTCGGAATATTGCCAGTTCGTGATGTGCTTTAAGTTTGCGATCAATGGAGAGAGAGGCAGTTCTCAGCTGGAGTGAAGATCACATCTCAAAGTTTATATCATGTAACAGTTCACTTTAGCCATCTCTGAGACTCACTTTGACCTTTTGAAGGAATGGGAGGGGTGAAGGAGAAATCTTTCAGATTTCCACCCTACCCTGTTCTTTTTGGAGTTTCTGCACTCTTCACAGTTGCTGGAGGGGTTCAGGAATGTTTCAACTTGATGTTCCAGGTGTAATGAGTGTGGGACACTGACTATTGGAGGCTGAGGGGTGACCTTGTAGAGGTTTATAAAATCATGAGGGGCATGGATAAGGTAAACAGACAAGGTATTTTCCTTGGCGTGGGGGAGTCCAAAAACTAGAGGGCATCTGTTTAAGCTGAGAGGGGAAAGATTTAAAAGAGACCCAAGGGACAGGTTTTCACAGAGGGTGGTGCTTGTGTGGAATGAGCCACCAGACAAAGTGGAGGATGGTACAATTCCAACACCTAACCTCATACTTTTAACACATTGTCTGAGCGGAGATGTCACTTTATCTTTATTAATACCTTAAGTTATCTCAGGACTGTGACTGGAGTGTAGTTCTGGAATTTACATATTAATCAATCCCCATTCTAAGTGATTAAAGAATCAACAGCAATCTAAGTTTGTTCAATGCATCACATCTGTTGTGTGACACCTTGATCTTTTACTATAAATCCTGTCCACTATGATCCTGCTCCACTAGCTACCTGACAAAGCACCACCACTCCAAAAGCTAGTGCTTTCAAATAAACCTGTTGGACAATAGCCTGGTGTTGTGTGACTTTTAACATTTAAAAGGCATCTGGATGGGTACATGAATAGGAAGGGGTTAGAGGGATATGTACCAAATGGGATTAGATTAATTCAGTGTAACTGGTCGGCATGGACAAGTTGGATTGAAGGGTCTGTTTCCATGCTATACATCTCTAGGACTCTCCTGCTCTGTCCATGCCTGTATGTTCGTAATATACACTCACATAGTGATCAGCTAGCTCAACTGGCTGGACTGCTAGTCTGTGAGGCAGAGTGATGCCAACAATATGGGTTCAATTCCAGAACTGGCTGAAGATGTAGGAGTCTCCTTCCTAACCTCTCCATTCACCTGAAGCATGGTGACCCCCTGGTTAAAACCACCACCAGCCACCTCTCTAACAAGAGCGCCACCCTCTGGTTCAGCAGGACAATGCGGATTTTGACCTTGACACTCACTCAGGGCTAAACCAGAGTGTTGCAGGAATAAGGAAACGCGTACTTTAAACTGACCTGAAAATTTGAAGGCCTCGTAAAATCGAGAGAAAAGTAAAGGCCACTTAAAGCGGGCAAAGTCCACAACCTCCTCCTTCACAGTCTGAGGGTCAACCCTCTTCTGGGTATACACTCCCTAAAGGGGACAATTTTAAAAAGAGTGGCATTTAATGTATCGCACACAAGATGAACAAAACACATGCACACTATAAGATAACATCAGTGCCCACCAGCTCGGAAATAATTACAGAACCAAACAAATACAGAAACTAAGACGGAAAAGTTCTCTGGATTATTGTCTCGATCCATATCAGGACTGATGGTCACTCAGACACAACTTAAAGATTCGAGCCTGACATTTGATGGGACATGGATGTCACAAATAGGCCAGCACTGCCCTGGAATGGAATGGTTCAGTCAGCCATTTCAGAGGGTAATTAAGAGACAACTAAATTCTTTGCCAAGGAAGTGGCAATTTCAACAAGTGTCTTCAGGTTTGGGTACTTTTTAATGTTAATTATTACATGCTAAAAAGACTGCAATTGAATTGAGCATCCTTTATTGTCATGTGTATTTTATATAAAACAGTGAAAAGTGTGCGCTGATGCTTGTACACAAGGGCCAGGCACAGAATTAAAAATAATAAAAGTCTAATATTTTCCTTCTTTGCTGCGACAGCGTACCATCACCAGAGTCTCGCTCCAGGTAACACCAACCCACGCCAACCCTCAGTGTGCGTCATGCTCCATGTTTCCCAGCCGCAGGGAGAGTACCCCACTCCGGGCTACACTCGCCCACACTGTGCCCCAGAGAATACCCCACTTCAGGATAAATCAGCCCATACCACGCCTCCCCCAGGGGCCCACTCCATGCCAAAGAGTGTGTCCCACTCCAGGCTTCACTGGTCAACCAACTGTCTCTAGTTACACTGCCTCTGAAAACACAACCACCACTCCAGAGCGCATTGAAGTTGCCTCTATAGCCTTTATCCCAGAATTAACACCGATTGCACTCTAATGCCACGTCAACAGGGCTTGAGATGGGTACCCCACCTTATTCAGGAGATATCGCTGGCTCTAATCTCACTATTAAGACTATTTCATAAACTAACAATGTATCATCTAATAATAATAATCACAACACACATCTCTGAATGCTTCTCTTTATTTACATCCCGTCCAGTGTTAGCTATACTGTGACATCATCATGAGATTGCTCCAGGGTCCCAAGGCCCATACACAAATTCTGCTTTATTCATGGCAATCTTATTATAAATGAACCCCACCTTTGAACCCACTAAATGTGAATCTTTTAAATGATGGGCAGCAAGATCCTGGGAAGTACACAGGAGCAGAGGGACCTTGTTGTTCATTTCCACCGGTTGCTCAAGATATCAGGACAGTGGATAAAGTGATTAAGGTGGCATATGGGATACTTGCCTTTATTAGCCGAGGTATGGAGCTTCAGAACAGGAAGGTGATGCCGGAACTGTATAACACAGCTGGAGTATTATGGGCAGTTCTGAAATCCACATTATTGGAGAGATGTGCTAGCATTGGGCAGAGTGCGGAGGAGATTTACTAGGATGTTGCCTGGGCTGGAGTGTTTCATTGATGAAGAGAGATTGGGCAGACTGGGGTTATTTTTGTTAGAGCAGAGGAGACAGAGGGGACATGATAAAGATGCATAAAACTGTGAGGGGCATTGACTGGGTAGAGAGGAAGAAACTTTTCCCCTTGGAAGGATCAATAATGGGGGCATAGATTTAAGGTAAGGTGCAGGAGGTTTAGAGGGGACACAAGGAAAATATTTGCTCTGAGAGGGTGATGGAAACCTGGAACTCACTAAGGGGGAGAGGCAGAAAACATAGTAGTATTTAGGTGTGCACTTATGATGCCAAGACATACAAGACTATGGGCAGAGTGCTGGAAAATGGGATTACAATTGTTTGGTGTTTGTTCATGACTGGCGCAGACTGGAAGGGCAGAACTGCCTTTTCTTGTGCTGTAGATCTCCAAGACTCCACTCTACTTGACATTAATAAAACAAATTTTAAGACTTCACCCCTCAAGCTTTTCACTTCTAGCAAAATAAACCTCGAATGCAAGCTCACTTTCCTAATAGTTTGGTGACAGTGAATTCTCAGTGATAAATATAGGTAATGGGTAAGGGAAACGATGCTTGCAGCACTGGCTCACAATTTGAAATTTACACACAGTTTCATTTAGAACTTTATCTGGGAATGTTTTATTCTGTTACTGAAACGATGAAAGATGATGACAGGAAGGTGTGAACACAAAGATCAAAAGCTAACAATCATGACTGAATCTAGCACACACACAATCCCAGACTCTTCACACAGAGGAAGTTGTTAATATGTGGACTGAATGGCTGAGTGAGACAGCGGAGGCAAAACAATTTTAGAATGCTACGGCCTAGGAGGAGGCCATTCCGTCCATCATACGGACCCTGGTTTTACAACCAGGTGCTAAATCTCCTGCCTTTTCCCCATAACCCTGCACACTACCTCTATCCAAAATCATCCAATGCCCTCTTAAATAATTGAACCTGCCTCAACCTCACTTCCAGATAATACATTCCAAATATTAAACAACTCGACACAATGGCTAGCACTGCTGCCTCATGGCGCCGGGACCCAGGTTCAATTCCACCCTCAGGTGACGAGACAGAGACAGAGACAGAGACAGAGACAGAGACAGAGACAGAGACAGAGACAGAGACAGAGACAGAGACAGAGACAGAGACAGAGACAGAGACGTTCTCCCCATGTCTGTATGGGTTTCCTCCCACAGTCCAAAGTTGTGCAGGATAGGTGGATTGGCAATGGGAAATGCCAAGTTACAGGGATAAGGTGGGATACCCTATAGAGGGCTGGTATGGACTTGATGGGCCAAATGGCTTCTTCCCACACAGTAGGAATTCCATGGTACTCATGGAGTCAGATGCACAGCATGGAAACAGACCCTTTGGTCCAACCCGTCCATGCCGACCAGATATCCCAACCCAATCTAGTCCCACCTGCCAGCACCTGGCCCACATCCCTCCAAACCCTCCCCTATTCATATACCCATTCAGATGCCTTTTAAATGTTGCTATTGTACCAGCCTCCACCACTTCCTCTGGCAGCTCATTCCATACACGTACCACCCTCTATGAAAGAGTTGCCCCTTAGGTCCCTTTTATATCTTTCCCCTCTCACCCTAAACCTATACCCTCTAGTTCTGGACTCCCTGACCCCAGGGAAAAGACTTTGCCTATTTACTCTATCCATACCACTCAGAATTTTGTAAACCTCAATAAAGTTGCTGTGTCAAAACATTTTTTTTTCCTCACTTCATCTTTGCCTCACTTGCAGGTCACTTTAAATCCCTATCCTCCCATCCGTGTTGAATGGGAACAGCTTCTCATCAACTTTATCCACGATTTTAGAAAACCTCTATCAATCTCCTCTCAGCCTTCTTTTCCAGGTCAAACAGTTTCAACTTCTTCAGTCTATCCATATCATTGATGTTTCTTATCCCTGGAACTTGCACCTCCTACACTCTTTCCAATTCATTCACATCTAACCCTTAACGTGTTCAAAATTGTACAGTGAACTCCAACAGAGGTCGAACAGCTGTCTTAACATTGCCTTCCTCTTGTACTCCACAATGCTAATATTATTAAAGCCTGGTGTGCTTCATTTACAAATAATACAAAAAAAAAGAGGAATTACTTAACAACAGTATGCCACAACTGAAGCTCAATATTTGGATTGAAAATGGAACACCTAAATTGCCAGTCTTCTCTGAAGCGCATTAGAACAACAGCAGTGCAGTGATCCATTTGGTCAACAGAGGGCAGCATTAGGCTTCAGAACAGAAGGAGGAGGGATTGTGCAGAACTCCCAACTTGGTCAGGACAGGGTAAGCGAGAATCAGCATAGAGAGAACCTCTCCTTCAAACCATGCATTCAGCTGATACACCAACTCAAATCCCTTTCAATGTGTGGACGTTAAGTCTTGTACCATACTAGGATGGCACTTTACATCATGGTTCAATTTTGACATTATAATCAAACAGTGTCTTACAGCATAGAAACAGACCTTTCGGTCCAACTAGCCCACACCAACCAGGTTCCCAAACCAAAACTAGTCCCACCTGCCTGCATTTGGCCCATATCCCTTCAAACCTTTCCTATTCATGAACTTATCTTTTAAAATGTTGTCACTATACCTCTATTTACCACATCGTTCGTTCTACATAAGAACCACCCTGTGTGAAAATGTTACCCCTCAGGTCCCTTTTAAAAAAGGTTCTCCTCTCATCTTAAAAACTTGTCCCTGGCTTTGAACTCCCTCAATCTCAGGAAAAGACCTTTATTATTCACCTTATCTATGTCCCTCATCATTTTATAAACCTCTAAGCTGGAAGGTTTGTTTCTTGGCGTTGCATTACCACACTAGGTAATATCTTCAGTGAGTCTCTGAACGAAGCTTCATTCAGATGCCCTCTGATGAGGTTGCCTAGTATGGTGACGAAACATCTGAAAATGAACCTTCCAGCTCAGCGAGCAAACCGACAGTCAGAACTTCAGCCCGAGCTACAAATCTTCTCAAAACTCGATAAACCTCTAAGGTCACCACTCAACTTCCTACGCTCCAGTGGGAAAGAAGTCCCAGCCTATCCAATCTCTCCTTCTAACACAAGCCCTCCATTCCCAGCAACATCCTGGTAAACCTTCCCTGAACCCTCTCCAATATCCTTCCTATTGGAGGGTGTTCTGGACTACTGTGTGTAGTTCTGATGAGGCCTCACCATCATCCTGTACAACCTGAACATGACATACTCAACAGGTCGGAGTAATGAAGGCAAGCATGCCTAACCACCCTGCCTGCTGGAGACACAAATGTCAAAGAACCCTTGGCTTTGGAGTTCAGCGTCACTTCAGTTTGTGTCCGATTGGAGGAGGTGGTTACCACAAAAACCTTCTCCCACCTCCAACATCTTCCTTTTATAACTAAGTATCCAAATAACATGAAAATAAACACTATCAGTATTAATATCCCCATGATTGTTTACGTGTTGTTCACACTTTAAGGATTGATGGTGGTGTAGAGGTGATGTCACTGGGCCAATAGCCCAGAACCTCAGGTTAATACTCTGGGGAACGTGGGTTCAGATCCCACCACAGTAGTTGGTAGAATTTAAATTCTATTAATAAAAATAGAATTGAAAGTTAAACTCAGGGGCTCTTATGGTGCAGTGGTAGTGTGGGGCCTGGGTTCATGCCCCACCTGTAACAGAATTGTGTAACGCATCACTGAACAGATCGATTAGAAAACATCTATCAAGTTCGTTTCAGTAATGGTGACCATGAATCCATCGCCCCATCGGGTTCACTAATGTCCTTTAGGGATGGAAATCTATCAGCCTTACCTAATCTGGCCTACATGTAACTCCAGACCCACAGCAGTGTAGGCCTTCTACCAAGCCACTCAGACTGAACGGAGGTGGACAATAAATACTGGCCTTGTCATGGAAGAATAAAAGCTTTTTCCAGAGACACTTTAAATGGGGGTCACAGATAAAAAAAATTTGCGAAAGTAGCAAATGTGAAAAGAAAACATTTCACATAGCACAGAATTTGCACTTCTTGGGAGAGCAACAGAAACAGGTCCAATGGAGGCATGAGGACACTATTCTTGTTTAAATAATGTGCAAGGGAATGGGAAAAGGCAGGAGAATGACACTAAGTTATGATGGTCCTTTGAAGAGACAGTGCAGAGAGAGTCAGAGAGAGAGTCATAGAGATGTACAATATGGAAACAGACCCTTCGGTCCAACCCGTCCATGCCGACCAGATATCCCAACCCAATCTAGTCCCACCTGCCAGCACCCGGCCCATATCCATCCAAACCCTTCCTATTCATATACCCATTCAGATGACGCTTAAATGTTGCAATTGTACCAGCCTCCGTCACTTCCTCTGGCAGCTCATTCCATCCACTTACCACCCTCTGTGTGAAATCGTTGCCCCTTAGGTCTCTTTTATATCTTTCCCCTCTCACCCTAAACCTATGCCCTCTAATTCTGGACTCCCTGACCTCAGGAAAAAGACTTTGCCTATTTACCCTATCCATGCCCCTCAATTTTGTAAACCTCTATAAGGTCACCCCTCAGCCTCCGACGCTCCAGGGAAAACAGCCCCAGCCTGTTCAGCCTCTCCCGAGAGCTCAAATACTCCAACCCTGGCAACATCCTTGTAAATCTTTTCTGAACCCTTTCAAGTTTCACAACATCTTTCCGATACAAAGGAGGCCAGAATTGCACTCAATATTCCAACAGTGGCCTAACCAATGTCCTGTACAGCCACAAAATGACCTCCCAACTCCTGTACTCAATACTCTGACCAATAAAGGAAAGCATACTAAACGCCTTCTTCACTATCCTATCTACCTGCGACTCCACTTTCAAGGAGCTATGAACCTGCACTCCAAGGTCTCTTTGTTCAGCAACACTCCCCAGGACCTTATACACTTAAAGATAAGTCCTGCTAAGATTTGCTTTCCCAAAATGCAGCACCTCGCATTTATCTGAATTAAACTCCACCTGCCACTTCTCAGCCCATTGGCCCATGTGGTCCAGATCCTGTTGTAATCAGAGGCAACCCTCTTTACTGTCCACTACATCTCCAATTTTTGGTGTCATCTGCAAACTTACTAACTGTACCTCTTATGCTCGCATCCAAATCATTTATGTAAATGACGAAAAGTAGAGGACCCATCACTGATCCTTGTGGCACTCCACTGGTCACAGGCCTCCAGTCTGAAAAATTACCCTCCACCACCACCCTTCGTCTTATACCTTTGAGCCAGTTCTGTATCCAAATGGCTAGTTCTCCCTGTATTCCGTGAGATCTAACCTTGCTAATCAGTCTCCCACGGGGAACACTGTCGAATGCCTTACTGAAGTCCATATAGATCGCATCCACCACTCTGCCCTCATCAATCGTCTTTGTTACTTCTTCAAAAAGCTCAATCAAGCTGGTGAGTCGTAATTTTCCATGCACAAAGCCATGCTGACTATCCCTAATCAGTCCTTACCTTTCCAAATACATGTACATCCTGTCCCTCAGGATTCCCTCCAACAACTTGCCCACCACCGACATCAGGCTCATTGATCTATAGTTCCCTGGCTTGTTCTTACCATCCTTCTTTAACAGTGGCACCACGTTTGCCAATCTCCAGTCTTCCGGCACCTCACCTGTGACTATCGATGATACAAATATCTCAGCAAGAGGCCCAGCAATCACTTCTCTAGCTTCCCACAGAGTTCTCGGGTACACCTGATCAGGTCCTGGGGATTTATCCACCTTTAACCGTTACAAGACATCCAGCACTGCCTCCTCTGTAATCTGGACATTTTGTAAGATGTCACCATCTATTTCCCTACAGTCTATATCTTTCATATCCTTTTCCACAGTAAATACTGATGCAAAATACTCATTTAGTATCCCTCCCATTTTCTGCGGCTCCACACAAAGGCCACCTTGCTGATCTTTGAGGGGCCCTATTCTCTCCCGAGTTATCCTTTTGTCTTTTATGTATTTGTAAAAACTCTTTGGATTCTCCTTAATTCTATTTGCCAAAGCTATCTCATGTCCCCTTTTTGCCCTCCTGATTTCCCTCCTAAGTATACTCCTACTTCCTTTATACTCTTCTAAGGATTCACTCGATCTATCCTGTCTATACCTGACATATGCTTCCTTCTTTTTCTAAACCAAACCCTCAATTTCTTTAGTCATCCAGCATTCCCTATACCTACCAGCCTTTCCTTTCACCCTGACAGGAATATACTTTCTCTGGATTCTCGTTATCTCATTTCTGAAGGCTTCCCATTTTCCAGCCGTCCCTTTGCCTGCAAACATCTGCCTCCAAATCAGCTTTCGAAAGTTCTTGCCTAATACCGTCAAAATTGGCCTTTCTCCAATTTAGAACTTCAACTTTTAGATCTGGTCTATCCTTTTCTGTCACTATTTTAAAACAAATAGAATTATGGTCGCTGGCCCCAAAGTGCTCCCCCACTGACACCTCATTCACCTGCCCTGCCTTATTTCCCAAGAGTAGGTCAAGTTTTGCACCTTCTCTAGTAGGTACATCCACATACTGAATCAGAAAATTGTCTTGTACACACTTAACAAATTCTTCTCCATCTAAACCTTTAACACTATGGCAGTCCCAGTCTATGTTTGGAAAGTTAAAACCCCCTACCATAACTACCCTATTATTCTTACAGCTTGCTGAGATCTCCTTAAGTTTGTTTCTCAATTTCCCTCTCACGATGAGGGGGTCTATAATACAATCCCTTTCTTATTTCTCAGTTCCACCCAAATATCTTTCCTGGATGTATTTCCAGGAATATCCTCCCTCAGCATAGCTGTAATGCTATCCCTTATCAAGAATGCCACTCCCCCTCCTCTCTTCCCTCCCTTTCTATCCTTCCTGTAGCATTTGTATCCTGGAACATTAAGCTGCCAGTCCTGCCCATCCCTGAGCCACGTTTCTGTAATTGCTGAGATATCCCAGTCCCATGTTCCTAACCATGCCCTGAGTTCATCTGCCTTCCCTGTTAGGCCCCATGCATTGAAATAAATGCAGTTTAATTTATTTGTCCTACCTTGTCCCTGCCTGCCCTGAGTTTGACTCACTTCTGTTCTCAGCTGTACCCGTCTCAGATCGATCTCTTTCCTCACTATCTCCCTGGATTCCCCCCCCTACCTTACTAGTTTAAATCCTCCCAAGCAGTTCTAGCAAATCTCCCTGCCAGTATATTAGTCCCCTTCCAATTTAGGTGTAATCTGTCCTTCTTGTACAGGTCACTTCTACCCCAAAAGAGATTCCAATGACCCAAAAATGTGAATCCTTCTCCCACACACCAGCTCCCCAGCCATGCATTCATCTGCTCTATCCTCCTATTCCTGCCCTCACCAGCTCGTAGCACTGGGAGTAATCCTGATATTACTACTCTCGAGGACCTCCTTTTTCAATTTCTACCTAACTCTCTAATCTCCCTTCAGAATTTCAACCTTTTCCCTTCCTACGTTGTTGGTTCCATTGTGTACAATGACCTCTTCCTGGCCCCTCTCCCCCGTGAGAACATTTTGCACCGTCTCGGAGACATCCTTGATCCTGGCACCAGGGAAGCAACACACCATTCTGCTTTTTCGCTGCTGGCCACAGAAACTTCTGTCTGTACCTCGGACTAGAGAATCCCCTAACACAATTGGTCTCTTGGAACCTGACATACCCCTTGTTGCATGATCAGCTGATTCTGTGTCAAAACACACCAGACAACTTTAACTTTACAAAACTTCAGTCAAACCTTGCAGAGCATCAATCCTAAATTTCACAAATATCCACTTCCATGTTAACATCTGATTATAAAAGATTTCAACAATAAACTTTATTCAAAACAGCCTTTACCATCGGAAAATATCCCACTATGCTCAGGAATGTAATGGGACAAAAGATCAAATCAGCCCACATGGGGATATCAGATCTGGCTGATAAGCCTCTTCTGGATTGAGAGAGCTGAGATAGCTTTTATCATGAAAGAGGAGATGGAGGCTGGAGAGGAAGGTTCAAAACTTGGGACTGAAGACATGACAAATGGTGAAGCAAAACAGAAAAAAAGCACACAGGAGATGGAAGGAGCAGACATCTGAAAGGTGAAGGATTGAGTGAATTTGCAGAATCATAGAACCCCTACAGTGTGGAAGGACGCCATGTGACCCATTGAGTCTACACTGACCCGGTGAAAACCATCCCACCCAGTCCCATCCCCCTACACTATCCCTGCAATTCTGCATTACCCAAGGTAAATTCACCCAGCCTGCACATTCCTAAACACTACGGGCAATTTAGCATGGCCAATCCACTTAACCTGCACATCTTTGGACTGTGGGAGGAAATCCACACAGTCACGGGGAGAACATGCAAACTCCACACACACACACACACACACACACACACACACACAGAGTCACCTGAGGGTGGAATTGAACCTAGGTCCCTGGTACTGTGAGGCAGCAGTGCTGCCCCATAAACAGGCAGAATGTAAGACATATGTATGCAAGGATTTGAAAACAAGGATGAGAATGTGAAATCAAGGCCCAGTCAGACAGTAAATAAATGCCAGCAAATATGGGGAGAACAAGAAATGTTGGATGAGCTTAAGTTTAAGGAAGATGGTAATCAGCTAGGAGAGGGAGCCGGTCTGTTCAGGTTCTAACACAGCTTGCTGGATAAATCTCAGGTCAGAGGGTTTCAGCCTCTGTCAGTCTCTCAGTTCTGTACAGTGTGAACCCACCTTCTTATGAGCTGCAGTGATGTACTGAGCCCATTTCTCCACTGTTTTAGAGGAGCTGATCTCCCGGTCTGGAATGTAAGATGGGATTAAGCTCAAGAGTCGCTCCAGGACAATCTCTGATCCATAATCCACGTAGTACTGCTGGGATGCCAGCTCAGCCAAGTCTTCCTCCTATTGCAGCCAGGATACAAGTCACAGAAAGTGGAAGAGAAACAGAGTCAGTAAGTGTAAACCTAAGTAAATGTATAACAAAATGGTAAACCAGAACACCACTTGGGATGTTTTTTGATATTTAAACTCTCACAGGGAGTGGACATCACAGAGAGGGGCCGCATTGATCACCCAACTGCAGGCCCCCGAGGGGGGGTGATGCTGACTCAGTATCACTATCTGGTGCAGGCCACATGGTGGAGGTGCTCATTCAGAGCGGTTGGCTTCTGAGCAAACACTGGATACCCACATGGCTGCACGGAGGAGCGAGAAGGGAAGATCATCCATTTCAGTTTCTTTATTCATTGGTGGGTACATGGGCATCATTGGCTCAGACAGCATTTATCATCTGCCCAATGTAGGAGCAAAATTACTGCAGATGCTGAACCTGTATTGAAAACAAAACAAAACAAATAATGTTGGAGATCACAGCAGGTCAGGCAGCATCCATGGAGAGGGAGCACGCTAATATTGATTCTTGTAGACTCTTCAGAGCTAGAGTCATCTAGACTCAAAACATTGGCTTGCTCGCTCTTTCCACAGATGCTGCCTGACCTACTAGTGATTTACAGCACTTGTTTTCAGTTTATTATTGGTCATCTAGACTGACAATATCATTAGGGAGGGAATTCCCAGATTTTTGACCCAGATCCTAGCCTCTGACCCGCCTCCCATAACCACTGACTAGTCCAGTGGAGTTCCTGGTCAATATCAACATCTAGGAGGTTGCCAATGTGGTCAAATTTAGCAGCGATAATTCCATTGAAAGTTAAAAGAACGATGATTGATCTCTGTTATTGGGGACAATCATTGCCTGGCATTTGTCACTCATTACTCCAGTCCATACCTGGATATTGTCCAGGTCTTGTTATGTTTGAACACAGAATACTTCAATACTTGAGATGGTACGAAAGATGCTGAGCATTATGTAACCAGTGAACATCTGACCTTGTGATGGAGGGAAGGTCATTGATGAAGCAGCTGAAGATGGTTGGGCCTAGGACACTCCCCTGAGGAACTCCTGCAGAGATATCCTGAAGCTGAGATGACTGGACAACAACCATAACCATCTCCCTGTGCGTTAGGTATGATTCCAACCATATGTTGATTTTCCTGTTCCTTGGATGCTGCCTGACCTGCTGTGCTTTTCCAGCACCACTCTAATTAGGATTCCAGCCAGCAGAGATTTTGCCCAAATTCCGACTGACTCCCGTTTGGTTTGGGATGCCTGATGCTACACTGTCAACTTGAGCTGAAGGGCTCAATTACACATGGAAGTGGACTAAGGACAGAATTTAACAGTAGTGCCCGCCACACAATTGTTTTGCTTGTTTCATTCTCAATGTGGGTGTTGTTGACATGATTAGCACTCACCGTCCATTTGTGGGCTCTGTAACTGAATGACTTGCTATGCGATACCATTTGAGGCCAATAAAGGCAGACTTGTCCAACTGAAGCTAATGGCTGCAACTGCTGAAGGAGATCCTGACTCGACAGTTTGATCCAGTTCATGGGGAAGACAGCAATGTTCATGCTGCACATCACTGGATGAACAATGCTGGCTAACGGGCACATGTTCAAATCCCACAGCAGCAGGGGGAGTTTGAACTAATTATAAATTTATTTGTTTAAAGAAAATCTGGATTTTATTTGCTCATTTATGGGCATGTAGACACGTCACTAGTTATGCCAGCTGTTCTATCCCTATTTACCCATGAGAAGGTGATGCTGAGCTGCCTCTCTGAATTGAATTTCCATGGGTGGATTTTGGAAATTGGTGGAATTGGGGACAGTGTGGGCAAGGGTGAGTGCACCTGTAGTGCTGGCAGAGAGAGAGTCCCTAAGGAAAAAAGGAACCTACCCCTGGAGACTAACATCTGCGACCTATCACAGGTTGCTGTTAATGCCCCATCTGGTTCATTCAGGTCCTTCAGAGAAGTCAATCTGTCATCTTTACCCAGTGTGGGCTCCACGTGACTCCAGACCGACAATGACATGGTAAGATTCTCGAGGATAATTGGCAATGACCAAGAAATTTCAACCTCGCTAGTGACCCCGCCTACCCACAAATGGACTTAAAAACAACAAAGGTTCCCTCTGGTTATATTGTCTTTTAAACAGTATACAGAGACATTCATTTGTTCAATTTTAAAGCAGAAATTAACTACCCCACTCCCCTAAACATTGGAGGCTTGGCGGGGATGTTACTGTCTCTGGATAGGAGTCCAGTAAGACTGTACAAGTCTAGACTGACTCGGGAAAGGTGACAAGAAATCTAGGGGCAGCTGAGAAATTTAGATTCAATTAATGAATATATATTTGAAACAAATCAGAAAACCCGTACAATGTGGAAGCAGGCCACTCAGCTCATCAAATCCATACCAACCCTCCAAACGAGGATCCAATCCAATCTCCATATCCTTGCATTTCCTATGGCTAACCCACCTAGCCTGCACATCCCTGGACACTATGGACAGGTTTTAGCATGGCCAATTCACCCTAACCTGCACACGTTTGGACTGTGGGAGGAAACCCACGGGAACCCTGGGAGAACGTGCAAACTCCACACAGACAGTCACCAGAGGGTGAAATCGAACCTAGGCCCCTGGCGCTGTGAGGCAGCAGTGCTAACCACTGAGCCACGGTGCCACCTTGTAACAGTATCAAAGCATCTACTGCGCTGCAATAAAAACCCAATCGGGTTGACGAACAGGAAATCTGCCAGTCATTTTCGGTCTGGCCTACCTGAGAATCCAGACCCACGGAAAGATGGTGGACTCTGAACTCCACTCTCAGCAAAGCAACTCAGTTCGCGGGCAATAAATCCTTGCCAAAAACACACACCTCCCACAAAGTTAATGAGGCAAAACACGCGATGGCACACAGAACATAGGCCATTCAACCCATCGAGTGTGCCTTGAGAAAGGTCAGACTCACCTTGTCACACCTGTACTCTCCAAACTTGACCCCTCTGACTGTCTGCTGGTAAATGAGGTTGGTTGCCACCAGATCCTCAGTTGGATCATGCCAGGGTGTGAAGATCTCCTTACGGAAGAAGAGGCGCCAGGGTGCATTGCGCTCCTGAGCGCCTTGTTCCTTGGCGTACTGCTCGCACTGGGAGACGGCATCCATTACATAATCATTCCCACTGCCAAGGGAGGAGACCTACAGAGGGGGCAGTTCACATATCAATGACTGATTAATCAAACCCCTCAGCACTCCAACTGGAATAGACCGATGTCAAAATTGGCTGCAGGACCATCATCATGCATTGTTACTGGACAAATTCTGGACATCAAAAAGACAAAGAACTTCTATGTACATTCCTGTAGTCCAACAACACCATCAGCATTTATATATCACCTTTAACACAATGGTTAGAGACATGATAGTTTTGGATATCCATACCTTGTCGAACAAAGCAATATAGAGAGAAAATCCAAAGCGATCCTTCAGGCCTATCTTGTCAGCTAACGCATTGCACAGCTCTTTGGCTGTTGTCGCGGAGTCTGTCAGGAGGGTCTTTGTTGTCCCATCCATGAAGGTGATGGGCAACATGATTGGCTTCTTCGACTTGGTGGCCTGTTACGAAGGGGAAGACAATGGGCAGATTACAGAACGCACTGTCGTGGGGGGTGATCGACACTTTCAAAAAGAATCATAATCCCTACAGTTTACAGAGTCTGCACTGATCCTCTGAAGAGTATCCTACCCAGACTCAATGCCCATTCATCCTATCTCCCGTAACCTTGCAATTCCAATGGCTAACCCACCCAGCCTTCACATCCCTGGACACAACAGGACAATTTAGCATGGCTAATCCATCAGAACTGCACATCTTTGGACTGTGGGAGAAAACTAGAGCACCCGGAGGAAACCCACGCAGACACTGGGAGAATGTGCAAACTCCACACGGACAGTCACCAGAGGCTGGAATCGAACCTGGGTCCTTGGCGCTGTGAAGCAATAATGCTAACTACTGAGCCACCCTTAATCTGATAATATATTTCTGGAGAGAGGCGTTGTGGGTAGATGGTGGGCAATCCTTAGCTTGTCCGCTTAATGACACCACGTTCAAGCTGAGCGGGCAGACGTGCTTTGTGGTTTAAAGTCTTGGAGATGGTCCTGGAACACTAACCCTGACCCCCGACCCCCTAAACAGTTTTTAAATAATAAATTTCACACTCCTGGAATTACCTGGAGTTCCAACCAGCTGGGAGGTTGTGTCCGTGTTCCATTAGCGAACGTTCTCCTCATTCGTTCCTCACAGTAAGGTGCGTAGCCAGGTGGACCCCCATTGATGAAATTTCTTAAATACTACAGCAACAGAAACACAAAATTATAGAATCATAGAATCCCGACAGTGTGGAAACAGGCCATTTGGCCCAACAAGTCCTCACAGACCCTCCGAATGATTATCCCACCAGACCCATTCCCTACCCTGTTACTCTACATTTCCCCTGACTAACTAGTGCACCTAACCTACATATCCCTGAACACTGTGGGCAACTTAGCATGGCCAATTCACCTAATCTGCACATCCTTGAACTATGGGAGGAAACCAGAGCACTGGGAGGCCATTCAGCCCCTTAAGCCTGGTCCAGCATTCAATTAGATTGTGGCATATTTCTCGCTCAACCTCTGTCCCAAACTGGTTCTGTAACCCAGAGTCTAATTGTCCACCAAAAATCCACCATTGACTCGTGGGGTGGGGGAAGGAGTCAGGATGGCAACTTTTAAACACGGCGGCTCATGAGTGGAATAAATTTCCAGAGGAAGTGATTGATGCAGTTACCATATTTAAAAGACATTTGGATAAGTACATGAAAAGAAAAAAAAAGGTTTGGAGGGATTTGGACCATGTGCAGACAGCTGATAGTTTGGGACCATGGACAGGTTGAACCGAAGGGTCTGTTTCCGTGCTGTATGACTCAAAATTGCGAGGCGCCGAGGCAAAGCAGACAGGGAGAAACGATTCGTCCTTCTATCAAGGGCAAGATGACACAGAACAAAAGGAATTTGCAAAAGTAGTAAATGTGACAAGAAATGCTTTTTCTCTTAGTGAGTAGTGAGGGGATGAAATGCGCTGCCTGGAAAGCAGGTTCAACGGAGGCATTCAATAGGGGTGAGGTTTCCACCTAAATAAATCATCCAACATACAGCAGAAAGGGAAAGGGTACAAGGATCGCATTAAGTCACAATGCCATTTCTACAGTCAATGCAAACATGGGCCAAATGGCCTCCTTCTGTACTCTATCAATTCTGTGGCTCTCTTTGCAAATGTTAGAAGCTCTTCCAAGCACTCCCACTGTTATTTATTCCAGATATCATAGTTTGTGTTTGAACAACTTTTGTTTGGCATTTTCAATTCATTCCTAGCTTCGACAGCATTTTTTTTTAAACCATTCCAGCTTTTCATTCCTTTTTCTGTCAGGAGTGCAGATTAAATTACAGTCCTTTCTGCTAACAGCACAATAATGGCATTCTTGTGCAATCTCCCTCTATATAAAAAGCGCACGATGAAAATACACTAAGTGGTGGGGATGGAATCATGTATGAGCCAACACACGTATACTGAAGTTCACGTTTTACAAAGCGTTCACCTATTCACCAACTGTGTGCTGACAAAACATGTGCAATAGTAGAAAAGAACTCTACTGGTGCAATTTACACCAGCATGAGCATCGGCAGGAGTCTCAAACTGTCCCTCATTACCTCGACATTCTCTACTCTCATTCCAATAATCCCAAAGTCAAAATAACTCAATATAGTCAGAGCAGCTGGACTTCACTAAAATAAAATAAAATAAAATAAAGTAGAATTATTACAATGATAGCTTTGCATTTATATAGTGCCTTTCAGGATTGTGGACAACCTGAAGCATTTTACAGCCAATAAAGTATTTTTCAAAAGTGCATTAAGTGTTTAAAGTGTAGGAAATAAGGCAGTTAACTTGCACAAAGCAAACTCCCACGTATAGTAATGTGTGTATGTAGATACCAGTGATAGACTGGAGTGGATGAAGTCACAAATCACATGACACCAGGTTATAGTCCAACAGATTTGTTTGAAATCACAAGTTTTTCACCTAATGAAGGGGCTGCGCTCCGAAAGCTTGTGATTTCAAATAAACCTGTTCGACTATAACCTGGGGGCATGTGATTTCTGATGTTATATGGTAATATGATCATGACCAGGTTCCCGGCTACACAGCACACTCAGTAAGCTTTGGACACAAAAAAAAAAATGTTTCTGGTAAAGGTCAGCAGGTCTGGCAGCATCTGTGGAGAGAAAGATCAGAATTCACATTTTGGGTCCAGCGACCCTTCCTCAGAATGTAATCAGTATCTTATTTTAGCTGTAGTCAATGTGCGATGGCAGAGGTTAATGTTAGGCACAGTAAGCTCCCACTATTAGCAATGCCGTAATAACAGATGATCCTCTATTTTAGAGAAACTTTTAGATAAATAAGGGGGCGGGGGGGGGGGGGGGGTGTAGAAGTGATGGGACAGTTTTGGGCCCCATATTTCAGGGAGGAGGTACTGGCCCTGGTGCAGGTTCAGAGGAAGTTCATGAGAATGGTCCCAGGAATGAAAACCTTAAACATATGAGGAATGTTTGAGGGCTCTGGGACTATACCTCGATGGAATTTATAAGGATGAGGGGGAAATCTGATTGAAAAAAACTTACAAAGTACCAGAAGACCTGGACAGAGTGGATGTCGGGAAGATGTTTCCATTGGTAGGAGAGTCTAGGACCAGAGGGCACAGACTTCGAGTAAAGAGAAGACCTTTAAGAATGGAGAGAAGGAGAAACTTCTTCAGCCAGAGAGTGGGGAATCTTTGGAACACATTGCCACAAAATGCTGCGGAGGCCAGGTCATTGAGTACATTTAAGACTGAAATAGGTTCTTGAGGATCAAGGGGATCAAGGGTTACGGAGAGAAAGAAAGAGAATGGGGGGTGAGAAATCTATCAAAGGAGGAGAAAGTGAGGACTGCAGATCAGAGTTGAGACCATTCCTGATGAAGGGCTTCTGCCCGAAACATCGATTCTCCTGCTCCTTGGATGCTGCCTGACCTTTTCCAGCATCACACACTCGACTTGAGAAACATATCAGCCATGATTGAATGGCGGTGCAGACTTAATGGGTTGAATGGCCTAATTTCTGCACCTATGTCTTATGGTCTTAAAAAACAGGAGAGGAGAGAGGAAAAGACAAGTACATATTGGCCAGCAACATCGGGGAGAAGTCTTTTTCTTTAAATCAGGTGTACCTTGATTTTAAATCCCATCCATTTTCAGGTGGATCACTGTATATTTTAAGCGTTCATAAAATCACAGTGAGAGCTGGAAACTTACCTTGACAAACTTTGCAGAAGGAGCGAAGCAGCCAACACAGAGGGACATGAGGATCCAGCCCCGGGCATGGCTGCTCTTGGACGGATTCTGGGTAAGTTGTTTGCAGATCTGGCAGTAAATCTCATCCCTGTCAAATGACAAGACTCAGTTAATAGGTGGTATAAGGCCTAGGCTCCTCACTGAACCTCTTGTTAAAATCAGTCATAAACACAGAATCATGCAAGGGATGTCATGGTGTCATCCCAAAACAAAAGGATGGCTTAGAGACATTCACCGACTGGACAAAGTTTTCCCATCTTTCAAAGTGTAGGGGGTGGGGGAGGTGAGTGCGAGAGACAGTGACTAACATGTCACCTCCATTGGTGAGGTTACTCAGCCCCTAGAGCCTATTCCAGCACCAAGATTGTGGCTGATCTGTGGCCTAACTCCATATACCTGTCTCTGGCCCATATCCCTTAATACCTTTGTTTAACAAAACATTATTGCAAAGTTAAAATTGTTGTTTGTGAAAGAGATCCAAACAGCATCTACCACTCTTGTGTGGAAGAGTTTCCAAACATCTCCCCTGGCCCTAATTCTCAGACTATGCCCCTCGTTCTAGGATCTCCAAACAGTGGCGATAGTTTATCTTTATCTACCCTGTCTTTTCCAGTTAATGCCTTCACGACTTCCATCAGATCACCCCTCGACTTTCTAAATTCTGGAGAAAACAGGTCTTATTTGTACAATCTCTCCTCACACCTTAAATCTCTGAAATTCAGGCATCATTCCTGTAAACCTACATGGTACTCTGTGCAATTCCAACATATCCTTCCTGTCCAAGTTCGGTGCCCAGATCTGCTCAGTACCACAGCAGTATTCCAGCTCTGGTTCAAAGTAATGCAAGGCATTAGTTAGATAAGAACTCTCTCCTTTTAATGCTCCATTCCCTTTGAAATAAAAAGGCCACAGGATCCAGTGGCCTTCCCTATTACCTACTGAACTTGTACACTAACCTTTTGCGGGATTTAGGCATGAGGACTCGCAAACCCATTTGTTTTTCTGAAGAATTTGTGGGCGGCATGGTGGCACAGTGGTTAGCACTGCTGCCTCACAGCGCCAGAGACCCGGGTTCAATTCCCGCCTCAGGCGACTGACTGTGTGGAGTTTGCACGTTCTCCCTGTGTCTGCGTGGGTTTCCTCCGAGTGCTCCGGTTTCCTCCCACAGTCCAAAAACGTGCAGGTCAGGTGAATTGGCCATGCTAAATTGCCCGTAGTGTTAGGTAAGGGGTAGATGTAGATGTAGGGGTATGGGTGGGTTACGCTTCGGCGGGGCGGTGTGGACTTGTTGGGCCGAAGGGCCTGTTTCCACACTAAGTAATCTAATCTAATTTCCCACAAGACGTTTTAGATTTATTCATTCACAGGATGAGGGCATCGTTAGCCAGGCCAGTCTTTATTACCCAAAGGGCAGTTAAGAGTCAACCATATTGCTGTGGGTTTGGAGTCACGTTTAGGCCAGACTGGAGTAAAGGCAGCAGTTTCCTTTCCTAAAAGGACATTATTGAGCAAAATCCCAGCTGGTTCACTAACGACAATGGATTTATGATCATTAGACTCTCACTTATGAATTCCAGTTCCATCATTTGTTGTGGCAGGATTTGAACCCAGGTCCCCAGAACATTATCTGGGTTAACAGTCTGGCAACAATACCACCAAGCTATCGCCTCCCCTTAGGATCAGAAATTGTCCATTCAGCCCATCAAACCTGTTCATGGTTGATTATCTCCTCATTGGCACTTCCAACTCCAACTCTATATTCCTTGATGCCATTAGTTTCCACAAATCTATTGCTCTCGGTCTTGAATTTGTTCAATGACTGAATTCCCAAATCTAGGGGAGAGGATTCCAAAGATTCACCGCCCTTGGAGTGAAGGGATTCCTCCTCTTCAGAGTTTTAAAAGGCATATACCTTATTCTGAGATTATATCCCTTGGCTCTAGTCTCACCAAGCAGGAGAAACATCTGTGTCCCCTCTGCAAGATCTTTGAAAGTTTCAATGAGATCACCCTTTACTCAGCAAAATTTTAGGGACACCGACCTAATTTCTTCAGGCTCTTCTCATCTGACATTCTGCCATCCTGGGGAGTAATCTAGTGACCCTCCAGTGCACTCCCTCTATGGTGAGTATCCCCTTCCTCAGATAAGGCAATCAAGATTTCAGATTAAGTCTCACCAAAGGTTCTATAAAACTGCAGCATTGCTACTCCACCTTTAGACTCCAATCCAACATGCCATTTAGGCTATAAAGGAACAGGAGTAGAGCACTTGAGCCTGTTCTGCCATTCAGCAATGTCACGGCTGATCCAACATTCCTCACATCCAATCTCCCGTTCGTTCCCAGTTATCCTCAATTCCCCAAACTGCTTGCTTCACTCTCTACTGGCTTTCCGAGACTGATAAACAGGTCCCTTTGGAAAGCACACATTGCTTAACCTCTTAATCATTTCTTAAATGATCCACCTTTCTGTTTATTTTTCCTTCTGTAGTGAATAACTTCATACTCATTCACTTTATATTCCATCAGCCATACTCTAGCCCAGCCACTGAGCGTGCTCAAGTCTTCTTGAAGCATCTTTGCACCGTCCCAAAGTTGGGTTCCAACTCATTGTGTCAACACATCTGGAAATGTTACATCTGATCCCACATCCAATTCATTGATCAAAATTGTGCCCAGTTGTGGCACTAGCACTGACCTCACAAGTTACAGTCTGTTATCCTCAGAATGATTCTGGAACTTATCCTTACTTTCTCTTTTCTGACTGTTAACCAATTCATAACCCATACTGGTCCATTTCTCCCAATCCTATGCACTTTATTTACTAACTCAGTCTTGGGACTTTTATAAAAAAACAAATGCGAGAAGTCCACGTGCACCACATCTGCCAGTTCCCCTTTATCTGTGCGAGAAGTATCCTAAAAAAGCACCAACCCGTTCATCAAACCTGAAACAAACCCATGTTGTTCAATCATATCACTACTTACCAACCATCTAGTTATTACATCCATCAAAGTCAATTCTAACACTAACAGCTCTGTGCTTCTTCACTCTCTCCCTTCCTCATTCTTAGAATCCCCACAGTGGGGAAACAGGCCATTCAGCCCATCAGGTCCATTCAGACCCGCTGAAGAGCACCACCACTCATTTTCCTCCCCCCACCCAAATCCCTGTAACCCTACATTTCCCATGGCTGACCCACCTTTCCTGCACATCCCTGCGGTGGGGCATTATGGGCAACTCAGCGTGGCCAATCCACCTAACTTTGGAGAAAACAAGATACTTGCAGGAAACCCATGCAGATACAGGGAGAATGTGCAAACTCCACACAGACAGTTGCCTGAGGCTGGAATTGAACCCAGGTCCCTGGTGCTGTGGGGCAGCAATGCTGTCCCAGATCATAGGGGTTACTTTTATTCCTTTCCAGGTTTCAGGAACCATTCGAGAATCGATAGAATACTGAAAGAAAGCCACAATATCTAACCTTTCTTCAACTCTCTGGTGAGTAATAGGAAGACAGGAACAAGAAAGTAAAGGTATGAGAGAGATCAGTACCTGACCTCCGGTCTGAGGATGCCGTTCCCAATGATAAAATGGAGCTTCTCCAGGTTAGAGGTTGGCCTGTCCTCCAACATACTGTTCCCCCGGAGAGTGTAATCCCCATCATTCAATCGCTTTGCCACCTAACAGGAGTCAGACGAGAGATGCAGAGATGACAATTTGCACCAATATGGCACCATTAATGCAGCAAAATAATCAGAGACATTTCCACAGGACAGAGTTCGTTGGACAAAATCTTTGGACGGGTCACATCACAAGGAGGAGAGAAAAGGAGAGTCAGAGTCAAAAAGAGTGGCAGGGCAGGCAGTCTCAGAGGAGCAGGAGAGTCAACGTTTCTGACAAAGGGCTTATGCCTGAAGCATCGATTCTCCTGCTCCTCAGATGCTGCTTGACCTGCTATGCTTTTCAAGTGCCACACTTTTCAACTTCATAAGAAGGATCAAAGCTCAGCCAAGAAGCAGGGACTGAAACAAGGAGATGGTGGTGGAACGCATTAGGAAGGGAGCTCCCGAGCTTTGAGACAAGGAAACGGGACGCCTACCATGGGCTGGGGACAGTCGAGGATGCACAAGAGGTCTTAGTCAGAGGGGTAGAGAGAGAGAGAGAGAGAGAGAGAGATTGAGGGGATGGGCTGTAGGGCTGAGGGAGATTAGCTGCAGGGAAACAGACAAGGGTATAAAACATTTAAACTCTTCATGTTGAAGAGTTACCGCACTGAAGCCACTGTTCGTCAGCGAGCACTGGGACGATGGGTGGGGAGGAGTTGGTGCGAGTGAAGGTAGAGCCTGATTTTCACAAGGATGGAATGGAATGGAGGATATATCAGTGAAGTGACTTGGATCATGCAACTCATTTTGACGCGATTAGATGGATCTCAGTCCCATGCGCATGGGGAGGATGGCAACAGGAAAATCCTCTTTAAAAATTACCTCCTCAGTTAGCTTTGATTTCTTCTTCAGAGTCAGAGAAACCAGCTTGTGCCTCACACTGTTCTTCTTGTCAGAATGCGCACTCTGCAACACAACCACGTCAACATTAGTGGAAGGTGTATCAACATCAGCACAACATACATTATCAGAGGTTACAGAAAGGAGAATTCCGGATTTCTGAAAACAATGGCGTTTCACCATCTTGTTACCAGCAACACATCTTTACCAGAGGGTCTTACAGCATGGAAACAGATCCTTTGGTTCAACTCGTCCATGACCACATTTCCCAACCTAAACTAGTCCCATTTGCCTGTGTTTGACCCATATCCCTCTAAACCTCTTGTTCATGCACCTGCTCAAATGTCTTTTAAATGTTGTAACTGTACCTGCATTGACCACTTCCTCCAGCAGTTCATATATACCACCCTCTCTGTGGGAGTAGTTGCCCCTTAGGTCCCTTTTTAAATCTTTCCCCCTCTCACCTTAAGCCAATGCCCTCTAGTTTTGGCCACCTCTATCCTGGGGAAAGACCTTTGCTAGTCACCTTACCTACACCCCCCATGATTTTCTAAAACTAAGATCACCCCTTAGTTTCACGCTCCAGTGAAAAATGTCCCAGACTGTAACAAGGAACTCATTGCTATCTGTAGCAGTCCACATGAGCACAGACTGGAGGGAAATCTAGATAAATACATGGGAAAAAGGAGGATCGCTTCTATATTCTTAACAGCAGAGATTGGCTCACCATCAAGCTGCCTACCTCGCTCTCTCCCTGGAGAGCCTGCAGCTCCCGCTTATATGTCTTCTTGCCGAGGGTTTCGTAGATTTTGGTCATGACTGGAATCTTCTCGCTGCCATCGCTCATGGCTGTGTGGTACTTGGGCTCTGGTAAATCCCCCATGAACCTCAATATCGTGATCCAGACTGCTAGAGACGCCTGCAAACCAGGAGATGGTGTGAAAAGAGGAGAGAGACTCCGGTCGATCTGTGCAAACACTCATCTCAAAGTGCTCTGCGACCAGCGCTGTGAGGTAGTAAAATGCCACTGGCTATTTCTTTGAGCACAGCAAGCTCCCACAGAGTAGCATCAGACAGCCACTGGATAATCCAAATTTTACTGATGCCAGCTGAGGGGAGACACAGCATAGAAGGCCACTGCTGTATTCCAGAACAGCATCTCGTAGATTCCAGACAGTGTGGAAACAGGCCATTTGGCCCAACAAGTCCACACCGACCCTCCAAAGAGTAACCCACCCACACCCATTCCCCTAGCCTATTGACTAACGTACCTAACCTACACATCCCTGAACACAATGGGACAATTTAGCATGGCCAAATCACCTAAGCTGTACGTCTTTGGATTGCGGGAGGAAACTGGAGGAAACCCACGCAGACACTAGGAGAATGTGCCAACTCCACACAGACAGTTGCCCAAGGCAGGGATCGAACCCTGGTCCCCTGGTGCTGTGAGGCAGCAGTGCTAACCACTGAGCCAGCCATATCATTTGACAGAAGATGCATTTGGCCCATCACACCAGTGCTGGCCCTTCAGGGCAACTATCCAATTCTCCCCTGCAGCCTTTCAGATGTACAGCAAATGGATTTAACCAGCACCTTACAAACTGATGCTCAGATGAACTGGCAAAAATCAAATACCACAAAATTTACTATATTATTCTGTCCAATTGTTATAATTCTTTTAATTTATTCACCTCAATGTAAATATACTTGTCAAACAGAATGGCCACACAAAATATCAACAGTTGGTTCAATTTAGAGTCAATTTCTCCAAAATACCACCACATCCGTGAAGTCAGTTGAGGAGGTGAGTGAGAAGGCTCTCTACAGTTACTAATAATAAGACCTTAAATAAAACTTGTGTTTTACGCTGTAAAGAAAATAAAAGTGATGTGCATACCCTCTGCATTACGTTTCTACTATTTAGTGTGTGTTTTACATTAGGTTGGACCTCTTGATCAACCAGAATATTTCTTGATCCATAGGTGCTGTACAGACAGTTGCCTTTTGAAAGTTACTCACTAATCTACTTCACTGTTGATCCTTTCAGGACATGAACGTGGACTATTCAACAAAATAATTTGTCTTTTCCTTTCGTTAACCTTCTTATAACGTCTCGTGCCAAAGGATGTCAGATGGGCACCCAAAACAAAATTTGACGTTTTCTAACATGGTTAGTTGAAGCCAGTTTCATTTTGTCCTTAAAGCACACTGATGTTTCCAGTCAAACATCAAAACACCAGTCAAGTAAATCTAAATGATAAACAATCCAAACAGAACACCAGAGAAACTCAGCAGGTCTGGCAGCATCTATTCTGAACAGAACACATACCATACTCAAGATGTTTACTTGGATTCTCTCACCATAGATGCTTCCAGACCTGTGGAGTTCCTGCAGCGTTTGTTTCAGATTCCCGCAGTCGGCATTATTTTGCTTCCAGACAAGCGATCCAACTCTTCCGATGGTTTTTACTTACGAGTTGGTCCCCTTCATCATCATGGTAAAGCAGGGGCAGCTTGAGGGGTCTGCGGATGTAGGTGTGAGTGGTGGTGCCCTGGAAGTAGGTGGCAGCAAACTTGGCAAATTTGTACTCTGACAGATCTTCCTCTTCCTCTTCTGGCAACGGCAGACTGGCATCCAGATCCTCTTCCTCCAACTCTCGGGGGGTACGTTCGAGGTCCTAGTGCCAATGCAAAAGATATATCAAGTCAAAGCTCACCAACAAAAGTGTGTTTAAACAAAAACAACAATCGAGAGGTTAATGTGCAATCTGGTATAATCAGTCCTGCACACTTCAATCAGTGCAAAAACCTAATGATTACTGAGCAGAGTATCACTGTGCTATCTAGAAGATACACTGCAGAAATTCACCAGATGTCCTCAGACAGCACCTTCCAAACCCATGAACACTTCAGTCTAGGGCAGCAGATACACAGGAAGACCACCCCCTGCACCCCTGCAAGTTCCCCTCCAAACCACTCAGCATCCTGGCTTGGAAGTACATCACCGTTCCTTCAGTGTCACTGGGTCAATATCCTGGAATTCCTTCCTTCAGGACATTATGGGTCAATCTACAGCACGTGGACTGCAGCAGTTCAAGAAAAGGCATCGCCTTCTGAAGGGGTCAACTAGAGACAGGCAATAGATACTGGGCCCAGATAGCAACACCCACACCTCATAAGTGAATTTTAAAAATCTGCAGAAGAGAATAGTGAGAGACTGAAGAGATGGGATTGAGGAGTAATTGGGTGTATTCCCACAGAAGCACAAAGTGATATGTTTTTTTGGGATCCCAAAAAGAAACAGGATAGCCTAAACGGTCAATAGTTTTTTGAGCAGAAGTAGGCCATTCAGCCCATCAGGTGTGATCTGCCATTTAAGGAGTTCATGGCTGATCTGATAATCCTCAATTCCATCTTCCTGCCTTTTCAGTTCTGTTTTGTCCAAAGCAACCTCAGATTAGAAGCGAACACAGAAATTGCTGGAGAAACTCAGCAGTCTGTGAAGAGAGATACAGGGTTAATGCTTGGGGTCCAATGGTCCTTAAGAATATTCATAGAGGAGTCATACCAGACTCAAAACTATTTCTCTTCTTACAGATGCTGCCAGACCGGAGTTTCTCTAGCAATTTCTGTTTTTGTTTCAGATTTCCATCACCTGCAGTTGTGTTTTATTTAAATCTCGGGTAGAGACTGAATCTAACAGAGGGGAAATTCAAAACTAATTTGTGGAAACCATGACCCCAACTTGACTGCAGAGAGCTCAGAGTTTAAATCAGAGCGGTGCTGGAAAAGCACAGGTCAGGCAGCATCTGAGGAACAGGAAAATCGACATTTTGGCTTTTGTCCGAAACTTAGATTTTCCTGCTCCTCGGATGCTGCCTGACCTGCTGTGCTTTTCCAGCACCACTCTGATCTAAACTCTGTTTTCCAGCATTTGCAGTCCTCACTTTTGCCTGGAAAGAGCTCTGTCAGGATGCAATGGAGATAGAGAGCCTGTGGCACTAGGACCTCGGTGGACCATTGTTCTGCCGGCTGCCACCAATCAGGGATGGCAAGAGAGCCTCCCATGCTGATTGGCCAGAATGCCAACAGCTTTGTTCTACTGTTGAGCAGAGTAACCAATACGGAGGCTGTATAACCGGATGCTGATTCAAGATCCCAGTAAAATGGCATTGCAGCAACCAATGAGCTTCTCTGCAGTATATGATTCCAGGTTCCTCTCTTTTCTTCAATGGGCTGATATCAGTTAGCTCACATGGTTGGAGTCTGTTGATAAAATCCTGACAAATTTTTCTCTAACCCAATCTTTGAAACAAGGAAAGCATAAGGTGCCATTTAATGCAAATTAGATTAATTATTTTTGAATGAATCACTCAGTAACACAGAACTTGGACACTGAAGCTCTTTATGTGCTTCAGGACACATGCAAGTATGCCAAATTTCAAACAAACAATCGCAGCTAATTTATATGGCAGGAGAAAAGGGGGCGGATTGGTTGGCAAGTCAATCAGTATGTTCCACTATATATCTCCCTATTGTTTACTCCATGGAGCATTCCCTTGGCCAGAGTCAATTTAACACCAAATTGACACCCTTTTGTCCCGTAGTGTAAATTGTTATGAGCATTTCAAACTTGGCATTCTCGCTTTTGGCCTGATGATTTTGGACACCAAATTGGAATAATGCAGTAAAATGGAGCATTGCCTCGGCAGGAAGAGAGTAACGTCCTACAAAATGGCTCCTAAAGTCTCTCTGCTACTTGCGAACATTCATTTGCCATTTCTGGTTTATGTTGAGGATGAATCATTGAAATTTACTGCAAAGATTGGTCAACAGCATCATGATAACTGGGATGTTAAAACACGAATGCAGTGGATGATTTTTAAAAAAATATATATAAACTAACCTAGCAAATGGACTGCATGGTGACTCAGTGGTTAGCACTGCTGCCTCACCAGTGTCAGGGTCCCAGGTTCAATTTGAGCCTCTGACAATTGTCTGGGTGGAGCTTGCACATTCTCCGTGTCTGTATGGGTTTCCTTCAGGAGCTCCAGTTTCCTCCCAAGTCCAAAAGATATGCAGGTTAGGGGGACGGGCCATGCTAAATTGCCCGCACTATCCAGGGATATGGAGTTTTTGGTAGGTTAGCCATGGTAAATGCAGGGTTACAGGGATGGGGTGGGTCTGGCTGGGATGCTCTTTGGAGGAGCAGTGTGGACTCAATGGACTGAATGGCCTGCTTCCACAGTATACAGATTCTATGATTCAAATTCTCAAGGATTCTAATGCCCATGTCCCAGATCTGCCACCGGATGGACTCTCTGATAATGGTTTAATAGGCATTAGAGAAATCAAAAAGTAACAGGAATGTTCTTTGGTACCTCAAACCCAGATGGTGCTTGACCCTCCTGTCCAGGCAATGGAGTGGGGCTGCCCAGAAAACCAAACATTTTATCCACCATCTCGGAGTCGTTCACAGGCTCATTCCGAGCCCTCTCCATTTGCTCCAGCATTTCCTTCTTCCGACGGGCTTCTCTCTGCTCACTCATCTCCCTCTCGGCGTCTTCAAGAGCCAGTTGGGTGAGGCGTTCCTACAGCAAGGAGGAGGAGAACAGAAAAGTTGCCAACCAAAGCCATTCTCACCAGGGACTGGGTGGGGGAAGGTAAAACATGACCACTACAACCAATAAAAATAATCATTACAGCAATCCTTTATTCTTTCTTGGGTCATGGGCATCGCTAGCAAGACCAGCATGTGTTGCCTATTCCCAAATGCCCTTGGACTGACTGCCCATGTCAGAGGCCTCTGGATTACATCATGAAGACTGAGAGGTTACAGGGAGGGTGAAGTCATGCACAGACAGGAGTACACAGAAGAGAATTTTCAAAATGGTGTTGTGTTAGACCAGCAGCTAATGTATGTCAGTGCAGGAGAGAGAGAGGAAACAGAGCTTGGTGTGTGCATGACAGTATGGAGAAACTGCAAATTTAGAAGGGGAAAGGAGAAAGGTTGTAAAAACAAAAAGAGATCATTGGAATAGTCAAAATTAGAGGTAGCAGGAGCATGAAAGAGTCTCCATGCAAAAGATGGGCTGATGCAGAGACAGAAATGGGGAACATTACAGAGACACTGTAGCTACACGAACAGGATGGGCTTTGAGGGATATGGGCTAAACAGGACTACGTTTATTTAGGATATCTGGTCAGCATGGATGAGTTGGACCGAAGGGTCTACTTCTGTGCTGTACATCTCTACGATGTGTCAAGGTTCCTTAGACAGCCTCTTCCAAACCTGGGACCAGCATCATCTAGAAGGACGAGGGCAGCAGATACATGGGAACACCACCCAGCTACGCGTTCCCCTCCGAGCCACTCAACATTCTGATTTGGAAATGTATCACCGTTCCTTCAGTGTCACTGGGTCAGAATCATGGAATCCCCTCCCACTGTGGGGGCTCCCACACTCCAAAAACAGCAGCAGCCAAAGGCTCCTCCAGTTCCTCGAGGGCAATAATTGCTGGTCCAGCATCCCATGAACAATTCTGGGGGGACCTCTACACTGAACCCTTTAAAAAAATGATCAGAGTCCCTGACGCCACTATAAGTTCCTCAGCCTTTCAGGGAAAACGGGGACAGAAGTCATTCACGTGACCCACCTGGTGTTTCCTTTCTGCCTCCTCCTTGGCTTTTTTGCTGCTCATCTCTTTGCGAAGTCTCATCTCCTCAGCAAGGCGGAGCTTCTCTGCTTCCAGCCTCCGATGGTACTGGGGAGGCAAAGAAGAAACAAAAAAATACAAACAATTGCAGAGGTTTCAGTTACATCTAGATCCTCAAATCTGTGCCGCCGCATGAGCCAATTGAGAAGAACGCTCCTACAGTGACTCATTTGATTGACGGAGAAAGATTTGCATTTATGTATCAATTTTTACAACCTTGGGCTCTTACTGTGCCTGACTTTGGTAGCTGCTTATTGCACAGCTGACTGACTTTTCAAACAAGTGGCGGGTGACTTAGCTGCAAAAGCCATTCAAACAAGCAGCAGCTAAGTAGATGGGCTTGAGGCAACAGACAATGAGTTGTGAGAAAAACAGCAGTGAAAAGAACTGACCCAAAAATCAAACCACAGCAGGCCATTTGGCCCATCGAGCCCAGTGTTGGCTCCCTGACTTTTGCCTGAAAAGTCTATTTCGAAGCTACTTGGATGCTGCCTGAACTGCTGTGCTCTTCCAGCACCACTAATCCAGAATCTGGTTTCCAGCATCTGCAGTCATTGGGTTTGATAATCCGGGAGGTAAAAACAGTTAGTCACCTTCCCTTCTACTTTTGTCAAAGCCCCAGAATTTGTTTGTCGTCAAGTATGACCCTAACTTCCATTTGGGAATTATGGTTTGGTTTTTACCTCCAGGGCTTTGTTAATCTGCAATGCCTGGAGTTACTGGGATAATCCTGGAGGTTTTCTGACCCCTGGTTGGGATGGTGGAGCTCTTATATCCACTACATGGGGCCATGACATGGAGGGGCCAGTGTTGGACTAGGACGGGCAAAGTTAAAAGTCACACCATCAGGTTTAAGTCCAACAGGTTTATTTGGAAGCACTAGCTTCCAGAGTATCTACTGCCTGATGAAGGAGCAGTGCTCTGAAAGCTAGTGCTTCCAAATAACCTGGCATTGTGTGACTTTTAACTCATTACAAGGGGGACTGCTGTGCTGTCGATGAAGCTGTTCCAGGCACCCCGAGACACCGAATCACTGAATGAGGAGACTACCATTCAGTCCATCATACGCGGTGTGTCATTAAAAGGGCTCTGAAATTAATCCCTGCCCTATCCCATAAACCCACAATGTATATTTGACAAAGAAACCAATCTAGTTCCCATTTAGAAGCTAACAACCAGTCAGGTTAGCACTTGGCAGCCATAACACTGATTTAAAGATACCTCATACAAATGCAAGCTTTCTACACTCTGACAGTCAACAGTTAGTTCAGTTGGCTGGATGGCTGAGTTGCAATGGGTAGGTTCAATTCCTGCACAGGCTGAGGTAATCATGAAGCACTCTCCTCACCCTGTCCTCTCACTTGAGGCTTAGTGACCTTCAGATTGAGCCACTACTGGTTAAGGGTCTCATTATCGAGCCCAGCCTCATGGATCGGCTGGGCTTTGGCGACTTTTCTTTTGAAGTTGAGGCAGACTCAACTTCCACGTAACGGGCTCCCTTTCCCTCCCCTCCAGTCATAGTGGAAAAAAAGCACTCACCTCTCCTCTCAGCCGCTTGTACAATCGACGTGCAATCATGCCTCGAACATAAGTTTGGATGGTGATGACAGCCCAGAAGCAATGGCGGAATGCTCTCCGCACCAAGTAACCACGACAACGGGCCTGAAACAGGATGATTCTCTTCCGGGCGAAGTGATACTGCGTGCAGAGCTTACGGGACCGATAGAGCGCTTGGAGTCTGGAGAATCCAATTCGCATCTAGCCAGAGATAAAACGAAGGAAGCATTGAAGAGAAAAAGAAACAAGAAACAAGAAACAGTGCAACACAGACTTGGAACACCAGTGTGGTCCAATAAGCAAAACCAGAGGCGCAAGAACATAGGGAATAGGTGGTGGCTCCAGGACGCATAACTTAACGAGATCATCACTGACCTGCTGGTTCCAATCTGCTTTCCTCTCAGCACAGTAATCACTTAAGGTCAAAACAAATGGCTTTTATGGCCCAAATAGAAAATGGGGGACAAGCCTGTCATCATGTTCTCCTATTTAATAAATCTAAGTTTCCCCCAAAAGGGGGATGTCGAAAGGTGTGGGTGAGCCTTACGAATATAGACTTGATTTTGATTTGATTTATTGTTGTCACGTGCTGAGATACAGTGAAAAGTGTTGTTCTGCATGCTCTACAGGCTGATCATACCATGCAAAGTATATCAGGGTAAGAGCAGAGGGCAGAATACAGTGTCAAAGCCACAGAGAAGGTGCAGAGAGAAAGGAGATAGAACATGAATGTTTGAGGGGTCCATTCAGAATCTGATAACAATAGTGGAAATGATCATGCGGCAGATCCTTTGCAATTCCCAACCTTGATATCCCCAAGTCAGGCAGTAGACACACTGAAGTGCCACTGCCCTGAGTAACATACCCTCCTGACTTGGGAATGAATAGCTCTGTACTTTCATTGTTGCTGGGTTAAAACCCACTCCCTAACATAGCTGCAGGTACTCCGTGCGCGCGCACACACAGACTGCAGCACCACCTTCACAACAGCAACTAGGAATGGACAAACCAATGAAGCCTTGCCAACATCCACAGCCGCAAACAAACAATTCTTTTTTTTAAAAAAAAAAGAAGAAATAGAATGAACAGTTGACTTACTGCGTTGAAATTCTTCCGACACTGATATCCACGCCAATACTTCTGAATCAACAACACCGATTTCCTTATTTTTACAAAGTTCGACCTGTGGAATATTTTGGAATTTTTAAAAAACCCAGCTTGGAATATGTTTTCTCAAAAACAAAACATTCAGCACATAATCATATTAAGTTTTCTGGGAAATCGTAGATCAATAAAATATGGGTTAGTTGCAGAGTAAGAGCTTAAAGTTCCAAAGAGTGATCGATGGCTTAGTGTAGAAGAGTCTCGTTTCTGTGTTGGAAGGCTGTCAGTTCAAGTCCCACTCAAGAAGAGCGAGCATAACGTCTAGGGAACACACTATCATCAGTGTTCCACCTTTTAGATCCATTAAACAAAAGTCTTGTATTTCCTCTCAGGTAGAGTTATTAAACCCCAAGGTACCACTTTGAGAGAGCCAGGAACTTTGTCCAATATGTATCCTTCAACTAACATCCCCAAAAACAAACATTAAACAATAAAAAAAATCTGAGAATTGTCTGAATGCTCAGCATGAAGAGGAGCAGAGTTAACATCAACTCTCTCTCTCTCTCCACACACAAGTGCTGCCTGGTCTGTTGAGAGTTTCACAAAGATGTAAAAAATAGAAGATCTAGGCTACTCAGCCTGCCTGTGCCCTGTCATTCAATAAAGTCATAACTGATCTGATCTTGGCCTCAAGTCCTCTTATGCTGTTATAACAAAATAAAGAATGGTGCATAACAGAAATCTGAAAGAAAGACAAGCGCTGGAGAAACTCAGTAGGTCTGGTGGCAATGGAAAGGGAGAGAAACAGAATTAACATGGAATCCAGTGTCACTGGATTGACATGTTAATGTCTTGACTGTGTACAGGTATTCCCAGACCATTAGTCTGGGGTCTAGATTACTAGTCACATTATTCCACTATCACCTATACTCAGATGTCCCCCCCAGCACAGCCCACGTTAGGTAAAAGTACGTTGTGGGAAGTAGAGACACTTGCACAGTTAGTTGGGCCGAATAGCCACCTTCTGGATTAAATGGAATTGGTATTACAATGTGAAATAGAAATCAGAGAGACGGAGAACAGTGATCAATGCTCAGACCATGGTGTGAACCTTGTAAGGTGTAGGATTAAAGGATCAAGTAGCATTTTACAACCTAAATGATTCCTATTGTCTGGTTAATTCATTCCAATGCTCAGTGGTGGAATGGGAAAAGCAAATCAGATTTTGGATTAGAAAATAAGTTCACGGGATGAGGGAGTCACTGGCCAAGCCAGCGTTTATTGCCCATCCCTAATTGCCCAGAGGGCAGTTAAGCGTCAACCACATTGCTGTGGGTCTGGAGTCACGTGTAGGCCAGACCAGGTAAGGAGGGTAGATTCCTTCCCTGAAGGACATTAAATGAACCAAATGGGTTTCCCCAACAATCGACAATGGATTTATGATCATTAGACTCTTAATTCCAGATTTTACTGAATTCAAATTCCACCGGCTGTCATGGAGGGATTCAAACCCAGGTCCCCAGAACACAGCCTGGGCCTCTGGATTATACCACTAGGTCATTGCCGCCCCAGTATTGATAAGTTTAAGATTGAATCTGCATAACACACACTATAGCTAATGCCAGGAAATAGAACATAGCATCTAGAATCCAAAACAGAAATTGCTGGGGAAATTCAGCAGGTCTGGCAGTATCTATGGAGAGAGAAACAGAGTTAACTCAGTTAAATGATTACTGAAGAAGGGTCATTAGACCTGAAATGCTAACAATGTCTCTTGCTCCACAGATGCTGCCAGACCTGCTGAGTTTCTCAAGCAATTCCTGGTTTTGTTTCAGGTTCCCAGCATCTGCAGGTCTTTGTTTAATTATGGAGCATCCAGAATAATTGTGGAGCTGAAAGTATCAGATTCAGATTATGCAAAACATTTGCGCTGAAAGGGAGTGTGTTGAGGGGGTGATGTGACTGTTTACTTTCAGGATTTTAAAAAGCAAATGGGATTATTTTAGACTGACAAACTGCTTCAACCTGATGCACAGCTGCAATACCAGAGGACAGCAGGCTACGTTCAAACAGGGATCTTTCTAAACTGCTGCCAGTTAGCCAAAGGATTGTTCAGAATAACGTCAATGTCGCAGTTTCAAATCCCATTCCAGGTGAGTCAGACAGGGGTCATGCATCTTATACTGCAATGTAGCAAGTGCAGGGCAATGATATGTCCATTAGTGCTGGGCTTATGTACTAGTACATGGCAGTGTACATAATTAGTCGGATCTAAATGGCCCTGCCAGCCAGAATGTTCAAGAAGGGTTGTCACAGTAGCTCAGTGGTTAATACTGCTGCCTCATAGCACCAGGGACATGGGTTCAATTCCACCCTCAGGTGACCGTGTGTGGAGTTTGCACATTCTCCCTATGTCTGTGTGCTCTAGTTTCCTCCCACAGTCACAAAGATGTGCAGGTTAGGGTGGATTAGACATACTACATTGCTCCATGATGTTCAGGGACGTGCAAAGGGTTATAGAGATTGGATGGGGACTGCTCTTAGAGGGGTCAGTGTGGACTCAATGGGCCAAGTGGCCTGCTTCCACACTGTAGAGATTCTATGATTCACAAAAGATAGAAAGTGGGAGTAGGCCATTCGGCCCTTCGAGCCTGCTCCACCATTCAATAAGATCACGGCTGATCATCCAACTCAGTCCCCTGTTCCAATTTCTCCCCTTCACCTTTGATCTCTTTAGCCTTCAGAACTATATCTAATTTCCTCCTTCAACCATTTTCTGTGGGGGGGGGGCGGGGCAGAGAATGTGACAGGCTCCCCACTCTCTGGGTGAAGACACTCAGTCGAAGTGACCCAGCCTATCTTTAGACTGTGACCCCTGGTTCTGGACTCACCCACCATCAAGGACATCCTTCTTGTTTTTACTCTGTTAGAACTTTATACGTTTCTACAAGATGACCCATTCCTTATGCCATTCTTCCAAAATGAAGACCAATCTAACTGATCCAGTATCCCCTCACAGATCAGTCCTGCTGTCCCAGAAATTCAATGGAGGATTACAGATAGTGTGGTCACAGATAGAATTGTAATGACCCTCTGCTGTCTACAAATCATTGAATAATAAAAACTGAAGGCACAAAGGATCTTTTAAATTAAAGCCATTAAAAATCATATAGATGTTCCCCGCTCCCTAAGAACCTATCGGGACAGTGCAGTAATCTTTTATTGAGCTAAAGGTAGTTTAAAGACCTTTAGCTATAAAACACTAACTTAGTAGAACACTCCCTTAAACTCACTTCCTTCTATGCTCCTTTCTCAATCTCAAATCATGTGATTTTATGTCACTTCCATCGATGTTACAGACTGTTACAGTTAAACGTTTAGTTAAAAACTTACAGTCATGCAACACGAACAACCACATTCTGAAATCTCTTACTACTTGTGAGAATGAACAGATTTTAATCCAAAAATCATCTTTAAATAGAGTCATAGATTCATTGAGTCATACAGCATGGAAACCGACCTTTCGATCCAACTTGTCCATGCCAACGCACCTGCCTGTGTTTGGCCCATATCCCTCCAAATCTTTCCTATTCATGTACCTGTTCAAATGACTTTTAAATGTTAGTAACTATACCTGTACTACCACTTCCTCTGGCAGCTCAGTCTCGGAGAAGGTTGCCCTTCAGGTCCCTTTTAAATCTTTCCCCTCTCCGCTTAAACCGATACCCTCTAGTTTTGAACCCCTTCTGTGGGGAAAACACCTTGGCTATTCACTTTATCCATGCCCCTCATGATTTCATAAACTTTAACAAAGTAATCCTCAACCTCCTACACTTGAGTATAGCTCCTCTCTATACCTCAAACCCTCCATTCCCAGCAACATCCTGGTAAACCTTTTCTGAAGCCTCTCCAATCTCATAACATCCTTCTTGTAGCAAGGTGGTCAGAACTACACGGGAGCCCAGAAGACATCTCACCAACATCTTGTACAACCTCAACCTGACGTCCCAAATCCCATACACTGAGCAATGAAAGCAAGCGTATCAAATCACCTTAACTACCCTATCTATGTGTGACATCACTTTCAAAGAACTAATGGAGCTGAATCCCTTGGGTCTCTGTGCTACACTACCCTGGACCTTACCATTAACTGTACAAGACCTACCCTTGATTGTTTTACCAATACTTTACATTTATCCAAATTAAACTTGGGGGGGGGGGGGGTGGTGGTACAGTGGCTAGCGCTGCTACCTCATGGCACCAGGATTTGATTCTAGCCTCGAGTGACTCTCAGTGTCGAGTTTGCACATTCTCCCAGTGTCTGCATGGGTTTCTTCGGGTGCTCCGGTTTCATCCCACAATGTGCAGGTTAGGTGAATTAATTGGGGGAAAATGCAGGAGAATGGGTCTGGGTGGGTTACTCTTCGGAGGATCGGTGTAAACTCCATCTGCTGCTCCTCAGCCCGCTGGCCAAATTGATCAAGTTCTCTGTAATCTCAGATAACCTTCTTCATTGCCCAGTATGCCATCAGCAACCCTAATAACCATTCCTCCTAAATTCTTATCAAAATCGTTCATATAAATGATAAGCAATAATGGCCTCAGTACCGATTCTTACAAAACACCACTGGTGACAAGCCTCCAATCCAAACAAACAACCCTCCACCACACTCTGCCTCTTGTATTCAATTGGCAAGCTTACCCTGAAACCCATATAAAGCCATAGAGATGTACAGCATAGAAACAGACCCTTCGGTCCAACCTGTTCATGCTGACCAGATATCCCAACCCAATCTAGTCCCACCTGCCAGCACCCGGCCCATATCCTTCCAAACCCTTCCTATTCATACACCCATCCAAATGCCTTTTAAAATGTTGCAATTGTACTAGCCTCCACCACTTCCTCTGGCAGCTCATTCCACACACGCACCACACTCTGCATGAAAATGCTGCCCCTTAGGTCCCTTTTATATCTTTCTCCTCTCACCCTACACCTACGCCCTCTAGTTCTGGACTCCCCGACCCCAGGGAAAAGACTTTGCCTATTTATCCTATCCATGCCCCTCATGATTTTGTAAACCTTTATAAGATCACCCCTCAGCCTTCGATGCTTCAGGGAAAACAGCCCCAGCCTGTTCAGCCTCTCCCTATAGCTCAAATCCTCCAACCCTGGCAACATCCTTGTAAATCTTTTCTAAACCCTTTCAAGTTTCACAACATCTTTCCAATAGGAAGGAGAACAGAATTGCACGCAATATTCCAACAGTGGCCTAACCAATGTCCTGTACAGCCGCAACATGATCTCCCAACTCCTATACTCAATACTCTGACCAAGAACAGAAAGCATACCAAACGCTTTCTTCACTATCCTATCTACCTATGACTCCACTTTCAAGGAGCATGATCTAACTTGGCTAATTAGCCTACCATGCAGATCCTTGTCAAAGACTTCACAACTGTTATTAATATTAATTATAATGTTGAGAAATAGGTGAATATCTCACTACAGGTGCAATAGTGTTCAAATAAGTGAAAACTCCAGAACTCAGTTTTTCCTTGCTTTGTATTGGTTGTACATTAATCCAAACAGTCCAATTGGTGAAGAGGATTTTTTTTTAAAATCACATGGCCATCAGGTGGTAGTATAACCACTGTGGCTCACATGGGAGCACACTCACCTCTGAACCTCAAGGTCCTGAGTTCAAAGTCTCATTCAGGACTCCCATGGAAACAAAACCAAGGGTGCTGTTCCAGTGCAGTCCTGAGGGAGTGCTGCACTGTCATACATGCAGTCCTTCCAATGAGATGTTAAAGAGATAGACATTCTGTTCCACGTTCTGTGGATGATCCCAATACACAACGCCAGAGAGGACAAAAGGATTATCCTCATTATCCTGGTCAATACGGATGTCTTCATAGACATCACAGGTGCACATCTAGCCATTACAGTCACTAGTCATTAGTCATATCAATAATAAAAATGTTGGTGAATACTCTTGGCACAACAGGGATGTCCACACCTCTGAGGCAGGAGGGCTGGGTTCAATTGCCACCAGATGTGACATGTTTTCTAAAATCACCCTGTTCAGAGATGATATCTAAAACTAGGTTTATGATATCCTGGAGTCAGTCTCAAATGCTGACAGAACCAAAAGCAAAAACAGAACTAAAAACAAAAACCAAAAAGAACTGCGGATGCTGTAAAATCAAACAAAAATAGAAATAGCTGGAGAAGCTCAGCAGGTCAGGCAGCATCTGTGGAGAGAAATTGGAGTTAATGTTTCTGGTCCAGTGACCCTTCCTCAGAATCTGAGGCAGTTCTGAGAAAGGGTCACGGGACCCGAAACGTTAACTCCAATTTCTCTCCACAGATGCTGCCTGACCTGCTGAGCTTCTCCAGCTACTGTTGTTTCAGAATCAGAACTAGGCAGACTTTTCTCATCTAGAAATCCCTATGTTTTTGACAATGAATTATTAGTCAACATAATTGCACTATTAATCTTTATTCCATGGACATAAATATCATTAAAAAGGTTCTAATGAATTATGATTAAAGGTCTGTACAAGTAGAAAAAGGTTTAGATATTTTTTAAAAACTTTTTTTAAAAAATGGGATGTGGGTGTTCCTGGCTAGGCCAGCATTTATTGCCGATCCCTAATCGCCCTGAGGTCAGTTTAAGAGTCAACCCCACTGCTGTGGGTCTGGAGTCAGTTAGGCCAAACCAGGTAAGAACGGCAGATGTCCTTCCCTAAAGGATATTAGTGACACAGACAGGTTTTTAATGACAATCAGCCGTGGTCACACGGTTCCCATAGGGAACTCTAAGTTCAAATTTCATTATCTGCTGTGGTGGGATTCGAACATATGCCACCAGAACATTGGATTGGTAACCGAAAATCCTGCCCCCGCCCCCAGCGAGAAATACCACAAGGTCACCACCTCAACATAAGGAAAAGAGAGAGAAGTCATGTCATTGCATGATGAGATTTTCCCTCCCCCACACATCACAGGACTAGTCTTATTTGCATATTTCATATTCAGGATAAACTCGAGACCGGCAATGGTTGCTAATTGATCTTTTGCAGTGGCGGGGAAATGGATTAAAGTTGACATTAACACTGAATAGGTCAAACTGCTGAAACGCCAAGTGTTTGAAAGGACAATTCCTTTGAACAATATCCATCACATTACGACCTTTTGATGAGTCCTACCTGTCTTTAAAACCCCGAACCACTTTCTGAATGAGGATGACCTTGCCAGTGATGGCCTTGTCTCGCTCGATCTCCAGCAACATATCATGGTGATCCTGAAATAAAAACAGACACAAGGCAGGTTTAGCGCTAGTAACAAAACCTCCATCACAATATAGAACATTTAAGAAAAAAAGAGGGCAATGGATCCTTCCACCAGCCCAGAGCTTTGTTAATATCTAACATTTCCTACTGTCATTGAGAGTCAGAGTCTTTACAGCACAGAAAGTGGCCCAACATGTCCATGCTGGACATCAAGCATCAGACTATTCTAATCCCATTTTCCTACCCATTTGGCCTGTAGCCTTGGATGTTACCGATATAATAACGGGAATGAACATGTTAATTATACAAATGGTTATCATTGAGACTTGGGGTTCTTGCAAATTGTCCTGATAAATGCAAAATGTCATCAATATTTCAGTGTCTCTGTTCAAATGATATTGGAGTTCTCGACTACCAATGGTTCCATCTTGTCAGGAAAGCAATGACAATAGGACAGTTCATGCTATTAAGACTTGGAGACAGAGGAACGGAAGAACTATATTGGAGAACTATTTAGTATTTGATAGGCAAGGAGAGTTGAAGAGGTTAATTGAATTCCTACAGGTCAAAATATAATCATTCTTAAAGACAGGGATCCAGTGGAGACTGTCCAGCTCAGTAAAGCAGCCCTTGAGAAGAGAGTAACGTGGTGAGAAATGAGAGAGGCGGGAATCTCACCGAACCCTATCTCGGCACTAGCACTGGAGCCGGCTCAAACAATGGAAGGAGCCCAAATCATTATCCATGCAACATATTGATCAAGAATCAATGGAAATCTGAAACACACTTCCCTATGAAAATGGAAAGGATAGGTTTATTCCAAAACCCACAATCATGTCCCATTAGAAAGGACAAAGGCAGCAGATACATGGGAACACCACCTCCCACAAGTTCCCCTCCAAGCCACTCACCACGTGGACTCAAATATATCACTGTTCCTTCAGGGTCACTGGGTCAAAATCCTGGAACTCCCTCAAGCGCATTGTGGGTCTACCTATGGTAGATGGACTACAGTGGTTTAAGGCGGCAGCTCACCCCCACCTTCAAGGGCAACTAGGGACAGACAACAAATGTTGACCCAGCCAGTGGCACCCATGCCCCATAAGAGAACATCTTTTAAAATAAAAGAAAATTTTACACAATTTGGAACACAAGCAGCACAAAGGAATAATGAATTCAAGGTGTGCAAATGAAGATACAGATTAACCCTGCAATGGTACAGGGTCATAATGGCTGAATAGTCTACTCCTTTTAGATTTCTAGAGGAGAGCATCTATGGCTCACTGACTGAGGGGTCACATAAGGTGACCAATCTGCAAATCGGTACTCTAGGTATAGAGTCTCCCCCAGGCTGAATATAACCACACAGAGTCAAAAAGTGTGGTGCTGGAAAAGTAGAGCCGGTCAGGCAGCATCCAAGGAGCGGGAGAGTCAATGATGAGCATAAGCTCTTCAGCAGAGGAGCTGAAGAAGAGCTTATGCACAAAACGTTGACGCTCCTACACCTCGGATGCTGTCTGACCAGCTGTACTTTACCAGCACCACACTTTTTGACTCCAATCTCCAGGCCTCAGTTTCTCCTGGTTATCGCATAGTCTGCCACTACATTATTGTTAGCCACCAACAGTCTCCATTAACATCTCCTCACCCTCCTCAGTCAGATCATTACCCACTCCTTTGTCTGTTCAACTGTTTGTGTCTCTCTTTGGGCTCTATCCCCACCCAATGTTTACTCCTTACCCCATCCCTCCACTCTCCCTTCTGATACAAACTGACATTTTCCTAGCTGCCTTCAGTTCTGAGTAAGGGTCACTGAACCCGAAACATTAACGCTGCGCAGAGAAATCAAATGTTGTCAGACCTGCTGAGCTTTTCCAGCAATTCCTGTTTTTGTTATCTTTGCCCACTAACTTCACCTGTCCTGAAAAATCTTTGGAGGCACCTCAGTTTTATGTCATCTTCAAACTTGGAACGAATACATTTAATCACCATATCCTAGTCATTGATGTATATTGTTAGCTGGAAGTCTGAACACTGAGCCTTGATGTACCAAACTGAATTAACCCATTTATCCCTAGGTTTTCGGTCTGTTAAATTGGTTCCCCATCCATGCCAGTCTAGATACATTCCATTTTAAAATCAACCTGTACAGTGATGTTATCACCCACCTTCAGAACAGGTGGAACTTGAACCAGGGCCACCTGCCTCAGAGGGCGGGACCCTACCACCACACCACAAGAGCCCCCTCCATGCCAGCACATACTTCCCAAAAACCAAGTGCTCTCATGTTTCTTTACTAAGCTTTCATAAAAGTTATTGAAAGCCTTCTGCAAGTCTAAAAGAGTACCATATCCACCGGTTTGCTCTTATCTATTCTAGTAGCTCTCTTCTCTATGTCAACCCTCTTTAGCATCTCTTTGGTGGCAGTACAGTGGCCTAGTGGTTAGCAATGCTGCCTCATAGCGCCAGGGACCCAGGTTTGATTCCTGCCTTGAGTGACTGTGTGGAGTTTGCACATTCTCCCAGTGTCTGTGTGGGTTTCCTCTGGGTGCTCTGGTTTCCTCCCACAGTCCAAAAATGTGCAGGTCAGGTGAATTGGCCATGCTAAATTTCCCGTAGTGTAAGGTACATTAGTCAGGGCCAATATAGGAAAGGGGAGTGAGTCTGGGTGGGTTACTCTTTGGAGGGTCAGTATGGACATGTTGGGCCGAAGGGCCTGTTTCCAGACTATGGGAATCTAAATCATATCTCAGTTGGATTTCCTCTCCTCTGTCTAAACTCCCGAGAGTACAGGCCTCAAGTGGCCAATCTCTCCTCATAAGTCAAACTCACCTCTGGAATCAATCTTGTGAACCTTCTCTGAAAGGCCTCCAATACAACTCTCCCTCCCCAGGCAGGGAGATCAATGCTTGCACACAACACTCCAGCTGTGGTCTATCTAATGCTTTGTACAGTTGCAGCTGTACTTTTATTGTCGGTTCCTTGAACTATAAAACGCAGTGACTGCTGCTTGGTAGCTGATAAGCAATCATCCTGAAGCTCTGTCCCTTTTCTGTTTCAGTTCTACCCAAACAGATTCTCCACCTTGAAAATGTTCAGCAAGTGCCAAATGAAACAGAGTGACAGCACAGCATTTATCGTTTAAGAAACGTGTGGCAGTCAGTATATTTCGAGACCATTGACTGACAACCACTATATTCCAATCCTCTCCCATCCCACGTGATTGCAACACTGAAAAAGTTCCTAAAATAATCTGTCCACTCACTCTCTGGTTTCTCTGCCGTTGCCATGACAACGGCCTTCTACAATCACCACTGCCCCATCAGAAGATCTGGAGTTTCCGGACAGGAAGTGGAAATCTCCTGCTGTCCTCAGCCATAAACAAAGTAAAAAAATGAATAAAGCAGCTTCCTGACGTAGGCACAGCTGAGACTCCCTGATAAACTCCCCAGTGGGTGGGCAGGGTAAAAACAAACAGGGCCATCCCCTCAGGCAGTCATAGTCACAGAGACTCGAGCCTTTATAACAAAATAAAACACTGAGGCACTTCACAGGAATGCTATCGAACAAAACTGGACCCTCCAGTTGCCTAGGAGGGAGATACAAAGGAAGGAGAGCACAAGCCTGGTTAAAGTGGGAAGCTTCTGAAAAGAGAGGGGGAAGAGAAGCAAAGGGGTTTAGAATGGAAATCCCAGAACTGAGGGCAAGGTCACTGATAACGCAGTGAATTGGTGATTCACAAGACGCCAGATTTGGACTGGGGCGGGGGGAAGGAAACTGCCATCCATATCTGGTCAGGCCTACATGTGACTCCAGACCCACAGCGAACAGGTTTGACTCTTTAGTACCCTCTGAAATGTTGAGCAAGCCACTCAGTTTGAGGGCAGTTGGGGATGGGTTAAAATAAGTGAGAGCCTTGCCTCATCCCACAGGAAAACAAGAAGCACAGAAATCTTAATGGCCTATGGGTTACGGGTCTTTGCATCTGTGGGACTCATTCATGAGTGAGCCTGGAGCTAAGGGCCACTCCATAGAGCTCCCTTTATTCAGGATAAAAGATATACTGAAGGTGACAGACACCCCTTAATGCAAAGCCCACCTCCTCAGTCTGTCCCAGCATCTATTTCAGGGATAAAGTTGAACTGGAGGCAGTTCAGAGGAGATTCACAGGACAGATTCCAGTCTGTCCCAGCCACATCGTCACTTGGCAATGTCCAGGAGCCTTGCTGGAGACAGGCTCAATCAAGACCTTCCAAGAGGGCACCAGGCAATTATTTAAACAGAAACAATGTCCTGTTTCCAACATCCTGTGGAAAGGGCTGGGGGAATGGCATTATGTTATGACGATCATTCAGACAGCCAGTACATCCCTGATGGGTTGAATGGCCTCCTCCTCTATTAGTACAAGAGATGTGATCGCTGCTGGTGACATTTGTTACCCATCCTTAATTGCCCTTGAATGGAGTGGCTTGCTCATCCATTGCAGAGCAACCCCATTTCTAAGAGTGTGGAGTCTTATTTAGGCCAGACCAGGTAAGGACTGCAGTTACTTTCCCTAAAAAGGGCATCAGTGAACCAGATGGGTTTTAACAACAATTGGTGATAATTCCACAACTACCATGGAAACGAGATTTATTTTCCAGATATATTAATTGAATGCAAGTTCGGTCAGTCATTGCGGTTGTTCTGGAACCCCTGACACCTGATTGTTCACCTGGCTCCCTGGATGAGTAGGGGAAAGGGGAGGACTGCAGATGCTGGGCAGTCAGAGTCAAAACATGTGGCGCTGGAAAAGCACAGCAGGTCAGGCAGCATCCGAGGAGGAGAGTTGACATTTCGGGCAGAAGTCCTTCGTCAGGAACATGGAGGGGGAAGGGGGCTTAGGATGCTGCCTGACCGGCTGTACTTTCCCAGCACCACATTTTTTTTGTCCCTGGACGAATAGCCTGTTGGCATTACCACGATGCTAGCATCTCCCATCTTGATCTGCCTCTGCGCCAGAACATTTGAGATTCTGAAATGCATTAGTTTCATTTCGCTTCAAGTAGATCACACTGCTGACCAAACAATTGGCAGCTCCTCACCTCTCCGGTTTCAGAATATGGTATACACACAGATTTCATCTCTTTAGTACATTTCACCTAAGTGCAACATGGAAAAATCCCTCTCAATCACCAGAAGAACAAAGTGGAAGAGATAATTGGACGAAGTATCTTATTGACCAACAGCGCGGTCTACCCTCACTGGGCTTCATGATCCCGTACCACTACTGCAAAGAAAGGGGGTTTATTGCCAGTACCTACCCATCCATCAGCATCACAAACTAATTGCCTGGTCATTTATCACATTGCGGTTCCTGGGAGCTTGTTGTGCGAAAATGGCAGCTACGTTTCCTGCATTACAACAGCAACCAGACTTCATCAGCTGTTACACATGTTGGGATCTCTGGTGGCCGTGACAGGGTATATGAAATACAATGGAAGGTGGTGTTTCTTATTTAGTTCCTGCCAGTTAGGTCAACATTCCAATGTTATCAGCCATCAAAAAGCTGAGGAGTATCACTCCTGGTTCCAAGTAACTACCAGCTAGAGGCTCCAAAAGGATAATTGGACCAACAGAAGACAACTTGGCTACTTTGGGTTCTTACAGAAGGATGTGTCAGATTCAGGAATGCTTCGGAAGCCAAGAGTTCAAACACTGCCAGGCAGCACTCACTGCAACATAGGAGTGGAAGAAGGCCATTCAGTCCTTTAGGTCTATTCCGCCATTCAACAACAATCATGGCTGATTGACCAACTCAGTCCCCTGTTCCCACTTTCTCTCCATATCCTCTGATTCCTTTAGCCCTAAGAACTACATTTAACTCCTTGGCATCAACCTGTTCCTGTGGTAGAGAATTCCACAGACTCACTGAACTATTACCTGCTCCCATTCCATTAGAGTGTCAACCTCCTTTCTTTTCCCTATATCCCTGCACACCATTACCAGCCCAAAAACAAAACACATCCAAACCTCCTCTTGACTACCTCGATTAAACCTGCCTCAACCACACTTGCAGGCAGTGCATTCCAGACTCGCTGAGAGAAAAAAAATTTAAAATGTAATAAAAAGTTCACCACCCACTGGGTGAAGAAATTTTTCCTCAAAAAGTCAAAATCATAAAGCACAGACACTTCATTCCAACTCATTCACACCAACTACACATCCCAATCTGATCTAGTTCCATTTAGAGTCAGAGATGTACAGCGCACAAACAGACCCTTCGGTCCAACTCATTCATGCCAACTAAAAATATCCTAAATTAATCTAGACCCATTTACCAGCATTTGGCCCATATCCCTCTAAACCCTTCCTATTCATATACCCATCCAGAAGTCTTTTAAATATTGTAATTGTACCAGCCTCCACCACTTCCTCTGGCAGCTCATTCCATACACGCACCACCCTCTGCATGAAAAACTTGCCCCTTTGGTCTATTTTATACCTTTCCCCTCTCACCCTAAATCTATGCCCTCTATTTCTAGACTCCCCCACCCTAGGGAAGAGACCTTGTCTATTTACTCTATCCATGCCCCTCATGATTTTATAAACCTTATAAAGCCTCCGACGCTCCAGAGAGAACATCCTAGCCAATTTAGCCTCTCCCTGTAGCTCAAATCCTTCAACCCTGGCAATATTCTTGTAAATCTTTTCTGAACCCTTTCAAGGTTCACAACATTCTTCTGATAGCAAGGAGATCAGAATTACACATAATATTCTAAAAGTTGCCTAACCAATGTCCCGTACAGCCGCAACATGACCTCCCAACTTCTATGGATTAGATTAGATGAGGTTCCCCACAGTGTGGAAACAGGCCCTTTAGCCCAACTGCTCTGACCAACACTCAGCCTAGATCCCTTGTACCAACCTCCACCACTTCCTCTGGCAGCTCTTTCCATACACGTACCACCCTGTGTGTGAAAAAGTTACCCCTCAGGTTGTTTTTAAGTCTTTCTCTTCTCACCCTAAACCTACACCTTTCTGCTTTGAACTCTCCTACCCTAGGAAAAAGATCTTGGCTATTAACCTTCTCCATGTCCCCCGTGATTTCATAAACCTCTAAAAACAACATCCCTCAGCCTCTGGTGTTCCATTGAAAATAGCCCCGGCCTATTGCTCAAACCCTGCAGTCCCAACATCTTGTTAATCTTTTCTGCACCCTTTCAAATTTAACATATTTCCTGGAGAAGGACGACCAGATTTGTACACAGTATTCTAAAACTGGCCTCACCAATGTCCTGTACAGCTGCGGCAGATGTCCAAAATTCTATAGCCAATGTCCTGACCAATGAGGGTGAGCGTACCAAAAAGCCTTCTTCACCAGCCTGTCTACATGCAACTCCACTATCAAGGAACTATGCACCTGTCCCCCCGCCATGGTCTCTGCTTGGCAACACACCCCAGGGCCCTACCATTAACTCTGTAAATCCTGCCTTCATTTGCCATACCAAAATGCAGCAGCTCACATTAATCTAAATTAAACTTCATCTTCCACTCCTCAGCCCATTGGCCAATCTGATCAAGATACTCCATATCTGACCTACACCATATCTTAGACTGTGACCCTCTGGTTCTACCTCCCCGGTCATCAGAAACAGCCTTTCTGCATTCACCCGGTCTGATCCTGTTAGAACCTTATTAGGTTTGAGAGATTTCCCCTGCTTGTTCTAAATGCCAGCGTACATAGTCTGAACCGATCCAGTCTCTTCATACACCATCCGAGGAATCAGTCTGGTAAACTCCTATTCTCGTTGTGCTGCCCCCTCCCACGTCGACAATAGAATTATTTAACTTGTTAAACTCACCTTTAGGAAAATCTTCGTCTTTCCGATCTGCCAGTCTCCATCTTGTCCCAGAACTGCCTCTGCTATCCGTTGACATGTACCGCGCAGATCTCCCTGGCAAGCGAGAAGGTGGTGTTTTAAGAAATAAAGTTTTACTAATCGAATGAAAACGGTTTCCCCCCGCCCTCCCTGATTCCAGAACATACTGCGACCTGGCATCAGTAGGTGGGGAGGTATCAGATCAGCCCCCCCAACCCTGAGCCACTCTGCTTCACCCCATTCCAGGTTTGTCTGAGTAATCTTAACCAGTTCTTCACTACAGCATGGTGCATGTGAGACAGAGGGACTGACTTCTGAAAACAATAATATTTTTGTCATCGCAGTTAAACCTCAAGGCAGTCAAGTTGACATACCTGACCAGCAAGGAGCACATGCATCAGCTGAGCGAATTGCTTTTTGAACTAACTCCAATGATGGGGTATCCTTTCTTAAATATGGGGACCAAAATTCCCAGGTGTGGCCTCACCAACACCCTGTACAGTTGGAACAAGACTTCCCTATTTCTAAACTTCAAGTCCTTAGCAGTAAAGGTGGAAATGGCATTTCCCGGGGGGGGGGGGGGGGGGGGGGGGGGGGGGGGGGGGGAGCGGTGTGATCTGATACCTCCCCACCTACTGATGCCAAGTCGCAGTATGTTCTGGAGTGACTAAACAGGTTAGATCTTTATTCATTAGAGTATAGAATAATTAGATCAGATTTGATTCCCTACAGTATGGAAACAGGCCCTTCAGCCCAACAAGTCCACACCGACCCTCTGAAGAATATCCCACCCAGACCCATTCCCCGTATTCACCCCTGACTATGGACAATTTAGCATGACCAATTCACCTGACCTGCACATCTTTGGACTGTGGGAGGAAACCGGAGAACCCAGAGGAAACCCACACAGACACGGGGAGAATGTGCAAACTCCACAAATTGAACTTGGCTCCCTAACACTGAGGTCTGAGCCACCGTGCTGCTCTTCTTCATTTAAAGCAGTAAATTATTTTTTGAAATATTGAGTTGAGAGCAATGAGGAATAGGCATGAAAAGGGGAGTCTAGGCCTTGGTGGATCAGCCATGATTTTATAAAATAGTAGGGGCCAAATGCCTACTCACCCGGATATTTCTGACCTTCTGATTTAGAATCTCTAGCTTCAGGTCCCACTCAACACCCTGACAGTTACTGAAGGTGCATCCCAAATATGGCTATGCAGGTCGAGCATCAAACTAGGAATCCTTCCAATGTCGCCAATGACACCATGTATGAGTGGCAGAATTCCTGGTCAGATGTCCTCTCCATGATGGAGAGAAACTGGATCTTCTATGCTCTATCTGTGGCTCCAGGACACTACCTGCATCAAGAGTGTTACTACAGCTGCGTGGACTCCATAGATCACCAGATTGGTGCCAATAGGATGGATGCCTATGCCCACTCCAGATGCGATGGACGTCCAGACCACAGTGGACATTGTTGCTGCGACAAGTTTGACCTGCCATCAGGCAAAGAATACCACACAAGGGGAACCATCTTCCCAGCATCGAAACCCTCAAGGTGTCTTACATGTTTCATTATGATCACTTTTCATTTGTCTAAACCCCAATGGATATAGATCATAAGACATTGGATAAGGAAGCCATTCAGCCCATCAAGTCTGTTCCATCATTCAATGAGATCATGGCTGATCTGATAATCCTTAACTCCACTTTCCTACCTTTGCCCCAAATTAGGGATGGGCAACAAATGCTGGCCTAGCCAGAGACGTCCACATCCCATGAGGAAACTAAACAAAAACTCTGGACTCTCTCTATACTTAAAAATCTCTCTTGACCTTGAATATACTTAATAAGGCAATCTCAATGGCTCTCTGGGATAAGACTTCCACAGATTCACTGCACTCATCGGTCTTCAATGGCTGACCCCTTACTCAGATTACACCCTCTGTTACTGGACTCTCTCACACAAAGGGAAACAACCTCTCCAAATCCCCCGAGAACTGATCCAAGATTCTTATATAAAGGCTAACCTGTTCAACCTCTCTCAATAAGAAACCCCATTCATCTCCCAGTGTCCTCAACTGGCATCATGGTATAAATTACATATTTGTTGAAACAAACAAAAATCTCAATCTGCTGCTGAGAGAGGAAAAGTGGCCAAGAATTTGAAAATCAAGCTCGCCTTGTTATATCAGCAACAGAGCAGGCAGTAAAATCTGTGCAACAATACAGGAGTGAAGAAGTCTCGCTACACGGCACGGGGTGGCACATGGCTCAGTGCTGCCCCACGGCACCAGGGATCCAGGTTCGATTCCAGCCTTGGGCAACTATCTGTGCAGAGTTTGCACATTCTCCCAGTGTCTGCGTGGGTTTGCTCCGGGTGCTCCAGTTTCCTCCCACAGTCCATAGATGTGCAGGTCAGGTGAATTGGCCATGCTAAATGGCCCATATAGTGTTAGGTGCATTAGTCAGAGGGAAATGGGCCTGGGTGGGTTACTCTTCGGAGGGTCGGTGTGGACTTGATGGGCCAAAGGGCCTGTTTCCACACTGTAGGGAAATCTAACCTAATTATCCAGAGGCTGGGCATGTACTCCAGAGAGTGGCGAAGTGTTTCCAGAATGTTCTGTTTCTATTGCAGAATCAAAGACAATGCACTGGGATTCACGGTGGGAGGAACAAAACCACACAGGAGGCTACAGCTAACCTGGAGGGTAGACACGTGTGGGAAGCAGCAGAGCAAGATCGAGCAATGAAAACAGAAACAGAAGTGGCTGGAAAAGCTCAGCAGCTCTGGCAGCCTCCGCGGAGAGAAAGCAGAGTTAACGTTTTGGGCCTAGTGACCCTTCCTCAGAGCAGTTAGTTTGGTTTTTTTAATTTAGGAGAGGGAAACGGTTGCACTTCTTTAGGAAGGACTTTTATTAAATTGGAGAGGGTTCAGAGAAGATTTCCCGGCATGTTGCTGGGGCTGGAAGGTTTGAGTTGTAAGGAGAGGCTGGGCCTTTATTCCCCTGGAGTGTCAGAGGCTGCGGGGTGACCTGAGAGATTTATAAAATCGTAAGGGGCATGGAATAGGATAAACAGACAAGGTCTTTTCCCTAGGGTAGGGGAGTTCAATACTAGACGGCTTTTTTGTTTTAAAAAAGGAGAGAGGAGAATGATTTAAGAAAGGGACCCAAGGGGCAACGTTTGCCACACAGAGGGTGGTTTGTAAGTTTGTAATGAGCGGCCAGAGGAAGTGGTGGATGCAGGTTCAGTTACAACATTTAAAAAGGCATTTGGACAGATAGAAGAAAGGTTTAGAGGGATATCAGCCAAATGGGACTAATTTAGTTTGGGAAATCTGGTCGGCATGGATAGATTGGACCAAAGGGTCCATTTCCATACTGTAGAACACGAAATAAACACTAGCCAGGTTACAGGAGCACAATCTCAGCTGTGACACAAATACTCTATCAAGTGGCTTGATGGCTCATAAGGCAGACTGGCTGAGGAGTAGGCAAAGACTCAACTTTCAAAAAAGGAGCACTCGTTATTATACATTAATACTGAAGACTATTGCACACGATTATCATAGATACACCAGCTCTTTCTTATTAAATCAGGTTAGGGATGATGGATCCTCATGTCCATGTGCCCTCAGGACATCTTCCAGAGATTAGACAGCTGTAATGAAACCCGCTTTTCCCATTCGCTCAGTTAGCTGGATGGCTTGTTTGTGATGCAGAGCAACACCAACAGTGTGGGTTCAATTCCCGTCCCAGCAGACTTCACAATGAAGGCTTAGTAATCTCAACTGCACCCGTCACCAGAGGGGCACCAACCCTCAAGTTAAACTTTCCACCAGCCATCCCTCTCTCTCTCTCTGTAATGAGAGAAGAGCCTACGGTTATCTGGGACAATGGTGATGTGCACTTTTCAGTGTTCTTCCAGAAAGTGTGAACTCCTCCCACTCTGTAATATTTATACCCAGTGACGTGCAGCATGTGACATCATTGAAAGGTCAGTCCATGGTCCTACTGCCCATGCACAACACAAAAATCAGCAATTCCATCTGTGTCATGGAACAAATTCCTTGGACATAGCTGTCTTCTCCACCTCAGTGGCACCTACGTGGACCAGAATGTCTCATGGAGGCAGCTCAGGAATTGGCAATAAATGTTGGACCTTGCCAGCAGACCCAAGAATCTAAATGCAAAACAAGAACTTCAGTGAAAGGATACAGGGAAGAAAAAGAATATTTACCTGTTTGTAAGCTGGTTTCACTCCAGGCATCAGTACCCGATAACGATCGACAAACTCCACAAAGGTGTAGCGAATAGGATAGCCAGCCCGTCGGATCCGAATGGTCTCCATCATTCCAGAGTACCTCAGCTGTCGGACACACAGCTCCCGGTCAAATAACTGTCCGAGAACAAAGAGATACCAGCAAATGAACATAGGCCCCAATTGGCAAAACAGACAATGCAGTATGGATCAGGAAGACACTCCGGATTGACTCCTCTTCCAATTAGCTACTTGTGACCAGGGCATCACTAGAGTGCAGGGAGGGGGGTGAGCAATGGGGTGGAAAGTACCCACAATCCTCAGGTTCACTATTCACTCGGGGACGAACTATGACCCTTGAAGGGAAGATCGCATGTTAGAATCTCAGGTGACCAGATCATAAACATTGAGATTTCAACTAACAGCACATCACTCGCTGGGGAGGTGGTAGTGTAGTAGTTATGTGACAAATAATAGGAGGTCCAGGCTCCTGCTTTGGTGACAGGTTCAAACCTCACCACGGGAGCTGGAGAAATTTAATATTTAATTGTTGAATCTTGAATTAAAAGCCAGTCTCACAGTGATTGTGACCATAAAACCATCATTTGTCACAGAAAAAAAACCCCATCTGGTTCACTAGTGTCCTTTAGGGAAGGAAATCTGCCATCCTACGAGTGATTCTAGCTCCCATTGCCTGAGCTCCTGGACCCTCAGGGACTGTGGGCCATCACATTGTGCAAGGGCAAATCCACTAGTTGCTCTTCCTGGTCTTTTTCTCTGCTGTGCAGGGTTTCTGCAACATGCTGGGGATAGACGCTGGGAGATCTGGGTCAGCTAGGAGAGGGTACACCCTTGGGTTAAACTCACCATCAGCCGACTCTCCCTGGTGAGAGAGCAGCCCCATGGCCCTCTGGGAGTAGGGTGACGATCTTTATATGACACGACACATCTCCACGGCAAACACACCGAGGAGGGGGCAGTGAGATGTGAACCTTGGGACCCTCTGGCTCAGACAGAGGGACATCAACATGGTGCTACAAGCCTTTAAAATGATAACGGTCAAGCTGCCCACACACTAGTTGCCGCTGGAGCAAGTGCGACTTGAACCCAGAGCTTCCTACAAAGCCTCTCCAGACATCGAGCTGGACAATTTTTCCAGTTTTATTACAATGCCAGCCCCCGAGCTGGAGACAGTTTGCATATGGAGTTTACTTTACACTTTGAATAGAATAGCAATTTATCATCATGTGTATTTTTAACAAAAACAAAAATTGGAAACCCTTTGATGTTTGGACCCTTTTTAAGTACACCCTGCTCCATGAACAGTTAACAACTTGTAAAAAAAAGGTTTCTTCCCCTCACTAGCTCCTGTGCTGACAACTGTCTCCTCCTTCCCCAGGAAGCGACTCAGCATTGATTTAGCCGAGCTCGGCAATTCACATTCTCCTGCGGTTCTGCTCAGATGAAGTGGCTCGGCGAGACTTACCATGGACTTCTTGTACTCGTTGGGTTTGATGCAGCGGACAAAGAAAGGCTGGCAGACGCTGAGAGTTCTCATCAGCAGCTCCAGCGAGCGTTTAAACTGGCTGCTGAGGGTTGGTGAGCGCTTCCTAGTCTCTGCTCCCTGGGAACGAGCGAGACAATGGAAATTAAAACAACACAGGAAGCAATGATACAACCAGAGACACTTTCCCTTGGAGCATTGGCTGCTGCAGCCATCCAAGGGTCATCTCTGTTAACCCCTAAGCTATGTAATCCTTTTTTTAAAAAAAAAACTTTAAATTCTATCAAAAAAAGGAGGAAGTAGCCTGGAAGGAACAAGGAGAGAACAAGCTTTATTTTGCAACAACATGCATTTGTGTATCACATTCAATGGCATTAAATGACCCTTGGCTACTTTATATAAAAAATAGATTGCTTTGGTTATTGTTGTGATACAAAGTAGTAAGTTTGAAAGAGGCCATTCAACCTGTCAATGTCTGTACTAGCTGAATAAACTAATCCCACTTCCCAGCCCTTTGGGGTTCTAGCACATTAGGGCAGAGCCAGGTTCCTTTCCAATGTGTTGGGGGTTTCTACCTCAACATCATCCCCCCCCTCACCCACCCCCCCAAGCAGAGAATTCAAGACACTCACTACCATCCAGTGAAAACATTTTTCCTCTAACCCTTCTGCTAATCACCTTAAACCCATGTCCCTGACCCCTCTGCTCGGAGAAATAGGTCCTCCCTGATCATTCCATCAAAACCCCTTAAAAGAAGTCACCCCTCAGTCACCTCCATTCTGAACAAAACAACCCTGGCCAATCCAAGCTTTCCCTCAATTCACAAGCTCTGGCAACATTTTTGTAAACTTCCCTCTCAAGAGTCATCATCTCCTGCCAGTGATGTGGTGACCAGAACTGTACACAGAATTCCAGCTGTGTCTTACCCAGGGTCTACAGTTCCAGTATTACACCCCTGCTCTCGTATTCATTATCTCAGCCAATAGAGGAAAACATCCCATTTTCCTTCCTTAACTCATCTACCTGCTCTGCCACTTTCAGGGACCTGGGGACACAGACACCAAGGTCTCTCATTTCCTCTTCCTTTCTCAATACCCCCCCCCCCCCCACCCCCCTATTGATGGTGTATTCTCTCGCTTTGCCTACCCTCCCTATAAAGGAAACAGGATATAAGTGATGTTACTGGGGCACATGACCAAATACTTGGTCAAGCAGCTGGGTTTTAGAGAACATACCCTCAAAAACAAGGAGATGAGAGGGGACTGTACAGGGAGAGAATTCTAGAACTGGGGGGGGGGGGGTCTAGAAGCTGAAAGACAGGCGACAAAAGAAAAAAAAATGGAGCAATGTAAACCAGGCATGTGCACAAAGCCAGCGTTGGAGAAACAAGAGATCAAAGAATGGTGGTGCTGGAGGGGGTTACTAAGTTCAGGAGAGGTTTGAAAGTAAGAATGGCCATCTTTAAAGGGAACCATTTCTCAAAGTGGCATTGTCAAGGAGTTCATCAGGAGTTATCTTACTCCAACAACTGTCTTCCTACACATACTCCTCTCCTGTAGGGGTTCACTGGCCTTGGCTGTTAGACCAGGTCATGTTTCCAGAGTTATACAGACCACTGACCCCCCCCCCCCCCCAGCCCAAAGCCTTTGGGGATTCAGGTCGAATTCTCGAGGTGCTTGGCTGTCACAGCCCTTCAGAGGAGTCATGAACCTTCGGAAATTCAACTCCGACAAAAAAAAAGCCTCATGTCTGCCCTAAAGGTCCCATTCTGCCTACCTCCTGGGGAAACTTTCCTTCCCCACCCCCCCCCCCCCCAAAAGGTGGTGGTGTTTCCTTCCCTCATTTTAGTTCCATTTCTAAAAATGTTAGAGGTTTGTAGGGAGGGGGTGACAGGAACCGGGATGTTACAAGACCACACTGAAAGAGGAACAGAAGAAGGAGGCCATTCAGCCCAGTGAGCCTGCCCTGCCATTCAATGGGATCATGGCCAATCTGACATTCCACACATCCACTTTCCCATCCTTTCCCTGTGACCCATGATTCCCCCTCTGATTAATCCTTAAAACATGACAGATGCGTCTGGCAAGAGCACACTGAAGCAACAGATTAGAAACACACATCTGGAATACTGGGAACAGTGCCCACAACTTTCCAACCTCTTGTTTTAAAAAGATAGAAAGATTCTACACAGCACATCCAATGTCTCTGCAACAGGTTCCTGATATTTCCTACAGGAAACAGGAATGAAGAACACCCCATTCCCCACCCCCATCAACTCCCTCAGAGCTCCCGGTGCTTATTTTTACCCACAGATTCATACAGGTCACATTTTTCACAACTGAATCAGCAAAGCTGTGTATAATTCTGGCACATTTGCTCCACGGTGATGCAGCTTGTATCAGCTTCTGGATTAGTGGTGCTGGAAGAGCACAGCAGTTCAGGCAGCATCCAAGTAGCTTCGAAATCGACGTTTCGGGCAAAAGCCCTTCATCAGGAATAAAGGCAGTGAGCCTAAAGCGTGGAGAGACCACTGCCTTTATTCCTGATGAAGGGCTTTCGCCCAAAACGTTGATTTTGAAGCTATTTGGAAGCTGCCTGAACTGCTGTGCTCTTCCAGCACCACGAATCCAGAATCTGGTTTCCAGCATCTGCAGTCATTGTTTTTTACCAACTTGTATCAGCGTCTGACTGAGAACAGAGTGAAATGGCTCCATCGGCAAATTTTCCCAATCGGACGCAGAGAGGACTGTCTGGGATAGACGTTGGTTGGGCGGAGGGGGTCTAAGGCGATACAGGAAGCCTCAATTTCGCATCATTACTGAAATCAAACTGGGTCTTCAATCAGCTGGTGGACCCCTTTCAAAAAAGGTCAAAGTACGGTCAGTATGAGAGGCAACTCTCTCTGTGGCAGAATGCGGACTCGGAGCAGGACACAAAAATAAAACGTCAGACTGTCTTTTGAATGCAACCAGCCTCCGAGAAAATAGCCACAGGGTTATCCTATGGACAGGGCTTATTGTTTTAAACTGGGACATGGGACACAGGCATTGGTTTATTGTCCATCTCCAATTACACTCCAGGTGGCGCTGCAGTCTACAGAGAGTCAATATGTACAATATGGAAACAGACCCTTCGGTCCAACCCATCCATGCCGACCAGATATCCCAACCCAATCAAGTCCCACCTGCCAACACCCGGCCCATATCCCTCCAAACCCTTCCTATTCATATACCCATCCAAATGCCTCTTAAATGTTGCAATTGTACCAGCCTCCACCACTTCCTCTGGCAGCTCATTCCATACACCTACCAGCCTCTGTGTAGGTCTCTTTTATATCTTCCCCCTCTCACCCTAAACCTATGCTCTCTCGGTCTGGACTCCCCGACCCCAGGGAAAAGACTTTGCCTATTTACCCTATCCATGCCCCTCATACTTTGGTAAGCCTCTATAAAAGGTCACCCCTCAGCCTCCGATGCTCCAGGGAAAACAGCCCCAGCCTGTTCAGCCTCTCCATATAGCTCAAATCCTCCAACCCTGGCAACATCCTTGTGAATCTTTTCTGAAACCCTTTCAAGTTTCACAACATCTTTCCGATAGGAAGGAGACCAGAACTGCACGCAATATTCCAACAATGGCCTAACCAATGTCCTGTACAGCTACAACGTGACCTCCCAACTCCTGTACTCAATACTCTGACTAATAAAAGAAAGCATACCAAACGCCTTCACTATCCTATCTACCTGCGACTCCACTTTCAAGGAGCTATGAACCTGGACTCTAAAGGTCTCTTTGTTCAGCAACACTCCCTAGCACCTTACCATTAAGTGTATAAGTCCTGCTAAGATTTGCTTTCCCAAAATGCAGCACCTCTCATTTATCTGAATTAAACTCCATCTGTCACTTCAGTGTATTGGCCCAACTGGTCAAGATCCTGTTGTAATCAGAGGTAACCCTCTTTGCTGTCCACTTCACCTCCAGTTCTGGGGTCACCTGCAAACTTACTAACTGTCCCTCAATTTTATCCAAATCATTTTTGTAAATGACAAAAAGTAGAGGTTCCAGCACCAATCCATGTGGCACTCCACTGGTCACAGGCCTCCAGTCTGAAAAACAACCCTCCACCACCACCCTCTGTCTTCTACCTTCGAGCCAGTTCTGTATCCAAATGGTTAGTTCTCCCTATATTTCGTGAGATCTAACCTTGCTAACCAGTCTCCCATGGGGAACATTGTCAACCACCTTATACTGAAGTCCATATAGATCACATCTACCACTCTGCCCTCAATCTTCTTTATTACTTTTGACAAAGTATAGAGATAATCCAAAAGAACCCCTAAGGAGGGAGTACCATGATTTTGGCTCAGTGACAGTGAAGGAACGGCAATATATTCCCAAGTTAGTTTGGAGAGTCACTTGGAAGGGAAGGGAACTTGCAGGGGGTAATGTTCTCACATCTGTTGTTCTAGTCAGTCAACCTCGATGGAAGTTACCATGGGTTTGGAAGATGTTAAGGAGTCTGGAATTGCTTTAGTGCATCTTGTAGGTGGTACACACTATTGTTTCTGTGCATCAGTCTCAAAAGAATTGAGCAATGATGAGGGTGAATGCTCAAGATGGCAGATGGAGTGCCAATCAAGCAGGTGGCCGTTACCTGGATGGTGTCGAGCAAAGAGTGTAGTTGGAGCTGCCCCCATCCAGGCAAATGGGGAGTATTCCATCACACTCGTGACTTGTGCCTTCTAGAGGATGGACAGGCTTTAGGGAGTCAGGTTGCAAGTTACTCACTGCACAGTTCCTACTCTCTAACTTGTTCTTATAACCACTGCATTTAAATGGCAAATCCTGTTGGACTCCTGGTTAATTGTAAACCCAAAAGTTGCTGTTGGTGAGTGATTTAGTGAATGTCAAGTGGAGCTGGTTGGATTCTGTCGTCATGTGTCAAGCAATGGCCATCTCAAACAATAGTGGCAAATAACTTTCATCACACATCAGCCTCAGTCAGGATATTGTTCAATTCTTACTGCATTTGGACATACAGTCTGTTCCACATTGGAGGTGAACATTGTGACAGTAAACATCTCCACTTCTGACCATGAAATTGAGGGATAGTCATTGATGAAGCAGCTGAAGATGGTTGGGCCTAGGACACTAACCTGAGGTACTCCTGCAGAGATGTCCTGGAGCCGAGATGACGGATTTCAAACAATTGCGACCATGTCCCTATATACCACATAGGACTCCAACTAGTTGAGTGTTTTCCATCGATTCCAGTTCTCCTTGATGCCGCACTGTCAAATGCAGCCTTGATGTCAAGGGCTGTCACTCTCACCTCCCCTCTGCAAGTCAGCTCTTTTGGCCATGTTTGAACTAAGGCTGTAATGAGGTCAGGAGCTGAGTGGCCCTGGCAGAACCCAAACTGGAACTTTCTGAGCAGGTTATTGCTGAGCAAGTGCTGCTTGATAACACTGTTGCTGACACCATCCATCACTTTACCGATGATAGATAGTAGACTGATGGGGCAGTAACTGGCTGGGTTGGATTTTTCCTGCTTTTTACAAACAGGCCCATTCTTGGTAATTTTCTCCACGGTCTGCCAACTATTGTGGCAGTACTGGAACAGCTCGACTAGGTGTGCACCAATTCTAGAACACAAGTCTTCGGTACTATTGCCAGAATATTTCTAGCGCCAATAGCCTTTGTACAAGCAGTGCCTCCAACTGTTTGACACCACACAGAGTGAACCAAATTGTCTGAAGACTGGTATCAGTGATGCTGAGGGACCCCAGTGGAGGAGATAGATCATCCACTTGACACGTCCAGCTGCAGACTGCTGCAAAAGCTTCAGTCTTATCTTTTGCACTGATGTGCTGGGCTCTTCCATCATTGAGGATGGGGATACTTGTGGAGCTTCCTCCTCCAGAGAGTTGTTTAATCATTGACCACCATTCACTCCTAGATGCAGCAGAACCTCAAAAGTTTAGAACTTATGTTAGTTGTGGAATCACTTGGCTTTGTCTTTCATTTACTACATATAGTTGGAGTTGTCCAGTTTGGTAGCTTCACAGGTTGACACCTCATTTTTCAGTATGTCTAACACTACTCCTGGCATACCATCCTGCACCGTCCATTGAATGCCTGATGGCAACAATGGATGAGCAGGGGATATACCAGAACACAAGAATACAGACTGCTGTTGACTACAATTCTGCTGTAGATGGCTCACAATGCCTCCTGGATGCCCAGTCTTAAGCTGTTAGATCTGATTAAAGTATGCCCCATTTAGTACGTTGATAATGGCACACGACACAATGGTGCGCATTCTCAACATGAATGCCACACACCATCTTCTCAAGGACTGGTATGGTGGTCGCTCACACCGATAGTCAGAGACAGATGCATACACTACTGTTCCTTCACTATCTATAGGTGAAAATCCTGGAATTCCCTCCCTAACAGCATTGTGCTGTAGGTAGACCCATACGGATGGCAGCTCACCCCCACCATCTCAAGGGCAACTAGGAACGGGCTATAAATGTGGTCCTGTCAGTGACACACATCCCATGTATGAACTTCTTTGTTTTTTTAAAAAAAAAGGGAATCTTGCCTAGGGACTCAGCAGTCAGATTGACTTGGCCAAGCCACTCTGAGTTGCACAAAAATTGCTACGACAAATTAGAAGCAGCCAAGACAGAACAATCCACACCACCTTCTCCAGGGCAATTAGGAACAGGCAATAAACACCGACATTCCCACCTCACCTCACAGCTCAAGAACGATAAAAAGAAAGCATTGTTGAATCGATTATAATCTCCCCTTAAGATTGTTACTGAAAAAAAACTGGATGAATGGACTTAAAAACACTGCAGAACATAAATATCACAATTAAATTCACCAAAAACAAGTGTTAATTACCATGGCTACGTCAGCCTGGAAGATTTGTTTGATGAATTTATTCTTGGATGAATGGACCAATTGAATGATGTCGCCATGAAGCGTGTCTCGATTTTTCTCCAAAAAACCTGACAGAACAAAGACATGGGATCAGACGGTAAACAAGGTGACAGGACCATTCCAACAGCACAGCTGGATTGAATGTCAACACGACTGCTCATATTCTACACTCTAATAAAGCACCCAGAACGGCGGGTCTGAAGAACGCTTCCTCTGGCTGGACATTGGAAACAGAAACCAAAATCGCTGGAGAAACTCAGCGGGCCTGGCAGCATCTGTGGAGAGAAAGCAGAGTCAGTTCTTCCAGTCTGCATAAAAGGGAAAAGGTTTTTAATTTGGAAAGTCGTCATGTGTCAGTGCAGTCTTGGTAGGCCGGAAGGCCTGTTCCTGGTGTGGTACTGTACTTTGTTCTTTTAGTCCTGCTCTGAAGAGGAAGCACTCTAAACAGCAATTATGCTTGCTCCTCACAGTTGTTGCTGGACCTGCTGAGCTATTCCTGTTTTGAATGGGTCATAATCTACACTTATTAGTTATTTAAGGGGAAGCCGGTGGTGGATTAGAATCTTATGCTTGGACCTCCTCCATCAGAATGTTCTAAACGCAAGCCTTTAAAACATGAAGGCAAACATACAAAACAGCATGACGACTGACAAAAAAGAGCTCAAACCTGAACAATTGCTCAGTTCTTTCTAGTCATCTGTTAAGGCTTTGTTACAAACCCAGATGATGGTAGTACTGGACAAGTCAGATCACAGAGAGATTTGGTTTGATGCACCGTAATTTTGGTTTACAGCGATCAGTTGCTGAACATATTCAGAAGAGGCTGCTCGTGTACTTTTAACAAAAGAACACAAAAAGACACTTGTTACACAAAAAGAGAGAGAGAAAACTACTACAAAGCAGGCTTATTACGAATATCAGAGAGAAAGATTCAGTTCTATTACTTTCCATATCAACCTGAAAGACATTCCGAGATCTCGGAGCAGTCACCTGATTCCATGCTAAAGCTGCCTGCCCAATAAATAATGGCTATAACGGTGCTGTTTACAATAACACTCTGGACAGTTGCTTAGCGATACTTTTTTCTCATTACTGTTTCGACCCAAGACCCTGAAACAAGCAGCTCACTTATTACATACTTCGAGAGAATCCTTCGTGTGGGGAAAGGGGCCATTTGGCCCAACAAGTCCACACCAATCCTCCAAAGAGCATCCCACCCAGACCCAACCTCCTATCCTATCCCTGTAACCCTACATTTCCATTGGCTAGTTCACCTAACCTACACATCCCTGGAGATTATTGGTACTTTAGCATGGCCAATCCACCCAAACGTGCACATCTTTGGACTGTGGGAGGAAACCATAGCACCTGGCAGAATCTCACGTCATCACGTAACAGGTTAGAGCCACAGAGTCATAGAGACATACAGCACGGAAACAGACCACTCGGTCCATCATGCCGACCAGATATCCCAACCCAATCTAGGTCCCACCTGCCAACATATGGCCCATATCCCTCCAAATCCTTCCTATTTATATACCCATCCAGATGCCTTTTAAAATGTTGTAATTGGACCAGACTCCACCACTTCCTCTGCCTCCTCATTCCAGACATGTACCACCCTCTGCTTGAAAAAGTTGCCCCTTAGGTTTCTTCTATATCGTTCCCCTCTCACCCTAAACCTATGCCCTCTAGTTCTGGACTCTCCCAACCCAGGGAAGAGACTTTGTCGATTTATCCTATCCATGCCTCATGATTTTATAAACCTCTATAAAAGGTCACCCCTCAGCCTCTGATGCTCCAGGAAAAACAACCCTGGACGATTCAACCTCTCCCTATAGCTCAAATCCTCCAACCCTAACAACATCCTTGTAAATCTTTACTGAACCCTTTCAAGTTTCACAACATCCTTCCAATACAAAGGAGACCAGAATTGCACGCAATATTCCAAAAGCAGCCTAACCAATGTCTCGTACAGCTGCAACATGACCTCCCAACTCCTGTACTCAATACTCTGACCAAGAAAGGAAAGCATACCAAACGCCTTCTTCACTATCCTATCTACCCGCGACTCCACTTTCACGGAGCTATGAACCTGCATTCCAAGGCCTCTTTGTTCAGCAACACTCCCCAGGACCTTACCATTAAGTGTATAAGTCCTGCTGAGATTTGCTTCCCCAAAATACAGCACCTCACATTTATCTAAATTAAACTCCATCTGCCACTTCAGCCCATTGGCCCATCTGATCAAGATCCCGTTGTAATCGGAGGTAACCTTCGCTCTCCACTACACCGCCAAATTTGGTGTCATCTGCAAACTTACTAACCATACTTCTTATGCTCGCATCCAAATCATTTATATAGATGACAAAAATAAGTGGACCCAGCACCGATCTTTATGGCACTCCACTGGTCACAGGCCTCCAGTCTGAAAAACAACCCTCCACCACCACCCTCTGTCTTCTACCTTTGAGCCAGTTCTGTATCCAAATGGCTAGTTCTCCCTGTATTCCCTGAGATCTAACCTTGCTAACCAGTCTCCCATGGGAAACCTTGCCGAATGTCTTACTGAAGTCCACGTACACCATGTCCACCACTCTATCCTCATCAATTCTCTTCGTTACTTCTTCAACAACCTCAATCAAGTTTGAGAGACATGATTTCCCAAGCACAAAGCCATGTTGACTATCCCTAATCAGTCCTTACCTTTCCAAATACATGAACCATCCTGTCCCTCAGGATTCCCTCCAACAACTTGCCCACCACCAACATCAGGCTCACTGGTCTATAGTTCCCTGGCTTGTCCTTACCACCTTCTTAAACAGTAGCACCATGTTCGTCAACCTCTAATCTTCTGGCACCTTACCTGTGACTATCGATGATACAAATATCTCAACAAGAGGCCCAGCAATCACTTCTCTAGCTTCCCACAGAGTTCTAGGGTACACTTGATCAGGTCCTGGGGATTTATTCACCTTTAACCGTTTCAAGACATCCAGCACTTCCTCCTCTGTAATCTGGACATTTTGCAAGCTGGCACCATCTATTTTCCTACAGTCTATACCTTCTATGTCCTTCTCCACATTAAATAAAGATGCAAAATACTCATTTAGTACCTCCCCATCTCCTGTGGCTCCACACAAAGGCCGCATTGTTGATCTTTGAGGGGCCCTATTCTCTCCCTAGTTACCCTTTTATCCTTAATATATATTTGTAAAAACCCTTTGGATTCTCCTTAATTCTATTTGCCAAAGCTATCTCATGTCCCCCTTTTTACCCTCCTAATATCCCACTTAAGTATACTCCTACGGCCTTTATACTCCAAGGATTCACTTGATCTATCTTGACCATACCTGACATATGCTTCCTTCTTTTTCTTAACCAAACCCTCAATTTCTTCAGTTATCCAGCATTCCCTGTACCTACCAGCCTTTCCTTTCACCCTGACAGGAATATACTTTCTCTGGATTCTCGTTATCTCATTTCTGAAGGCTTCCCATTTTCCAGCCGTCCCTTTACCTGCGAACATCTGCCCCCAATCAGCTTTTGAAAGTTCTTGCCTAATACCATCAAAATTAGCATTCCTTCAATTTAGAACTCCAACTTTTACATCTGGTCTATCCTTTTCCACATCTATTTTAAAATGAATAGAATTGTGGTTGCTGGCCCTAAAGTGCTCCCCCACTAACACCTCCGTCACCTGCCCTGCCTTATTTCCCAAGAGTAGGTCAAGTTTTGCACCTTCTCTAGTTGGTACATCCACATACTGAATCAGAAAATTTTCCTCTTAGTTTTACTCTACTGATGATGCATTGAACAACGTAGGCAAGGGAAGTCAGCAGGTCAGATCCGTAACTTTGGGATTAGGAACAACTCGAAGGGTGGGGTTGGTTGGGCTGGGCAAGACGCAAACCCTTCCCGGGGGCCAGAGGTGACTCCAGATGCACACCAGACCCTTTCTGCAGATCGTCCTGACTGTGATGCCCGTCGTCCTTCTACGACAGACGGTCACCTTGGCTGGTATCTTGCAGCTGGACTTAGAACTGGTACAGAGCAGGGGAATCTGACTGTTTAATTAAAACAAAACATCATCATGAAGGCCGCAGACATAACTGACATTTGTTTCCCTTAAACCTCGTCCTTCCTGTCTGTTGAAGACCTATCTTCCTTTCTGACAAGTCACAGCATTCCCTTCGTCTTACTGAATTCTGAACCACTCAGAACTTGGTTGTTACTAACAGCAGCTCTTCTCTTTGAATGAGCCTGCAAACTACCCTGACTTTATTTTGGTCAAATTTTGTGCCTAACGAACAGCTGTTTATTTTCTCTGTGCAATGCTTTCCTGATGCACTGAGCTGTTCACTGCCAGACCTGCTGAGCTTTTCCAGCAATTTGTTTTTGATTCTGATTTACAGCAAACAGCAGTTCTTTTGGTTTTTATTTAGAATTTTGCTTGTGACACAGTGACCCAGAGCTCTGGGTCCAGTATCTGTTCATTTTCAATGTAACAATATAGTATAGCTCCACCATGGGGACTGTGGTGATTCAAGTAGCTCACCATCACCTTCTCAGGGCAGCTTTGGATAGGCATTAAATGCTGGCCTAGGCAACCCTGCTTGCACCCCATTAAAGGCAAAAACATTGGGTGCGCACTCAAAAAGGAAAAAATATTTGCAGGGCTTTAGAGAAAGAGTGGTAACATGGAATTAATTGAATTGATCTTTCAAATTGCCACCACAGATATAATGGACCAAATGGCCTACAAATGTTTAGATAGATTTAGATTACTTAGTGTGGAAACAGGCCCTTCGGCCCAATAAGTCCACACCGACTCGCCGAAGCGCAACCCACCCAGACCCATTCCCCTACATTTACCCCTTCACCTAACACTACAGGCAATTTAGCATGGCCAATTCACCTAACCTGCACATTTTTGGACTGTGGGAGGAAACCGGAGCACCCGGAGGAAACCCACGCAGACACGGGGAGAACGTGCAAACTCCACACAGAGTCACCTGAGGCAGGAATTGAACCCAGCTGACCACTGTGCCGCCCACAAATCTGTGCTTTTTTATTCTAGCATTGGAATATTATAAAGAACTACTTTGCTTCCTGCTCCAACTACCTTTGCAGTCCTCTATTAACACTTTCCAGACAATTTTTTCCCTCCCAAAAGTTAAACCTGAGACGTTAGAGAGGATGAGGTGACGTGCTACAATTAAATGGGTTTAGGAAGACCAGAGATTCTGAACAGCACAGAGTGCCTTCTGGCAGAGCTGAGGTCTTTCAGAATCAGATCTCCAAATAGTTGGCAGTTACATTTAATACAGAAACCTACCTCTAGTTTCATAGTAGACGATTCCAGCAAAATGGCTGATGCCAAACTGGGTTTCATAGTTGTTCTTCGGAGGGATATAGTAGGTGTTCAACTTATGTTGGGAATTCAGCTTATTCAACATGGTTGTGTCTGTCCCCTGTCAGGAGATAGGCTCATCATGAATGAGATTCAAAAGAAACATTAAAAAGATCAAGCAAGCTAGCTCGGTGTCTGAACAGCTGGTTTGCACTGTGGATTAATGTGTTCAAGTCCCACACTGGCTCAGTTTGTCATGAAGGACTCTCCTTCTCAACCTCTCCATCACCTGGGATGTGGTAACCTTCACGTTAAACCATCACCAGTGTCTCTCTCTAAATGAGGGGGAGCCCTGTGGTCTGGTCAGACTGGAGTCAACAGAGAATTGCCATAGAACAACGGTTCCCAACCTTTGTCTTATTGAAATGTATCTTGATATCCAAACAAATTTAATTGAGTTTTTCTCAGAAATCTATAGAAGACATGGCTAGTTGATAGAGGACAGCAAAATAGATGGTATAGTGGACAGTGAAGAAGGCTAAGATTACAAACAGATCTTGATCAATTGAGTCAAATGGGTTGAAGAGAGGCAGATGGACTTTAATTTGGATAAACGCAAGGTGTTGCATTTTGTTTAACCAAACAAAGGCAGGACTTATACAGTTAATGGTAGGGCCCTGGGTAGTGTTGTCAAATAAAAAGAGGTTCAAATACATAACTCTCTGAAGTTTGCCTTACATGTAGACAGGGTGATTAAGGCAGCGTTTAGCATGCTTGTCTTCATTACTCAGATCTTGGAGTATGAGATTTTAGACATCACGTTGTACAGGATATTGGTGAGGCCTCCTCTGGAATACTGTGTGCAGTTCTGGTCGCCCTATTTTAGGAAGGATATTACAAAGCTGGAAGGGGTTCAGAAGAGGTTTACCAGGATGTTGCCAAGAATGGAGGGTGTGTTATGGGGAGAGGCTGGGACTTCTTTTACTGGGTAAAAACAATGACTGCAGATGCTGGAAACCAGACTCTGGATTAGTGGTGCTGGAAGAGCACAGCAGTTCAGGAAGCATCCAAGGAGCTTCGAAATCAACGTTTCGGGCCAAAAGTCCTTCATCAGGAATAAAGGCAGTGAGCCTGAAGCGTGGAGAGATAAGCTAGAGGAGGGTGGGGGTGGGGAGAAAGTAGCATAGAGTAGAGATAAGCTAGGAGGAGGGTGGGGGTTCTTTTACTTCTTTTACTGGGGCAAGGGAGGGTGGGGGGTGACATTATAGAGATTTCTAAAATCATGAGGGATATAGACAAGGTGAATGGCAAGTGTCTTTTCCCCCCAAAAGGTGGAGGATTTCAAGACTCGGGAATATTTTTAACACGAGAGGAGAAAGATTTAAAAAGACAAGGAGGCATTTTTTTTGAAAACCAGAGTAGCTTGTGACTAGAATGAACTGCTAGCAGCAAAAGGATGTGGTTACACTTACAATGTTTAAGAGACTTTTGGATAAGTTCATGAAAAAGTTGGAGGGTTATGGGTCAAGCGCAGGCAGGTGAAACTAATGTAATTCCAATGGTTGGCATGGATTGGTTGGATCCAAGGGTTTGTTTCAGTGCTGTTTAATTCTGATTAAGACTCAGCTGAACAGATAGCTCAGAATCACCACATTTACTATGATTACTGCCTTACTAGAGAGAGGTTTGCGACATGGTATGGACAGAATGGAAAGACTGACATGCCTGCATTTAATTTAACAATTAATTTTAAAAGAGTTTTATGACTTGGTAATTTTGCTTCGTCAGAATATCTTTGTACAACAAAGATGGCTTTATCTTCAACACTATGAGCTTGATAGAAAGTTTCATGGCACACTAGTTGAAAAATGACTGCTCTGCAAATGCCATTTCAACCATCTGTAGTTTCATTGTAGGTGCTGTCACCATATAATAATCTGACTCCCCCAAAATTTAATCTAAGGAGGAAGTGTACTGTGCAGTAAGGCTTTTAACATCTGGGTCACACTCACTGACCTTGGTGTGACCTCCTCCAATGTATTCAAACAATGAACAAACGTAGGCCATTCAGCCCTTTGAGCTGTTCCACTGTTCAAGAGGTTAATGGCTGCTTAGATTTTAACTCTGCATATCCCCAACTAAATATTTCATCCCCTTGGTAGTCAAGAAAGTAGCTAGCTCTGCTTAAAAAAAACAAGAATTCCGCTGACTCTCAACCCTCAAAAAACTAGATCCCTCATCTCTCTTTTAATGGGCAGTCCCTTATTTTTAAACTCCGACTCCTAGCTCTAGATTCTCCTAGAGGACACATCCACCAGAATCTTAGATTTCTCAATTAAGTCACCTCGGACTCTAAACTCCAGAGGATATAGGCCCAGTCTGTCTAGCTTTTCCTCATAAGAGGGGCACTTATTACAGGTATTGGGTTAGTAAACCTTCTCTGAACTGCTTCCAACATATTAACATCCTTCCTTAAGCACAGTGATCAGTACTGTCACTGTCTCATCAATATCCCATAGAACTGAAACATAACCTCCCTACTCTTGAATTCAATTCCCCTTGCAATAAAATCTAAGACTATCAGATTTCCAAAGTGCTCACTATAACATTGGCAGAGAACTCCAGTTCACTATTGGGTGAACACATTGCTCTTCATCCCATTGCCTTATATTGTGACTCTGGTTGCTGGACACCGCTTCCCCCCCCCAAAGTCATCAGGAATATCCTTCTTCCCTTTGCCCCGTCTAGTCCTTTTAGAATTTTATAGATTTCTAGGAGATCCTCCCACCACCATTCTTCTAAATACCAGTGAATATAGTGTCCTCATAGAATCCCTACAGATAGAGACAGCCATTTAGCCCATTGAATCCACTCCAAACAGTACTCCATCTAGATCCACCTACCCTGTCGCTGGAACCCTTCATTTTCCATGGCTAACTCACCTAGCCTGCACATCCCAGAACACTATGGGGCAATTTAGCATGGCAAATCCACCTCACCTGGATCTCTGGACTGTGGGAGGAAACCGGAACACCCGGAGAAGACCCACACACAGACACAGGGAGAATGTGCAAATCCCACACAGGCAGTTGCCAGAGGGTGGAATTGAACCTGGGTCCCTGGCACTGTGAGGCAGCAGTGCTAACCACTGAGCCACTGCCTCCCGAACAGGAGTCCTGTCACCCCAGGAATCAGTCTGGTTATTGGGCACTTGGACAGAGTGGATCAGTGGCAGATTTGCCCAAAAGACATCCCACAAATTGAATTGAATAAAATTGACAAAGCCTGACCCAACAGTGCCCCTGCTCAGTTTCTATCCAGCTGCTTCCATTTTGCTTTCAAGTCCAGCACCGGATCCATACCTTTGGGAATTTGCTCTCTTCGTCAATGAGGGAAATGATGTTCATTGGCTTGAGTGCTATCATGTCAAGTGCATCCTGGTTGTCGGTGAACTCAATGTGCTGCCAGTTGATGTTCTCCAGGTTGTACTCCTCTTGCTCCAGCTTGAAGACATGGCGGACAAAAAACTGCTGCAGGTTTTCATTGGCAAAGTTGATGCAGAGCTGCTCAAAGCTGCAGAGAAGCAGAAGATGTTTAAACACCAAAGGGCAAAGGGCAGTCTATATTGACCTACTTCCCCATTCCCACCCCACCCCCAAATAGTGTGATAAATGTTGGGAAAGTATTAAAACAAGAAATTAGAGACAAAAAAAAAATCAAGATGAGCATTTGCTGGTATTGGACTGGAGTGGACAAAGTCCAAAGTCACACAGCACCAGGTTATAGTCCAACAGGTTTATCTGAAATCACAAGCTTTCAGAGCACTGCTCCTTCATCAGGATGAAAGCTTGTGATTTCAAAACCAACCCGTTGGGCTATGATCTGGTGCTTTGTGACTTCGGACTTTGTCCGGGATTCATTCCTCCCATTGACCAAACAGGTCGTACCCTCTGCCTGCCTTCACCTATCCCTACTTCACCACTCTGCCCCCACCACCCCCTTTTATCTGCAGCTCCCCCTACACCTACCTCCAGTCCTGAAGAAGGGTTACACCCGAAACATTGACTTCACCCTCCTGATGCTGCCTGGCTTGCTATGTTCTTTCAGCCTCCTGCCTGAAGGTGTTGACTCTTAATTGCCCAGAGGGAAGTTAGGGATGGGCATTTAGTTGCCCTCAGCTCCCCTGAGGGCAACTAAGAGTCAATTGCTGTGCATCTGGAGTCACATGTGGGCCTGACCTGATAAGGTTGGCAGTTTCCTTCCCTTCCCTAAAAGTCATTAGTCAACTGGATGGGATTTTCCCCAACAATCCACCATGGACTCATGGTCGTCCTAAACTCTTAATTCCAGATTTTTATTGAAGTCCAATTTCACCATCTACCATAGTGAGATTTGAACAAAAGTCTCTGGATTAACAGGGCCACTAGGCCATCGCCTCCCTCACTATATAGATTGGGTGAATCAAAAATCAGTAATAATACCATAGAGGAGGAATTGTGCACAGAATGATTTTCCAAATCAATACATTGAGCAACCAACTGGAGAACAGGCCATCCATAATGGGAAAGGAACAGTTAGCAATCTAGCCTTTGGAGGCCAGGGGCAGGGTTTGGGGGAAAAAAATTCCACATTCAAGTCAGAAAATTGCATAGTTGATTTGGAGATTAAAAAAGGTTCTGAACTGAAATAAAAGGAAACTACAATAAGAGGCATGAGCTGATTGTGATGCATAAGGGAACTTACTTTAAAAAAAAGGTTGATCATGGAAAGAAAGAGCAAAGTGAGGGACTACAACAATTGTTCATTCATTTATGTGAAAATAAAACTGAAAAAAGGTGGCCCAATCATGGTTAACAAGGGAAATTATGATTATTATTAGATCAAAAGGGAGGAGCATACAAATTGCACACACGCAAAAAAAAAGGTAGCGGAGCCGAGGATTGCGGAGTCCTTTAGATTTTAGCAAAAGGAAGACAAAAACAAGAGATTGCTAAAAAGGGTGTGAGAAAATAAGCTTGCAGGAAATGCACACACTGATTGTAAAAGCTTCTACAGGCAGGTGAAGAGAAAAAAGAATTAGTGGAGACAATGTAGAGTAGGGCAAGTTAAACAGGGAAAATAACTGCAGAGAGGTTGGTAACCTGTCACCAAGTCTCTGTTTATTTACATGCTGAAAAAAATGTGTTGCTAGAAAAGCACAGCAGGTCTGACAGCATCAAAGGAGCAGGAGAATCAATGTTTCGGGCATGAGCCCTTCTTCAGGAAAAAGATTCCTGAAGGGCTTATGCCCGAAACGTCAATTCTCCTGCTCCTTTGATGCTGCCTGACCTGCTGCACTTTTCCAGCAACACATTTTTCAGCTCTGATCTCCAGCATCTGCAGTCCTCACTTTCTCCTAGTTTATTTACATGCGCACAATACATGGGCTCTGACCAGCCAGCTCAGAGCCAGTCCCTTGAATGAGGAGACTCTGAATCCTCTGTTTATTTATTTTTTCTTTTTTAGACACAAGGTTCACGAATCTTTATTCGGTTTCCACCACCAGGAAGAAAGAAAAAACACCCAAGTGGTCAGTGACAAGCAGTGCCCTTCACAAAGGGCAATGCGGTGTGATCAAACAATGAAGGGAAGGGCAGGGATTAAGTCAAAATAGAGTTGGAGGGGGATATAATGCACTCCACTCCCTGCGATGCCCACCTCTCCCTGAACAACTCCAGGGTGTTGGTGGACACCGCGTGCTCCTTGTCCAGAGACACCCGGGCTCTAACGTAACCGCGGAAGAGGGGCAGACAGTCGGCCCTAACGACCCCCTCCACGGCCCGCTGCCTGGACAGGGTTATGGCCAGTTTGGCCAGGCCCAGGAGCAGACCCACAGGGAGGTCTTCGGACCTGCCCTCCCTCCTCCGTACCGGGTGCCCAAAGATCAGGGGTGTGGGACTGAAGTGCAACCAAAAACAGAGGAGGAAGTTAATCCTCTGTTTATTTATATTTTTTTCCTGTTTTTTCTAATCCTCTGTTTAGATCTCTGAGCCAGGGTCCCTGATTGGGGTTGTTAACCTGGGCCAATCAAGGACCTCAGTCAATGACATCCACCTGGCCCTCATTCCAGTCACTACACAGACAATTAAATAAATAATCTATCATGAAGGAGGACATAAATGACATTCTCGGATATTGAGCAATACATGGTTTAATGACAGCATTTAAACTGCGATGAGAAGCCATGTCGTCTTGTGGAAATGAATGGAGGGATTACATAGCAATGGTCAGCAAATGGAGTTGGTGGTGCAGATCAGCTTCAGCCCAATTGATTGAGGGTAGTCTGCGGGTCTAAACAGCTTCCTTCTGTTTGCAGCATTAGGAACAATCTCCTATCAATTTCCACAAATATCAATATTCCATATCTACCACCACCACCTCCTAAACCAAATTATCAACACTCACATTTGATGCAGTGGAAGAAGCAGCTCCTTCAAGTCAATGCCACGGACAGAAGGACATACAGGACCTTACCTATTAACGTGGAAGTTTTCAAATCCAAAAATATCCAACAAGCCGATGGAGCGACGCCACACCTTCGGTTCTCGAGATGGTGGTTTATAAATCGCTGCATTGATCTTCTCCACAATCCACACAAACAGCCTCCCATAGATACCCTTAATGATGAGAGGCGGACAGAGGGAGACAAAACACATGACCCACATTAGATCAAAATGATGAGACATGGCAGTTGTTTGAGCTCTGAATAATTCAGAGAAAGGGGGAAATCAGCACAGCTGGAATGAGAGATTCAGTACATCACCAAGGAGGTTGAATAACCCCACAGTCTCTTTGGTCCAGCATATCAGTGGGCATCTACTCCAGTTTTTCAAATAAGCCTCATTACTTCTTGCCGATCTCTTGCTTTTACACCCTGTACCCTTGCAGAAGGATAAAATGAGATTCACAGAACATAAATGGATTGTTGCCTAAAAGTTTAATTTTCTAGTTGACCTTCCCAGAACAGCCAACTGTTCACTTCTGTATGATCCTCAATGACCAGAAGTGTGCAAGTTTATGAAGGCACTGGCAACTTAAAAACAATTTACAACAATCAGCAGGTACTAATGCAAAGGCACTAACTGACCACATGTCTAAGGAAAGAAATGGGGATTGAATTTTGAATTCTCCCTCCAGTCACCCAGATCATCTCCTGTAACAATATCAGGAAATCCAGGGAAAGACTACCAGAGCTTGCTGAGTTAGCTGCAGGAACCACCGTGAAGAGTATTCAAAATTGGTTATTAATTATGGAACAGGTTTCTATAATAAGCAGAGTTGGGGGGGGGGGGGGGGGGGGGGGAAAGAGGAGCTGGATTAACTTAAATCACTCTTCAAACTGGCATAGAAGTTGGGCTGAGTGGCCTCATTCTGTGCTATGTTTTGACCACCTTGTCTATTTTTCTGCTTCAGTATATTCTTTGGTTCAAATGAATCTGAATAACTGTTTTAGCCTGTAGGCAATGATATTTATTATGAGGACATGTTGCGATAGGCATCCCATGTCAAATTATAATGAGCAAATAACCACAAACAGGGGCATTGGGTAAATTGTTGGATCCCAGAATATTAAGTCAAACAAAGCAGAGAATAAATAATGCAAGTTTTTGTTCATAGAAATTTCAACTTAAAATCAGGAAAATTACTATCTTATACATGCAAGAGAAGGTCTGGGATTAGTCCAAACAATAATGGTGGCTGCAAACTAGCAAGTCTTTTAGGTCAACATTAAAAAACTAAAGTTACAAAATTAAACTTTCTAGCTATCATCCCTTCTATAACACAAGGAATTAGATATCATCCTTAAGGATAAAAGGGGTCGAAGGGTATGGGAACAGAAGACGGAGTTGGATGGTTAATCATGATCATATTGAATGGCCGAGCAGACTTGAATAGCCTACTCTTGTTGCTATTTTGTGTTTCGAAGGCTGCTCCAATTCTCTTGTTACAGTTTAGTTTGGTTTGCAGATAAACAAACTTTTTCCCTCTGTTCCAGTACTCTGCTCCCACTTATCTTTGAGATCTAGGAGCTTAAAATAAAACAAACAAAATGGGAGTTTATGTTGGAACATTTCTTCAGTGTTTTATTTCAGTAATGGAAATCCAAAACAAGAAAACAGAAACTGCTGGAAATACTCAGCAGGTCAGGCAGCAGCTGTGCAGAGGATAAAAAAAATTTCAGGTCTGACTTCTTAAAATCGGGACTCTGTTTCTCTCTCTGGAGGACAAAGCATCCCATAATACCACTGAACATTCATTCCCTCCAGCATGGACGCTCAGTCGCAGCTGGGTGTATTGCAGTAATTCAATCCTTAGACAGCACCTTCCAAAAACTCCTCCATTTCTATCTGGAAGGACAAGGGCAGCAGACACATGAGAACACCCCCCCCCCCACCCCCAGCAAGTTCCCCTCCAAGCCGGTCAGCGCCCCACGGTGGAAACGTATCACCATTCCTTCACTGTCACCAGGCCAAAATAATGAGGTTCTCTTCCGGTTTTTTTTTCACTGGACTGTTGATCCAGGTAACATGGAGGTCCCAGGTTCAAATCCTGATAGGGGAATTTGAATTCAATAAGAAAAAAATCTGGAAAGAGTCTAATGATAACGGTTGTCAAGAAAACCGATCTGGTTAACTAATGCCCTTTAAGAAAATCTTACCTGCAAGTCCAGATTCATAGCAATGTGTTTGATTCTTAACTGCCCTGTAGGAACGTAGGGATGGATGATGAACACTAGCCTAGCCAGCACCACACATCCCATGAAAGAATGAAAACAAGATGCTCGTCCTGCTGAAGCTGTTTCCAGCTTTCTCAGATTTTAAGTTTAATTTTCTGGTCAGTCAAAAGCACATTTTACAAGCAGTATTGTTGCACTTGATCAGGATGACTGCCTTGAAATAATTTAGAACATTAAAGATTTGATGAGGTTTCTTGGCTCATGTTCGCAATGGTGTTTGACGTTGTCAGAGTGCTTCCCTCTCTGACAGCTCACAAAGCTGTTGCTGGGAAGACAGATGTCTTGCAGGTTACTAACATTGTTTACCCTGGCATTGCTCAGGCCTAGGTACAGTATGGGTTCTGCGTTGACAGATTATTGCTGTTGTAGATCTCTGGTTGACTGAATACACTGCAATGACTATTACACTGAATGGGGAGGACTTTTTATATCAGAAGGTCACACATCAAGATGTCATGCAGCTGTCTTAGAGGTTCACTACCTGTCTAATCTAGAGCCTACACAATAAGAAGGCTCAGCGATTGTACCCATCTCTGTCAGAGACTAAAATCATTGAAATGATTTGACACAGCAATGTAGGGTCATAGAATTTTACAGCACAGAAAGAGGCCATTTGACCCATCATGTCTACACCAGCTCCCGACAGAGCTACCTAGTTAGTCCCCATCTCTGTAGCCTGCTGAATCCTTCACTTTCAAATATATACATCCAGCTCCTTTGCAATCTCCTATTGAATCTACCTCACCACTCTCCCAGGCAACCTTTCCAAATCCTAACATCCCTCACTCCAAGCTCTCTCGCTGACAATTTTCATGAAAGGATTAAATATCAAGCTTTTGCCAACTTTATGCCGTTAGATGCCTTGCCATTCCAATTTGTCCTTCATTTTCAGAGGGAGACACTCTCTCTCTGTTTCCCATTCATGCAGCAAGCAACTTTCACCTTGACAAAAGCATCCCTGACGTCCAGTGCTTGGTCCATGTTAAGAGGGGTGGACACAGTCTCCCCTCGTGTGATGATGGTACGGCTGGTGAGGCAGTTCTGTAGATCCAAACAGTCAACCTGCCGGAAAGAAGAATGAGGCATTTATTTTTTTGAAAAAAAAGAGAGAGTGTGACTCAGTGGATCATAGCATCATTCCTGTAATTGTCTCTTGGATAGAGAGGGGGAGGGTGGTTATCCTACAATGAGAAGCTGAGTACATTGTGTCAATGTTCCCTGGAGTTTAGAAGACCGAAAGGTGATTGCTTTGTGACGGTCAAAGGCTCTGAAAGGGTTTGACAGAGTAAATCCTAAAAGATGGTTTCCCCTGGTCAGGGAATCCAAAACAAGGGCAGAGGCTGGGGCTTGATAGGGATGGGGACTGAGATGAAGAGAAATTAGTTTATTCAAACAGAAGAGGGTCTTCAGAATGGTCTACCCTAGAGAGGGTTATGGATGTTTCAATCTTGAATGTATTTCATAGAAATCCTAGAATCCCTACAGTGTGGAAGCAGGCCATTTGGCCCATCGATTCCATCCCACCCAGACCCAACCTTATCCCTGTAACCCTACATTTCCCATGGTTAATCCATCCAGCCTGCACATCCCTGGACACTATGGGCAATTGAGCATGGCCAATCCACCCTAACCTGCACACCTTTGGACAGTGGGAGGAAACCCACAGGGAGAATGTGTAACATGGGGAGAATGTGTAAACTCCACACAGACAGTCAGCCAAGGCTGGAATCAAACTCTGTCCCAGGCCCTGCGAGGGCAATGCTAACCACTGAGTCACCGTGCCACCCTGGCTGAGATAAGGCTAAGACAGATAGATACTTGATCTCTCAGGAAATTGAGTGATGGAGGAGTGGATGGGAAAATGGAATTGAAGCTTAAGATCATCATCATAAGAAATGGAGGACCAAGCTTGATGGGCTGGACACTCATTTCTTCAGATCAGCAAAAGCACAAGTCAACAGGATTAGAGGTCTCATTCATTTCAATGAATGCCTCTCAGAGCTAAAGGGAAGTGCAGTCACACTTATCAAATGGGAATGAGGGTGGAGAAAAATATATGATTAATAGAGCGATGATTGAAGACTATATTGGTCACATGATTGTCTCAGAAAGGCTTAGGGTTAAAGTCCTGTCCCACAGATTTGAGCCAAAATGTCCAGACATTCCCACAGTGCAGGACTGTTGTGCTGTCAGAAAAGCAATCGTTTGGAAGAGACATCAAGTAGAGAGCAACTGTCCCCCTCAGGTGAATGTAAAAGATTCCCAGGGTCAAGTCAAGAGAAGAACGGGGCTTTCAACAGAAGGTCAGGAGCGTTGCCTCAAACTATCAGGAAAACCACAACTTGCTCACTCTCCCATTCAGATCTTGGATGTCTCAAATAAGTAGCCTAAAAAGGGAGAAAAGAGTGGAAAAAAAAACTTGGACTTTTATACAACTCCTAAAACCTTTCCACATCTCAATGACCTTTGAAATGGAGTGACTATTGTAATAGGGTAGAAGCAATGGCTAATGTGTACACAGTCAGCTCCAACTACATGGGATTGTCCAGATAATGCATTTTTAATGAAAGCTAAAAATCACATGGCATCAGGTTATAGTCCAGCAGATTAATTTGAAATCAAAAGCTTTACCTGACAAAAGAGCAGCACTCAGAGCTTCTAATTTCAAATAAATCTGTTGGACTATAACCTGGTGTTTTGTGATTTTTAAACTTTGTCCACCCCAGTCCAACACCAGCACCTCCACATAGAGTCATAGAAAGATATAGCACAGAAACAGGTCCATCCTGTTCATGCTGACCAGATATTCCAACCCAATCTAGGCCCACCTGCCAGCACCCAGCCCATATCCTATTCATATACCCATCCAAATGCCTCATAAAATGTTGCAATTGTACCAGCCACCACCACATCCTCTGGCAGCTCATTCCATACACGTACCACCCCCTCTGAGTGGAAAAGTTGCCCCTTAGGTCTCTTTTATATCTTTGCCCCCTCACCCTAAACCTATGTTCTCTAGTTCTGGACTCCCTGACCCCAGGGAAAAGACTGTCTATTTATCCTATCCATGCCCCTCATGATTTTGTAAACCTCTATAAAAGGTCAGTCTCTGACACTCCAGGGAAAACAGCCCCAGCCTGTTCAGCCTCTCCCTATAGCTCAAATCCTCCAACTCTGGCAACATCCTTGTAAATCTTTTCTGAACCCTTTCAAGTTTCACAACATCTTTCTGATACAAAGGAGACCAGAATTGCATACAATATTCCAACAGTGGCCTAACCAATGTCCTGTACAGCCGCAGCATGACCTCCCAACTCCTGTACTCAATACACTGACCAATAAAAGGAAAGCATACCAAACACCACCTTCACTATCCTATTTACTTTCAAAGGTGCTATGAACCTGCACTCCAAGGTCTCTGTTCAGCAACGCTCCCTAGCACCTTACCATTAAGTGTATAAGTCCTGCTAAGGTTCGCTTTCCCAAAATGCAGCGCCTCCCCATTTATCTGAATTAAACTCCATCTGCCACTTCTCAGCCCATTGGCCCATCTGGTCCAGATCCTGTTGGAATCGGAGGTAACCCTCTTCGCTGTCCACTACAGCTCCAATTTTGGTGTCATCTGCAAACTTACTAACTGTACCTCTTATGCTTGCATCCAAATCATTTATGTAAATGACAAAAAGTAGAGGGCCCAGCACTGATCCTCGTGGCACTCCACTGGTCACAGGCCTCCAGTCTGAAAAACAACCCTCCACCACCACCCTCTGTCTTCTACCTTTAAGCCCGCTCCGTATCCAAATGTCTAGTTTTCTCGGTGTTCCGTGAGATCTAAGCTTGCTAATCAGTCTCCCATGGGGAACCTTGTCGAACGCCTTACTGAAATCCACATAGATCGCATCTACTGCTCTGCCCTCAAATCTTCTTTGTTACTTCTTCAAAAAACTCAATCAAGTTTGCGAGACATGATTCCCACGCACAAAGCCATGTTGACTATCCCGAATCAGTCCTTGCCTTTCCAAATACATGTACATCCTGTCCCTCAGGATTCCCTCCAACAACTTGCCTACTACGGAGGTCAGGCTCACCGTTCTATAGTTCCCTGGCTGGTCTTTACTGCCCTTCTTAAATAGTGGCACGTTTGCCAACCTCCAGTCTTCCGGCACCTCACCGGTGACTATCAATGATACAAATATCTCAGCAAGAGGCCCAGCAATCACTTCTCTAGCTTCCCACAGAGTTCTTGGGTACACCTGATCAGGTCCTGGGGATTTATCCATCTTTAACCATTACAAGACATCCAGCACTTCCTCCTCTGTAATCTGGACATTTTGCAAGATGTCACCATCTATTCCCCTACAGTCTATATCTTCCATATCGTTTTCCACAGTAAATACCGATGCAAAATATTCATTTAGTATCTCCTTCATTTTCTGTGGCTCCACACAAAGGCGGCCTTGCTGATCTTTGAGGGGCCCTATTCTCTCCCTAGTCACCCTTTTGTCCTTAATATATTTGTAAAAACCCTTTGGATTCCCCTTAATTCTATGTCCGCCCTCCTGATTTCCCTCTTAAGTATACTCCTACTTCCTTTATATTCTTCTAAGGATTCACTCAATCTATCCTGTCTATACCTGACATATGCTTCCTTCTTTTTCTTAACCAAACCCTCAATTTCTTTAGTCATCCAGCATTCCCTATGCCTACCAGCCTTTCCTTTCACCCTGACAGGAATATACTCTCTCTGGATTCTTGTTATCTCATTTCTGAAGGCTTCCCACTTTCCAGCCATCCCTTTACCTGCGAACATCTGCCTCCAATCAGCTCTCAAAAGTTCTTGCCTAATACCATCAAAATTGGCTTTTCTCCAATTTAGAACTTCAACTTTTAGATTTGGTCTATCCTTTTCCATCATTAGATTAAATCTAATAGAATTATGGTCGCTGGCCCCAAAGTGCTCCTCCACTGACACCTCATTCACCTGCCCTGCCTTATTTCCCAAGAGTAGGTCAAGTTTTGCACCTTCTCTAGTAGGTACATCCACATACTGAATCAGAAAATTGTCTTGTACGCACTTAATAAAAATTCCTCTCCATCTAAACCTTTAACACTATGGCAGTCCTAGTTGATGTTTGGAAAGTTAAAATCCCCGACCATAACTACCCTATTATTCTTACAGATAGCAGAGATCTCCTTACAAGTTTGTTTCTCAATTTCCCTCTGACTATTGGGGGGTCTACAATACAATCCCAATAAAGGTGATCATCCCTTTCTTATTTCCACCCAAATAATTCCCTGGGTGTATTTCTGGGAATATCCTCCCTCAGCACAGCTGTAATGCTATCCCTTATCAAAAATACATCATATTTAATGATGTCAACCGAGACTAGGAATAGCCAGACTTGAAAAATAATTAATGGTTTTGTCAGGTAGTTTCTTAGTAAATTAACTAAGAGTGGATATGAAAACAAATGTCAGAAATTGTGTAAACTGCTGATTGAGCATTTCTAACTGAGGAGGGAAATTAAGATGGAAAATGGGATGGTCTTCATTGCAAGGTTTGCGTTCATGAGCAAGGGAGGTCTTATTGCAACCGTACAGGAGTTTGGGGAGACCACACCTGGAGCAGTGTGTGAACAGAGAGAGGCTGTGCGGTATTGTCACTGGACGGTTAATTGAGACACCCAGATAACATTCTGGGGATCCAGTTTCAAATCTCACCACAGCAGATGGTGAAATTCAAGTTCAATAAATATCTGGAGTCTAATGGTGGCCATGAATCCATTGCCAATTGTTTGAAAAAAAATCTTCTGGTTTGCTAATGTCCTCGATGGAAGGAAATCTGCAATCCTTACCTGGTCTGGCCTACATGTAACTCCAGACCAAAACAATGTGCTTGATTCTTGATTACCCTCTGGGCAATAAGGACAGCCACATCCTGTGAATGATTTTATTTTTAAAAAAAAGTTTTGACGTCCTTAAGGTTTTGTGATAGGCAAGTGCAGCAAATGTTTAACAGGTTGGTGGAACAGCTGAATGGAGAGAGATTTGGACAACAGTCTGGAATAACTGCTGTTTAGAGGAATAAGAGGGATGCCACCTAAATGGATAAAATTTGGACAGGACTAGTTTGGCAGACTGGATACTGGGATGATATTTCCTGCAAATTAATTTATCTACAGCAAGAGGGTACATTCTCAGGTTGGACTGTATTGGAGTGAGAGGAGAAGAAACCTCTTCACTTAGAGGCTGGTGAACCTGTGGAATTCTCTAATACATAAGGCAGTGCAGGTCATGTTACTGAATACGCTCATGAAAGAAAAGGATTGGTTCCAAGGCACTAAAGGGTATGGGGAGAGGGTGGGGTATGGGCACAGAGATAGAGGATCAGCCATGAGAGAGTGTGTTGAATGGTGGAAAAGGCTCAATGGGCCAAAAATGCCTACTCCTGCTCTGTAGATTCTGTGTTTTACAGACTCCTCCTTAAATCAACACTATTAGAATATTCTGAAATGGAGGTGCATGGTGTGGTTGGAGGCTCTATTAGGGCAGAGTGAATTCTGAGAGGATAATGTGTTGCTGGAAAAGTGCAGCAGGTCAAGCAGCATCCAAGGAGCATGAGAATTGACATTTCGGGCATGAGCCCTTCTTCGGGAATAATGGGCTGAAGGGGGGGCTAATTCCTGAAGAAGGGCTCATGCCCAAAACGTAGATTCTCCTGCTCCTTGGATGCTGCCTGACCTGCTGCGCTTTTCCAGCAACACATTAACAGCTCTGATCTCCAGCATCTGCAGTCCCCACTTTCTCCTCAAAGTGAATTCTGAACCAGTTTTGAAGAAAATAGACTGAAAATACAAGTGACTTTTGGACACAGATGGCTTGCATTTACAACTTCTCCAGCATTTCACACAGTGGTTTGGACACTTTTTCCACATAGAGCATAGAGATGTTACCAATAGAAGCAAATGACTGTTCTATATTGGACACCTGTATTGTTTATGAATGGACAGACAGACAGACAGACAGACAGACAGACATTGAGGTTAAAAAAGTTATAAAAACAAAACATTCACCTCAAGCAGAGTAGCAGCAGACATCAAATGCGTGGAGTAGACAACCTCACATGAATCCAAATTGTCATACACTCGAGCTGAAGGATCAGCAGAATAAACAAAGTAAAATGATCTCAATGGCAATTTGAATAAACATTGAATATTCTTGCTTATTATACTGGAGGCACAACACCAGGATCCCAGCTGCACTGTAAGTATAAGAGTGCTAAACCATGTTGCCAGTAAGATGCACACAGGTGCTTCTAGTGACAACACAACTCTCTTAAGGAGGCAGTTAACTTTTATTTATTCACAGATGTGGGTATCGCTGGCTGGGCAAGCGTTTATTACCCACCCCAGCTGTGCTTGAGAAGGTGGTACCTTCCTAAATGACTGCAGTCCATGTGGGTAGATCCACAATGTCCTTGGGGAAGAGAACTCCAGCATTTTCATCCAGTGACAATGAAGGAAGAACAATATATTTCCAAGTCAGGAAGTGAGTGACTAGGAGTGCAATCTACTGGGAGGTGGTATTTCCACATACCTGTTGCCCTCGGAAGTGGTCATGGGCTTGGAAGGTGCTGCCTAAGGATGTTTGGTGAATTAGTGCAGTGCATCTTGTAGATGGCACACACCGCTGCTACAGATGGGGCATCAGTGACAGTGGGAATTAGTGTTTATGGATTAGTACCAAGTGTCTGCTTTGTCCTGGATGGTGAGTCAAGCGTTGTGTGTTGTTGGAGCTGCACCCATTCAGGTAAGTGGGGGACATTCCATCACATTCCCGAGTTGGGCCTTGTAGATGGTGGACAGGCTTTTGGGATCACAAAGACCATACCTTTCGATTTTTATTTTGGATGGTGTTCAAAAATGGCAGTAGGATTGCTGTAGGCCAAGGACAGTGGAAATATTTGCTGCACTTCTTATTTAAACAGTACCTGAAGCTCATTAGAAGTTGTGTTTACACTGCTGCTTCATTCAAGTGGTGGGACACAATGTTTGAGACACAGTGACACTATTGGTGTGTGGTTAGAGGAAGCTTTATCCAGAAACAGGCAGGTTAGTTTTACAAATCAGATCAATTGTCCAGACAGGATATAAGCAGCATGACAACAACTCTGTCTGGTCTCAGGCAGGTGGACAGTGAGAGAGGACAATCAAAAAAAAAGGGTGGAATCTCTCTATCCACTTCTTTACTGAAGGAACAGCCAACCTGAAACAGCCACCACCTTTTCCTAAAAAGTTGCTGCCTCTAACCAGTGACCGAGAAATCAAACAGAGAGCGTGCTAACTATCTGTGTCTTCAGCAAAGAACTCGGCTACAAAGATCAGAGATCAGAAGGGACACTGTGGACTGGTGCTAACAAACTGCATTCTTTTAATCTCCTTTTCTTCCAACCCATTTGTGAGGAGTGTAGTCAAACACTGGACCTGGGATGCAGGTGCATAGTTCCTTCAAAATGGCATCACACGTAGACAGGATGGAAAAGGCAGAATTTGGCCTGATTTGGAGATGCTGGTGTTGGACTGGGGTGTGCAAAGTTAAAAATCACATCAGATTATAGCCCAATGAAAGCACTAACTTTCAGAGCACTGTTCAACTACCTGAAGGAGCAGCGCTCCCAAATAAATCTGTTGGATTATAACCTGGTGTTGTGAGATTTTTAGCATTTGGCATGCTTGCCTTCATCGGACACAGCAATGACCACAGGAGTTTGAATATCATGTTACAGGACATTGGTGAGGCCAGATTTGGAGTACTGTATACAATTCTGGTCATCCTGCTACAGGAAAGATGTTACTAAACTGAAAAATTGTGCAAAAAAACAAAAAAAAGTTTACAAAAGGACATTAACAAGATTGTAGGGTTCAATTTATAAAGGAGAGATTGGGACTTTTCTCCCTGGAGCATAGGAAGCTGAAGGATGACATTATAGAGATTTATAAGATCATGAGGGGCATGCAGAAGGTGAATAGCCAAGGTCTTTTCCCACAAGGTAGGAGAATCCAAAAAGAGAGGGCATAGGTATACGGTGAGAGGGGAAACACTTCAAAAAGGGACTTCAGAGGCTACATTTTCCACACAAGAGAGTGGTATGTGTATGGAATGAGCTGCCAGAGGAAGTGGTGGAGGCTGGTGCAATTGCAACATTTAAAAGGCATCTGGATGAGTATATGAATAGAAAGGCTTTAAGAGGGAACTAGGTCAAATGGGATTGGATTAGATTAGATGAGGTTGGCCTGGACGAGTTGGACCGAAGGGGCTGTTTCCAATACGAAAACATCGAGTACACATCAAAAAGGACATCATTGATCCAAAACTACTTTGGTAAGTCTTCAGGCTGGGGAACGTCAAAAAGCAAGCCCTTCATTCAAAGTGTTTGGTAGCTGTCCGTGTTGGCAATGATAGCAAGATCTCGGGGACAAGTAACCAGTCCGATTGCTTCAGGATACTGCTCGAGGGAACAACATTGGCCAGGAATACAGTACAACTCAGCTTTCCTTTAAAACAGCCACATGAACTGTCACTGCTTTTATTTAGCACCAGTTCAAAAGAGACCTGCAAAGGACCTCTGCATTTCGACACCACTTTGCTCAATACCCTAAGAAGGTAATGCAACAACAAGCCACTTAAAGGTAAAATATATCCACCCTCCCCCCCCCCCCCCCCACAATCACTAATTTGAATTCCCAGCTTTCCCTCCATTGTAAAGCAGATCACCCTCCGATTTACATTCGTAAGCCAGATTGCCCATGTGCAGAATTGCAGCCATCAGTTTGGAGATCTCCCAGTTTTCGGTATCAGTGAACATGAGAACCTTCATGGCCGAGCGAATGTTGGCATACTCCTTACTGTCATCTCGGCCATCACAGAAAGTGCACTGCCCCTGGAACACACAATACAATACAATGTCATACAGTCACAGATGGACAGCATGGAAACAGGCCCTTCAGTCCAACTCTTCATGCCGACCAGATATCCCAAACTACTCTAGTCCCATTTACCAGCATGTGGTGCCTATCCCTCCAAACCCTTCCTATTCATATACCCATCAAAATGCCTCTTAAATGTTGTAATTATACCAGCCTCCACTACTTCCTCTGGCAGCTCACTTCATACACTCACTAGCTCTGCATGAAAAAGTTGCCTTTAGGTCCCTTTTAAATCTTTCCCCTCTCACCCTAAACCTATGCACTCTAGCTCTGGACTCCCCCACTCCAGGCAAAGGATCTTGTCTATTTAATCTATCCATGCACCTCATGATTTTACAAACTTCTAGGAGGTCACCCCTCAACCTCCGACACTCCAGGGAAAATAACCCTAGTCTATTCAGCCTCACCCTATGGCACAAATCCTCCAAACCTGGCAACATCCTTGTAAATCTTTTCTGAAACTTTTCAAGTTTCACAACACCCTTCCTATAAGAGGGAGGCCAGAATTGAACACAACATTCCAAAAGTGACCTAATAAACGTCCTGTACAGCTGTAACATGACCTCCCAACTCCTATACTCAATACTCTGATCAATAAAGGAAAGCATACCATATGGCTTCTTCACGATCTTATCTACCTGTGACTCTACTTTCAAGGATCTATGAACCTGCATTCCAGAGTGTCAGTATTCAGCAGCACACCCCAGGACTTCCCAGTATATGCGTAAGTCTTGCTCGGATCTGCCTTACCAAAATGCAGCACCTCACATTTATCCCCATTAGTCCATCTGATCAAGATCCCATTGTACTCTGAGGTAACCTTCTTTGCTGTCCACTCCGCCTCCAATTTTGTCATGATTAGATTCCCTACACTGTGGAAACAAGCCATTTGGCCCATCACGTCCACAGTGACCCTCTGAAGAGTAACCCACCCAGGCCTATTTCCCTACACTTAGCCCTGACTAACACACCTAACAGTATGGGCAATTTAGCCTGGCTAATTCACATAACCTGCACATCTTTGGACTGTTGGAGGAAACCGGAGCACCCGGAGGAAACCCACACAGACATGGGGAGAATGGCGGTTCTCTGTGTGGAATTTGCACAGAGGCTGGAATCAAACCCAGGTCCCTGGTGCTGTCAGGCAGCAGTGCTAATCACGGAGCCACAGTGCTGCACTAACTGTCCATCTGCAACGTTACTAACTGTACTTCCTATGTTCACATTCAAATCATTTATATAAAATGAAGAAAATCAGTGGACCTAGAGCCAATTATTGTGGCACACCATCGGTCACTGCCCTCCAATCTGAAAAACAACCCTCCACCACCATTCTCTGTCTTCTACCTTTGAGCCAGTTCGGTATCCAAATGGCTAGTTCTCCCTTTGATCTAACCGATCTACCATGAGGAACCTTGACGAACACCTTATTGAAGTCCATAGAGATCATGTCCACCACTCTGCCCTTCTCAATCCTCTTCATTACTACTTCAAAAACTCAATTGAGTTTGACAGACATGATTTCCCATGCATAAAGCCATGTTGACTCTCCTTAATCAGTTCTTGCCTCTCCAAATACATATAAATCATATCCCTCTGGATTTCTCCCAACTTGCCCTGCCATGCCATGCTTCCAGGTTTATAGATCCCTATCTTTTCCTTACCACCCTTCTTAAATAGTGGCACCCCATTTGTGTTATGAAGGCGTAGGTGTGTACTGTACCTTTAAGAGAGAGGGGAAACTCGCAGGGACTGACTGAAAGCACAGAGTGGGCTGAACAATTTAAAAATGTAACATTTCGTTGAAACAAGTAGCTGGAGTTGCATTGCCATGGAACAAAAACAAATTCAAATTTGGCCAGTTTAAATTACACCCCAGATACCAAAATCCAATCAAATTTGAATTTTACTGCTTGAGGGGACATCAAGCCAATGAAAAGATCCGATGTTTTGGGGTATAAAATCAGAAATTTTGAACAGTTAGGGGGAGAACAGCAAAAGGGCACCAGTACAGACTGCCAGCCAAATAGCTCTCTGAAAGGTACCTGTCCATAAAAGGAAAGTTGTGCAGCAGAAGACTGAAGAAAAGATGACCCAGAAATCCGCAGAGGAAAATCTACAAAGGAGAATCGACAAAGCCGACTGGTTTTGAAACATGATTTTTATTTGTAAATCTTAAATCAGGGTTTTTATTTTTAATTGGACCTGTAATATGGAGTGGGAGGTAAAGGATAGGTTTAAGGGAAAGGGGTTGTAAATAGTTGTTTTAATGTTCTGTTAATTTTTACTTTAAACAGTGAAATCTGGGATAGTTCTCTGCTTCTCAAATCTTAGATTACGGTGCGATGTGATCTTTTCTGTGTGTTGGGTTTAAATTAGCAGAGGGGGTTTACCCCATGTTGGAACATTCGCCAACTTCCAGTTTTCTGGCACCTCACCTGTGACTATCAATGATAGAAATATCTCAGCAAGGGGCCCAGCAATCACTTCCCTAGCTTCCCAGAGTTCTACGGTACACCGATCAGGTCCTGAGGATTGATCCACATTCATGCATTAAGACATCCAGCACTTCCTCTTCTGTAATTTAGACATTTTTCAAGATGTCACCACCTATTTCCCCACATTCTATATCTCCCATATCTTTCTTCACAGCAAATACTGTTACAAAATCCTCATTTAGTGTCTCTCCACCTCCTGCGGCTCCACACATTGGCTGCCTTGCTGATCTTTGAGGGGCCCTATTCTCTCCCTAGTTACCCTTTTGTCCTTAAAAGGGATTTGCAAAACACTTTGGATTCTCTTTAGCTTTGTCAAAGAGTTATCTCATGTCCTCTTTTTGCTCTCCTGATTTCCCTCCTGCCTTTATACTCTTCAAAAAAAAAGGAGTGACGCAATCTCTCCTGTCTATACCTGACGTATGCTTCCTTTTTTTTCTTAACCACCAATTTCACTAGTCATCCCTACGGCTACCAGCCTTGCCTTTCACCCAAACAGGAATGTACTGTCCCTGGACTCTCATTGTGTCATGGATAAATAGGTATAGAGCTACACAGAACGTGAGGGGTCCATGTGTCTCAATGCAGACGAGGAACACTTTAACCAAGTTAGTGGCAGTCTAGGATGGGTCCCTGAGAAAGATGTCAAAGATCGTTGGAGCAGATCAGAAAAAAAAACTGAAAAGATATTACAGGGTCAGGAAAATTGACCTATATTTTAAAATCAAACTTGTTCAGGTGTAATTATACACCTCTAGAGCAGATGGGCCTCCCAGTCCAGGGATAGGGGCATTCCCACAAGAGGGCTGTTCAGGGAACCAGATTTTCTTTTCCTAAACTACTTTTCTCATCAATCTGTTCAGAAATGTTACTACAACACCCCTCTGGAAAAGGGTGAAGCTTGAACCTGGGCCTCCTGGTCTGGGGTAGGGATACTACCATTGTTCAGCAAGAGGATCTTTCAGGGAACCTGGTAAAGGAAATGAAAATAAAAGATCAGGTGTGATCCAACTGAATACTCGAACAGTTTGGTGGGCTAGAAGATCCGAATTGTCCATATCAAATTGCCCATAGTGTTCAGGGATGTGTAGGTTAGGTGCATTAGTCAGGGGTAAATGTAGAGTGATGGGGAATGGGATTGGGGGAAGATACTCTTCGGAGGGTCAGTATGGAATTGTTGGGCCAAAGGGCCTGTTTCCACAATAAGGATTAAGATCGAAGATCCCAAGGTTTCCAAAGAAGTGGGTTGAAGTTATAGTCTCAACACAGGGTAGGTTTGTAATTTTAATATTCTCCCTTCGAATGAAGGTGCAATGGTGGGACCCATTCACTGTTCAATTCATGGGATTTCAACAATGAAAGGTATACCATTAAGCTTGAATTCTTCACTCAAAACTCAGATGGTGTAGGGTCTTCCAGAAACAAAAGGAGTGGTGAGCTGGGGTAATCTGGACAACTACCCCACCTCCTGGCAGCCTGTTGGAACATTGGAAGGGTAAGGAATGGCAGAGTGTGTGTTGGCCTAATATACAAAACAGTCAGATATACATGTTAGGAGCAGGAATGGGCCATTTGACTCCTCAAATCCTTCTCCGCTATCCAAAAAGATCATAGCTGACTGTATTGTAGTCAGAACTGTTTCACTGATTCTACCAGATTTGCTTAGACTCCCGAATTTCACCTCGGTCTTAAACATATTCAATGACGCTTCCTCCATAAAACTCTGGATAAGAAATTTCCACACACTGACAACCCTCAAGAGGAAAACTTTTCTCATTTTTTCATCTCAATGGGATATCCTTGACTTTTAAAACAAAAACAAACAAAAACAGAAGTCCTCGAGCTCTAACACAAACAAAAACAGAAGTTGTTGGAAAAGCTCAGCAATTCTGGCAACATCTGTGGAGAGAAATCAGAGTTAACGTTTCGGGTTGATTGACCAGTCCTCAGAACCTCTCTTTCGCTCTGTTCTCTTCCACATCCTTTCAACATCCATTCTCAACAAGTCCCTTCAAATTCTTACACATTGTAATAAACTCTCCTGCCAAGCTCCTGTGGACACAGGCCTGGCCTATCTATCCTTTCCTCATAAGATAATCCCCACTCCAGAGACCTGAGCACAAAAGATCTTTGCTGAACTTCCAGTGCAGTACAAAAGGAAGTGCTATATTGTTGGAGGAGCTGATTTTCATATGTAGCATTAGACTGATCCATGGTCTCAGCTGTTTGTGTGAAGTGTGGGTGTAGCAGGTCAGCAAGTGTCGCTCATTCCTAATCGCCCCTTGAACCGAAAAGCTGCATTTCAGAGAGCATCGCTTTGGGTTTGGAGTCACATGTAGATCAGGCCGGGAAAGGACTGAGAGATTCCCTTCCCTGTAGAGAATTATGGAACTAGATGGACTTTTATGTCATATCAATCAAGGGTTACATGGTCACCATTAGGCCAATTCCAGACTTTTATAGAGTACAAATTGCACTCTCTGTCACGGTGCGATTCAAACCAGTGTCTAGAATGTGGATTACTACTGTGCCAGGTCCTTCACTAAAGCAAAGAGGAAACAGATTCGGACTTAAATTTTTAACTCTTTAACCAGTTGGTATGGATTATCTGGTCAGTATCAAGTTGCTACTTGAGAGATCCTATTGTGTGCAAACTGCTAGCTGCCCAGCCACACAGTGATTATACACCACGAGCTGCCAATTGAATTAGGATATCTTCAGATTGTCAAAGGCACTACATAAATGCAAGTTTTCCCTGCAAATCTATGAATCTGCCTTTAATCATTCAATCCTACCCTTTCAGGATTGATGCATACAACATCTCTCAAATTGATCAGCAACGCTCCCCCCTCCCCCCCCCACCCCGCCCCACTCCATTCAGCTCTCACCATTGTTAAGTAGGTGTAATCCGTAGCTTTGCTCAGACCCAGTGCCTTCTTCTGGTCCATGCTCATTCCCATCAACATACAGTAAAAGATGTGATAGTTCCTCTCTCCTTCAGCCTGCAGAAGAAAAGGAAGAAATGGAATTAAATTAAAGAACATATTTGTGGAGGACAGCAAATTAACTAAACTGATCATCTCACTACTGAAGGTGGAATGGGGTCCCCGCCAAAGGGCCAGATTCCCAGGAATAGATTCCTCTTGATATTCAGCAGGCCCCATAACACACATTGCTCACTTCTGGGATGACGTGTGTGTTGGGAGGATGTCATCCCCCATTTCTGCAGGCAACTGGTTGTTTAAGCGTCATACAGCACAGTAACAGACCCTTCAGCCCAACCAGTCCATGCTGAGATAAATGTGTGGTGCTGCATTTTGGGAAAGCAAATCTTAGCAGGACTTATATACTTAATAGCAAGGTCCTGGGGAGTGTTGCTGAACAAAGAGACCTTGGAGTGCAGGTTCATAGCTCCGTGAAAGTGGAGTCGCAGGTAGATGGGATAGTGAAGGCAGCATTTGGTATGCTATCCTTTATTGGTCAGACTATTGAGTACAGGAGTTGGGGAGGTCACATTGCGGCTGTACAGGACATTGGTTAGGCCACTGTTGGAATATTGTGTGCAATTCTGGTCTCCTTCCTATCAGAAGGAAGGATCGTGAGAAACTTGAAAGGGTTAAGAAAAAGATTTACAAGGATGTTGCCAGGGTTGGAGGATTTGAGCTATAGGGAGAGGTCGAATAGGCTGGGGCTGTTTTCCCTGGAGCATCAGAGGCTGAGGAGTGACCTTATAGAGGGTTATAAAATCATGAGGTAGGAATATGATAGATAGCCAAGGTTTTTTTCCCCAGGGTAGGGAAGCCCAGAACTAGAGGGCATAGGTTTAGGGTGAGAGGGGAAAGATATAAAAGAGACCTAAGGGGCAATATTTTCACACACAGGGTGGGACGTGTATGGAATGAGAAGCCAGAGGAAGTGGTGGAGGTTGGTACAATTACAACATTTAAAAGGCACTTGGATGGGTATATGAATAGGAAGGGTTTGGAGGGATATGGGCCGGGTGCTGGCAGGTGGGACTAGATTGGGTTGGGATTTCTGGTCGACACGGATGAGTTAAGCCTAATGGTCTGCTTCCGTGCAGTACATCTCTAGGCCTCTACGCCCATAATCCCAAACTAAAACTAGTCCCACTGCCTCCCTTCCATTCTCCAAAAAGGTTTCAGCCAGTTTTATTCAATGCTGTTTGGCCATTCAGCCCCCTCCCCCAGCACCACACCCTCCCCTCCCCTACTCCATACCCACTCATCACGTATATTCAACAGGTCAAAAACTGTTTAGCAATTAAAACAAAACCGCAAGCAACCCACAGGAATGCCATCTCACACACATTTGATAAAAGAAACCCAAAACTCTCATTCACAACAAAATATTTTAAATGACCTCAAATTGTCAGTTGTATAAACGAACAAACCTCTATTCAGTCACCACAGACAAAGACAATTAAATCCTACAACAGTCTCTTGAAACTGGAAATTGAGTAGGACCTCAGCCCCATCCCCTGCTCCTTGCTGAGATAAGCAGTTTTGGAACTTTTGAAAATTCTGTCAAGCATTCCAAATAGACACAGCTACTAATCCCAGTCCACTGGAAAGATCATGAAGTCTTTTGAATTGTACGAAGAACAGATTATGTTTTTTTGAGTTACCTATTTAACAGGAACAAACAATCCTATACAAATACCATTATTTCTTCATGGTTTTGTTTTTAACAGTGCGACCACTCTTCAGTCTACATGCCTCTAAAATATACAGTCGTACCTCTCGTAACTTTTACGCCTCACTACTACTAACCTCTAGAATTTCTTCACGTGGCCAGGATACTGGACACAACCAGGACAGTATGTTCCCAAGAAAAATCTTTACACAACAAATTCAGTACAATACATTGAAAGACAACATAAACTCAGGCAGTACCAGTCTACAGAGTGCAGAGCAGATGGAGCTGGATGTATATGTGCATAGTTCACTGAAGGTGGTAAGGTAGAGGCAGCAGTAAATAAAACAGACATTGTTCTTGTCCTCTGTGCCAATATTAATACAGCCAAGAGTAAGGAGGTGATATTGAGCTTGTACAAGGCACTTGTTTGTGAACGTAGAGTTGTCGCTGCCACATTCTAGGAAAGATGTGAATGCATCAGAGACCGTGCAGTAGCAATTCACAGGAATGGTTCCAGGGATAAGACACTTCAGTGATGAGGAGGGATTGAAGAGATGGAGACTGGTCTCCTTGGAGAGACAGAGAGCAAGAGGAGATCAGATTAAAAACTTCCAAGATCACGAGCGGGCTGGACAGTACAGATAAAGGAGAAGCTGATCCTGTTTGTAAAAAAGGAACACGAATGAATGAGAGGGGGATAAATTTAAAAGCGATGCATAAACAAAGCAAGGGTGATGCGAGAACAAAAATCTTTTCCACCAGGTTATTACAATATGGATACACTGCCCAGGAATGTGGTAACAGGCAGGAGGCTGGAAGAACACAGCAAACAAGGCAGCATCAGGAGGGCTCAAAAAGGTAGAAGACAGAGGGTGGTAGTGGTGGAGGGTTGTTTTTCAGACTGGAGGCCTGTGACCAGTGGAGTGCTACAAGGATTGGTGCTGGGTCCTCTACTTTTTGTCATTTATATAAATGGTTTGGATGTGAGCATAAGAGGTACAGTTAGTAAGTTTGCTGATGACACCAATGTTGGAGGTGTAGTGGACAGTGAAGAGGATTACTTCTGATTACAACAGGATCTTGATCAGATGGGCCAATGGGCTGAGGAGTGGCAGATGGAGTTTAATTCAGATAAATGTGAGGGGCTGCATTTTGAGAAATCAAATCTTAGCAGGACTTATACACTTCATGGTAAGGTCCTAGGGAGTGTTGCTGAACAAAGAGACCTTGGAGTGCAGATTCATAGCTCCTTGAAAGTGGAGTCGCAGGTAGATAGGATAATGAAGGCGGCATTTGGTACGCTTTCCTTTATTGGTCAGAGTATTGAGTACAGGAGTTGGGAGGTCATGTTGTGGCCATACAGGACATTGGTTAGGCCACTGTTGGAATATTGCGTGCAATTCTGGTCTCCTTCCTATCAGAAGGATATTGTGAAACTTGGAAGGGTTCAGAAAAGATTTACAAGGATGTTGCCAGGGTTGGAGGATTTGAGCTACAGGGAGAGGCTGAACAGGCTGGGGCTGTTTTCGCTGGAGCGTCAGAGGCTGAGGGGTGACTTTATTGAGGTTTACAAATTCATGAGGGGCATAGATAGGATAAATAGACAAAGTCTTTTCCATGGGGTGGGGGAGTCCAGAACTAGAGGGCATAGGTTTAGGGTGAGGGAGAATAAAAAAAAAAGAGACCTAAGGGGCAACTTTTTCATGCAGAGGGTGGTACATGTATAGAAAGAGCTGCCAGAGGAAGTGGTGGATGCTGGTACAATTGCAACGTTTAAGAGGCATTTGGATGGGTATATGAATAGGAAGGGTTTGGAGGGATATGGGCCGGGTGCTGGCAGGTGGGACTAGATTGGGTTGGGATATCTGGTCAGCAAGGACGGGTTGGACTGAATGGTCTTTTTCCATGCTGTACATCTCTATGACTCCTGGAGGGGGAGAGGTCGATATTTCGGGTATAACCCTTCTTCATGACTGGGAATGAGTGTGGGAGAAGCTGGATGGGGCTGAGGTCCTATTCAATTGCCACTTTATAAAAAAATCTTTAAGTAAGGGAACACTTAGGAAGCAGCGATCATAATATGGTATAGTTCAGTCTGCAGTTTGAAAGAGAGAAGGCAAAAATTGGATGTAATGGTGTTACAGTTAAATAAAAAGGTAATTATGAGGGCATGAGAGAGGAACTGACGAAAATCGACTGGAAGCAGAGCCTAGCAGGGAAGATAGTAGAGCAAAAATGACAGGAGTTTGTGGGTGTAATTGAGGACACAGTACAGAGGTTCATCCCCAAGAAAAGAAAGATTATCCAGGGAGGGATTAGACAGCCAGGGCTGACAAAGGAAGTCAGGAAATGTATCAAAGAAAAAGAGAGATCCTATAAAGTGGCCAAGAGCACTAGGAAATCAGAAGATTGGGAAGGCTACAAAAACAGAGGACAACAAAGAGAGAAATAAGGAAGGAGAGGATCAAATATGAAGGTAGGCTAGCCAGTAATATTAGAAATGATAATAAAAGTTTCTTTCAATACATAAGAAACAAACGACAGGCAAAAGTAGACATTGGGCCACTTCAGACTGATGCTGGAAGGCTAGTGATGGGAGATAAGGAAATAGCTGGAGAAGTTAATAAGTACTTTGCGCCAGTCTTCACAGTGGAAGACATGAGTAATATCCCAACAATTAAAGGAAGTCAGGGGGCTGAGTTGAGTATGGTTGCCATTACAAAAGAGATAGTGCTAGAAAAGCTAAAAAGGTCTTAAAATTGACAAATCTCCTGGCCCTGATGGGCTACATCCTAGAGTTCTGAGGGAGGTGGCTGAGGAAATAGTAGAGGTGTTGGCTGAGATCTTTCAAAAGTCACTGGAGTCAGCGAAAGTCCCGGATGATTGGAAGACCGCTGTTGTAACCCCCTTGTTCAAGAAAGGATCAAGACAAAAGATGGAAAATTATAGGCCAATTAGCCTAACCTCGGTTGTTGGAAAATTCTAGATTCTATCGTTAAGGATGAGGTTTCTAAATTCTTGGAAGAGCAGGGTCAGATTAGAACAAGTCAACATGGATTTAGTAAGGGGAGGTCATGCCTGACCAACCTGTTGGAATTCTTTGAAGAGGTGACAAGTAGGTTAAACCAGGGAAACCCAGTGGATGTGGTCTACGTAGACTTCCAAAAGGCCTTTGATAAGGTGCCACATGGGAGGCTGCTGAGCAAGGTGAGGGCCCATGGTGTTAGAGGTGAGTTACTGGTATGGATTGAGGATTGGCTGTCTGACAGAATGCAGAGAGTTGGGATAAAAAGGTTGTTTTTCGAAATGGCAGCCGGTGACAAGCAGTGTCTCGCTGGGTTCAGTGTTGGGGCCGCAGCTGTTCACATAATATATTAGCGATCTGGATGAAGGGACTGGGGGCATTCTAGTGATGTTTGCCGATGATACGAAGTTAGGTGGACAAGCAGGTAGTACGGAGGAAGTGGGGAGGCTGCAGAAGGATCTAGACAGTTTGGAAGAGAGTGGTCCAGGAAATGGCTGATGGAATTCAAAGTGAGCAAATGTGAGGTCTTGCACTTTGGAAAAAAGAATACAAGCATGGACTACTTTCTAAACGGAGAGAAAATTTGTAAAGCCAAAGTATAAAAGGGATCCGGGAGTGCTAGTTGAGGATTCTCTTCAGGTAAACATGCAGGTTGAGTCAGTGATTAAGAAAGCGAATGTAATGTCATCATTTATCTCAAGAGGGTTGGAATATAAAAGCACCGTTGTGCTACTGAGACTTTATAAAGCTCTGGTTAGGCCCATTTGAAGTACTGTGTCCAGTTTTGGTCCCCACACCTCAGGAGGGACATACTGGCACTGGAGCGTGTCCAGCGGAGATTCACACGGATGATCCCTGGAATGGTAGGTCTAACATATGAGGAACGGCTGAGGATCCTGGGATTGTATTCATTGGAGTTTAGAAGATTAAGGGGAGACTTAATAGAGACGTACAAGATAATACATGGCTTGGAAAGGGTGGACGTTAGGTAATTGTTTCCGTTAGGCGGGGAGACTAGGACCCATGGACACAGCCTTAAAATTAGAGGGGGTAAATTCAGAACAGAAATGCGGAGACATTTCTTCAGCCAGAGAGTGGTGGGCCTGTGGAATTCATTGTCGCAGAGTGCAGTGGAGGCCGGGATGCTAAATGTCTTCAGAGATCGATAAATTCTTGATGTCACAAGGAATTAAGGGCTACAGGGAGAATGCGGGTAAGTGGAGTTGAAATGCCCATCAGCCATGATTGAATGGTGGAGTGGACTCGATGGGCCGAATGGCCTTACTTCTGCTCCTACGTCTTATGGTCTTATGGTGAAGTGGGGATAGGTGGAGGATACGACCTGGTTGATCAATGGGAGGAATGTGTAAAGATAAAGTGATGCTGGAAAAGCACAGCAGGTCAGGCAGCATCTGAGGAGCAGGGAAAAAAAAATTCGATGTTTCGGGCAAAAGCTCTTCAATCAGGAATGAATCTGGATGGTGGCAGGGAGCAGTGGAAGGGGGCGGGGCTGGGGAGGGCAGTTATTTGAAATTGGAGAACTCAAACGTCCAGTCCTCCGGGTTATAGGCTGCCCAGGTGGAAGATGAGATGTTGTTCCTTCAATTTGCGGTTTGGTTGGTTGCAGCAATGGAGTTGACTGAGGATGGTCATGCCGGAAAGGGACTGGTTGGGAGAATTGAAGTGGGTGGTGACTGGGAGGTCCCTACGGGCCCAGCTGTGATGCTTGGTGGACCTTTCTCCGAGTTTACGTTCGGTCTCCCCGATGTAGAGAAGACCACATTGGGAGCACCTGATGCAGTAAACGAGATTTGAAAGAAAAAGAGACAGGTGGACCTCTGTCTCACTTGGAAGGACTGTTTAGGACCCTGGATTGAGGTGAGAGGGGTGGTGTACTCACACATTTTGCATCTTTTCTGATGGCAGGAGAAGGTACCTGGGGGTTTGGACAGGGTCAGTTGGGAGAGTGGCGCAAACCAAGGAATGTCATTGGGAACAGTCTTTGTGGAAGGCAGAGGGGGTGGGGAGGGGAAGATGTTCTTGGTGGGGAGGTCTAGTTGTAGCCGGCGGAAGTGTTTATGGATGAGGAGTTGGATGCGGAGACTGGTGAGGTGGTAAGTGAGGACAAGGGGGACTGTCTTTATTGCATTTGGGGGAGTGGAGTGGGGGCTTGGAGCAGTGGACTGGGGAATGGAGGTGGTGCAGTGGAGGGCTGTCTGAATGACAGAGGGGAGGAAAATGTGGCAAAAGGCACAACTGAGGCATTTTAAAAAAGGGAATTAGATGTTTTTGTGGAAAGTAATAGCATACAGAGATAGGAGGAAAAGACAAAGACTGGTAGGCAAAAATAAGTGCAGACACTGGAGATCAGAGTCGAGAGTGTGGTGCTGGAAAAACACAGCTGGTCAGGCAACATCTGTGGAACAGGAGAATCTACGCTTCGGGCAAAAGCCCTTCATCAGAATCAGAAAGTTTGGTATATGCCAGGCCAGGTATTCAAGCTGATGGGCTGAATGGCCTCCTCCTGCCACCACAATAATTCAGAGATTCTGTGGATGCTGGCCATCATGCCTTTGAAGTGAATCCCTGGACTGAGGAAGCATCACTGGAGCAGTTTCTCTCAAATAAAACCTGGCAAGAGGAGGGGCAAAAACAAACACTAAATCAAGAGAAACAAAAAAAAACAAATAACAGGGGTCAGCAAGACAATCTGATGGGTTAGTTTCAGAAGACCAGGCCTTCAACTGTGATAAAGTGCAGAGATCCAGCAAATACAAAACAAAGCAAGGGACAGTGAAGTGTAAAAAGGTGTTCAAAATTCAGTGTGGATCCAAGTTTATCAATGCCTTAAACAAAAGCCTGTAAACACAAGTCAGACATTACATTTTCAAAGATGCCTTGTAGGACAGTGCATTTTTTAAACTAACACTCCGGTCCCAAAATAGGGAACGGCGTAGAGTGGGGAGAATAGGAATGAGGGGTGGGAGGTGATGCTGGAAAGGGATCCACGCTATAACTGAAATATTAAAAGGTCTAAGACAACAGCCTGACTGACTAGCAGGTGAAGAACAGAATCAAAAATCACAAGAGCAGCCACTTGGCATGCCTGTCCAAATAGCTCAATTCAGCTGTGTATTAGCCAAGTCTTTGGCTGCTGGACCACACAGTAATGGCATTTTATACATTTCCCCAGCTAGATATGAGCAAAGTTATCAGCTAGCTAAGTTGCTGTTTTCGCTTTTCAATCCCTGAATGATGGTTCATTAATTATTTATTAACCTGTAATTGTTTTCCGTAACTGCTTTAATTTTTCCCCAAAACCACAGGACCCCTACAGTGTGGAAGCAGGCCATTCAGCCCATCGAGACCAAATCAACTCTCCAAAGAGCATCGCACCCAGATCCACCCCCCCTACCTTACCCCTGTAATGCTGCCTTTCCCATGGCTAATCTCGCTGGCCTGGACAGCTCTGGGACAATTTATGGTTGATCCAACTAATCCATAGGTCTCTGGACTGTGGAAGGAAACCAGAGAAAACCCACGTAGACACAGGGAGAATGTGCAAACTCCACACAGACAGTGGAATTGAACCCGGGTCTCTGGCGCTGCAAGGGAGCGGTGCTAAACACTGAGCCACCCTGCTGCCCTTTTTAACCTATAGTCATGGATACAAATAAAGTTAACTCGGAGTTCCAATATTTGAGTGAGTCATCATTGTATTCTTCGTTATTTTCACTCATGACATGCAAGTAAAGGCAGCATTTTATAAAAACGGCAAAGCCTTCCATTCTTGCATGTGATCACTCGATTAGATATACCCATTCCTCCTTCTGCAAAAGATACTTAAGGAAGTTGAGCTTCCAGTCATAAGAATTACCTGTCTACAGACTCGAGATTTCTCCAGCAGGTACTGTTCAATCTTGGCTCCCTCAATGGCACCCCTCTTGTTAAAGTGGATGTCAATGTACTTCCCAAAACGGCTAGAATTATCATTCCGGATAGTCTTGGCATTCCCAAATGCTGTGGAACCAAATAATAAGCAAGTGCTGAGCTGATGTTTCTTTACTGGACTGTGTTGTAAATCCTTTTCACAATATTATAACCACCTTATTTCTAAGCTTATCCTCAGACAATAGCAAATGCTACTGATTTCCTTTTAATCCTTTGTATAACACCATACCCTTTTTTTAAACTCTATGGCACCATTAAATGCAGCCATTGTAAAAACTTTTCACTGTATTCCTGTCCTGGAGTGACAATAAAAGGAAATTCATTTATTCATTTAAACCAACTGCAGGCCAGAGCGAGACAGAACCCCAGGCAATCCATTCTGTATGGGAAAGACTAAAAAAAAAGAGAGAGATTGACAGTTGTTCTGTTGTACTACAGTGTTCAGTACCCAAGTAGTACAATAAATAACCCTGTCCCATTTCCTTCTCTTGTATTCTACTGAAGTTCCACTGCACCTTATCTTTTAATTACTTGTGTTGCATACAATCTCTTATACGCAACATCAAATTCAACAACTTCAAATCATAAGTACTTCCATAGCTTGAGCCCAAGATCAAAGTCCCTCTATGGTCTTGTTCTGTCCTCTGTACTTCCACAGCCTCTCCCAGTCTCGTAATCTCCCATGCTCCTTCAATTCTGTCCTTTGTCACTCCCCACCCCTATCACATTAGACCCAATGTTGGCCATGCCTTCAGCTAACTTCCTGAACCCTCCATCTCTTCACTCTTCTCTCATCCTTAGAAAGAAAGCCTGATCTTATCGTCCAAACTGGTGCTAACCTCCTCCAATACCTCATCAAGTTCTTTGATATGCAAAAGAATCCAGAGTATCCACTCCCTCCAACACGGACACTCAAGAGCAGCAGGGTCTATTATCTACAAGACACCGCAGAAATCCACCCTTAGACAGCACCTTCCAGACCCACGACCACTACCATCTAGAAGGACAAAGGTAGCAGATACATGGGGACACCACCTCCTGCAGGATTCCCAAGTCACACACCATTCTGACGAGGAAACATATCGCCATTCCTTCACCGTCACAGGGTAAAAATCCTGGAATCTCCTCCCTAAGGGCATTATGGGTGCACCTACAGGACATGGACTGCAACGGTTCAAGACAGCAGCTCACCTTCACCTTCTCAAGAGGGGCAACTAGGGATGGGAACTAAATGCTAGACCAGCCAGAGATGCTGATGTCCCACGTGTGAACGAGAAGAACAACGCTGGGTGTTATTCAGTTCACAGTAGGGCAGGATATATCAAAGATAAACAAGTGATTTGACATTTAACTGTCGGGGCTGCTAAACCATACAAGTTGTGTAAAAAGTCACTCCCGCTGCACCTAGCTGCATTCTCTGCTGGATACTGCATACTTCAGAGCTCAGGGCCTCGACTCAGTTTGCCCAACTCACCTTCCAGAATGGGATTTGCTTCAAGGACCTGCTGCTCAATCCAGGAGTGCTGCCCACTAATAGCTGCCAGGAATTGTAGGATCAGTTTGGTGCTCTCAGTTTTCCCAGCCCCGGACTCACCACTAAAAAAAGGAAAACAAAAATCACAACACTGATTAGATTTGCATTCTACCTCTTGCCTTTAGCCAAACTTGAATAATAAACTCCTAACACCCATTTCTTTGATATAAAAGTATCAAAGGAGTGAAACCTCATCAGAACACACCCACATGGTTTGGACAGTATTTATGCTGCCCACTCTCAATAACAACAGAATAGGTGAGGGATATGGCATTGGAGCAGGACCCTAGACAGGGGAAGAGGGATGGAAATTGAACACAAGATCCAGGACAGGTAGAGACAGAATGGAAAAAAAATGTGAAAATCTCCTGTACATTGTCCTGTCAGAATTCCAACCCAATTGAGATTAGATTAGATTACTTACAGTGTGGAAACAGGCCCTTCGGCCCAACAAGTCCACACCGCCCCGCCGAAGCGCACCCACCCATACCCCTACATCTACATCAACCCCTTACCTAACACTACGGGCAATTTAGCATGGCCAATTCACCTGATCTGCACATCTTTGGACTGTGGGAGGAAACCGGAGCACCCGGAGGAAACCCACGCAGACACAGGGAGAACGTGCAAACTCCACAGTCGCCTGAGGCGGGAATTGAACCCGGGTCTCCGACGCTGTGAGGCAACAGTGCTAACCACTGTGCCACCGTGCCGCCCACATGTCCCTCCCTTGGTCACAGCTAAACCAGGGAGAGCTGATGTCCTACAATGGGGGTTGGCTGACGCTGTTACAATGGAGGGGGGGGGGGTGGGGGGGAAAAGAACTGACACTATTACAATGGGAGTGGGTGAGTAACTGACATTACTACAATGGGGCTTCCAGATTTGTCTCACTAACAATGTTGGTCACAGGAGCCCCACCTGAATCCTTGGTACAGTGATACAGAGAAGGAGCATTCACAAATTCAAAAGTCCTGCTTCTCCCCATATCACGTATTAGGATCAGCTCTCATTATTTCTTGTGTCTTAGAAAAGGACAATCTTTAGCTTATAAAAACCCTTCACACCAGTCAAGTTGTTTTGATTGTAATCACTGGCATCTTAGTTTCCTGATGAATGGGCTTATCCCTGAAACGTTGACTCGCCTGCTTCCTCAGATGCTGTCTGACCTGCTGCGCTTTTCCAGCGCCACCCTTTTCAACTCTGACCTTCCAGCACCTCAAGTGCCACAGAGATCAGATTGGGACTGCAGCTTCTCAATCCCAATTATTGCAGGACTACAGTGGAATGGCATCATGTTCATGACTGCGAGGAAGGAAACAAATGTATTGCAGCCAAACCTGCAGTTGCCGCAAAAGTAGATGGAAAGGCAAGCTGTGAGGCAGTTACAAGCATTTTAGAGATATAGATAGGCTCAGTAAGTTGGCAACTAGAGTATAATGTGGAAAAATGTGAATGTAGAAGGGAGAACAAAAGAACATAATATTACATAAATGGAGGTAAGCGGCAAAGGGACTTGTGCACAAAACAGAGAAAGCTAGCACATGGACAGCAAGTAATCAGGAAGGGTAATGGAACATGGACCCTTATTTCAACAGGGTCAGAGTATAGGAGTAAGGAAATCTTACTGCAACTGTACAAGGTGCTGGGGAGATCCCATCTGAGGCATAGGGAGCAGATTTGGACCTTTATTTTCCGCTGTCTCTCCCCTGGAATGGTAGGTCTAACATATGATCGGCTGAGGATCCTGGGATTGTATTCATTGAAGTTGAGAAGGTTGAGGGGAGATCAATAGAAACTTACAAGATAATACATGGCTTGGAGAGGGCGGATGGCCTGCATCCCAGGGTACTGAAGGAGGTGGCTCGGGAAATCGTGGATGCGCTGGTGATTATTTTCCAGAGTTCAATAGAATCGGGGTCGGTTCCTGAGGATTGGAGGGCAGCTAATGTTGTGCCACTTTTTAAGAAGGGTGGGCGGGAGAAAGCAGGAAATTATAGACCAGTTAGTCTGACCTCAGTGGTGGGAAAGATGCTGGAGTCTATTATAAAGGATGAAATTACGGCACATCTGGATAATCGTAACAGGATAGGTCAGAGTCAGCATGGATTTATGAAGGGGAAATTATGCTTGACTAATCTTCTGGAATTTTTTGAGGATGTAACTCGGAAGATGGACGAGGGAGATCCAGTAGATGTAGTGTACCTGGACTTTCAGAAAGCTTTTGATAAAGTCCCACACAAGAGGTTAGTGAGTAAAATTAGGGCGCACGGGATTGGGGGCAAAGTATTAGATTGGATAGAGAATTGGTTGGCTAATAGGAAACAAAGGGTAGTGATTAACGGCTCCATTTCAGAATGGCAGGCAGTGACCAGTGGGGTACCGCAGGGATCCGTGCTGGGACCGCAGCTTTTTACAATATATGTAAATGATATAGAAGATGGTATCAGCAATAACATTAGCAAATTTGCTGATGATACAAAGCTGGGTGGTAGGGTGAAATGTGATGAGGATGTTAGGAGATTACAGGGTGACCTGGACAAGTTAGGTGAGTGGGCAGATGCATGGCAGATGCAGTTTAATGTGGATAAATGTCTGGTTATCCACTTTGGTGGCAAGAACAGGAAGGCAGATTACTACCTCAATGGTATCAAATTAGGTAAAGGGGCTGTTCAGAGAGATCTGGGTGTTCTTGTCCACCAGTCAATGAAGGCAAGCATGCAGGTACAGCAGGTCGTGAAGAAGGCTAATAGCATGCTGGCCTTCATAACAAGAGGAATTGAGTATAGAAGCAGAGAGGTGCTTCTGCAGCTGTACAGGGCCCTGGTGAGACCACACCTAGAGTACTGTCTACAGTTCTGGTCTCCAAATTTGAGGAAAGACATTCTGGCTATTGAGGGAGTGCAGCGTAGGTTCACGAGGTCAATTCCTGGAATGGCAGGATTGCCTTACACGGAAAGACTGAAGCGACTGGGCTTGTATACCCTTGAGTTTAGAAGACTGAGAGGGGATCTGATTGAAACGTATAGGATTATAAAAGGATTGGACACTCTGGCAGGAGGAAACATATTTCCGCTGATGGGGGAGTGCCGAACCAGAGGACATAACTTAAAAATACGGGGTAGACTATTTAGGACAGAGATGAGGAGAAACTACTTCACCCAGAGAGTGGTGGCTGTGTGGAATGCTCTGCCCCAGAGGGCAGTGGAGGCCCAGTCTCTGGATTCATTTAAGAAAGAATTGGATAGAGCTCTTAAAGATAGTGGAGTCAAGGGTTATGGAGATAAGGCTGGAACAGGATACTGATTGGGAATGATCAGCCATGATCATATTGAATGGCGGTGCAGGCTCGAAGGGCTGAATGGCCTACTCCTGCATCTATTGTCTATTGTCATAAGTGGTTTCCGTTCGGCAGGGATACTAGGATCCGTGGGCGCAGCCTTAGAATTAGAGGGGGTCAATTTAGAACGGAAATGAGACGACATTTCTTCAGCCAGAGTGTGGTGGGCCTGTGGAATTCATTGCCACAGAACGCAGTGGAGGCTGGGATGTTTGGTGTCTTCAAGGCAGAGATTGATAAATTCTTGATCTCGCAAAGAATTAAGGACTACGGGGAGATTCCAGGTAAGTGGAATTGAAATGCCCATCAGCCATGATTGAATGGTGGAGTGGACTCGATGGGCCAAATGGCCTTGCTTCCACTCCTGCGTCTTATGGTCTTATCTAAGGAAAGGATATTATTTCATCAGAGGCAGTTTACTAGGTTGATCCCTGGGACACGCACCATCCAAATTCAGAATGATGATCCCCCGGAATGGCAGGATTGTCTTCTGACCAAAGGCTCAACAGGTTGATGTTTTACTCAATGGGGTTTAGAAGAATGAGAGATGATCACGTTGAAATATCCCAGATTCTCAAGGAGCTTGACAGGGTCAATGTTGAGAGGAGGTTTCCCTTCATGGGAGAGTCCAGGACCAGAGGGTGTAGGCTCCAAATGAAGGGGCACCAATTTAAGACGGAGAAGAAGAAGATACGTGTCTTTGGAACTCCTTGCCATAGAGCGCTGTGGGGGCAGAATCCTTGTGAACATTTAAGGCTGAGACAGAGATTCTTGATCAGTCGAGGGACCAAGGGTGACAGGAAAAGGAGGAAAGCGGAGAGGAAAAAATGGCAGATCAGACGTGATCGTATCAAAAGGGCAGAACAGGCTCAAGGTGCCAGTTGGCCCAATTCTGTTCCATTTTCTCATGTCTTTACAGGTGAGGCAAATCATTTAAGGACCATCCCTTCCTAAATCACAGACTGACCAATAATCGATAATGGTAGGGAACCTGTTTGAATCCAGCAACAGGGTAGTATAACAGTACTCCATTCCCAACTGTCTGTTCAGTGGATAGAATTTTAGTTACTCTTTACGCAAAGACCACACAATTGTAGGAACGGATGGTTTTCTGCTGTATTCCTACTGCAGACTAGATCCTACCAAGGATCAGATACCACAATAACTGAACCACTGCAATAAAGCATTGTAGAGGAGACAAGGCTAGATATTTAATTTTGACACCAGTCTCTCTAGCTTCTGAAACAAAAAAAAGTCTTCCTCATCTAGCACTCAATCCTGATGCTCACAGGCAAAACATGTACGGTGGACAAATTGAGAGATCAATGTGTGCCTTACTCCTTGGTGTTCGGGCAGAAATAAATCCAAACCCAATGTGCTTCAATCTTGATTCTTCCCAATGGCCAATACCCAATGACACTCACAATCACTTTAGATTTGGAGTCAACAGTTTTTTTTTTTTACAAACTATAAAGACCGTATTTGGTTTATTTCACTTTGCTTTTGTTTCCGAACTGAAAAAAGGATTTTTTTTTTTTTTTAAGAACAAAGGAATAAGGAAGGACTCACTGTACTTTTTAAAAAAAAATTTACTGGAACTTAAATCACATGCAAGCTATTGGGATTGGGGTGGAGGGGAAGCAGGGGCAGGGATATGGTGGGGGTAGTGGAAGATGTGACTGTCCAGCTCCTGGTGGTGGTTGTGGTGGTGTAGAGGGTGATCCCTGTACAAAGTAAGATTAGTTATCAGCAACAGGTTGTTTACGCAGCCATAACTGCTCATTATGCCACAATCTGAAGGCCATCTGCTCGTTGCAGGAACCAAAAGGAGAGCGTAATCCTAGCTGGACAGCTTGTAGGTGTGAACAATATAAAGAGAAGTCTTGGGATCTCTAAAAGGGAGGTGGAGCATGCCTCCCGCTCTCCCTGCGGTGAGAATATCCAAGAGTTAAAGAAGGCAGGTTTATTTTTGACCACCAGCTCCTGCAGTTTAACCAATGAAGTCAGAGTTAATAGGATTTGTGAAGCCCGCAATGCCTCCTGTGGAGAAGTCAATGGACTGAAGGATTTGGGAAAGTGAAGGAACGCAAGGACTGGGAACTTTTGAAATGCTGCTCCAAGATATCCCCCACTTGCGTTGTTTTGTCTACCTCCCTCTGGCACTGTCTCCCTCAATGTGCCCATCTGTCGATATCTCAACTTGTCCACCATACATGCTTTGCCTGGGAGCATCAGGATTGGGTGCCAGATGAGGAAGACTTTTTGTATCAGGAGTTCGAGAGACTAGTGTGAAAAACGGATTAGGAGGGGATTAGAGTTTTGCGTAGTAGAGTTTTATGACCAACAGTTCACATATTCGGACTACACAGAAGCAATTAAATTTCTTAAAAAATAAGTTGTCAGTGCTGATAAGTACAGAAACCTGGTTCATGTTTATTGTTAACTGCAGTCGATCAGACGGAAAAATTGGGGATTTTGAGAACTTAGCGAGTTTTGAGAAGATTTGTAGCTCGGGTTGAGGTTCGCTCGCTGAGCTGGAAGGTTCATTTTCAGACATTTTGTCACCTTACTAGGAAGCATCAGTGGGCCTCTGGGTGAAGCACTGCTGATTATTCTTACTTTCTATTTATCTGTTTGGGTTTCTTTGGGTTGGTGATGTCATTTCCTGTTCTTTTTCTCAGGGTATAGTAAATGGGGTCCAAGTCAATATGTTTGTCAATAGAGTTCTGGTTGGAATGTCATGCTTCTAGGAATTCTTGAGAGTATCTCTGTTTGGCTTGTCCTAGGATGAATGTGTTGTCCCAGTTGAAGTGGTGTCCTTCCTTATTTGTATGCAAGGATACTAGTGAGAGAGGGTCATGTCGTTTTGTGAGGGAGGACAATGTCATCCACAAAACGACATGACCCTCTCTCACTAGTATCCTTGCATACAGATAAGGAAGGACACCACTTTGACTGGGTCAACACATTCATCCCAGGACAAGCCAAACAGAGACACCCATGAGAATTCCTAGAAGCATAGTATTCCAACCGAAACTCTAACAAACACACAGAGTTAGACCCCATCTACCATCCCCTCAGAAAAAGAACAGGAAATGACATCACCAACCTAAAGAAACCCAAACAGAGAAATAGAAAGCAGGAATCATCAGCAGTGCTTCACCCAAAGGCCCACTGAAGACGTTGTAGGGTGACAAAAATGTATGAAAAGGAATCTTCCAGCACAGCAAGCAAACCTACGTCCATTTTGTGAACTTTGATAAAATCTTTAACATTTGTGAGTCTAGGATAGTGGGGCTTGCAATTCTAGCATGTTACCCTGAGCGAGGTGTAACCCAAGTGTCAGAACCTTCTTCGCATTCCCTTGGCTGTTACCAGTCTGTTTCTCCAATAGGGCAAAAGGCAAAGGAAATGAAATCAGAAACAGTGATTGGAAATACTGAGCAGTGCAGGCTGACGCAGTGTCTCTCTCTCATCCACACAGTTAACATTTCAGGTTGTGACCTTTCATAAGAACCTGGAATAAGTCTGGCTGTACTGGGAAGGGGCGACACACTGAACACGAAGTTGCTGCTGTAAGTTGGAACCCTGAGAAAAGTCCTGATGGGACTCCAGGAGTTGCAGTTGCCTTGGGAGAAGTTTTAAGCTTGTAATGGGTTGATTTACACGGTCCTGGACATGAGATAAACACCTGACACCAACATGTATGGATAAGTACCACTTACTAACAGGAACGGTGACTCTGCTGTAGCACCCAGGGTTACCAGCATAACTCAACACAACTCACCAGCAACCACCATTCACCCGGCCACCCACTATCCACCAGAAAGCTTCAACATCTGTAAACCTAACCCACGGAATTTACTACCACAGAAAGCATGAAGGGCCAACACAGTATTTATTTCAATAAGGGATTGGATAGAGCACTTGGGGATAAAGCGATCTAAAAAGAGCATGGGGAGACAGTGGGAACAGGGGATGGAATGACCAACTATGATCACACTGGATGACAGAGTGGCGGATTCCTACTCCTGGTTTTCTAGGGTTTTCCTGTAAACAATAAAATAAAGCTCTCTCAATATGGCAGTTGAGGTCACCAGAAAGGGAGAAGGTTCCATGCACTGTTCCTCTTTGCTGGTCAATGGCAAAAGATGTAGCCAGGATTGAACCTGCCAGATGGAAGATCTCAAAATAACACAAACACGTGGATCCTCACTGCTGAGGGGATTGCCAATGATGGGAGCACCATCTTCTCTCCACAGCTGCTGCCAAATGCAACAGATATTTCCAATGTTTTGGGGTTTTTTTTCATAGAATCCCTACAGTGTGGAAACAGACCATTTGGCCCAACAAGTCCACACCGACCCTCCAAAAAAAAAAGAGTAACCCACCTAGACCCATTCCCCTACCCTATTAGAGAGTCAGAGATATACACAGCATGGAAACAGACCCTTCGGTCCAACACGCCGACTAGATATCCCAACCCAATCTAGTTCCACTTGCCAGCACCTGGCCCATATCCCTCCAAATGCTTTCTATTTATATACCCATCCAGATGCCTTTTAAAAATGTTGCAATTGTACTAGCCTCCATTTCCCCTGACTAACTGCACCTAACCTACATACCCTTGAACACTATGGGCCAATTTAGCATGGCCAATCCACCTAACCTGTGCATCTTTGGACTGTGGGAGGAAACCAAAGCACCCTGAAGAAATGCTCGCAGTCACGGTAAGAATGTGCAAACTCCATACAGACAGTTGCCAGAGACTGGAATCGAACCCGGGTCCCTAGCACTGTGAGGCAGCAGTGCTAACCACTGAGCCACCGTGCTGCCCTTTAGCTTCCAATTCCCAGCGATGGTGATTGATAAAACAGGAGGCGGCGAGAAGTGGCAATGTGGAGTGACCAGGGTGCGGTCCTTACTGACCTGATGATACAGCACTGGTCCTTGTTAGCTCGCTGCATGTTGAAGTAGCAGTTATCAGCAATGGCAAAGATGTGTGGTGGCATTTCACCGATCTTTCGGTTGGTGTAATACCGGATTTGTTCAGCCGTGTAGATTGGCAGCAGCTGGTAGGGATTCACTGCAACCAGGATCGAACCAGTGTACGTCTGAAAAGGAGAGGCACCATGGTAACGTTAGCAAGTCTGCTAACTGAGGTGACTACGCTGGACGAGAAAACTCTAGAAATTCAATTCCACAGAAAAACACAAAGCAACTGCTCAATTTGGCAGTGATTGATGGATGGGCAGGAATTGACCACGTGGTGCACTAAATTGGAGCAACTTACCATGGGATAAGTCATCTAGCTCTTCCAATCCCAGTCACACTCACTGCTCCTGCAAAGAATCCCCCTACACCCAGCATGTTTCACTTTCCCAGTTTAGTTGGAGAGCGCAGATTTGGGCTGAATGGTTTAAAAACAGCTCTCCAACGTGATCAGTGTAACTCATGCCTCTCCATTCCCCTAGTAGGGATATCTGCCCAGTCCTTAAACACATCTACATCTGTCTGCCCGAGTTGCCAGTAACAAGGTATCACTGTCTCACCAGATTCTGGGCGAAGAAGCACTCTGAGTTCCCTCCTTGATGGTCTCACGTTTCACTCATTCCTGAGAGCAGGAACGATCTGTATCCACCATCAAAACTTCATTAGTGCCATCTCAGCCTTCCACTTTTCAAAAAGAAGTGACCCAGCCTGTTTGTCCTCTTCACCAGAAACATATCACCATTCCTTCAGTGTTACTGGGTCAAAATCCTGGAACTCCCTCCCCAGAGGCACTGCCATTAGAAGTCCACAGCACAGAGAGAAAATAAAAAAGAGCCCTTTGGCCCATCATCAAAAACAACCATCCAACTAGTCTAATCCCCTTTTCCAGCACTTGGCCCATTGCCTTGTAATTGCGAAGACTTCCTATAGTACATTGACAAGGGAGGCAGCTCACCACCACCTTCAAGAGCAACTAGGGACAGCCAATAAATACTGGCCCAGCCAATGACACCCACACAGAGGGGGAATTTTTTTAAAAAATGGCATCAAGTTTGTAAATCCATTTCCCCTCACGCCCCCAGCTCACCTTCTACAGTGGCTCTGTATATTCTAACAGTGACCAGAATTGGATGCAATACTTTGGGTGGACTCCAACCCATACTACACACCAACCAGTTTAAGAAACCTTCCTACTTTTCAATTCTGCCCCTCTCAAAAACATAGCCCAGTGCTTGTTTTTTTTCAAAAATACTCACGACTGTATAGACTCATCTTCATATGGAAATACACCACTTCCTTGCGTTTCGCACCTAATGCAATACTTCAGTTATTTGTGTGAAAATAAATTGTTGATAATAGCCATGAAGAGAGCTCCGAGCACTGATCCTTATGGGACCACAGTTCCCATTCCATATAACCAAAAACCTTCCAGGGCTACACTTGACTGCAAAAGATAGTGCGCGTCATTGCTGAACAGCCAGGAATTGCTGCTATTGCACAGATGTTGAGAACCTCAAGACTTCAGAAAATATTTAAGGATGTTGCCAGGGTTGGGAGGATTTGACCTATAGGGAGAGGCTGAAAAGGCTGAATCTGTTTTCCCTGGAGCATCAGAGGCTGAGGAGATTATAGGAGGACCTTATAGGAGGTTTATAAAATCATGAGGGGCATGGATCAGGTGAATAGTCATGATCTTTTCCCCAGGGTAAGGGAGCCCAAAACTAGAGGCTTAAAGTGAGAGGGGAAAGATATAAAAAAAGGGACCTTAAGGGATAACGCTTTCACTCAGAGGATGGTGTGTGTATGGAATGAGCTGCCAGAGGAAGTGGAGGCTGGTACAATTACAACATTTAAAAAGGCATCTGGATGGACACACAAATAGGAAGGGTTTAAGAGGGGATATGGGCCAAATGGGACTAGATTAAAATGCATTAAAGTAGGATACCTGGTTGGCATGGATGATGTGGACAGAAGGGAATGTTTCTGTGCTGGACATCTGACTTAATGACCCTTCAAGTTTGCTCCCCCATCTCAAACATCATCTGTGCAAGCACGCCACTGCTGCTCAATATGCACATTTCCTGTGCGCCTTGGAATGTTTACCATATTAAAAAAGGTGCCAAGTATAGATTGGATTATAGGGAGCTCTGGTGTGGTAATATCATTTTGTTACCTCTAGACCAGTAGTCCCTGCTGCTCCAGAGGTATATCTTAACATCTCTGAACAGGTTGGATTTGAAACAATCTAGCCAGGATTGTTGTTGATGAGGCAAGGATATACATTACATGGCAGCTAGCTCGGCTAATATCCCAAAGCCTTTCATAGATATCCTCCAGAACCACTGACACTGAATTCTCTCATCACCCCACCACAAAACAAAACTGAGTTAGATGTAGTTCTTAAAGCTAAAGGAATAAAAGAGGCTGTGGGGAAAGTGGGATCAGGGGATGGAGTTGGATGATTAGTCAGAATGGTGGAGCAGGCCTGAAGGACCGAATGGCCTACTCCTGTTCCTACATAGGATAGCTCCTCATCCTTAGTCGCGCCATCAGATTATCTCCCAACATCTGGAGTCAAGAACCGACATGAGTCCTGGCTGCACCGAGACATCTGTAATCTACGTTAAATAGAATTAACAACAAGCCCTGTACCCCAAGCCAAAATCACTTGATGGATTATTAAAATAAAAATCAGCAAATGCATCATTTGTCAAGTTTCTTATTAAGACCCAACACCGACCAAGATGACCTGACACCGAAACAGGACACTGATAGCATGAATCAAGTTACACAGGAACAGGAGGAAGTCACTTATAGAATGAAAATGGTTATATAATGCACCGATGACAACATAAAAGAGGTGCTCTTAATGAGATGGGAAACCCAATACCAAGTTTGAGCCATGCAGAGTGCAGCCTTTGAAGATGGATGTGAACAATTGTGTGTGTCATAACGTGTGATACTTAAGTTGGAGGTGGTGTTCATAGCGAGTACTTACCCTCCCTCCACAGTTTGTCTGCAGAAAAAGTAGGCAACGGATTAAAAGCAAAGGCCGGGAAACAGGTACAAATAAAAAAAAAGGCACAGTTTTGAAATAAAGTTTTGTTTTTAAACATTTATATAGCACCATTCATGTCTTCAGGATATCCCAAAGCAGTCAGTCAATGCAAAAAAAGTGTCACAACACATAAAATAACAGATGACCAAATGCAAAGGAACCAAAAGGAGAGTTAGGATCACTCCATCTATTTTTCAAACATCACAGCTACAATAAGTAGGGAGCCAAAAAGCAGCAGTTCCTCGGCCACACACAGGAATCCCCACCCCCTTCCAACTCTCCCAAGCCACACCAAAGACTAAACCACTTGGTGCATGGCTCCAGTAGCTTCCCCTGGAACCAATCCAAGCAACGAGAGGGGTGGAGGCCTGTCTTCCAAGGCCCAGCGAAGTCCCAGCGAAAGGTGGTAGACCAACTCAGCTCACGTCATTTGTACAATTTAGATGAGTTTGCCCAACAGAATACTCTAGGTGGCAAGGAAGACTTCGCGAAGCCTCCAATAGCAGGGTCAACTCAAAGTACCTTCATCCCAAGTACCTCTTGCCACTGGCATACAACTTTTTATGAAACACCGATACTGGGGAGCATGTCACAAAGCTGGGATTAAACTGCACTCTTGCAGGAGCTTGGAGCTACTCATTAATGTCAGCACAGTCCTACTATGTAAGCAGCTCCATGGAAACAACGTGAAAGAAATTGGTAAAGTTGGTGCTATCCCAGAAGGACAGTAAGAGGTTGCACTCTCAGAGAGAAGAATGACTGATGGCGAGTTTAACCAGAGGGTCACCATATTTTACTCAAGGGGCAGTATTGCGAAAGTGGGGCCTTTGTGATAGCGTGGGCTGGGGTGGGAATGGAACCCAACGTTAGCGTATTAAACATATAGGAATCAAATAACAAAAGGATCTAGCCTTCCATAGGTTAAGGATTTGCAATGGTTTATGGAAATGGCAAGGAGTAATTTAATTATCAAGATGGTCAGTCATTGTAATGGACAAGCAGGTCAGCTCTTTGTCTGTGAGAATAGAACAGTTTGTTCATCCATTTGCCAATCCAATGAGCACATCTCATACCTCAAGCAGAAATGCATTTTAAAAAGCCCACACTCATCTGTTCACTGCTCTCAAGAAACTGTAGGATGTTGGTTCATACTCACATAAATTAAACGCTCCCTATACCGAATGAGGAGGTTACGCAGAATTCCAGCTTCATTCAAGTCTCCCAGGCGGATCATATCTTCCACTCCATGGATGGACGTTGGATGCATTGGCTTAATATTGGTGGCATTCTGAGGGGAAATCCAGTGCTCCTGGGAGGTCCAGGAGGGAAATAGACAACAGAAAGAAAGAGAGCCTGCATTTACACTATTGCTCCACTTGAACAAAGAAATAAATGACACAGCCAATTCCTACCTGCATCAATGGTTAAAATAATTAGCAGTGACTTTGTACACTCCGATTAAAAGAAAGCATCACAGCTCTTTAGCAATGTAACGATGTCCTACAGAGTTTGAGCTGTACAGCACAGAAACAGATCCTTCTGATCAGGCATTCCAATCTGACCTAGCCCATTCACCAGCACCCAGCCCATATCCCTCCCAACCCTTCCTATTCATATACCCATCCAAATGCCTCTTAAACGTTGCAATTGTACCAGCCTCCATCACTTCCTCTGGCAGCTCATTCTATACACACACCTCCCTCTGTGTGAAAAGTTGCCTCTCAGGTCCCTTTTAAGTCGTCCCCCTCTCACCCTAAACCTATGCCTCTAGTTTTAAACTCCCCACCCTAGGATCTCATCTGAACTCACTAAATTTCTGAGGCTCTTGCAGAAAAATAGATTATATTCCTGCTCTAAGACTAAGATGGTCTCTTCAGTCACAGGAAACGGTATAATGGCAAAGTAAAAATGGGAAAAATGTTATGACCATTAGAATGATTGGGCAACAACCAAGCATTAACTAATACGGAGGACATTTTTGTTTATCTAACACTGTACTCGTGGAAGTTCAAGTGGATCTCTTACAATTTGTCACGTTGATTAATTAGCACTTGATGATGCTCAGGGGGCCTAAAAGGGTAAATGGAACATTTTTCACATTCAGAAACAGCAGCATTAGCCTCAGACACAGAGACCAGTCTGACATTGCATGCAGCAGGCAAAGAACTGCCTTAGACATTAGTCCTATTATTCTCTGGCAGCACTTCCCCAAGGTAAGGCCATGGGGGTCAGAGGTAATGGCAACTGTGGAGCTCTGGCCAAGTTCTAATGGATATACAGCCATCCTCCTGCTCGCTCAGTGCTTGCTCGAGGGTTTTAGCAAGAGCTGGAAGGTACATCATTCACAAAATGTTGAACCAATAGCATTTCAATGCAAAAGTCTATCACAAGTACAATCCAATTATTCCATCACAGAGTGGGAAATACTTGCTCTGGCCCCAATATGACAAGGTTCTAATATGGACCTGTTGGATAAGCAATTGTTATGGACCAGACCAAGTCCCCTCAATATTCAGAAGATAGCCTGGACCCTAACCTTTTCTTATTTTGAAAAGGTAGATGGAAGATGTTGCATTCCAGATGCAGCATTCCAGATGCAATTCATTTGGTCAAACTACCATATTTAAAAGCAAACTACATTTTTTCAAACACTAAAATGCAGCAAAAAAAAGTAACTTGGAGTAACAGATTATTAACTATTAATTAACTGTTCCAATATAGTTTCCATTCCAAACACACACTTGGCAAAAAAGTGAATTCAGAATGCAGATTTTCTCACCTGCAACTCTAGCAGCAGAGAAAGAACCCCAGCTTTTAGCTATAACAGAGAGGAAAATGTAGAGAAAAAAAAACCCAGAGGGAGAGTGTAGTAGGGAGAGATGTACTGCAGCTTCCAAATCCTGCTGAGACCCCAGCAACATCTGCTGAAAGTGAAAACGAAAAACCCCTGGTTCTGTGGGAGCTTGACCCCACCCAGCTAGGCTGCTTCTATTGTTGAAACATTTTAAAGAAAACTACACACATTCTAAGGCTTCACAAGTTGTTTACTCTAGGAGTTTTTGATAGACACAAATGGTACCTCTGCCTTAAAATCTCTCCAAGAAGGGAAAACACACCACTTAAAGCCATTTTATCATCACATGCTTCACCATGGAAACGGATTGAAAATGGAAATGATTGGCCACACAAACCACTGACAAATGTATCACCAAGACGACAACAACTCTTTGGGAAAAAAGGACAGGGATGTAACTTTGGCATTTGCTATAAACCTGGTACCCAAACTGCCACTGTGAACTGATTACCAAATCCCAGTAAGAACGCCAAAACTCCATTAGATTTACAAAGGAGTCAATGGGATGGAAAACACACTTTTAAAAAAAAAAGGGTCAATCTGATGACTTTTGCTGAACACCAACACAACCAACTGTGAAAAGAAACGGTTATCAAGCCACGACTGAAAGCATTTTGAAACGTTATTGTAGAAAGATGGCCAGACACGATACAAGAGGTGCCAGGCACTGTCAGATACTTTTGGCCAGACAGGGATGAACAAGCTATCTCATGAGATGGGAATGTGTAAAGGGACGGTTTATAAATTTCTAAACACGTGCTTGCAATCAATGCTCTTGGCCAGGGCAAACTATCACAGCTGTAGTACAGACATATGGCCATCGAGGGAACACAATACCTGGCACAGGATCCTGCACACTGGGCAAGTGATCAATGACAATGGTAATGAGGAGACACGGAGAAGATACAAGGCGAGCGAGAGTCACCAACCTCATCAACACCAAGAATCTGTACACACCCCAGAGAAAGTGAGGACTGCAGATCAGAGTCTAGAGAGAGTGTGATGGTGGAAAAGCACAGGTCAGGCAACATCTGAGGAGCAGGAGAATCGATGATTCAGGCATAAGCCATCCATCAGGAATTCCTTTGCTCAAAATGGAGATTCTTCTCGGATGCTGCCCGACTGCTGTGCTTTCCCAGCGGCACACTCTTGATTCTGTACACACTCCCCAAGGCTTGGTCAGTCCCTGAAAGATAGTAACAGCTTTATTCATAGAACGTGGTGGTGGTTTTCATCTATGCCCCATGTAATTATCCAAATTTCCAACTGTCAGATTGTTCAAGAACAATGTGCGGCAGATTCAACGAGTAAAATATTCATCCTGTCCTGTACAATAGGAGAAAGCGAGGACTGCAGATGCTGGAGATCAGAGTCGAAGGGTGAGGCGCTGGAAAAGCACAGCAGGTCAGGCAGCATTCGAGGAGGAGAGTTGAAGTGTCAAGCATAAGCTCTTCATTGGGAATTGGCTTGAAACTTCAACTCTCCTGCTCCACGGATGCACTGGCTGTGCTTTTCCAGCACCACACTCTGACTCTGTCCTGTACAGGGACCACACTTGGCAATGGGCCACATTACAGACAGACCTTTTACGCAAAATGGGGCATACACCAAGCGGCACCCTCCTCACAACATCACATCCTACTGAGCAAATTGAGTTCGCCACTAAATCAAGGATATAGGCCTACCAGAACCAAAAGATCACATCTGGAAGGGAAGTTAGGGTGATGTTATCCAACTTTTATCTTTTTAAGTTCAGAAATAGAATCCCTACAGTGTGGAAGCAGGCCACTCAGCCCATTAAATCCACACTGACCTCCAAAAGATTATCCCACTCACACTTACCTCATCCCTGTAACCCCATATTTCCCATGGCTAACCCACCTAACCTACACATCCCTCAACACTATGGGCAGTTTAGCATGGCCAACCCATCCTAACCTGTACATCTTTAACTGTGGGAGAAAACCTGAGCAAACCCATGCAGACATGGGGAGAACATGCAAACTCAGGTTGGAATTAAACTCAGATCCTGGTGATGTGAGCCACCAGTACTAACCACTGAGCTGACCTGGGTTGGAAATATAGCACAAATGTCATGAAAAACAAAGGAAAATAATGGATTGTGCATGACTAATGTTACGGTGGTGCATTACTGCCAAATCCAAATAAGGGACAGAATATCAGAGTCACACATCCAACCAAAGGATCCTGGTTATCCATAAAAGGTACCCAGTGTGCAAGGAGCAGAGATTCCATAAAGTCAAGCCACCAACTGATGCAATGTTGAGGAGACCCAGAAACCACATAGCACTCCAGCCTTCCACAGAACCCACAAAAGATACACACCTTCATTTTCTGAGTGCAACCAACAGGTAAACAATTGATTCAAAAAACACAAGAGACCAACGCACAAACTATTGAAAACGCATTCAAAGTTTAGTTCTTCCACAAGTTATCCTATCATGCAATCCAGACACTTATATAACACACCTACATATTACATACAGCCTCAAAATGTTACCATCCTGGCTTCTTCATAAATACTTTGACTTACAGGGTCGATGTTTTCATTTGGTTCATGATATTTGCCCTTCGGGAAATATAAAAGTGGTGTTACTGCTTTAAACAGCTGAAAAAACAGGAATGAGCCAAGGTCTAGGATCATCCACATGACCAGCAGCATACTTGAGCTGCTCGTGACCTTGGGGCGCAGGCTCATTGTTCCCTGAAAGTGGACTCCCAGGTAGACAGGATGGTGAAGGCAGCATTTGGTATGCTTACCTTTATTGGTCAGAGCATTGAGTATTGAAGTTGGAAGGTCATGTTGTGGCTGTACAAGACATTGGTTAGGTCACTTTTAGACTGCACATACAATTCTGGGTCTCCCTTCTATAGGAAGGAAGGATGCTGCGAAACTGGAGACTGTTCCGAAAAGATTTACAAGGGTTTTTGCCAGGGTTGGAGAGTTTGAGCTATAGGGATGAAAGACTGGGGCGGTTTTCCCTGGAGCATTGAGGGGAGTGACCTTATAAAATAATGAGGGGCATGGATAGAGTGAAGGGCCAAGGTCTTTTCCCCAGGGTGGGGGGGGGGGGGGGGGGGGGGGGGAAGTCCAAAACTAGAAGGCATAGGTTTAGGGTGAGAGAGGGGAAAGATTTAAAAGGGATCTAAGGGGCAATGTTTTCATACAGAGGCTGGTGTGTGTATGGAATGAGCTGCCAGAGGAATTGGAGGCTGGTACAAATACAACATTTAAAAAGGCATCTGGATGGGTATATGAACAGTAAGGGTTTAGAGGGACAAGTGCTGGAAAATGAGAATAGATTTATTTAGATTAGCTGGTCGGCATGGATGAGTTGGACTGAAGGGTCTGTTTCCGTGCTTTACGCCTCTATGACTAAAGGATCTCTTCCCAAGTTTTAGTTACAGAACAATTTAAGTTTATCTTGCAACCAAATCAGCTTGAGATTTTGAAGTGTATTGAATCTACATTAATTGATCAGTCTGGGTGTGAGAGAGACTGACCAGTGTGAAGGAATACAAGACTAACAGAACGATGAGATGGCAGTAAACAGATGGCAGAATACTCACATTGCCTTCATCGTCCACAACCTGAATTTGTCCGGAGTCACAGAGTTTCACTACCGCCCCGATAGGAACTTCAAACTCTCGCCCAGTCTTCAGATCTAACCAGACATAATCCCCCTGGAGAGACACAGACGGTTCATGGTCAGCTTGTGTTACTGGAGGGGGGAAAAGATTTATCTGCAATTAAACCTCCATTATTAATTTTATACTGTCCAGTGAAGAGTGCAGCCCACATTGTCACATCACTAGCGAGGCCTAGAACAAGTTTTAATAATCCAGGTTTCCCTTTTTAATCATAGAACACAACAGTACAACACAGGAACAGGCCCTGCAGCCCACCATGCAATTCTAAACAGGATACCTAAAATCAAACTGCTCACCTCTGCCTGCCCTTGGTCCATCTGCCTCCAATCCTTGCTTACTCATGTAAGTATCTAAAAGTCCCCTAAACACCCATATCGTATCTGCCTCCACCATCACCCCTAGCGTGTTCCAGACACCTACCACTCTGTATAATTGGATGCCCCCTAGTGAGAATCATTTCAACTCTGGGATTAAGATTCTGACCATCAACCCTCATCTATGCATCTCATAATTTCTTAGACTTCTATCAAGTCTCCCTTCAGACTCCACCGCTCCAGAGAAAACAATCGGAGTTTTTCCTAGCCTCTCCTTTAGCTCATACTGCCTGGATGAGGGGGTATCTTGGTAAACCTCTTCTGCACCCTGTCCAAAGCTCCACATCCTTCCTGTAATGTGGCAACCAGAATGGAACACAATATTGCCTCTCTCAACCATGTCCCCTCTCAATCCCCTCTGCTCAAAAAGGAAAACAACCCTAGTCTGTCCAATCTTTCCATCACTGAAATTCTCCAGTTCAGGCCATATTTTGGTAAATCTCTTCTACACCCTCCCCAGTGCTATCACATCCCTCCTATAAACATGGAGTCCAGAATTGCCCATATACTCTAGCTGTGACCTAACCAATGTTTTATACCTAACCAGCATCACCTCCCCGCTCTTAAACTCTATATCTTGGCTAATAAAGACTCACGTGTCTTTGTAACCATGTTATTTAACTGTCTTCATGCCTTAAGGGATTGGTGCACATCCACATTAGAAAAGCTTCTCTGATCCTTAGTGCTTCCCAAGGTCCTACCACTCATGTTTTCTCTTGTCTTGCTTATCCTTCATCACCTCATACTTATCTGCATGGAATCCCATTTATCTCTGACCAACCCATCCAGATCTTCCTGTAATCTAAGGCTGTCACAATTTGGCACTCCATCAATTTCTGTGTATTCTTCCTGAGCCCCAGCATTTCACTGGGATGGGTATTTCCACAGTGCTAATAACAGCTTGGACCATAGTTTAGTACAATCACAGTGCTCCATCACAACAGCTTGTAGAATTAAAATTAAACTCATCAAGTCTGGAATTGGAAGCAGTGGTGACAATGAACATGGTTGGGCGGTGGGGGGGGTGAAAAAGGGGGAAAAAAAAAAAGAGATGAGTAAAAGATCGTAGAAGAGGGAGGATAGAAAAACGTGAAGGAAGTGTGTGTGTGGCAGGGTGTGCACACACAGACAGAGGAAGAAATCGGCTAGCAACAACTGAAATAAATACAAATCTAGTTTCAGGTGTTATCCAGGATTACCCTCAAAAAAGGTATTTCTCACAGTCATAGAATTGTACAGCACAAAGTAGACCCTTTACAGAGGTACTTCAATTAAACATCATTCAATTATCCAAATACCGGATTATCCAGCATGATCGCAAGGGCCCAATGCTCGGCTAAACTAGGTCACCCAGCATTAGATTATCCAGAATTCGATTTGCCAAACGAAATATTCCCCGCCTGCGTCCTTTGAATAATCGAGGTTCCTCTGTAGTCCAACTTGTCCACGCTGACCAGATATCCTAACCTAATCTAGTCCCATTTGCCAGCACTTGGCCCATATCCCTCTAACCCCTTCCTATTCACGTACCCATCCAGATGCCTTTTAAATGCTGTAATTGTATCAGCCTCCATCACTTCCTCTGGCAGCTCATTCCATTTGTGCACAATGCTCTGCATGAAAAAGTGGTCCCTCAGGTCCCTTTTAAATTTTTCCCCTCTCACCCTAAACCTATGCCCTCTATTCTGGACTCCCGTATCCTGGGGAACAAAAAAGGTCTTGGCTATTCACCATATCCATGCCCCTCATGATTTTATAAACCTCTATAAAAGGTCATCCCTCAGCCTCTGATGCTCCAGGGAAAATAGTCTCAGCCTACTTAGCCTCTCCCTCGAGCTCAAACCCTGGCAACATCCTTGTAAATCTTTTCTGAACCCTTTCAAGTTTCACAACATTCTCCCTATAGCAGTGAGGTCAGAACTGAACACAGTATGCCAAAAAGTGGCCTAACCAATGTCTTGTACAGCTGCAACGTGACATCCCAATACCTATACTCAATTAGCTTTCATGGTTTCTAAACATTAGGATGGAATTTTAAACTCCCTTCATCACAGCAGGGTGGCTAGACTGGGGGTCATGAGGTGACGGAGCCAGTGCTGAACTGGCATGGGCAAAGTTTAAAAAAAAAACACCAGGTTATAGAGCAACAGGTTTATTTGAAAGCACTATCTTTCAGAGAACCACCTGATGAAGGAGCAGCGCTCAGAAAGCTAGTGCTACCAAATAAGCCTGATGTTGTGATCTTTAAACAGACTGAATGAATTTGTCCCCCCCTTCACAGAGAGGAGGAGGGGGAAAGGATAGGGTCCCCTTATCCTCATGCTGAGGTGGAACACTTCTTCCTACTCGAGCCAAGATGACAATGGGAGGGGAGTAGGAGTAGCCAGTTCAGCATGGGACGGAGTTAGCCTAACAGTAATCCAGAGGCCCAGGCTGGTACACAGGTTCAAATCCCACCACACCGGGCAGTGGAACTGAAGCTCCATGAACAAATCAGGAATTAAAAGCTAGACTCAAAATGATGGTGATCAAGAACTGCCTGGTCCTCTTATGTACTTCCTAGAAGGAATGAAGTCCTGACTTAGTCTGGATTTGGATCCACAGTGATGGGTTTGAACCATAATTGCCCTTCGTTTTTGTTTATTGACTCGTGGGACATGACATCGCTGGCTGGGCCCCAGTTGCCCTTGAGAAGTTGGTGTGCTGCCTTTTTGAGCTGCTGCAGTCCATGAGTAGACCCACAACCTCATTGAGTGGCTTGCAAATGTGGTTCACTAATCGTGCCAAAACTACCTCGCCAACCCAAGGGCAGTTAGGGATAACAACAATCGTCAGTCTTTCTAGTAATGTCCAATTTTGATGGGAGAATTCAAGTCTCTCACTCAACTGTGGTCTTTTGGGTGACCAAAGTAGGAGGCCACCAAAATTCAGTTATACCATGATACACATTGAGTAATAATGTGCTGCAAGTGATCTAAACAATCCCAATTCTTCCATCCAGAGTTCTTGCAGCATGTGGTATGGAGAAGATGCTCCCTTTTGAGTCAAGAGTCCAGGACCAAGAGGAAGAGTCTCAGAATATGGGCAAAACATTTAAAAGGATTGAAGTAAGAAGGAATTTATTTATTCCAAGACTGGCCAGCCTCTTGTAACTTTCTAACCCAGAGTTCTGTGGAAGCTCAGTCATGGAGATGTTCAAGAGAGAATTTGATGGATCTTCAGACATTACAGGAAGAGTGGACAGTATAGAAAAAAAACTGCATCCACGGAAAAGAGAAGCAATGATCTGGTTGAATGGCAGAACCAGGCTGATAGGGACAAGAGTAGGCCACTCAGCCCATGTTCCTTTTGCATCAGGACTGCTGTAGAGGAGAAAAAAAAAAGTACAAGCATTCAAACTACCACCTTGGAGCAAATCTCACTTCATTCATACACTATGAATACCCCAAGAAGAGGAAAAAAACTTGGAATAACTTAACTCTATTAGAAAACTTAACAGAATAATAGATTATTTAACTATTTAACAGCAAATGTTGAAATAGCTCAGTTGGGAGAACGTGAGACTGAAGATCTGAAGGTCTCTAGTTCAATCCTGGGTTTTGGCAGACACTGCATTGCTTGTGTGCTCTATTCTTTGTTTAGAAAAACAGGATTCTGGGTAATCCCAGGTGGAGGATGGGAAAAATTTCTGGCTGTAAGAGCTGCTCCATTTTTTTTTTAAAAAAAAAAGGTATTTTAGGTGTTGGAGGGGATTTCCTCGAATTCCAGGAGGAGCAATTACTGTTTTATATGCTGTTGCATTGTTTTGGAACTTTGGGGGGGGAAAAAAAAAGTCAAAACGACAGTTAAAAGGGAGAAGAGCAGACAAAGGAAGCACATGGTGAGGATAGTGCAGGAGAGATAGAGAGAGAGAGAGAGAGAGAAAACCTGCACAGTTACACCCTTTGTTGTTTGAATTCGTGTATCGCTGGACATCGGAGTACATCTGGGGAAATTAGCAAAAGGGAAATTCACAACTAATCTTGGAGGAACTGTTGGGTGAAGTTCACAGCACAGAATCAGATAAGTTAATTTTGTTTTAAGTCTGTCCAAGAGAAAGGCTATATTAGTGAGTACAGTGGGTTCTTCGATTAATGCGTTTTTGGAGATAAGTCTCTTGATTAAACTGAAAATATAAGCCATAGCTATTAATTTAACCTGGGGCAGTGTTTGTAGAGGAATAAGACGGGTGTTATTTTCTATGTCTGTAGATTGTGAAGGAACAAAAATGGCCTTTGCAGTGAGATGTACTTCTTCTCAGATGTGGGAGAGTTCAAGGGTTACTGCAGATTATATCTGCCATAAATGCTGTTGGATGCGAATCTTATCAGATTGAGTGGATCGGTTGGAGAGACAGATAGAAGCGATGAGGAATTTGCAACAGCAACAGTATGTGATGGATGGTAGTTATAGGAAGGGGGGGGGGGGTGGAGTCTCAGATACAGTCACATAGATGGGTTAACTCCAGGAAGGGTAAGAGAGATAGGCACCTAGGGCAGGAGCCTTTTGTGGATATACCCATTTCAAACAGATATGCGGTTTTGGAAAATGTAGGGGGTGATGGATTCTCAGGGGAACGTAGCACGAACAGCCAAGTCTCTGGTATTGGGACTGGCTGTAATGCAACGAGGGGTTTGTCGGTTTCCAAGAGATTAATCATGTTAGGGGATTCTGTAGTCCAAGGTACAGACAGATGTTTCTGTGGCCAGCAGAGAAAAAGCAGAATGGTGTGTTATTTCCCTGGTGCCAGGATCAAGGAGGTCTCAGACAGTGCAGAATGTCCTCACAGGGGAGAGGGACCAGCAGGAGATCATTGTCCACATTGGAACCAGTGATATATGAAGGGAAAAGGTTGAGATTCTGAAGGGAGATTACAGAGAGTTAGGCAGAAATTTAAAAAGGAGGTCCTCAAGGGTAGTAATATCTGGATTACTCCCAGTGCTACGAGCTAGTGAGGGCAGGAATAGAGCAAAGGAATGCATGGCTGAGGAGCAGGATTCACATTTTTGGATCATTGGAATCTCTTTTGGGGTAGAAGTGACCTGTACAAGAAGGATGGATTGCACCTAAATTGGAAGGGGACTAATATACTGGCAGGGAAATTTGCTAGAACTGCTCGGGAGGATTTAAACTAGTAAAACTAGTAAGGAGGAGGAAAGACCCAGGGTGTCAGGAAAGAGATCGATTTGAGATGGGTACAGCTGAGAAAAGAAACAAACAAATGAAACAAAACAAACGTCAGGGCAGTACAAAGTAGGACTAATAAATTAAACTGCATTTATTTCAATGCAAGGGGCCTATAAGGGAAGGCAGATGAACTCAGGGCATGGTTAGGAACATGGGATTAGGATATCATAGCAATTACAGAAACATGGTTCAGGGATGGGCAGGACTGGTAGCTTAATGTTCCAGGATACAAATGCTACAGGAAGGATAGAAAAGGGAGGAAAGAGAGGAGGGGGAGTGGCATTCTTGATAAGGGATAGCATTACAGCTGTGCTGAGGGAGGATAGTCCCTGAAATACATCCAAGAAAGTTATTTGTGTGGAACTGAGAAATAAGAAAAGGGATGATCACCTTATTGGGATTCTATTATAGACCCCCTAATAGTCAGAGGGAAATTGAGAAACAAAATTGTAAGAAGATCTCAACTAATTGTAAGAATAATAGGGTAGTTATGGTAAGGGATTTTAACTTTCCAAACATAGACTGGGACTGCCATAATATTAAAAGTTTAGATGGAGAAGAATTTGTTAAGTGTGTACAATACAATTTTCTGATTCAGTGTGTGGATGTACCTACTAGAGAAGGTGCAAAACTTGACCTACTCTTGGGAAATAAGGCAGGGCAGGTGACTGAGGTGTCAGTGGGGGAGCACTTTGGGGCCAGCGACCATAATTCTATTAGATTTAAAATAGTAATGGAAAAGGATAGACCAGGTTTAGGGGTGATTTGATAGAGGTGTACAAGATGATTAGGGGGTTAGATAGGGTTGACAGTGAGAACCTTTTTCCACGTATGGAGTCAGCTATTACAAGGGGGCATAGCTTTAAATTAAGGGGGGGTAGATATAGGACTGATGTTAGGGGTAGGTTCTTCACTCAGCGAGTCGTAAGTTCATAGAATGCCCTGCCAGTAGCAGTAGTGGACTCTCCCTCTTTATGGGTATTTAAGCGGGCATTGGATAGGTATATGGAGGATAGTGGGTTAGTGTAGGTTAGGTGGGCTTTGATCGGCGCAACATCGAGGGCCGAAGGGCCTGTACTGCGCTGTATTGTTCTATGTTCGATCTAAAAGTTGAAGTTCTAAATTGGAGAAAGGCCAATTTTGACGGTATTAGGCAAGAACTTTCAAAATCTGATTGGGGGCAGATATTCGCAGGTAAAGGGACGGCTGGAAAATGGGAAGCCTTCAGAAGTAGGAGTATACTTGAGACAAATCAGGAGGGCAAAACAGGGACATGAGATAGCTTTGGCAAATAGAATTAAAGGAGAATCCAAAGGGTTTTTACAAATATATTAAGGACAAAAGGGCAACTAGGGAGAGAATAGGGCCCCTCAAAAGATCAGCAAGGCGGCCTTTTTGTAGAGCTACAGAAAATGGGGAGATACTAAAATGAATTTTTGCATCAGTATTTTCTGTGGAAAAGGATATGGAAGATATAGACTGTAGGAAAATAAATGGTGACATCTTGCAAAATGTCCAGATTACAGAGGAGGAAGTGCTGGATGTCTTGAAACGGTTAAAGGTGGATAAATCCCCAGGACCTGATCAGGTGTACCCGAGAACACTATGGGAAGCTAGAGAAAAGGGATTGCTAGGTCTCTTACTAAGATATTTGTGTCATCTATAGTCACAGGTGTGGTGCAGGAAGACTGGAGGTTGGCAAACATGGTGCCACTGTTTAAGAAGGGTGGTAAAGACAAGCCAGGGATCTATAGACCGGTGAGCCTGACCTCAGTGATGGGCAAGTTGTTGGAGGGAATCCTGAGGGACAGGATGTACATGTATTTGGAAAGGCAAGGACTGATTAGGGATAGTCAACATGGCTTGGTGTAGGGGAAATCATTCTCACAAACTTGATTGAGTTTTTTGAATAAGTAACAAAAAAAAGATTGAGGAGGGCAGAGCAGTCGATGTGATCTATATGGACTTCAGTAAGGCGTCTGACAAGGTTCCCCATGGGAGACTGATTAGCAAGATTAAATCTCATGGAATACAGGGAGAGCTAGCCATTTGGATACAGAACTGGCTCAAAGGTAGAAGACAGAGGGTGGTGGCGGAGGGTTGTTTTTCAGACTGGAGGCCTGTGACCAGTCGAGTGCCACAAGGATCAGTGCTGGGCCCTCTACTTTTTGTCATTTACATAAATGATTTGGATGCAAGCATAAGAGGTACAGTTAGTAAGTTTGCAGAGGATACCAAAATTGGAGGTGTAGTGGACAGTGAAGAGGGTTACCTCAGATTACAACAGGATCTGGACCAGATGGACCAATGAGCTGAGAAGTGGCAGATGGAGTTTAATTCAGATAAATGTGAGGTGCTGCATTTTGGGAAAGCAAATCTTAGCAGGACTTATACACTTAATGGTAAGGTCCTAGGGAGTGTTGCTGAACAAAGAGACCTTGGAGTGCAGATTCATAGCTCCTTGAAAGTGGAGTCACAGGTAGATAGGATAGTGAAGGCGGTGTTTGGTATGCTTTCCTTTATTAGTCAGTGTATTGAGTACAGGAGTTGGGAGGTCATGTTGCGGCTGTACAGGACATTAGTGAGGCCACTGTTGGAATATTATGTGCAATTCAGTTTTCCTTCCTATCAGAAAGATGTTGTGAAACTTGAATGGGATCAGAAAAGATTTACAAGGATGTTGCCAGGGTTGGAGGACTTGAGCTACAGGGAGAGGCTGAACAGACGGCACAGTGGCAAGCACTGCTGCCTCACAGCGCCAGAGACCCGGGTTCAATTCCCGCCTCAGGCGACTGACTGTGGAGTTTGCACATTCTCCTTATGTCTGCATGGGTTTCCTCTGGGTGCTCTGGTTTCCTCCCACAGTCCAAAGATGTGCAGGTCAGGTGAATTGGCCATGCTAAATTGCCCGTAGTGTTAGGCAAGGGGTAAATGTAGGGGCATGGGTGGGTTGCGCTTCGGCAGGTCGGTGTGGACTTGTTGGGCCGAAGGGCCTGTTTCCACACTGTAATGTAATCTAAATCTAAGACTGGGGCATTTTCCCTGGAGTGTCAGAGACAGAGTTGTGACCTTATAGAGGTTTACAAACTTATGAGGGGCATGGATAGGGTAAATAGACAAAAAGTCTTTTCCCTGGGGTCAGGGAGTCCATAACTAGAGGACATAGGTTTAGGGTGAGAGGGCAGAGATATACAAGAGATCTAAGGGGCAACTTTTTCACACAGAGGGTGGTACGTGTATGGAATGAGCTGCCAGAGGATGTGGTGGAGGCTGGTACAATTGCAACATTTAAGAGGCCTTTGGATGGGTATATGAATAGGAAGGGTTTGGAGGGACATGGGTCGGGTGCTGGCAGGTGGGACTAGATTGGGTTGGGATATTTGGTCGGCATGGACAGGTTGGACTGAAGGGTCTGTTTCCATGCTGTACATCTCTATGACTATGTAGTAATATGCTATAAACACACCCTTTGCAAAGGCAGTTCCCCAGTTCAGGAGTAAGAATGTTAAGGAAACTCAGTAGCAGGGAGAGATGTCCTGCAGTTTTCAAACCCTGCTGAGACCTCAGCAGCTGCCACTGAAACATTTAAAAAAAAAACTTTAAAAACATCCTGGTTCTGTGGGAGCTTGACCCCACCCGGTCACGCTACTTCTATTGTACGGACCTTTCAAAATTAAAAAAAAAATCCCAAGGCCTCACAAGCTATTTACTTTTTTGGATTCAAATACACAGCTCTACACTTCAGTCTTAAAACCTCTCTTCGGAAAGAAAACCAGGACAAAACACATCACACACCACGGTTGCTCAGTGGCAGCTGGGTGTACCAACAGAGATCCACCGAGGCTCCTTAGACAGCACCTTCCAAACACACAAACACTTCTTTCTAGAAGAACAAGGACAGCAGATACATGGGATCAACAGCTCTGCAGTGGCAGTGTCCCTCCCTCTGAGCTAGGATTTCGAGCCCTACTTTCTCCAGGAGGAGTGTAAAAACATCAGAGCACGAGGAGTAGAAAGCATTGATCAGTGCCTACCGGGAGTAGTGTATGCTGGTGTTTGAACACTTGGTTGACGTTACGTAGAAGTGCCCATTTCCCTTCGTCCTTCTGATACAAGTCATCATCGACCCCTCTGCGTGTGTACATGTCCCAGCCTCAGAGCCTGGCTCAGGAAGATTTCAGGCACAGCTGCCCCCTTCAAACATCGACAGTGATGCCCTAGTGCACTCTCAGCATCAACCACCATCTGCAGCCAGCCTTACCATGGACTCCAGTGTCACTCAGCCAAGGGAGCTCCCAGCGCAGAAACGCAGCAATGTACAAGTGAGGAAATATGAACTAATCCCTCTGGAGGGTAACCAGAGCAGAACGGGAGTTTGCTGCACACCAGAACGCCCTCATGGATTTAAGATTTTGCAAGAGTGCCTTTAAACGGCAGTCAGACCTGGAGCAACTTCTGCCAAACTGCACAAAAAAGATGTTTCCTCACCACACACTGTCACTTGATAGGACACCCTCTCACATTGATATCTGGGTTCAAATTTAAAGAGCAAAACCAGTCATCTGGCAGAAACAGCTTGGTGAATTATAAACCAGGCTCTGTCAAGCTACAGCAGGTATTCATTAATCCACTTGACAGTGCAATACTGTAAGCACCCATGCGTTAATGTGATTACAGCCACCCTGGAAACCATCTGGGAGGGGGAAGGGTTAGGGACAGGAGATCTTGAAGGAGGAGGGAGTGATCCATTGCTAATGACAGGAACCGTAAATCATTTATAGAGTCTTTGTGCCGTACATCTGGTCTTCAGTTCCAAGTAACTTGACGAACGTCTTCAGTGGTGCTGATCACATGACACCAAAAGGCCCATCTGCCAGAAGGTAGACTTTTGAAGCACGCAGGGACACGGAGGGGAGAAACTGCAAACCAACTATTTGGAAATGGTGGTCAAACATTTCTGGTCAGACATCAAACTTGAACATTTTAGTGTTATTAGCTCAAGCACAACCTACTCTGCAAAGCAGAACAAAATGGATGCACAGCATTTGGTCACCAGTCCTTTTGTTTTGTAAAAAGGTGGAGTGTTAACAGTTGCAGCTCCTGCTCTAAAGTGATTCAATCACCAGACTGACATGAAGGACACCTTTTTCAGAACATATTTTCTTGTAGAACCCAGACAAGGCAGATAGATCGAGTTATTGATAGACAGCTCACCCTGGTCTATTCACCATGCTCCCCTCAAAAGAGACAAAGTGTTGGGAGTATGGGATGAATTTACACCAATCCCCTTCACACATTACTCCCATAATTAGTGACCTATATTCACACCCAGCTCCAACTTCCCAAAAGTCTTGCCCCAGTGTTTGGGGCAGCACTGTGGCTCAACAGTTAGCACTGCTGCCTCACCGCACCAGTGACCTGGGTTCAATTCCAGCCTCGGGTGATTGTGCAAACGCCACACTGACATTCTCCTCATGTGGCTTTCTTCCAAGTGCTCTGGCTTCTTCCCACAGTCCAAAGATGTGTAGGTCAGGCACAGAACAGGCCCTTCGGCCCACGATGTTGTGCCAAGGAATTGTGCCTACTCTCAAGTAGAATACAATACAATAACCTAACCTACACACCCCTCAATTCACTGCAGTCCACGTGCATGTCCAGCAGTCACTTGAATGTCCCCAGTGACTCTGCTTCCACCACTACCGCTGGCAATGCATTCCATGCATTCATGGGAAGGTGTGGGGGCTACAGGGATGAGGTAGGTGGGATTCTCTCTTTGGAGGGTTGGTGCAAATTCAGTAGGCTGAACACTAGGAATTCTATGATTCTATGACATCCCGCCATATGCTGCAATACACAGAAGTCAAGCAATGGCCCCAGTCATACTCAGTCTCAGGAGAGATCGGAGTGAAGGATGCACCCCCATTCACCCATTGTACTCTTTGCTACCTTCCCCCACCCTCCTCTGACCTTTCACCTCCATCCCCACCCCCACTCATTTATAGTACTCTATGCTACTTTCTCCCCCACCCCCACCCTCCTCTCATTTATCTCTCCACCCTTCAGGCACTGTATTCCTGCCTGTATTCCTGATGAAGGGCTTTTGCCCGAAACGTCGATTTTCCTGCTCCTCGGATGCTGCCTGAACTGCTGTGCTCTTCCAGCACCACTAATCCAGAATCTGGTTTCCAGCATCTGCAGTCATTGTTTTTACCTCAGGGAGAGATCTATATTCCTTCAACATGGTCAGCTGTGGTTTTACATTGCATGACATTGACATTGTTGCATTCAAGTTGCCTCCATAGAGGCTGGCCTCACTCACTCAAAAGGAAACAATGTTTTTTTTTGGGGGGGGGGGTGGTGTGTGGTTAGAAAGAGGTTTCAAGAACCCATCTCCAGTCAAAACACATGGTCACTTGTTCAAAAACCTTCTCCTTTGGAACAATGAGAACTTTTGTCCAATTATGCTCCTGTGGCACTAAATGAATAAAAGAATGTTTTTCACTGACAGCAAAAGTTGGGAACTTGAATCACAAAAAATATTGAAAATAGGAAGAGTAGACCATTCAGCCTGCTCTACCATTCAGTATGACCATGGCTGACCATCCAACACAGTCCCCTGTTCCTGCTTTCTCTAGGTGCCCTTTTGATCCCTTTAAGCCTGGGAACTGTATCTCTCTCTCGGTGAAAACAACCAATGTTTTGGCCTTAATTGCTTTCTGTGGCAGACAATTCTGTAGCTTCCTGACTCCACAGTTGCAGGAAGAGCAGCAGCAGAAGAAATCCTTCCAATTCCAAAAGCTTTGGCAATTTAGCCCATTGAGTCTACACTGACCCTCCGAAGAACAACCCACCGTATCCCTGCATTCCCCATGGCTAACCCACCTAGCCTGCATATCCTTAAGACTTAGGAGGAAACCCACGTAGACATGGTGAGAATAGTGTTGAGTTTGTACAGCCACCCAAAGTTGGAACTGAACCTGGGTCACCACTGCTCTGAGGCAGCAGAGCTAACTACCAAGTCACCATGCCTCACTAGAAAAACATCAACTAAGCCATCACCAAGCTTAGACTTGCCGTGACTCCAAACCAGAGAGACTGGAATACATGGGATTAACAAATTAAACTGGGCAGTTGAAAAAAAGACAACTTGAGGCATGGATATGTCTGAAGTTAAACAACTCAACACATTCCAGGATTCTAATGAGTAAGGCAAACATACAGAACAGGAGAAAGTAAGGACTGCAGATGCTGGAGACCAGAGCTGAAAAATGTGGTGCTGGAAAAACACAGCAGGCCAGGCAGCATTCAAGGAGCAGGAGAATCGACATTTTGGGCATAAGCCCTTCTTCAGGAATGAGGCTGGTGTGCCAAGCGGGCGGAGATAAAAAGGTAGAGGGGAGGGACGCTGGGAATACAATAGGTGGAAGGAGGTGAGGGTGAGGGGAATAGGCCGGAGAGGTCGGAAAGAGGATTGCAGGTCAAGAGGGCGGTGCTGAATCCAGGGGTTGGGACTGAGATAAAGGTGGGGGGGTGGGGGAGGAGGAGAAAATGAGGAAGCTGGAGAAATCTACATTCATCCTGTGTGGTTGGAGGGTTCCTAGGCAGAAGATGAGACGCTCTTCCTCCAGGCATCATGTGGCCAGGGTCTGGCGATGGAGGAGGCCAAGGACCTGCATGTCCTTGGCGGAGTGGGAGAGGGAGGTAAAGTGTTCAGCACAGGGTGGTTGGGTCGGTTGGTGCGGGTGTCCCAGAGGTGTTCCCTGAAACGTTCCGCAAGTAGGCGGCCTGTCTCCCCAATGTAGAGGAGACCACACCGGGTGCAGCGGATGCAGTAAATGATGTGTGTGGAGGTGCAGGTGAATTTGTGACGGATATGGAAGATTCCATTGGGGCCTTGGAGGAGGGGTGGGGGAGAAGGTGTGGGCGCAAGTTTTGCACTTCTTGCGGTTGCAGGGGAAGGTGCCGGGTGTGGAGGTTGGGTTGGTGGGGGGTGTGGACCTGATGAGGGAGTCACAGAGGGAGTGGTCTCTCCAGAACACTGATATGGGTGGAGAGGGAAATATATCCCTGGTGGTGGGGTCTGTTTGGAGGTGGCGGAAATGACGGAGGATGATACGATGTATCTGGAGGTTGGTGGGGTGGAAGGTGAGGACCAGTGGGGTTCTGTCCTGGTGGCGATTGGAGGGGCGGAGTTCAAGGGCAGAGGTGTGGGAAGTGGAGGAGATGTGGTGGAAAGCATCGTTGACCACGTTGGAGGGGAAATTGCAGTCTTTGAAGGAGGCCATCTGGGTTGTTTGGTATTGGAATTGGTCCTCCTGGGAGCAGATGCAGCAAAGGTGAAGGAATTGGGAATATGGGATGGTGTTGTTACAGGGGGCAGGGTGGGAGGTGGTGTAATCTAGAACAGAAGAGGCTAGTCAACCTATTCAGGTCTGCCCAGCCACACTTCTGAATAACAGATGATTTTAGTTCAAGCCTAGACATCAGTTAAAATTCAAGTTATCTTAAAATCCTTCAACAATTCTGGAAAGTGCCAAATTCAATTTTAAAAAAAAGTCAAAAAACAAGGTGATGCTTTTATTAAAGCTGTTACAGGTTGAAGGATGGGAGAATGGACATATAAAGCATAATTAAATGCTATCCTGTATTATAGCAGGAATTGCTGATCAATTCCTTTTTATCCTTCCTGTCGTCCAATGGAGTTTTCACCCAGGAGAAAGCAGCTCAGTTGGAGAGACAAGCTGAGGTGCCCAACAAATAAAAATTGGCATAATTTGGAAAAAAGGGGGAAAAGAAAATCCTTGGACCAGGAAACGACCATTGACCACACAGCTCCCAAAAAGACAGGAATGGGAAAGGAGCACCACAGAACAGAAGTCTAGGTGCAGGGCATTGTGGGTTGGTAAGTGTACAAGGCCCGAAATGTCTGCCAAATGTTGTGGCGCAGAAACGAGCCAAAAAAAATGTGAACAGTGAAATAAAAACCAAAAAGTACTGCATATGCTGTAAATCAGAGACAAAAATAGAAAATGCTGGAAATGTTCAACAGGTCTGGCAGCATCTGCGGAGAAAAATCAGAGTCAGAGTCTGAGGAAGGGTCACTCGAACTGAAATGTCAACTGATTTCTCTCCACAGGTGTTGCGAGACCTGCAGAGCTTTTCCAAACGTTTGTTTTTTTGAAACCCGAACATGGAAACAAGGCAGAATGCTTTCACTGCAAGAAAGAGCTTTTTTGGAAGATACGCCAAAAATCAAGTAAAAGCAACAAGATCGAAGGGGCATAGATTTAAAGTGATGGGCAAATAAAGCAGGGTGATGGGAGAAAAACACCGTTACGGTGGACAATGTGTTGCCTGGAAATGTGGTGGAGGCAGGTGCAATTGAGGCATTCAAGAGTGGCATGGGATGGTTATTTGGATGGTAATGGCATGCCAGGATGGGGGGGGGCAGGGGAGGAAAGGTGGAGGGGGGGTGATAAAAGAGAGGGGAGAGAGGGGGAGAGAGAGGAGAAAAGTTGGCTTTGATTATAGAGTCAAATGTGGCATAATTGGCTGAACAACCTCCTCTGGACCATAATAAAGTCTGTAACCAAACTGGAGCTTCAGAGTTTGCAACAAAAACAAACATCTTCACACATCGAAGCTAATGAAGTTGAGAAATTTGCACCAGAAGATTTCCTGAGTAAGATCGATGACCCGATTCTGGATTTCAGATATAATGTACACACACACACACACACACACACACACACACAAATAATCGTGTGTGGTGCTGGAAAAGCACAGCAAGTAGGGCAGCATCGGAGGAGCAGGAGAATTGTCATTTCAGGCATAACCCCAATACTCCAGCTCAACAGAAAGCACAAATTGGAGTCATTGGATAAAGGATTTTCTACCTGTGCAAACATCCAAAAACCAAAAAGCTCAGAAATTCGAAGGTTTTTGTGTGAGGTTTGTTGCTCATTAACAAGATTGTTTGGCGAGCAAACAGGTAACCCAAGTCAATACCCACTGGATGCGTATCACTCAGATGCAATGTGGGAGGGGACGTGGCCAAACACACTCTTACTTAGAAGTCTGCTCCTCTAGTAAGAGAGTTTCAAAAATTTCATCATTAAACTGTCACTTCTTCCGAAAACCGAAAAATTTCAAATTCCGACAAACAGCTGGTGCCGAGCATTTGGGATAAAAGGATCCTCTACCTGTACCGAGCCAGATAGTCATAGGGTCAGCTGTGCAGCATAGAAACAGATCCTTTGATCCAACTCGTCCATGCCAACCAGATACCCTAAAAGAAACCCATCCAAATAGCCAGAATTTGGCCTGTATCCCTCTAAACCCTCCCTATTCATGTACTCATCCAGATGACTTTTGAATGTTGTAATTGATTAGATTAGGTGACTTACAGTGTGGAAACAGGCCCTTCAGCCCAACAAGTCCACACCGACCCGCCGAGGCGCAACCCACCCAGACCCATTCCCCTACATTTACCCCTTCACCTAACACTTCAGGCAATTTAGCGTGGGCAATTTACCTAACTTGCACATTCTTCGATTGCGGGAGGAAACCAGAGCACCCGAAGGAAACCCACGCAGACACGGGGAGAATGTGCAAACTCCACACAAAGTCACCTCAGGTGGGAATTGAACCCAGGTCTCTGGCGCTGTGAGGCAGCAGTGCTAACCATTTATCACCATGCCACCCAATAATTGGGCCAACCTCCACCATCTCCTCTGGCAGCATTTCCTTTTCAAATGGAAAAAGATCAACTATACACAGTGTCTATACAGGCTGATCAGGGAAAATAGACAAGAATCTAGAAGTGCCTTCAAAAATGATATTATTCTGAAGAGGAATCATATTAGACTCAATGTTAATGCTGTTCTCACTCCACAGATGCGGTGTGTCTGTGTGTGATCTCCAGTCATCCACAGTTCTTTGTTCCAACATTAGGTACAGTTAAATGGAAGACTCAAGACAGAACTGAGCATTACTTTGTGGAGTGCAGCTCTACCCATACATCTTTACACACCTAGGAAGACCCCACACTCACTGAAGAATGCCCAACTTCAGCTAGAAGAGAAGAGCAGGGATGTGAAACATTTCAGGCATTAGCCAAGACCTCTGGATTATTAAGTCCACTGCCAAGACCATTACACCATCTTCCCTGCCATGACCAAATAGAGTCAGTTAGTGAGATGGCTGCCTGAAACCATTGTTCAGCCTGGAAATCCAACTTAGACCTTCTCTCCAAGAGAGCAAATCAACCAAAGCCAACAGCTTTTACACTTTGGGCTACCCTGGCGCAGACAGTATGGGGCCTACAGAGATACAGCCCCCAACACCTGGCTTGGAACCAGGAACCCCACAGGCCAAACAGAGAAGCCAAGTCAAGAGTATCATTGGAACAAAGGACATCTGGGCAGGGGACAACCAAGCGCTCTCTGAAAAAAGAGCTTCCAGGAGAACAGACGGCAAGAATCTCCACAACCAGGCACACTTTATAGAAAAAAGTAGAGCAGCACAGAACAGGCCCTTCAGCCCATGATGTTGTGCGAGGATTAATCTTAATATAAAATAAAGTCACCAAACCTACGCACCCCTCAATTCACTGCTGTCCATGTGCATGTCCAGCAGTCACTTGAATGTCCCTAATAACTCTGCTCCCACCATCACCACTGGCAATGCATTCCATGCATTCACAACTCTCTGCGTAAAGAACCTACCTCTGAGGTCTCCTCTATCCCTTCCTCCTAAACACCTTAAAACTATGAACCCTTGTGCCAGTAAATCCTGCCCTGGAGAAGAGTCTCTGGCTATCGACTCTACCCATGCCTCTAATTACCTTATAGACCTCGATCAGGCAACCTCGCTTCCTCCTTCTCTCCTGAGAGAAAAATTGGAGCTCAGTCAACCTCTCTTCATAAGTCAGTCAGTCCAGGCTACATCCTGGTAAGCCATCTTTGCACCCGCTCCAAAGTCTCCACATCTTTCCTATAATAGGGCAACCAGAACTGGGCACAATATTCCAAGGGTGGTCTCACCAGAGTTTTGTAGAGCTGCAGCAAAAACCTTGATCCCCCTGTTAATGAAAGCCAAAACACCATATGCTTTCTTAACAACCCTATCCACTTGGGTGGCAACTTTGAAGGATCTATGCACTTGAATACCCAGATCCCTCTGTTCCTCCACACTGCCAAGAATACTGACTTTAATCCTATTTTGAGCATTCAAGTTTGACTTTAAAAAAAAAATCACATTTCCCTCAGTGACAAGCTGCAATGGAGACCTCAAAAGTTCTGATCTAACTTGCAGGGAGGGTAAAGGCAGATGGTGACAGTACATTGGGTCCCCAAGGGTAGAGAGCCTGATTAAAGATTTTGTATTTAAAACTGGCCATTTCAGATTCCAGTAGTGTTTAATCCAACTAATAAATGTATTTAATAGTATAACTAGCCTCTGTATTGATGATCGTGTCAATTTCCCTGTTTATTGCATTTACCTGTAAAATAGGTATCTTTTTGTATTTAAATAAAGATGAATTCTTTTTGCTTTGAAGCACTAGTCTTCATTTCATATTCCCTAAATAAGTCCAGTGTCTAGAATCATGGATCTAGGGATGATCCAAACTGCTTAAAAAGGAAGAAGCAGGAAATAACAGATTGCAAGTCAGAACTCGACACCGATGTCACCAAGTAACTCTCTGCATCAAGCTGCCACTTTCTGCTCCTACCCCAAACCGGCGAGAATGAATGTCTTTTTAATGGTGAATCAATCTCTGATAATCCCTCTTGACATTACACAGCTCAAAGGCTCAATATTCCCTCAAAATCCATTTCTGCAAACAAACCATCGAATGGAAATTAAAAGCACAAATTGAGTTTGTAATGGGTCACTGATTTCCATCTCACTAATGACTCAACCGCGTACAACATGATGCAATATTAAACTCAAACATCCATAAAATATTCCTCTCAGCAGTCTTGCGAATTCAGCAGCACCTTTAATTGCCTTGAATCCCGTACAGAGATAAATAATAAGCCACCCGTTCAGTGTAAAAACACAAGCCCCACAAATCTGATCATTTATGGGATAATGAATGCTCCTGACCAGTGGGATCAGAAGACATTCCACTCTTATCTTTCAATCTATATGCTAATGTGCTGTGGTTGACCTCAAAACATCTAGGCTGCCCCAATTGTGTCTTACAAAGTTCAGTATGCCAGAACAGGACAGGGAGAAGAAAGGTGTGAGCTTAACTCCTGTCCATTCCCTAATGGCCCTTCACACAGGGTGGATACAGTTGCTGGAATTCAATTTGTTGAACTATAACCTGGTGTTGTGTGATTTTTTAAACTTTGTCTTCTCCAACAGAACTCAGTATGAATGATTTACATTTCACTTCCAATGTTTTATTTTCCTGGCTTTTGCCTTTCGGATTCCAGACTGACTATAACATGGACACTGGCGCAGGAAGGGGGTAGATCGGTGAATTTGTTGATTCACTGTCATGAGATATGGCGCGAGTTAGGCCATAAAACATGCTCCAGTTACAGTAAGGAAGATAGGGTTGCCCCATACATTCACCTGATGATGTGGAGGCCACGACCTTTAACTGCTCACCCTCCCTCCAGCTTTGCCTGCGATTCTCGGGCACTATGGGCAATCTCCTGTGACAGCTGCAGGCAGTGAAGCGAGGGTTTGAATTTCACCCACACCCCTACATTCTCTGGAATGAATCAAAGTGTTGATGTATCAACTTTATCCTGTCATCACACGGTTTGGAGTCACCTGGAGTTCAAAGCAGATTGGTCAAGGAGAAGGCCAAGTTCAAGAACTGCCTTCAGACTTGGACTTCAAAAGCAACACTATTTATTCCACATCTGTACCACCGAGACAGTAAGGACTGATCTACCTTCTTCCTGCGCTGGTGTCCATGTTGTAGTAGGTCTGGCATCCAAAAGGCAAAAGCCAGGAAAATAAAACATTGGAAGTGAAATGTAAACAAAAGATGTCATACAGACCTCTATTGGATAAGACAAAATTAAACATCAGAAACACCAGGTCACAGTCCAACAGGTTTAATTGGAAGTACACCTTTTGGAGCGCTGCTTCTTCATCAACCACCTGAAGAAGGAACAGCGCTCTGAAAGCTAGTGCTTCCAATTAAACTGGTTGGACTATAACCTGGTGTTGCGATTTTCAAATTTGTCTCCACATCATAGAAGACAATTCAGACCAGTGTGCGTCACCCACAGACTTGTTCCTTTTCCAACTGATATAGAGAGTGCGTCCCAAAACTTGCCTTCCCACCCCCACCCACCAAGGGATACTGCTCCAAGATGTCATCACAAGGGTGCTCCAGGGTTCCAAAACCCCCACGTAACTCAGACGTCGGAGACTTGACAAAAATAAGATCAGTGTGAGAGGAGGAGGCACAGAGACCTACTTGGACTCCAGCCACATAGGTGGCTCAGCAGAGATGGAGGAGAAGGAACGGCCTACCCCAGTTCTGTCGTTAGAGGTTTCAGGAACATTAGCACAGTTGGCACTGCAAAGTGATGGCTCAAAAAGGAGAAAGTTGTGCATGTACATGGGCGTGTCCAAGATTCATTAAGGGTTAACCATAATTGTCTGCAATATCAATAAGAAAGTGAGACATCTATGTATTCCTACAGTTGAGGTAGGGGAGTGTTAAATATACACTAATGTTAGTACTTCCAAAAGTAACAATCTTCAATAGTTATGGAATCTCCTTTTATTTTAATTATCCGGTGGTAATTTTCTCAACCCAGATCCAATTAGTTCAAAAATCAGTTTTTTGAACTTTAAAGCAATGTTGTGTCACTTTAATGTCGTATCAATGTTGTGTTTTTATTTATTGATGCGATGTGGGCATCATTGGCTAGACCAACATGTACAGCCCATCCCTAAATTGCCCAGGGCATATTGTTGTGGGTCTGAAGTCACATGTACGCCAGACCAGGTAAGGACTGATTTCCTTCTCTGAACCAGATGTGTTTATTCTGTCATGGTGGGATTAGAACCCAGCTCCCAACACTTAACCTTCAGCCTGTGAACTACTAGCCCAGTGACAATACCACTAGGCCAGCACCTCGGATATTTTACTCCAGAGACCACCTACTAGGGTGAAATAGGAACTGACTGTTCCCTGCGTACCCCAAACTCACTGACAGCTCCGTACACCAGGACTTTCAACCACCACACCTCATTCCCCCAAACCAAACAGGAAAACGAAAAAAAAAAAGGCCAGAGGAGTGAGCAATTTACCAGAGAGCTGGAGCCCTTCGCTGGATCCCTCAGCGGTTTCACCATCTTGCTGACAGCAATGACATCCAGCTGTAACTCTGTACAAACCACTGGGTGCCATGGGCGCTGGTTATTACCAACAGTCAAGTCTACGCCAGCACTGATGAAATCGCGGACAGTTGGAATCCTAACCATAGCGTCCCCCTCCAACATCAAAACTTTTGCTGAACAGCTACACAGATACTTTGCACAGAGAGAGAACGAGAGCCCTCACACAGACAAAGGATAAATAATCCTCAATTCAGCTTTTACCCAAGCGTCCAGCTCATTAAGAAGCTCAATGTTGCCAATGTCTATGTACAAGCAGCAGGCTGTCAAAACCAATTTATAACCAAAGGAGCAGACAGAAAATCTTTAGACTGACACTGTTCAACGGACACTAGAGATGAACAGAGAGGAGCAGCACGTAGGCCCAGGGGATTAGACACAAGATGTATCAGCAGATTAGGAGGACAATAAACACAGCAGCAGGGTTAAAGTGACACAACATTGCTTTAAAGTTCAAAAAACTGATTTTTGAACAACTAATTGGATTCTGGGTTGAGAAAACTACCTCAGGATAATTAAAATGCAGCAGACACTATTCTACAACGAACTAGAGAGAGATGTACAGCACAGAAACAGACCCCTTTGATCCAATTTGTCCATGCCAACCAGATATCCTAAACTAATCTAGCCCCATTTGCCCCATCTCCCTCTAAACCCTTCCTATTCATACACCCAGCCAGATGCCTTTTGAAAAAGGTTATCATTGTATCGGTCTCCACCACTTCCTCTGGCAGCTCACTGGGGTCACGAAAAGACAGGAACGTCACATTTTGACGCGAGTTAGGGTCAGCCATCACCTGCTGCCCATCACCAGCCCTCAGTCTTCTACAGCTTATATCATCCTGTCCCCTCCATGACCTACATTAAGCCTATAACCTACCCAGCTGTCTGTCTCAAATCCTCCAATACTGGCTTGAATGCACATGCCATTACTGAACCATTCCACTATCAACATTCACAACTTCAGCCACCAAAGCCCCAGTTCTGGAAGTTTCTTCCCAAACTTCTCCACCCCTTCCTCCTTCAATAGATTTTTTTGTCCAGCATTTTAGTTTTTTAAAAAAAAAGTGTTAACATTAAGGCAATAATGAAAATTAAGGTTCTAATGCAGCTTGACAGAAACTTGCTCTGTGGGGGGAAGAGTCTAGGACCAGAGGGCATCATTTCAGAATAAAGGGGTCACACTAAGACAGATGAGGAAGAATGGTCAGAGGGTGGTGAATTCTGTCCCACAGAGGGCTGCGAGGCAACGTCATGAAGTATATTCAAGGCTGAGATAGACAGTTTTAATCAGGAAGGCAATCAAAGGTGAAGAGGAAAAAGGCAGGGAAGTGAAGTTGAGGATTATTACAAATCAGCCATTGGCTAGTAGATGAATCGATGGGCTGAATGGCCTACTTCTGCTCCTGTGTCTCATGGGGAAACCTCCTTGACATCTGAAATGTCAAATCTTTCATCGAACTGATCCAAAACAAAATGATCCCCCTCTGTACTCATTGTCAAATTGCATTGACTTTTGGGGAGAGCAGGGGGCAGTTTCTCCTCCTGAACTAGAGGCCTATTGAAGGGTTGACCATCCTTAGAACCTGTTTCAAGCAGCCATTTTTCACATCCAAGCTGACAGTCACTCCAGGCAAGCTACTTGAATGTAGAAGCCACCATTCAAATCCAATTCCATTCTCACTTGACATTCACCATTACCCACACACCAAATATTTAAAGTTTATTCATGGGCTAAAAGGTATCGCTGGCTGGGCCAACATTGATTGCTCTCCAAATGCCCTTGAGAAGGTGGGGTGATGTAGGTAGACCCATAATGCCGTTAGGGAGGGAATTCCAGGATTTTGGCCCAGTAACACTGCAGGAACGGGGATATATTTCCAAGTCAGGATGACGAGTGGCTCAGCGGGGCATCTGAAGATGGTGGTTATTCACAAGAATTTTCTCTCCCCAGAACCAAAAACTAACTAAATTGACAGTTTGAGGGCATCGGGCCCATATTTACACTGAAGAAGATAAGGGACATTTGATAGTGCTATTCAAAATTATGAAGAGTCTGGATGGAATGGGAAGAAAAATTGTTCCCAGTGGTGAAAGTGTTGAAAATGAGAGTGTAGAGATTTAAAGTAATTGGCAAAAGAATTTTTTAAAATCCAAGAAAGAAATCTTGTCTTATAGCAATTAGCTCTGGTCTGGATAGCAGCATTTGAGAACTTGGAGCTGGTATATTCAGGTGAAACATTGAAGAGGGAATTAGGTTTCTTTTCAAATAATCACCAATGTGCAGAGTTATTGGGGACAAGGAAGGAGGATAACACCAGTTTGAAGAGCCAATGCTGAACTGATGGGTTCACCCTGTAGAAGGGGGAACAGTCTAATAATCCTCAGAGCTCTTGGAACATGGGTTGAATTCCTGCCGAAACCAAAATTAGCAAAGATCTGGAATTGAAGAATAAATTTTGATAATGGTGACCATGATAAGTATTACCAATTGCTGCAAAAAGCCATCATCTAGTTCACCCATGCCCTTTAAAAGGGGAGGATAATCTGCCATCCTTACATGGTCTGGCCTACATGCAACTTCAGACCCACAGCAATGGGATGGCCTCTTAACTGCCCTCTGAAGTGGCCCTAGCAAGCCACATAGTTCAAGGGAAATTAGCAATGGACAACTAACTCCAATGATACACACATCCCATGAAAAAGCATAAAAGCAACTAGACTGACTGAAGGTGGAATCCAGAACCTGGTCCACATGGTTCAATGGATCCAAAGGGAGGTTGTTTAAAAGATTAATCATGAGGCTTTTCCCAGTATCTCCAATATATCTCTATGTATCTCGGTCATCAACCCTCAAGGTAAGATGCGAACAGAGAGCAATACAAGATTCCTCTGACTTTCACATCATTGTTTCAGTTATTACTCACTTACAGGTCCCTCATTCCAATGGGTTGAGAGGAATCTGTGGGAGCTTTCAGGATAGAGACGGATAGGTGCAAGGAGAGAATAACAACACCTCAAGAAGTTGAATTACAGAACAGCCATGATCTCATGAATGGCAAAATGGATCAGATGGGCCAAATGCCCCCCTCCCCACCCCTTCCCCCTTGTAATGGCTGCAAGCAGAACGCAATTGGAGATCATCATCCAAAATGGAGAGCTAACTTGGACATTTTTCTTGAGACAAAAAAAAAAGCACTTCAACCGAATGAGCTGAAAACCCATCACCTTTAACAAATGCTCCGATAGTCAACTATTTAAACCGAGCAGAGATAGACTAAATATTAGTCTATTGACAGGGCTACATTCACAGTACTTGGTGCTCTCTCTCTACACAACTTTAAATTAAACAAAAACGTCCAGGGAGTGAGCAGAGAAGTCAGCTGTGAATGAGTGTATGGATACGGTGTAGTCATTTTAAGAGAGTCATAAATAGACCTGCTGCAAATGTTGAATTCATGCCATCTCTGCATTGACCAGAGGTTTAAAAAAAAACACATCAATATATATTGTACAACTAATTAATGAATACTGTCGTGATCCGAGCTGATGGTAGTACTGAGGAAGTCAGGTCACTGAAAATAATTGACTGGATACAAAGAGGAAAAAAAAGGTAAAACAAGGAGAGATGTATAATAGCTTCAAATGGAACAAAACAATGGATGCTGTACAGGGGTTCGGCAAGGGCAGGGAGGAACTTAAAGCAATTAGGAGATCAAAAAGCAGAATGAGAAAATGCAGGCAAGGTTAGTGAAACTCAAGATATTCTATAAATGCAAGGAAGGGAAGAGATTAACCAGGAAAATCAGAAGAGGAAAATGCAAGTGTGAAGCCAGAGGACGTTGGTAGGGTGTTAAATGAGTACTTCACATCTGTCTTTCAGAGGAAGGTGAAGGATGTAGGTATAGAATGCGAGAAGATGGAGATCGGTATAGGGAGGGAGATGGTATCGGAGGTATGAACAGGTTTATAAAAGTAGGCAAGTCCCCAGATCTGGATGAGCTGTATCCCAGGCTGCTATGGGAGGAAATAGCAGGTCCCCGAATCAAATGTTTAAATCATCTCTGGCCACAGAGAAGTTGCCAGGGGATTGGAGGTCAGTAAATAACGTTCCACTTTACAAGGGGGATAGAGATAGGGAATTAGACAAGTGAGCCTAATCTCAGTGGTAGGGAAACTATCGTAAAAAATAAATCTCCATTAGAGAGGCAAGGTTTGATCAAAATAGTCAGCATGGCTTTGTCAGAGAGAGGTCAAGCCTAACAAATCGAGTGGAATTTTTGGAGGATGTGACTGAGTGTTTGGACAAGAGTAGAGCAGTTGATCTGGATTTCAGACTAGTCCCTGACAAAACACAGAGCTCATTGGATCCAGGATAATTGCAGGATGGATCCAAAATTGGTTTAGTGGCAGGAGACAGAGGGTGGTGGTAGATGGCTGTTTCTGTCACTGGAGCCCAGTGCTGCATCCTTTATTGGTGAGATATTCACAAAAATGTATGTTGGGGTTGGGGGTCAGGAAATGATAAGTTTGTAAATGATACCAAGATTGGTGTCAATCATCAGCCAAGGAAAGCATTAGGTCATTGGAGGGTATTAATGGATGGGTCAGGCAGGCAGATAGAATTTAACCTTGATAAATGGGAGGTGATGCACTTTGGAAGAAGTAACACCTCAACAGAACCTCAAAAGAAACGGGGGGGGGGGGGGGGGGGGGGGGGTGGTCTTGGAGGTATTTGTCCTCAGATCCCCGAGGGTGACAAGACAGGTCAATGGGATAGTTAAACTTATCCTCCCTGCTCTGATAATCTATGCCTTGACTGACAAGGCACGTAGGACAGGGATATTGGAACTATACAGGACCTAGGCCACAGCGAGTACTGTGTGCCATTCTGGTCCCTGCACTATAGGAAGCACGTGATTGCACTGGAGGGAGTGCAGAGGAGATTCACCAGGATGCTGCCTGGGATGGAGCAGTTCAGGGTATTTTCGTTACAGCAGAGAAGGTAGAGTGTGCCCTGATAGAGGGGTAGAAGATTAAGAGATGGATAGGAAGCAGCTGCTTCCATTCATTGAACGGCCAACAACAAGGGGTCATAATTTTAAATGAAAAAGCTGAATGATTCGGCAATAAACCTTTTCACTCAGAGTGGTGGTGTCTGCAATGCACTGCCTGGGAGCGTAGTAGAGCTGGGAAACCTCACAAAAATACTTGGACAACTGAAGCGTTTGAGGTGTCATAACATTGAAGGCTATAGGCCAAGCATGGGAGAGTGGGGATGGTGTAGGTAGCGGTGTATCTTTGGCAGCAATATTCAATGGGTTGGAGGGCCTCATCTAAATTGCATGATTCTATGACTAATGACTATAAACCACAAAAGAGGATGTTAATGTACTTTTTACAGAAGGACATAAGTTTATTACACTAAAGGAAATGCACTACAGAAGAACTGTAGGAACAGAGTCTCATTGCAATTATCAAAACAAAAATTCAACCCTTTAAGCCTCAGTAATTATTTTATAGACACTCCAACTTCCAAAGGCTAACCATGCTAGAGTTCTGAGTTGAGCTGGCATGGCCCTAATGGAGCTGCTTTCAGCAAACTTCTGCTTCTACTTGATGGTATCCTTCTGTTAACGGCACACCCAGAGACTAACAATTACCTGTCAACTGAGCTCACTTATTCCTTAATGTGGGCTCACCTCAACTCGGGCTTTCAATTGTCCTGTAGGATGTCATCCTCAGCAACATCTCTACAACCTTCCACTTATGAAGTTTTCTTCCCTCTGACTTCTAAACAACTTGGGTGTGTGTGTGGGGGGGGGGGGAAGGTTTGCATAATCTGAGGATACACATTAAGCCATTTAGGTAGATACGGTATTTAGTTACATACAGTTCTTAGGGCTAAAGGGATCAAAGGGTACAGGGAGAAAAGGAGGAACAGGGGACGGAGTTGGATGATTGACCATGATTTTATTGAATGGCAGACTAGGCTCAAAGGGTTGAATGGCCTTCTCCTGCACCTATTTTCTATGTTTCTATGTCAGCACTGTGATAAGTCAAGATAGCCCTCGCTCACCTGTCAGCTTCTAGTAAAGAAGTGAGTTACATTTTATTTCAAATTCATTCGAATGGGTCCTCTTCTGGTGCAGTGGTAGTGTCCCTGAACAGAGACCTGGGTTCGAATCCCACCTACTCCAGAGATATTTAATACCATCTCGATTAGGAAAACTGATTAAATTCATTCAACAAATGCCAGGCAATAACGATCACAAACATGAGAATCTAATCACCATCCCTTTACATGCAACTGCATCCCCCACGATCGACATCCTCTGTGTTCCCATTGGCCAGTAACTCAGATGGATTATCCCTATAAATAACAATGGCTACAACAGCAGGAGACAGACTAGGAATCCTGCAGTGAGTAACTCCCCTCCTGACTCCCCAAAGCATGCCTATCATCTACAAGACACAAGTCAGGAGTGTGATGGAATACTTCCCACTTGCCTGGATGGGTACAGCTCAGAACATTCGAGAAGTTTGACACCATCCAGGACAAAGCACAGCAGTCTGCTAGATTGGCACCACATCCACTCCCTCCACCAACAATGCTCAGTAGCAGCAGTGTGTACCATCTACAAGATACTCTGCAGAAATTCAAAGATCCTCAGACAGCATCTTCCAAACCCACGACCACTTCCATCTAGAAGGACAAGGGCAGCAGACACATGGGAATACCACCACCTTAAAAAGATCCACTCCAAGCCCTATACGCTAGCCTGACTTGGAAACATACCACTGCTCGTTCACGGTCACTGGGTCAAAATCCTGGTTCTCCAAGGGCATTCTGGTCAACCCACAGCAGGTGGACTACAGCATTCAAGATAGCAGATCTCCACCACCTTCAAGGGATGGACAATAAGTGATGGGCAGCCGGCGAATCCCACATCAAGTGAATTTTTGGAAAAACTACTGCCCAAGGCATAACGTGGACATAGTTCTCCATATGGTATCAGTTCAGCTAACATCAGAAAGGAGGAAGATTCGTGGTGGGGAACCAACCCTCGATATCCCGGATGGTTCTGGCACAAGCTAACATTTACAACACACTGGTAGCACTAGAGTGCAAAACAATGTGGGTGGCACAGTGGCTCAGTGATTAGCACTGCTGTCTCACAGCACCAAGGACCTGGGTTCGATTCCAGCCTCGGGCGACTGCCTGTGTGGGTTTCCTCCCACAGTCCAAAGATGTGCAGGTTAGGTGAATTGGCCATGCTAAATTGCCTGTAGTATTGAGGGAGGTGTAGGTTAGGTGCATTAGTGAGAGGAAGTTTGGAATAATAGGGTAGGGGAATGGGTCTGGGTGGGTTACTCTTTGGAGGGTCAGTGTGGACGTGTTGGGCCAAATGACCTGTTTTCACACTGTAGGGATTCAATGAAATTATGTGAAAGATGGAAACAATAGGTGGTGACCTGAAGATTTTATTCAGTTATATACTGGTGATCAGCTAGCTCAGTTGACTGGACAGCAATACAGAGAGTGACACCAACAGTGAGAATTCAATTCCACACCAGAGGTTATCATGAAGGACCCTCCCTGAGGCCTCCAGTTAAACCTCCAGCAGGTGTCAGAGGGATCAGCCTCTGGGATTTGGCAGCTATTAAAGGCAGTAAAGTCATCATAGCCCGACTGGAGAGGTAACTATGAGGCAAACATTACAACACACACAAAAAAAAAGACAGATTTCATGGGATCGACTCAAGAGGAGAGAAAGACAGCACCTCCAACAACATAGCCCACTGATTGCATTCAAGCAGTTGGAAAAAAGGTCTCCAATCCCCAAGACAAGCGCACTGCTGAGAAGGTCAAAAGATGCCGACTCAATCATTGGCCATGATCAGCTGAATGACCATTTGTACAGCCCACACTGAATGCCTGGAGCTCCCCCTAGTTTTCAGCCAATCACCACCTCATGTTCTCCCTCTCCTTATCTTCACTTGTACTCCATACTCTAAGACAGATGCCAAACCTTTTTGTCTGGGTGTTCAGCAGTGCCAGAGGGGCAACAGGATGAATGACAATTGCTAACTTTCACCACTGACCAGGAGATGGCTTGGAGCAGGGTCAGCAGCAGTTTCTCAACTCATTTTAAAAAAAAGAAAAAAGTTAGAATGAGACAACCACTTGAAGAAGGAGTGGCGCTCCAAAAGCTAGTGCTTCCAAATAAACTGGTTGGAAAATAACCTGGTGTTGTGTGGTGTGATTTGAGAGATAAAAGGAGACACTAATCTCTACAGATCTGTAAATGCCTTGCTCCCTCTGCTGGCAGCATATGTTAAGGCAACTAGGCAAAAGTGAGGACTGCAGATGCTGGAAAAGCACAACAGTTCAGGCAGCATCCGAAGAGCAGGAAAATCGATGTTTCGGGCAAAAGCCCTTCATCAGGAATAGAGGCAGGAAGCCTCCAGGATGGAAAGATATTTTTAAAAAAAGTTAAGGCAACTGACATCCTGCTTGAATGCAAAGTTGGAGAAACTCAGCAAGTCTGGCAGCATTTGGACAGAGTTAACATTGAACTCAAGAAGAGTTCAAATCCTTAAAACTTGAAATGCTCCTCTCTTTCTCCCTTCACAGATGCTGCCAGACTTGGGGACCTGAAGTAAAAACAGAATGCTGGAGAACTCCAACATTTGTAGCATTATGCTATTCTGCTTTCTTCAAACACAGGAGTTTTTCCAAAAACAAAAAAAACCTCAAAACCTTCAATGTTGTTGCTGCTCGTGAGGAAAAAGTGGTTATTGGTGTCCCTCTTGCAAATAACGCATTGCAGCCATGGTACAATTTTTAAAATAAAGTTCTTGACCGGATGAAGGGGTCACTGGTTGGACCAGAATTTCACTTCCCAGAATGCAGTTAAAGGGTCAATCACCTTGCTGTAAGGTCTGGAGTCACATGCAATGCAGTTTCCCTCCCTAGAGGACATTAGTGAACCAAATGAGCATTCCCCCCAACAATAGACAATGGTTTCATGGTTACCATTAGACTCTATTCCAGATCTTCTCCCCCCCAGTCAAATTCAAACTCCGTCATAGTGGGATTCAAACTTGCGTCCCCAGAATGTTAACTGGGTCTCCGAATTAAACAGTCCAATAAACAATATCACCAGGCCATTGCCTCCCCCTCGTCATTGGACAATAAATAAATACTTGTCCATTCCTAGTTACTCTCAAGGAAGTTCCTGAACGATTGCTGTCCATTTGATGTAGGTATACCCAGTACTATTATAGGGAGGGAGCTCTAGGATTTTGAGCCGGCGACACTAAAAAGGATATATTTCAGAGTCAGGACTGAGAGTGGCTCAGAGGGGAACTTACAGGGGGTTGTGTCCCCATGTATCGGCTGTTGTCCTCCTAGATGGAAGTGTGCATGAGTTAGGAAGGTGTGGTTCAAGAATTGCTGCTACTAAGAGTGAGTGGCCGTTTGGGTGTGTGGTACCAATCAAAACGGACTTCTGAGTCTTGGATGAAATGGAGATCCAAGTGCCATTCTTTAATATCATTTGGAGAGAAATCATTTCAAATGTTTATGTCAGAAAACCAGTTGAAAGATTAAGCTGCAGCAGGTTTTAACACTTGCTTTTGCAGTTATACGGTTACACATTGCAAATACACCCTTTCCAACCCAAATAAGAGTTTTAGTCTGTGTCTGTTTAGAGCTCAAACAATTACACTATGAATACCCAATCAAGACATTGTGGAAATTGAAACTCCTACTTTATATTTAGTTATTTTTTCTATCCCCCATGTGAAAGCACTTTGCATTTCATTGCAATGTCTGTGATTGGCAGAGTTTATCCCAATCCTCCAGTTATTTATCTCCAGTGTCAGTCTCCAGAGCAATGAGAGAGTGCGAGAGCAAAGAACCTTGCTGCAAACAAGTGACCATTTAACAGTGATAATCCCTTGGTAATAACATCAAAAGGTCACACAAGGCCAGGTTATAGTCCAACAGGTTTATTTAAAATCACAAGCTTTCAGAGCACTGCTCATTCGTCAGGTGAAGTGTCAGAGCGCTCCAAAAGCTTGTGATTTTAAATAAACCTGTTGGACTATAACCTGGCATTGTGTGACTTCTGACTTTGTCCACCCCAGTCCATTGGCATTCCCCCATTTTGATAATAATGAAACCTAACCAGAGACAGCAGCCTTTCCTGCTTTGTAACCAAAAATCTCCAACATATTTAATATCCTGTAATAATGTCTCGGACAGAAAGAGCCCAAAAGTCTTAAAGGAACTTTTCAAAGGGCCAACATAATGTGAACATGTCCATTTGAAGCAAACTAATGGACTATTACACCAGCAAATCAAAAAAATTTCATTATTATGTGAATCCATTCATAATATTTGCCTTTAAGTCTGGAAGACAGAATTCAGCCACTACATTAGGAACAATTTCTTATCCACAAATAACAGATTTTAGTCTCCAGTCCATTAACCACACGAGTGCCTCAATTCTGGCACATCATCTCTCTAAATAAACCAGCATTAACAGAAAGGACACAACACGCCCAGAAAGCACAAGATAATTCATCAAGACTTTTTTTTCTAAAAATCAAAGAACCTCCAATGAGTAGTAACTCAGAACCCTAGAATAATTAATTAAATTGGCTATTGTTATTCAGGTTGGAATAAGTGCCCCCACTTTGCACATTAAGAAAACCTGTTAGAATTGCCTTTGAGTCTGAGGCGTGGCACTGCAGCTCAGTGGTTAGCACTGCTGCCTCTCAGCGCCAGGGACCCAGGTTCAATTCCAGCCACAGGTGACTGTGTGGAGTTTGCACATTGTCCCAGTGTCTGTGTGGGTTTCCTCCGGGTGCTCAGACTTCCTCCCAGAATCCAAAGATGTGCAGGTTAGGTGGACTGGCTGTGCTAAGTTATCCATATTAGAGTCCAGGCTGGTGCTGGCTGGTGGGTTAGCTATGGGAAATGCAGTGGGTTAAGGGAGATGTGTTTTTGAAGGGTCGGTGTAGACTCAATGGGTTGAATGGCATGCTTCCACACTAAAGAACGCCAATGATTTTTAACAGAAAGTTAAAAGGCCTCTCAGCCTATCATTTCTGTACTGGTCATCAAACCATTTCCCAATCACACTTTCCAGCGTGTTGACCATTGCCTTGTAGATATTTTCTAACCATCTTGTTCAGAGATGTTGTTATCACACGTCTGAACTTCTTTAATTCATTTGTTCACAAGATTTGGACATCACTGGCTGGGTCAGCTTTATTGCCCATCCTTAATTGCCTGGAGAGCATTTAAGACTCAACCCCATTGCTTTGGGTCTGGAGTCACCTGTAGGTCAGACCAGGTGAGTACGACAGATTTCCTTCCTTAAATGGACTTTATTAAAACAGATTTTTTTGTGTGTCTGACATTGGACAGTGGTTTCATGGTCAGATTCTCAATCTGATGTTTTTATTAAATTAAAATTCCACCATTGGTCGTGGTGGGATTCAAACCCAGATCCCAAGAACATTATCTGCCAAATAAATTGAGGCCATCGCCTCCCATGAACCAAAACATGGGCCTCCTGACTCAGAGGTAGGGACATTAGCACTGCCCCATGACAGCCCATGTACCCAGAACCTTCTGTACTATGGCATCTCAAGTGTCCATTTAAATATTTCTGTAACATCTGAAGGGTTCTTGCCTCTACCACCCCTTTAGAGGATGTATCCCAGCTACCCACCACTCTACATGAAATCTTTTTCCCACAGCCTCCTCCAAACCTCCCGATTCTGACCTTAAAACACTGACTCCACCATTGGCTCCTCAAGGGGGGGGGGGGGGGGGGGGGGGGGGGCGGGGGGGGGAAGAGAAGGAAAGAGTTTCTCCCATCTAACCCCCTTGCACACCCATATACTGTGATTCACTTTCCTTTTAAAAAGCAAGCCGAAGGAATGCATGGTTTCAGAGAAAAATGGCAGCAGCAAAAATAGGTCATTCGGCCTTTCAAGCTAATACTCTTCTCTGGTCAGTTAGATTGTAGCTGATCTTCATCTTAATAGTGTCCAACAATCTTCATTTCAATCCAATCAATTTCAAAGGGTGGAAATTTACAGTTGACCCTGCCCCCGTGTTGGGTTTTGAGAGACAGAGGAATTTTGAGATACTATCCTTTCTTAGAGAGAAAGGTTTTCCAATATTGGCTGCGAAATCGGACTGCAGATAATCTCACCTGTTGTAGAATCACCATCGTTCCACCTTAAATCCCAACACCATCCATCCACCATGTGGGAGCCTGCTGAAGGAGAAAAAAAGAGAAAGAAGATTAATATGACATAGGAAATGTAGAAATAAAACAGGAGGCCATTCAGCCCACAGACCTTACTTTGACATTTAGTGAATCATGGCTGATCCATAAACCAATTTCCAATGCCTACTTTTCCTAATATTCCATTTACTAACAAAATTCTAATGCCAGAGATGGATAGATTTTACCAACTGGGCTATTACCAAAAAAGATATGTTATACTGGAAATTATTTTGCACTCATCAGCACAAATGCAAGAATGCCAAATTACAATTTCTACTACAGCACAAGACAATATGCCGATTGGTCAGCAAGACAACGCGGATTGGCCAATATCCTGTCCTGGGGGGGGGGGGGGGGGGGGGGGAAAGAGGTGGTGGTGTTAGCTCCTGAAGTTCCCAGGCAATTCAAAACATGCGAGGCTTGAACACACTTTGTTTGCAGAGGATACCCCCCTGCTTATGAATAGATGTCACTAGCTGGCCAACATTGCCTGCCCCTAGGTGCCCTTGAACAGAATGGTTTGCTAGGCCATTTCAGAGGGCAGTTGAAAGTCAACTACATGGTCATATGTCTGGCATCACATGTAGGTCAGACCAGGTGAGGATTATGGAATCAGAACCCCTACAGCGTGGAAGCAGGCCATTCAGCCTATTAAGTCCACACCAACCCTCCAAAGAACATCCCACCCACTCAACCTATCCCTGCAACCTTGCATTTCCCATGGCTAATCAACGTAACCCACACATCTTTGGACTACAGGAGGAAACCCACACACAGGTACAGTCACCAGAGGCAGGAATTGAAGCCTGGTCCCTGGCTTTGAGAGGCAACAGTGCTAACCCCTGAGGCACTATGCCACCCCAAAGCACAGTGCAAGAACGGCACGAGATGGAGACCGTGCGTTCTCCAATAAGTAGTCAGGCTGTAATTTTCATATTTCTGCAGAGGGCAAATATGGGCACAAAGAAGAAAAAAAAAAGGGTTTTATTTATGCCAACATTTGTAGATCATTGATTTAAGTCCTTCTCCAGGATGTAAGCAGGAAAGCTAGGGGACATGCAAGGGGCAGTCGGGGTGGGGGGGGGTGGGGGGGGAGGTGGGGGTGGTGGAGGGGTGGGAGAAGAAAGGGGAGAGAGTACTGTGTGTGTAATTCAACTTCCACATTCCCTACAAACACCTACTCCAAAAAAAAAGTAGCTCACTGAAACTCCAAAGCACTTTACAACATTGGGGTATTATTTAACGCAGGCTTTTTATATAAAAAAAGAAGAAAATCTGCATACAGTAAACAGACCATGTACCAACTCCACAGGATCTCTTGCTAAAATAAAACAATCAGGAGATTCAGTTTCACCAGGAATCTGCACATAAATCAGTTGGAATGAGAGGAGATGCCCAAACAGTGGCTGGAATCATGAGCGGAATATCAAATGGAACTCCTCTAGTCCCGGACAGCATTCTCAAAGCCATTTAAATGAAGACTGACATAATCCATGGTGATGGTACTTCAAATGTCAAGTATGGGCTGGTTTACTTGGGCAGACAGTTTCAATTGGGCCCTGGTACAAATTATCCAGAAAATGCGAGTAACAAAGCCCTGCTCAAGGGACAAACTCATTAACGCAAATTTACTAGGGAGAGAGACTGAATAGGATAGTACAGGTCTTGCTGGGAGACAAACTGGTCCCTTTTCAGACTCCACATCCTGCCTGACAATGACAAGAGTTGTTAATACAAAGGTCGTGACAAAATAAAATCAGGATGTTCAGTTCACCCACTTGCTATGAATCACCTTCCAATCGCTTTTCTCTCCCTCCACTTCAGTGGAGCCGTGATCTACGTTAAACTATTTATACAAAAAGCTTCTACCTTCGGCCCCTTCCAAAAGGGGCTCAGTAAATGGGCGGGGGGGGGGGGGAAGTGTTATTTACCTCAATCTTGCTTTTGTACTGCCCAGGAAATGCATCCAACACCAGTCGCAGCTTTCCAATGGCTGAGAACAGACTGCAGTCACCAAGGGCGAGAGGGGAAAGATTTAAAAGGGACTTAAGGGGCAACTTTTTCCATACAAGAGGGTGGTACGTGTATGGAATGAGCTGCCAGAGGAAATGGTGGGGGCTGGTACAATTACAACATTTAAAAGGCATGATGTGAAAGTGCTGGTGTTTGGACTGGGGTGGACAAAGTTAAAAAGGCAAACAACTCCAGGTTACAGTTCAACAGGTTTATTTGGAAGTGAAAGCTTTTGGAGTGCTGCTCTGAAAGCTTGTACTTCCAAATCAACCTGTTAGACTACAGCTTGGTGTTGTGTAGCTTTTAAAAGGCACCTGGATGGGTATATGAATAGGAAGGGTTTAAGAGGGATTTGGGCCATGCGCTGGCAAATGGGACTAGGTTAGGTTGGGATATTTGGTTGGATGGATGAGTTAGACCAAAGGGTCTGTGTCCATGCTGTACATCTGACATCTTCCAAACCCACAACTACTACCACAGCTAGGAGGACAAGGGCATCAGGTACATGGAGGGGTGCTGGCATCCCCAAGCCACTCATTCATCACACTGACCCAGAAATATATCACCATTCCTTCACTGTTATGGGGTCAAAATCCTGGAAGTTCCGCTCCAAGGACTTTGTGGGCATACTCACAAAAACATGGACTGCAGTGATTCAAGGTGGGAGTAATTATGGGGGAGTAACAAATTCTGGCCTAACCTGCAACAATCATATGTTAAAAAAAGGTAAAAATTATAAACTCCAGATTCTGATTAAGGTTTCTGCCCAAATATTGTTTCCCTCTCCTTGTAGATGTGGCCCCATATAAAATCGGGGCTTCTAGCATTTTCTGTGTGGCCTGAAGAACAGGATCTCAAACAAAAACAAACTGGTTTGGAAGTTTGGGGGTGGGAGTGATGGCTGTCTCAGGAGCCTCAAATTCTAACAGGACTAGACAAGGGAGCTCAGGAACAAATATTCACGGTCAACAGATACGGGATAGGCCACTTTAGGACTGAGATGAGGAGAAATTTCTTCGCATCAAGGATGGCGAGCCGGTGTAATTCTCTGCCCCTGAAAGTGGTCAGGGCCAAATGCTGAATGACTTCAAGGGGGAGTTGGAAGTCGGTTCTTTAGGGCAAAAAGGGATCAAAAGGAAGAATGCAGGATTGTAGCCCCAATGAGTGATGGAGCACCCCCAGCCCTTCAAGCCTGCGTGTAGGGGGAGAAGGAGCTAAAGGGCTGAAGAGGTCAAAGAGGTCTGGCCCTTCCATTCCTGAGGAAGGTTTATCCTCAAAACATCAACTTCACCTCTGATGCTGCCTGGCTTGCTGCGTTTCAGATTAGATTAGATTCTCTACAGTGCAGAAACAGGCCCTTCAGCCCAACCAGTCCACACCAACCCTCCAAACAATAACCCACCCAGACTTATTTCCCCTCTGACTTGCACCTAACACTATGGGCAATTTAGCATGGCCAATTCACCCGATCTGCACATCTTTGGACTGTGGGAGGAAACTAGAGCACCTGGGAGGAAACCCACACAGACACCTGCTCCTTGTTTACTTTGAATTCCAAAATCAGCAGTTTTTGTTGTAAATCGCTGCCAAAATTGCAAGTTTACTTTTCTCCACATTATACTGCCAAACAAGACAAGGGATTCCTCTACAAACAGCAGGGCATTAGGAAGTTCAGAGGAATTGGAGTGTTTGTCTACAGGTCCCAGAAGATGGCAGCATCAGTTGTTAAGATTAGTGAAGGGGTGGATGGGACACTTGCCTTTATAAATCTATGGCTCAACCAATAAGAGCAGGGGAGGTTATGTTGGATCTGCATTGAGAGATCAGTCAGAACGTTGCCTGGCGTGGACCATGTCAGTTACAGTGAGACACTGGACACACTCGGGTGGTTTTCACTGAAAGGTGGTGGGTTGGGGTGCGGTGCAGTCTGATACAGGAGTGCAAGAGGAGGAGCTGCACAGACAGGCTGATAGAAAGCAGCTGAATTGTTGGTTGAAAGGTTTAAAATCAAGAGGGCACTCTTTTTTAAAGTGGAAAGCAGAAGGTTGAGGGGATTCAAGGAAAGGTTTTCTCACCCAGAGTGTGGCGAGGATCTGAAATGCATCACCTGGGAGAGCAGTGGAGGTAGGATATTTCACAATATTTAAAACAAAAAAAAGTTGCCAGAGGGAGTGGTGGAGGCTGGTACAATTGCAACATTTAAAAGGCATCTGGTTGGGTATATGAATAGGAAGGGTTTGGACCAGGTGAGACTAGATTGGGTTGGGATATCTGATCAGCATGGAAGAGTTGGACCGAAGGGTCTGTTTCCATGCTGTACATCTCTAGGTACTTGGAAGAGCACTTGAAATGTATCACATTCAAGGCCATGGGCCTAGTGCAGGAAAGAGAGAGGAGTAGTGTTGGTAGTGGTGTAGACTCAATGGGTTGAATGGCCTCTTCTCTGTGCCATATGATTCTATGAAACAAACCAGAATGGCACAGAAAGGCCTAGAGCACATGGACGGACTTTGTTGTCAACTGCCAAAGTTACAGCCAGCCAGTCAGGGAAGGAGCAGGATATATATTTTCTAAAAAAAAAGTCACTAGGAGAAAAAAAAAATAGGTTAGAGAATGGGGTGGGCTGGAAGCACAGAAGGAAGGGGTCAATGGGAGGAAAACAAAATTGGCAGCATTAAAAAAGGTCAGTTAAAAATAGGGTCTGACAGGATACCCATTAAGGAAAAAAGGTGAGAATGGTTTTGGTTAATGACATTGCTATATGTACTGAGATACAGTGAAAAGTATTGTTTTGCATGTTAACAAGACAAATCATACCTTACAAGTACATCAGGGTAATGGAACAGAATGCAGAATATATAGTGTTACAGCCACAGATAAGGTGCAGATAAAGAACAACTCCAACATACGAGTGGTTCACTCAAGTCTGATAACAGTGGGGAAGAAGCTGTCCTTGAATCGGTTAGTATGCGTTTTCAAACTTTTGTATCTTCTGCCTGATGGAAGAGATATAACTGTCAGAAGGGACAGAGACACAGAAAAGAGAGAGATAGATCCCATATATTGGATTGGTAGAGTACCGGCTGACATTGATATAAAAACAGATTGGCAAAAGGTCAGTCAGTAACACAAGAAAGAACCTTCCGCTCTCCTGGCAAAGTGAAGTGGTGAGGGTCACAAATGCACTGCCTAACAGGCAGATGAAACAGAAGCTTTCTGAAAAAGGGAAAGTGATAATACCTTACAAGAATAATCTGCAGGCCTTTGGGAATCAGCATGGGGGAGTGGGACAAGTCAAGTTGCTCTTACAAAGAGCCAGCAGAGAAACCAAATGGCCTCTTGTACCAATCTATAATCTATTACAGTCACTGAATCCCCCACTGTCAACATCCTTGGGATTACCATTGACCAGAAACTCAACTCGCCACCTAAAACACAAGAGCAGATCAGAGACTCTGGATACTGCAGCAAGTAACTCACCTCCTGACACCCCAAAGCCTGTCCATCATCTACAAGGCACAAGTCAGGAGTGTGATGGAATACTCCCCACTTGCCTGGATGGCTGCAACTCCAACAACACTCAAGCAGCTTGACACCATCCAGGACAAAGCAGCCTGCTTGACTGGCACCACAACCACAAACATCCATTCCCTTCACCACCGCAGTGTGTACTATCCACAAAATGCACTGCAGAATTCACCAAAAGATAGTCAGACAGCACCTTCCAAATCCACGAACACTTCCATCTAGAAGGACAAGGGTAGCAGGTACTTGGAAACACCACCACCTGCAAGTTCCCCTCCAAGCCACTCACCACCCGGACTTGGAAATATACTGCCGTTCCTTCACAGTCGTTGGGTCAAATCCCGGAATTCTCTGGGTCAACCCAGAGCAAGTGGACCACAGAGGTTCAAGGCGGCAGCTCACCACCACCTTTCCAAAGGGCAACTAGGGATGGGCAATAAATGCTGGCCCATCCAGTGACTGCCAAGTCCCATAAATGAATAAAAAAAATTCCAAGCACAAGCAGCTTCAGTTCAGTGTGTGCTTAAGACTATTAAATATCACAGCCAGTCAAAATATTAGGCCACCCATATTTTTCTTTATAAGTGCAGGTAAGGGTTGAGCAAAATATGGACATTTATTTTGGATGTTATGCTTTTGTAATTCGTTACAAACTACTGCACTTTACAACACAATGAATAAACAGGCCGACAGCAGATAATAATTCTCGATAGCGTTTACTGCCTGCTTTAAAATTTACTAAACAACGAGTCACATTTCTTCCACAGATCAACATATTCAAGATTGCCTGTTTTAGTAAAAGAAAATTTAAATCACACAGATGGCCTGAAGATCACAAAGTGGGATTCTCAACTGAACTGGCATCTTGTCTTTACAGAGGAGAAGGGTAAAGAAACTAGAAAGAGTGTAATCACATTGAATTACACCTCTAGTTCACATCCAGCTGAGGAAAACCAGTGTCTGACTCTCCACAAGAACCCCACCTCCTCCTCTTCCCCCACCCCCCCCAACATCAAGTCCCCACAGCTGTTTGAAGCGCCAATATGCGTGCCCTCCCTTTCCAGTGCCCCCACATGTTGCTGCAGGCCATGCTACATTTTCATAGAATCCTTACAGGGCAGAGAGGCCATTCATCCCATCGAGTCTGCACTGACCTTCGGAAGAGCATCCTACCCCCAGATCCCACCAACGTAATGTTGCATTTCCCATGGCCAATCCACCCTAACCTGCACATCTATGGACTGTGGGAGGAAACCAGAGTACCCGGTGGAAGCCCACACAGATACAGGGAGAACATACAAAACTCCACACAGACAGTTGTTCAAGAATAGAATTGAACCGAAGTCCCTGGTGCTGTGAGGCAGCAATGCTAACCACTGAGGTGCCCTAAAGATTCATAAATGTTCTCAAGCTATCCTTCTCCATGTATTCGCAGCACACTGTCAGATGTTCATTGGTGCTACTGGCATTTATTACCCTTCCCTAAATGCCCTTCAAGGGCATTGCAATGGGCCACTTTCTTGAAATGCAGGAGAGGGAAGAGAAGCCAAGGATTCAGTGTCACTCATTGCCTTCACCCTCCATTCCTGACATTTTCCAAATTAAAAATCATTGGCTAAAATTGTTCAGTTTGTCTGAGCAGTGGCTACAAGAGCAGGTCAGAGGCCAGGAACCCTGCAGTGAGTAACTCACCTCCTGACTCCTCAAAGCTTGTCCACCATCTACATGGCACAAGCCAGGAGTGTGATGGAACATTCTCCACTTGCCTGGATGAGCAAAGCTCCAACACCACTTAAGAAGCACAGCATAACGGAGGACAAAGCAGCCCACTTGATTAGCATCACATCCACAAGCATTCACTCCATGCACCGACATAGAGTACACATTGCTGTTACTATCTATAAGATGCTCTGCAGAAATTCACCAATGCTCCTGCAACAGCACCTTCCAAATGCATGACCACTTCCATCTGGAAAGACAAGGGCAGCAGATACATGGGAACACCAACCCCTGCAAGCTGCTCACCACCCTGACTTGAAAATAGATCGCCGTTCCTTCAGTGTCACTGGGTCAAAATCCTGAAATTCTCTCTCTCATGGTATTGTGGGTTAGCCCACTGCACAGACTGCAGCTGTTTACGAAGGCAGATCACCAACTTAAGGACAGACAATAAATGCTGGTCCAACCCATAGCCCAAGAATCAATAAAAAAAGCCCTCAAACCCAGGAATTGAAACAGTTAAATTAAACCTATAGATCAAATAGAGAGTCAAAATCTGATGTTTAAGCGCTGTAAGGAGATTCAAAAAAATATATAGATAGGATCATGTTGTTAATGCACTTTCAAAAAAAAAAGGTTGTAAATAGCTTAGTTTATCTTATTTTCTTTTGCTTAATACACTTGTTTTATTGTTAAAAACAGATCTGCAGAATAGTGTTGTTTCAGTGAGAGACCTCAACTTTTTAAAAAAAAATAAATCAACATGATCTATCAAGCCAGATTCTAAATCTGGGGCCTGACTTGTCTTGTAATAAAAAAGGTAAAAAACAACGACTGCAGATGCTGGAAACCAGATTCTGGATTAGTGGTGCTGGAAGAGCACAGCAGTTCAGGCAGCATCCAGGAACAGCGAAATCGACATTTCGGGCAAAAGCCCTTCATCAGGAATAATATTGTCTTGTAATAATATTAGACAGGATCATAACACTATCCTAACTTAGATCAGAAAGCATGCCATTCAATGAATTCTGTAAAATTAAAAAAAAAGTCATGGTATTCATTAATTATTTAATACTCATGGCAAAGTCTGCTTTTTACAGGTTAGAAATGCAAATAACTGATCCTTTGATTAATTGGATATGTTTAAATTGCTTCCCTTTAGGCAGAGGCTATTATTTTTTCAGCTATAGATTCTCTGTCTGACAAGACAGTTTATAATTGCACTTTTGACCTTTTTAAACTTCAGTCAGTTCATTTTCCAGTCTAGTGTTTAATCGACAGGAAAATAACTGTCTGCTACCTTAGTCCTGGGCTCAATCTCACATCAGCCCAACAGGTTTTGCAGTCATCACGCCACTCCTTAAAGATCACAATGTTGTAAAAAAAAACACAAGGCTGGCAGGCAATGCTGCCCATCGCAGTTACAATCCCTCCAACTGTGGGCGGCATGGTGGCACAGTGGTTAGCACTGCTGCCTCACAGCGCCAGAGACCCAGGTTCAATTCCCGCCTCAGGCGATTCTCTGTGTAGAGTTTGCACATTCTCCCTGTGTCTGCGTGGGTTTCCTGCGGGTATTAGGTAAGGGGTAGATGTAGGGGTATGGGTGGGTTGCGCTTCGGCGGGGCGGTGTGGACTTGTTGGGCCGAAGGGCCTGTTTCCACACTAAGTAATCTAATCTAATCTAAACCCAATTCATTCAATCTCTTCATTATTAAAAAGGATAAGGGTTTATGCCACTAGTGCACTTCTTGAAAGTTGTGTAAGGTCAGGCAAAAATCATGTAAACTTGTTCAAGCAGCATCTGAAAAGAAATGGCTGGAGAAAATTTGAAGATACTGAAAAAAAAATACAAATATGACATGTTCATGTCCTACTTCTGCTCAGAAGCTACAAATTCACACTGCATCATTCACAAACATGAATGACAGGACAGAGATCAAAAAAGAATAAAAGCCCACGGTGTTAGAAGTAAGCTACTAGCAAAAGATAGAGAATTGACTGACTGGCAGAAGGCAGTGCTTGGGGATAAAGGGGTCTTTTTCTGGATGGCAGCCAGTAACTACTGGAGTTCTACAGGAGTCAGTATTGGGACCACAACTATTCATATCTCCAATCTGGAAGAAAGGATCGGAGGACATTATTGCTGAGTTTGCAGATGACAAAAATAGAAGGAAGGAGAGGTAGTGTGAAGGAAATGTGGAGGGCTGTAGAAGGACTTGGCCAGGCTAGGAGAGTGGGCAAAGAAGCAGCAGATAGAATACAATGCAGGAAAAGTATGAGGTTGTGCATTTGATCACGAGAACAGAGGTGTAGATTATTTCAAGATGGGGAAAGGCTTCAGAAATCTGATTATAGGGGCTTGGGAGTCCCAATTCAAGACTCTGAAGGTTCACATTTAGGTCTTTTTGCAGCAGAGAGCGGCGGGAGCTGGGCAGAAGTGAAGTCGGAGCGCAGAGCCGGTCAGGAAGGTAAGTGATTGTTATTCAAGTGGAGAAGGAACCAGAGACACTACATGTGTGGCGTCTCCCACCCTCCCTCCTCCTCTAACTTAAAAAAAAAGGTAAACTACTTGGTGTTCTTGTTTTGGAGACTAAGTGTAGAGTAATGGCAGTGCAGGCAGTGGAATGTTCCTCCTGCAGGATGTTTGAGGTAGGGGTGACCACCGATGCTCCTGCCGACTTCATCTGCAGGAAGTGCAGCCAGCTCCAGCTCCTCACAGACCGCATTAGGGAACTGGAGCTGGAGTTGGATGAATTGAGGATTATTCAAGGCGCTGAGAGGGTGATAGATGGAAGCTACAGGGACATAGTTACGCCAGAGAACAGAGGTAGCTGGGTAACAGTTAGAGGTGGGAAGGGGAGGAAGCAGGCAGAGCAGGGATCCCCTGTGGGGAACTGTGGGGGGGGGGGGGGTGGGGGGGGGGGGGGGGGGGGAAGAGAAAAGAGAAGAGGAGGACAGCCTAGCAGGGGTAAGCTGCAGTGACCGGGTCTCTGGCACAAGGTCTGGCTCTGAGGCCCAGAGGGAAGGAGGTGGAGAGCGCTAGTTATAGGAGACTCTATAGTTAGAGGGACAGACAGGTGGTTCTGTGGACATGGGCGAGACGCTTGGATGGTTTGTTGCCTCCCAGGTGCCAGGGTCTGAGACGTCCCGGACCAGTGTCTTCAGAATCCTTAAGGGGGAGGGTGTGCAGCCAGAGGTCGTGGTGCACATTGGCACCAATGACATAGGTAAGAAAAGGGGTGTGGAGGTCATTCATGAGCTCGGAGTTAGGCTAGAAGCTAAAAGCTAGGACGGACAGAGTCATCATCTCTGGGTTGTTGCCGGTGCCACGTGACAGCGAGGCAAGGAATAGGGAGAGAGTGCAGTTGAACACTTGGCTGCAAGGATGGTGTAGGAGGGAGGGCTTCAGGTATTTGGACAATTGGACTGCATTCTGGGGAAGGTGGGACCTGTACAAGCAGGACAGGTTGCACCTGAACCAGAAGGGCACCAATATCCTGGGAAGTAGGTTTGCTAGCACTCTTCGGGCGGATTTAAACAAATTTGGCAGGGGGATGGGATCCGGACTTGTAATCCAGCAAGTAGGCTAGCTGTTTTTCAGGATGTCTAAGAATGTAGGGAGGCTGTGGAGAAGGTAGCACTGACAGGGAATACTTGCGGACACAGAGATGGGTTCAAGTGTGTATACTTCAACGTAAGGAGTATCAGAAATAAGGTGGGTGAACTTAAGGCATGGATCAGTACCAGGGACTACGATGTTGTGGCCATCACGGAAACGTGGATAGAGGAGGGACAGGAATGGTTGTTGGAGATTCCTGGTTACAGATGTTTCAGTAAGATTAGGGAGGGTGGTAAAAAAGGAGGGGGGGTGGCATTGCTAATTAGAAATGGTATAATGGCTGCAGAAAGACAGTTCGAAGGGGATCTGCCTCTGGAGGTAGTATGGGCTGAAGTCAGAAATAGGAAAGGAGCAGTCACCTTGTTGGGTGTTTACTATAGGCCCCCCAATAGCAGCAGAGATGTGGAGAAACAGATTGGGAAACAGATTTTGGAAAGGTGCAGAAGCCACAGGGTAGTAGTCATGGGTGATTTCAACTTCCCAAATATTGATTGGAAGCTCCTTAGATCAAGTAGATTGGACAGGGCGGTGTTCGTGCAGTGTGTCCAGGAAGCTTTTCTAACTCAGTATGTAGATTGTCCGACCAGAGGGGAGGCCATATTGGATTTTGTACTCTGTAACGAACCAGGACAAGTGATGGGCTGGTTAGTGGGTGAACATTTTGGTGATGGTGACCACAATTCTGTGACTTTCACCTTGGTTATGGAGAGAGATAGGTGCATGCAACAGGGTAGGTTTTACAATTGGGGGAAGGGTAAATACGATGCTGTAAGACAGGATCTGAGGAGCATAGGCTGTCAGGGAAGGATGTCATTGAAATGTGGAACTTTATCAAGGAACAGATACGACATGTCCTTGATATGTATGTACCTGTCAGGCAGGAAAGAGATGGTCGTGTGAGGGAACCTTGGTTGATGAGGGAGGTTGAATGTCTTGTAAAGAGGAAGAAGGAGGCCTACATAAGGTTGAGGAAACAAGGTTCAGACAGAGCGTTGGAGGGAAACAGGATAGCCAGGAGGGAGCTGAAGAAAGGGATTAGGAGAGCTAAGAGAGGGCATGAAAAATCTTTGGATCAAGGATAACCCCAAGGCCTTTTACGCATATGTGAGAAACACGAGAATGACGAGAACGAGGGTAGGTCCGATCAAGGACAGTAGTGGGGGACTGCGTATAGAGTCAGAAGAGATAGGAGAGGTCTTGAATGAGTACTTTTCTACAGTATTTACAAATGAGAGGGACCGTATGGTTGAAGAGGAAAGTGTGAAACAGACTGGTAAGCTAGGAGATACTTGTTAGGAAGAAAGAGGTGTTGGGCATTTTGAACAACTGGAGGATAGACAAGTCCCCCCGGGCCGGACGGGATATATCCTAGGATTATGTGGGAAGCAAGAGAGGAAATTGCAGAACTGTTGGCAATGATCTTTTTGTCTTTACGGTCAATGGGGGTGGTACCAGGGGGACTGGAGAGTGGCGAATGTTGTGCCCCTGTTCAAAAAAGGGAATAGGGATAACCCCGGGAATTACAGGCCAGTTAGTCTTACTTCTGTGGTAGGCAAAGTAATGGAAAGGGTACTGAGGGATAGGATTTATGAGTATCTGGAAAGACACTGCTTGATTAGGGACAGCCAGCACAGATTTGAGAGGGGTAGGTCTTGCCTTACAAGTCTTATTGAATTCTTTGAGGAGGTGACCAAGCACGTGGATAAGGGTAGAGCAGTGGATGTAGTGTACATGGATTTTAGTAAGGCATTTGATAAGGTTCCTCATGGTAGGATTATGCGGAAAGTCAGGAGGCATAGGATAGTGGGAAGTTTGGCCAGTTGGATAGAGAACTGGCTAACCAGTCGAAGTCAGAGAGTGGTGGTAGATGGTAAATATTCAACCTGGAGCCCAGTTACAAGTGGAGTTCCGCAGGGATCAGTTCTGGGTCCTCTGCTGTTTGTAATTTTTATTAATGACTTGGATGAGGGAGTCGAAGGGTGGGTCAGTAAATTTGCAGACGATACAAAGATTGGTGGAGTTGTGAATAGTGAGGAGGGCTGTTGTCGGCTGCAAAGAGACTTCGATATGATGCAGAGCTGGGCTAAGGAGTGGCAGATGGAGTTCAACCCTATCAAGTGTGAGGTCGTCCATTTTGGAAGGACAAATAAGAATGCGGAATACAGGGTTAACGGTAGGGTTCTTAGTAAGGTGGAGGATCAGAGGGATCTTGGGGTCTATGTTTATAGATCTTTGAAAGTTGCCACTCAGGTGGATAGAGCTTGTAAGAAGGCCTATGGTGAATTAGCGTTCATTGGCAGAGGGATTGAATTCAAGAGTCATGAGGTGATGTTGATGGTACAGGACCTTGGTTAGGCCACATTTGGAGTGCTGTGTACAGTTCTGGTTGCCTCACTTTTAGGAAAGATGTGGAAGCTTTGGAGAGGGTGCAGAGGAGATTTACCAGGATGTTGCCTGGAATGGAGAATAGGTCATACAAGGATAGGTTGAGAGTGCTAGGCCTTTTCTCATTGGAACAGAGAAGGGTGAGGGGTGACTTGATAGAGGTTTAAAGATGATCAGGGGAATAGATAGAGTAGACAGAGACTTTTTCCCTGGGTATAACAGAGTGTTACAAGGGGACATAAATTTAAGGTGAAGGGTGGAAGGTAGGGGGGATGTCAGGGGTAGGTTCTTTACCCAGAGAGTGGTGGGGGCATGGAATGCATTGCCTGTGGGAGTGGCAGAGTCAGAATCATTGGTGACCTTGAAGCAGCAATTGGATAGGTACTTAAGCTGGGACAAAATGTTCGGCCCAACATCGTGGGCCGAAGTGCCTGTTCTGTGCTGTATTGTTCTATGTTCTAGGTTCAGTTCAGTTAGGAAGGCAAATGCAATGTTGGCATTTCAAGAGAAATCTTCGAGGAGAAAGTGAGGACTGCAGATGCTGGAGATCAGAGCTGAAAATGTGTTGCTGGAAAAGCGCAGGTCAGGCAACATCCAAGGAGCAGGAGAATCGACGTTTCACGCATGATCCTGAAGAAGGGCTCCCTGAAGAAGAGCTCATGCCCGAAACGTCGATTCTCCTGCTCCTTGGATGCTGCCTGACCTGCTGCGCTTTTCCAGCACCACGTTTTCATTTCAAGAGAAATGGAACACAAGGGCAGAGAAATGCTGCTGGAGCTGCATAAGGCTCTGGTCAAACTTCATTTGGAATATGGAGCGCAGTTTTGGGCCCCAAGAATGTGCTGGCCTTGGAAGGGATCCAGAGGATGCTCACAAGAATGATCTTGGGGATGAAGTGTTTATCATGAGGAGTGGTTGAGGATTCTAAGTCTGTATTCAGTCGAGTTTAGAAGGATGGGAAATCGGAATGTAACTCACAAAATACAGAGAGAGGCCTCAATAGAGCACATGTGGGGATGATGCTTCCACTAATAGCAGGAGGAGAAGAGTGAGGACACAGCCTTAGCCCGAAGGGATGATGCTTTAGAACTGAGAGGACGACTTTCTTCAGACAGAGGGTGGTGAATTTGGGGAACTCTTTGCTGCGGAAGCCTGCAGAGGCCAAGTCACAGTGTATTTAAGACAGAGATAAATAGGTTCTTGATTCTTACGGGGATTAGCAAGGGTTGGGGGAAAGCTTCCAAAACTCTTACAATTTGTTTAGTTTGGTCACAGCTTTCCTTGACCTGCTCAGGTTAAGAATTTTGACTTTCCATGGCATTTGTTGGACGTGCTGAGAGTCTGGTCTCCCAAAAACTGGAAGTGAAAGTAGGGAGAAGTTCACCATATTGGTTGCCTCCAATAAATCCTTCCTGATCCTCTGTCCACTTGCTCAACAGCAGATCTGTTACACAAGAGACAAAAAACAAAAAATTCTGTCTAGAATTGTGTCCATGTCTCTTTCAGCTCCATCCTTGGCCAGCTATAATACTGGTGGGCCATAAACAAACATTCTCAAAAGAACTAGCCACTGCATTCCTATTGCCCCTTACTCAGGGTTATCTTTCAAAAAGCCATTGCAGATATTCAGGTTCTTGAGCACATGATGCTGGTGTTTAACTGAGAGACTATTTGCTATTAGTGCTCACTGTTCTGGACTGATAAACCAGACGTGGACTCAAAAAAAAAACAAATTGTGGGACAACCTGGAAGGCTGAACTGGAAGCATGAGTTCAGACATTGAGATTCTCCAGGTCACTGAAAACCAGGAAACACCGGAGAAGTAGGCCATTCAGCCCAAATTTGTTCTGCAACTCAAATGAGATCAGGCTGATCTGGTAATCCTCAACTCCATTTTCCTGTCTTTTTCCCCATAACCCAATTCCCTTGCTGATTTAAAAATCTATGTCTCTCAACTTTGAATATAAGGACCCAGCCCCAACAGCTCTCTGCAGTAAAGAATTCCACAGATTTACTACCCTCTGGAGTAGAGATTCCACTTCAATAGGTCTTAAAATGTGTGACCCTTTAATTCTGAGATTATGTCCTCTGGTCCCAGACTCTCAAAAGGGACCATCCTATCAAGCACCTTAAAAGAATCTTGTATGCTTCAATAGGGTCTGAAGGCCATTGAGTACAAACCCAACCTCTGCTTAGAAAGTGAGCCCCTCCATATCTAGGATCAACCTACAGAACTTTCTCTGGACTGTCTGTAATACCAAATGTATCTTTCCTTAGATAAAAGGGGCCAAAACTGTTCGCAGCATTCGAGGCATGCTCAGAAAATGGTCTTGTAGTGATTCTCTATTTTTGCACTCCATTCCATTTGTAATAATTGCCAACATTCCATTTACCTTCCCTATTACCCTCAGAGCTTTTTGTGATTTATGCACAAAGACTTGGACTGAACGGTCTGTTTCCGTGCTGTACACCTCTAGGATTCTGACTCAAATCCCTCTGCTGCAGATTTCAGCAGTCTTTCCCCAAGTAAATGATATTCAGCTCCTCTATTCTTCCTGCCAAAGTGCACAACATCACATTTGCCCCCATTATATTGCGTCAGCCAAGTTTTAGCTCACTGACTTCACCAGTCTGTATCCCTCTGTGGGCTGTGTGTAATCCTCAGCACTTGCCTTCCCACCTATTAGTGGGTCATCGACAAACTTGGTAACAAACAGACTTTCCTCAAGCACTTTATTAAATAATGAATCATGACCCCAGCACTGAACCCTGTGTCACTCCCCTAGTTACAGGTTGCCATCCTACAATGTTCCCTGATCCCAACTCTATCTGTTAGGATCACTGAAGTGTTAAGGCACAGATGGAGACCATTTGGTCCATCAGGTCTACACTAGCTCTTCAGATGAGCATCACGTCCTAGTGCAAGTATGCCACTTCTTCCCCCCCCGACCTCTCTGCACCCACACCCCACTCTGCCATCCCCACACAGTATCTTGCACATTAATTCCATCCAATTCCCTCCTGATTGCAGTGGAGGCAAATCCAATTGTGTCACTTTCAAGCAGCACATTTCATTGCTTGCCGCATATAATAGTTTTTTCTCCCCCCCCCCTCCCCCTCGCATCACATTTGTTCCAATTGTAAATCAATCCCATTAAAATTTAATTTTCTCTCTATTTGAGCTCCCTTTATGAGCAGCAACAGTTTCTCCCTATCAGTGAGCAGGAGCGTGACAGCAAACAAGGAATATTTACGAACAACACACTAACAGGAAACATATCTCTCGTAAATCCCACAGCAGGTCCCTCACACACGAGGGCAAAAATCAAAATCAGTTAAAATAAGGCCCTTTCACCCTGTGAATGTTCTGAGTGAATTTGCTCTACTTCTCCCCTAATCTCTCACTGTCTCTCACCTGAAGAGTCAGAAGGTTGAGAGTTCAAATCCCAGAGCAACGATGGAATGCCATAATCCAAGCCGCTTGTGGAACCTTTTAGATTAGATTCCCTACAGTGTGGAAACAGGCCCTTTGGCCTAACAAGTCCACACCAACCTTCCGAAGAGCAACCCACCCAGGCCCATTCCCCTACATTTATCCCTTCACCTAGCACTACAGGCAATTTAGCATGGCCAATTCACCTGACCGGCACATCTTTGGACTGTGGGAGGAAACAGGGAGAATGTGCAAACTCCACACAGACAACAGCCTGAGGCAGAAATCGAACCAGAGTCTCTGGCGCTGTGAGGCAGCAGTGCTAACCAGGCAAACCTTGCTTTGTACAAATTGGCTGCAGCAAACCCCTACACTACAACACGCCCGGGGGGGGGGGGCGGGGGGGAAATTATGCACCATCAAGAGAGAAGTCTATTAAAAATGCTAATGTGGCTAAAGGCAAGTACATCCTCTGACCCTAATGGCTTGCATCGGAGATCCTAAAAGAAGCAGGTACAGAGATAGTGGACGCATTGACAGCAATTTTCCAAGGGTCTCAGATTCTGGAGAAATATTAGAGGATTGGAAAGCTGCTAATGTGATACCTATTTGGAAAGGAGGGAGGCAAAAAGCAGGTAACAATAGGCCAATTACCGTCACAATCGATTGTTGGAAAACTGTTGAAGTCATTAAGTAATACAGGTAAACAACCCTTTATCCAAATCCTGAAATCTGAAAAGCTCCAAAGTCAGAGGGTATTTTTGTGAAGTTTCTTTTCCTCATTAACAAGGTTGTTTGACATGCAAACAGTTAACCCGAGTTGACACGCACCCGATGAGGTGTCACTCAGATGCGATGTGGGGGCATGTGGCCCAACACTGGCAGGCCTCAATTTTGTCTCAAGGCCCATTTTACTCAGAGAGCCTGCTCCTCCGGTAAGATTTTAAAAATTTCATCAGACTGTCACTTATTCTGAAATTTGAAAAATTCAGAATTCCAAAAACCAGCTGGCCACGAGCTTTTTGGATAAAAAGGATTGTGCACCTGTACTAAGCTTTTGGAACATCAGAATTTAATCAAGCAGTCAACATGACTTCATGAAAAAGAAATAATGTCTGATTAATTTAGTGTCAAGGGAGTCTCTGGCGGAGTAGATATTTGATTTATCATTACGTATTGAGATACAGTGTTTAAAAAAAAAAGGAGTGTTGCTTTACATGCAGTCCAGCCAAATCATATCTTACTAAGAACATCAGTGAGAGGAGAAGCCAGTTCACCTGATGTATTTGTCTAGTGCTTTCTGGAAATCCAAAGTACCTCAACAACAAAAAAAAGGTTAACTCAAACTAAGCACCCATGGTGTTGGCTCATGGGCAGGAAACAGCAAGTGGGGATAAGGTGTTCCTTTTCAGGTTGGTGACCCGTGACCAGTGGGGTTCTACAGGGATCGGTGGTGGGACTACAACTGTTTCATAATATATATTAAATGACTTGGAGGTGGAGGGGTGGGGGTGGAGAATGTACTGTAGCCTATTCTAGCACATGGACTACAGTGGTTCAAGGCAGCAGCCCCCCACCATATTTTAAAAAGGGTAGCTAGAGACGGGGTAATAAATACTTGTCAGCCAGCAATGCTCACACCCCAGGAGTGAATTAGAATAGCCAAATTTGCAAACAAAAAAAAAGGTGGAAAGGCAAGTTGTGAGTGGGATGCAAACGGTTTAGAGACATTGATAGATTAAAGTAATTTGGCAAATTGAGTATAATGTGGGAAAATGTGAAGATGCCCATTTTGAAGGGGGTTCGAAAGAACATTATTATTTAGATGGAGAAAGAAGAAAAAAAACAGCAGAAAGCTGCAATGCAATGGATAGGGGGAAGGCTTCTGCATGAAACACTGAAAGCTAGCAGACAGTAATCAGGAAGACTAATGGAATGTTGGCCCTTATTTCAAAAGGGGTTGGAGTATGAGAGTAGGGAAGTCTTACTACAACCATACAAAAGTGCTAGTGACACCATATCTAGAGTACTGCGAGCAGTTTTGGTCTCCTTAAGACATTTTATTCACTGGAGAAAATTCAGATAAAAAAAGTTTCATTCGGATGATCGCCAGTGCACAGGCATTGCCTTAGGAGTTAAAGACTAAACAGGTTGGGACCCAACTCTCTGGAGTTTAGAAGAATAAGAGGTGACCTCATTGAAACATCCAGGATTCTTAAGGGGATTGACAGGGTCAATACGGAGAGAACGTTTCCCCTCATGAGAGAGTCGAGAACCAGAGGGCACAGTCTCAGAAGAGGTGCCAATTTAAGATAGGTATTGCATTTTGGTAAAACGAACAAGGGTAGATTTTAGATTCCCTATAGTTATGGAAACAGGCCTTCACACCAACCCTCTAAAAAGCAACCCACCCAGACCCATTCCCCTACTCTATATTTACCCCTGACTAATGCACCTAACACTCTGGGCAATTTAGCATGGCTAATTCACTTGACCAGCACATCTTTGGACTGTAGGAGGAAACCTGAGCACCCAGAGAAAACCCACACAGACACTGGGAAAATGTGCAAACTCCTCAGACAGACAGACAGTCGCCAGAGGCAGGAATCGAACCTGGGTCCCTGGTGCTGTGAGGCTGCACTGACCACTAACCACTGAGCCACCAGCAGTGTGGTAGAATAAAGAGGGGTCCAGATGCATAAATCTTTGAAGTTTGCACTACTTGTTGACGGGATGGTTAAGGTGATGTTTGGAAGGCTTTCCTTCGATACTCAAAAAGGTCTGAGCAACGGACTTGGGGCATAGTGTTGAGGTCTCCTCTGGTGTGTGTATAGATTTGGTCGCCCTGTTATAGGAAGGACATTATTAAATTGGAGAGGGTCCAGAAAAGATTTAGCAGGTTGTTGCCAGGAATAGAGGGTTTCAGTTGAAGATGGGCTGGGACTTTTTTTCTTCCCCCCACTTTAGCGTAGGAGGTCGAGAGGTGACCTTGTAGAGGTTTATAAAATCATGTGGGACATAGATAAGCTGAATAGAAAGAATCTTTTCCCTAGGGTGTGGGAGTTCAAACCTAGGGAGCTTATTTTTAAAATCTCTCTCCTTTTTAAAAGAATAGAATAGTTCATTCCAAACATGAACCACCAGAGAAAGTGGTGGATGCGGGTACAGTTGCAACATTTAAAAGACATTTGGATAAGTACATGAATAAAAAGGGTACACAAAAGATTGAGGGATATGGGCCAAACATAAGCAAGTGGGACTAGCTTAGTTTGGGAACATAGTCAGCGTGGACTAGTTGGATCAAAAGGGCCTGTTTCCACATTGTAGGATTATAACCATGATTCTATGAGATGGAGACAAATCTCATCTCAGAATGTCTTTGGAACTCTTTGCCACAGGGTTGTGGGGACAGAGTCTTCATTTTTTTTAAAATGAATGGAAACCTTTCATGGTTTTGAACCACCAACCTTTCAGTTAGCAGTCAGTCAAACTTGCTAACCTATTGTGCCACATAAAACAGACTATAGTTAAGGCTTGAACGAATGGATTCTTGACCAGCCAGGGAAATCAAGGGTTATGGGGAAAGGGCAGGAGGAACATTGGTTGATCCAATTACAATGGAAACTCGATTACCCGAACAGGATGGGCGGGCACTATTTCGTTCAGATAATCAATTATTTGGAAAAATCGATTAAATGCCTTTCTTCTGGGGCGCAGAGCAAGTCTGCTCCCTGTTCAGAAGACTGTAGCAGCACACAACAAGTGAGACCCCCCCCCACCAACACCAGGTCCAACTGCACCCACTGCCCGCTCCCCAACCTGGCCCAATCCTGGTCCCCCAACCCCACATCCCCTCCCCCGTCCACCCCAGCCCCTCTCTGGGGCATCCGGACCGCATACCAACAAGACTGCTGCTGCAGCTGCCTTTGTGGGGCAAGTCTCCAAATAGCACACAAGCCAGACAAAAAAAAACTTTTTCCTGCAAACTTTTGACAGGTTCCACATTTGCCCTGCACAGGACAAATGTTGGAGAGATTATTCCTGGGAAGTGGGTGGTTAGAGTATACCCCTCTGCTGATCTCCAGGGAAAGTGTGGGGAGACAGAGAGAGCGGGTAGACAGTCATTTGGAGACGGTGCCTGTTTAAAATCAGTAAAAAGACACGATCACCATTGGAAACACGTCTTTGATGTAAGTGTTTCTATCGGGACCTCCAGATCTCCTTCGGATAATAGAGGTTCCCCTGTAACTTATTGAAGGGCAGAACAGTCTCAAGGGGGAAAGAGAGTGGCCTACTGTTGCTGTTTAGAATCTTATACGAATGGTTTGAATAATTTAAAATACAGTGTGCTTGATAACTGCAAATCCAACAAAGTTGGAACTGCTTGTAGCCTACAGACTGTGGTACCACAGTTATGGGAGGGGTGTGAAATCATGGAGTTTTATATTCTGGTTATCATTTATAAGAGCATCTTCAGTACAATAAAAGTATCCAAAGGAGGGTTAAAATAGAATTGTACCTAAAACTAGAGATAATTACAGGAAATAGCTATTAAACAAAAAAAAAGGGAAAGAAGTCAGATTTGTGGAGGGAATTCCAATCATGAATCGATGGGACAACTTTTAAAAAAAATGTTGGGAATGAGCCAGAGGCTGTAATTGCTCAAGAACAGGTCCCACGGACCAGTTTGATCACAGAAGGTTCTGTTAAAAACAGAGCAAACACCAGCTGATTATGAATCCAGCTGGATTTCCATCATCAGTGTTAACAGAAGCCAAAGAGTATGACCATCATACATCTGAGGACTAGCCCAATTAGTCATTGTCCCACAGTGACACAGTACTCGATCTCTCATGCTACGCCATTAATAAATACAAGAGACTGGATTTTTCCCAAACAATGCCACTGACAGATGTCACATCAGATGCAACAAAATACACCAGCAATTCACCTTGCCCAGTTAATTATAGGAGCAATAACACTGCATTAGGAGACATCCAATCCTTGTGTCAAGACTCTCAGCAAACCCAAATACAAAAAAAAAGGAGAATGGTTTCACTTTGTTCTCCATCTCATTGAATGTTTGTGCAACTGAAAAATTTAAAAGCTAAACTTGACAATACAGTCTGCTAGAATTTCATCATTTCAGGAGTACCAGCCAGAGTACTCCAAACAACAACTTGCAATAATTTTTTAAAAAAGAGCACTCTTAGGTTAAGATGCACATTATTCCCTCATGAGATATGGGCATTGCTGGCTGGGCCAGTATTTATTGCCCTTGACAAGGTGGTGGGTGAGCTGCCTTCTTGATAGGTAGACCCACAATGCTCTTGAGAGAATACCAGGATTTTGACCCAGTGACACTGAAGGAATAGAGATACATTTCTAAGTCAGGATAGGGAACAGCTTGAAGGGGAACTTGCAGGTGGTGGTATTTCCAAGTATCTGCGGCTCTGGTCCAGACAGAAGTGGCCATGGGTCTGGAAGGTACTGTCTAAAAGAAACAATTCTGCTCTGCATCTTGTAGATGGTAATATACTGCAGCTATTAACCAGTGATGGAGGGGGCAAACAATTGTGGATATGATGACAGTCAAATGGGCTGCTTCATCCTAAATAATGTCAAGCTTCTGGAAGGTTGTTGGAGCTGCCCCCATCCAGACAAGTGGGGAGTATTCCATCACACTGCTGACATGTGCCTTGTAGGTGGTGGACAGGCTTTGGGGGGGGTCAGAAGGGGAGCTATTTGCCACAATATTCCTAACCTCGGACCAGCTCTTGTAGTCACTATGTATATAGTGAGTCCAATTCAGTTTCAATAGTAAACCCCAGGATACTGATATTGTTCAGCAATAGTAGTGACATAGTCAAGGTGGGGGGTGGGGTTGGAGGGAGGTTAGATCATCTTTTATGAGATGGTTATTGCCTGGCCCCATTTGTGTGGTATGAGTGTTACTTGCCACTTGTCAGCCCAAGCATGGATATTGTCTGCATCTTGTTGCATTTGAATGTGGACTGCTTCAGTATCTGAATCATCACTAATGGTGCTGAACATTGTACAGTGAACATCTCCACTTCTGACCTTAAAACGACGAGAAGGGCATTGATGAAGCAGCTGAAGATAGTTGGGCCCAGGACACTACTCTGAGGAACTCTTGCAGAGATATCCTGGAGCTGAGATGACTGACCAATAACCAGAGCTATCTTCCAAGTGTCAGGTCTGACTCCAGAGGAGTTCCCACCGGATTCCCATTGACTCCATACTTGCTTGTCTCTTTCAAGCCACACCCAAATCAACCGGACTTTAAAATGTCAAGGGCAGTCACTCCCACTGTTCACTTGTGGGAGCTTGCTATGCACAGGCCAACTACTCCATACCTCAATTATAACAGTAGCCATCCTTCATCTATTCTAAAGCATTTTCTGATGTACAAAGAGAAGCCAGATAGCTCAACTGGTAGAGCAGACTTATTAAATGGTCCAGGTTTCTAGACACTTAAAAGTGGGCCCCCTTATGGTTGAGCAATTGTGCCCCTAACCTGAACCAGGAAGCCCAAGTCCACCCTCCTCCAGAGACATGTAACAACATCTGAATAGGTTGATTAGACTCCAATGTACAGCACGGACACAGACCCTTCAGTCCAACACATCCATGCCAAACAGATATCCCAATTGATCCAGTCCCATTTTCCAGCACTTGAACAAACTACAGTACAGCACAGGCCTGCGATGTTGTGTCGACCTTTTATCCTACTCTAAAGATCAGACTAGCCTACATTCCTTTCAATTTACTATCACCCATATGCCTATCCAAGAGTTGCTTAAATGCTCCCAATGTATCTGACACAGCTATCACTGCTGGCAGTGCATTTTATGCACCCACCTCGATGTAAAACAGCCAACCTCTGACCCCTCCCCTAATCCTTCCTCCAATCACCTTAAAATTATGCCTCCTTGTAGTATACATTCCCGCCCTGGGAAAAAGGTCTCTGACTATTCACTCGACTTAAGCCTCATCATCTTGTACACCTCTCACTCATCGCTCCAATGAGAAAAGACCTAGCTCCCTCAACCTTTCATAAGGAATGCCCTCCAGTCCAGGCAACAACATCCTGGTAAATCTCCTCTGCGCCCTCTCTAAAGCTTCCACATCCTTCCAGTAATGAGGCGACCAGAACTGAACACAATATTCTAAGTGTGGTCTAATTAAGGCTTTACAGAGCTGCAGCAATAACCTGGCAGCTCAAATTCAATCCCCTGGCTAATGAAAGCCAACGTACCATATGCTTTCTTAACAACCCTATCAAAAAGTATTCATTAAAAGAGGACCTTCCCTACCCCTTTCTACTCCAGGCACAAGTACCCTCCACTATCCCCGATCAGCCCTACCTTCACTCTTGCATCTCACACAAGTGTAGAATGCCTTAGGGTTTTTCCTCAATCCTACCCGCTAAAGCTTTTTCATGCCCCTTCTAGCTCGCCTAAGTCCATTCTTCAGTTCCTTCCTGGCTACCTTATAACCCTCTAAAGACATCTGATCTTTGCTTCCTCAACCTGAAGTAAGCTTCTTCCTCTTGAAGAGATGTTCCACATCCCTTGTCATCCAAGGTTCCTTCACCCTACCATCCCCATCCTTACCTCAGTGGGACAAACCTATCCAGCACTATTAGCAGTACTCCCTAAACACCCTTCACATTTCTGTTGTGCATTTCCCAGGAGACATCCGTTTCCAATTGAGGTGCCCCAGTTCCTGCCCAATAGCATTGTAATTCCCTCTCCCCCAATTAAAATATCTTCCCATACAGTCTACACCTATCCTTCTCCACGAGATTAAAAAGGTCAGGGAGCCATGATTACTATCACCAAAATGCTCTCCCACACAGAGATCTGATAGCTGGCCCATATCCCTCTAAACCCTTCTTTTTTTTAAAAAAGGCATCTAGATGGGTATATAAATATGTTGTAATTGTACCACCACTTCCTCTGGCAGCTCATTCCATACATATACCACCTGAATGAAACAGTTGCCCCTTACATACCTTTCCCCTCTCACCCTAAGCCTTTGGACATGCCTTCCCTGGGGAAAAGACTGTCTATTCACCCTTTCCATGCCCTTAAGGATTTTGTAAAACATCTAAAAAGGTCACCCCTCAGCCTCTGATGTTCCAGGGAAAATAGACCTATTCTGCCTCTCCCTTTAGCTCAAACTTTTCAACCCTGGCAACACCCTTGTAAATCTTCTCTGAACCCTCTCAAGCTTCACAACATCCTTCCTATAGCAGAGAGACCAGAATCGAATGCAGTATACTAGTCCCCATTCAACACGATCATAGCAGATCCTCTATCCCTACACCATACTCACACCTCAAACCTCTCAATACCTCCAGTTTCTAAAAAGTACATTTTATGTATTTAAATGACTTCACCTCCACAGCCCTCTGGTGGTATAGAATCCCACAGGCTCACCAACCTCCGTGTAAAACAATGTTTTTACCTCACTTTAAACTGCCCTACCTTGTATCCTAGGAGAGAAGGGAGGACTGCAGATGCTGGAAATCAGAGCTTTAAAAAACGTGTTGCTGGAAAAGCACAGGTCAGGCAGCAGAGAAACAGGAGAATCGACATTTCTGGCATAAGGAGGGCTTATGATGTTCCTTTGATGCTGCCTGACCTGCTGCACTTTTCCAACACCACATTTTTAAGCTACCTTGTATCCCATCATGACACTTTATTCTGGATTGGGGAAAACACTAATTGCTTGGTCCATCTGCCCAACCCGGTCAGAATATGGATGTATTAAAATCAGATCCCACCTTCAAGCCACCCAATTCTAAACTCCAGTGAATACATTGAACATAACGTGTAGTACAGGCCCTTCAGCGCTCGATGTTGCACTGATCTGTGGAATCTGGAATCTATCCAATCTGAGCCCATCTATCCTACATTAAACTAATATAGGTCCAATTGACCCAGTCTCTTACAGGACGAACCTGCCATCCCAAGATTCAGTCTGGTGAATGTTTACTGTACTCCCCTCTCTATGGTAAGCATAGCTTTTAAGCGGAGACACCAAAAAAAAAAAGGGCACACTACACTCCAGGTGTGTTCTCACCACAGCCCTGTACAACTGCAGCAGGACTTCCTTGTTCCTCTATTCCATGAGGATTTGAATAGGCGGCCAACATCCCACCTTCCTCTTGAACAGCTTGCATCACTTACATGCTTGTGCTCAAGGACACTCTGGTCCCTTTGTACATCAACATTTCTCAAATCACCATTTAAAAATAAATTCACTGCTATTCTGCTGTTTCTTCATTCATTCACGGGATGAGGGAGTCCCAGGCTGGGCAGCATTTATTGCCCATCCCTAATTGCCCAGAGGGCAGTTAAGAGTCAACCACATTGCTGTGGATTTGGAGTCACATGTAGGCCAGACCAGGTAAGGATGGCAGCTTCCTTCCTTAAAAAGGATATTAGTAAACCAGATGGGGTTTTTTTGTCCCCCCCCAAACAGTCAACAATGGATTCATGGTAATCTTTAGACTCTTAATTGCAGATTTTTATTGAAATTGAATTCCACTGTCCTCCATGGTGGGATTCAAACCCAGGTCTCCAGAACATTACCTTGGTCTCTGGATAATGCAGTCCAGTGAGAATACTGCTAGGCTATTGTCACCCCTTTCTGGCCAGAGAGAACAACTTCACAAGACTGTCAGACATGCATTAACCTACTCATTCAACTTGTCAAAAATAACTTATTGCTCCCTCACTGCTCTCAATCCACCAGAGTTTGCATCATTAGCTCACTGGGAAACAGTGTTTATTTCCCCTCCTCCCAATTCTTGAGATTATATTGCAAATAGCTAGAACTTAAGCACAGATCCGGTGGTAACTTGTTTGTGACTACTTTCCATTCCAAAACCAAACCATTTATTCCCACTGTTTCCTATCTGCTAACCAATCCACACCAGTATTACTACTATTAATCCCATATGCTGTAATGCTGCACAATAACCTCTTCTGTGGAATTTTATCAAAGCTCTCCTGCTTCCTCATCTAATGCTCTTGTCTGCTTTCATGTTTCTGTTTGAACTGGCCAGGCGTTTCTTAAAAAGTGCACCCATGCAGAACTATCTGGGTGCAATGAGATCTTTTCATGGTCCTAACAAAAATCCAATCCACCACATCGACTGGCTCCACCACCTCTATTCTACTCGTTAGATCCTCCAGAACTCCAGTAGGTTGGTCAAACAGGATTTCATTTTCATCACCCATATTGACTTTGGAAAATACCAATAGGACTGTACAAGTGCCCTGCTGTCACATTCATTGGCAGCATGGTGGCTCAGTGGTTAGCACCGCTGCCTCATAGCACCAGAGCCAAGTTCAATTCCCACCTCAGGCAACTGTCTGCAAGGAGTTTGCACATTCTCAGTGTCTACGTGGGTTTCCTCAGAGTGCTGTGATTTCCTTACACAGTCCAAAAGGTGCCCAGGTTAGGTGGATTGGTTAAATTATCCAGGGATGTGCAGGTTGTGTGGATTAACCATGGGAAATGCAAGGTTAACAGGATAAGGTAGGGGGCTGGGTGGGATGCTCCAAGTGTTGTTGCAGACTTGATGGGCTGAATGCCCTCTTTCCACACTCTTGGGATTGGGGGTTCTGTAATATACAATAGACTCCAGTAATCTTTCCTTACTACTGATATTACACTAACCATGCATGGGGAACACCAGCACTATGACACACTAGCCTGCCTTGGAAATACATCACTGCTCCTTCAGTCACTGAATCAAAATCCTGGAGTTGCATTTCTAACAGTATTCTGGGTCTCTCTCCAGCACTCAGACTGCAGTGGTTCAAAAGCAGCAGCTCACCACCTTCCCAAGGGCAATTAATGCTAGCCCAGCCAGTCAAACCCACAGCCCAAGAAAATAACAAGTACTGGCACCTTTCGGCAAGATAACAGAGGCAAGAACTTTACAGTTTAAACAGAAAAAAACACACAACACTCTTCAAACCTCCCAGTTTCTGGTCATGCTGATACTTCTCAAACAGTCAAACGTTCATTTCCTCCATACATTTCTTGATTCGGTCATTCAAGGCTACAACCAACAATCTTGGCATTGTGCCTTCAAATACGTTGAATCTTCAAGGTTACTTACCATCTGCATCCACCCTACCTGCTACATTTCATCATCCCTTTCCTCAGGGCCTGCTCAGTCCCAGCCCATTATTGCCGCTCAGTCACATTTAGATTTTTGTCACTTCCTTTTTGCAGACTTCAGATTGACTTGCAAGAATCCAAGTGAATCTTCAATCATCACTATTTTCACTCAAAATCAGGCTGACAATGCTTTTCCCTATAGCAGGTGTTCTTCTGACAATTCCCGGATCAGTTCCGGTCCAACACAGAACAGAAAGTTACCATTTGCTAGTACGTTTCATTTTCAAAAATTCATAGGATGTAGGCACCACTGACTAGGCCAGCATTTAGCGCCCATTCCTAAATGGTTTCATATACAGATGTTTGAAATGATGCACTTTGTCTTTCAATGTTCTTCCAACCAATTTAAAATAGGGGGCAAAAGGAGCAGAGGGACCTGCGTACCCGGCAGAATTGACAGGTACGAGGGGTCATAGGTATAGAGGAGACATCAGAGGTAGGTTCTTTACGCAGACAGTTGTGAATGCATGGAATGCGTTGCCAGTGGTGGTGGTGGAAGCAGAATCATTGGGTGCATTCAAGTGACTGCTGGACATGCACAGTAGTAAGTTGAGGGGTGCGTAGGTGAAATTATTATATTTTACATTAGGATTAAACCTCAGCACAACATTGTGGGCCAAAGGGCCTGTTCTGTGCTGAAATGTTCTATATACAGAGCAAGAAAGTATACAATGCTTTGGCTTTATTAATAGGCACATAGAGTACAAGAACAAGGTGGTGATGTTGAACTTGTACACGAGACTTGTTAGACCTCAGCTGGAGTTATTAGGTACCACATTGTAGGAAGGATGGGAATACATTGGAGAGAGTGCAGAAGTGATTTACAAGAATGGAGTCTCTCATCTCTGGAACCAGTTATAAGGATAGATTGAGATTTTCACCTTGGATAGAATGCTATTGGCTCCAATAACACTCCCTGAAGGATAAGAACAGCAGATACATAGAATCTTAGAATACATTTAATCCTGACAGTATGGAAACAGGCCATTTGGTCCAACAAGTCCACACCTACCCTCCAAAGAGTAACCTACCCACAGCCATTCCCCTATTCTATTGTATTTCTCCTGACTAATGCACCTAATGACACATCACTGAACATAATAGACAATTTTGCATGGCCAATTCATCTAACCTGCACATCTTTGAACTGTGGGAGGAAACTCATGCAGACACAGGGGGAAATGTGCAAACTCCAGACAGTCAGAGGCTGGAATCAAACCTGAGTCACTGGCAATGTGAAGCAGCAATGCTAACCACTGAGCCACTGATGCCCTCAGTGGACTCCACTTCCTGCAAGTTTCCCTCCATGCTTCTTACTTTCCTGACCTGGGAATATATCACTGTTCCTTCAGTGCTTCTAAGTCAAAAGTCCTGGAATTCTCTCCCTAAGATCACAAGGTGTATCTGTAATACAGATCACAATAGTTCACAGAGGAGACTCAGCAACATAGTCTCCAGGGTAATTAGAGATGGGCAATAAATGCTGACTCAGCCAGTAATGTTCCACAGACAAGGGAACAAGATGAACAAAATCTCATCTAACCCCATCACCACCTATTCCCATCTTCCTCATAACTTAACTTCCCCATAAATTTGTCTATGCTCTCTCACCACTCTCCAGGTAAAGACATTTATCCTGAATTCTTGATTGGACTCTCCACAAGTAGGAGAATCTCCTGTTTTTGTGAAAATAACGAAAAAAAAGTGTTGATAGACCACAACAGGAAGACAACACCCTGGATACACTGGCCACACATTAAAGGACACATCAGAAATGACCGCCAGACTACTCAGACCCCTGGTTATCATGGCAGCCCATAAACCTACCACCACAACTACTGAGAAGTATAAGGGATCCTATACTCAACCAACAGGAACAATGTTTTATACAAAATACCACGTAAAGACTACCAAAAGCAATTCACAGTTGACAGTGTGGCGCTGGAAAAGCACAGATCAGGCAGTATCCAAGGAGCAGGAGAGTCGATGTTTCAGGCATAAGCCCTTGATCAGAAATATGGAGGGTGAAGGGAGCGGAGACAAATAGGAGAGTTGGACGGGGCAGCAGGGATGCAGAAGGTAACTGGGAAGGTAATAGGTGGATGCAGGTGGGGAGATAAATGATGATAGGTTGGTGGGGAGGGAGAAGCAGAAAGGTGGGAAGGAAGAGGGACAGGTGGAACAGATCAAGATGGTGGTGCCAAGTTAGAGAGTTGGATCTGGGATGAGGTGGGGCAGGATAGATTTGGAAACTGATGAAGTTGATGTCATGCCCAAAACGTTGACTCTCCTGCTCCTTGGACGCTGCCTGACCTGCTGGGCTTTTCCAGTACCAACCTTTTCGACTCTGACTCTCCAGCATCTGCAGTCCTCATTCTCTCCTAAAAACACTGCAAAGGGCAAACAGGAAGGAAATTAGCCACCAGGGTACACAAACACCAAGAGACATGACCAGCTATCACTTGTATCCATACACATGGACAGTGAAGGACAACAATTCAACTGGTACAAATGTATCCATCCTAGGACCAGCCAAACAGGGGCATGGACAGGAATCCCTGGAAGCCTGGCACTAGAGCTGAAACTCCATTAACAAACATATAGGAGTTAGAGACCATCTACCAACCACCAAAGAAACAGATCCAACAACAGAATGGGAAATGACACCACCAATCCCAGCAGACCCAGACAAACAAATAGCAAGGGGGAACAGACCAAGAACACTTCACCACAGGCTCACTGACGAGGTTACCTAGAATGATGACAAAATGTCTGCAAACAAACCTACCAGGTCAGCGAGTCAGCAACTTCATCCACAATCTGAGCTACAAACCTTCTCAAACATGCCAAGCGTTGATAGAGTAAGAACCGCATTAAGAAATGAGGGGATAAGGGGGTAGGCCATTTGGTCCTTCAACTACTGGATTAGTGGTGCTGGAAGAACACAGCAGTTCAGGCAGCATCCAACTGAACTGCTGTGCTCTTCCAGCACCACTAATCCAGTAGTTGGTTTTCAGCATCTGCAGTCATTGTTTTTACCTACATTTGGTCCTTCAAGTCTGATCCACTATTCAACTTGATCATGCCTGACCTTTGGCCTCATCTCCCCCAAACACCTGTTGACCCAGCACTCCACCACCCCAGTTTCCCAAGATATCTTTACTCTCAGGAAATTTATGAACTGGTCGCGAAAAAAAAAATGCAATAGTTGAGCTTCCATTACCCCCGAGGGTAAAGATTTTGCAAAATTCACCTCTGAATCAGTAGAACGTCCTCATCTTAGACCTAAATGGTCTGCCCCACATTCTGAGACAGTGGCCCCTGGTTCTAGACATTCACCTCACCAGCCTGGGAACCACCATCGCTGTCATTATCCAATCAGGCCGTGGAAGAATAGTGTAAGTTGAATGGCGATCACTTCATTTTTCAGAGCTTTAGTGAACATGGACTCGCTCCTCATAGGATAATTCTATCAATCATCACAGGGATCCGGGTGAACTGTGGTTTCAATCTCTCTGATGGGTTATTTCTCAGTCAGTATACATTTGACAGAGATAGAAGTAGTGCCCGTGTACCTTAGCCCTGTATTGTAATGTGATCAAAGCACTCCATCCTACGGTGGGATCACTTGAAGTATAGAACTCTACTGGAAGCATGAATAAATTTTGAAAGTTGAATTTTACCATAGAAGCAGATGAGTGTAGCTCATTTCTATTAATATGGGTTTTAAAATATCAAGTTGAGAGACCTCATGAAACAGTCACTTTGCACGCTTAGCAAGTGCAATACACCACTGCAGTGTGCTCATGGAAAATTGGTTATATATGATGGTTTATGACAGGCAGGTAAAACACGGAACCTAAATTTGATTAAGTTTTTTGAAGTAGTGACAAAGAAGATTGATGAGGGCAGAGCAGTAGATGTGATCTATATGGACTTCGGTAAGGAGTGAGTTCGACAAGGTTCCCTATGGGAGACTGATTAGCAAGGTTAGATCTCATGGAATATAGGGAGAACTAGCCGTTTGGATACAGAACTGGCTCAAAGGTAGAAGACAGAGGGTGGTGGTGGTGGAGGGTTGTTTTTCAGACTGGAGGCCTGTGACCAGTGGAGTGCCACAAGGATTGGTGCTGGGCCCTCTACTTTTTGTAATTTAAATAAGTGATTTGGATGCGAGCATAGAAGAGGTACAGTTAATAAGTTTGCAGATGACACCAAAATTGGAGGTGAAGTGGACAGCAAAGAGGGTTACCTCAGATTATAACAGGATCTTGGTCAAATGGGCCAATTGGCTGAGAAGTGACAGATGGAGTTTAATTCAGATAAATGGGAGGTGCTGCATTTTGGGAAAGCCAATCTTAGCAGGACTTATACACTTAGTGGTAAGGTCCTGGGGAGTGTTGCTGAACAAAGAGACCTTGGAGTGCAGGTTCATAGCTCCGTGAAAGTGGAGTTGCAGGTAGATAGGATAGTGAAGGCGGTGTTTGGTATGCTTTCCTTTATTGGTCAGAGTATGGAGTACAGGAGTTGGGAGGTCATGTTGCAGCTGTACAGGACATTGGTTAGGCCACTGTTGGAATTCTGGTCTCCTTCCTATCAGAAAGATGCTGTGAAACTTGGAAGGGCTCAAAAAAAGATTCACAAGGATGTTGCCAGGGTTGGAGGATTTGAGCTATTGGGAGAGGCTGAATAGGCTGGGGCTGTTTGCCCTGGAGCATTGGAGGCTGAGGGGTGACCTTATACAGGTTTACAAAATCATGAGGGGCAAAGGGTAAATAGGCAAAGTCTTTTCCCTGGGGTCAGGGAGTCCAGAACTAGAGAGGGCAACTTTTTCCACACAGAAGGTGTTACATGTATGGAATGAGCTGCCAGAGGAAGTGGTGGAGGCTGGTACAACTGCAACATTTAAGAGGCATTTGGATGGGTATATGAATAGGAAGGGTTGGGAGGCATGGGCCGGGTGCTGGCAGGTGGGACTAGATTGGGTTGGGATATCTGGTCAGCATGGACGGGTTGGACTGAAGGGTCTGTTTCCATGCTGTACACCTCTAGGATTCTAATTTAGAAAACCCAAAGATTGAAAGTATTTAGAATAACTCAGTGGAGACCTGAGCAGAGCAAGAAACATGTTCAGTTTTTCTCTTTAAAAAAATCAGGACAGTTCTAACAAGATAATTGCTTTACCTGAGAAGTTGCTTATGCGGCTTCCAAAATCGGAATCAAAATCTGCAGGCTATTAGAAGTTGAGCAAGTTTAAGCTCTCAGTAGAGAATATTCATGCAGAATGATGCCACAGTTTGCAGGAAAGAAATTAGAAGAAAATGATTAACTAGAAATTTAAAAAGTTGATAGAGGGGCAACTTCACTGGATTTCAATCTCTATAAATTGATGATGATGAATAAGTTGAAAACTTTGTCTGCCACTTTAACACACCACTCCGTGCCCTGGCCAAAATCTCTCTCAGGCTTGCTGCAGAACAAAGCTCAACACAACCTAGAAGAACAGCACCTTACTTTCCACTGTTGCCCTCTAGATTCAATGTAGAGTTTAATGACTTTAGGGCTGGAGCTCTCCCTTGTCCTTACCCCAACCCCCAGATACCAGACCTTATCAAATGGGCTGCTATTACACCAACTCATTGTTAGCCACTAACAATCCCCATTAATAGTTATTCACTCTCCTAGACAGATTGTTATCCACTTCCTTGTCTGACCAACTGTCCTTCTGTTTGGGCACTATCCCCACCTAGTATTTACCCCTTACTACCGCTCCTCCACAACCCTCCCCCCACCTTATTTTCCTGGTTACTGTCAGTTCGGAGGAAGGGTCACTGGACCCAAAACTTTAACTGATTTCTCTCCACAGATGCTGCCAGACCTGCTGAGCTTTTCCAGCAATTTGTTTGTTTGGAGATTGAAAATCTTTGTTTTGTTGTTTCTTAAGGTTTTTCCAAACCGTTTATTACATCTAGATAGTTTTGTTTCATGTTTTTGCAATAAACATCTGTTGTAGTTAAAATAAACATCAAAGCCACGTGTGACAATGTTTCAGTGACTGACCACTGTAAAATAAGCCTTTTGATCAACCAAGTCAGATTTCATTCTGGGATCAGAATTTTATATTAATATCAGCTGTAATAAATATCTCTTGAATTCTTCAATAGTACCAAATGTTTATTACATTATGGAGGGAGTAACGCGAGATTGCTACATTATGTTGCTGGGTATAGAAGGTTCAAGTTACAAAACAAAAAGGCTGGAACATATCATTGGAGCATTGAGAGGCAACTTTATAGAAGTTTATAAAATAACTGAGTGGTATAGATAGAGTTAATGGTAGTTGTTTTTGCCCTAGGATGGGGGACATTAAGACTAGGGGGCACATTTAATTAAGAGGAGAGCGATTTTAAATAAAAAAGGATGTGGTACAATTTTTGTTTATTCTTTAAAAACAAAGGGTGGCTTGCCTGAACCTTATGAGGAAGTGATGATGGGAGTACAATTACAAATTTAAAAGACATTTGGAGAAGTCCACAAATAAGAAAGATTTGGAGGTATATAGAACAGAACCAGACTGATAGGACTGGTTTAGCTTGAGATTACATTTGGTATGGACTGGTTGGGCCTAAAGGTTTGTTTCTGTGCTGTATGATTATGTAAAATGCCCCAACATCACATCACTCTATGATGGTTAAAACCATTCAGTTCGACTAGGAATCTTGCACATATTTTGTTCTACCTTGTCCATTTCCTGGATGTCCTCTCCTACATCAAGCAACCCAATAGCTTAGGTGAAGCTTCTACCCAGATTGACATTTTACAGCCAGTGTAGTCTTAAAATCTTAAACTTGGCATGAGTCCAAGAAGGGTAAGTTTCTCTTAAAGTTTTGACGATTAGAGCATGTAGATGTCAACATTTAGATGTCCTTCTATTATTCAGTCACCAATAAAAGATTGTGGGGATGTCAACAGGTAAGCAGGAGCTGCTGGTTATTCCAGAACCTTAGTGTGGGGGGGGGGGGGGGGAAACATCACCACATCCAGCTGGACAGAAGCATCAGTAAAGTCAAGCCCCTCATTAGCCTGTACAGATATATTCAGCATTCACTCAATTCCAAAATATTACATCTTTCAAAAATGTAAGAGAAAATTCCATGAAGAGTAGGAGATACAACTTCAGTAGGCACAAATACATTTTAAATGAACTCATTTAAAAAGTACTAATTCAATTTTGATGGAAAACATGAGTTATAAATAGGTCTGAATTTTCTTTTAAATATAAAATTGGATCGCTTCATTTGCTTTCTCTCCTTCAAGATATATTCCTGATCAGGTTTAGTTACCCTAACTGAAAACTGCCTTCCATTGGATGTTTTAATTTATAATGCTTGTGATATATTTTGGAATGTTATATTAAATAAAAGGTGCTCAACAGATACAAAATTGTGATTATGCCCACCATTGACAACTCTGAAATCACAGAAGGTGTGAAAGTAGGTTGCATTTAAACTTAATGAACAAGTGTTTCGACTGAGGAAATATGAATAGGGAAAATAAAAATATTCCAAGATGGAAGTATGGATGGTTTCTCCTCTATTCTGTAATAGAATGTGTTCAGCTAGTATTCATTGCCCATCTGTAATTGCTCCTGATGCCTTTTACAACCACAGTCCATTTGGTTTAGGTAGATCCAGTGTGCTGTTAGGAAGAAGTGCTACAATTTTGACCCATGCAACAGCTAACGAATGGTGATACACATCTAAATCAAGATGGTGAGAGGGAGACTTGGAGGACATTTGGAGTTGCTGGTGAGTCCATACATTTAATACCCCTGTTGTTCTGGGGGTAGAAGTTATGAATTTGGAAGATGTTGAAAGTGCCTTGATGAGGTATATTGTATCTCATAGGTAGTACACCACTGCCACTGTGCACCAGTGTTGGAGGGACTGAATGTTGAAGGAGGTGGATGTAGTGCTAATCAAGTGGGCATTGTCCTGGACAGGGTCAAGCTTCTTGAATGTGGTTGGAGCTGTCCCCATCTAGGAAAGTGCAGAGTATTCAATCACACTCCTGATGTGTGCCTTGTGGCCAGGCTTTGGGGAGTCAGGAGCAGATTTACTTGCTGCAGGATTCCTAGAGTCTGACATGCTCTTATAGCCACTGTGTTTATATAGCAAGAGCAATCGAGTGTCTGGTCAATTGTAATCTCCAGAATGTTGCTAGTGGAGAAATAAGCAATGGTAAGGCCATTGAATATAAAAGAGCGATGGTAGATTCTCTCTTGTTCAAGATGGTGATTAGAGGCACTTGTGTAGCACAAATGATGCCTGTCACCTCAAACTCTGGACATTGTCCAGATCTTGCTCAGTATCTGCAGGAGTTGGGAATGGTGCTGAACATCACTCAATCATTGGTGAACATCCCCACTTCGGGCTTTACGATGGAGGGAAGTTAATTGATTAAACAGCCTAGGACATTAACCAGAGGAACTCCTGCAGAGATGTCCCAGACTGAAGATGGTGGACATCCAACAACTTTCCTTCATGGCTGATTTGACACCAGAGAAGAACTCTTCCTCTCAACAACCCCTCAATATCTGTTACCACAGATTCCAGCTTTCTGCAAGTTCCTGCTTCTTAGTTGATCAAATATTGCCTTGGTCATTCTGAATAAGTTAAGGTAGTTTCTCAAGTACAAATTAACCACCAGCCGAGGCCTACTGGGCTGAAAGAACTTTACAACATAGCAATGGACCGATCACATGAGTAGGTATTTATTTTAACTGGGAACATATTTCACATTGGTAACAGTAATCAAGGTTAAGAACGCTTACGCTCAGAATAGATTTCCTGGCTTTCACTACATCTTTAGTAAACAAAGCAAATGCCAGCAATAGTCTTTCTGCTGAGACTGGAGGATCACATTCCAAAAGGTTCTTTGCCTAGCAATGAAGCAGCCCAGGAAAAGACAGCATTTATAGGATTGCCAATTGCAAGACTATTATAGAGTAATAGAGATGTACAGCATGGAAACAGACCCTTCAGTCCAACCCGTCCACACCGACCAGATATCCCAACCCAATGTAGTCCCACCTGCCAGCACCCGGCCCATATCCCACCAAACCCTGCCTATTCATATACCCATCCAAATGCCTCTTAAATATTGCAATTGTACCAGCCTCCACCATATCCTCTGGCAGTTCATTCCATACCCGTACCACCCTCTGAGAAAAAGTTGCCCTTTAGGTCTCATATCTTTTCCATCTAACCTGAAACCTATGCCCTCTAGTTCTGGACTCCCCCCACCCCAGGCAAAAGACTTTGCCTATTTACCTTATCCATGTCCCTCAATTTTGTAAACCTCTAAGGTCACCCTTCAGCCTCCAACACTCCAGGGGAAAAATAGCATCAGCCTGTTCAGCCTCTCCCTATAGCTCAAATCCTCCAACACTGACAACATCCTTGTAAATCTTTTCTGAACCCTTTCAAGTTTCACAATATCTTTCCGATAGGAAGGAGACCAGAATTGCACGCAACATTCCAACAGTGGCCTAACCAATGTCCTGTACAGCTGCAACATGACCTCCCGACTCCTGTACCCAATACTCTGACTAAAAGAAAACCATACCAAAGCCGCCTTCACTATCCTATCTACCTGTGACTCCACTTTCAAGGTGCTATGAACCTGCACTCCAAGATCTCTTTGTTCAGCAACACTCCCAAGGACCTTATCATTAAGGTGTATAACTCCTGCTAAAGATTGGCTTTCCCAAAACGCAGCACCTCACATTTATATCTGCCACTTTCCAGCCCACTGGCCCATCTGGTCTAGATCCTGTTGCAATCTGCGGTAACCCTCTTCACTGTCAACTACACCTCCAATTTTGGTGTCATCTGCAAACTTACTAACCGTATCTCTTATGCTCGCATCCAAATCACTTATGTAAATGACAAAAAAAGTAGAGGACCCAGCATCAATCCTTGTGGCACTCCACTGGTCACAGGCCTCCAGTCTGAAAAAACAACCTCCACCACCACCCTCTGTCTTCTACCTTTGAGCCAGTTCTGTATCCAAATGGCGAGTTCTCCCTGTATTGAGAGATCTAACCTTGCTAACCAGTCTCCCATAGGAAACCTTGTCAAACTCCTTACTGAAGGCCATATAGATCACATCTACCACCCTGCCCTCAATCCTCTTTGTTACTTCCTCAAAAAACTCAAATCAAGTTTGAGAGACATTATTTCCCATGCACAAAGCCACGTTGACTATTGCTAATCAGTCCTTGCCTTTCCAAACACACGTACCCTCCAACACCCTGCCCACCATTGACGTCAGGCTCACTGGTCTATAGTTCCCTGGCTTGTCTTTACCACCCAACTTAAACAGTGGCACCACGTTTGCCAACCTACAGTCTTCCGACACCTCACCTGTGACAACCGATGATACAAATATCTCAGCAAGAGGCCCAATCACTTCTCTAGCTTCACAGAGTTCTCGGGTACACCTGATCAGGTCCTGGGGATTTATCCATCTTTAACCATTTCAAGACATCCAGCACTTCCTCCTCTGTAATCTGGACATTTTGCAAGATGTCACCGTCTATTTCCCTACAGTCTATATCTTCCATATCCTTTTCCACAGTAAATACTGATGCAAAATACTCATTTAGTATCGCCCCAATTTTCTGCGGCGCCACACAAAGGCCACCTTGCTGATCTTTGTGGGGTTCTATTCTTTCCCTGGTTATGCTTTTGTCTTTTATGTATTTGTAAAAACTCTTTGGATTCTCCTTAATTCTATTTGCCAAAGCTACCTCATGTCCCCTTTTTGCCCTCCTGATTTCCCTTTTAATCATACTCCTGCTACCTTTATACTCCAAGGATTCACTCAATCTATCCTGTCTATACCGGACATATGCTTCCTTCTTTTTCTTAACCAAACCCTCAATTTCTTTAGTCATCCAGCATTCTCTATACCTACCAGCCTTCCCTTTCACCCTGACAGGAATATATTTTCTCTGGATTCTTGTTATCTCATTTCTGAGGGCTTCCCATTTTCCAGCCGTCCCTTTACCTGCAAACATCTGCCTCCAAAGGTTCTTGCCTAATACCATCAAAATTAGCCTCTCTCCAATTTAGAACTTCAACTTTTAGATCTGGTCTATCCATCACTATTTTAAAACTAATAGAATTATGGTCGCTGGCCCCAAAGTGCTCCCCCACTGACACCTCAGTCACCTGCCCTGCCTTATTTCCCAAGAGTAGGTCAAGTTTTGCACCTTCTCTAGTAGGTACATCCACATACTGAATAAGAAAATGGACTTGTACACACTTAACAAATTCCTCTCCATCTAAACCTTTAACACTAGGGCAGTCCCAGTCAATGTTTGGAAAGTTAAAATCCCTTACCATAACTATCCTATTATTCTTACAGATAGCTGAGATCTCCTTACAAGTTTGTTTCCCAATTTCCCTCTGACTATGAGGGGGGTCAACATTGAAAAGTAGCCGCAGAGAGAAAATTAAAAAAAAAGAGGACAATGAAAACAAAGGACAAATGGATCAATCCGAAGAACACTTCCAAAGTCACGGAGATCGAAAATAAGGAATAATTAATCACAGGCAGATTTTTTTTACCCCTCATTTGACAAATGCAACTATACATTTGGCCTTTTTGAAAATCATGTATGGGATGTGTGCGTGTGGCTATTACCCACCCCTAGATGCCCTTGAACTGATTAGCCCTTTAGTTCCCTTCAAAAAGGGCCAAAGTCAAGGGTCTGGAGTCATATGTAGGCCCGACTGGGTAAAGGCAGCAGATTTCCTTCCCCACCCCTGAAGGTAATTAATCAATCAAGATGCGTTTTGAAATGACATTCCACAATAGCTACATGGTCACCATTAGACGAACCATTAATTCCAGATTTTATTGAATTTGAACTTCACCAGCTGCTATGATGAGATTTGAACCAGTTTTCCCTGAACACAGTCCAGGCTCACTGGATTACTAGGCCAGTGACATTACCACTTTGCCACCAGCTTCCCAATTCCTTGCACTGTGTGTTTCAATAGAGGGAGTGCAGGGCATTGCAGAACAATTGGAGATGCAGAAAAGGCCCTCAAATAGTCTTTTTCTTTATTTAAAAAAAAAAGTTTGTTCTTGATTTGGAGCACTCTGGACAATAAATACCGTGCTATCCGATTGCTCTGGAGAAGCTAGTGGTGAGCCTCCTTTTGAACACACGCATGTGAAAGGGTTCAGAAAAGATTTACAAGGAGCTTGCTGGAGTTGGAGGGTTTGAGCAATAGGGAGAGGCTGAATAGACTAGTGCTATTTTCCCTGGAACGTCAGAGGCGGAAGGTGACCATATAGAATCATGGGGGGCATGGATAGGGTGAATAGTCAAGGTCTTTTCATTAGGTTAAAGGGAGTCTAAAACTAGAGGGGTATAGGTTTAAAAGGGAGGAGGGGAAGATTTAAAAAGGGGACCCAAGGGGAATCTTTCTCCCCCCCCAACAGAGTAGTGAGTGCATGGAATGGACTACCAGAGGAAGTGGTAGGGGTGGGTACATTTAAAACACAGCTGGATGGGTTTAGAGGGATATAAACCAAATGCTGGCAAATGGGACTAGATCAGTCTAGGAACTTGGCCAACGTGGAGGAGTTGGATCAAAGGGTCTGTTTGCATGCTGTATAACTCTGATGCATTTCATGTTATACCCAAATGTTGCTATTTATTTGCTGCAATATGATCCAATGGAATGGCTTATGAACATAGCCAAGGGTGAACTGTTTCACAATAGTTGTGTGGTCACATGTAGGCAAGATTGGATAGGGATTCTTAAGGGATGCAAATGAACAACAATCCAGCTGCTTTGTGGTCAAAATATTTGATTCCAGATTTAAAAAAAAAAAATCAATTGAATTTCAAATTGCCTTCCAAATGCTATGAACTTGAGCATTTGGACCATCCCCAAGAATTCACAACCTGCTTCAGCCACAACCCCCCATCAGGGTCCCAGAGCCTAATTCCATGACTCAAAAGAACAAAGTCAACCAAAATTAGTTTCTGTTCAACAGAAACAGAAACTGCCAGAATGTTGTTGGCATTTATTTTGCCAGACACAGACACAGACCTTGGTGAAACCATCCACAGATTCAAATCAGTGCTTTCACGGGAAGAGTGAAGACAGGGCAGGTTAGAAGAGTCTGGCTCTAGGAGAGGGTGGCACCTGAACCCAGACGGTGGGCTTTCTAGCCACTGCCTCCCTACATTGCCTCCACAAAGTAACCACAGAAACGGTGTAGTAAAAAAAAAAAAGGGGAGAAGTTGGTGGCGCCTGTTCAAACCTACTTTACGATCGGCTAATCTATTCCAAAGGAATTCATTTTTGTGAAAATTCCAGCACATTCTTAACCTTATTACTTCAGAACACAATCTGCCAATCAGTCGGACATCTGGGAATTGTGCACATTGAAGGTTTGGAGTTGCAAATACACTATTCCTCCCTCCCCTCATAAATAGGAAGAATTTCTCAATATTTGTGCCTTTTTCTAAATTTCAAAAGGGAACAGGTGCTCAATTTCCCAGTTTAAACACACATTCAAAAATCAGACCTTCATTTCTTGCCTGGTCCCTTCTAGTTATAAAGCTGTTCACTCGTCCCATGAAAATTAACAACTCATTTCTACCTTACTGAGCTAATCTTAAAATATTTAAGTTACAAGCATTAAAGAGGCAGGTTAACACAGTGTATGAATAGATATTAGGTTGATCCTCACTAATTATACTACTGGACAATTCAAATCCAAAATGGTTTGATAGATCACCAGCCTCAGTTCTGCAATTTGGTTACTGTGGCAAGTCACTAAACATATTTACAGGAGGCTACCAATGTTAATTTAACAAGTGAACACAAGTTTAAATAAATATTACAATTGCAATAATTACAATGCAGAGAGATCTTAATATAAAAGAAGGACATTCAACCTTCCCTCCCCCAGCAATATCCTTTACAGATAGGAGTGATAGACAACCCAATGCACTTTCTTAAAATGACTTTCCCCAGCCCACCCACTTCAACTGCTGAGGCAGCTCAAGGCTTCTTCCCAGCTCAGAATACTTCTTTCCAATTTTAAAACAGCCTGGAAACTTCTACAAACAAAACATGAAAATGTTTTCTACAAAAAAGTGATTTTTCTTTTTTAAACTCTACTTTAACAACTTGAAAGGATTCAGAAAAGTTTTACAAGGATGTTGCTGGGGTTGGAAGGTTTCAGTTACAGGGAGGGGCTGAATAGGCTGGGGCTGTTTTCCCTGGATCATCAGAGGCTGAGAGGTTTAAAAATCATGAGGGGCATGGATAGAGTGAATAGACAAGGTCATTTCCACAGGGTAGGGGAGTCTAAAACTAGAGGACATAGGTTTAAGGTGAGGGGAGGAGGCCCAAGGGTCAACATTTTCACGGCGGGGGGGGGGGGGGGTGCATGTATGTAATGAGCTGCCAGAGGAAGTGGTAGAGGATGGTGCAATTACAGTATTTAAAAGGCATCTGGATGGGTATATGAATGGGAAGGGTTTAAGAGGGATTCAAGTCAATGCTGGTAAATGGGACTAGATTAATTTAGGATATCTGGTCAGCATGGATAAAAGTTGGACTGAAAAGGTCTGTTTCCTTGCTGTACATCTCTATGATCATCTCTGGAGCAGCTTGAACTTGTATAGCCTGGTCCAGAGGTAGGGACACCACCACTGAGCCACAGCAGCAGAACAAAACTGATGCAGGATAGCTTGTTCTCGATTAGACATATCTTCAAGAACATAAAAGACCTAGGAGCAGGAGTAGGCCATCTGGCACTTCCAGCCTGCTTCAATAAGATCATGGCTGAGCTTTTTATGGCTTCAGCTCTACTTACCTACCTGCTCACCATAACTCTTAATTCCTTTACCATTCAAAAAATTATCCTAGCTTTAAAAACATTTACTGAGGATCGCTCAGCTACTTTGCTGGCCACAGAATTCCATAGGTTCACAACCCTCTGGGTGAAAAAATTCCTTGTCAATTCAGTTCTAAATCTGCTCCCTCTGATTTTGCAGCTATGCCCTCTTATCCTAGTTTCACCTGCCAGTGGAAACATCCTCTCCACTTCTTTCTTATCTATTCCTTTCATAATTGTATACATGTTTCTAGGAGATTCACCCCATTTTTCTGATTTTCAATGAATTTAATCCCAGTCTACTCAGTCTCTCCTTATAAGCCTACCCCATCAACTGAGTGAACCTCCTCTGCACCCCCTCCAGTGCCAATACATCCTTTCTCAAGTTAAAAAAAAGACCAAAACTGCACACAGTAGTCCAGGTGTGGCCTCACCAGCAACATATACATCTGCAACATAACCTCCCTGCTTTTAAACTCAATCCCTTTAAACAATGGAAGGGCAAAATTCCATTTGCCTTCCTAATTGTTGTACCTACAGACCAACCTTCTGTTATTCATGCCCAAGGACACCCAGGTCCCTCTGCACAGCAGCATGCTGCAATTTCTTACTATTCAAGTAAGAGCCCTTTTTACTGTTACTCCTACCAAAATAGATAACTTCACATTTATTAACATTGTACTCCATCTGCCAGACTTTTTACCCACTCACCTAATCTATGTTCCTCTGCAAAGTTCCACAGTCCTCCGCACACTTTGCTCGGCCACTCCGTGTCATCTGCAAATTTAGACCCATTACATGCAGTCCCCACCTAAATCCTCCATGTAAATTGCGAATATTGCAGTCCCAACACCAACCTGAGGCACACTACTAGTTACTGATTGCCAACCAGAATAGCACTCATTTATCCCCACTCTGCTTCCTGTTGGTTAATCAACCCTCTAGCCATGCTAATACATTGCCTGTAATACCTTGCATCTTTATCTTATGCAGCAGCTTTTTGTGTAGCACCTTGTTGAATGCCTTTTGGAAATCTAGATACACCACATCTACTGGGTCCCCATTCTCCATCTTGCTTGTAACGTCTTCATAGAATTCCAAACGATTAGTGAAGCATGACCTGCCCTTCACGAACCCATGATTGCCCAATGGGACAATTTTTATTTAGATGCCTAATAATTTCTTCCTTGATAATAGACTCAAACATTTTCCCCACTACAGAGGTCAAGCGAACTGATCTATAGCTCCCCATCTTTTGTCTACCTCCCTTTTTAAACAGTGTGGTCACGTTTGCTGTTTGCCAACTGCTGGACCTGCCCTGGAGTTCTCGGATTTTGGGAAAATTCACATCAGTGCACTTGCTATTTTTCCTGCCATCTCATTTAGTACCCTGGGATCTATTCCCTCAGAGCCAGGAGACTGATTTACCCTTAGCTCCATTAGTGTGCCCAACGCTACATCTTTTGCGATCATGATTGTTTCTAGGTCCTCACCTACCTTCGCCTCTTTGGCAATTACTAGCACGTTATTGGTGTCCTCCCCTATGATGACTGACAATAACTGTTCAAAGCTTTGGCCATTTCCTCATATCCCACGACTAAATCCCCTTCCTCATCCTCTTAAAAAAAAAGATGAATGTTTACTTTGGCCACTCTTGTTTTATCAAAACCTTTGCTCTGTCTTTTATAGTCTGGGCTAGAATTTTCTCATCATCATCTCTTTCGTTATAGCCACAAAAAGAACTTTCTGTTGACCTTTAAAGCTTTCCCAAATCTTCCGGTTTCCTGCTGATCTTAGCCAATTTGTATGCCTTCTCTTTCAATTTTAAATGATGGACGTGCTGCCGGTGTTGGACTGGGGTGGACAAAAATTTAAAAAAAAAACACACTAGGTTATAATCCAACAGGTTTATTTGGAAACACTAGCTTTCGGAGCACTGCTCCTTAGTCAGGTCAGCTACCTGAAGGAGCAGGACTCCAAAAGCTTGTACTTCCAAATAAAACTGTTGGACTATAACCTGGTGTGAGATTTTTATACTTTTTCAATTAGATAGCATCCCTTATGTCCTTAGACACCCATGGCAGAATACCCCTTTTCTTACATTCCTTTCATCAAAATATACTTTTGTTGAGCACTTTGGAAAGTTGCTTTGCAAGTCTTCCACTGCTCATCAACTGTCTCACCATAAAGTTTGTCATTTCCAGTTTACTTTAGCCAACTCCTCCCTCATCCTATTGTAGTCTCCCTTGTTAAAGCACAGGACCCTGGTACTGGATTTTATCTTTGCACTTTAACTATATTCCAAAATCCAACCATACTGCGATTGCTCCTTCCAAGAGGATTCCTGACTATGAGATCATTAATTAGTTCTGTCTGCTTACACAGGACCAGATAGAGGATAGCTTGCTCTCTCGTCGGTGCCATTACATACTGTTCAAAAAAAACCTATCGTGGATACATTCAATGAACACCTCCTCAAGACTACCCTAACTGATCTGGTTCAACTAATTAACAAGGCCATAAATGACTTATCTTAAAAAAAGTATCACAGCTCTCCATCAGTAACAGTCTCCAAATAGAGGGACAACACCAAAGGTGAACTGTAAAGATTGCCAACTCTCTGCATAGGTGGTGACAGCTACAGAAGCATTGTCATGTGCTTTTATTTTTGTTATTAAAATGACAGTGCACATTACCATCCTCCACATTTATTTTAACACCTACCAGCCATCAGTAACCAAAGAAAGCTCTCCAAAAATACATCTGCACACTGCATTACCAGGCAAAGGTTAAAGGCCACTGTCATGTGTGGACTGACAGATCATTTGGCCCAACCAGGGCATCAGTTACTCAACAACCACCAACAGAAATTGGTGGAAAAACCTCAGCAGGTCTGGCAGCATCTGCTGACAGAAACCAGAGTGCTCGAGTTTTCTCAGCGATTTCTGTTGGTTGCAGCTCCAGCATCCAAAGTTCTTTGGCTTTTTCATCTGTTACTCATTTGTTGTAATTATTAAATCAAAAAAGTGTAAATAGACAACTGCATTCCCAATTAGCCACCCAATAAGCAACCAACACCATCTAACGTCAGATTAATGAGGTGGAAGGAGATGCGTATGTTCTATTTTTTGCAGCAACTTGCTATGAACTAGAAGCTGGTGAAAGCAAATTCAATAGCGACACAAAAAAAAATTTAAATGTATTCTTTCTTGTTTTAAGTGAGAAAGGAGAGAGTGGCCTGGTTTAACAGATCTTTCAAAGGGTTTATACAGGCAGGATAGACTGAATGGCTTCTATTTCGACAGAAGCAGAAAGTGTCTGGCCATGGAAGAAACAGGACTGAACAGGAACCACTTACAGCTATTCCTCAGCAATTTAATTCGAAGATGTGAGCTGATTACTCCTGTCAGCAGTGACGCTGCAGGCCTAACTTCAAACAGTCCTTCACAGGAGCAGCTGTTAGTGTTGCAATACTCCAGCCCACTCTGACTGTCAACATTTCAGACCTGTGTTCTCGCTATGTGCCAATCACAAACAAACAAACATTTTCACAGGGAAAGCCAGTTCATCCTTCAACACTAGCTATCAGTATTAATCCAGAACTAAGCAGCCACCTTATGTGTAAAATGCTTCTTCCACGTAATAGCAGGAGCTGACATTTCTGAACAACAAAAAAAAACAAGATGTTAGTCAAAGAATATTTCCTTTCATGTCAAGTGCAACCTGTTTGCTCAGTGACACTCCGTTTGGGTTCCTCCAGGACAACTCAGTTCCTAACCTCATTATGGCCTTAATCCAAATATGGACAACAGACCTTGTCTATTCACCCTGTCCATACCCCTCGTGTTTTCAATAAACCTCAAAAAAAGGTCACCCCTCAGCCTCCAACACTCCAGGCATAAATATAAGCCCTAGCCTCTTCAACCTCTCCATATAACTTAAACCCCTCCAGTCCCAGCAACATGCTTGTAAGTCCCTTCAGCATTCTCATGTTTAACAGCATCCTTCCCATAGAAGGACGACCAGAATTGAATGCAGTATTCTAAAAGTAGCCAAACCAACGTCCTGTACAGCTGCAATGTGACATCACAACTCTTATACCCAATGGTCTGCCCAAGGAAGGCAAGCACGCCGAAAGCCTTCTTCGCCATCCTGTTGCTAGGTCTGTTTGACAATACTCCACAGGGCCCTACCATTAACTGAGAAGCCCTGCCCTGATCTGCCTTTCCAAAGTACATCTGATTCAAGCCCACTCAGCCATTCAATAAAGTCGCAACCATTCTGATTACTTCACATCCGCATACGACCCCAATGCTACTTCACCCCTTTGTTCATGAAGAATCCATCTACCTCCACCCCCTCAGGGAAGAGAGTTAAACAATCAAACCTCAGGAAACATTTCGCCTTATCCATTTTAAATGGATGACTTTATTTTTTAAATAAAAATGGATTCCTACTTTCCCATAAAATAAAACAAAACATCTCCATATCCATTCTGTCAAGATCCATTGAGATCAAGTTGCCCTTTATTCTTTTAAACTACAGCATATACAGCCAAGCCTGTCCAATCTTTCTGGGGTGGCACAGTAGTTAGCACTGCTGCCTCAACTCCAGGAACCCAGGTTCACTTCCACCCTCGGGCAACTGTGTGTGGGGGTTTGCACATTCTCCCTGTGTCTGCGTGGGTTTCTTCCAGGTGCTCTGGTTTCCTCCCACAGTCCAAATGATGTGCAGCTTAGGCTGGAATTGCCCACATGATCCAGGGATGCATAGGCCAGGTAGAGTATCCATTTGAAATGCAGGGTTGCAGGAGAAGCAGGGGTAGGGGGAAAATGGGCCAAATGGCTTGCTTCCACACTTTAGGAATTCTATGAAGAAAGTTTGCTCATTCCAAATAAGCTTTCTAAAATTTTGCTAGCTGCTGCAGTGAGACTTTAAGCTTTGGTCTAGATTAATAGCCCAGTAACATTACCATTATCCTATTATTGTCCCCATGCATGGACTTGAACTTTCAACCCTCTGACACAAGAGGCAACAGGGCTATCCATTGAGCCATGGCTACTGTTGACATGTGACATCAATTCCTAGGTTCCACAAACATGAAAAAAAATCACAAGTGTAGAGAAAATTCTGATTGGAGCATTGCAAATCATTTTCCTTACTGATGGCAATCCAACTATCTTTGTGAGGATAGCACCAAGGCTTGAAATAGGAGAAGAAGGGGTAAGATATTTAAAGATGCCAAGCTTGGACTTGGACAATGAGAGATAGCAGAAAGGAGGGAAGACGGAAGAGCTTGAGGATTTCAATGAATGACATGTTAGATTGGGAGTAGAGAGAGAGTGTTGCCGGAAAAGCACAGCAGGTCAGGCATTCCTAATGAAGGGCTCTGGCCCAAAGCGTCAACTCCCCTCCTCCTCGGATGCTGCCTGACCTGCTGTGTTTTTCCAGCACCACACGCTTGACTGATACTCCAGCATCTGCTGACCTCACTGTCTCCCAATCTAACATGGAGAAAATCTTAAAAGGTTTTATTGTCTAACTGGAGACAAGTAGCAATATGTGAAGAGTACCTTACCATCAGTAACAGATTGGTATAGTTATCTAGGTTTTTCCATCTAGAATAGAATAACTGGTGGCTAATAACAAATGTTTCTCTTTCCGTTTTTTCCCCCAAGCAACCCGTTCGGAGACATTCCTGAAACAGGTGGGACCTGAACCTAGGCCTCTGAGCTCAGAGGTGGGGACACCACCATTGCAGCACAAGACCTCCATAATTCACATTTGGAAGCTTGCAGACTGACACCAAATCAATTCTGCAGGTAACCAGGAGACACAGTGATCCCAATTAACAGTTACTTCACTGCACACACAACACTAATTGAAGCATCATTACAGCAAGCTACTTAAACCAGCCCTTCAAAACAGCTGAATAGCTGACTCAGTCATTGATTGTGGGGTTGGTTTTAGTCTGGTAATGAGATAAACTTGAGTGGAGTGTTTGTGTGGGGCAATTTTTGGTGAGAACAAATGAACATCTCATCCCAGAAACAAAACAAGCTAATCTTACAGCCCATTGGGAGATAACAGAAGCTATTTCCTTATTCTCTTGGAAGGCTTATAAATCTGGAAGTTAATACCAAATCTACTGTTCAGCCAAAACTACTTTTACTTTAAAAGGTCACTGGGCTAGTAAACTGGAGGCTGAGGCTGAGGCTAAAGCCTTGGGGCCATTTTAAACATTGCAAAGCTTCACGTGAAGTCTAGTTACTGTTGTAACATTGGTAACAGAGCAGCCAATTCACACGTCAGAGATGCACAGCATGGAAACAGAACCGTTGGTCTAACTTATCCTTGCAACCAAATGTCCCAAATTAATCCAGTCCTACTTGCCAGCATTTGGCCCATATCCCTCTAAACCCTTCCTATTCATATACCCACCCAGATGCCTTTTATATGTTGTAATTGTACCAGCCTCCAACACTTCCTCGGGCAGCTCATTCCATAGACATACCATCCTCTGTGTGAAAAAAGTTGCCCCTTAGGTCCCTTTTATATCTATCTTTCTCCTTAAACCTATGAATTCTAGTTTTGGATTCCCCCATCTTGGGGAAGAGACCTTAGCTCTTACCCCTACCATGTCCCTCATGATTTTATAAACCACTAAAAAGATCACCCCCTCAGCCTCTGACACTCCAGGGAAAACAGCCCCAGTCTATCCAGCCTCTCCCTACAGCTCAAACCTTCCAACCCTGGGTTCCCCAAACAGTAGAGCAATAAGTGGGCAGCACGGTGGTTAGCACTGCTGCCTCACAGCACCAGAGACCCAGGTTCAATTCCCACCTCAGGCGACTGACTGTGTGGAGTTTGCACATTCTCCCCGTGTCTGCATGGGTTTCCTCCCACAATCCAAAGATGTGCAGGTTAGGTGAATTGGCTATGCGAAATTGCCCATAGTGTTAGGGGCAGGGTTAAATGTGGGGAATGGGTCTGGGTGGGTTGCGCTTCGGCAGGTTGGTGTGGACTTGTTGGGCCAAAGGACCTGTTTCCACAGTAAGTGATCAGATAACGTTTTAATAATTTCAGCTGACTATTAAATATTGACTAGGCTATCAGAAACACTCCACTTCAGCTCACATGGTCACATACTTACCTGACAAAAGTTCAATCCCAGCTCAGGGCACATACAAATAGAAAGTCAAGGCTGACACTCCATAACTTTCTAAATCAACCCGAGACATTGTTATACATTTCTGGAGTAAGTGGGACTTGAACCAAGGAATTATTAACCTTGAACCAGGAGAGAAACCACTGCTGCACCATTAGGGTACCACTCCATAATTACAAATGCTGTTTGTTAGAGAACATGTTAAACTGAGCTCTCATAGCATTCTTCCCTCATATCCCTCAACCAACACCACACACACACACAAAAAAAGTAGCTAATTATATCACATTGCTGTTTCATTCATAAAAGTGGTGGCACTATACAAATGCAGACATAACCGAAGCAGAGCTCCCCTCCCGGTCTCGTGTGTAGTAGGGAGCGAGGGATGTAATGACCGCTTGAAATGGTCGGACTGGAGCATTGGTCTAACGCCTCACTTGACAAGTGAGCTCTGCCAGAGCAGTGTTCACCAGGACCATGAGCTCTGGTCACTGGGAGGAAAAGTGGGACTTGTCAGCGTCATTTCTGACTCTAACTGGCCGAAGGCAAGGAGAACAAGTCTCGACAGTGGGAGGAGATGGATAAATAATGTTTCAAAATGAACCAGCAGCACGTATCTTATTGCTACAAGGATGGAGACGACGGCCCCACACAGTGTTAAACCCACATCCTACCAGTATGAAGGAACAGTCGCCAATATTGACATTAAACACTGAACCTGTCGTCCCTGGCTTTATCCGGTCTCAGGAACGACCAGGGGAATAATCAATGCCACACCATCAGATTATTAAACGCAACAGCTGTATTGACTCAAACCCCATGATAATAATCAATGCACCGAAATCAGCGGGAGCCCCGGCCAAAAATACATTCTGGGAACTCACCAAATTGTTGCAACAAGCGTCTCCCAGCGATGCCGAGATACAAGCAACCAGCAAATGCAGGGAGGAAAAAAAAAACCCAGAGGAAATGAAACGCCGTTCTGCAGCCGGTGTTAACACAAGGAGCACTCTACCAGCTCAGCATTAAATCAGATTTCAATCAATTAAAGCAGATCCCAAGAACCGGGCTCGCTTCTGAAATCGCTGCACGATATTTTCCCCCTCTTCTTCTCCCCCTAATGAACGAGTAAAGGAGGGGGTCCAGGCTTCTTAACATTCCTCCCAGAGTGAGCCGGGGGGGGTCACTGGCTGAGCTCCTGCTCTTCTGTCCAACGGGATTCCTCACTCTCTCTCTCTCATTGACAGCGTCTCGGTAGCTTAGAGACCAGGAGTCACTTCCACCCTCCAACACTGCCACCCTTGTTGGAAATAGCTAATCTCACCCACACCCCAAGGTCACAGTCTGAAACAAAGGAAGGGAGACACACTTGAATATTGGGAGGTTGCTCAATGTAACATTGCAAAAGGGTTTTGTGTTGTTTTTAAAGAAAACTCTCAAATCTTTTAATTCATGTCACTAAAGGTAAACCAAAGCATAGGTTTAAGATGAGAGGGAAAAGAGTCAGTGTCATAGGGATGTACAGCACAGAAACAGACCCTTCGGTCCAACTTGTCTATGTTCACCAGAATCTAGTCCCATTTAGAGTCATAGAGATGTACAACGTGGACCCTTCAGTCCAACCCGTCCATGCCAATCAGATATCCCAACCCAATCTAGTCGCATTTGGCCCATATCCCTCTAAACCCTTCCTATTCATATACCCATCCAGATGCCTTTTAAAGCTTGTAATTGTACCAGTCTCCACCACTTCCTCTGGCAGCTCATTCCATACACGTACCACCCTCTGTGTGAAGAAGGTGCCCCTTAGGTTTCTTTTATATCTTTCCCCTCTCACCCTAAACCTATGCCCTCTAGTTCTGGACTCCCCCACCCCAGGGAAAGGATTTTATTTATTTATCCTATCCATACTCCTCATAATTTTGTAGACCAGAATTGCACGCAATATTCCAACAGTGGCCTCACCAATGGCCTGTACAGCCACAACATGACCTCCCAACTCCTGTACTCAATGTTCTGACCAATAAAGGAAAGCGTACCAAACACCTTCTTCACTATCTTATCTATCTGCAACTCCACTTTCAAGGAGCTATGAACCTGTACTCCAAGGTCTCTTTGTTCAGCAACACTCCCTAGGACCTTACCATTAAGTGTATAAGTCCTGCTAAGAATTGATTTCCTAAATGCAGCACCTCGCATTTATCTGAATTAAACTCCATCTGCCACTTCTCAGCCCATTGGCCCATCTGATCAAGATCCTGTTGTAATCTGAGGTAACCTGCTTCATTGTCCACTACACCTCCAATTTTGGTGTCATCTGCAAACTTACTAACTTTACCTCTTATGCGCACATCCAAATCATTTATGTAAATGATATAAAGTAGAGGACCCAGCACCGATCCTTGTGGCACTCCACTGGTCACAGGCCTCCAGTCTGAAAAACAACCTTCCACCGCCACCCTCTGTCTTCTACCTTTGAGCCAATTCTGTATCCAAATGGCTAGTTCTCCCTGTATTCCATGAGATCTAACCTTGCTAATCAGTCTCCCATGGGGAACCTTGTCAAACGCCTTACTGAAGTCCAAATAGATCACATCTATCGCTCTGTCCTCATCAATCTTCTTTGTTACTTCTTCAAAAAACTTGATCAAATGTATGAGACATGATTTCCCATGCACAAAGCCATGTTGACTATCCACGTTAGCCAACCTCCAGTCCTCCGGCACCTCACCTGTGACTATCAATGATACAAATATTTCAGTAAAAGACCCAAAAATCACTTCCCTAGCCTCCCACAGAGTTCTCGGGTACACCTGACCAGGTCCTGGGGATGTATCCACCTTTATGCACTTCAAGACATCCAGCACAGACTTCCTCCTTTGTAATACGGGCACTTTTTTAGATGTCACCACCTATTTCCCTACAGTCTATATCTTCCATGTCCTTTTCCACGGTAAATACTGATGAAAAATACTTGTTTAGTATCTCTTCCATTTTCTACGGCTCCACACAAAGGCTGCCTTGCTGATCTTTGAGAGGACCTATTCACTCCCTAGTTACCCTTTTGTCCTTAATGTATTTGTGAAAATCCTTTGGATTCTCCTTAATTTGCCAGCACTTGACCCATATCCCTCTAAACCCTTCCTATTCATATACCAATTCAGATGCCTTTTAAATGCTGTAATTGTACCAGCCTCCACCACTTCCTCTGGCAGCTCATTCCATACACGCACCACCCTCTGTGTGAAAAAGTTCCCCCTTAGATCCCTTTCAAATCTTTCCCCTCTCACCCTAACCTTTTGCCCTCTAGTTCTGGACTCCCCCACCCCAGGGAATAGACCTTATCTATTTACCCTAACCATGCCTCTTATGATTTTGTAAACCTCTATAAGGTCGCCCGTCAGCCTCCGAACCTCCAGGGAAAGCAATTCCAGACTACTTAGCCTCTCCTTATAGCTCAAACCCTCCAACTCTGGCAACATCCTTGTAAATCTTTTCTGAACCCTTTCAAGTTTTACAACATCTTTTCTATAGCAGGGAGACCAGAATTACATGCAATATTCCAAAAGTGGCCTAACCAATGTCCTGTACAGCCGCAACAGAATCTCCCAACTCCTGTACTCAATGCTCTGACCAATAAAGACAAGCATACCAAAAGCATTCTTCACTATCCTATGTAACTGTGACTCCATTTTCAAGTAACCATGAACCTGTATTCCAAGGTCTCTTTGTTCAGCAACAATCCCCAGGACCTTACAATTAAATGTGTAAGTCCTGTCCTGATTTGACTTTCCAAAATGCAGCACCTCACATTTATCTGGATTAAACTCCATCTGCCACTCCTTGGCCCATTGACCCATCTGCTCATGCCCCTGAGGGGTAACTCTTTCATGCAGAGCGTGCTGCATCTATGGAATCATAGATTCTATGGATATACGAAACGAGCTGACAGGAGAAGTGGTCGTGGTGAGTATAATTACAACATTTAAAAGATATTTGGACAGGTATGTGGATAGGAAAGGTTTGGAGGGATATGGACCAAACACAGGCAAATGGGACTAGTTTGGTTTTAAGAAACTTGGTCAGCATGGATGAGTTGAGCTGAAGGGCCTGTTTCCATGTAAAATGCCTCTACGACTCTAAAGTCACTATAGACCCAGAGGGTTGCTCTCTTGTAAAAGGGAGGTGGCTGGTGGTGAGTTTAGCATTTCAGCTGAAAGGTGTAGGAATTGAACCCACACTGTTGGCATCACAATGCGTCGCAAACCAAGCACCCAAGCTCACCAAACCCCCAAATGTCTCTCTCCATGCTCTGGACTTTGTAAATATTAATTCATAGGGTTTGGGTATCACTGGCTAGGCCAACGTTTATTGCCCAGAGGATGAGTAAGACCAACAATATGGTGTGTGTTGAGTCACACGTGGGCCAGACCAGAGTTACCTTCCTTAAAGGACATTAATGAACCAGATGAGGTTTTTTTGACTAGCAATGACAGTTTAGTCGCCATCATGAGACTCTTAATTACAGTTGAGATTGTACAGGACCTTGGTGAGGCTTCTTCTGGAATACTGTGTGCAGCTCTGATTGCCCTGTTATGGGAAGGATGTTATTAAACTGGAGAGGGTTCAGAAAATATTCACCAGGATGTTACTGGGATTGGAGGATTTGAGATATCAAAATAGACTGGAAAGCCTGGGAGGTTGTGGGGGTGACCTTATAGTGGTTTATAAAATCATGAGAGGCATAGACAAGGCAAATAGCAGGGGTCTTTTCCTTAGAGTGGGGAAGTTCAAAACTAGGGGGCATATTTTTAAGGTGAGCAAAGAAAGATTTAAAAAGGACATGAGAGGAAACTTTCTTAAACAGAGAGTGGTTCATCTGTGGAATGAACTATCAAAGGGTGTGTTGGATGTGGTACTGTTACAACATTTAAAAAAAAAAGTGGATAAGTTCATGAATAGGAAAGGAGGGATATGGACCAAAAGCACAGGCAGGTGGGACTAGTTTAGTTCGGGAACATGGTCATCATGGACGAGTTAGACTGAAGGGTCTGTTTTCATGTTGTATGACTCTATGAATTCAAATTCCACCATCTGCCATGGCTGGATTTGAACCTGGGTCCCCAGAACATTAGTTGATTCTCTGGATTAATTGTATAGCAATAATACCAAAAAGCCATTGCCTCCCCAAACTAACACCACATTACTCTTGGCATATTCTATTGAGAATTGTAGGGTAGAGCTACACCAATAGAAATGTGCCAATTAACTTGGAGGCTTTAAAGCAAGCACATCATTCATGGTTTATAAGTGATTTCTTGGTGGTTCTCTAACTTTGATCTCTGTGCCTCCCCCCAACCTTATTATCATCTTCTATTTTATTTTCACCTTTTGTTCTTGTCCCCTCATCATGTTTGAAGATAAACACATGGATAATGACACTACCTTCATTTCTTCCTACAATCTGTGCAGACACAGATCCCTCAAACATCATCAGATCATTTATCTTCCAGTGATGTTTCTTGAGGAAACATTATTCATCAAGAATGTAACACAATTTTCAGCCCTAGAAACACTACTCTGTGGAAGCAGACCATTCAGCCCATTGAGTCCATACCAACACTCCGAAGAGCATCCCACCCGGACCCACCCCAACTCCCTAATCGTGTATTTCCCATGGCTAATCCACCTAGCCTGCACAGCCCTGGACCCCATAGGCAACATGTTGAAGGGCTTATGCCCAAAATGTCAACTCTCCTGCTCCTTGATCTTCTGTGCTTTTCCAGTACAACAGTTTTCAATGCAACATAGCATGACCAATCCAACTAATCTGTACATCTTTTGACTGTGGGAGCGCTGGGAGGAAACCCATGCAGACACAGGGAAAATTTGCAAAGTCTACACAGACAGTCACCCGAGGCTAGAATCGAACCTGGGTCCCTGGCACTGTGCGGGAGCAGTGTTAACCACTGAGCCATCATGCTGTCCCTGTTCTTTTCGTATTTACATGGCTGGTCCAGTTGACTTTCTGGTCATTGGTAACCCCCAGGATATTGATAGTGGGGGGATTCAGTAATGGTAAGCCATCAAGAGGTAATGGTTAGATTGTGTCTGGTTAGAAACGGGAATCGCCAGGCACTTTTGTGATGCAAATCTAACTTGCAAATTGTCAGCCTAAACCTGGGTTTTGTCCAGGTTTTGGAGCATTTGGACATGGGCTGCTTCAGTAACTGAGGAGTCACAAATGATGCTGAACATTGTACAGTTTCAGCGAATGTATGATGGAGGGAAAGTCATTGTTGAAGCAGCTGAAGATGGTTTGGCTGATTTGGACAAGCTCTGCAACTTTGGGAGTAATAAAACAGAAGCTCTTATTGTACCAGAAGAGATCTGACAAACAATGTAACGTGTTGTATTTGTGCCAAGGTTAATCAACCTCCAGGATTCCCATCAATGGAGCACGGAGCTGCTTAAAGAGGCTTGCTGCTTCTGAGGACATATGCTTAGTTCCAGACCAGCATTCTGTGCTGCTCGCTCTCCAGGCATCACAGAAGGCACAGCATGCTGTCCATTGCAAACCAATCTTTCAAAGTGTCACTGTAACAGACCAATTATTAACAATGGCTTTCTGATCCAGAAAGAGACTTTCTGAAGACTCAGGTGTGATCTACAGCCTGGTCATAGAATCCCTACAGTGCAGAGAGAGGCCATTCATCACATTGAGTCAGCACCAACCCTCCGAAGAGCATCCTACACTATTCCCATAACCCAGCATTTTCCATGGCTAACTCACCTAACCTTTACAACCCTGGACATTATGGGCAATTTAGCATAATCAATCCACCCTAACTTGCACATTGTTGAACTGTGGGAGGAAACCAGGGCACCCGAAGGAAACCCACACAGACGTGGGGAGAACGTGCAAACTCCACACAGAGTTGAGATTGAACTTGGGTCCTTGGTGCTATGAGGAAGCAGTGCTAACCACTGTGCCACCAGTCTGAGTTTGTGATCTCATTTGAAATGTGTAATACTCTTAATGGGCTTGTCAGTGCAGTTTTCCCTGGCTGAAGAATTAAGATCACGACATCACTGTCTCAAAATAAAGGACCATAATAATGAGGAACAACAAGAAATTTCCTTGCTCAGATGGATATGGATCTTTGGAATTCTCAGTCTAGGATGGCTGTGCAAGCTCAGTCAGTGAGTATATTCAAATTTGAGATCGACAGACAGATGGGTGTTGAGGAATACAGGTTTTCCAGAACTCTCTACTCAGATTTGGGCATGACTGGCAAGACCAACATTTGTTGCTCTAATTGCCCTTGAATGAAATGGCTTAAGGTGCCATTTGAGGGCTGTTGAGAGTCAACCACACTACCGTGGGTCTGGAGTAACCTATAGGTCAGACCAGATAAGGATGGCAGGTTTTATATTTGGAGTTGGGGACCACATTGTACGTTGTCAAAGTTTGCAGATGACACTAAGATGAGTGACAGATCAAAGTGTGCGCAGAGGACTGTGAAACTTTGCAGAGGAACATAGATTAAGTGAGTGGGCAAAGGTCTGGCAGATGGAGTACAATGTTAATAAATGTGAAGCCATCTATTTGGCAGGAGTAACAGTAAAATAGACTATTCCTTGAAAGGTAAAATGTTGCAGCATGCTGCTGTGCAGAGGGACCTGGGTGTCCTTGTGCATGAATCACAGAAGGTTGGTCTGTAAGTACAACAAGTAATTAGGAAGGCAAATGGAATTTTGTCCATCATTCCTAAAGGGATTGAGTTTAAAAGCAGAGAGGTTATGTTGCAGCTGTACAAGATGCTGGTGAGGCCACACCTGGACTACTGTGTACAGTTTTGGTCTCCTTACTTGAGAAAGGATGGACTGGCACTGGAGGGGGTGCAGAGGAGGTTCACTCAGTTGATTCCTGATTTAAGGGGGTTGTCTTATGAGGAGAGACTGAGTAGATTGGGATTATATTCATTGGAATTCAGAAGAATGAAGGGGGGATCTTATAGAAACATATTCTGAAGGGAATAGATGAGATAGAAGTAGAGAGGATGTTTGCACTGGTGGGTGAAACTGGGATAAGAGGGCATAACCTCAAGGTTAGGGGAAGCAGATTCAGGACTGAATTGAGGAGGAACTGCTTCACCCAGAGGGTTGTTAATATATGAAATTCCCCTGACACCACTTCAGTAAATGTTTTTAAAGCTAAGGTAGATTCTTTTGAACATTAAAGGAATTAAGGGTTACGGTAAGAACGAGGGTAAGTGGAGATGAGTCCAGGAAAAGATCAGCCGTGCCTTATTGAGTGGTGGAGCAGGCTTGAGGGGCTGGATTGGAGAGTGTGGTGCTGGAAAAGCACAGCAGGCCAGGCAGCATCTGAGGAGCAGGCGAGTCGACATTTTGGGCATAATCCCTTCATCAGGAGGATTCCAGCATCTGCAGTCCTCACTTTATCCCAGTTGAAGGGCGAGATGGCATACTCCTGCTCTGAGTTCTCATGTTCTTATGTTTCCTTCCCAGAAGTCATCCGATGGGTTTTTACGACAGTTTGTGATAACTTCCTGGGCACCATTACTGTGGCTGGCTTTAGCTCTACATGGTCCTGAAGCATCTAAACCTCTGGATTACTGGCCCAATGGTATTCCCAGCTGGAAAGCTTCTGTTGAGACCTTAATGTGTCTTTCTTCATTTGACTCCACACATACTGAGGCCTGTGTCTTTGGCTCACTGTCGATATGCTTTCTGATTCCTTTTGATGACTCGTCCATGAAGCACCTTGGGGTTGCTGCTATGGAAACCGCCCAACCCTAATGCAAGACTCAGAGTTGACATGTGAGGAAGCACATATCCTCATGATCGAGTTGTTCAGATCTGAAGCAGCGGGAATAGATTCACTAATAATTTGCAAAAAAGAATTGAATGGGAAACATGGGCAGGAGACTGGAGAATAAAGACAGTGTGTTTACATGGATAACTCTTTCAGGGACAAGGAGAAAGGGAGGACTGCGGACACTGAAAGGTCAGAGTCAAAAGTGTGGTGCTGAAAGAGCACAGCAGTTCAGGGTGCAGCCGAGAGGCAGGAGAGTCGACATTTCAGGGATAAGCCCTTCATCAGGAATGTATGATGGGCTGAATGGCCTCTTTCTGCACTGTGTTCCTGAGATAGGGTGGGGTGTAGTATGAGGAAAGACTATGCATCTCTCCACAGGAGTTAACAGGAATGAGATGAGATCTTACTGAGACATTGCAAGCATGCAATAGGCTGGATGATAAGGAGATGCAATCCCTTGCATTGGCGAGTCCAGGATATGGGGATGCAGTTTTAAGATAAGGATTCCACATTTGAAGTGGAGATTAGGAGAATTGTTTTCTCTCAGAGGCTGATGAGTCAATGAAACAGTGAAGGTGGGATCATTGGGCACTTGCAAAACATCAGTAGATAGACTCCTTGGTTAGTCAAGAAGCTGAGGGTATCAGGGTAAGAGGGAATGCAGATTTGGGGCCATGGTCTTATTGAATGACCCATTCCTGCTCTGATTCATATATTTGCAAAAGCATTTGAAGAGAGCAGAAGAAATGTCTTTTCACAAACAGTTTTGAGGTTCTAGAATTGGTAGCAAAATCAGACAGCATAACAATGGAATTGGTCAGAGACATGAAATAAAAGGGGGACAAGTTAGGGTTCAAGTGTTTAGGATGACAGTTCAGACATAGAAGACACCAACACAGATAGAGTGGACGAGATGGGTGACCGTTTAGAACTGAGATGAGGAGGAATTTCTTCAGCCAGAATCTGTGGAACCTATGGCTGCAGAAGGGTGTGGAGGCCAAACCATTGTGTGTATTTAAGAAAGAGATAGCTAGGTTCTTGGTTAGTAATGGGGTCAAGGGTTACAGGGAGAAGACAGGAGAATAGGGTTTAGAAACATTGCCATAATCAAATGATGGAACTTACTTGATGGGCCAAATAGCTTAATTCTGCTCCTATATCTGCGGTACATTTCTGAGCAATTACAGACTTAAGCAGCAGGGAAAGGCTTAATGCAAAATGTTTGAAGGAGTCAACATTAATCAAGTTTAATGAAGAATTTCTGAATAAACACCTTGGACTGAAACATGTTGAAGATAACTAGAAATTGGAGAGTAACGCTGAATCCTATTGGGCAAAGAAGGAAATGATGAATTAGTGCAATATTTCCCTCAATATTACAGTGAAAAGGATGTGAATGTGTTGGAAACAGTTTAGTAAAGGTCTCTTTGACTGTGGCCAGGTTGTCTTATGAGGAAAGGTTGGACAACCTAACCTTGTCTCCATTGGAACTTGGAATAGGAAAAGGCAACTTCACTGGAACATACAAGATCCTCTAAGGGAGTTAGCCAGGGTAACCTTTAGAAAGGAATTTTCCTCTTGTGAGGACAGCTACAACTAATGGTTATAGTTTTTAACTTAACGCTCCTCCATTTAAAACAGAAAGGAGGTAAATCTTTTTTTTCTCTCAGACAGTCATGAGCCTTTGGAACTCTCTTCCTCAAAAGATGACAGAAGGAGAGTCTTTGAATCAATCGGTTCTTGATAGCAAGGGGGTGAAAGGTTATCGGGGTGCATGGGAATGTGGAGTCATCTTACAGCAGGAGGATGGGTTTGAGAAACATATCAGCCATGATTGAATGGCGGAGCAGACTTGATGGGCTGAATGGCCTAATTTCTGTTCCTATGTCTTATTGTCTTATGCTCTTAATCAGATCAACCATGATCTTATTGAATAGTTGTTGAGTAGGATCAAGGAGCTGATTGGTCTATTTGATCTTTACTGATCCTCATTGTACAAACTAACCAGTGGGGTGATGGACGAGTCTGTTTGTGCAGTTTGATATGTGCAATGTTGGTGTGGCCCGAACCTCTGTGGTCGAAATGACAATACTTGTTTTAATCATGCACTGGCTAATCTCAGAGCCACTTTGGGAGAAGAGAGAGAGAAGCTGGATGTTTGTGAATATAGAATACAGAAACGTACAACACGAAACAGGCCCTTCGGACCACAATGTTGTGGCGAGGATTAATCCTAATCTAAAATAAAATAACCTAACCTACATACCCCTCAACGCACAGCTATTCACTTGCATGTCCAGCAGTCGCTTAAATGTCCCTAAAGACTCTGCTTCCACCACCACAGCTGACAACTCATTCCATGCATTCACAACTCTCTGCATGAAGAACCTACCTCTGACGCCTCCTCTATACCTTCCTCCTAATATCTTCAAACTATGACCCCTCGTCCCAGCCAATCCTGCCCTGGGGAAAACTCTCTGGCTATTGACTCTATCTATGCTACTCATTACCTTGTATACCTCAATCAGGTCACTTCTCTTCCTCCTTCTCTCCAGAGAGAAAAATCTGAGCTCAGTCAACCTCTCTTCATAAGATAAGTCCTCCAGTCCAGGCAGCATCCTGGTAAACCTTCTTTGCACCCTCTCTAAAGCTTCCGTATCTTTCCTACAATAGGACGACCAGAACTGGACACAATATTCCAAGTGTGGTCTCACCAGTGTTTTGTAGAGCTGCAGCAAAACCTCACAGTTCTTAAACTCGATCCCCCTGTTAATGAAAGCCAAAATTCCATATGCTTTCTTAACCATCCTATCCACTTGGGTTGCCATTTGAGGGATCTATGGACTTGAACACCCAGATCCCACTGTTCCTCCAAACTGCCAAGAATGCTGTCTCTAATCCTATATTCAGCATTCAAGTTCAACCTTCCAAAATGCATCACTTCACATTTATCCAGGTTGAACTCCATCTGCCATTTCTCAGCCCAGCTCTGCATCCTGTCTATGTCACCCTGCAGCCTGCAACAGCCCTCGATACTATCAATGGCACCTCCAACCTTTGTGTTATCAGCAAATTTACTAACCCACCCCTCAACCTCCTCATCCAATTCATTTATAAAAACTACAAAGAGCAGAGGCCCAAGACCAGAGCCCTGCGGGACCCCACTCAACACTGACCTCCAGGCAGAATACTTTCATCTACAACCACTGCCTTCTGTCAGCCAACCAATTCTGAATCCAGACAGCCAAATCTCCCTGTATCCCATACCTCCAGACTTTATGAATGAGCCTACCATGGGGAACCTTATCAAATGTGTTGCTGAAGTCCATATACACCACATCCACTGCTCGACCTTCGTCAACCTGTCTCATCGCCACCTCAAAGAACTCCATAAGATTTGTGAGGCATGACCTGCCCCTCACAAAGCCATGCTGACTGCCTTTAATCACACTATTCTTTTCCAAATAATCATAAATCCTATCCCTCAGAATTCTTTTCAAAACCTTGTTGACCACGTAAGAACTGGTCTGTAATTGCCAGGGATCTCCCTATTCATTTTCTTGAAAAGTGAAACAACATTCACCTCCCTCCAATCCTCCAGTACGACTCCTATGGAGAGTGAGGAAGTAAGTATCCTCGCCAGTGGCTTAACAACCTCCTTTCTCGCTTCCCGGAGCAGCCTACGATAAATCTGGTCTGGCCCAGGGGATTTATTAATCTTAATGTTTGCCAAAATTTCCAGCACATCATCTTCATCAATCTCGATCTGTTCAAACCTGTATCCCAGCTCCTCAAAGTTCTCTTTCACAACAAGATCCCTTTCCTTAGTGAAAACCGAAGCAAAAAACTCATTTAGGGCTTCCCCAATCTGCTCAGACACCGCACACAAGTTCCCTCCGCTATCCCTGATCGGCCCTACCTTCTCCCTGATCATTCTCTTATTCCTCTCATATGAGTAAAATGCCTTTAGGTTCTCCCTAATCCTTCTTGCTAAGCCTTTTTCGTGCCCCCTCCTGGCTCTCCTCAGTCCACTTCTGAGCTCCTTTCTAGTAAGCCTGTAATTCTCTAAAGCTGCGCCAGATCCTTGCTTCCTCCACTTAAGTAAGCTGCCTTCTTCCTTTTGACGAGAAGCTCCTCTGTTTTCATCATCCAGGGCACCTTAATCTTACCCCTTCTTGCCTGCCTTAGAGGAACAAATTTGTGCATCACTCACAACAACTGCTCCTTAAACAGTCTCCACGTGTCTGTTGCCTCTGATATAGAGGCAACTGAGGCAGCTACAGAACCCCAATGCACAACGTGTCATCCTTGGGCACCATGTGGGAAGACTTTCTCATCAGCCTATTCCTGGACATGGTTAGAGTGACCATTAACCTCTACACCTCCATCCGCCATGACCAGGGCCTCCAAGCCCTCCATTTTGTCCTCTCCAGACGTCCCCAACAGTACCTTTCCACCGACACTCTCATTCGTTTGGCCGAACTGGTCCTCACCCTTAACAATTTCTCCTTTGAATCCTCCCACTTCCTCCAGACCAAAGGGGTAGCCATGGGCACATGTATGGGCCCCAGCTATGCCTGTCTCTTTGTTGGCTACGTAGAGCAGTTGATCTTCTGTAATTACACCGGCACCACTCCCCACCTCTTCCTCCGCTACATTGATGACTGCATTGGCGCCACCTCGTGCTCCCGCGAGGAGGTTGAGCAATTCATCAACTTCATCAACACATTCCACCCTGACCTTAAATTTACCTGGACCATCTCTGACACCTCCCTCCCCTTCCTGGACCTCTCCATCTCCATTAATGACGACCGACTGGACACTGACATTTTTTACAAATCCACCAACTCCCACAGCTACCTGGATTACACCTCTTCCCACCCTGTCTCTTGCAACAATGCCATCCCATATTCCCAATTCCTCCGCCTCCGCCGGATCTGCTCCCAGGAGGACCAGTTCCACCACAGAACACACCAGATGGCCTCCTTCTTTAGAGACCGCAATTTCCCTTCCTACGTGGTTAAAGATGCCCTCCAACGCATCTCGTCCACATCCCGCACCTCCGCCCACGGACCCCACCCCTCCAACCGTAACAAGGACAGAACGCCCCTGGTGCTCACCTTCCACCCTACCAACCTTCGCATAAACCAAATCATCCGCCAACATTTCCGCCACCTCCAAACAGACCCCACTACCAGGGATATATTTCCCTCCCCACCCCTTTCCACCTTCCGCAAAGACCGTTCCCTCCGCGATTACCTGGTCAGGTCCACGCCCCCAAACAACCCACCCTCCAATCCTGGCACTTCCCCCTGCCACCGCAGGAACTGTAAAACCTGCGCCCACACCTCCTCCCTCACCTCTATCCAAGGAGCCTTCCACATCCATCAAAGTTTTACTTGCACATCCACTAATATCATTTATTGTATCCGTTGTTCCCGATGCGGTCTCCTCTACATTGGGGAGACTGGGCGCCTCCTAGCAGAGCACTTTAGGGAACATCTCCGGGACACCCGCACCAATCAACCACACCGCCCCGTGGCCCAACATTTCAACTCCCCCTCCCACTCTGCTAAGGACATGGAGGTCCTGGGCCTCCTTCACCGCCGCTCCCTCACCACCAGACGCCTGGAGGAAGAACGCCTCATCTTCCGCCTCGGAACACTTCAACCTCAGGGCATCAATGTGGACTTCAACAGTTTCCTCATTTCCCCTTCCCCCACCTCACCCTAGTTCTAAACTTCCAGCTCAGTAACTGTCCCCATGACTTGTCCGGACTTGTCCGACCTGCCTATCTTCTTTTCCACCTATCCACTCCACCCTCTCCTCCTTGACCTATCACCTGCATCCCCCTCCCCCACTCACCCATTGTACTCTATGCTACTCTCTCCCCACCCCCACCCTCCTCTAGCTTATCTCTCCATGCTTCAGGCTCACTGCCTTTATTCCTGATGAAGGGCTTTTGCCCGAAACGTCGATTTCGAAGCTATTTGGATGCTGCCTGAACTGCTGTGCTCTTCCAGCACCACTGATCCAGAGTCTGGTTTCCAGCATCTGCAGTCATTGTTTTTACCTTATTGACATTTCCAGGGAGAGGGCCATGGAAGGGGTTATTGAGTCCCTCTCCTTCACAGTTATGTCTGCATGTGGGTCTCCATGAAGAGGAAGCACGTGGTGCTCACCAGAACGATAGAGACCGGTGTGCATGGCAGGGGCGGGGCTGCATTAGCAACCCAGGCCGTTATTTTAATTTAGCAAGTTCCTGTCCACCTTTTATAAGTTTTTGTGGGCCTATTGGTTATATTTTACAGGATAGTGCCCCATCAGGGCCCAGTTAACCTGCTTTTAGGTTTGATCCAAAGGGTAGAATCGAAACAAGGAGCCTAGCTACCCTTGCTCCAGGTAAAGGCTGGGTTTTGGTAATAACAGCACCTTCTCCACATTGACAACGGTCTAAGCGAAATCTTTGCAAAGTCCACCTGCCTCACCCTCCCTCCTTCAACTCGAAACCAACTAATGCTGATTGACTCCCTGGGATAATGCCGAAAATGTGTTGCTGGAAAAGCACAGCAGGTCAGGCAGCATCCAAGGAGCAGGACAATCGCTGTTTTGGGCATGAGCCCTTCTTCAGGAATCCTGAAGAAGGGCTCATGCCCGAAACGTCGATTCCGCTGTTCCTTGGATGCTGCCTGACCTGCTGCGCTTTTCCAGCAACACATTTTCGGCTCTGATCTCCAGCATCTGCAGTCCTCACTTTCTTCCCTGGGATAATGGTCAAGATTAGAGCGGTGCTGGAAAAACACAGCCGTTCAGGCAGCATCCGAGGAGCAGGAAAATCGACATTTCGGCAGGAGCCCTTCATCAGGAATTATGCCCGACTTGTGGCCAAAACATTGATTCTCCTGCTTCTCACCAAGTCCCTCTTTATTTACACCATGAGATTCCTTAACAGTGATCCAGCTCCCTCAAAGCCAGCTCTCAGAGTAAACAGGATGACCTGCTGTGCTTTTCCAGCACCACACTTTTAGACTCTGACTCTCCAGCATCTGCAGTCCTCACCTTCTCCCTGGCATAATGCAACAGTTCCAGCTCAGTAGGAGGCCAATCAGCCCGTCATGTTGATATCAGCTCTCTCTCGGAGAAAGTGAGGACTGCAGATGCTGGAGATCAGAGCTGAAAATGTGTTGCTGGAAAAGCGCAGCAGGTCAGGCAGCATCAAAGGAGCAGGAGATGAAAGTGAGGACTGCAGATGCTGGAGATGCTCCTGCTCCTTGGATGCTGCCTGACCTGCTGCGCTTTTCCAGCAACACATTTTCAGCTTCGATATCAGCTCTCTGCAAGAGCATCTCCGTTAGTTCCACTCATCAGCTGCTCCCAATCACGCTGAAAACATGTTCACTTCAGGACATTGTCCAGATCCCTTGTAAAGCTGTGACAGACTGTGTCTCCAGCTCACTCTTTAAATCCTGACCACTGGTTGTGTAAAACTGATTTTACTCTCGCTGTCTTTGGCCGCTGATACCCTTCCAACAATGGGAAATGGAAAAGAATTGTCTCATTGTTGATTGTGGGATTGACAGCTGCCTTGTTATAATGAAAATGTCGCTGTTGGTGTTTCCTTTTGTCTCACCAATACCCCTTTTGCTGAAGACCAGAGTTGCATTTATTTTTTTCTCTTTTTTACACACTGACTCTCGTACTAGCCAGCACAGAGTCATTGTCCTAAACTGAGGAGACTCTGAATCTCCTGGTTTTATATATATATATTTCTTCTCTTCTCTTTTTCCTTACCCCCACCCTGCCCCCATCCCACTACCGCGTAACTGTGGTAGTGCTTATTTTTCCCAGCACCCATGGTGCGTGTGTGCGCGGATGTGAGACACAGTGAAAGACAACAGGTGGACAAATCTTTATTCAATTCCCATCACCAGGAAGAAAGGAAACACCCAAGTGGCCAGTGACAAGCAGTGCCCTTCTCAAAGGGCAATACTGTGTGATCAAACAGTGAAGGGGAGGGCAGGGACTAAATCAAAATAGAGTTGGAGGGGGAAATAATGTGCTCCACTCCCTGCGGTACCCACCCTTCCCTGAAAATCTCAAGGGTGTTGGTGGAGACTTGCATTTTTATAGTGACTATCAGAAGTGTGGGATGTCACGCAACATTTTCCCACCAATGAAACCGTTTTGAAGCAGCCAATTTGTGCACAACCAGCTTCCACAATAAACAACATGACAATGACCAGTTAATGTATTCACAGGAATGTTGGATGAGGGAGAAGTATTGGTCAAGTCACCCCAGACAACTCCCTTACTCTTAACAGTTATAGAGATGTGCACGGCGGATACTGATGTAGTGTTGATGTTACTAGACCATATCCTCAGAACATAGGTTCATATCCCATTGGTGGAATTGAAGGACTTTTGTTGTATAGTGACAATGTCTCTGTCTCTGACCCAGGAGATCTGGACACCTGCTCCAGAGGTGTGTCAGCATATTGATAATGAAATGGTAGTGTGGGCTGGCTTTTCAATTAACATCATTGTTTTGGGGCAGCACGGTAGCTCAGTGGTTAGCAGCATTGCCTCACAGCAGCAGGGGCCCAGGTTCGCTCCCAGCCTCAGTCGACTGTCTGTGTGGAGTTTGAACATTATCCCCGCGTCTGCATGGGTTTCCTCTGGGTGCTCCAGTTTCCTCCCACAGTCCAAAGATGTGCAGGTTAGGTGAATTGGCTATGCTCAATTGCCTATAGTGCCCTGATGGCCGAAACGTCGATTTCGTAGCTACTTGGATGCTGCCTGAACTGCTGTGCTCTTCCAGCACCACTAATCCAGAATATAGTGTTAGGTACACTAGTCAGAGGGAAATGGGTCTGGGTGGGTTACTCTTCAGAAGGTTGGTGTGGACTTGTTGGGCTGAAGGGCCTATTTCCACACTGTAGGGAATCAAATTTAATAATGTACAGCACAGAAACATACCCTTCAACCAACTCATCCATGCCAACCAATTATCCTAAAATAATTTAATCCCATTTGCCAGCACTTGGCCCATGTTCCTCTAAACCCTCCCTATTTATATACCCATCCAGATGCCTTTGAAATGTTGTAATAGTACCACCCTCCAGCACTTCTTCCATAGACAAGCAGGAGGCTGGAAGAACACAGCAAGCCAGGCAGCATCAGGAGGTGGAAAAGTCTACGTTTCAGGTGTAACACTTCTTCAAGACGCGGGGTGGGTCGAAAAGGGAGCTCATTCCATACGTGCACCACCCTCTGTGTGAAAAAGTTGCCCCTTAGCTCCCTTTTAAATCTTTCCCCTCTCACCCTAAACCTATGCCCTCTAGTTCTGGACTCCCCCACTCCAGGGAAAAGACCTTGTTTTGTTTACCCTATCCATGCCCCTCATGATTTTATAAATCTCCATAAGGTCACCCCTCAGCCTCCGATGCTCCAGGGAATACAGCTCCAGCTTATTCAGCCTCTCCCTGTAGCTCAAACCCTCCAACCCTGGCAACATCCTTGTAAATCTTTACTAAACCCTTTCAAGTTTCACAACATCCTACACAGAATTAGGTGAGAAATGTAAAATTTCCTGATATCAGAGAGGGAGGCCTATCATACCCACACCTGCTGTCCATATGAACAATTCACTTTGTGCCATTCTCCAGCCTTTTCCCTGTAACCCTACACATTCTCCCTTTCCAAAAACCATCAAATTCCCTTTGTTGTTAAATAAACTTCACCATACTCCCAGGCAGTGCCTTCCAGACACCTGCCACTTGCTGCATGTAAAATGTTTCCCTCGGCTCGCTTTCGCTCATTTTGCTAAATAACTTCAATCTGCACCTTCTGGTCTTGATCCTCTCATGCTGTGGAACCATTTCTCACTTGTTACTCTGTCCAGCCCACTCATGATCTTAAATACCTCAATCAAATCTCATTAATGAAATATATCATCAGTTGTCGCATAAACCCATCTGGTGCCGCAGTTAGGCGGTATTGTGGGGGTTAAAAAAGAAAAAAAAAAGAGGAGCTTCTACGTTAGAGCCCAAAAAAGAAAAAAAAAACAAAAAAAACCCATCTGGTTCTTTCACTGTGTCTCACACCTGCACACACACAACATGAGTACTGGGGAAAAAAATAAGTACTACCACAGCTAGGCAGGAGTGTAAAAGAAAACAAAACAGGCGTGTCAGCCATCCTGTTTACTCAGAGCTGGCTCTGAGGGAGCTGGATCACTGTTAAGGAATCTCATGGTATAAATAAAGAGGGACTTGGTGACCGGATACTGGCCTGGGGAGTTATTTCACATTAAAAAAAAGCTTATCTGGTTCACTAATGTCTTTTTATAAGGAAACTGTTGTTACAGAGTCATACAACATGGAAACAGACTCTTCAGTTCAACTAGTCCATGATGACCATGTTCCCAAATTAAACTGGTGCCCACATCCCTCCAACCATTTCTTACTCATGTACTAATCTGAATGTCTTTTAAATGTTGAAACTATACCCACATGCACCACTTCCTCTGGAAGTTCATTCCACTCACCAACCATTCCCTGAATAAAGAAATTGCCCCTCATGTCAGTTTTAAATGGTGGTAGATTGGTGGAGTTGTGGATAGTGAGGAGAGCTGATGTCAGCTGCAAAGGGCCTTAGATATGATGCAGAGCTGGGCTGAGGAGTGGCAGATGGAGTTCAACCCTGTCAAGTGTGAGGTTGTCCATATTGGAAGGGCAAATAAGAATGCGGAATACAGGGTTAACGGTAGGATTCTTAGTAAGGTGGAGGAGCAGAGGGATCTTGGGGTCTATGTTCATAGATCTTTGAAAGTTGCCACTCAGGTGGATAGAGCTTGTAAGAAGGCCTATGGTGAATTAGCGTTCATTAGCAGAGGGATTGAATTCAAGAGTCGTGAGGTGATGTTGCAGCTGTATAGGACCTTGGTAAGGCCACATTTGGAGTACTGTGTGCAGTTCTGGTTGCCTCACTTTAGGAAAGATGTGGAAGCTTTCGAGAGGGTGCAGAGGAGATTTACCAGGATGTTGCCTGGAATGGAGAATAGGTCGTACGAGGGTAGGTTGAGAGTGCTAGGCCTTTTCTCATTGGAACGGAGAAGGAGAGGGGTGACTTGATAGAGGTTTATAAGATGATCAGTGGAATAGATAGAGTAGACAGAGACTTTTCCCCGAGTACAACAGAGTGTTACAAGAGGACATAAATTTAAGGTAAAGGGTGGAAGGTATAGGGGGGATGTCAGGGGTAGGTTCTTTACCCAGAGAGTGGTGGGGGCATGGAATGCGCTGCCTGTGGGAGTGGCAGAGTCAGAATCATTGGTGACCTTTAAGCGGCAATTGGATAGGTATACAGATAGGTGCTTCAGCTAGGACAAATGTTCGGCCCAACATCGTGGGCCAAAGGGCCTGTTCTGTGCTGTATTGTTCTATGTTCTATGTTTTAAATCTTTCTCCTCTCACCTTAAAAGTATGCCCTATTCTTGAAATTCCCCACTCTATGGGTAAGACACCTGCCATTCACCTTACCTGTACCCCTCATGATTTTATAAACCTCAACAAGGTCAGCAGTCAACCTCCTACGCTCCAGTTAAAACAAAATCTCAGCCTCTCCTTATAATCAAACCCTCCATTCCAGGAAATATCCTGATAAATCTCTCTTAAACCCTGTCCAGTTTAATAATATCCTTCCTAGAACAGGCAGAGCAGAACTGGACAGTGTACACCAGAAGAGGCCTTCCCATTTGGCCCACATGTGACTCGAGATCCACAGCAAAGGTGGTTAACTCTTAATCACTCTCAGGCTAATTTAAATGAGCAATAAGTGCTGAGCTAGCCAGCAACACCCATGTCCCATGAGCAATTTCTTTTATTCAAGAGTGCCAATTGAGAAAATTGAGCACTTAATTGTGTCAAACCATAGCCCAATTGAAGCCAATAGCAGCAGTATTTACCACCCATAAAATCCACTAGAGATCCTCAGGCAACACCCTCCAAACCCACAACCACTTCCATCTAGAAGGCCAAGGGCAGGAGATACAAGGGAACACCACCACCTTCAAGTTCCCTTCCAAAACTCTTACCATCCTCACTTGGAAATACATTGCTGTTCTTTTCCTGTCTCTGGGTCAAAATCCTAGAATTCCCTCCCTGTCTATCTACAGCACTATGGCAGTACAGCAAGGTAGCTCACCACCACCCTCTCAGGGGACAACTGGGGACAGGCAGTAAATACTATCCTGTCTATGTCCCATGAATGAATTTTTAAAACATCAACAGAGGAAGTGCTACACTGTTTACCTTCAAGAAGGTGTTAATCTGATATCCCAGTCTTATTCCTACAGGGAGATACAAGAGAAGGGGGGCAGTGTGCTGACCAATATGTATTTAGCAGCCATTACCTACAATTGACTGACTGTCATTATCACATTGCTGTTTGTGGGATCTTGCTCTACACAGACATTGGTTATATTTTCTGCAATGGAACAGTGAGTATACTTTGAGCCTTAATTAGTTGATTATGGAGTGCTTTCAGACACCCTGAAGTTAGGAAGGTGTTGTAAAAATGCAAATCTTTATCTGTTAGCCAATTATCTATTGGCTACAGTCAAGGTAGAGTGATGGATGCTACCCTCTAGTGGATATCTCATGCTTCTGTTTGATTATTCACCAATAAAGAAACAAGAACGAGAGTCAATGTAATTTTAAACTACTTAATAATCAACACATTCCTGCCCATATCCATCCTGCATTTTATAGACTGATAACCCTGCTCTGACATAACCAGCTGTGTCTTAATGAAAATATTAACATCTGACTAATGTCAACTCTCTTCCCAGGCTACTGCTTCCACCCGTCTCCCTGGTAACAATTTGGGAAGGGAGGGGGATATCCATCAGGACTCTTGCTCTTGATTGATATCTAACAAGTAGTCTGGTTCTTCTTCAGGTGTCTATCTTTGCTTCTGGCTGTGTGTGTGAATGTGTACGTGTTTGTGAGTGTGTATATGTGTGTCTGGATGTTCCTCTGTGTGGCCGTGTATGTATGTATGTATGTTTGTTTGTGTGGGTTAGTTTCTGCCTGTCCATCCCAGATTCAGTATCTCCCCCTCACTGCTTATTTACCTCTCTTCCTCCTTCCTACTGTCTTGTCCTCTCTCCTCCTCTTTCTTCTGCCTCCCTCTCCTTTTATTTTTCTCTATCTGTTCCTCTCCACTCTCCCTTCCTAACCCCTCTCACCTTCCTATCATGTTTCTCCACTTTGCTGTCATATTTCTCCACCTACTTGCCTTACTCGTTCTTCCTATCTTTCTCTCCCTACCTTGCTTGTTCATCTCTCTCCCTACCTGAGGTCTCTCTCTCTCTCTCTCTAATCTCTCTTTCTTTCTCCCTATCTATTCTTCTTTATCTGTCCTCCTTCTGTGTTAACTTGCTTCAGTTAAATACTCCTCCTGAGAGCCATCCCAGTGAATGCTGATGAAGTCCAGGGAATGAAAATAAATTGGGCAACAGGCAAGAAGGTGAGAAAGGGTAAGCTTCCACGGTGGACACAAAGCCTGATAGTAAATGACAGAGCAACTCAGAACTATATTCTTATTTTATTTCCACCTGGACGGCAATCAAAATATAAAATACATGTCATCGTTAAATATCTGAATGTGCTATAGTTCTGTGGAAAGAGACAGTCAGATGTAAATGGCAGGGTGCTAGGGAGGGTGTAGTAGAGAAGCATCTATACAAAGGTTGGGGGTTCAGAGATAAGCTGCAACAACGTTGTGAGGAAATCTCACTGAGACAAGCCAGAATGAGCTGTGGCCTCATAGACACTTCCATTTCTCTGGGCCATTCATTCTCTGCTCCAGAGACTGTCCCCACACCAGGCTCTCGGTATGTCAACCCCATGCAGAAACCAGGCCAGGGGGATGCTGTCTTCCCATTAGATGGACAGCATCCATTCAAATGAAAACATGTTGAAGACAGGACTAACATGTCTGTCTGGACACTGGGGTATCCTTCCTCACCTCCCACTCAGGCAGAAAGGGATGGGGGTGGGAATGAATAAATTCAACTTCCCAAACAATGAGACAATTGAGGTTTACTGTCAATGACACATATTGCTCCAACCCATCTTGAACGCTACTAAGTGGAAATCCTTCATTTGCAAATTTTATAGTTTATTGGCTGGTTTCACATCTCTGGGCAGGAGGAAGGTTGGGCCAGTAAGAGATGTCCATTCTACTTGGGGCAAACATTGTTGGGGTCAGTCTTTCTGGATTCTTGAACAAGCACCCATCCTCATTGTGGTTCCACCCAGTGGACTAACACACACAAGTGAACACTGTTATTCAATATCAAATCTTTTTAAAAATACATTGAAATGATTTCACATACAGCCAAGACTATACTTACAACAAATAAAATTTCAGCCTTTATGATTAACAAGCAAGAGACGTGGTGTACAGAGTTGACCTGTGAGGGGGAATTAAATGGGCAACTGCAGTACTACCACAATCCCACCAGATATCAGCAATGTCCATGCTTATGGCTCTCAGAGCCATTTGGGCAGGAACCTCCCAAGGAGTTGCATCACCATATCCCCTAAAATTCAAAAGCAACTCTGACGATATTCCCGGCCTTTCTCTGCTTGAGGGATGGGCCTGGAGGTGAGGAGAGTATCATCATCTCTAAACAGTCTGGCCAAAGATCCCATTTGATTGTCATCTCAAGTACTCTCCCAAGGTGATTGTAATAATTCCAAACCTTACTAATGCAGAGTGCAAAGACAGGTCAAAGGTCAGAGCCAGAGTGGGCAAGAAACCAAAATATCTTACTCATGTCTCTATTTTGTCTTAAAATATACAGAAATGGGCCAAAAGATTTTATTGTCTTTTAGGACTGTGTTAGATCAATATCAAAATTGGAGTATTCACCATCCCCTGGCCCAACTCAAGTGGTGATATCTGTGAAGTCGATTTCTCTTTTTTAAAGTAAATTTCTGTTTATTCCATAACCACAAAGCAAACATTATCCACACTTTCTTATCCAATTAAGTTTGAGTATTCTTGCCTGGCCTCATCTCAACCTCGGCGTCTGGTGCAAGGCCATTTGGACCCCAGAGAAACCTTGCGGTGATGTCATCAAGTTGCGCATCACTTGGTCTAAATACCACAGTGTGATGGAGTTAGAACAAATGAAAAGGAACAATGTGGAAGACACACAGACAGGACATGGATATGAACACATGAAGAAGATAGTTTAAATCATTAGTGATGCAACTAAAAATTAGGGCTTAGAATATATAAAGGATTACCATGTACAATATTTAGTATTAATGTATAACTGTTAGTGTTACATTGAAGTCTAAATCTGAAGACAGCTCTTGAATTTTCTTTTTCAACCAGTGAAACTTCAACCCTTCCCCAACTCCACCACCTAAATCACCCAATGATTGCCTGCTACTGGGAAGAATGAGAGATCATCCCAGTCATAGCTCTCCCTTCTGGTGGGAGGTGCTTCTGCTCCTATTTGACCTTAACACCAAAAGAACACTCAAGACAAGGTGAAGAGACTTTAGAGTGAGGATTTTAAAAATCTCCAGGAAATTGCTGGGAGGAAAATCATTGGGAGGATCTGGGGAGGCAATGTATGAGAAAAAAATATACATTTATTAGTTATAAAATCATCATATATGCAGGTGAAGGTAATTCGATTGAGTCATAAATCATCCAATTGGTTAATGAAATATCAGAGTGCTTTCCAATTGGCTGTGGGAAGACAAGATGCCATGAGGATGGTCATCTTGGACAACCATTGGCAGGAGAGTAGCAGCAGATGGTGGCAGGTTGTGAGACCATTCCTCCAGGAATATGTCCATTTCAGACTTGGTAACCCTTATTGAGGTGAGTTGGATCTTGTGAAACAGTGGTAGTATCCCAAGCTTTAGGCCAAGAAACATGGGTTCAAATCCCACCTGCCACAATGCGTCATAACATGCAGCAGTCAGGTCGATTAGAGAAGACCCTTACTGAGCACAGATAGGCTGAGCAGTGATAATATCGTGGGCCTGTAAGAGGATTTGTGGAGAATCTTGATCCTCCCTCCTGATCAATAATGTAAAAAGGAGGGAGAATAATTGAGAATATCTGGCTTTGTATGGGCCAGAAAACTGAACAGTCATCATATATCCATTACACAACATTTTAAACATGACTGGTCCCAAGTGACACTTGCTGTGATTGATCAATCAGTGGTCCAAGATCATTAGACATCGAAGCAGAAGTAGGCTTTTCAGCCCATCCAGTCTGCTCCGCCATTCAATGAGAACATGGCTGATCCTATCATCCTGAAGATAGACTGTGACCCAAATCACTGTAACACCCACACCAATAGGGTCATGCTTGGCCAATCAGAAAGGTCTTTCCAAAGTGACAGATCCTTTGCACTTGGCTGAGAATTCAATTTGCTCATGGTACATCAACAAATGGACAGTTACCAGTTTAGATTAGATTAGATTAGATTAGATTACTTACAGTGTGGAAACAGGCTCTTCGGCCCAACAAGTCCACACCGCCCCGCCGAAGCGTAACCCACCCATACCCCTACATCTACCCCTTACCTAACACTACGGCCAATTTAGCATGGCCAATTCACCTGACCTGCACGTCTTTGGACTGTGGGAGGAAACCGGAGCACCCGGAGGAAACCCACGCAGACACGGGGAGAACGTGCAAACTCCACACAGTCAGTCGCCTGAGGCAGGAATTGAACCCGGGTCTCCGGCGCTGTGAGGCAGCAGTGCCACACAGTTGGAACATCCAGTAAAACAACTCAATGGGATGCCAAATTGCCAGAAGGTTGTTATGGAAGCAAGGAGTGCTGGAGAAACTCAGCAGGTCTGGCAGCACCTGTGGGGACAGAAACAGTCAATGTTTCAGATCCAGTGACCCTTCTTCAGAATTGATAGTAGCCTGGTAAAGGATCTACAAGTTCACAAGATGCCCAAGTTTTGAACAGTTATTTGGAACATTCCTCCATGTACACACACCCATTACACCAAATCATTTTGCTATTGTCAACTAGAAGGTAGCTACGGACACAAGCCCATCAATAAGGACATTCCTTCATTCCTAAATTGGCACAAAAAAATCCTTCATGCTAGTAAAACAAAAGAATTTTTAAGAAAAAAGGTACAAAAAAAACAATAAAGCAATTTTTGATAAAAAGAATCCTAAGTTATTTCTTTCATACAATAGATTTAAAAAACACTATGGCAAAAATCGTGCTCAAAGTGTGCATCATCAGAGAAGGCCTGTGGATCACAAAATGGCTTCCCTGTCAACTACTGGCCCCAACAGACAGTCCTACTCCTGGAGTTGCTGACATGGGGTCAGGTGGGAGTGTGAGAGTCAAGGCACTGACACAAGACACTGCAAGATTCCCAAATGGGAACCAATCATCATTTAGTGGAAGGGTCAGCAGCAAATAAAAGGTCCAAAGGGACAGAAGGAGTGCCACTGGGAATCTGGGAGGAAGGGCAACAGGAATTGGTGCAGGGAAATGCATCATGTAGTGTCCTGAAACTCCGAGGTGAAATGAAAGAGCAGATGGTGCTCGGAAAGGGAGTGTAATGATTGGCTGTCACAGAATTTGACTATTGCTGAAGGGAGACAAGTACTCATCTGGATAAATGCAAGAATGCCAAATTTTGAAATGTCGCGACAATTTATACTGCAGGGGAAGGGGGTGCTGATTGCTTGGCAGGTCAGCTCTTTTTAATCGGCGAGTCAGCATCCACACAGCAGACCTTCCCAGCATCCTTTTCTTCTGTGTTACAAATTGTTGTGCTCGTTTGAAATTTGGCATTCTTGCAGTTGTCCTGATGAGAGTGAAATGAAAAGCTTTATCAATTTGTCTCTTAGCAATGTGACAGAGATTAGTATTGCACGAGGACGAATAATTGGTAAAAATGTTAATGTTCTTCTCCCCTGATGACCTAGTCGTCAATGCAAATTTCTGGGCAGTGATAATTTCTAGATTAGAAAACTGCTTGTTACTCAGAGGATAGTGGTACTGAAAGACAGCAAAGAGTAGGAACTGAGCATTATCCTGACTCCAAGAAAGGGAGTCAAGATATGAAGGGTCCACTAGGGAGGATAGAGAGAGAGAGATTGGAAATTGATGGTGGTCAGCTGTTTATGTTTATCAGAATTAAATACAAGAATGCCAAACTTTACAGCAGTCACAACAATTACTATAGGAACAGTCTTCTTCCTACTTGCCCCTTCCTTTTGGCAGAGGGAGGGATGTGTTGGGAGTGGGGCGATGGGAAAGGGAGTGGGTGTATGTTGGGGGTTGAGACTGACCATGGGATCCCCTAATCATTCCCTGGCTGTGACTGGCACCGAGTGGAGCTCCAGTCTCCCCTTCCAGTCTCAGTGTCGGTTAAGGCCAGCCAATGAGCAAGCAGGCTGGGTCTTTGGGAATGGGTATCCATTGAGCAGAGCAACATTGGGGTGCACAGTCTAAGCGGTGACCTATGAGCATGGTAGAGGGAGGGGGGGGGGGGTTACTAAGCGATAAATGACTTCATGCGGAAACTTACAGGAGAGAAACCTACTGGGGCAGCCCCATGTACCCCACCCCCACACTCCCAAAGGGTCCTAGCATCAAGAAACAAGTACAGGAGACTCCATAAGGGATAGGGCTTAAGGCATCGGATTGAGGGACAGGCCAGGAGCCTTTTCCCATTTCTAAAATTTCTTATCCGTGGATCCTGGAGGACCCGGTCGAACCCTGATTCGACCGATTGTTCCATGTTTCCGATGGCGACAAGTGTTTCTCTGTAGAGTTTAGATACCGGCCAGCTCATGGCTGCTGCTGATCTTCAAGCTGATGGTCCCCGGAAGTTCACTGCCCTGCCGGTTACTCTTGTCCTTCAGGTGAAGGGTGTGCTGTGGCTGGAGGTCACTGGGGTCAGCCGTCAAAGTCACTTGACCAAGGAACTGGTCACTCAGGACATTGTTATTCCAAATCTGGACAGAGAGAGGGAGATAAAAAAAAGAAAACTTAGCCAGAATGCTGTGGAAAAGAGAAACTTTGCCCAACTCCCAGCCATCAGGATTAAATGCAAGAGTGCCAAATTTCCAATGAATTTCGCTACAGGAGAAGTGTGCACTGATTAGCAAGTTTTCACTGATTGGCTAAGATATTGCCATGGAGAAAGAAGTAGGCTCCTGGGTAATGCAGAAAACGTCACAAGGCTTGAATGGGTTCTTTTTCTGGCTTGGCCCCTAACCTTCCATCAAGCGTGAGAACAAATTTTAGAACCTTAAAGCGAGTTATTTAAATCTGCATTGCATTGTGCTAATAATTGGAGCAAAATATATCCCCTTGTCCAAAATAGTGCCATGGACCTTTTACGTTCTACCTCTGAGGGTGGAACAGGCCTGGATTTAATACCCCATGAGAGAGGTGGCAACTCCAACACAATGGCACCCCCTCAGTACCAGCCTAGATCTTTGTGAGGGAATCTCTGGGACTGCGACATGCCCACAATGTTCCAACTCAGGGTGAGAAGGCTACTTGCCCCAAAATCATAGGTGACATGTTGGCATTGGGCACTACACATGGGCATCACTCCTCTCACATCCAATGTCCCCAATCCCTGATTCACGAATGGCCAACCAACATGAAAGAAGATCATGCCAAGACTTTTTCCATGCTGCCATAGCAGTGTGTATGGGAAGCTTGGTCAGAGAGAGGGAATATTATACAGGGCACATGGGAAAGGAGGGTTTGGTTATGAAGCTAATTCCCACAGTTGGCCGCGAGGAATCACCGACCAGGCTGACGGACTGGGTGGCAAGATAGGTGGGCAAATTAATTGGCTCGTTCTTTCAGAGGGCTGGTGCAAGCAATGGGCCAAGTGGCCTCCTTGCCTTCTATTTGGATTCTACACAGACCAAGCCCTCAGCTTGGTTCGCGATGCCTGTGGTATTCTCAAAGCAATATCTAAAAGAGAAAGGACGAAGGGAAATTGGCTGGGCACACGCAAGACTCTCACCTCGATGCGGATGGGGTCCTTAGGATCTTTCCTGTAGAAGATTCCCTTGACGTCAAATTCCGGATTCACCGTGTTCTTGTGGATGGGCGACCGGACCTTCTCTCTTCCGCACCGGATAATGACATATGGGTCAGCTCCTGAGCAACGACAGAGGTTACTACATCATTCTGATGGTTCCCAAGTTGCCCACAAAGAGGTGACCATTTTTGAGTATCAGGACTGTTATAACTACAGTAGATGAACTCAAACCCAGTCTTGTTCATCCACCGTCCTTTAAACCTGTTGACTTTTGTTACCCTCGCCAATTACACTTACAATTCCCAGCTCTTTGGGGTTATTTAGGGAGAATTGGGGAGAACAATATGCACAGCACCATTGAGCTGGGACTGTTTTTACCGAGGACGAGAGGGTGAGCTACCATCTTGAACCACTGCAGTCCATGTGCTGTAGGTAGACCCACAATGCCCTAAGGGAGGGAATTCCAGGATTTTGACCCAGGGATACTGAAGGAACGGGGATACATTTCTCAAGTCAGGATGGTCAGTGATTTGGAGGGGAACTTGGTGTACCCATGGAACTGCTGCCCTTGTCCTTCTAGATGGTCAAGCTCACAGGGTTTGGAAGGTGAAGTGTATGTTGTGGATGGTACACAATGCCGTGTACATCGATGGTGAGTGAGTCTTTAAAGATACCAGCCGAGTGGGCTGCTTCCTCCTGGGTGGTGTTTGAGCTTCTGGACTGCTATCTATGCCTCACTCATAGAGTCATGCAACTCATCCAGGCAAGCATGAGTATTCCATGGCATGGTCCCTCATAGACAGTGGACAGGATTCGGGGAGTCACAGAATCAACCCAGCACAGAAGGAGGCTGCTCGGCCCATCATGTCTACATTAGCTTTCCAAGTGAGCATCTCACCCAATGCCATTCTCCAGCATTATCCCCTCAAGCCCCAAACGCTGCACAGTGTTCCCTTCCAAACAGCTAATGCCCTTCTGAGTGCCTCAAACGTGCCCCTCCCCCAGCACACCCTCAGCCAGGAACGGAGCCCAGTGCAAGCAGTGGGCTGCAGGCCTGGGTCATGGCCAAGGTATGTAAAGATCCAATCTCTCTCTCTCTGTCTCTCTACTTGCGCGTGTGCGCACTGTACCTGTCTCACCGTCCTGTTGGGCCAATCCACTGGCAGCAACAACGTGAACTTGAGTCACCACTTTGGGGTGCCCGAATAGCCCAGACCAGCAGGTCCTTGGTGGCTCGTTGAGGGTGAGCTCCCTGTGAAGACGACCACAAAGAGAAACAAAAACACAACAAGGAGCACAGGTTTGTGAGGACATCAAGTCATGGAACTGCCGGCAGCCATCTTGCCGATGGTCCCTTTCAGAGTCATGTGACCATCCCTGCGATCTTGTTTCCAATGTCACCAGGCCACACCGGGGAACTCAATAAGGGGGACTTCACAAAGCGTTACATGCTGATATTCTGTCAACAGCTCATGAGGAAACAATGTGGTTTGGAATGTGCTGGTGGAATGTTGCACCAATCTTTATCAGAATCAATCAACATTTCAAACCTGCTACAGTGGTAGGCTCCCACAGATTAAGTGTTTCTGAGGAGCTGACCTGGAGCACAGAGCTCTGAACTGTTACTCCGGCCTGACAGTGAATACACCAGGAGCAATGAGGGAGATTGACCCAGATACGGGAGAACAACAAATGAAGGTAGTACGGTGGTCATAAGGAGAGAGACAGGGAGAAGGGCCGATGGGGAAAGGCAATCAGTCCCACAGAGGGTGGAGGGGGACACACAGACAAAGAAAGAGGCATGGATCAAAGACACAGAGAGGGAGGAGTGAGATACAAAAAATGACAGAGAGAGAGAGAGAGAGAGAGAGACTGAGAGACCAAGGGAGAAATTCAAAAACAGTGAGATGCAGTGGGCAAGAAAAAGAGGAAAAACGTGCAGAAAGAGACACAGAAAGAGATAGAAAAAGGAGTGAAAAACTGACAGTATCTCTCACGTGCACACAGCCACACTCTCTCTCTCACACACACACACACACACATATACAAACACACACAGTCATACACACTCACACAGTCATACACATTCAGTCTCACACACACAATCATACACACTCACTCTTTACACACAGTCAACCACACACTCTTTACACACAGTCATGCACATATTCTCACACAGTCATACACACACGCGCACAGTCATACACACTCATTCTTAACGCAGTCATCCACACACAGTCATACACACACTCTCACAACGTCATACACACACAGTCATATACATACATACACACTCACAGTCACAAACACACACACACACAGAGTCAAAAACACACACACTCTCTCACGCACAGTGACATACACACTTACTCTCACACACAGTCATACACACACGGTCTGGATGTTACAAGGTCAGGGGTAGAGAAGAGTAATTGACACCTACATTTTCATCCTGGGTGAGAAAGTCATTCACAAATGGGCCACCAAAGTTTCAAAAGCCTGTCCAACAGCCAACTGCCCGCCATTGATGTCATCCCCACTTGCTCCACTGCTGAGGAAATGGGAGGGGGACAGCAGGGGGCACGGTTTGTTTTCCCTGAATGGCCACAGTCATTGGAGACAGTATCACTATATCACCACAGCATGGAGTCACCAACAGCACCACAGCACCGTCACATTCTCCACCACCAAGGCCAGCACCATTCCCAAAGCCAGGCTTCACTTCATGCACATTAAACTCATGATGATAGCAGCAAAAATAGCAACCAACACTGAGCAAGGCAGATTAGATAGAATTAACAATGCAAAAACAAGTCATTCAGGCCATCAACTGAACTCCATCTCCATGTTATCTCCTTCACCCTCTTCACTTCCCCCGATACTCCATCCTACTTCCTCTACTTTCATTGCCTTGACTTCATTCAGGCATAGTCTAGATTGGAGTGGTGCTGGAAAAGGACAGCAGGTCAGGCAGCATCCGAGGAGCAGGAAAATCGATGTTTCGGGCAAAAGCCCTTCATCAGGAATAGGTGGTGATATAGTGATACTGTCTCCATATTCCTGATGAAGGGCTTTTGCCCAAAACATCGATTTTCCTGCTCCTCGGATGCTGCCTGACCTGCTGTGTTTTTCCAGCACCGCTCTAATCTAGACTCTGGTTTCCAGCATCTGCAGTCCTTGTTTTTACCCTTCATTCAGGCATCCTGCCTCTTCTTTAATACACCATCATTGCCTACTTCAACCAATTCACACGGAAGCGAATTCCCCATTCTCTTCATGCGCTTTCCAAACAGAAAACTCCTTTTGAGTCTGTTTAAACCCATTTCATCTGTTGAAGAAGTTGTCTTCACTGACCTGGGAACAAAACGACATGAACCAGGAGCCATTCGGCCCATCAAGTCTGCTGTAGCATCCAATATGGCCGTGGATGATCTTAGCCTTCCACGCCACTTTCCTGACTACTCACTTGCCCTATCTTGATTTCCCTGAGGGACTAAAACTCAGTCTATTGCGATCAGAAGCATATTCCACAATGGAGATTCCCTATCCCAGCCCTCTGGGGTCGGGAATTCAAAACATACCCCACTTTTGAATGAAGTTAATCTCAATCCTCAAAGTTTGGCCCCTTATCCCAAGACCATGTCCCTGCTTTTCAGATTCCCAGACCAGTGGAAATGGCTCTCTCAGGCTCTGCTCTATCCAACCCTTCTACAATCCTAAAATCTTTCACAGTGATTGCCTGTAGGAGATCTCCCACTTTATTCTTCCAAACTCCGGTGAATTGGTCTGCTCTGCCCTTTCTCCAGTACTTTGGGGAACATACCCGGGGCCGGGGGGGGGGGGGGGGGGGTGGGGGGGGGTACAGAGTTGATGGGAGAGAGGAGCAAAGGAGCAAGGTGGAGGAGGGAAGGGAGAACGTGGCAGAGTGTAGGCCCTTTGTGCGTGAACGGTGAGGCAGAGGGAACGTGGAAGTGCAACATGCAGGAAGCCAGAGGAGCGGACAGAGGCCTCTGATCCCCGAGAAAGCCTCACCTCCTCCATTGCCGCTCACTCCACTCATTAGGGCAGACAATTTCCCACTCAAGGTCTTACCTGAAGTTGGACGGCACATCGGTGAAGATCCTCAGTAAGAATTCGCCCTGTATGCCCGGCTCAAAGGTGGTGGGGATGATGACGTAGCGTCCCTGAGGGAGCAGTTCCCGCAGGAAGATGGTCTTGGAGTTGATGTAGACTGAGCCGGCCACTTTCTGCTGAATGGTGTGCATCCTGTAGTTACGGTTCAACTCCACCTGCCAAAGCCAATTCACCTCAACAGTCAGCACAACGGTGGGATTCACAGACCGAGAGCGGGAGATAGCGCTCTCACCTCAGAACCAGCTCGCGTCCTGTTTTCCTTGCAGCGTCGGAGGCTGAGGGGTGACCTTACAGAGGTCTATAAAATCATGAGGGGCATGGATAGGGTGAATAGCCAAGATCTTTTTCCCAGAGTAGGGGAGTCCAGAACGAGAGGGCATAGATTTAAGGTGGGGGGGTGGGGAAGGAAACATTTTAAAAGGACCTAAAGGGCAACATTTTTCACACAGAAGGTGGTGCGTGTATGGAATGAGCTGCCAGAGGAAATGGTGGAGGCTGGTACAATTACAGCATTTAAAAGGCATCTGGATGGGTATATGAATAGGAAGGGTTTAGAGGGATATGGGCCAAATGCTGGCAAATAGGAATATATTTATTTAGGATATCTGGCCGGCTTGGACTGAAGGGTCTGTTTCTGTGCTGTAATCTCTATATGACTGTAAGTGGAGTCAGTGGATGTGAGTGAGGTCTTAAGTGAATATTTCTCAACCATATTCACAGAGGAAAGACATTGTAGTTGGGGATTTCAGGTGGAATGATAAGGTTCTAGGATCATGTTAAGATTAATAAGGAGGTGGTATTAGATGTTTGAGTGAGGATTAACGTGTATATAAATCCCCAATGCCTGAAGTGATATATCCCAGACTGCTATGGGAAGCAAGGGAGGAGATTGCTGGGATCCTGGTGCAGATATTTAATTCTTTGCTGGCTTCAGGTAAAGTGTCAGGTGATTGGAGGATATCTAATGAGGATAGCTCACTGTTCAAGAAGGGCAGTGGGGATTGGCCAGGAATTATAGAGCAGTTAGTCTGGCGTCAGTGGAAGGGGCATTATTGGAAAAAATCTGAAGGTCAGGACTAATCAACACTGGAAAGGCAAGGGTTGTTCAGGGATAACCAGCACAGATTTGTTGGAGATCCTGACTGACTAATCAAATTTTTTGAAAAGGGACTAAGTATATTCATAAGGGTAATGCGGTTAACGTATTTATGGACTTCAGCAAGGCCTTTGACAAGTTCCCACATGGAAGTATAGAAATGCTTGCCCAAACTCAAAGATAGCTGTTGTGAGCGAGTTTCTTCAGGAGCATACTTTTCTTTCGTTGCCGCTGGAATAGCTCCACAGAGGCCAGTCACCAAGTCCCCCTTTATTTATGTGTGGAGAGTGCTCGACACTGATCCAGCTCCCTCAGAGCCTGCTCTCGGAGTGAGCAGAACCTCTGACACTCCTGTTTATATCTGTCAGCCAGGGCTCTATGACTGGATCAGGTTAACAGCCCCAATCACAGAACTCATAATCTATCAGGTCCACCTGGCTGACCTTGTTACAGTCAATAAAAACATCAGGTTTTTTTCCCCTCAGGGACATGAGTGAGCCAGACGGGTTTTACAACAATTGATTACAGCTTCATGACTACCATTACCAAGTCTAGCTTTCAATTCCAGATTTGTCTTAATTTAACTTCGGTCACCCATTCTGATTGAATGGTGGAGCAGTTGATGGGCTGAATGGCCTACCACCTATCTTATGGTCTTCTATTCCCTGTCATGGGAGGGATTTGAGTTCCTGACCCCCAGATAATTAGTCCAACCTCTGGATTGCTGGTTCAGTGTTAATATTTGACTGGTGCCATTACAGAAGTGCTTCTCCACCCTCCTCGCCTGGCACTATTTGGGCGCTGGTAGCTACATTACGAATAAAGCCACATGGCAGCTTGACACCACTCAGAAAAGTGAAGAAGGGCTTATGCCCAAAACGTCGATTCTCCTGCTCCTTTGATGCTGCCTGACCTGCTGCGCTTTTCCAGCAATACATTTTTAAGCTCTGATCTCCAGCATCTGCAGTCCTCACTTTTTTCTACCACTTAGAAAAGGGCATTGGAGATATTTCAGCCTAGGATTTCCTCTCCATTGAGAGACTGGCTGCTTGTTTAAATGGTCTTACCTTGTAGACCTCAAACCCCATCGACAGTTTCTCCCCTCTGCCCTGCTTTCGATTATAACGAACATCTTTCTGTTGCAGGCAGATCAATACTTCGTCCGTTTCCTTTTTGACATCGAACATATACTGCGGAGAGAATTCCAGAGAAACACTCTAAAGCACAAAGCGAGTGGTAACCAACACTCCACACTCAGTTAGAGTCACACTATTAGAGGTCAGAAACTTTTCCATACTCACATTCATTCAAGAGTTGCACAGTGTGTAAGGCCGCTACCTATTATAATAATGCTTGGCCATGGGTGGCACAGTGATTCAGTGGGTAGCATTGCTGCCTCACAGCGCCAGGGACCTGGGTTCAGTTCCAGCCTTGGATGACTGTCTGTGTGGAGTTTGCACATTTTTCCTGTGTCTGTGTGGGTTTCTTCCGGGTGCTCCGATTTCCTCCCACAGTTCCAAAGATGTTCCAAGTTAGGGTGGATTGGCCATGCTAAATTGCCCATACTGTTCAGGGATGTGTAAGTTAAGTGCGTTAGCCATGGGAAATGTGGGGTTACAGGGAGAGGGCAAGGGGATGTGTCTGAGTGGGCTGCTCTTCAGAGGGTCGGTGCAGACCCATTGGTCTGAATGGCGTTTCCACACTGTAGGGATCGTTTGTTAATGTCATTGTTAAGGTTTAAAAGAATTGGTGGTGAATATTAATCATCTTTGAGCACATGCAGACAGCGAGCTGCGATACTCAGTTGTGGGATGAGAGCAATGGGACTGAGCAAGTCAGTAAACTGTCTCCACAAACAAATGGTCTGTTTCTTAATTTCTATCTCAGCCGACTCGATGGATTCCAAGAATGTAATGGCAATCCTTAGGTGCCTATCTCGAGATATCCTCAAGATAGTGATTGTGGGAAAAGATCTGCCACCCTGCCTACCCATAGTCGGCCCACACAGAATATAGGAAAGCAAACTTGGCCAAACTATACCAAAAACACCCAAAATGCCTCAGCAGTGACCAAACAGACTGACAAGTAAAACCAGATAGCAATGGACAAGGGAATACACTTCACACAACACACTAACAATACCCTGTCAACACAGCTGTCCCAAAGCCCCTAGGGCAGTCTGATAACACAGCAATACCAAAGCCACACAAAGAACAGGTCAGACAGAGAGGCACCACCAAGGACCTTGCACCCAGGGACAGGAACAATGGAAACACCTTACTGTTTCAAAAGAGACATTCTCACCTACCTGCAAAGAGAGCTGGAATCTCCTGATCCCATCAAGAACTCAGTGATACTCTCAGGGATGATACATTGTATTGAGAATCAGGACATTCTTCCGATAACTGGTTTTCAATTATCACCATTGTTACTGGATTACTCCATTTCCAAATACTTTGTATCTTTCCCCATTTTAATTAACCTTCATGTACAAGATTCCTATAAAACCTGGCTTCGTCCTCAGCTCGAGGAAGAGAACCCTTGATCTACCTGGACAGACTGTCAGTTCTCTGTCAGCCTAGTCAATTTCTCTTCCAGCGATATCGCTTGTAATAAACAGCTTGTCAATTTCACCCGGTCTGGTTTGTGTGGTCTCTGTTTTATTGGGCTAATTTCTCCGACAGTGATTCACCACTGCGTTGAACTGCTACAGACAGTATGGTCAGAGTGCTTTCAATGAAGGTTGGATTCAACAGAGTGACATGATACTGGAAAACCGGATCAGGAATGGGCTTTTCATCCCCTTCAGCCAATTCCACCATTGCAGATTATGATTTACTAGGTCCACGTCAGGGGCGGGTAGTGAAGATTGAAGCTGTGAGGAAACCTGATGTGGGTTTGGAGTTACGTACAGGTTGACTGGGTATTTTTCCTTCCCGAATTGGCCAGATGGATTATTAATGACAATCGAACAACTTCATAGCCAGGTCTGCTACAGTCATAAAGTGATCGAGTCATACAACATGGAAGTGACCCTTCAGTCTAACTAGTCCATGCTGACCATAATCCCAAACTAAACTAGTCTCACCTGCCTGTACTTGGCCCGTATCTGTCCAAACCTTTTCTATTCATGTACTTATCTAAATGCCTTTTAAATGTTGTAACTGTACCTGCTTCCACCACTTCCTCTGGAAGTTCATTCCACACTCGAACCACTCTCTGTGTAATAAAGTTGCTCCTCATAGCTTTTTAAATATTTCTCCTCTCACCTTAAAAAATATGCCACCCGCTCTTCAGTTCTGAAATCCCGTACCCAATGGAAAAATCTTTGCTATTCACATTACCTCTACCCCTCATGATTCTATAAATCTCTATAAGGTTGCCCCTCAGCATCCTATGCTCCAGTGAAACAAGTCCCAGCCTATCCAGCCTTTCCTTATAACTCAAACCCTCCAGTCCTGACAACATCCTGGTTAATCTTTTCTGAACTCTCTCCAGTTTACTAGTAGCCTTCTGATAGAAGGGCAACCAGAACTGCACATAGTACACCAGAAGAAGCCTCACCAGGGTCCTGCACAACCTTGGAGAAAGTGAGGACTGCAGATGCTGGAGATCAGATCTGAAAAATGTGTTGCTGGAATCCCATGCTTCCTGAAGAAGGGCTTATGCCCGAAAAGTTGATTTTCCTGCTCCTTGGATGCTGCCTGACCTGCTGCACTTTTCCACAACCTTAACATGACGTCCCAACCCCTATACTCAAAGGTCTGAGCAATGAAGGCAACATGCTAAATGTCTTCTTAACCACCCTGTCCAAGTGTGATGCAAACTTCAAAGAATTATGTACCTGAACCCCGAAGTCTTTCTGTTCTACAACACTACCCAAGTCCTCACTTTTAACTGCATAAGTCCTGAATGTCTTGCTTTCACCAAAATGCAACACCTCACATTTATCCAAATTAAACCTCATCTACCACTCCTCAGCCCATTGACTCAATTGATCAAGATCCCTTCGTAATCTAAGATAACCTTCTTCACTGTTGACTATGCTTCCAACTTTGGTTAATCTGCAAAGTTACTAGCTATGCCTTCTACAATCTCATCCAAATTATTTATACACTAATATCAGTTATTTCCAAATTTTCATAAATTACCATTTGGTAATTGCCCTTGAACTGAACGGTTTGCTAGGTCATTTCAGAGACCAGTTAAGGGTCAACTTCTGAGACTCCAAAAATACAGCAATGTAGTTGATTCTTAACTACCCTCTGGGCAACTGGGGATCAGCCATAAATACGGGCAAGCCAGAGACGTCACATACAGGCCAGAACGGTAAAGACAGAAGATTTCCTTAATGAACCAGATGGGGTGTTACAATGATAGTGTGTTCAGGTCACCATCACTCAGATTAACTACCATCTGACTGATTCATTGACTTGAATTTAAACTCCACTCGTCACCACTTTTAAAAAATTAATTCTCGGGATAAAGGCATTACTGGTTTGACCAGCATTTATCGCCCAGTAGGCATATTGCTGTGGGTCAGGAGTCATGTGTAGGCTAAGTTTCCTTTCCCAAAGCACATCAATGAACCAGATGGTTTTTCCCCCAACAATCAATTCCTGGGCATCAGTAGACTCTTAATTTCAGATTTTTATTGAACTAAATAATTTCACCACTTGCTATGGTGGGGTTTGAACCCGTGCCCTCTGAATTAAGAGTCCAGTGTCATTTCCAATACCCCACTAAGGCTTGCTGAACATAACGTCTTATTAAAGCTTTCAAGGTAAGCTGGTGTCTACCAGCTATTTGTAGGTTCTTTGAAACAGTGAAGAGCAAGTCAATAGATTATATCGTCTCCAATAACATCACATAGCCTCTTGCTCCACCTCAATCTTCTCTTCCTCACGTGAACCACTGCTCCCTGATTTGCCTCACCTTCCCTCTTCCTGGTCTCAACCCTCGGAGCTTCCTCCACATCAGAAAGGCATCTGAAATATTGAAGAGCTCAACAAGACGCAGTCCTTACTTGCGGATTCTGCAGGAAGGTGTCGCGGTTATTGATGCAGCCTCCAGCACGGTTTTTCAGGGGGTCCTCGTGCCTGGTCCATGAGCCCTTTACCATGGCCTCCTCCCAGGTCTTGTGGAAGCTGAAGAAGGAGGTGTTGATGATACGGCAGACAACAAGGTCTGTGAAGTTCACACAGAAATCATCAAACGACATCCTGGAATCCAAACAAGGACTGCAGTCAGACAGCACGGCAGGTGAATACACACAACCCTATCTCTTTACTCAACACAGATCAGGGGAGTCTCTCCACAGAGTACAAGTTAACACTGAAGCTTTCAACATCACCAAAACAGAACTGGCCATTGTTGTTTATGGGAGCTTGCTGTGTACAATTTCTTACAATGGCCATATTTCATTGGATGAACAGAACTTTAGGTTGTCCTGAGGCTGTGTGAAGGCACAAACTTTATTAGCTTGTTATTCCCAATAAAACACCACCCTAACAAAGCCGTTTGTTTTTCTTTATTTAGACTCCTAGAACATGGACATCACTAGCTAGTCAACATCTACTGTCTATCCTGATTGCCCTGGAAAAGGTGGTGGTGAACTGTCTTCTTAAATCTTTAGCCCTAAGAACTATATCCAATTCAATATTTTGGCCTCAACTACTTTCTGTGGTAGAGAATTCCACAGGCTTCCCACACGCTGGGTAAAGACATTTCTCCTCATCTCAGTTCAAAATGGCCTACCCAATAACCATAGACTGTGACCCTTGGTTTGCTCCCACCAGTGGGGAGATCCTTCCTGCATCTACTCTGATCAGGGAGGGTCAGGGATCCATTCTTGTTTTCATTAGCCCTTCCAGCAAAGGCGAAAACTTTACATCCCTTCAATGTTTTCCCATATTTCTCATGCAGCCTCTTGCTCCACCTCAATCTTCCCTTCCTCACACGAGAACCACTGCTTCCCTTCTCCTGTTCTCAAACCTCGGAGCTTCTTCCCACATCAGAAAGGTGTCAACTCAAAGTTAGTGAGGCTGGGAGTCCATGACTGCAGGAACTCAGAAGTGACCATTGATTAACTCTGGAACAATCTAGATTCCAAAAAGCAGGAACTTCAGAAACATCTGATCCGTCGACAAAATGAAGACTCTCTGGAAGACTTACCAGAACTCTCCATCATCCCGCACGGTGACACCCATTGCTTCACGCTCTCCTTTGCTGACCTTCTGCCACTCTTGAGAGCTGTGAAGACAGACAGTTATTCCAGTCTCCCTAGACTCTGCATGGAATAAGTCCCATAACCCGCTACTGAAACAGGACAAACAATGAGGCCATGTATAATGAACAAAGGTGATTCACTTTGGACGTGTGAACCACTTCTGGGTATAATAAAAAAAATTAAAAATAACATTAAGGAGGAAATTCAAGCAGAATGTTTTCACTCACAGCGTAGAAGTTTCAAGTTTGTGAGCACTGAAGGGCAATTAATCTAAATTGTTCAAGCCATTGTTAAACCCTAGTCAAGTCTCACCCCTTCAACATATCCATCACTTCCCTTCTTTCTCAGATGCTTTTCTCGATGTTCCTTAAGCAGATCCATACCACTCTCTTCAAAAACCCTCATGGTGGTGAGTTCCACATTCGGACGTTCAGATGATGATTATCATGGTCTAACTGAATGGTGGAGAAGATATGAGAGCCAAATTGCCTCTTTCTATACAAACATACCAGTAAGGAGCAGGCCAATGAGCCCCTCAAGTCTGCTCCATTCAGTCAGATCAGCCGTGATCTTATTACCCCACCCTACTCCGAATGACCTTTCGCCTCCATTGCTTATCAAGACTCTATCTTTGCCTTAAAAATATTTAAAGGCTTTGCTTCTGTTGTTTTTGAAGGCTAGCATTCCAAAGATTCATGATCGTCAGATCATTTGTGGGCGGCACGGTGGCACAGTGGTTAGCACTGCTGCCTCACAGCGCCTGAGACCCGGGTTCAATTCCCACCTCAGGCGACTGACTGTGTGGAGTTTGCACATTCTCCCCGTGTCTGTGTGGGTTTCCTCCGGGTGCTCCGGTTTCCTCCCACAGTCCAAAGATGTGCAGCTCAGGTGAATTGGCCATGCTAAATTGCCCGTAATGTTAGGTAAGGGGTTCGGCGGGTTGGTGTGGACTTGTTGGGCCGAAGGGCCTGTTTCCACACTGTAATGTAATCTAATCTAGAATAAAAAAGATCTCACTCTGATGGACCAGACCAGACCCTCTCAAAGTATATTAAGAAGGTAGCCTAGACTTTAATTTTTTCTTATTTTAAAGGTAAATGTCAGGTGTTATGTTCCAGATGTAATTCGATTGGTCAAACTACTCAGCATTAAGCAAAACACAATTTATTCAAACACTATCGTAAAAATACAACAAAAGGCAGATGAACTTGGAATAACTTAGCTCCCCTAAACACACACTGTGGCAAAAGGATAATTCAGAAAACAGATCTTGTCTCACATGCAATTCAACAGCCCAGGAAGAGAACCCCCAGCTTTTGACCGTAATTGAGGGTGGGAGAAATAGCTTCCACTTCTTCAAGGCCCCAACAGCAACTGCTGCTGAAAACTAAAAACTAAAAAATTCCTGGTACTGTGGGTTGGAGCTTGACCTCACCCATTCAGGCTGCTTCTATTGTTCCAGCTTTTAAAACAAAATACCCAAGGCTTCACAAGTTGCTCTTCTCTTGTCCCTCAATCCCTCTCTAAAAGAAACTAGGACAAAACACATGTCTTAAATCCACAGCATCTTCACATCACCTCTGTCTTGAATAGTTGACATCTTCTTTTGGAACAGTGACGTCAAGTTCTGGATTCTTCCAGAGCAGGAAACATCCTTTTTGCTCAGTTTCTCCTCAGGATACCTGTCTTCAGCTATCCCCATTTTGCCACCCTGACCCCACCATCTCCTTTATCTGTAGCTCCCCCCCAACACCCACCCCCCAGTCCTGAAGAAGGGTTACACCCGAAATGTCGACGTCTCCACATCCTGATGATGCCTGGCTTGTTGTGTTCTTCCAGCCTCGTGCTTGTCTTGGATTCCAGCATCTGCAGTTTTTTTTCTATTGTCTCTAACCTCAATTGCTTGCTGTGGCAGAGAACTCCACAGGCTCCCCATCTCTGGGTGAAGAAGTCTCTCCTTATTGGTTCTTGTTGTGACTTGACATTGCACCAAGGATCACCTCAGCCAATGCCAACATGGTGAAGCTGAGTGCTGTATCACAGGCCTCACCACATGAAGCTGCACCCCCCCCCCCCAACCCACACCAAGCTGTCGAAGGCAGGGGTCTCACCTGTCACTCCATGGCCCGTTCCATTCCTTTTGACCCCAGGGATTCCTCATCCTGATCATGAAGAGCTTTTCTGCCTTGAAGAAGGCCAGGAGGCCGTGGCCCAGGCGTACTTTCCGGACATCAGTCACGGCGTAGGCGTGGCCTTTCACCAGGCCAGTGCTCAGACGGGTTTCCATCTCGGCAGCTGATGAGACCTACAGTGAACGAAACAAGCCCCAGGATTAACTCAACACGGAGGGAGCTCATGGGACCCACGATCCCAGGGGCGGCACGGGGGGGGGGAGGGGGGGGGGGGGTGGGCGGAGGTGGTGAGATAGGGTGGGGTGGCGGGTTTGGACTGAGCTTCATGGGAAAGGTCCAAATGGCCAAATAGGCCAGATGGATGGAGGAGGGGGGGGGGGGGAAGAGGTCAGCAGGGGAACCACTCTTTGCTATCAGGGAACGGCAACTGACTTTGTTCAAATAACACACAGACTCCTCGCCCTTTGGGGTCAAACTCAAACACTACCTCCAAGTGGGTGTCAGGTCTTGTACCCTGCGCCTGGAGATTTATAGAGATGGCCATTCAGCCTCTCAAGCCTGCTGTACTGTTCAGCAAGATCGTGGCTGATCCTCTGCCTCCACCTCCAAATATCCCTTATTTCCCTCAGAGCTGACAAACATTGACATCAATCTTGAATGCAATCGAAGACTGAGCATCCACAACTATCGTGGGTAAAGAATTCCAAACATTCACAACCCTCTGAGTGACGTGGTAGCTGATACCTGGTTCTGACACTGTGACCCACCCTGCTATGGGCGCAGACAGGTCAGGTGGTGGAGTCAGGAAGCATTGACTGCACTTCACGAATACCTTCACCGGTTATAAAGCCTTCCTGAGATAGTAAAATGTCAAAAAGTGTGGTGCTGGAAAAGCACAGCCGGTCAGGCAGCATCTGAGGTGCAGGAGGGTCAACGTTTCGAGCATAAGCTCTTCATCCATGCTTGAAACATCGACTCTCCTGCCCCTCGGATGCTGCCTGACCGACTGTGCTTTTTCCAGCAGCACACTCTTCAACTCTGATCGCCAGCATCTGCAGTCCTCACTTTCTCCTGAGACAGTAAAAAGCTTTATATAGGGTCAGAGGGTCATAGAGATGTACAGCACGTAAACAGACCCTTCGGTCCAACTCGTCCATGCTGTCCAGATATCCCCAGGGTGGGGGAGTCCAAAACTAGAGGGCATAGGTTTAAGGTGAGGGGGAAAGATTTAAAAAGGACCTGAGGGGCAACTTTTTCATGCAGTGGTTGGTGCATGTATGAAATGAGCTGCCAGAGGAAGTGGTGGAGGCTGGTGCAATTGCAACATTTAAAAGGCATCTGAATGGGTATATGAATAGGAAGGGTTTAGAGGGAAAAGGGGCAATGGGACGAGATTAATTTAGGATATCTGGTCGGCATGGACGAGTTGGACCAAAGGGTCTGTTTCCATGGTGTACATCTCTCTGACTCTGAGTGCAATTTCCTGTTATTATTAGCTCCCTGGTCAACAGCACCAAGTGGAGAGTTGATGGTTACCCTGATCGAGCTGCTGATGAGGCCGTCACGGCTGAACACCTTCAGGAGCTTCTCAAACAGTTGCAGCCTCTGATCCTCCAGGGTGCTGAAGTTCTCCTGGACCAGGTCGATTGGCTCTGAGACACCGCCAGTGAAATCCACCAGGGCGTCTGCAGTGTTCCCGCCATCCAGAGATTCATAGCAGCCTGCCAGCCTGAAAGAGAAGCAGTCAGATGGTTTCCGCAGCAGGAACATGCATTTATATAGCGTCCTAACATGGGGAGGATACCCCAGAACAATACCAGACAATTACAACTGACACTGTGCCACACAAGGAGATACAGAACCTTTAAATATCTTTAAGGGGGCAGAAATAAATAGATTCTTGATGATCAAAAGGCCTGAAAGATTATCTGGGGATATATAGGAAGGTGGTTAAAATCTTGATATTACTGAACAGCAGAGCGGCCTCAAAGGGCCGAGTGGCCTGTTCTTGATTAGATTAGAATCTCTAACAGGCCCTTTGGCCCAACAAGTCCACACCAACCCTCTGAAACGTAAACCACCCAGACCCATTGCCCTACCTTATCTTTACCCCTGACACTTTAGCATGACCAATTCACCTGACCTGCACAGCTTTGGACTGTGGGAGGAAACCCACACAGACAAGGGGAGAACGTGCAAACTCCACACAGATAGTCATCTGAGGCAGGAACCGAACCCAGGTCCCTGGCACTGTGAGGCAGCAGTGCTAACCACTGAGCCACCATGCTGCCCACAGTGTATGTTCTTAAGAAATTAGTGATCAAAATACTCAGGCTGAAGGTTAGAGTGGTGGTTGGCAGGGACGAGTTAGACCTAAGGGTCTGATTCTGTGCTGTACATCTCTATGACTTTATGACCGGGACAGTAATGGAGGTGGAGAGGAGAGACTAGTGAAAAAGATTCTGGGAGGGAATCCCAGAGTTTAAATTCCTAGGAGCCAGGAAGGGCCACTGAAGGTGCAGCAATTGAACTGGGGTGTTACCGAGAGTTCAGAAGAGTACAGATTCCCTCACAGGAATGTAGAGCTTAAGGGGGTTTCAACGTTGGAGAGGTCCATAAAGGAATTTGAAAACAAGGGTGGGAACTTTTAACACAGTAACAATTCTGGATCAAGAGTCAATGTGGATTATTTGGTGGTCAGAGCTCAGTCTGACTAAGAGCTTGAGCAGCAGAGTTTTGGTCACTCTCGGGTTTTACGGGGATCAGTCAGGGTTGTGTTAGAATTGCCGAGTTTAGAGACATTGAAGGCATGGGCGAGGCGAGCAGATGAGACAGGGAGAAAGTCGGACACCAAAAAAAATGAATGCTGCAGATGCTGGAAACCTGATATAAAAACAGGAAGTGCTGGAGAAACCTCAGCAGGTCTTTGCAGAGAGGAACAGAGTGAAAGTTTCGGATTTCTGAACAGAGGTCACATGACTGTTTTGGCCAGCTTTTGTTGCTCATCGCTAATTGCCCTTGAACTGAGAGGCTTGCTCAGGTCATTTCACAGGGCAGTTAAGAATCAACTGTGCTACACTCAGAGGCATAGAGATATACAGCACAGAAACAGACCCTACAGTTCAACTCGTCCATGCCGACCAGATATCCTAAATTAATCTAGTCGCATTTGCCAGCAGTTGCCCCATATCCCTCTAACCCCTTCCTATTCATATACCCATCCAGATGCCTTTTAAATGTTGTAATTGTACCAGCCTCCACCACTTCCTCTGGCAGCACATTCCATACACGTACCACCCTCTGTGTGAAAACGTTGCCCCTGAGGTCCCTTGTAAATCTTTTCCCTCTCATCCTTAACCTATGCCCTCTACTTTTGGACTCTGCCATGCCACAGAAAAGCCCTTGTCTATTCACCCCTGTCTATGTCCCTCATGACTTTAGGAAACCTCATCCCTCAGCCTCGGACGCTCCAGGGAAAGCAGCCCAGCATTTTCAGACTCTCCCTATAGCTCAAACCCTGGTAACATCTTTGTAAATCTTTCCTGAATTCTTTCAAGTTTCACAATATCTCTCCAACAGCAGGGAGACCAGAACTGCACACAATATTCCAATAATAGCCTAATTACACGTCCCTTCCATAGCTCTCATCTCTCGGGTCAGCCTATAATTTCTTGCAAATAAGCAATAAATAAATCAATCACAGTCCCTTGGGATCTGAAAAAGGTTTCAGTGGACTTTGTCTTAAATGTTCTTTTTTTTAAGATTAGATTACTTACAGTGTGGAAACAGGCCCTTCGGCCCAACAAATCCACACTGACCCATTCCCCTACATTTACCCCTTCACCTAACACTATGGGCAATTTAGCAAGAGGGCAAGACATCCTTCTTCAGTAAGTTTCCCGGTTACTATTCCAGTCTGTTCCTAACCTCAGTGGATCTATTTGACACTGAGCAGCCTATCTGCCTCCATAGCACTGCTGCATCTCTGCTTCAGCTCTTTGTCCACTGAAGCCCTCACCCAGGCCTCTTTCCCATCCTTCTACCCCAATCACGGCAGTGGCCATGCCTTCAGCAAGCAGCTCTGAAAAACCCCTTGCCTCTCCACCTTTCCCTCATCAAGTACCTTCCTCAACACTCAATTTCTTGGGCCACACCCTTGCTTCATCCTCTGAGTCTTGCTTTTGTAACCTCGCACAGACTACCAGGGGGACCTGTTTCTATGCCAGAAATTGGTATGGATGGAAATGATTACTATAAGCTCCAGTTCTTCACTTCTATGTGACTCCACTTATCAAATCTCAATTTCAGGAAAATAAAGTAACACCATTAGGTATTTTTTCAGGGTTTAAGGGTTTGACTATGTATTTCACAAACTTTCCCAAAATTGAGGGTAGGATTTCAGTGTAGAATTGGTTTATACATTCATGAGATGAGCTGAGGGTGTCACCGGCTCAGCGGCATTTATTACCCAGAGGGCAACGAAGCACCACCCACAATGATGTGGATCTGTAGTCACATGTCAGCTAGACTAGGTAAGGATGGCAGTTTCTTTCCCTAAAGGACATGGGTTTTTCCAACAATCAACATCATTAGACTCTTAATTCCAGATTTTTTTTAATTTTAAACTGAATTCAATTTCCACCATCTGCCAAGGTGGGAATTTGAACCCTAGGGCCACAGAACATCATCTGGGTCTCTGGATTCACAGCCTAGTGATAATATCACTAGGCCACACCTCCTGCTATGTGCTGTCCTATGCCTGCAGAACTCAACATTGCTAAACCAAACTCAACTGAGACCAAGGATGAACACATTCAATGACAAGTTGTGGGCTTGTACTCTCTAAATAGAAAAGGTTAAGAGGAGATTTAAGGCAAGATGCAGTGGATGCTGGAAATCTGAAACAAACACAGAGAGCGCTGGAAAACCTCAGCAGGTCTGGCAGCATCTGTGGAAAGAAAGCAGAGTTAAAGTTTTGAGTGTCCTCTTAAAGCGGACAACCTTATTAAAACATGGAAGATTTTTAGGGGGCTTGACAGGGTAGATATGGAGAGGTTAGATTTGATAGAGGTGTACAAGATGATTAGGGGGTTAGATAGGGTTGACAGTGAGAACCTTTTTCCACGTATGGAGTCAGCTATGACAAGGGGGCATAGCTTTAAATTAAGGGGGGGTAGATATAGGACTGATGTTAGGGGTAGGTTCTTCACTCAGCGAGTCGTAAGTTCATGGAATGCCCTGCCAGTAGCAGTAGTGGACTCTCCCTCTTTATGGGTATTTAAGCGGGCATTGGATAGGTATATGGAGGATAGTGGGTTAGTGTAGGTTAGGTGGGCTTTGATCGGCGCAACATCGAGGGCCGAAGGGCCTGTACTGCGCTGTATTCTTCTATGTTCTATGTTCTATGTTCTATGTTCTATGTTATTTCCCTTGTGGGGCAATCTAGGACCAGAGGGTATCATCTCAGAGTACATTTAAGCCAGAATTGAAGAGGAATTTCTTCCCTCAGAGAGTCATGAATCTGTGTAATTCTTTACTGCAGAGGGCTGACAAGGCTGGGTCATTAAGCAGCTCTGAAAAACCCCTTGCCTCTCCACCTTTCCCTCATCAAGTACCAGAAAAATAGTATCCAGAAAAATGGAGTTGAAGAGAATCAAATTAGTTATGACTCCATGAAAGGATAGCTGATACAATGGGCTGAATGATCTGCCTCTTTGACTAACATTATTAGAGAGGAGTTCTGTTATGAGGCGTGAATAAAGAGGAATTGTTTCTTTTGGCAGCAAGTTCATGAACTGTAGGACACCGGTTTAACATAAATACCAACAACAACAACAGGGCATCTAAAAAAAAACACGGTGAGTTGTATTGATGTGAAACATGCTGCCTGAAAGGGCATTGAAAGCATATTCAATAGGAACTTTCAGAAGAGAATTGTACAAATTAGTGTTGAAAAGACGGAATGTGAGGGATGGGGACTAATTGGATAGTTCTCCAGAGAGCTAGCACAGACATGATAGGCTGAACGGCTTCTGACTGCGCTGCAAGATTCTAACTCCACACAGTGATGCAGTATAATTCTGGTCCATGGTCTCGATGTTACTCACTTGGCGTAAGCTTTCTCCACCAGCGCGCTCCAGAACTCATTCTTGGAATTGGAGTGACAGTAGATCAGCTGGCCATTGACTGTAGGCAGTCGGTCATCGATCACGACATCGACCCACTCTCCGAAACGCCAGAAGCGGAAGTGGAAAATTCCAGCGTAGTTGTTCGGTCTGTCCACTGCCCATTCCTGTTCTTTCCAGTCCGGGATGACCTGCGGCCCACAGGGAGAGAAAACAAAAGTGGGGTTAGTTGATCAGCTCTTCCCAAAGCTTTTCCCCCTAACCATGCAAGTAGATCCCAAGACATCCAACCCTTCCCATTCCCGCTTCTCACCATGTGCCACCAGTGCCTGCTTATACCGTGGAGACCTCTGGCCATTGGAGATTAGCCACTACCATCCCCTCTGGCAGTCCAGCCAAACCATTCAGTGCAAGGGAACCCAGCCATTTTAGTCAAGTTTGTGGGCGGTGCAGTCATATGTGGGAAGGCAGGCAGTGAGGATAACACAAAGAGTTTGCAGAGGGATATAGACAGGTTAAGCAGATGGGTAAAAGACTTGGCAGGTGGCATATAATGTCAGTAAATGCATGTTTATGTGCTTTAGCATGAAGATTAGAAAAGCTGAATGTTACTTAAGTTTGGAAAGCGACAGCACAGAGGGGTGAAAGTGAGGACTGCAGATGCTGGAGATTAGAGTCAAGACTGTGGTGCTGGAAAAGCCCAGCAGATCAGGCAGCTTCAGAGGAGCAGGAAAATCGATGTTTCAGGAAAAAGCCCTTCATCAGGAGGGCCTGAAATGTCGATTTTCCTGCTCTTCAGATGCTGCCTCACTGGTTATGCTTTGACAGCAGAGGGGGTTGAAGGTCCAGTTGGATAAATCAGAAGAGAGGGATAGATTTAAAAAGGGACCTGAGGGATATCTTTTTCACGTAGACACTGGTGCATGTGTGGAATGAGCTGCCAGAGGAAGTGGTGGAAGTGGGTACAATTACAACATTTAAAAGTATTCTGGTACATAGGAGGGTGGGTTGAGAGGGATATGGGCCAGTTTCTGTGTGAAAAAGTTGCTTTTCACACAGACAATCTAGTCCAAGGCACAGACAGATGTTTCTGTGGCCAGCAGTGAAAAAGCAGAATGGTGTGTTGTTTGCCTGGTGCCAGGATCAAGGATGTCTCCGAGAGGGTGCAGAATGTTCTCAAGGGGGAGAGGGGCCAGCAGGAGGTCATTGTCCACATTGGAACCAACGATATAGGAAGGGAAAAGGCTGAGATTCTGAAGGGAGATTACAGAGAGTTAGGCAGAAATTTAAAAAGGAGGTCCTCGAGAGTAGTAATATCTGGATTACTCCCAGCGCTACAAGCTAATGAGGGTAGGAATAGGAGGATAGAGCAGATGAATGCATGGCTGAGGACCTGGTGTATGGGAGAAGGATTCACATTTTTGGATCATTGGAATCTCTTTTGGGAAAGAAGTGACCTGTACAAGAAGGACGGTTTGCACCTAAATTGGAAGGGGACTAATATAGATTAGATTAGATTAGATTATTTACAGTGTGGAAACAGGCCCTTCGGCCCAACAAGTCCACACCGACCCGCCGAAGCGTATACAACCCAGACCCATACTCCTACATTCACCCCTTCACCTAACACTAGGGACAATTTAGCATGGTCAATTCACCTAACCTGCACATTTTTGGATTGTGGGAGGAAACCGGAGCACCCGGAGGAAACCCACGCAGACACGGGGAGAATGTGCAAACTCCACACAGAGAGTCGCCTGAGGCGGGAATTGAACCCGGGTCTCTGGCGCTGTGAGGCAGCAGTGCTAACCACTGTGCCACCGTGCCGCCCACAGGGAAATATACTGGCAGGGAAATTTGCTAGAACTGCTTGGGAAGATTTAAACTAGTAAGGTGGGGTGGGGGGGACCCAGGGAGATAGTGAGGAAAGAGATCGATCTGAGACGGGTACAGTTGAGAACAGAAGTGAGTCAAACAGTCAGGGCAGACAGGGACAAGGTAGGACTAATAAATTAAACTGCATTTATTTCAATGCAAGGGGCCTAACAGGGAAGGCAGATGAACTCAGGGCATGGTGAGGAACATGGGACTAGTATATCACAGCAATTACAGAAACATGGCTCAGGGATGGGCAGGACTGGCAGCTTAATGTCCCAGGATACATATGCTACAGGAAGTGTAGAAAGGGAGGTAAGTGAGGGGGGGGAGTGGCATTTTTGATAAGGGATAGCAGTACAGCTGTACTGAAGGAGGATATTCCCGGAAATACATCCAGGGAAGTTATTTGGGTGGAACTAAGAAATAAGGAAGGGATGATCACCTTATTGGGATTGTATTATAGACCCCCTAATAGTCAGAGGGAAATTGAGAAACAAACTTGTAAGGAGATCTCAGCTATCTGTAAGAATAATAAGGTGGTTATGGTAGGGGAGTTTAACTTTCCAAACATAGACTGGGACTGTCATAGTTTTAGGGGTTTAAATGGAGGGGAATTTGTTAAGTGTATACAAAAAAAAAATTCTGATTCAGTATGTGGATGTATTTATTAGAGAAGGTGCAAAACCTGACGTACTCTTGGGAAATAAGGCAGGGCAGGTGACTGAGGTGTCAGAGTGGGAGCACTCTGGGGCCAGCGACCATAATTCTATTAGATTTAAAATAGCGATATAAACTGGTGGTGGTGGTGGAGGGTTGTTTTTCAGACTGGAGGCTTGTGACCAGTGGAGTGCCACAAGGATCAGTGCTGGGCCCTCTACTTCTTGTCATTTACATAAATGAATTGGATGTGAGCATAAGAGGTACAGTTAGTAAGTTTGCAGATGACACCAAATTGGAGGTGTAATGGACAGCGAAGAGGGTTACCTCAGATTACAACAGGATCTGGACCAGATGGGCCAATGCGCTGAGAAGTGGCAGATGGAGTTTAATTCAGATAAATGCAAGGTGCTGCATTTTGGGAAAGCAAATCTTAGCAGGACTTATACACTTAATGGTAAGGTCCTGGGGAATGTTGCTGAATAAAGAGACCCTGGAGTGTAGGTTCATAGCTCCTTGAAAGTGGAGTCACTGGTAGATAGGATAGTGAAGAAGACCTTTGGTATGCTTTCTTTTGTTGGTCAGAGTATTGAGTACAGAAGTGGAGAGGTCATGTTGCAGCTGTACAGGACATTGGTTGGGCCACTGTTGGAATATTTCATGCAATTCTGGTCTCCTTCCTATCGGAAAGATGTTGTGAAACTTGAAAGGTTTCAGAAAAGATTTATAAGGATGTTGCCAGGGTTGGAGGATTTGAGCTATAGGGAGAGGCTGAACAGGCTGGGGCTGTTTTCCCTGGAGCGTCAGAGGCTGAGGGGTGACCTTATAGAGGTTTATAAAATCATGAGGGGCATGGATAGGATAAATAGGCAAAGTCTTTTCCCTGGGGTCAGGGAGTCCAGAACTAGAGGGCATAGGTTTAGGGTGAGAGGGGAAAGATATAAAAGAGACCTATGGGGCAACTTTTTCATGCAGATGGTGGTACGGGTATGGAATGAGCTGCCAGAGGAAGTGGTGGAGGCTGGTACAATTGCAAGATTTAAGAGGCATTTGGATGGGTATATGAATAGGAAGGGTTTGGAGGGATATGGGCCGGGTGCTGGCAGGAGGGATTAGATTGGGTTGGGATTTCCGGTCGGCATGGACAGGTTGGATCGGAGGGTCTGTTTCCATGCTGTACATCTCTATGACTCTATGCTCATGACCTTCCTTAGTCCTTTAAAACAAAAAGTGTCCATTCTTTTCAGCTCAGTTTCTACATTCTGCCATTTAATCTTCATTTGTAGAGGTGGAAGCCCACGAGAAGGATGCTGCAGTACAGGAAGGGTGGTGGGTTGAGCTTGTTTCACCATCATTGTTGTTGTATCAATGAGGCCTGAGGAGATTTTAAGGCCCACTTACCTTCTGCCACAAAGCATCTCTGGAGGCTAAGCAGGAACAAGCAGCAACAAACCAGCAGTTACCCAACTGGCCCTGGTTCAGGTCATGGGCACTCATCCCATCCACAAAGAGGTGAGGGCTGTTACAGATTTCCTGTGGGGGTTAAAGAGAGAGAAAATAAAACACCACCTGAAGCGAGTGTGTGAGGAGAGTCTACATCTTAGCATCTTAATTCGTTAAGATCACACGGCATGCCTCAGTGACTTGTAACTCTTGTCTTGGTGACCCATGGGCGTATTTTCAGTTTCCTGACCCAGCAAGGAATGTACTTGTAGTGGAAGGAATTCAGAACAATTTCGCCAGGTGTGTTCCCAGCATGAAGGGACATGCCTGATGAGGAAAGACTGACCTTATAGTCACGGAAGGTTTGGAAGGAGGAGGATGTAGGGATTGTCACGAGGTCAGCCAGGTGGCCTTCTAGAATATGAGTTCCCTGATTGGGGCTGTTAACCTCGAACAATGTCGAGAATAGACAGTACACTGAGATAAGCGGAGGACTCATCAAAGATTGATGAACTTTTAACTTATTCCTTTATGTCCCAAGCTTAAACAACAAAAGACTTTAAAGGTAAACTATTCCCTTTTATTTATTTTTCTACTATTCAATGAAGCAATGCTTCAGTTTTTTTAACTCTCATTTCTCTCAGTGCTTTGTACCTAAGTTCTTTTTATACCTCGGTTCCATGGAATCTAAAATCGCATCATGTACGGAGTCATGAAACTCTTTTCACTGTACTTCTGTACTTCAGTACATATGACAATAACATCTAAATCTAAAAATCCATCGGGGAGTCCTGGCTGACAGATATAAACGGGAGTGTCAGGGGTTCTCCTCACTCTAGGAGCCAGCTCTGTGCTAACTGGACCAGTGTCAAGTACTATGTGTGCATAAATAAAGGGTGACTTGGTCTTGGGATAGTGGCCTCTGTGGAGTTATTTCACAGATGATCTTATTGTGAGATATAAGAGTCGGAGGGAGCTTGAAAATAAGGACATAAAGAGCATGCTTCCTTCTTGTGAGAAAATCTGGAACTAGGGGGCACCAATTAAAGATAAATGATGATCAATTTGAAACAGAAAGAAGGAGGAGGAATCTCTTCTTTCTGAGGGGTAGCTATGGAGGCTGTGTCATTGACTATATTGAAGGCTGCGTTAGACAACATTTTGATCAACTAGAGTAAATGCAACAGAGGGCAAACACGAAGCAGTTATAAATATTTTGAATGGGAGAGCAGGCTTGATGGGCCAAATGGCCTACTCCTGCTCCTTTTTCTTACAATCTGTATTTTTGCTGCCAGTTTGTGGCTGTACAGGACATTGGTTAGGCCACTTTTGGAATATTGTGTGCGATTCTAGTCTCCCTCCTACAGGAAGGATGTTGTGACACTTGAAAGGGTTCAGAAAAGATTTACAAGAATATTGCCAAGGTTGGAGGGTTTGAGCTACAGAGAGAGGCTGAATAGGCTGAGGCTGTTTTCCCTGGAGCATTGCAGGCTGAGGGGTAGCCTTCTGGAGGTTTATAAAATCCTGAGGGACATGGATAAAGAGACTCCCGCCTATGTTGGGGGAGTCTAGAACTAGAGGGCATAGGTTTAGGATGAGAGGGAAAAGGTTTAAAAGAGACCACAGAGGCAATGTTTTCGCGCAGAGGGTGGTGCATGTATGGAATGAGCTGCCAGAGGAAGTGGTGGAGGCTGGTACAGTTACAGCATTTAAAAGGCATCTGGATGGGTATTTGAATAGCAAGGGTTCAGAGGGTTATGGGCCGTGTGCTGGCAAATTGGACTAGATTAAGTTAGGATATCTGGTTAGCATGGATGAGTTTGACATAACGGTCATAGAGTCATAGAGATGTACAGCATGGAAACAGACCCTTCGGTCCAACCCGTCCACGGCAACCAGATATCCCAACCCAATCTAGTCCCACCTGCCAGCACCTGGCCCATATCCCTCCAAACCCTTCCTATTCATATACCCATCCAAATGCCTCTTAAATGTTGCAATTGTACTAGTCTCCACCACATCCTCTGGAAGCTCATTCCATATATGTACCATCCTCTGCGTGTAAAAGGTGCCCCATAGGTCTCTTTTATATCTTTCCCCTCTCACCCTAAACCTATGTCCTCTAGTTCTGGACACCCTGACCCCAGGGAAAAGACTTTGTCTATTTATCCTATTCATGCCACTCATAATTTTGTAAACCTCTATAAGGTCACCCCTAAGCCTCTGACGCTCCAGGGAAAACAGCCCCAGCCTGTTCAGCCTCTCCCTGTAGCTCAGATCCTCCAACCCTGGCAACATCCTTGTAACTCTTTTCTGAACTCTTTCAAGTTTCACAACATTTTTCTGATAGGAAGGAGTCCAGAATTGCACACAATATTCCAACAGTGGCCTAACCAATGTCCTGTACAGCTGCAACATGACCTCCCAACTCCTGTACTCAATACTCTGACCAATAAATGAAAGCATACCAAACGCCTTCTTCACTATCCTATCTACCTGCGACTCCACTTTCAAGCAGCTATGAACCTGCACTCCAAGGTCTTTTTGTTCAGCAACACTCCCTAGGACCTTACCATTAAGTGTATAAACCCTGCTAAGATTTGCTTTCCCAAAATGCAGCACCTTGCATTTATCTGAATTAAACTCCATCTGCCACTTCTCAGCCCATTGGCCCATCTGGCCCATCTTATTCTCGCATCCAAATCATTTATGTAAATGACAAAAAGTAGAGGGCCCAGCACTGATCCTTGTGGCACTCCACTGGTCACAGGCCTCCAGTATGAAAAACAACCCTCCACCACCACCCTCTGTCTTCCACCTTTGAGCCAGTTCTGTATCCAAATGGCTAGTTCTCCCTGTATTCCGTGAGATCTAACCTTGCTAATCAGTCTCCCATGGGGAACCTTGTTGAATGCCTTACTGAAGTCCATACAGATCACATCTACTGCTCTGCCCTCATCAATCTTCTTTGTTACTTCCTCAAAAAACCGAATCAAGTTTGTGAGACATGATTTCCCACGCACAAAGCCATGTTGTCTATCCTGAATCAGTCCTTGTCTTTCCAAATACATGTACATCCTGTCCCTCAGGATTCCCTCCAACAACTGGCCCACCACCGAGGTCAGGCTCACCGGTCTATAGATCCCTGGCTTGTCTTTACCGCCCTTCTTAAACAGTGGCACCGCATTTGCCAACCTCCAGTCTTCTGGCACCTCACCTGTGACTATCGATGATACAAATATCTCAGCAAGAGGCCCAGCAATCACTTCTCTAGCTTCCCACAGAGTTCTAGGGTACACCTGATCAGGTCCTGGGGATTTATCCACCTTTAACCGTTTCAAGACATCCAGCACTTCCTCCTCTGTAATCTGGACATTTTGCAAGATGTCACCATCTATTTCCCTACAGTCTATATCTTCCATATCCTTTTCCACAGTAAATACTGATGCAAAATATTCATTTAGTATCTCCCCCATTTTCTGTGGCTCCACACAAAGGCTGCCTTGCTGATCTTTGAGGGGCCCTATTCTCTCCCTAGTTACCCTTTTGTCCTTAATATATTTGTAAAAACCCTTTGGATTCTCCTTAATTCTATTTGCCAAAGCTATCTCATGTCCCCGTTTTGCCCTCCTGATTTCCCTCTTAAGTATACTCCTATTTTCTTTATACTCTTCTAAGGATTCACTCGATCTATCCTGTCTGTACCTGACATATGCTTCCTTCTTTTTCTTAACCAAACCCTCAATTTTTTTAGTCATCCAGCATTCCCTATGCCGACCAGCCTTCCCTTTCACCCTGACAGGAATATACTGTCTCTGGATTCTTGTTATCTCATTTCTGAAGGCTTCCCATTTTCCAGCCGTCGCTTTACCTGCGAACATCTGCTTCCAATCAGCTTTCAAAATTTCTTGCCTAGTACCGTCAAAATTGGCCCTTCTCCAATTTAGGACTTCAACTTTTAGATCTGGTCTATCCTTTTCCATCACTATTTTAAAACGAATAGAATTATGGTCGCTGGCCCCAAAGTGCTCCCCCACTGACACCTCAGTCACCTGCTCTGCCTTATTTCCCAAGAGTAGATCAAGTTTTGCACCTTCTCTAGTAGGTACATCCACATACTGAATCAGAAAATTGTCTTGTACACACTTAACAAATTCTTCTCCATCTAAACCTTTAACATTATGGCAGTCCCAGTCGATGTTTGGAAAGTTAAAATCCCCTACCATAACTACCCTATTATTCTTACAGATAGCTGAGATCTCCTTACAAGTTTGTTTCTCAATTTCCCTCTGACTATTAGGGGGTCTATAATACAATCCCAATAAGGTGATCATCCCTTTCTTATTTCTCAGTCCCACCCAAATAACTTCCCTGGATGTATTTCCGGGAATATCCTCCCTCAGCACAGCTGTAATACTATCCCTTATCAAGAATGCCACTCCCCCTGCTCTCTTGCCTCCCTTTCTATCCTTCCTGTAGCATTTGTATCCTGGAACATTAAGCTGCCAGTCCTGCCCATCCCTGAGCCATGTTTCTGTAATTGCTATGATATCCCAGTCCCATATTCTTAACCATGCCCTGAGTTCATCTGCCTTCACTGTTAGGCCCCTTGCATTGAAATGAATGCAGTTTAATTTATTTGTCCTACCTTGTCCCTGCCTGCCCTGACTGTTTGACTCACTTCTGTTCTCAGCTGTACCCGTCTCAGATCGATCTCTTTCCTCACTATCTCCCTGGGTCCCACCACCCACCCCGCGCCCCCCACCTTATTGGTTAAATGCTCCCAAACAGTTCTCGCAAATTTCCCTGCCAGTATATTAGTCCCCTTCCAATTTAGGTGCAATCCGTCCTTCTTGTACAGGTCACTTCTACCCCAAAACAGATTCCAATGATCCAAAAATGTGAATCCTTCTCCCATACACCAGCTCCTCAGCCATGCATTCACCTGCTCTATCCTTCTATTCCTGTCCTCACTAGCTCGTAGCACTGGGAGTAATCCAGATATTACTACTCTCGAGGACCTCCTTTTTAAATTTCTGCCTAACTCTCTGTAATCTCCCTTCAGAATCTCAACCTTTTCCCTTCATATATCGTTGGTTCCAATGTGGACAATGACCTCCTGCTGGCCACGTCTTCCCCCTTGAGAACATTCTGTACCCTTTCTGAGACAGCCTTGATCCTGGCATCAGGGAAACAACACACCATTCTGATTTTTCTCTGCTGGCCACAGAAATGTCTGTCTGTACCTTGGACTAAAGAATCCCCTAACAGAATTGATCTCTTCGAAGCCGACATACCTCTCATTGTATTAGAGCCAGTCTCAATACCAGAGACTTGGCTGTTGGTGCTACGTTCCCCTGAGAATCCCTCACCCCCTCTCTATGACTATGACATACGGCTGATCAGCTAGTGTTACGTCCAAAAGATGGACTTCAGAAAGCAATACAGGCAGCATTTGTAATCCATAACGAACATTATTTTCAAAACAACCTTTCTGGTTCAGAGATGGTACGACACACCTCTGCAGTAGTGAGAAGTTCTGGATCAATGATAGGGACACTACCACTGCATCGCATGCAGCAATGAGACTGAAAGGTATTTAATTTACTTCTCCTGCATTTAAGTCATTTCTGTAATCACAATTCCCAAATGATCATTTCAACCAGGTAATTTCCTCAGTCAATTGTCCTTTGAAAATTAAGCGTCACCAGGCTTGCTGTAACAATAATGCCAGTCAACAGAGACTAAGTCTATTGTCAATTAGCCATCATCAGTTACTCGTTAATCTTCATTTAACCCCAGAACCAACAGTTCTCCCTGTGCCATGGAAACACAACATATCCAAGAACAGAACAGGGAATTAGAGTCATAGGGTCATAGAGATGTACAGCCTGGAAACAGACCCTTCGGTCCAAATTGTCCATATCAACTAGATATCCTAAATTAATCCAGTCCCATTTTCCAGCATTTGGCCCATATCCCTCTAAATCCTTCCTATTCGTATACTCATCCAGATGCTTTTTAAATATTATAATTGTATCAGCCTCTGCCACTTCCTTTGGCAGTTCATTCCATATACGCACTACCTGCTGCATGAAAACATTCCCATAGGTTCCTTTGATATCTTTCACCTCTCACCCTAAACCTATGCCCTCTGGTTCTGGACTCCCCCACACCAGGGAAAAGAATTTGCCTATTTACGCTATCCATGTCCCTCTTGATTTTGTAAACCTCTATAAGGTCACTCCTCAGCCTCCGATGCTCCAGGGAAAACAGCCCCAGCCTGTTCAGCCTCTCCCTGTTGCTCAAATCCTCCAACCCTGGCAACATCCTTGTAAATCATTTCTGAACCCTTTCAAGTTTCAAAACATCCTTCCTATAGGAGGGAGACCAGAATTGCACATAATATTCCAATAGTGGCCTAACCAATGTCGTGTACAGCCGCAACATGACCTCCCAACTCCTATACTCTATACTCTGAAACGACACAGCAAGCCCAAGCAGTTCACATCTGTAATGAGAACAAGAGTTGTTTTCAAGGTGTGTTCATCACCTGAGAAACAGACAAAGAAACAGGGAGAAAAACTAAAGTACCACAGATGCTGGAATCTGTACCGAAAACAAAACAATGCTGGAGGTCACAGCAGGTCAGGCAGCATCATAGAGAGAGAGCAAGCTAACATTTCGAGACTAGATGTCCTGATAAAGGGCTTTTGCCCGAAACATCGATTTCACTGCTCTTTGGGCTTTATTCCTGATGAAGGGCTTTTGCCCGAAACGTCGATTTCGCTGCTCCTCGGATGCTGCCTGAACTGCTGTGCTCTTCCAGCACCACTAATCCAGAATCTGGTTTCCAGCATCTGCAGTCATTGTTTTTACCTCAACTTTTCATTAGAGCTGACAAGTGTGGAGGGGGCAGGATTTATGCCATAGTGAGGGAGTGGAGTGCTGCGGGAGAAAGGGTGATGAAAGAGCAGATTAAGTGATTGGAATGTGAGATTGGCAGAACAATGGTGTGTCTTACTGCCAGACTGGGAAGGACAGACAGTCTCACTGGGGTGGGGGAAGGGGAGAGAGGACATGCTGACAGAGAATGTAACAAGTAAAGCTCAAAGGAGAAAGTGAGGACTGCAGATGCTCAAGAGTCAGAGTCGAAAAGTGTGGTGCTGGAAAAGCACAGCTGGTCAGGCAGCATCCGAGGAGCAGGAGAATCGACATTCCTCAACTCTCTTGCTCCTCGGATGCTGCCTGACCGGCTGTGCTTTTCCAGTGCCACACTTTTCGACTCCAAAATTAAAGCTAAAAGAAAGGGAAGAAAATGGGTGTGAGTTCACAATCTGAAGGTGTTGAATTCAAATGAAGTCTAGAACATCGTAAACTGCCTCGTCTGTGATTTCTAGCATTTTCTGTTTTCAAATTAAAAACAGATTATGTTTCACAAATTTGAATTTTTCGAGCAAGTGACCAGGTGTGGAGTTAAATGTAATGTAATTAGTGTACTCTACAGGGACTTCAGGTCGGAGAAAGTAAGGACTGCAGATGCTGGAGATCAGAGTTGAGAGTGTGGTGCTGGAAAAGCACAGCAGGTCTGGCAGCATCCGAGGAGCAGGAGAATTGACGTTTCAGGCATAAGCCCTTCTTCAGGAATGAGGCTGGTGTGCCAAGCGGGCTGAAAAAAAAGGTTGGGGGGAGGGAATTTGGGGGAGGGGTGCTGGGAATACAATAGGTGAAAGGAGGTGAGGGTGAGGGTGATAGGCCGGAGAGGGGGTGGGGGCGGAGAGGTCAGGAAGAAGATTGCAGGTCAAGAGGGCGGTGCTGAATCCGAGGGTTGGGACTGAGATAAGGTGGGGGGAGGGGAAATGAGGAAGCTGGAGAAATCTACATTGATTCCTTGTGGTTGGAGGGTTCCTAGGCGGAAGATGAGGCGCTCTTCCTCTAGGCGTCGTGTTGCCAGGGTCTGGTGATGGAGGAGGCCAAGGACCTGCATGTCATTGGCGGAGTGGGAGGGTAAGCTAAAGTGTTGAGCCACGGGGCGGTTGGGTTGGTTGGTGCGGGTGTCCTAGAGGTGTTCCCTGAAACGTTCTGCAAGGAGGCGGCCGGTCTCCCCAGTATAGAGGAGGCCACATCGGGTGCAGCAGATGCAGTAAATGATGTGTGTGGAGGTGCAGGTGAATTTGTGATGGATATAGAAGGATCCACTAGGGCCTTAGAGGGAGGTGAGGGGGGAGGTGTGGGCGCAAGTTTTGCATTTCTTGCGGTTGCAGGGGAAGGTGCCAGGAGTGGAGGTTGGGCTGGTGGGGGGTGTGGACCTGACGAGGAATTGTGGAGGGAGTGGTCTCTCCAGAACGCTGTTAGGAGTGGGGAGGGAAATATATCCCTGGTGGTGGGGTCTGTTTGGAGGTGATGGAAATGACGGAGGATGATATGATGTATCCGGAGGTTGGTGGGGTGGAAGGTGAGGACCAGTGGGGTTCTGTCCTGGTGGCGATTCGAGGGGCGGGGTTCAGGGGCAGAGGTGCGGGAAGTGGAGGAGATGCGGTGGAGAGCATCGTCAACCACGTCAGAGGGGAAATTGCGGTCTTTGAAGAAGGAGGCCATTTGGGTTGTTCAGTATTGGAATTGGTCCTCCTGGGAGCAGATGCAGCGGAGGCGGAGAATTCGGAATATGGGATGGCATTTTTACAGGGGGCAGGGTGGGAGGAGGTGTAATCCAGGTAGCTGTGTGAGTCGGTCGGTTTGTAGTAAATGTCTGTGTTGAATCGGTCGCCCGAGATAGAAATGGAGAGGTCTAGGAAGGGGAGGGAGGAGTCTGAGACGGTCCAGGTAAATTTGAGGTCGGGGTAGAAGGTGTTAGTAAAGTAGATGAACTTCACCTACCACCCACCAACCTCCGGATACATCGTATCATCCTCCGTCATTTCCGCCACCTCCAAACAGACCCCACCACCAGGGATATATTTCCCTCCTCACCCCTACCAGCGTTCCAGAGAGACCACTCCCTCCGCGACTCCCTTGTCAGGTCCACACCCCCCACCAGCCCAACCTCCACTCCTGGCACCTTCCCCTGCAACTGCAAGAAATGCAAAACCTGCACCCACACCTCCCCCCTCACCTCCCTCCAAGGCCCCAATGGATCTTTCTATATTCATCGCAACTTCACCTGCACCTCCGCACACATCATTTACTGTATCCGCTGCACCCGATGTGGCCTCCTCTATTTTGGGGAGACCGGCCGCCTACATGCGGAACGTTTCAGGGAACACCTCCGCGCCAACCAACCCAACCGCCCCGTGGCTGAACACTTTAACTCCCCCTCCCACTCCACCAATGACATGCAGGTCCTTGGCCTCCTCCATCGCCAGACCCTGGCCACACGACGCCTAGAGGAAGAGCACCTCATCTTCCGCCTAGGAACCCTCCAACCACACGGGATGAATGTAGATTTCTCCTGCTTCCTCATTTCCCCTCCCCCCACCTTATCTCAGTCCCAACCCTCGGATTCAGCACCGCCCTCTTGACCTGCAATCTTCTTTCCGACCTCTCCACCCCCAACCCCTCTCCGGCCTATCACCCTCACCTCCTTCCACCTGTCGTATTCCCAGCGCCCCTCCCCCAAATTCCCTCCCCTCTACCTTTTATCTCAGCCTGCTTGGCACACCAGCCTCATTCCTGAAGAAGGGCTTATGCCTGAAACGTCAATTCTCCTGCTCCTCGGATGCTGCCTGACCTGCTGTGCTTTTCCAGCACCACATCTTTCAACTAAGTAGTTAAGAGCCAATGGGATCCAAAGTTGGCTTCATAGCAGGAAGCAGAGAGTGTTTTTGTGACTGTAAGCTTGTAGCCAGTGGAGAGCTACAGGGTTCAGTGTTGGGTCCTTTGTTCTTTGCTGTGTACATTAATGATCTAGACCTGAACGTAGAGGTATGCTCAGTAAGTTCTGACAGCACAAAAATTGCTTGTGGGTAAACAGTGAGGGGGAAAAGCCTTAGACTACAGGACAATATCGACAGGTCGGTCAGAGGGATTGAGGAATGGCAGTTGGAACTTAATCCTGAATGAGTCTGAGGTGACGCACATTGGAAGGATAGACAAGGCAAGGAGTACATGTTGAATAGTACAATCCTTGGAAGTACAAAGGATCGGACGGACCTTATTGTGCATGTCCATAGATCTTTGAAGGTCGCAGGACAGACAGCTAAAGGTGATTAAGAAGGCACATGGCGTACTTGCCTTTATTAGTCAAGGCATTGAATACAAGAGCAAGGAAGTTCTGATGGAGCTGTACACAGAAGAACCTCAATTATCTGGCATTCGATTATCCGAATTTTGGATTGTCTGAACAAGATTGCAAGGTCCCGATGCTTGGCTAAACTATGTTATCCAGCATTCAATTATCTGTACATTTGATTATCTGAACAAAATACTCCCCACTCGTGTCATTTGAATAATTGAGGTTCCTCTGCATAGTATTAGTTAGATCACTGCTGAAATAATGAGTGCAGTTCTGGTCGCCACACCATAGGAAGGATGTGATTATATTGAGGAGGGTGCAGAAGAGATTTACCCATTCTGAGGAAGGGTCACTGGATCTGAAACATTAACTCTGCTATCTCTCCACACAGGTTGCCAGACCTGCTAAGCTTCTCCAGTAATTTCTGTTTTTGTTCACATGGTGTTGCCTGGGATGGAATTATTTAACAATGAGGAGAGAGTAGAGAGGCTGGGGATGGTTGGGTTGAGGTGTACAAAGATCTGAGAGGCACAGGCAGGGTGGATGGGAGAAACATTGTCCTTTATTGGAGGGGAGAAAGTGAGGACTGCAGATGCTGGAGATCAGAGTTGAAAATGTGTTGCTGGAAAAGCGCAGCAGGTCAGGCAGCATCCAAGGAACAGGAGAATCGACATTTCGGGCATAAACCCTTCTTCAGGAATCATTCAGGAATGATGGTGCATCCTCCTCATTCCTGAAGAAGGGCTTATGCCCGAAATGTCGATTCTCCTGCTCCTTGGATGCTGCCTGACCTGCTGCGCTTTTCCAGCAACACATTTTCACCTTTATTTGGAGGGATCTATAATCGGATAGCATGGTTTTAAGGTAAGGAGCAACAGGTTTAGAGAGTGTCTTTATAATCCAGAAGGTGTTGGGAACTGGAACTCACTGCCCAGTGGGGTGGTAGAGGTGGAAACAATTTAGGAAGCATTCAGATGGGCACTTGCAATGCTATAGCATACAAGGCTACGGGCTGAGTGCTGAAATATGGGATAAGAATAGGTGGAAGTTTAATGACTGGCATGGGCCCCATGGGCTGAAGGGCGTCTTGCTGTGCTGTAAACATTCTGTGATTATGGAAGAGTTGGAGAAACTCAGCAGGTCTGACAGCATCTGTGGAGAGAGGAACAGAGCGAACATTTCATAGTTGGAACTTGAAGAAACAGGGAGGGCACACACACACACACACACACAAATTTGCAGCCCAGGAATAGGCCCTTCGGCCCTCCAAGCCTGAGCCGATCCAAATCCACTGTCTAAACCTGTTGCCCAATTCCTAACCATCTGTATCCCTCTGCTCCCCACCTACTCATACATCTGTCCAGATGCATCTTAAATGAATCTACCGTGCCTGCCTCTGCTGGCAATGTATTCCAGGCACCTACCACCCTCTGTGTAAAGTACTTGCAGCGTGTATCACTCTTAAACTTTTCAGCTTGCATACACACACACACATGTATACACTTAGAGTCTCTCTCTCACACACGAAATTGAAAAACAGGTTCCACATAAAGCAACAACCTAATATGTGTTAAGCGATTACAATTAGCCAGGCCAACAGAGGGAACAATGCCCTCTTTTTCAAATAATAGCAAAGGATTCTCTTTGAAATAAACCCCAGTGGGTTTCACCTGACTGAAGAACAGCCAGAGCACAGAACCAGCTCAGTACTCTGGAATGGAAAAGATGGTGGTGAATGCTGCATCAGAAAACAGAGGATATGTTTCGGTGGAAAACTCTTTTCAGAACAACACCATATGGAAGAATTTGTTTGCCCTGAGGTTTGTAGCTCAACTTCCTATGCTGCACATTGCAGAGATGACCACCTTGCTCAATGCCAGAAGCTATTGTACACTCTATTGTTCTATAACGCGATTCTCATTTTCTTGCGCAATCCCATGTTATTGAAAAATTGTGCTTTAGAAACAGCGCCTGAAGTGTTGGCAAAGTAAAACAGCCAACACATGTTTAAAAGTCTGTGCTTTAGAAACAGTGTCCCCATTTGTCAATTGTGTTACAGCAAATTTGCATCAATGAAGCGCATATTATAGCGGAACAAGCTGTAAAGGACTTCAAGATATTCAAGGTAATCAGCTAGACAGAACATGATTTTGTAAAAGGGAAATCACGTTTTATTCAACTTTATGAAATCCTTTGATGAAGTACCATAAAACCACAGGTCCATTCAGCCGATTGTGTCTGCTCTGGCAACGAGACCATGGCTGATCTGATAGTCCTCAACTCCACTTTCCTGACTTTTCCCCATGATCCTTGATTCCCTTCCTGATTAAAAATCATTCTAGGTTAGCTTTGAATGGCCTACTCTCAACAGTTCGCTGCATTCAATAATTCCACAGATTCACCAGCCTCAGAGGGAAATTCTTTCTCATCAGATTAGATTATTTACAGTGTGGAAACAGGCCCTTCGACCAAACAAGTCCACACTAACCCTCCGAAGAGCAACTCACCCAGACCCATTCCTCTACACCTAACACTACGGGTAATTTAGCGTGGCCAATTCATCTAAACTGCATATTTTTGGACTGTGGGAGGAAATCGGAGCACCCGGTGGAAACCCACGCAGACATAGGGAGAACGTGCAAACTCCACACACAGTTGCCTGAAGTGGGAATTGAACCCAGGTCTCTGGTGCTGTGAGGCAGCAGTGTTAACCACTCTGCCACCCACATTTTAAATGTCCAACCCATTATTTTGAGATGATTCCCTCTAGTCCTAGACTCTCCCATGAGGAGAAACAACCTCTCCACATCTACCCTATCAAGTCCCAACCAACTCAACCTCTCCTCATAAGACAGTCCCTCCTTACCCAGTATCAGCCCTATAAACCTTCTCTGGACTGCTTCTAATGCTGTTATACTTTTCCTTCACTAAAGGGCCAGAAACTATTCACAGTCTTCCAGCTGTGGCCTGCCTAGTGCCTTGTTGTTTGCGCTAAACCTTTCATTCCTTTTGAAATAAACAGTATTCCTAAATCTCTCTGTTTTATAGCTTTCCACAGTCCTTCTCCATTTAAGTAACACTAGCTCCTCTATCCTTCCTGCTGAGATACATAACCTCACATTTCCTCACATCATAGTCCATCTGCCAAGTTTTGGCCAACTTTCTTAACATGTCTAGATCCCTCTGCAGACCTTTTGAATCATCCCCAACCCTTGCCTTCCCATCTATTTTTGTGTCATCTGCAGACTTGGCTATAGTTCATCCCTCATCCAAGTCATTAATACATATTGAAAACACCTGTGGCCCCAGCTATGATCCCTGTGGCAGCCCACGAGTTACAGGTTGTCACCTGGACAATAATCCCCTTATCCCAGCTCTCTGTTTTCTCTTAGTTAGTCAAACATCTATCTAATGCTAATATACAACCTCCAACACCATGCACTCTTATCTTCTTCACATGTTAAAAAAGAGAAACTGGTGGAAAAACCACACTTGGATTTCTAGCTGGTACTTGGTAAGGTACCATATCGAAGTTTATTGATTAATATAAATGATCATGGCTTAGGGAGTAGCGTTCTGGCATGGATAGAAGATTAGCTGCTTAATAGGATACAGAGTAGGCATAACTACATGACATACTGTTACTGTGGCAATTTGGACCCATTGTGTAACTATAACTGGATGGCACAGTGGCTCAGTGGTCAGCATTGCTGTGTCACAGTGCCAGGGACCCAGGATTGCCTCCACCCTTAGATGACTGTCTATATGGAGTTTGCATGTTCTTCCCGTGTCTGCATGGTTTTCCTCCCAATGTCCACACAGGCTAAATGGGTTGGCCATACTGTCCAGGGCTGTGTAGACCAGGTCGATTTGACATGGGAAATGCAGAGTTGCAGGGTCTTTGTAGGGTCAGTATGAATTCAATGGGCTGAATGGCCTACTTCCACAGTGTAGGGATTTTATGAGGCCATGATCCGAGCAGGCACTGTGTTGGTTTTACAAACCTGGAGCTACTAGGATCAGGTGCGACTTTCAACTAAATCTCCTCAACTTCATACAGAAGGAACAAGACTGTAAAATGCAAAACAGCCTTCACTTAAAGAAGGAGAGTCAGTCACGGGTAGTAACTTTCTCCAATCGTCTAAAATACAATTGCTTTTTCATATAGATTCTAATGTTCCTGAAAACTGTAAGTATACGGGTCAAACTCCTCATATAATAGACCCCTTCCAACAGAAACAGGAGTTGGGTTTATTCAGTGTTTGATGTAAAAGGTTGGATCAAACTATTTATATTTTATGTAAACACATGAATTTATTATAGGTCACAGTGCAATTTTGGTATTTACATAAACATGAATCACAAAGCTAAATAACATACCAAAGAAGGGTCACACAACTAGAAATGTTTACTCTTTTTTTGGTGTTGTATAACTAAAAAGTGCTTGGAAGATGGTTGTCCAATAATAGACCATCAAATAATAGACTCAACGATATAAGTCTCAGCCACTCGCTGGTTCATTTCTCCGAGCAATTTCCTGACCAATCAGGGTCAACCTGGCAGGTCTAAAATTTAAACAAAGGCTGACATTTAACTGTCATTCATTCTTAAATGGTACATTTGCCATGGCAAAGCCTCTACCAATCAAAGCCCATGTGTCAACCAATCAGTACTCTCTTCTCCTGCAGTATCAATGTTACATCTTTGCCTTGATTTGGCATTCTTGTGAATTATCCTGATGAATACAAGATGGGAAACTTTGGGAAAATGGGCCTTTATTTAGTCATAGATCATTGTTATTCATTATCCCATATTAGTGAGAGGATTTTCTTATTCTAATTATGGTGGTTGTTCAATTTTCAGTCATTTTTCTTTTAAAAATAAATCTAGGACTGTGTGACAGTCATATTGGTCAATCTGCATGGTCCAGGAACTGACCAAATGAAGTAGTAGCAGAAGGCGGCCATTTGGCCCTTCAAGTCTGATCCACCATTCAATGAGATCACGGCTCATCTGGTAATCCCCAAATCTACTTTTTTGCCTTATTGCATGTGCCCAGTATGAGATGACAACTTGGGGCCAGTATTGTCTCTAACCCCTGAATGTCTAACAGGAAAACACACATCCTCCATCGTTCTGCTCTATAAGATTTCCATTCTGCTTTAAATATACCATTCAGTCAACTTAGAGGTTCACATGGACTCAAGAAAAATGAGGAGGAACAGGGTTTGGGCTCAAACATTCCTTTATCAGATTGTGGTTTTACTTATCCAAACTAGCATTGTACAGCAATACTTACTGACAGCTTTAAAATCCCCAGGTTAATGGTTTCAGTTCAGTGTAACCTTCATCAGCAATCGCACATTGTTGGGAGGGGAGTTGATGGTGTTATGCCTGGTCATTTTTGTTCATGAGAGAATGTAGCTTGCTGTCGGTTTTTTATTTAAAGCCAGTAAATTACTCAGATCCATCGTAAACATTTCAGTCTTTCATCTGATATGTTTATTTTTTTTAATTAAATTAATTAGATTTTAATTCAGATTTTTCCACTTTGCCAAGAATATGCAGAATCCTGCTCTTTCTTCTAAACATAGAAGGGGATTAGAATTGTAGTTAGCATTATAATCCGTTTACTTGTAGCTACAGACAAATTACCTGTAATAAGTAAGCATTCTTGGTCATGACAGAAACCTAGTGCATGCTTTGTGTCAGCATAGGTGTGAATATCAGCTTATTGGAGGAACATTTGAGCACTTTTTAAAATCTTTAACATTTGACCCTAACTTGCTGCAGTTAGATTGAAATGACAGTGAAATGTTCAGTTCTATTACCTCACTTTAGGAAGGATGTGAGTGTCAGGAAGAGGAGATTTACCAGGATGGTGCCATGGATGGGGGATTACAGGTTTCTAGGTCGGGTTGAAGAACCTGGGCTCAAATCCCTTGGAGTAGAACAGATGGTGGAGCTGTATAAGATGCCAATAGGTTTAGATAAGGCAGACAAGGAGATACTGTTCCCATTAACAGATAAGAATACAAAGTATGGGGGGCACTGGGATCAAATTTAAGACTTTGGGGCAAGAAATGTTCATGAAGAAGGAAAATATGAGAATATTTAAGTAATGGAGTGAGAGCTGGAACTATCCACGAGTGCAACAAGCAATCGACTTCCAAAAGGAGAATTGGATAAGCACACAAAATAAATAGGCCAGAACCTCGGGGACTGGGCAAGGGAGTAGGACTCACTGGAATACTGTATGGAGTGTCAAAATGGGCTCAAATAGACTGAATGGCCTCTGTCTGTGATGTAAATGACTTGATATAGCACTTCTGATGTAGCAGAATTTCTTCCCAAACACTTCCATGGATAAGCAATCACGAAAGCCCTTCAAAACAATCCAGTCCAAGTCATCCAACTGCTTATGATTACATCCAATAATGGACCTTTCTCTGATTAGTTTGTGACCTTTATCCTAAGTCACATAAGTTATTAGGTCTGGTGACCAAAGCTTCACCCGAAAGACATAAGTTAAGGAGTATGTTAAAGGGGGAGGGGGAAGGTAGCAGAGTCTTGAAGGGAGTTGCTTTGAAAGGGTGCAACACAGGAGGCCAGCCATTGGAATGGCCAAGTCCTGAGGTGACAAAGACCTCAATAAATAGTTCAGCAACGGACGAGGTAAGGCAGGGAGATGGGTGGTGCCAACAGTAGAAGTTGATAGTTTTTGTGATTGCAGTCAGAAGCTCCCAATCAGCATCAAATAGAACGCCAACGATGTGGGGAATGCTTGGGCCAACCTCAGGCAGTGTTCCAAGGACTGGGATGGAGTCAATGGCTGGCTAAGAGAATTTATTGTCTTATGGTCAAGGGACAGCAGGACATTCACAAATGTTAGTGGGACAGAGAGGTTAGAAGTGGGAACAAGTCTGTCATCAGGAAAGGTGACAAATATTTGTACAAGTGGCCCTGAAAAGCAGGATGTAAAGATTGCAGCTTGAGGTTTCTGATTGTTCATTAACAGCAACACAAAGCAGCTTCTTCCTTGAAGAGATTCAACACCAGTTAGTGCCAGCTGATGGGGTCACACACATTTTATTTATTAACCTACATGACATTTAGTCATTCTTCAATGGTTCACTTGTTGCCCATTCCTCACTTTCATTTTTATTCATTCGTGAAATGTAGGTGTTGCTGGCTGGGTCAGTGTTTATTGCCCATCCCTAGTTGCCCCTTGAGAAAGTGGTGGTGAGCTGCCTTCTTGAACCGCTGCAGTCCATGTGCTGTAGGTAGACCCACAATGCCCTTAGGGAGGAAATTTATTAGACTGACGGATTTGCTAGGGCCATTTAAATGGACAATTAAGAATCAGTCACAATACTATGGGTCTGGAGTCACATGTAGTCCAGACCAGATAAGAATTAACGATCTAGATGAAGGAACTGAAAGCATTCTGCCTAAGTTTGCAGGCCATACAAAGATAGGTCGAGGGACTGGAAGCATTGAGGAGGTGAGGAGGCTACTGAAGGATTTGGACCAGTTAGGGGAGTGGACAAAAACGTGTTAGATGGAGTACAATGTGGGAAAGTGCGAGGTCATGCACTTTGGTTGGAAGAATAGAAGCCTGGACTATTTTCTAAATGGAGAGAAAATTCAGAAATCTGAAGAGCAAAGGGAGTTCTAGTCTAAGATTCTCTCAAGGTAAACTTGCAGGTTGAGTCAGTAGTTAGGAAAGCAAATGCAATGATGGCACTTAATTTGAAAGGACTTGAATATGAAAGCAAGGATGTACTTCTGAGGCTCTATAAGGCTCCTGTCAGACTACATTCAGAGTATTGTGCATAGTTTCAGGAAGGTTGGACTGGCCCTGGAGCATGTTCAGAGGAGGGTCATAAGAATGGTCCCAGGAATGAAAAGTCGAATATATGAGGAGTGTTTGAGGATTCTGGGTTTATACTTGATGGAGTTTAGAAGGCTGAGGTGGGGGGGTGGGGGGGGGGGGGGGGATCTAACTGAAACATATAGAATACTAATGGCCTGGACTGAGTGGATGTTGGGAAGATGTTTCAATTGGTGGGAGAGTCTAGGACTCAAGGGCACAATCTTAGAGTAAAGGGAAGACATTTTAGAATGGAGATAAGGAAAAGCTTCTTCAGCCAGAGAGTGGGGAATCTATGGGATTCACTGCCACAGAAGGCTGTGGGGGTCAGGTCATTGAGTATATTTAAGACTGAGACAAATAGGTTCTTGAGTATCAAAGGAATCAAGGGTTACCGGGGGAAAGTGGGAGAATGGGGGTGAGAAACCTATCAGCCATGATCGAATGGCAGAACAGATTTGATGGGCTGAATGGCCTAATTTCTGCTACTAAGTGGACAGCGAAGAGGGTTACCTCAGATTACAACAGGATCTGGACCAGATGGGCCAATGGGCTGAGAAGTGGCAGATGGAGTTTAATTCAGATAAATGCGAGGTGCTGCATTTTGGGAAAGAAAATCTTAGCAGGACTTATACACTTCATGGTAAGGTCCTAGGGAGTGCTGCAGAACAAAGAGACCTTGGAGTGCAGGTTCATAGCTTCTTGAAAGTGGAGTCGCAGGTAGATAAGATAGTGAAGAAGGTGTTTGGTATGCTTTCCTTTATTGGTCAGAGTATTGAGTACAGGAATTGGGAGGTCATGTTGCAGCTGTACAGGACATTGGTTAGGTCATTGTTGGAATATTTCATGCAATTCTGGTCTCCTTCCTATCAGAAAGATGTTGTGGAAAAGGAAGAGGCTGAACAGGCTGGGGCTGTTTTCCCTGGAGCGTCGGAGGCTGAGGTGTGACCTTATAGAGGTTTACAAAATTATGAGGGGCATGGATAGGATAAATAGGCAAAGTCTTTTCCCTGGGGTCGGGGAGTCCAAAACTAGAGGGCATAGGTTTAGGGTGAGAGGGGAAAGATATAAAAGAGACCTAAGGGGCACCTTTTTCATGCAGAAGGTGGTATTAGTATGGAATGAGTTGCCAGAGGAAGTGGTGGAGGCTGGTACAATTGCAACATTTAAGAGGCATTTGGATGGGTATATGAATAGGAAGGGTTTGGAGAGATATGGGCTGGGTGCTGGCAGGTGGGACTAGATTGGGTTGGGATATCTGGTCAGCATGGACTGGTTGGACCGAAGGGTCTGTTTCCATGCTGTACATCTCTACGACTCTATGACTCTATGTCTTATGATCTTATTTCCCTGAAATGAATGTGTGAACCAATTTTTAAAAAAATTTAACCTATGTTTCTAATCTGCCTGTTCAAGGATATTATTGCACATCTCTCGAGGAACTGGGACTTAAACCTGGGTCTTCCAATCCACTGGTAGGGACACTATCATTAAGTCACTGAGTCATAAAGGTCTAAAGCAAGGACACAGGCTCTTCGGCCCAACCTTTTCACGCTGCCCCATTTTCACAATTAAACTACCGTTGCACCACAAGAAGACCTCAGATGTTTTTTAATATATACAATCAACAATCAATGGTAATTTAACGGTCACCATTACATTCCAATCCAGTTACTAATCGAGTTGAAATTCTACCAGGCTTCCTGGTTGGGTTTGAACGCCCACATCTCAGGCATTAGCCTGAAGGCTCTGGATTACTCGTCCAGTTGCAGTACACTACACCGCAACAATCTTAGAAAACATGAGAGGGAGTGAATGAGGGAGGAATGGAAGGGGAGAAGAAGGAATGATGAAGGAAAAAAAAAGAGTTAAGGGATTTAATTTTTTTTAAATGTTGAGCATTCCATTGCTTAGAAACAAATAGCGGAAGTAAAGTGAAGGATTCATGTTAGAGTCTGTGACTGTGCTAGGAGAGTGCCAAAAATTACCATATATTCTGGTGTATACATTGCAGCTCAGATTCCAACCCACCTGATTCTGAAAAAATATGTAGCATTGCGTCTTTATGCCTGAATGACCCACAGAAATGTGGGCGACTCTTAACTGCCCCCTTGAGGCAATTAAGAGGGGGCAATAAATGCTGGTGTAGCCAGTGACTGCCACATTCCATGAGAAAATAAGAAAAATAACTGCTGTTTTGGGTAGGTTTAACAATGGACTACCACCATCCGCATAAACCTTGTCATGTTTGACATTGTGTATCGGCTTCTTTTTTGTCAGATGTCTTCATGAACAGTTCTTTGAGGAGGTGTCAAGACAGGTCGATGGAAGGTCGAGCAGTGGATGTGGTGTATCTAGACTTCAGCAAAGCATTTGAAAAGGTTCGTCATGGTAGGCTCATTCATAAAGTCAGGAGGTATGGGATACAGGGAGATTTGGCTGTCTGGATTCAGAATTGGTTGGCTGACAGAAGGTAGAGAGTGGTTGTAGATGGAAAGTATTCTGCCTGGAGGTCATTGTTGAGTGGGGTCCTGCAGATCTCTGTTCTTGAGCCTCTGCTCTTTGTAGTTTTTATAAATGACTTGGAAGAGGAGGTTGAGGGGTGGGTTAGTAATTTGCCGATGACACAAAGGTTGGAGGTGTCATCAATAGGCTGCAGCGCGACATAAAAAGGTTGCAGAGTTGGGCGGAGAAATGGCAGATGGAGTTCAACCTGGATAAATGCAAAGTGATGCATTTTGGAAGGTCAAACTCAAATGCTGAATATAGGTTTAAAGACAGGATTCTTGGCAGTGTGGAGGAACAGAGTGATCTGGGTGTGCAAGTGCATAGATCCCTCAAAGTTGCCACCCAAGTGGATAGGGTGGTTAAGAAAGCATGTGGAATTTTGGCTTTCATTAACAGGGTGATCGAGTTTAAGAACTGTGAGGTTTTGCTGCATCTCTACAAGTCCATGGTGAGATCACACTTGGAATATTGTGCCCAGTTCTGGTTGCCCGATTGTAGGAAAGATACAGAGGCTTTGGAGAGGGTGCAAAGAAGGTTCACCAGGATGCTGTTGAAAAATGTGGTGCTGGAAAAACACAGCAGGCCAGGCAGCATCCGAGGAGCAGGAGAATCGATGTTTTAGGATAAGCCCTTCTTCAGGAATGAGGCTGGTGTGCCAAGCGGGTTGAGATAAAAGGTAAGGGGGAGGGAATTTGGGGGAGGGGTGCTGGGAATACGATAGGTGGAAGGAGGTGAGGGTGAGGGTGATAGGCCGGAGAGGGGGTGTGGGTGGAGAGGTCGGGAAGAAGATTGCAGGTCAAGAGGGCGGTGCTGAATCCAGGGGTTGGGACTGAGATAAGGTGGGGGGAGGGGAAATGAGGAAGCTGGAGAAATCTGCATTCATCCCGGTGGTTGGAGGGTCCCTATGCGGAAGATGAGGCGCTCTCCAGGTGTCATGTGGTCAGGGTCTGGCGATGGAGGAGGCCAAGGACCTGCATGTCATTGGTGGAGTGGGAGGGGGAGTTAAAGTGTTCAGCCACGGGGGGGTTGGATTGGTTGGTGCGGGTGTCCCAGAGGTGTTCCCTGAAACGTTCCACAAGTAGGCGGCCTGTCTCCCCAATGTAGAGGAGACTACATCGGGTGCAGCGGATACAGTAAATGATGTGTGTGGAGGTGCAGGTGAATTTGCGACAGATATGGAAGGATCCATTGGGGCCTTGGAGGGAGATGAAGGGGGGAAGTTTTGCATTTCTTGCGGTTGCAGGGGCAGGTGCCGGGAGTGGAGGTTGGGTTGGTGGGGGGTGTGGACCTGACGAGGGAATCACGGAGGGAGTGGTCTTTCTGGAACGCTGATAGGGATGGGGAGGGAAATATATTCCTGGTGGTGGGGTCTGTCTGGAGGTGGCGGAAATGACGGAGGATGAAACGATGTATCCGGAGGTTGGTGGGGTGGAAGGTGAGGACCAGTGGGGTTCTGTTCTGGTGGTGATTGGAGGGGCGGAGGTGCGGGAAGTGGAGGAGATGCGGGGGAGTGCATCATCGACCACGTTGGAGGGGAAATTGCGGTCTTTGAAGAAGGAGGCCATTTGGGTTGTTCGGTATTAGAATTGGTCCTCCTGGGAGCAGATGCTGCAGAGGTGGAGAATTCGGAATATGGGATGGCGTTTTTACAGGGGGCAGGGTGGGAGGAGGTGTAATCTGGGTCGCTGTGTGAGTCGGTCGGTTTGTAGTAAATGTCTGTGTTGAGTCGGTCGCCCGAGATAGAAATGGAGAGGTCTAGGAAGGGGAGGGAGGAGTCTGAGACGGTCTAGGTAAATTTGAGGTCAGGATGGAAGGTGTTAGTAAAGTGGATGAACTGTTCAACCTCCTCGTGGGAGCACGAGGTAGTGCCGATACAATCATCAATGTAACGGAGGAAAAGGTGGGGGGTGGTGCCAGTGTAGCTGCGGAAGATGGACTGTTCCACATATCCGACGAAGAGGCAGGCATAGCTGGGGCCCATGCGGGTGCCCATGGCTACTCCTTTGGTTTGTAGGAAGTGGGAGGATTGGAAAGAGAAGTTGTGCAGAGTGGGGACCAGTTCTGGAGGGCTTGCCTTATGAAGAAAGGTTGACTAAGCCTTTTCTCTCTGGAGAGAAGAAGGAAGAGAGGAGACCTGATCGAGGTGTATAAGGTAATGAGTGGAATAGATAGAGTCAATAGCCAGAGACTTTTCCCCAGGATAGGATTGACTGGTACGAGGAGTCATAGTTTGAAGATATTAGGAGGAAGGTATAAAGGAGATGTCAGAGGTAGGTTCTTTACACAGAGAGTTGTGAATGCATGGAATGCGTTGCCAGCTGTGGTGGAGGAAGCAGAGTCATTGGGGATAGCAGTAAGTTGAGGGGTACGTAGGTTAAGTTAGTATATTTTACATTAGGATTAAACCTCAACACAACATCGTGGGCCAAATGGCCTGTTCTGTGCTGTACGTTTCTATGTTCTAATACTGTTTACTCTCTGACAATTCTTACATTTTGACTGGTCGGCAAGTTAAAATTGCTTCCACATTTCTGAAACAAGTCAACGTGCACCCATCGTTTTGTCAATGTGCAGTTATAAACTCTTGGAACGTGACAAATCCTGGTCGTCCTGTTCTGATGGGAGATTCTGTGAAATCTTGGCCTGCTATTGCAGTATCGAACTGTTTCACTTCAGAAAGGTGGTTGACCATTCAGGACTGGCTTGGAATCTTCCAATGCCCAGTTTTTGTTCATATCAGACTAAAGACTTGGACAGAAAACTCAAGAATCTGAGACAGAGTCCACTCTGACTATTTCCTGTGACATATTTTTGCAAAATCACTTTGGTCACATGCTCAGCATTCCCCTGATTGCATATTTATTCTTAGGTGTGCTGTGTCTTCACCGGGTCTCCATGATGCCTTGTTCCCACATGGAACAGGAAGCAGCAGGAGGTAATGATGCTCCTTTGAAGAGCCAGTGCCGACACAATGGGCCAAATGTCCTCCATCTGAGCTGTAACGATTCTGTGATGCGAGAGTGCGGGATCGGTGAAAATGCAACATTAGGGATATCCTTGACATCACATGGTGAAACCCACAGATACAAGGAGCAGAAAAGATGCCATCGATGGACACTAACCAATGATTTGCTCCATGGAGTCACAGAATCCCTACAGTGTAGGAGCAGGCTTTTTGGCCCATTGAGTTCACATCGACCCTCTGAAGAGCATCCCGTGCATACCCATCCCCACCCTATTCCTGCAACCTTGCAATTCCTACGCCTAATCCACCTAATCTGCACATCCCAGGACCATGTGGAGCAATTTAGCATGGCTAATCCATCTAACCGCCAAATCCCAGGACCAGGTGGAGCAATTTAGCATGGCTAATCCATCTAACCGCCAAATCCCAGGACCATGTGGGGCAATTTAGCATGGCTAATCCACCAAACCTGCACATCACAGGACACAATGGGGCAATTTAGCATAGCCAATCCATCTAACTTGCACATCCCAGGACCATGTGGGGCAATTTAGCATGGCTAATCCATCTAACCTGCACATCTTTGGTCTCACCAGTGTGAAGTCAACTTCAGTGGTGCATGGTGCTCTGAAGAAGGGTTCTGGATTAGCGGTCCTGGAAAAGCACAGCAGTTCAGGCAGCATCCGAGGAGCAGTAAAATCGACATTTCGGGCAAAAGCCCTTCATCAGGAATACAGGCAGAGAGCCTGAAGGGTGGAGAGAAGGGTTACTGGACCCGAAACATTAACTCTCATTTCTTTTCACAGATGCTATCAGGCCTGCTGAGCTTTTCCAGCAGCTTCTGTTTTGGTTCAATGGTGAATGGATGGTTAAATATAAAGAGTTTGGATTTTTTTAAAAACTCATCAGTCACCATGAAGCGTATGAGAAATGAAATGTATTTTTTTCCAAATGCCAAGGCTCAATCTTTACACGAGATCGACTGTTATTTGAATAATTACGGTATATTTTCTTCCTCAGCCTTGCAAGGCCAACCGTTTTCTCAAAGCTTTAGTTGCTTTGGTTAAAGGATATCACATCAAAACTATCATGAGTCACCATATCCCTTAGATATAGGAGCAGAATTAGGCCATTCGGCCCATCAGGTCTGCTCCACCATTCTCCTGCCTTCTCCCATACCCTTGGTCTCTTTACTAATCAAGAGCCTGTCCATCTCTGTCTTAAATACACTCAATGACTTGGCTTACAATGGGTTAAGCAAGATTTTGAAACGCTCATATTTTCCAACAATTGTTTTTCACTAAATCACTAAAAATGTCAAGGCTCCTCCCTTCAGCTTGCACCAGATGTTGGCAGACTCATGCTACAGAGATCATTGAGTAACATTAGAACAGGTCCTCCTACTCCCTGTGGTGGTGCAGCAATCCAGTTCCTCCTTCAGATTTCACTCTCCCCCCACCCCACTCCGTCCCACGCCCACGCCCCCCACAATCCCAGGTCACTAACAGGATCATGTTTTATTTTCAAAGTCAATAGAACATAGATGCCAGCAAGAAAGAGAGACGGGGAGATACAAGAAACGACAGACAGGGAGACAGGAAGAAAGAGACAGAGACAGATAGAGAGAAACATAAACAGAAATTGCTAATGAAACTCAGCAGCGCGGGTAGCATCTGTGGAGAGAAAGCAGAGTTAATGTTTTGTGTCAAGTGACTCTTTAATCAGAGAAGGTGAGAATAGAGAGAGAGAGAGAGAGATAGATAGATATGGGAAAGAAATGTGTCTGATATATAAATATAACATGCTGAATCACAGCACCAGGGACCTAGGTTTGATTCCACCCTCAGGTGACTGTCTATGTGGAGTTTGCATGTTCTCTCTGTGTCTGCATGGGTTCCCTGAGAGCATTGGTTTCTTCTGACAGTCCAGGGATATGCAGATTAGGTGGATTGGCCATGTTAAATTGTCACATTGTATGCAGGCTAGATGGGTTAGCGATGAGAAAGGCTGCGCTAAGAGATGGGTCTGGGTGGGATGCTCTTTGGAGGGTTGGTACAGGCCAAATGGTCTGCTTCCACGTTGTAGGGATTCTATGTATACAATATATTAGGTAGAGAGAGAGAGAAGCAGGCAGGGAGCACATGTGGGAGGGACAGTGGAGAAACAATTAGAACTGAAGTGTAGTCAATAAATAAAACCAAAGAGTTTGCATTTTTAAAGCACCTGATTGTTATCAAGTGCATGACTGGAATTTAGCAAAAAATTGGGTGAAGTGAAATGTAAAATTGGGGTCAAGAATAAGAGGCCAAATGGAGGAGAGTTAAATTACTTATATTTATATCTTAGTACTTAAGCAGTATATAGATGTACATTGTGATGCCAAGGCATACAAGGCTATGGGTCAAATGCTGGAAAATGGATTAGAATAGTTAGATGGTTGTTTTTTTTTAACCAGCACAGACACAATGGGCTGAAGGGCCTATTTCTGTGACGTAGATCGCTATGACTCTATGAAATGGGCTGATGGGCATGGTTGCTTCAATTGTGGCAAATACTCCCCAAAGCCTGTCCACCATCTACAAATCACAGCCAGGAGTGTGATGGAATACTCCCCACTTGCCTGGATGGGTGCAGCTCCAACAACACTCAAGAGGCTCGACACCATCCAGGACAAAGTATCACAAAGGTCCTCCCATTTTTCTAAAAGCTGTTCCTTTTCTCAAGGATACCGTGCCCTTGATTTTTTTTCAGATGGGTCGTAAACGGGCTGAGCTCCGATCAGTCTGGTTTGGTACAGAGATGAAAAGGATTTTGAGAGGCCTTTTGTTTATATGTAAACAGATGAGACTTCAGGACAAAGTGGTCATGTTTTAGAAGTGACCTGTATAATGAAAGGGGAGTGGTCAGCTCTCAAGCTGAGCAGTTCAGTTCAGAACTAGTTGGGAGTTCAGCAGCGAACTGTGTGAACAGGCTCTCTCTCTTTCTGCCCTTCTAACTTCAATCTGTAAGCATTTGTTCCTTTTTTATTGTGTTTTAAGGAGGTTTGCTTATTGGGAATGTTATGTATGTTCAGAACCACATAATTAAGTCTCGTTTGGATAGACTGAATTCTGTTGGGGTTCTTTATTCTGTTCTTTGTGTTTCATTGTGTAATTTTGTGAATAAATTTCTGTCTGTTTTAAAACCTGGTAGTCAACCTAGCTAACTTACTTCAGGTAATTCTCTCTGTCCACTTGCCAAATCAAATTGCCAAGTTATGATCTGGGCTGCTTGCTTAAGAATGTTTTGAGTAGTCTGGCCTAGTCCATAACAACGACTGTCTGTGTGAAGTTTGCACATTCTCCCAATGTTTGCGTGGGTTTCCTCGTGGTGCTCCAGTTTCCTCCCACAATCCAAAGATCTGCAGGTCAGGTGAATTGGCCATACTAAATTGCCCATAGTGATAGATGCATTAGTCAGGATAAATATAGGTGAGGGGAATGGGTCTGGGTGGGTTAATCTTCGGAGGGTCAGTGTGGACTTGTTGGGCCGAAGGGCCTGTTTCCATACTGTAGGGAATCTAATCTAATCTAAAAGCAGCCCGCTTGATTGGCACCACATTCACAAGCATCCACTCTGTCCACCACTGTTACTTAATTGCAGCAGTATGTACTATGTACAAGATGCACAGCAGAAATTCACCAAAGATCTTCAAATAGCACCTTCCAAACCCATGACCACTAGACGCATCTAGATCCATCTAGAAGGACCAGGACAGCAGATACATGGGAACATGACCACCTGCAAGTTCCCCTCCAAGCGACACACCATCCTGACTTGCAAGTATATATCACCGTCCCTTCGCAGTCATTGGGTCAAAATCCTGGAACTTCATCCCGAATAACACTGTGGGCCTACCTACAGCATGTGAACCACAGCAGTTGAAAAAGGCAGCTCACGATCACCTTCTCAAGGGCAACTAGGGATGGGCAATAAATGCTGGCCCAGCCTGTGATGTCCACATGGCCATAGAAAGGCGGGGCTCTGCAATGGTGGAAATGTCAGGATGAAGCCTGTAGGAATAGGCCCTACCAGAGCTGGCAACCCACAAAGTTCAATGGCTGACCTGACTGATCCCAAAGGAAAAGGGACACATTTAAACACAGCTCATTGGCAAAACGTTAGCGACATCGTCATCACTGAAGCAACTCTGTTAGAAGAATTTGTACCCCATGAGGTTAATGCATCTCCTTTACAGACATTTGGCTACATCTTTTATATTTTGTTCAACTAAAGCCAAAGAATTCTTTGCCAGGTTACTTTGGCAGCGACGCGATGAGGTACTTTTGGGTCAGGTTTGCTTTGTAAACAGATCAAAAAAAGGCCAATTTCCTCTCTCTTTGTACCCCCTCCCGTATGAAGCTAATGATTTCTTGGTGGGACGATCTTCCTCAGCCCTCCTTTTTGGTACCACCAAGGTGCGGACAATGATTTTGAGAGAGGAATAAGTTGATTAGTGATAACACGGTTTTGTGAAGGGCAGGTCATGTCTCATAAACCTTAGTGAGTTTTTTGAGAAGGTGACCAAACAGGTCGATGAGGTAAAGCGGTAGATGTGGTGTGCATGGTTTTCAGTAAGGTGTTTAAAAAGATTCCCCATGGTAGGCTATTGTATAAAATACAGAGACATGGGATTGAGGATGATTTAGCAGTTTGGGTCAGAAATTGGCTAGCTGAAAGAAGACAGTGGGTGGTGGTTGATGGGAAATAGTCATCCTGGAGTTCAGTTACTAATGGCATACTGCAAGGAACTGTTTTGGGGCCACTGCTGTTTATTATTTTTATAAATAACCTGCATGAGGGCGTAGAAGGATGGGTTAGTAAATTTGCAGATGCCACTAAGGTCGGTGGAGTTGTGGATAGTGCTGAAGGATGTTGTAGGTTACAGAGGGACATAGATAAGCTGCAGAGCTGGGCGGAGAGGTGGCAAATGGAGTTTAATGAGAAAACATGTGAGGTGATTCACTGTGGAAGAGTAACCGGAATGCAAAGTACTGGGCTATTGGTAAGACTCTTGGTAGTGTTGATGAGCAGAAAGATCTCGGTGTCCATGTACATAGATCCCTGAAAGGTGCCACCCAGGTTGATAGGGTTGTTAAGAAGGTACACGGTGTGCTAGCTTTTATTGGTAGAAGGATTGAGTTTCGGACCCACAAGGTCATGCTGCAGCTGTATAAAGCTCTGGTGTGGCCGCACTTGGAGTATTGCATACAGTTCTGGTCACCACTTTATAGAAAGGCTGTGGAAGCTTTGGAAAGGGTTCAGATGAGATTTACTAGGATGTTGCCTGGTATGTAGGGAAGATCTTATGAAGGACTTGAGGCTATTTTCGTTAAAGAGAAGAAGGTTGAGGTGTGACTTAGTTGAGTCAAGTCAGATAATCAGAGGGTTAGATAGGGTGGACAGGGAGAGCTTTTTTCCTCAGATGGCAATGGATAGCACGAGGGGAATAGCTTTAAATTGAGGGGTGATAGATACAGGACAGACGTCAGAGGTAGTTTCTTTACTCTGTAGTAGGAGCGCGGAACGCACTGCCTGCAAAAGTAGTAGACTTGCCAAATTTAAAGGCATTTAAATGGGAATTGGATAAACATATAGATGAAAATGGAATAGTGTAGGTTAGATGGGCTTCATATTGGTTTGACAAGTCAGGTCTGAAAGGCCTGTACATTGCTGTAATGTTCTATGTTAACAGCGAGTGGCAAAGGCCTATTGGCTGCACAAGGCACAGGGAGGCGGAGTTTACCCTTGTTCACCTTAAAGAAAGGGACTTATATTTTTAGAGCATTTCCCAGGATGCCTAATGCCCCCCACTCCCCCCGCCTCACTGAAGACCACTCAGTAACCACTAAAGAGTGGTCATTGTTATCCCAGAGAGAAGGTGCTGGCCCATTTTCACGCAGCAATGGCAGAGTGACAAAGATAGAATCCCGAGAGTGTGGAAATAGGCCCGTTAGCCCAACAAGTCCATACCGACCCTCCGAACAGTAACCTACCTAGACCCAGTCCCCTACTACTCTATGTTTACCCCAGACTAATGCACCTAACCTACACACCATTGGACACTATGGGCAATTGGCATGACTAATCCACCCTTACCTACTCATCTTTGGACTTTGGGAGGAAACCAGAGCACCCGGAGGAAACCCACGCAGACACGGGGAAGAACATGCAAACTCCTCACAGACAATCGCCCGAGGTGGGAATCAAACCCAGGTCCCCAGCGCTATAGCCCCATGGGCTTCACTTTGGAGAGTACAGGGGTCCCAAGATGTAACAGGGCAGGGTGGGGTGGGGATGAGCTAAGCTGAACAGGAATCTGAAAACTCCTGCACTTCTGTGCAAGCAACAAGATAAACAAACAAGAGTCTGTACAGTCCAACGTCCAGGCACTGTCACTATTGAGCAAAACCCCCAGGACCTTGTCCTTCATACTCAGCCTCCTAAGTCTGCCCTTCTGTGTGTCTCCTTTAATCCATTAGTCTGAAAACTGCGCGTGGTTATGTTACCATGAAGATACCACAATCCTTACTCAGTGGTTAACTGTGGCGGAAGTCACAAGACTGGAGTCTGGTCAAACTCACTTTATTTACTGCCACTAGTTTCTGGAGCATTCCCTGAACAGAAAGAACACTTCACTTCGCTCTCAAATGGAAACAGTCAAGAGAACAGCCAAGAATGGAACGTGTAAAAGCAAAACAATTCAGTTTCCTGGCTGCCAACATGAATTGGCCCCGTGCTGAGGGACCTGAGAAACAGCAACAAAACTAGTCAATACTGTCTCTCCACAAGCAACTCCTCACATTCCTCCTTGATGGTGAGCAGGGAGAAATAAAACTCCAAATCAAAGATCAGCCACACGATTGGGATTTCATCTCTAGCGGAGATTTAGTGGGCTATTTGGTTCAGGACCTTGTGAGTTGAAATCTCACTCTAGACCGTTAAGCACGCAGTCCAGTTGACACAACAGTTCAGACAGGCTGCTATGAAAAGGAGGAACAGGAGGAGGTCATTCAGCCCCTTAAGCTCAGACTACATTGTTTTATAGATAAACATGGGGGGGGGAGGGAATTCTGGGTTTTTGACTCAGCGACAGTGAGGGAACAGTGATATATTTTGGTTTCAGGTGGGAAGGGAAAGATTTAAAAGGGACCTAAGGGGCAACTTTTTTTCCCCATACAGAGAGTGGTGTGTGTTTGGGATGAACTGGCAGAGGAAGTGGTCGAAGCAGGTACAGTTACAACATTTAAAAGACATTTGGACAGGTACATGAACAGGAAAAGTTTACTGGGATATATAGGCAAATGGGACTATTTTAGTCTGGAAAACCTGGTCGGCATGGATTGGTTGAACGGAAGGGGCTATTTCCGTGCTGTACGACTCATTGACTGTGAGTGACTCAGAGGGGATCTTGCAGATGGTGGTGTTTCCACATATCTACTGCCCTTGTCCTTCACAGTCCTTCATACTTTTTAATTAAACATAGTCTTGGTAGCAATGAGGATACCTAGAATATAATGCTTCAATCCATGAAGTCCCAAGCTATTCCCATTCTAGCCCATATAACATTATCAGATTGGATGCTGCCACTCCTTTCAGAACCATCACCTTCTGCAACATCTCCAGACCCACAAGAACATGATTGACTCTTAACTGCTCCTTGAAATGGCTGAATGAGACGCTCAGTCCAAGGGCAATTAGGGATGGGCAACAGATTCCGGTCTTGCCAGCAACGACCACATCCCAATAAAAACCATCCTCACAACTGAACCTTTGTGACACAAGGGAACATTGCAGTGTATCTGTGCTTCAGACTTGATGGAGTGAATGGCCTACTTCTGCTCCCGTGTCTTGTGGTCTTCTCCTTCTCGAAGGCTAGTCTATCCATTTCTACAGATAGGGACTGATGAGAGCTTTTAAACTATTTAACAAGAACAAAAAGCACACATCCACACACTCACTCGGGCACACACACAGACGCGAATTTCAAATTAGGTCAGTCAGCTGGGGAGGCATGCGAGTTGTAAATTCCCATGGATTGGATTTGCACCAAATGTTACAAACTGTACAAGAGTAAAAGAAAGAAAAACAACCCCAGCAGCCAACACTGTCCTGGAATACTCAAAATACTCCACGTTGACTAAACAGACCTGAAGTACTGTGTACTATTAGACCTGAGTTTCTCCAGAATTTGTTGTGTTTTTTTTTCTGATTTCAACCGTCCACAGTATTTGGCTTTACGATGAAAAATATAAGATCCGGAGAGTGTTTGACAGGTGGACGCTGACCAGACAATTTCCCCCAGTGGGGGACGTAGACAAGCAGATACAGTTTCACCTCATGGGCCTGAGGAGGGAATTCTTCACTCAGAGAGTCATTGGTCTGTGGAACTGTCTTCTGCAGATTGCATTGGATACTGGAGGAATTTAGTTCAGACTGAATTTGACAGATATTTGTCTGGCCACAGAGTCAAGGAATTTGAGGAACAGGCAAGAAAATGGTGTTATGATCACAAGCAGAATAGCCAAGAAGTTAGTGAATGGAGGATATGGCTCAGTGGGCAACTCCTGTTCCTTATATTCTGAAAGACAACTAACTCTTCAGCTTTAAGCCAATTAATGAATAGGATCAAAAGCCCATCAATTCTGCACTGGCATTCCATAAGACCATCTTCTACATCAACCCTATTTTTCCTCTGCTACACCTTTATCCCCTTGTGTTCTACAATATCTTAAACCAAGTTTTGAATAGACTCAGAATATCAAACATAAAAACTTTCTCCCCATCTCAGCCTCAAATAACTGATCCTTTCTCCCAAGGCATTGGTCCCTGGCCCTAGACTCTCCACTGAGAAAGTAGCCTCTCACTGACTACCCTGTCCAGCTCTTTATGAATTGTTTTGTTTTACTTTTTAACAAAGAGATCAGCTTCTCATTTTTCTCAACTCCAGGGGGTACAAAATGATAGAAAGGAACTATCCAGCACAGGAGGCGGCCTTTTGGCCCATCAATTCGGTGTTGACTCTTTCGAAGAGTGACCAACTTCCCTCCTCTTTCTCCATAGATCATTTATTTCAACTATTCATCTAATTCCATTTGAATTTCAGAACTGCGTCCTGTACCACCAAGTCCATGTCCAAGTCCAAGCCCATCAACTGCATCCAAAAACAATTGCAGTGGGGCAGGTACTGAACGTTTACACGTCCAGATTTTTTTTTCCCCGAATAAGGATATGCAACAAATCCTGACCTTGCCAGCAATGGCCACATCTTAAAAAAAAATTCTTGTGTGAGTATTTCTAATAAGTCTAAAACTTTCCCTAATGGCCTTGAACTGAGTGACTTGCATGACCATTTAAGGGTCAGCTACATTGCTGTAGGTATGGAATAACATGTAGGCCAGACTGGGTAAGGGTGGCAGATTTCTTTCATTATACGGAATTTGTGAGAGCAAGGTGGGTTTTTGCTAGAATCAATGATAATTTTATGGCCACAATTGCTTATGCTAGTCACAGATTTATGAATGTAATTTAAATTCTATCAGAGCATTAGCCTCGGCCAGGATGACTAATCACTGCATCACTATCTGTATGCGGAGGAACAATGGCAGATATTTCTGAGTATAATGCAGAAGATGCAGGATCAGTTCATTCCAAAAAGGAAGAAAGATCCTATGGGGAGGCAGGGGTGTGGCCGTGGCTGACGAGGGAAGTTAAGAAACACATTAAGTCAAAAGAGAAAAAGTATAACATAGCAAAGATGAGTGGGAAAATGGAGGACTGGGAAGCTTTTAAAGAACAACAGAGGATTACTAAGAAGGAAATACGCAGAGAAAAAAATGAGGTACGAAGGTAAACTGGCCAAAAATATAAAGGAGGATAGTAAAAGCTTTTTTAGGTATGTGAAAGGGAAAAAAATGGTTAAGACCAAAATTGGGCCCTTGAAGACAGAAACAGAGGAATATATTATGGGGAACAAAGAAATGGCAGAAGAGTTGAATTGGTACTTCAGATCTGTGTTCACTGGGGAAGACACAAGCAATCTCCCAGAGGTAACAGTGGCTAAAGGACCTGAACTGAAGGGAATTTATATTTGCCAGGAATTGGTGTTGGGGAGACTGTTAGGTTTGAAGGCTGATAAGTCCCTGAGGCCTGATGGTCTACATCCCAGGGTACTGAAGGAGGTGGCTCGAGAAATCGTGGATGCGTTGGTGATTATTTTCCTGAGTTCGATAGATTCAGGATCAGTTCCTGCAGATTGGAGGGTGGCTAATGTTGTACCACTTTTTAAGAAAGGAGTGAGAGAGAAAGCAGGAAATTATAGACCAGTTAGTCTGACCTCAGTGGTGGGAAAGATGCTGGAGTCTATTATAAAGGATGAAATTACGGCACATCTTGATAGCAGTAACAGGATAGGTCAGAGTCAGCATGGATTTATGAAGGGGAAATCATGCTTGACTAATCTTCTGGAATTTTTTGAAGATGTGACTCTGAAGATGGACAAAGGAGATCCAGTGGATGTAGTGTACCTGGACTTTCAGAAAGCCTTTGATAAAGTCCCACATAGGAGGTTAGTGAGCAAAATTAGGGCGCATGGTATTGGGGGCAAAGTACTGACTTGGATTGAAAGTTGGTTGGCTGACAGGAAACAAAGGGTAGTGATAAACGGCTCCCTTTCGGAATGGCAGGCAATGTCCAGTGGGGTACCACAGGGATCAGTGCTGGGACAGCAGTTTTTTACAATATATATTAATGATATAGAAGATGGTATTAATAGTAACATTAGCAAATTTGCTGATGATACAAAGCTGGGTGGCAGGGTGAAATGTGAGGAGGATGTTAGGAGATTACAGGGTGACCTGGACAGATTAGATGAGTGGACAGATACATGACAGATGCAGTTTAATGTGGATAAATGTATGGTTATCCACTTTGGTGGCAAGAACAGGAAGGCAAATTACTACCTAAATGGAGTCAAGTTAGGTAAAGGGGCAGTACAAAGAGATCTGGGTGTTCTTGTACACCAGTCAATGAAGGCAAGCATGTAGGTACAGCAGGTAGTGAAGAAAGCTAATAGCATGCTGGCCTTCATAACAAGAGGGATTGAGTATAGAAGCAAAGAGGTTCTTCTGCAGCTGTACAGGGCCCTGGTGAGACTGCACCTGGAATATTGTATGCAGTTCTGGACTCCAAATTTGAGGAAAGACATTCTAGCTATTGAGGGAGTGTAGCGTAGGTTCACGAGGTCATTTCCTGGAATGGTGGGACTATCTTACACTGAAAGATTGGAGCGACTGGGCTTGTATACTCTTGAGTTTAGAAGACTGAGAGGCGATCTGATTGAGATTTTTAAGATTATTAAAGGATTGGACACTCTGGAGGCAGGAAACATGTTTCCGCTGTTGGGTGAGTCCCGAACCAGAGGACACAGCTTAAAAATAAGGGGTAGGCTATTTAGGACAGAGATGAGGAGAAACTTCTTCACCCAGACAGTGGTGGGTGTGTGGAATGCTCTGCTCCAGAAGGTAGTGGAGGCCCAGTCTCTGGATTCATTTAAGAAAGAGTTGGATAGAGCTCTCAAGGATAGTGGAATCAAGGGTTTTGGAGATAAGGCAGGAACAGGATACTGATTGAGGATGATCAGTCATGATCATAATGAATGGTGGTGCAGGCTCGAAGGGCAGAATGGCCTACTCCTGCACCTAATGTCGATTATCTGTTTCACAGCCATTTAACATAAAATAGATTCTCTACAGTATAGAAACAGGCCCTTCGGCCTAACAAGTCCACACTGACCGTCTGAAGAGTAACCCACCCAGACCCATTCTCCTACTCTATATTTACCCCTGACTAATGCACCTAACACTATGGTCAATTTAGTATGTCCAATTCACCTGACCTGCACATCTTTGGATTGTGGGAGGAAACCAGAGCACCCAGAAGAAACCCATGCAGACTTGGGGAGAATGTGCAAACTTCACACAGACAGTTGCCCGAGGCTAGAATCGAACGCGGATCCCTGGCGCTGTAAGGAGCAGTCTAACCACTGAGCCACCCCTGCCTGCCATCTGCCCCGTGGTTACTTTTGCATCTTGTTTCTCATGCCCCATTCATTCCAAGGGGTTAAAATTTCGCTAACCAGGCTAATATGGTGCTTTAATGCAATTCATTTCACTGGTTCACACATATTACACAAATCTAGGGGTATTGTGGCGGAGTGGTAATGTCCCCACCACTGGATCAGAAGATTTGGGTTCAATTCCCACCTGTGATAGAGATGTGTCCATAAGACATAGAAGCAGGAAGAGGCCATTCAGCCCATTGAATCTGCTCCATCATCCAATCAGATTGGCACTGACCTGATAACCCTCAACTCCACTTTCCTACCTTTTCCCCACAACTCTTGATTCCTTTCCAGACTAAAAATCGATCTCAGCCTTAAATGTACTTTATGACCCAGATTTAACAGCCCTCTTTGGTAAAGGATTCCACAGATTCACAGACTGAGAGAAGAAATTCCTCCTTGTCTCTGTCTTAAATATGTGACCCTTTATTCTGAGATTATACCCTCTGATCCTAGGGGAAACAACCTTTCTGTACGTACCTGTCAAGACCCCAAAGAATCTTGCATGTTTCAATAAGGTCACCTCATGTTCTTCTGTATTACAATGAGTTCAGGCCCAATCTTTCGTCATAAGACAGTCCCTCCATACCTCATACCAACCTTCTCTGGACTGCCTCCAATGCCATTATACCATTGCTTATATATGGCACCCAAAATAGGACTCCAGCATAACAAACCCAAACAGGTTGGTCAAACATTATAGTCTTGCACAAGATGAACTGTTCTGCATTGAAGGAGGGCACTCAAGTCAGGCAAAAATAATTAGTCCTTAATTCCTAATTGCCCCAGGCTCAGTAGTTTCCACTAATGAGCCCATTGGTTTTAGTCAAGTCAGTAAATAGTACTCTGTATTCCAGCAACAACAGCCTCAGGAAGGAAGACAGAAAACAACTTACAGTTGGGCGTTTCCAGCGGACATTGGACAGCAATGCTGTTGTACAGAATAGAGATTCATCATCGGCAATGAACAAAGGGTCTTCAAACAGCTGGTTGCGCTGTTGGCACTCCCTCTTCAGGGTGGAGAAATCCTGGTTTCCATAAGGCTTCACCGAGTCAAACATCCTTCAAACCTGCAACAGGCAAAGACACAAGATAAAGCACGCAAATCAAATCATCACCCAAATCATAGAAACATTACAATGGAGAAGCAGGCCATTTGGCCCATTGAGTTCCATCTCCCTACAAACCTGCATTTCCCCTGGGTAATCTAGCTAGCCTGCACATCCCTGGACACTTTTGGGCAATTTATCAAGGCCAATCCACCTAACAGCACATCATTGGACAAGAGGAAACTAGAGTACCTGGAGGAAATATGCAAAGACAATGAGGAGAATGTGTAAATTTCACAGGTACCCATGGATGGAATTGAACCCTGGGTCCCTGGCACTGTGAGACAGTAGTGCTAACCACTGAGCTACCATGCCATCACTCAGCTCATTGCCTGAACGAATGTAATTAAACTTTCATACGGGAAGGGGATGCTTAACTACTTCAGGAAATGCAATCAAGGAGTGATAGTGACTTTAAACCCACATTCTTGTATCCTAACCTGCACCAAATCCCCTTCATCCATGACCTCTGCCTTCACTGGGTGAGGCAGATTGCAAGAGGGATGCAAGCAGTTTATTGAGAGATATTGATAGGTGAAGTAAGTTGACAAAATGTTGGCAAGTCGAGTATAATGTGGGAAAACGTGAAGGTGTTCATGTTGGAAGGGAGAACAAAAGGACAGAGCATTATTTAAGTGGAGAAAAACTGCAGAAAACGGCAACACAAAGTGACTCATGCACAAAACACAGAAAGCTAGCACACAGACGCAGCAAGTAATCAGGAGGGCTATTGCAATGTTGGCCCTTATTTCAAGGGAGTTGGAGTATAAAGGTAGGGCAGTCTTACTGTAGCTGGACAAGAGGCTGGGGAGACCACTCTGGAGCACTGTCAGCAGTATTGGTCCCCTTATTCATTGGAGGCAGGTCAGACAGGGTTCACAAGGATGATCCCTGGATTATCTTAAAGGTTAGGACTCTATTCACTGGAGCTTCGGAGAATGAGGGGTGATCTCATTAAAACATATAGGATTCTTAAAGGGCTTGACAGGGCTTTTTTTTGATGAAGGGCTTCTGCCCGAAACATTAATTCTCCTGTTCCTCGGTTGCTGCCTGACCTGCTGTGCTTTTCCAGCACCACACTCTCGACTCTAATCTCCAGCATCTGCAGTCCTCATTTTTAAGTAGAGAAAACTGTAACTCAAAGACACACTGGTCAGGCTAACATTTAATACCTGCCCCTAACTGCCCAGAGCAGGGGTCACAACATTTAGTCAACCACATTTCTGTAGCTCTGGAGTTACATGTAGGCCAGTCCAGATAAGGATGGCAGTTTCCTTCCCTGAAGAGCATTAGTTAACCAGATGGGTTACCCCTTGACAGCAAGGGATTCATGGTCATCATTAAACTCTTAATTCCAGATTTTGTTGGATTCAAATTCCACCATCTATCATGGCAGGATTCAAACCCAGGTCCAGAAAGAACATTCCCTGGGTCTCTGGGATAATAGTGATAGCACCACTAGGACATTGCCTTCTTTTAAAGGCTGAGAGGATGTTTTCCTCATGAAAGAGTCTAGGACCAGAGGGAATAGACTCAGAATAAAAAGGCATCAATTTCTGACTGAGATGGGAAGGAATTTCTTCTCCCAGAGGTATATGAGTCTTTGGCATTTGTTGCCACAGAGACCTGCGGTGGGTGGGTGGGGGTGCACAGAGTCCTTGTGTTTAGTTAAGACTGAAATAGATTCTCCATCAATCGCGGAATCAAGGGTTATGGGGAAAGGGCAGGAAAGTGGACGTGAGGAATTTGGATCAGCCATGATCCTGCTCAATGATGGGACAGGTTTGAGGGGCTGAACAGCCTACTCCTACTCCTCATGGTCTTACTTCATTGATTCCTGGTTAAAACACTCAATTATAAAATTCTCATTCTCATTTTCAAATTACCCCCCTTGCCTCACCCAGTCTCACTTCTGCAATGTGGAATTCCCTCCCGAAAGCTGGGATTTGGAGGAGCTGGTGTTGGACTGTGGTGATACAAAGTTAAAAGATCACACAATACCAGGTTGGAGTCCAACAGTTTACATATGAAAGAACTGAAACCAACATGGTCATTCTAAAAGATGAGAGACTTAAACAATCCAGGTCTTCTTCAATATATAATTTCTGTTAGATCACACTTTTGCTATAAATTCTGTGTCCTACGATCTTATACTCCACAACCACCTGATGAAGGAGCAGCGCTCTGAAAGCCAGTGCTTCCAAATAAACTTGTTGGACTATAACCTGTTGCTGTGTGATTTTTAACTTTGTATCTCCCGAAAGCTCTCCACCTCCTGTCTCCCACCTTTATAAAAAGGCAATAGTGTGCAGTGTTGGAAATTCAATTGACAGAACAGGCTTGGAATGTCTACCATTGCTGCTAATATCTTCCATTAATGATTTAAACAATGTGGAAGAATGCCACTTAACCATGTTATTTGATGATACAAAGATCAATGGAATGAACAGCCATCAACTTTGACTCCAAAAGGATATAACAAAATACATTCTCAATAATGATAATCTAGAAACAGTGAAGGTCCAACGAGACTTGTGTGGCCAAGCTAAATAGAACATTAAAACATCAATCAACATCTTTAGAAAATAATCAGATATGCTAATTGAGTGCGGATACTTTTATCTGATGAACAGCAAATCAGGTGCCGTGCTATAATTACGAATGAATGTGTGCATGATGCTTTTCCAAAGATTCCTCCATGGCTTCAGCCTCCCTATTTCTTTAGCCTAAGCCAGCTCCGGCGAAATCACTGTTCCTCTAATTCCGGCTTCTTCAGTATCTTCAGTATCATGCCACTTGCTGTAGCCATGCATTTAGCTGTTAAGCAGCCCCTGACATACTGCGGCAATCCGTGCCCAAATGCAGGAAGAGCTGGACAAAATCCAGGTTTGGGCTGACAAGTGGCAACTGATATTCACACCATGTAAGTGCCATCTCCAAAGCGAGACAATCTAACCATCATCCTTTGACATTCAGCAACATTACTGAATTCCCCCTCATATCAACATCCTGGGGGTTACCTTTGGCCAGAAATTGAAGTGGACCAGCCTTATCAATAAAGTGGCTAAGACAGCAGGTCAGAGACTAGGAATCCTGCAGTGAGTAACTCCCCTCCTGATTCCCCAAAGCCTGTCCACCATCTACAAGGCACAAGTCAGGAGTGTGATGGAATACTCCCCACTTGCCTGGATGGGTGCAGCTCCAACAACATTCCACCATCTACTGAAGGGCAACTAGAGATGGATAATAAATGCTGACCCAGCCAGCGACACCCATATCCCATGGCTGAAGAAAAACAAAGAGATGCTTTTGAATTCTCTTCCGACTCGGCTCTATCCCTCATCTTTTACAATGTTCCATAAGACCACCTTTCTGGACATCTGTTTTTACTTCTCTTTAGTTGGCGTTGTGTCAAGAACAGCTTGTTCCCTGCCATTATCAGACTGATGAATGGACCTCTCCAACTTTAAATAATGTTGATCTTGTTTTGTGCACCTCCCATGCAGCCATAACCTTGTAGGTCTCACTCTGTTTAAGCACCCTAAGATCTGTCTGTACTCACAAAACAAAGCTTTTCACTGTACTTGGGTACACGTGACTACAATAAATCAAACCAAAATCAAGTCAAATCTTAATTGTATGATGACTCTGTAAAGTATTTTGGGATATGTTGTGATGTTACAGGCACTATATAAATGCAAGCTGCAGTTGTTGATAAGGTGTAAATGTGGGTAGGTGCAGTTAGGTTACAGATTAGCTATTCTTTCCCTGAGCAGTGGAATAGGATCAAAAGGCTAAACTCCTTATTTCCAATCAAAATGGGCAGAGTTACATCCTATTTGGATGGGCTTTCTTTCAAAGCACTTTCCATTTGAAGAGCATCCAAAGTGAATTATACATTGCTCGAGATAAAATCTCTGTATAGCTAACTGCTAATGTTATCAGATTGGATTGGCAGCATCAGTGAATATATAAATCTTTCACCTCCTGTGAATAGATGGACTAATGGCTTGAGCGATTCACTGATAAAGGATATTTTTTGCCTTAAGCATTTGAGGGGTCCCGGGGGAGGTGGGAGAAGAAAGAGGAACAGAATCAGAGAAAATGATCAAGTATTCACTCTTGCTTATTTCAAACCCTCCATGACCCCAGGATTACCCTCACAGCCAATGAGGTGCCTTTTGAATTACTGTCACTGTAATAATGCAGAAAAAAAATTGCAGCCAATTTTCACACAGAATGCTCCTAGAAAGAACAGAGATAAAGAACAGAAAATTACTCATTCACACCAGAGGAAAAGCCCTGCGTAGGAAGATGGAGGTCCCCTTAGTCTTTCTTTAGTCTGGTACATTTAGCAGCGTGAGACCTCATTTAACTGTGTTACAGCAGTAACTAACCTCCAACAAGCATGAACAAAAAGTTTAATGGGCTACACACTACCCCCATTATGATGGGTACTTTCAAAAATAAGACGGCTTTGGTCTTAGAAGGAATTAATGGGGTGAGTAAGGGGAACAACGGTCACCCTGATGTTATGAGAGGTTGTCAAAAGGATTGAGACAATCCATTGACACTAGAATTAGGGGCTAGCACCGAGTGGTAAGGGGCAGAGGGCACTCCTCACCAGGCAGACCCTTGGAGGCAGCAGTCCTCATCGGGTGGTCCTCATGGGGTGGTCTTCAGACAACTGCCTTCTTCAGATGGAAGACGAAGCAGGAGAGAAGGAGGAAGACCCAGGGAAGAGGTCTCTAACACTCAGCTGGAAAGCAAGCTACTGCTTCTCAACCACAATGAGACTGACACGCTCTGTACCAACAGCATGTCTGTCCTCTGGAATTGGTGAACTATCCCCAACTGTCACAGTCATATAGTTTATCTAATACATATTAAAATAACTCCATGGAGGCTGGTATCCCATCACCAAATTACCCTTTTCTCACACATGCACAATACAGCTGACTCAATGTCAGTGCCCAGAGTGAGGAGATTCTCTGAATCTCCTGTTTATCTCTGTCAGCCAGGGTTCCCTAATTGGTCCAGGTTCGTACAATCGGAAGTCTCGTACTCAATACGATCCACCTGGCTAACTTTGTTTCAATCACTGCAGGCTGTAGAAAATATATGACAAACATATGATTTATAACAAATCTAAACCGCTGCAGTATACAAACTCATTATGCCCAACATGGTCTGGAGCCAAGTCCCAGTGCGGACTGGAGGCGAGGTGCCAGCGTGGTTTGACTTGGGAGGCCATTGTTCACAACTTTTATTTATTAGATGCTAGACTTTTTATTTCTCCATTTTTATAAGATCTTGTAACTGAAGAATCTGTACCTGGGTACTTTTGTACCTAAGATGACATTGTAAGTAGCAACTTATAAACTTTTCACTGTGCTCATTTGAGTACATGTGACAATAAAGCTAATCTATTATAAACTATCAGAAAATTGAGCCTAAAAATGTGTTGCTGGAAAAGCGCAGCAGGTCAGGCAGCATCCGAGGAGCAGGAGAATCGACGTTTCGGGCATAAGCCCTTCTTCAGGAATGATGAGAGTGTGCCAAGCAGGCTAACATAAAAGGTAGGGAGGAGGGACTTGGGGGAGAGGCGTTAGGAATTGGATATGTGGAAGGAGGTTAAGGTGAGGGTGATAGGCCGGAGAGGGGGTGGGGGCGGAGAGGTCGGGAAGAAGATTGCAGGTCAAGAAGGCAGTGCTGAGTCCGAGGGTTGGGACTGTGATAAGGTGGGGGGAGGGGAAATGAGGAAGCTGGAGAAATCTGCATTCATCCCTTGTGGCTGGAGGGTTCCTAGGCGGAAGATGAGGCACTCTTCCTCCAGGTGTCGTGTTGCCATGGTCTGGCATGTCCTTGGCGGAGTGGGAGGAAGAGTTAAAGTGTTCAGCCACAGGGCGGTTGGGTTGGTTGGTGTGGGTGTCCCAGAGGTGTTCTCTGAAATGTTCCACAAGTAGGCGGCCTGTCTCCCCACTGTATAGGAGGCCACATTGAGTGCAACGGATACAATAAATGATGTGTGTGGAGGTGCAGGTGAATTTCTGATGGATATGTAAGGATCCTTTGGGGCCTTGGAGGGAAGTGAGTGGGGGAGGTGTGGGCGCAAGTTTTGCATTTCTTGCGGTTGCAGGGGAAGGTGCTGGGAGTGGAGGTTGGGTTGGTCGGGGGTGTGAATCTGACGAGGGAGTCGCGGAGGGAGTGGTCTTTCCGGAACGCTGATAGGGGAGGGGAGGGAAATATATCCCTGGTGGTGGGGTCTGTTTGGAGGTGGCGGAAATGACGAAGGATGATACGATGTATCTGGAGGTTGGTGGGGTGGTAGGTGAGGACCAGTGGGGTTCTATCCTGGTGGCGATTCAAGGGGTGGGGTTCAAGGGCGGAGTAGCGGGAAGTGGAGGAGATGCGGTGGAGAGCATCACCAACCACGTCTGAGAGGAAATTGCAGTCTTTGAAAAAGGAGGCCATCTGGGTTGTTCGGTATTGGAATTGGTCCTCCTGGGAGCAGATGCGGCGAAGGTGAAGGAATTGGGAATATGGGATGGCATTTTTACAGGGGGCAGGGTGGGAGGAGGTGTAATCCAGGTAGCTGTGGGAGTCGGTCGGTTTATAGTAAACGTCCGTGTTGAATCAGTTGCCCGAGATAGAAACGGAGAGGTCTAGGAAGGGGAGGGAGGAGTCTGAGACGGTCCAGGTAAATTTGAGGTCAGGGTGGAAGGTGTTAGTAAAGTGGATGAACTGTTCAACCTCCTCGTGGGAGCACGAGGTAGCGCCGAAACAGTCATCGATGTAGCGGAGGAAAAGGTGGGGGGTGGTGCCAGTGTAGCTGCGGAAGATGGACTGTTCCACATATCCAACAAAGAGGCAGGCATAGCTGGGTCCCATGCGGGTGCCTATGGCTACCAATACCGAACAAGCCAGATGGCCTCCTTCTTCAAAGACCGCAATTTCCTCTCAGACGTGGTTGACGATGCTCTCTACTGCATCTCCTCTACTTTCCGCTCCTCCGCCCTTGAACCCCGTCCCTCCAATCGCCACCAGGACAGAACCCCACTGGTTCTCACCTTCCACCCCACCAACCTCCAGATACATCGTATCATCCTTCGTCATTTCCATCACCTCCAAACAGACCCCACCACCAGGGATATATTTCCCTCCCCACCCCTATCAGCGTTCAAGAAAGACCACTCCCTCCACGACTCCCTCGTCAGATCCACACCCCCCACCAACCCAACCTCCACTCCCGGCACCTTCCCCTGCAACCACACGAAATGCAAAACTTGCGCCCACACGTCCCCCTTCACTTCCCTCCAAAGCCCCAAGGGATCCTTACATATCTGTCGCAAATTCACCTGCACCTCCACACACATCATTTACTGCATCTGTTGCACCTGATGGGGCCTCCTATACATTGGGGAGACAGGCCGCCTACTTGCGGAATGTTTCAGAGAACACCTCTGGGACACCTGCACCAACCAACCCAACCGCCCCGTGGCTGAACACTCTAACCCCCCCTCCCACTCCATCAAGGACATGCAGGTCCTTGGCCTCCTCCATCGCCAGACCATAGCAACACAATGCCTGGAGGAAGAGCGCCTCATTTTCCGCCTAGGAACCCTCCAACCACACGGGATGAATGTAGATTTCTCCAGTTTCTTCATTTCCCCTCCCCCCACCTTTTCTCAATCCCAACCCTCAGACTCAGCACCGCCTTCTTGACCTGCAATCTTCTTCCCGCCCTCTCCACCCCCACCCCCTCTCTGGCCTACCACCCTCACCTTAACCTCCTTCCACCTATCGTGTTCTCAACGCCCGTCTCCCAAGTCCCTCCTCCCTACCTTTTATGTTAGCCTGCTTGGCACACCCTCCTAATTCCTGAAGAAGGGCTTCTGCCCGAAACGTCAATTCTCCTGCCCCTTTGATGCTGCCTGACCTGCTGCGCTTTTCCAGCAACACATTTTTAAGCTCTGATCTCCAGCATCTGCAGTCCTCACTTTCTCCTATCAGAAAATTGAATACACATGATTGACTGCCTATAACTGTGATCGCAAGCCCCTCAATATCAAAATAGGGCCACAGGATCTTTCAGTGTTCACCCAAAATGGCCAGACACGGCTAAGTTTTAGCATCTTTTTCAAAAGGTAACAGCGCTGGCTCTGCAGCATTCCCTCAGCACTGCACTGGAGTGTGAGCCTAGATGACTAATTCAATATCATGGGAAAGGTTTGAACCCAGGACTTGCTCATTCTGACCCCCATTAGTTATCCTTCAACTTTGACCTTTTGTAATAGTTCTATTGACACCCAGGTAGAGGTCTTTAATGGCAGACAGTATAAAGGGTGTCCCAGTCTCAGACCTGCTCACCTAGACCTTGCGGCTCAGTTTCCCAATCCAGGATTTATCTGGGAGTTGGGGACTGGAGTCCTAATGCGAGTTGGAAGCTGACTTCCCTTCACTAGGTTGTTAAACGAGATCAATCTTTAATCACGTGGACAGAATCCTACTTAAGGCACTACTTAACTAGAAACCAACTGACAAATGTCTAACTAAATTCCTACACAGAGATATTTAAACAAGATATACCTGTTAAATCAGTTGGTGTTAAAACAGCAACATTTATCAGAGGCAATGGGTCAGGCTAAGACAATAACTCATTCAGAGTGTTGTTCAAACGGGAAAAAAAATTAAAATCACATGACACCAGGTTTTAGTCCAACAGGTTTAATTGGAAGCACTAGCTTTCGGAGTGCTGCTCCTTCATCAGGCGGTTGTGGAGAGTTCAAAATGGCGTTCATATCTGACAGACAGCTACAAAAAACATTCAACACAATCCATTTAAACTTCTCTGACATGAAACTTCATGGGATCTGTGTTTATCTTACAAAGCAGAACTTTTCTGCAGATCAGAGTGTGGTGCTGGAAAAGCACAGCAGGTCAGGTCAGCATCCGAGGAGCAGGAGAATCGATGTTTCAGGCATAAGCTTGACCTGCTGTGTTTTTCCAGCACCACACTCTCGACTGATCTCCAGCATCTGCAGTCCTCACTTTCTCCTTGGAACTTTTCTGCAGCCAGCTCATGGCCTCAGCTTCCCAGAGCTGGGATGGAAAGCCAGGTTAATATTGGTCCAAAATGTGTTTGATGGCCATCAAGTCCATACTGGCAAAAATATACTAGGACAGACATTAGTCCCACTCCCCCACGCTTGGTCCATTACATTCAAGGTTGCAACACTTCAAGGCCTCTGCAAGTTTCTTTTAAAGGTTATGAGGGTTTCCACCTCAAATACCCAAGCCACACATTCCAGACCCCCACCACACTCTGGGTGAAAAGGCTTTCCCCAAATTCCCTCTAAACCTCCTGTTTTTCACTTTAAAATTATACCCCTCATTATTGACCCTTCAACCAAGGGGAACAGGTGCTTCCTATCCACCCTGTCCATGCCCCTCATCTTATACTCCTCTATCAGGCCTCCCTCAGCCCTCCCTGTTGCAAACAAAACACCCTGAGCTTATGCAACCGCTCTTGAATCGCTGAACTGCTCCATCCCAGGCAGATCCCAGAGGTGGATCTCCTCTGCACCCTCTCCAGTGCAATCACATCCTTCCGATAGTGCGGGGACAAGACTGCACACAGTGCTCCAGCTGTGGCCTCATCATAGTTCTGTAAAGTTTCAACTACGCCACTGTTGATAAATGTAAGCATTCTTAACTCCCCCATTAACCTGCCCTACCACCTTCAGGGATCTCTGGGCAGGCACCCCAAGACCACTCTGTTCCTTGGAGCTTCCTGGTGTCCTACCATTCATTGAGTACTCTCTTGTCTTGTTCCTTCTTCCGAAGTACATCCCCTCACTGTCAACCACCAGCCAATATTTGCATCATATTGAAACCTACTTACCATTCCCCAACCATCTCATCTGCAACATTTATGAATGTCACAAAGAATAAGTGAGCCAGCTCTGAGTCATGTGGTGTGCAACCACGCACCAGTCTCGGGTCAGACAAACAACCATCTCTCGCTACCCTCTGCCTCCACCCTCTAAGCCAGTTTTAGACCCACTCGCTGAGTTACATGCCACAAGCTTTTAGCTTCTTTCTCAGTTTCTGGGCCAAAGTCCCTTTTCTGTACTGTACGATTTCCTGATTCCAAGAATCTGGGACGGGATTCTTGCCACTGACAAGCTCCGGAATGATCACCGCAAAGACCTCAATGTTGAGAGTAGTATCTACCACTCAACAACCCGAGTGAGAGAACAGTTGGAGGAGATCCAGTACTGGCTCAAATCTCCTGGATTAATTTGTAAAATAATAAAATAATGGAAGGAAGGAAGCAGTGTGCATGTGTGGGGAACAATTTTCAAATACATTTTTAAAATGACCTTTTGTGCAAAGTAAAGATAATATATTGGCTTCAAAAGCTGAACTCACAGGAAACCACTTTATAGTCAACAACATCCAATTCAAATGAAATATTCTGGTAGTTTTGCCTTGAGGTTTAGAGCAGTATTTATTATCTGTGCCCAGCATTCAAAGAACACAAGAGTTCTACTTCATGTCCTGACCAATGCTTAGCCTCAGTGAACTTAAAGAAAGAATGACTGGGTTACGTTTAAAATTGTAGTGGGGGATTTTGTGAGAACTGGTGACTACAATTCCTCACTTGCTTTAGAGTTCAAAAACTAAAGTACTTCTTTGGCTGTGAATTGCTTGGAGATATCATGAATAGACAGAATCATAGCATCATTTGTCCACAATCCACAATACTCCTCATGTGCCTGGATGGCTGCAGGTCTAACAACACTCAAGATCCTTGACATAATTTTCAGGGCAAAACAGCCCACTTCTTTGGCACCACATCCACATACTGATGATTCCTGATGAAGGGCTTTTGCCCGAAACGTCGATTTTCCTGCTCCTCGGATGCTGCCTGACCTGCTGTGTTTTTCCAGCACAACTCTAATCTTGACCACATCTACACACATCCTTTCCCTCTGCCACTGATGCTCAGTAACAGCAGTGTGTACTATCCACAAGATTCACTGCAGAAACTCACCAAAGATCCTCAAACTGCACCTTCCAAACCCATGACCACTTCTACCTAGGAGGGCAAGAGCAGCGGTACATGGGAACACCACCTTCTGCACATTCTCTTCCAAGCCAGTCACCATCCTAACTTGGAAAAATATCGCTGTTCCTTCAGTTTTTGAAGATCCTGAAATTCCCTCCCTAACAGCAGTTTGGGTAAAACTACAGCACATGAAGTGCAGCGGTTTAAGAGGGCAGTTCACCACCACCTTCTCAAGGGCAATAAATGCTGCCCAGCCAATGCCACTTCCATATCATGAAAGAATGAAATAAAAATCTCCCAAGGTGTGGGTGCCAGCAAGGTGCGCAGCATTCGGCCTCCTGCACCCATCTGCTCCAGGCCAGCCACTTCCTCCCTTCCTCCTTACCCTTCTTGTCTTTTTTTCTTATTATTTTCTACATTTTCTTCTTATCAGGGCAGGTGACATTTTGGAGGAGGACGGACAAAGCAGGATGCTTGGCGAGGCAGCGGTGCTGGCCTGCCCTGATCTGGCCTGGCAGTGGAGCCAGGAACTACTGGTTGCAGTGGACCAACAGCGGGGACCTCTGGCATTAGCAAGGTGGTGACGGCAGTGTGGTATGCCCGGAGTGGGGACTCCTGGCAATGAAGGTGGTGACGGCAGTGTGGTATGCCCAGAGGGGGACCCCCAGTGCCATTGAGGTGGCAGCAGTGCCAGGGACCCTTGGTAGGCCTGGAGCAGGGACTCCTGTTTCATCAATGAGGAGGCAGAGGCAGCTCCTATTTGCCATGGGCCCAGAACTGGGGACTCCTGGTTATCAGCGAGGCAGTAGAAGTAGCAGAACTAGGGACTCCTGGTTGTGGGGGAGTATAGTTTCAACATGGGACTTGGCGACATCGGGAGAGTGGGCCCAGCAATGAAGAGATGACAATTGAGGGTGGGGACTCCCCCTGTTGGTGGGTCCAGCACCGGCAGCTGCGAGCCAATGGAGAAGGGGTGGAGGCTCAGGTGTCGTTGGTGGGCTCCTGGTGGAGGCAGTGATCAAGGATAGACTCTCAGTTACATCTTTTTATTCTTATATTCTTAAACTATTCAAAATGGTGCCAGACTGTGGCAATAGTTGAAGCTTTTAACTATATTTAACTGTACTTTTCACTTTGAAGTACAATAAATCATTCAACTCAATTTAAAATAAAGTTGCTGTCACCTGTCTGACAACATTATTGGCGCTATGGAATTGCCATTATTTGTTTAGCTTAATACTTTGTTGGATTTACAACAGGACTAAGGAGTTTTAGGCTTCCAGACCACACCTAGCCATCAGAAACAAGAATGGAACAATTGGCCCACTTCATCTCTACACAGTTTGTGCAAACATTGCATTATCCACAGAGGTGGTATCCCGTCACCAAGTCACCCTTTATTTACACATGGAGAGTCCTTAACACTGATCCAGCTCCCTCAGAGCCAGCTCTCAGAGTTTGAACATGTCTGACACTCCAATTTATATCTGTCAGCCAGGGCTCCCTGATTCAATCAGGCTAACAGCCCCAATCAGGGAACTCATATTCTATGCGGTCCACTTGGCTGACCTCATTGCAATCACCACATGTACAAACTGACCACAAGTGAAACATACTGTACATTGAGTATAGGAGTTGGGATGTCATGTTATAGCTGTACAGAATATTGGTGAGGGCACTGTTGGAATATTGCATACAGTTCTGATTTCCCTGCAGTAGAAAAATTGTTGTTGAACTTGAAAGGGTTCAGAAAAGATTTAAAAGAGTGTCGCCAAGGTTGGAGGGCTTGATCTACAGGGAAAGGCTGAATAGGATGGGGCTATTTTCCCTGGAGCATCCGAGGCTGAGGGGGTGAGGTTTTTAAATTATAAAGGGCATGGATAGGGTGAATAGCCAAGGTCTTTTCCCTGAGGTCGGGGAGTCCAGAACTAGAGGGCATAGGTTTAGGGTGAGAGGGGAAAGATTTAAAAAAGGGACATAAAGGGCAACTTTTTCACGCAGAGGGTGATGAGTGTGTGGAATGAGTTTCCAAAGGAAGTGCTGGAGGCTAGTACAATTACAACAATTAAAAGGTATCTGGATAGGTACATGAATAGGAAGGGTTTAGAATGATATGGACCTAATGCTGACAAAATATTAATTTAGTATATCTGGTCAGCATGGATGAATTGAACCAAAAGGTCTGTTTTGGTGCTGTACAACTCTATGACTCTATCCCCACAAGGTCAACATATCGGTGCTCAGGTGGGTGGGACACTTAACAATAAAACCAAATTATGTTTAAAAAAAAGCAAAAGGTAACCAAAGGAACAGATACTAAAGGGTGATAGTGAGTGGGAGTAGTTATAAACCTCACCTTGATTTAAGGTCAGTTCTGTTATACTACCCGAAGATTAATTCTAATTGTTCTCCCACTTGCAGATTCTCAAGTCTCTGGTATGTTTGCACACCCTCTTTATTTGCAGCTTAGTGAACACACACATTCTCTCAACTCTCTGGTAGAGGTTCTGCTCTTTTCCAGTTCTCTCTACATGTTCATGTGACACTCACATTATTGCTATATCCTTATAAATTCTGCAGATTTCTCAATAACCCACAAACTGAAAACATGCCACCTGAGGAATCAGAAACGAGCTGACCAAATCCCCAATCCTTCTCCCCCCCACGAAAAAATGATAACTTGTAAGTATGTCTAAACATGGGTCTTTGTACAGATATAAAAACAGAAATTGCTAGAAAAGCCTAATAGGATTGGCAACACCTGTGGAGAAAAATCAGTGTTAACATTTTGGGTCCAGTGACCCTTCTTCAGTTTTGAAAATGTCAACTCTGATTTCTCTCCACAGATACTGCTCAACTTATTTCAAGGAACGAGCATTAATCACATTGTGAGCAGAAACACACTGTCAGTAAAGGTGACAGATACAGATTCAGTGGCAATTTTCAGAAGAGAATTGGGTAAATAAGACAAATTTACAGGGCTGTATGGTAAAATGGGACAGGGGAATGGGACTAATGGATCAAAGAGATAGCTGCAACAGGTTGGGCCAAGTGCCTTACCTCTGTATTGATCATTACACATCCGAACACAATTGCAAATGTTAACTCTAAAGCCTTTAATCCCAGGGAGGGTCACTAAAATCTCCCCACCAAGGCACATTCCATCCTTACTTGGAACTATGTCACTGTTCTTTCAGTGTCACTGGGTCAAATTCCAGGAACTCTCTCCCTAACGGCATTGTGGGTTACTTACACCACAAGGACTGCAGCAGTTCAAGGCTCCTTAGAGAGCACCTTCCAAACCCACAACCATCTAGAAGGACAAGGGCAGCAGATACATGGAAACGCCACCCCCTGCAAGTTTCCCTCTGAGCCATTCACCATCTTGATTTGGAAATATATTGCCGTTCCTTCACTGTCACTGGGTCAAAATCCTTGGATTCCCTCCCATAGAGCATTGTGGGTCTACCTACAGCACATGGATTGCAGTTGGTCAAGAAGGCAGTTCACCACCACCTTCTCAAGGCTAACTAGGCATGGGCAATAATTGCTGGCCCAGCCAGTGATGTCCATATTCTGTGAATGAACCAGCTATTGGTACCAAATGAGGAAAGATGCCCATACAATATTAGCAGAAGACAAGCTCAATTTTGCCAAATTGTAAACGTGCGAGTTAGTTAGCAACATGTTGTTAACATCAAGAATAATCAATGAAGCACTGGTTAAGATACTCTACGTAACTCTTGGAGAATTGGTTAGCTCCTGCTGGGATTAGTCCTTTGTACCCTGAAGGGTGGAGCTTATCATGTGATGTACTTTCAGGCTCTAAGTGCTTTGTAACAACACAGATCATCTTTAATACAGAGAAGGCTCGGCTCTGCAACAAGTGAAGTGCAGCCGAAGGTGGCCTTCATTAATGACTCTGCAAGATGGAAATCATCTACCATTGAACAGCTGCCGCTGCAAGACTTTTAGTGGTTTTCTCCGACTGTGCTCAGTGATTTACAACCAATATCATCATCAGGCTAAGCCGGAACTCAGTGACAATCTGTGAGTCATACTTCCACCCTGAATTAAAACTAGAAAACGTCCCATCCATGAGATCTGAGTCCAATCTTCAGGCTGGTGCCTGGTGTGCAGCATTGAGGGAGTCGCTGGTGTCTCCGTTGTCAAGGTGAGATGGTAACGGAGGCTCCCTCTGTCACTACATGCACATTTGATTGATTTGTCAAAGGAAGGGGACAGTCAATGGAATAGATGCTGGAGGGAGCAGGGAAATATGTCAGAGACGCTGTGGAGACAGAGCAGAGGGGGTGTGTGTGTGTGTTCACAGAAACAGCTATTCATAGGAACACAACAGCAGAAGTGGTCCTTTCAGCCCTGCGAACCTGTTCCATCATTCATTAAGCTTGGGCCTGATCTACTTGTTATCTCATCTTTACTACCTGCTTGTCCCTTACAATGACACAATAATGTGCCTTTCATTGGTGAAGATTAATGTATAAATAGTGTGCAGGTCACCAGTGAGTTGTCCCTGCTTGGCACTGACACAGTGTTATATCGAAGATCATTTATTGCCACTGGAGGGCTAATGCAGCGTCTGTTTTATGTCTCATCTGAAACAAGGCAAGTGCAGTGCTCCCTCAGTACTACATTAGTTTGTCAATCTAAATTAGAAGCTCAAATTGCCTGCTCTTAGGCATGCAAACCCACAATCAGAGACAAGGCAGCCCCCACAATGACCCAAGGAGTGCAGTGACCAAAGTGCTCCAATGAATTAAAAACTAGAAAACGTAAAGAAGATGTCTTGTTTTAACATCACTGAGCCAACAATTCCAGCATGTGGCAATGGAAATGTGTGGGATTTCTGCTATGCTCATCCTGCCCACTTCAATGACACAAAATGTCACATTGCCGGATCTTAACATGTGAACTAAAACTTATTACAAGCTAGTAAATTATATAGAGGCAGGAAGACATAGCCAGCAATTAACAGTAGAGTACATTACTTCCCAAAAAAATTCATTCAGAAGCAATCATTGGACAAAGTATTTCATGAAATTTACTGAAGTCCTTTTAATGCTACAGAAGACCTCTGACTTGTTGATAAGTGTTTCTGGGGCAATTGACCCCTTACCAATCATCACAACTTGGGATCTTAGCTAGCCTTCATAACCATTGTCTTTAACTCTCCTTTTGCTCTTGCTTGTTAGAGAATTTGTTTACATTTGAACATGTAGAAAGAGACTCAAAGTTGTCTGCTTAATAAAACGAAAGTGCCAAACTTTTGATAGATGGGAATGTTCAAATCAGAAAATAAACAGATTAAACTAGGTGGCCCATGATTTTATTGAACAGTGGAACAGTCTTTAAGAGCAGAATGACCTATGTCTGATATATGTTCTGAAGTTTGCACGTTTAAATATGGTGCCTTTAACATAACAAAATATCCCAATGCATTTCGTGGTGACTCAGTGGTTAGCACTGCTACCTCACAGCACCAGGGACCTGGATTCAATTCCACCTTCAGGGTCACTGTCTGTGTGGAGTTTGCACGTTCTCCCTCTGTCTGCTTGGGTTTCCTCTGGGTGCTCTCGTTTCTTCCCACAGTCCAAAGATGTGCAGCCTAGGTGGTTTAGCCATGATAAATACAGGCCTACAACCGTAGGGTGGGTTTGGGCAGGATGTTCTTTGGAGGGTTGGTGTAGATTCAATGAGCCGAGCGGCCTGCTTCCACACTGTAGGGATTCTATGGTTTTAAAACACGAAACACCAAGCCACACTAAGACAAAAACCTGAATGTCTCAGTTTCAACAGCCCTTTGAGGTAAAGAATTCCACAGATTCATTGCTCTCGGAGATTAGAAATTCCTCCTTATTTCTGTTTTAAACTTGTAGCTCCTTATTCTGAGATGAAGCTCTCTGGTCCTAGACTGTCCCACAAGGGGAAACAACCTTCCTGCATCTAACCCTGAGAGGCTGTCTAAAAATCTATTGATACCTCTAAAGTCAGAGAGCAGTTGCCATGCATTTCAGTGGGGGTCAGGTAAACCCCTGGACTTTGCAAACTCAAGAAAGAAAAGTGACCAGAGTGGATTTACTGATCCTCCGGGATTGACGTGGAGTAGAAACGGAAAGAAATCTTCAAGCCTGAAAGCAAAACGGGAGATATCAGATAAGTACAGGTACAAGTGTTTAATATCCATTTGGAGTGCTCCCCATGGAAGTTTCCCCATGAATCGCTCTCTGACCTTAAGGGTATCAATAGATCTTTAGACAGCTTATCAGAGTGGATGCAGGAATATCCTGATGAAGGGCTCCTGCCCGAAACATCGATTTTCCTGCTCCTCGGATGCTGCCAGACCTGCTGTGCTTTTCCAGCACCACTCTAATCTTGGCTCCATGGAAGTTTGCACTGCTTATAAAAGGGTTTGGATTTTTTTTAAAAGTCTATTCATATGATAAGGGTGTCACTGGTTAGACAAGCATTTATTACCCATATATATATATTGCACAGAGGACAGTTAAGCATCAACCACATTGTTGAGAGTCTGGACTCACAAGTAGGTTAGAGCAGATAAGGACAGCAGTTTTCTTCTCTGAAGGACATTAATGAAGGAGTTGGGTTACCCACCCCTCCAATAATTGGCAATGGACTCATAGCCATCATAACTCTAGACTTTTAGTGAATTCAAATTCCCCCATCTACCATGGCAGGATTGGAACCCAGGTTCCGAGAGTCTCTGGATTAGTACTCCATTGATAATACCACTAGGCCATCACTTCCCATGGATTGCCTACTTCAGGAAGCTGGATGCTCCAAGGTAGGTTTTTGCACAGACTACTTTGCTGTTTACTGGTATGGGCCAGTCTTACAATGGCAGTTTATTCAGCATTGAATAGAGCAGCTTCACGATCACAGTGGGATGTCACTTACTTCATTGCATTTGATGTGTGGCGTACAAAAAAAAACTTGAATTTACCTAGCGCCTGTCATGGCTTCACACCACGCCAAAAATCAGGCCTTCAACCCAATGAGATGCTTCCACTGAGGTCACTGCTGTAATTTGGACACTCAGCAGCCTACCTGCACGCAACAAGAGCCAAATAGCAACACAGCAACAACAAATCCTATAGGTAGGGGGTATGAAAAAGAGAAACTTTACAAAAATAGCTACATGTTGTCCTGAAAAGGGGCACTAAAGATAAAATACACCATAGCCTTACCAGACCAGAGGGCTTCTCTCTCATTACAGAGTCGACTGGTGGCGATTTAACGCAAGGGTCACCACGTTTCAGGTGAGAGAAGAGATTGAAAGGAGATTCTTTCATGGGGGTAACATGAGAAATGAACCATGATGTTGGTGTCACTATGTATCACAAACTAACCATCCCCAGCTGAGTTAACCAAGCCTCTAAAGGGGGAGTGGGTCACTATGCACTGTAATTAAAACATATCAAAGAAGTCCATCTGCTTAAATTAAAAAGACCTTGATATACTCTTTTATTCCCTCAAAATGTCACTGGTTCCTTCAATTTCCCAACTTCCTGCAGTAAAATAGATGCTTTCTTTGCAAAACTACCTCAGAGACAAGTCAAAAACACTCCACTGCCTTTCAAAATTAACGAATAGGGTTCTTTAATTACAGGAATGCATAAAAGTGTTTTTTAAAATTAAAATTAAAAGTCGGATACTCTTAGGCAAGACTTTATCCAGGATATACTTTGAAGTTAACAGGGGGCTGGCTACCTGGTTGATTTTTGCTTTAACATTGTGTAATGATACATTGAGTTGTTAATTGGAAGACATTGCCTCACCACGGTATAATGCCAATTCCATGCTCCAATTAAGCTGTTGACTAAAAGCAGAATAAAGCCTGAAGGACAGAGTTTGTCAATTGATACGAACATTTAAAAATCTCTATAGGAAGCTGGAAACAAATGACCACATTGTAAACTTGCTGCCTCCAACACAAAATGTGCGAGATCTGGGCAATCCAAGATGGAGGATGAGAAAAAAATTATGGATATAAGAGCAGCTCCTTTTTTGAGGTATCTTCAATGTTGAAACTGATTTTCTTGAGTTCTAGGAGCAGTAATTACTGTTTCATTAGCTGTTGCTGGATGGGTATATGAATAGAGTCATAGAGTCATATACAGCATGGAAACAGACACTTCGATCCAACCCGTCCATGCCGACAAGATATCCCAACCCAATCTAGTCCCACCTGCCAGCATCCGGCCCATATCCCTCCAAACCCTTCCTATTCTTATGCCCATCCAAATGCCTCTTAAATGTTGCAATTGTACCAGCCTCCACCACATCCTCTGGCAGCTAATTCCATACATGTACCACCCTCTGCGAGAAAAAGTTGCCCCTTAGGTCTCTTTTATATCTTTCCCCTCTCACCCTAAACCTATGCCCTCTAGTTCTGGTCTCCCCAACCCGAAGGGATTTAGAGGGATAGTGTGACTGGGCTAGTAATCCAGCACTGTGTTTTCCTACTATACGTAGAAATGCAGAGGCTCAAGCTAATGCTGTAGGCACAGAGGTTCAAATCTCATTCCAGAAGATGGTAGGATTTAAATACATCTGGGATGTAAAAGTATCAATGGTGATAATTGTCAAATTTCCCATCAAGTGTTGTAAAAAACATCTATCGGGTTCACTAATGTCATGTAGGGAAGAAAATCTGCCATCCTTACCTGATCTGGCCGACATGTGACTCCAGACCCACAGCAATGTGATTAGCTCTGACAGAGCCTTAGAAACACTCTCACTTCAAGGGCAATTAGGGATGGGCATAAACACTGAAGGGAGGAGATATTTATTTACCCAGAGAGTTGGTGAGCCTGTGGGACTCTAAGTCACTGAAGGTAGTTGAGGCCAAAACATGGAAAGTTTCCATGAAAGAGTTAATTATAGCTCTTAGGGCAATAGGGATCAAAAGATATGGGGATACAGCAGGAAGAAGCTAAGAGTTGGATGGTCAGCCATGATCATATTGAATGGTTCAGCAGGCTCAAAGTGCCAAATGGCCTACTCCTGGACCTATTTTCTAAGCTGACCTTGCCAGCAATGGCAACATCTGGTTTCATGTGATTTTTTAAAATTCATGAGAAGTGTAACAAAATGAAACCATCAGAAATAGTCATTAACAAAAACACTTCAAGTATTACTGAGGGAGTGCCACAATGGCAAAACTGCTGCCATTTATAGACTTTATTAAGCCAATACCAAACCCGTTTTACAAAATAGATGTTACTATTTTTACCGTAAGATTTTCTGTGTTCCAGCTTACATTCTTTACTCAGTTGTCAGTCCCCAAAAATTAGATTGACTGTCCATTAATCCCATTGTTCATTAATCCCATTTTCCATTAATCCCATTTGCTGTTTTTGGTAACTTGCTGTGCATAAATTGGCTTCTGCGTTTACAAAAACAACTGCTCCATTACAGATATATTTCAAGGGAAATTAAAAACTGCCAAAGAGTTTGAATAGCGTTTTTGAAGTTACACAAGAGACACAGAGATAGTGAAATTATTCTTCTGTATAAAAGCAAAATACAGGAGATCTGTATGCAAAATATTGGAAACATTTAACAGGTCAGACAGGATTCATGAAAAGAAAGAATTGATCAGAAATGTTCCAATGAAATATAGTGATGTGGTTGCTCAGTAAGTTAGCACTGCTGCCTCACAGTGCCAGGAACCTGGGTTCAATTCCAGCCTTAGGTGACTGCCGGTGTAGAGTTTGCACATGCTCCCTGTGTCTGCATGGGTTTACTCTGGTTTCCTCCCACAGTCCAAAGATGTGTAGATTAGGGTGGATTGGCCATGCTAAATTGCCCATAGTGTCCAGGGATGTGTTACTTCAGGGTAAATGTGAATAATAGAGTAGGGGAATGGGTTTGGGTCGGATGTCCTCTGGACAGTTGGCGTGGACTTGTTGGGCCAAAGGGCTGTTTCCACACCGCAGAGAATTCTATTATAATAAAAGAAATGTCACTTTGACCTGAAATGTTAATACTGTTTTCACTCCACAGATGCTGCCTGACCTGCTGAGTATTATCAGAATGTTGTGCTTTTACTTTAATTTTTCATAGAATTCAATGATATTAACAGTGGCAATGTACAAAGAACAAGAGAATAGCCAAGGAGAGATTTGTTTTCATATAGTGAGCTCTTTGTGAACAGAATCAAAGACACATAGTTTTGCTTTGTGGGGAGAGTTTATTGTCTTGCTCAGACTCACAGCTCTCATCCTCATCCAGTGTCACAGATATTCCCTTTCAGGTTGCAGATTTTTCTAATCAACCTGATACAGAGGTGTCATTACAAACCTCTGAAGCAGATGGGATGTGAACCTGAGCCTTCTTGACCTGAGGCAGGGACACTACCCTGCGCCACAACAGCATTCAAGAACAAGCAATATCCACCACTTGTTTCTCTTAGCCCCAACAATGCGATTGATCATCCCGTAACATTGTTGACACAAAGAAGAGTTGGAGATTCAGATTTCACAGGAACTTTCTAAAAGTATCTGGGCATGAACTTGCTGGAGTTGAAAAGTGGAAAAGCACAGCAGGCCAGACAGCACCCAAGGAGCAGGAGAGTTGACTTTTCGAGCATAAACCCTTCATCATGAGCTCTCCTGTTCCTCAGATGCTGCCCAAACGGCTGTGCTTTTCCAGCGCCACACTTTTTGACTCTGACCTCCAGCATCTGCAGTCCTCACTTTCTCCATGAACTTGCTGGAGACTAATATCGTGAAAGATCTGGAGTTTGGGATTAACGGGGATAGGGTTTTCAGTGAGACAGTAAGTCAAGACTGAACTGCCGCCTTCTGGGTTGAAAAGTTGTTTTGTGTGAAACTTTCTACCAATAATCCTAACAGAAATAACTGTGGTAACAGATGAAACCAGCAGGGCCTCCTTTGGATGACATTTGAACCAACACCCCATCTACCCTCACAGGTGTAAAACACTGCATTTTTGAAATTCTATCTTTTATAGCACCAAATTTATTCATAGCAAGTTCCCACAAGATATTGACGAGATCCTTTTTTTGTGACATTGATTTATGGACAGATATGGGCCAGGACACAAGAGGTTAACAACTGTGCTTCTTCAAAATGTATTAAAACTGACCAGGTCCTTTTCATGATATTGATTTATGGCTAGATATTGAACAGGACACCAGGGCTAACTCCTTTGCTTCTTTGAAATACAGTAAAATAAAAAGGCAGAATTTTAAAAACGTAGTATTTTATACCTGAGAGGATGGTTTGGGCACCTGAGAGAGATTAAAGTCTCATCTGTAAGACAACACCTTATAGTAAGCGTCCGCTAGATTTTTATCTTGGGTCTCTGGAGTGAGTCTTGAACTTTGAAAAGTCCAGGTTCAGAAGGTGAGAAGGCTAACCGCTGAGCCATATCCAATGCTGGGCAAAAGTGAGGACTGCAGATGCTGGAAACCCGAGTCTGGATTAGAGTGGTGCTGGAGAAGCACGGCGGGTCAGGCAGCATCCAAGGAGCAGGAAAGTCGACGTTTTGGGCAAAAGCCCTTCATCAGGAATAGAGGATGAAGGGCTGAAGAAGGGCTTTTGCCCGAAACGTCTATTTTCCTGCTCCTTGGATGCTGCCTGAACTGCTGTGCTTTTCCAGCACCACTCTAATCCATATCCAATGCTGTCAAGTGTTTGATATAAATGCACAATATAGCATTTATTGCACAATGTAAAATAAACTCCTAATTGAGTGAACAGAACTAATCACCAGATCAGTAATTTCCACCTCAAACTGACCAAGGTTCTAAACAACTTGACTTTTTATTCCTGTTTTATAGTAAAGCATTATAATTTAGTTCCTAACACTGGTCTCAGACATTAATATTACAAATGAGTTTAAAAATAAGTAATAACAGGGCATCCCTGTAGGGAAGATCGAAAGGGCCTCAGGGAGTCAATAGACATAAGGACATAGGAGGTAAAGGCCTTGTGCTATTATCGTTAACCTATTAATCCAGAGACCTGGGTAATGTTCTGGGGACCACCATGGCAAATGATAGTATTTGAATTTAATAAATGTCGACCATTAGGAAAAGCTGATCTGGCTCACCAATGTCCATTATGGAAGTCGTGGAGTCATAGAGATGTACAGCACAGAAACAGGCCCTTCAGTACAATTCATCCACGCCGACCAGATATCCTAACCTAATCTAGTCCCATTTGCCAGAAATGTTGTAATTGTACTAGCCTCCACCACGTCCTCTGGCAGCTCATTACATATGCATACCACTCTTTGCGTGAAAAAGTTACCTCTCAGGTCCCTTTTAAATCTTCCTCCTCTAACCCTAAACCTGTGCCCTCTAGTTCTGGACTCCCCCACCCCAGGGAAAAGACCCTGTCTATTTACCCTATTCATGCCCCTCATGATTTTATAAATCACACAACACCAGGTTATAGTCCAACAGGTTTATTTGAAAGTACAAGCTTTTGGAGCAGAATGGGACTTGAAGGAAGGTCTGGGATTTACATATTAATGAATCGAAACATGAAACTTATTTAAGTGTTTAAAGACATAACGGTGATCTATGTTTGTTCAATAAACTGCATCAGTTGTATGATACTATGGTCATTTACTATAAATTGTGTCCTACAATCCTGCCCCACTAGCTACCTGACAAAGGACAAAAGCTAGTGCTTCCAAATAAACCTGTCGGACTTTAACCAGGTGTTGTGTGAATTTTAACTTTGTCCACTCCAGTCCAATACTGGCACCTCCACACCATGATTGTTTAAACTTCTATAAGGTCACCTCTCAGCCTTGACACTCCAGGGAAAACAGCCCCAGTCTTACCTGACTCCAGACCCACAGGTGATTTGAGACTGCCCTTTTGGGTAGGTGGGGATGGACAGTAAATGCTGGTCTAGACAGCAATTCCGACATCCAATGAATGATTTTTTTCATAAAGAGGCAGCACCTCTGATGATATATGGGACAAAGCATAGGTTCAAAACATCTTCTGAGGGTATCCCCTCAGTGTGCCTCTCCATTTTTGGCCATCACTGCTACAGCAACACTTTAACCTGCACTCTTCATGTTCCTCTGGCTGTACTAGTGTGTGTGTCGTACAGACACAGTTTAAACCATCATTTACCACCTCCCCCCTCCACCCCTCCTTTCCTCACTGAGTTCTTGGTCTTTTCTCAAATATGGCTTCAAAGCTCCTGGGATCTCTCTGGATCTAACATGACTCTGTACCAAACTACGCCTCAAGGCAGCTGCTGCAACTCAATATCAAAGTTACTCTCAAATTGTCACATCCTCCGCATCCCCACAAAGGAACTAAGAAAGAGGTTTATGTACGTCTGAGCCCATCCCCCAGCACTGCTCTTTCTGTGACTGGTTCTGCAGGCTTTTCAGCTTCTGCTACAATCTGGCTCCTGAGTGAAGAATCGCATGCTGACCAAAGTATATTTTTCTGCCTCTTATGGTGTACTCTGGTTGTTTTCTCCGTCAGTTTCCTGGATTTCTATTCTCATGAAGAATACTCCATCGTGTATCCTAGGCACTATCCTTCAAACGGCTGCTGGACATCTGTCATTACGCTCCATTTATCAGATTCTCTGCCCACTTAATTAACATATATATTCCTTTGGTAAAAACAATGACTGCAGATGCTGGAAACCAGATTTTGGATTAGTGGTGCTGGAAGAGCACAGCAGTTCAGGCAGCATCCGAGGAGCAGCAAAATCGACGTTTCGGGCAAAAGCCCTACTGCTCCCTTATGTCCACTTCACAACTCAACTTTCCACCCATCTTTATATCATCAGGGATTTTATCAACCATGCCTCTGATCCCTTTTTTCCTCAGCCCTGAGTCATTTATATAAAAACTAAATAAAATTGAGGCCCAAGCACCAAGCACACCACACATTGCATTTTGTGAAACGGAAGGAGACCTATTTATGCCTACTGTGTGTTTCCTGTCAGCTAACTAACCTTCCATCCACACCAGCTGGTTGGAAAGTGAAATAAGTCTCCAAAAGCAGTATTCTGTCACCAAGTCACCCTTTATTTACACGTGCATGTACATGGGCTCTGACCAACCAGCTCAGAGCCAGTCCCTCGACTGAGAAGAATCTCTGACATTCCTGTTTTCTTTTTGATTTTTTTTAATTAAACAATCACAATTTACAAAACAATTAATATTGACAGCTGTATACAAAGAAGCAGCAATTTTACAAGGGAGAGGAGCAGCAAAACCAGGCCCCAAACCCTATCTTTCAACCAGTTTTCATGGAAATGAGGACTAACCTCAAATCCCACTTTCAATAACAAAACAGTAACAATGACAAGTACAAATAAGACAATTACATAAAAACAGCGCATAAGATACAGACCCCAGCAACCCACCTGTCCCTCCCACCTTCCGGCCACTCTAAGGCAGCCCACCCCAACACCCCTTCCAGCTCTCGGTCTGCCCTGACACACCTTCCGACCACCCATCCTGCAACACTCCTGTTTATTTTTGTTTCTTTCTTTTTTTATCATCTGCACAAAGCTTTCAGACAACATTACTATAAACAGGGCTTCAGGCTTTTATGTATATCCTTTACCTCACTGTCGTCATTAATATGATAAGTGATGTCATACAGTCTAGAATCAAGTTATAGTGAAATAAAAAGGCAAGTTGTTAGGTTTCTCACAGAAAACACTCCTGTTTATATCAGTCAGCCAGGGCTCCCTGATCGACCCAGGTTAATAGCCCCAGTCATACTCAATGAGATCATGTGGGCGGCACGGTGGCACAGCAGTTAGCACTGCTGCCTCACTGCGCCAGAGACCCGGGTTCAATTCCCGCCTCAGGCGACTCTCTGTGTTGAGTTTGCACATTCTCCCCGTGTCTGCGTGGGTTTCCTCCGGGTGCTCCGGTTTCCTCCCACAGTCCAAACATGTGCAGGTCAGGTGAATTGGCCATGCTAAATTGCCTGTAGTGTTAGGTAAGGGGTAAATGTAGGGGTATGGGTGGGTTGCGCTTTGGCGGGTCGGTGTGGACTTGTTGGGCCGAAGGACCTGTTTCCACAATGTAATGTAATGTAATCTAAACTAATCTAATCCACCTGACCAACTTTGATCCAATCACGATGGATAGCTTGCTAGTGATGCCAAGAGTGTGGGTTCAATTCCTGTGCCAGCTGAGGTTACCATGACAATCCCACCTTCTTAACCTCAGCTAAGATGTGGTGAACCCTTGGGTTAAACACACTACCAATCATCTCTCACAAATAAGAAAGTGGGGCTATGCTGACTTTACGTATATGCCCTCTGCCTTTATTTGTTCTTGGTCCCTCTGCTGAGGGGAAAGGTTTCTTCCTGTGCTGTAAACTCACCAAAACCACTTTGTTTACTCCAAGGTAACAGCACAGGTAGCTGTTTCATCTGTGGTTCAAATATCTGAGACACCTGCAGATGCTGGAGATCAGAGTAGAGAGTGTGGCGCTGGAAAAGCACAGCAGGTCAGGCAGCTTCCAAGGAGCAGGAGAGTTGATGTCGCGGGCATAACATTCCTGATGAAGGGGTCATGCCCAAAACGTCGACTCTCCTGCTCCTCGGATGCTGCCTGACAGACTGTGCTTTTCCAGCACCACACTTTCAACCCCCACCTTCCCTGACCAGAGTAATTAGTGGTAGACTGGACCCTTTTCAGAGCCAATCATGGAGACTATTGGCCTGTAAATGAGTTTGTGCAACATAAACCGAGTGATGATTTGGGTAGTCATTATCACACAGGATTATCTTGATCTCACCTGTCTCAGACCATGAGCCCCTGGATGCTTTCTGACAGAGACGCTGACTATCCAATCAGCTGTCTCTGAGGTGGCCCTCTCTCCCAGCTGACCAAACCTCTTCTCAAACTCTCCCTTGACCCAACCCTGACTCTTCCTCTAGTTTCTGACTCAGAGCTCATTCTCTCCAGGAGGCACACTCTCCATTTACTCTCTCCTATTCCCATTGAACTGATCACCCAGCCTCAGCCTCTAGCTCCTACATGAACCAATATTGTAAAATGGATCTCTCACTCTCTCTCCAGGTGTTGTCCTCCTCTCCACAACAAAACAACACAGATGCCTCCATCTTTACAAACTACCCTCCTAATCCAACCACCTTTTTCTCTCAAAGGCCCTTAAATATGTTGTTGCCTCAAATCAGGACCTATTTTTCCCAGACATTCCACACTTGAATCCTTCCAACCAGCATTCTACACCCACTCCACCTCCCCCCCCCCACCCCCCACCCCCCACATCCCTCAACCAAAATGGTTCTTATCCCAGTCACTAAAATCACCTTATGTAAATTACCCCTCTATGTCGTTTTCAACTGCACTGCAACCTTTGACATGGCTGACCACACCACTTCCTCCATTGGTCCATCACTGCCACCCAACTGGAATAATCTGCTTCCCATGGATCTACTCGTCTGTCCAATCAGAACCTGACTCTTCCTGCAATGACTTCTGTTCTTCTTCCTACTCTGTCACCTCTCGTGACCCCCCGCCCACTTTGCCCCTCTTCCATAAAATTGTTGTCTCTAGGCTACCTCAACTGATAAAATGATTAGGGAAGGTTCACAAAATTGATTCCAGAGTTGAGGGGTTTGCTTTATGAAAAAGATTAAACAGTTTAACTAGGCAAAAGTTAGGACTGCAGATGCTGAAGATCAGAGTTTAGATCAGAGTAGTGCTGGAAAAGCACAGCAGGTCAGGCAGCATCCAAGGAGCAGGAGAATCAACGTTTTGGGCAAAAGCCCTTCATCACAAAATCCCTCTTTATTCCTGATGAAGGGTTTTTGCCCGAAATGTCGATTTCCCTGCTCCTCAGATGCTGCCTGACCTGCTGTGCTTTTCCAGCACCACTCTAATCTAGACTCTGATCTCCAGCATCTGCAGTCCTCACTTTTGCCTGATTAACACCAGTGACAGTCCAACAGGTTTATTTGGAAGTACAAGATTTCGGAGCATTGCTCCTTCATCAGATAGCGAGTGGGCAGGTTTATAGTCAGGACACAGAATTTATAGTAAAAGGAGAAAGTGCCACATCTATACATTTAACATGAGCTTTATTTGTTAGCCACACTCCTTTAATGTAACCAATTCAAATCCAGTTTTTAAAAAAATTGAGCTGAAAATGTGTTGCTGGAAAAGGAATCCAGAAGAAGGGCTCATGCCCGAACGACAATTCTCCTGCTCCTTGGATGCTGCCTGACCTGCTGCGATTTTCCAACAACACATTTTCAGCTCTGATCTCCAGCATCTGCAGTCCTCACTTTCTCCTTTAAAAAAACTGAACCTGTTTTTCCTAATCAATATGTTCAGCGATGTTATTACACACCTCTGGAGTAGATGGGACCTGAACCTCGGCCTCCCAGTCCAGGGGGAGGGACATCATCACTGCACCACAAGAGAGCCTCCTTTTTTCCCCACCATCAAACCCAACTGATGTTTAAATAATATATCTATCACCTTTCCCCTCATTCATTCAGTCTCAAGCATTCCTTCAGACTATATTAGATGACAACAAGAGGGCTGACAGGCTGCAGAATCTGTTCTGATAATGGTGACAGGCAGGAGCTGGTGACTTGGGAGCAAGTGGGGAGTGGTCAATGAGTATTGGGGTGACAGAACTAGGTTCTGACCTAAGTTGTAGGGCCAGTGTGCACTGAACATTGAATACAGTATCATTCAGGTTTCACATATCCATTCTTAACTTTGTCAGTAAGAAATGGAGAATAGCCACATGTAGGAGGTACCAGCCATACAATGAACCCTTAGGGCAGGAGGAGGAACAGGCTGGACAGCTTCCCAAGCCTGTTGTATAATCTGTAGTCACTAAAGGGGGAAAAAGAACCAACTTCCATTTATATAGCAAAATATAGATTGATAGAATCCCTGTAATGTGGAAGCAGGCCATTCAGCCCATCACCAGCTCTCTGGAGAGCATCCCACCTCATCCTGTAACCCCACATTTCCCAAGGCTAATCCACCTAACCTGCACACAGAGTCATAGAGATGTACAGCATGGAAACAGACCCTTTGGTTCAACTCGCCCATGCCAACCAGATATCCCAACCCAATCTAGTCCCACCTACCAGCACCCGGCCCATATCCCTCCAAACCCTTCCTATTCATATACCCATCCAGATGCCTTTTAAATGTTGCAATTGTACCAGCTTCCACCACTTCCTCTGGCAGCTCATTCCATACATGTACCACCCTCTGCGTGAAAAATCTGCCCCTTAGGTCCCTTTTATACCTTTCCCGTCTCACCCTAAACCTATGCACTCTAGTTCTGGACTCCCCCACTCCAGGGAAAAGACCTTGTCTATTTACCCCATCCATGCCCCTCATGATTCTGTAAACCTCTGAAAGGACACCCCTCAGCCTCCAACACTCCAGAGAAAACAGCCCCAGCCTGTTCAGCCTCTCCCTGTAGCTCAAATCCTCCAACCCTGACAACATCCATGTAAAATCTTTTCTGAACCCTTTAAAGTTTCACAACATTCTTCCAATAGGATAAGAATTGCACGCAACATTCCAAAAGCGACCTAACCAATGTCCTATACAGCTGCAACATGACCTCCCAACTCTTACACTCAATGCACTGACCAATAAAGGAAAGCATATCTTTGGACAGTGTGAGGAAACCCAAGCAGGCATGGGGCAAATGTGTAAACTTCACATAGACAGCTACCTGAGGCTGGAAACAAACACAGGTCCGCGGCGCTGTGAGGCAGCAGTGCTAACCACTGAACCACCCTGGCATCTTGATATACTTCAGAAGAGTTTTATCAAACAAGGTTTGGTTGCAAATGACATCAGGAGATTTTGAACAGGTGACCAAAGAAGCAGCTTTTTAAAACAAGTACCGTAAAAGGAAGAAAAAGGAGGCAGGGAGTTTGAGCAATCAAATTCCAGAACTAGGAGCCAGTAGTTGAAGGCAGACAACTCTATGCCCCAAGGGATTTCTTAAAAGCTACAAAACACTCACTTAAGCTGGCTTGCCCAAACAAGCAGAAATGCTAGTCATATCCTCAGCCCTTGTCCTCAGTCCTATCAGACAGTAACAGACACTGTGCTTGGTGTAGGTTGTGAAAGTTATAACTGAGTTGAGTAGCACTTTGTGAAAGCTAGACAGCAAATACACTGCAGATTAGCACTGTCATGGCGACAGTTTAATAGTCTGTTCCTGCATTTCACATCTACACTGGGATGTACCAACACACCATACAAACAATGAACAAACTGACCTTTGTAACAAATTAAATATTTTTGCAGTCACAGTGACAGGAAATGTAGCTGCAAATCTGCACTCAGCGAACGCCTACCGAAGAGGACACTGTCCAGATTGTTTTATTCATGACAGTCGAGGGAGACATATTGGCCAAGAAACTCTGGAGAACTATTCTGCTGTTTTTGGAAGCAGTGCGATGGAATATTTTACATTTTCACAACTGTGTAGATGGGGCTTTAGTTTTGAACCTCATCTTGAACCACTCCCACTGTCCGAGTACTGGGAGAATCAGCTGTAATTTTGTGCCCAGGTTTCTGAAGTGTGGAATCCACAACCTCTGACTCACAGAGTCAACAGGGCTAACCACTCAACCACAGTCAAAGACTCACAAATAAACTAGCAAATAAACTCCAGTAAGTGAGGAAACAAAGGCACTGTTCCAAAATTGTTGGCATCCATTTTTCTGCACTCCTTTCCAACCTCAGACACATGTTAACCCAGGAGGCTATGAGGGCTCTTGTTGGTCCACAGTAACTTGCCAATGTTAACATTTATTACACTCCAAATGTAATTTATTGGAGAATGCCTATAGTGCAGAAGCAGGCCATTCAGCCCATCAAATCCACACCATCCCTCTGAAGAGAAGCCCACTCAGACCCACCATCCCTACCCTATTACTAGAACCCTGCATTTCCCATGGCTAATCCACACAGCCGACACATCCCTAAACATTACGGGGCAATTTAGCATGGCCAACCTATCTAACTTGCACGTCTTTGGACTGCGCACGGAAACCAGAGCACTCAGAGGAAACCCATGCAGACACAGGGAGAATGCTCCACACAGACAGCTACCCGAGGGTGGAATGCCTACAGAAGGGTTAACACCTGAAACATTGACTTCACCTCCTGATACTCCCTGGCTTGCTGTATCCTCCCAGCCTCCTGCTGGTCTACTGCGGAGTTTTTTTTCAGCAATTTCCAGTCTACAGCACTTTGTTTTAATTAATCATATGAAGCGATTTGCAACATTGCTATCCACAATGGTCATTTATAAATGCCACTGTTGTGTAAGATCACAGAATCTCTACAAAGCAGGGAGAGGCCATTCGATCCAGCGAGTGACCCTCTGAAGAGCATCCCACCCTACCCCTGTAACCTTGTATTTACCATGGCTTGCCTGCACACCTCTGGACACTATAGGGCAGTCCATGAAACCTGCGCATCTTTGGACTGTGGAAGGAAACCGCAGCACCCGGAGGAAACCCACACAGACATGAGGAGAATCATCAAATTCCACATGGACGGTCGCCCGAGGCTGGAATCAGACCCGGGTCCCTAGCGCTGTGCGGCAGCAGTGCTAACCACTGAGCCACCGTGCTGCCCATGACGTTCCTTAATTGTGTCCCTTTAGGTCACCAACTACTCAGGCAGAGTTGCACCGGGACTATAACTAGGAAACACGTCAGGTACTTTCCGCCTGTGGCTCTTGTCAGCTGTTTGGTATTGTATGGAAGCAAATGCAAAGAATTTGCAACCTCATGCATCTAAGCAACACAACCTGAACTACAATGTAAACAGATTGGAACCACAAAATAGTTTCAGATCAGAAGGAGGCTTCTCAGCCCATCACGTACATACTGGTTTTCTGCAAGAGTAATTTAAGGCATCTCACTTCTGTACCTCTCCCTTGTAGCGCTGACATTTTTATTTTCCCTTCAGGTGCTTATCCAGCTTCTTTATGAATGTGGTAGGATCAATCGAGACACTCTCTCAGGCAGTTCATTCAGGATCCTAACCACTCACTGGCTAAACCACTCTTCGTGCCATCTTTGATTCTTTTACCAATAACTTTAAACATCTCTGCCAATGGGAACAGTTTAGTTCCACCTGCTCTGGGTAGATCCCTCATGGATTGTATACAGCTCTATACCCAATTTCCTGGGGTTAGTTGTCAATATTCCCCTGCTCCAACTTGACTCCAGTCAACAATGACGACAATTTTGCTAATAATTAGTTTAACACTGATAGTAGATCTCCCTCCACACTTGGCCCATGGATTGCACAGTCCTTTCACTATTTGTTCAATGTGTTGTGGCTGTGACCCCATCCCAGGCTAGACTAGCCTGGCATTCTGAAGCCAATAATATGGGGGTCACATTGACTGAAATCTGACAGAAACTCAGGCTGGTTGGATTGTCATGAGACCAATGCAGGTAACCCAAGAGGTAATCGGTTGGATCTTATGGGGCACTGTGGAGCCTGGACCCACTAAATAAGATGCAGGAAAGAACAGCATCATTGCTTTATGGTGAGATTCCCTCCCTAGCCTTGGATTTTTTGAGCTACTGGAGAATTGGTGAAGCAGAGACTCTGGTACCTTCCAAATAACCACTTCTGTATGGCACTTTGTGATAAATTGCTATCTGTACCAATATGTATCACCAGAGGCAATCTGCTGCCCAATGCACCTTTTCCTTGAATCTTCCAGTGATTGGTGTAGAGGATACACAATGGTACAGAGTATCTACTGTTCTTAGGTAAGAAGAAGGTTCATGTGGGCAGCACGGTGGCACAGTGGTTAGCACTGCTGCCTCACAGCGCCAGAGACCCGGGTTCAATTCCTGCCCCAGGCAACTGACTGTGTGGAGTTTGCACGTTCTCCCCGTGTCTGCGTGGGTTTCCTCCGGGTGCTCCGGTTTCCTCCCACAGTCCAAACATGTGCAGGTCAGGTGAATTGGCCATGCTAAATTGTCCGTAGTGTTAGGTCAGGGGTAAATGTAGGGGTATGGGTGGGTTGCGCTTCGGCGGGGCGGTGTGGACTTGTTGGGCCGAAGGGCCTGTTTCCACACTGAAAGTAATCTAATCTAATCTAAAGAAGGTTCATTTCATGAAAGCAATAGGTTCAACTACACTTCGCCAGGCATTATGACATGTACCTTCGGAATCTAGTAAAGATACACCTACTCTTCTCGAAAGCTGGAGAGAAATCAATGGGTGAAGTCAATGTAACATGAACGTGTACACCATTCAGAAACAGTACCTAGTACAACAGGCCCCCAGCTCTGTACTCCAAGTATGGAAGCCACCACTGTAACTACAGAGAATACCACCACACTGAGCAACTCAAGTATATACAAGGTGGGGGTCTCCGTGGGGGAGGGGGTGATGCGAGATTGTGGTTGTAGATGGAGCACAAATATTGGGGAGTGGGGGAGGTAGTGGTAACTGAGGAAGAGTGCATCTTTGTCCAGTGGGCTTGTACTCTCAGCCTGACGCCAGATCTTACAGCTCTGGGTTTTCCACATAGCATTGGCCTTCCCTTCCAACGAGACAGCAATTTAAGTCACCATTATTTAGCTACTAAGGGCTTGCAGATAGATAAACCATTCAGTGTCTCCTTGGTGTAATTTCAGATATAGGTTTAGGGGATTGGTGGGGAAAGAGGGTGGAGAGAGAGAGAGAGAGAGAGAGAGAGAGACAGAGGAGAGAGAGAGAGAGAAAGAAAGTGAGAGACAGAAAGAGAGAAACAGGTGTGAGGAGTTCCATGGAGGGAGAAAGCAGAGTTAACTTTCCAGGTCCATTCTGAAGAAGAGTCACATGACTTGAAATGTTAACTCAGTTTCTCTCTCCACAGATGCTGCCAGACCTGCTGAGTCTCTCCAGCACTTTCTCCTTGTGTTTTAGATTTCCAGTATCCATGGGTTTATTTTCACGTTCCTAGGATGACCCTCCCCACAAAGACAGACGGGGCCTCAACGTCACCACCTGCGACCAGGTGGCACTCCCTCAGGACTGTGCTGGCTGTGCCAACCTAGAACCTGTGCATCATTTGGGGCAGTCTAAACTCCAGGGAGGTGGGGTTACTCAAGATCAACTGGAGCTGGGAACCACAGGCTTTGAAAAGCCACATCTGAAAATGCTCCATAATGACCCAACCTGCACACTTAGTGATTAATCCGCATTTTAAAAATCACCAGGTTGGTAATGACATGTCAACATTTAATGCCTCCCCATCCAGCTCAAGCTGCAGCCACTCAGAGCTGCTATTGAAGTGTACAATATGGTGAAGACATACATAATGATAGGTTATTGACCAGGAAAGCCAGAGGAAACAGAAATGGTCATTACCCTGTCTTGTGATTTTGGTTATCCCATAATCTCAGACCTGAAAGACAGAAGGGAAATCACAAAGACAAAGCCTGCGAATACTCTAACAATTTCCTCTTCTCAAGTACAGACTGAGATGGGAAGGAAGCTTATAATTACAGCACTGATCATCCCTTCTCTTCAATAACACAGCATCCCAATGGAATTGCTGGAGATACTCCCAAGGATCAGGGGACTGGAGTTACGTGTAAACGTTAGAGAGGCTAGAAGCAACAAAAAACAGAAAATGCTAGAAAAGTTCAGCAACTGATTTCTGAGGAAGGGTCACTGTATTAACTCTGATTGCTCTCCACAGATCCAGCCAGACCTGCTGAGCTTTTCCAGCAATTTCTGGTTTTGTTTCTGATTTCCCACATCCGCAGTTCTTTCAGTTTTTAAGAGAAGCTAAAGGGATTCCCTACTTCTTAGATGGGCAGAGATAGGACGGATTCGAAAGCAGAAACAAATCAAAACAGAAATTGTTGGAAAAACTCAGCAGGTCTGGCAGCATCTGTGAAGAGAAATCAGAGTTTCGGATCCAGTGACCCTTCTTCAGATTTGGATTCGAAGGCAGTTTTATTTTCCATTGTAAGCGGGCCCAATAACCAGGGGGATGGACTTAAGGGAAGAGGTATAAAGCTAAGATTTGATTTGATTTGATTTGATTTATTATTGTATCTAAGTATTGTGAAAAGTTTTGTTTTGTGTGCAGTACAGCAGGTCAAACAATAAAGTGCGTTAGGGTAATAGAACAGAGCAAGGAATACAATGTTACAGCTGCAGAAAGGGTGCGCAAACAGTGAGATCAACATTAAATTTAAAATTTGAGAGGGCGTTTCTGAAGTCTAACAGCAGCGGGGAAGAAGCTGTTCTTGAATCTGTTGGTACATGTTTAAGCTTTTGTATCTTCTGCTTGACAGAAGAGCTTGGAAGAGATTATGAGGTAAAAACAATGACTGCAGATGCTGGAAACCAGATTCTGGATTAGTGGTGCTGGAAGAGCACAGCAGTTCAGGCAGCATCCAAGGAGCAGCAAAATCGACGTTTCGGGCAAAAGCCCTTCATCAGGAATAAAGGCAGTGAGCCTGAAGCGTGGAGAGATAAGCTAGAAGAGGGTGGGGGTGGGGAGAAAGTAGCATAGAGTACAATGGGTGAGTGGGGGAGGGGATGAAGGTGATAAGTCAAGAAGGAGAGGGTGGAGTGGATAGGTGGAAAAGGAGATAGGCAGGTAGGACAAGTCTGGACAAGTCATGGAGAGAGTTACTGAGCTGGAAGTTTAGAACTAGGGTGAGGTGGGGAAGGGGAAATGATGAAACTGTTGAAGTCCACATTGAGGCCCTGGGGTTGAAGTGTTCCGAGGCGGAAGATGAGGCGTTCTTCCTCCAGGCATCTGGTGGTGAGGGAGCGGCGGTGAAGGAGGCCCAGGACCTCCATGTCCTCGGCAGAGTGGGAGGGGGAGTTGAAATGTTGGGCCACGGGGCGGTGTGGTTGATTGGTGCGGGTGTCCCAGAGATGTTCCCTAAAGTGCTCTGCTAGGAGGCACCCAGTCTCCCCAATGTAGAGGAGACCGCATCGGGAGCAACAGATACAATAAATGATATTAGTGGATGTGCAAGTAAAACTTTGATGGATGTGGAAGGCTCCTTTAGGGCCTTGGATGGAGGTGAGGGAGGAGGTGTGGGCGCAGGTTTTGCAATTCCTGCGGTGGCAGGGGAAGGTGCCAGGATGGGAGGGTGGGTTGTAGGGGGGGCGTGGACCTGACCAGGTAGTCATGGAGGGAACGGTCTTTGCGGAAGGCGGAAAGGGGTGGGGAGGGAAATATATCCCTGGTGGTGGGGTCTGTTTGGAGGTGGCGGAAATGTCGGCGGATGATTTGGTTTATGCGAAGGTTGGTAGGGTGGAAGGTGAGCACCAGGGGGATCTGTCCTTGTTACGGTTGGAGGGGTGGGGTCTGAGAGCGGAGGTGCGGGATGTAGACGAGATTCGTTGGAGGGCATCTTTAACCACGTGGGAAGGGAAATTGCGGTCTTTAAAGAAGGAGTCCATCTGGTGTGTTCTGTGGTGGAACTGGTCCTCCTGGGAGCAGATCCGGTGGAGGCAGAGGAATTGGGAATACGGGATGGCATTTTTGCAAGAGGTAGGATGGGAAGAGGTGTAATCCAGGTAGCTGTGGGAGTCGGTGGGTTTGTAAAAAATGTCAATGTTGAGTCGGTCATCATTAATGGAGATGGGGAGGTCCAGGAAGGGGAGGGAGGTGTCAGAGATGGTCCAGATAAATTTAAGGTCAGGGTGGAATGTGTTGGTGAAATTGATGAATTGCTCAACCTCCTCACGGGAGCACGAGGTGGCGCCAATGCAATCATCAATGTAGCAGAGGAAGAGGTGGGGAGTGGTGCCGGTGTAATTACGGAAGATCAACTGTTCTACGTAGCCAACAAAGAGACAGGCATAGCTGGGGCCCATACATGTACCCATGGCTTCCCCTTTGGTCTGGAGGAAGTGGGAGGATTCAAAGGAGAAATTGTTAAGGGTGAGGACCAGTTCGGCCAAACGAATGAGAGTGTCAGTGGAAGGGTACTGTTGGGGATGTCTGGAGAGGAAAAAAATGGAGGGCTTGGAGGCCCTGGTCATGGCGGATGGAGGTGTAGAGGGATTGAATATCCATGGTGAAGATGAGGCATTGGGGGCGAGGGAAACGGAAGTCTTGGAGGAGGTGGAGGGCATGGGTGGTGTCTCTAACGTATGTGGGGAGTTTCTGGACTAGGGGGAATAGGACAGTGTCGAGGTAGGTAGAGATGAGTTCAGTGGGGCAGGAGCATGCTGAGACAATGGGTCGGCCAGGGTGGTCAGGCTTGTGGATCTTGGGGAGGAGGTAGAAACGGGCAGTGCGGGGTTCCCGGACTATGAGGTTGGAAGCTGTGGGTGGGAGATCTCCTGAGGTAATGAGGTTCTGTATGGTCTGGGAGATGATGGTTTGGTGATGGGGTTGGGGTCATGGTCAAGGGGGCAGTCGACCAAGGTGGAAGAGGTTTTTGATGATGTTGGCTGCCTTTCTGTGGCAATATATAGATGAGGTCAATGGATGGATGGCTGGTTTGCGTGATGGACTGGGCTGTGTTCACAACTCTCTGTAGTCTATTATAGTCCTGGGCAAAGAAGTTGCCATACCAGGCCATGGTGCATCCAGATAGAACGCTTTCTATGGTGCATTGGGAAAAGTAAATGAGGGTCATTATGGACATTTCAAACTTCCACCAGTGGAGAGGTCAGGAAACAAAAGACACAGAACCAAGGAAGAGAAATGAGGAAGGAAAATAAAGTACTATGGATGCTAGAAATCTGAAATAAAAACACAACATGCTGGAAATACTCAGCAGGTTGGGCGGCATCTGTGGGGCAGAACAGAGTTCATTGTTTTGGTTCAACCTGAAGCCTCCACCCTAGAACATGAGAGGAATTATTATCAATTTGGAACATGCTGCCTGAGGGGATGGCAGGGGCAGATTGACTGGGGACTTCCAAAGGGGAATGGTGTTAATACATGAAAGGGTAATATCTGTGGGATTTGAGGTGGTGTGTGTGTGTGTGTGTGTGTGTGTGTGTGTGTGTCGGGGGGGGATGAGAAGGAAGTGGGACTAATTGTATAACTCTTTCTGGTACAGGAACAATGGGCAGAATGGTCTCTTTTTCTACTACATAAGCTTATGTTGTGGACTGCATCCTTCTCAGCAGCCTGACAATATTATGCAAGCCCATTTAATCTTGGCCGTGCTCCAAATTATTTCATAACTGGAGGATGAGTGAAGCAGCTTGATTCATGCCGCAGGCCTGATTGGAATATCAGAAACTAGGAGACAGGTTTTGCTGAAGGCTATCATGGCTGTCTATTGGTGTTTACCTTTCTGTGAGCTGACTAACCAACCACCCTCCCTCCAAACTCTGCTAACCATACACAGCAGCTAAAGAAATCTCACATCTCTAGCTGAACTAGCCAGTTCTTAAACACAGAAGAGTGTGGTGGCCTTTATTGCGAGGATTTTGAGTACAGGAAGAAAGATATCTTGTTGTAATTGTATTCAGAGATGACGTTACATGTAGAGTATTGTGTACTGTTTCAGTCACTTTGCCCAGAGAATGATATAGAGTCATAGAGATGTACAGCACAGAAACAGACCCGTCAGTCCAACTCGTCCATGCCAACCAGATATCCCAACCTAATCTAGCCCCATTTGCTAGCACTTGGCCCATATCCCTCTAAACCCTTCCTGTTCATATACCCATCCAGATGCCTTTTAAATGTTGCCATTGTACTGACCCCTGCATCTCCTCTGGCAGCTCATTCCACACACGCACCACCTTCTACACAAAATAATTGTCCCTGAGGTCCCTTTTAAATCTTTCCCCTCTCACCGTAAACCTATGCCCTCTAGTTTTGGACTCCCCTACCCTGGGGAAAGACCTTGGCTATTCACTCTATCCATGCCCCTCATGGTTTTATAAACTTCTGTAAGGTCATCCTCCAACACTCCAGGAAAAATAGCCCCAATTGGTTGTGAAATGGGTTTGCAAATCGATTTGTACACAAGTTGGAACACCATGGAGGATAATATAAAAAGCCATAAATCTTCAGAGATTGCGTCTTTAAAATCACACCCATGTATAGGATCACGTTCGTAAGTATGAGCATTTGTAAGTTAGACATTCATAATTTGTATGATAATGGCTTCAACTGCACTTTGACCTGCTCTCTGTGTTGAACATATCTCCGATAATCAGGGTGGATAATGTTCAGAACAACGAAAAGATTCCAATTTAAATTTCACAGAATGAGCTGCACCACTTTCAAACTACTGACCCTCCTACTTGCACATGCCGGGGGCGAAACACAACAGCATTTGTGCAAACTGTAGCCCAGAAAGGTGTTAGCTATATTTTTCATCTTCACCCAGGTTCCAGAAGCAAACTACTGGAAATCTAAAATAACAACAGAAAACGCTAGAAACATCAGAACACGGCTAATGAAAGGTCATTGACTTGAAAAGTTAGCTCTGCTTCTGTGTGTGTGAACCTCTCTTTCACAGATATTGCTAGCTCTGCTAATGTTGCATCTCTGTATTCACAGGGTCAGTTAGCTCAGTTGGCTGCTTCACAACACACAATGACACCAACAGTATGAGTTCAATTCCTGCAAAGACTGAAATGAAGGACCCTCCTTCTCAACCTCTCCCTTTACCTGAGGCACGGTGACCCTCAGGGTAAACCACCAGCTGTCATCTCCCCCTCTCTAATGAGAGAGCAGTCCCTGTGTCTGCACCTCATCTACGTACAGTTTAAAGTGAAGAGGGATAAAGTGAGGAAGGAACATCAGTTTACAGTGTCATTGATCAGGGGAACAGAAGTTTGACAGTGTTGGTAAAAGTAGACAGTGCATGTATATGATCTGGAGAGTTCTCACTGAAATAAGTTGCAACAGGAAATTCATTTGAAGAATTAATTTATAAACAGCTCCGGTAAATAGGGTTTTCTTCCAAACTGTACGATTTCGCAGCAACTTCTCCCTTTCTTAAACCCTGACCACAAAAGATGCAAACAGGACACATTGCAAAACAAGAGGTCAAGTCTATCACATTCGGGTTACAACGAGAGAGGAGGAAGCATATCGCTAAATGTCACCGAAAAGTGCATGTCCCTCCCCCAGATGGCATTAAACACTCCATGAGTCACCAAGAGATATTGATTTAACGAGCGATCCGATCTCTCTGGTTCCAAAACCTGTCAAACTTACGAAACTCTGGATGGTGTATACACCCGGAATTACGACAATCTACAGTCTGAAATAAACAGAAAGTGTGTCCCCTGTCGTTTACACTGCAGACCCCGCCTTAAAAGTTACAATCTCGCAAAACGCACCAACATAGAAAGACTGGTGAACGGTATGTTCAAATCTAACATTTTAGGAAAGGAGTTACAATCTAACAAGTCGGCGTGAACAATAAAAAAAGACATCTTTCAGCCCTCTCGCCCCTAAGAGTCGGGAGTCTGAATGAACTGATTCCCCGCCACTTTGTTACAGTTCAACAGCAGCAACATTGTATCCGATCAGGGAGTGGGGATGCCGAATTGGAAGTATCTGGTTTGTATCCGATTGTTGTGAGGGATAAGGAAGGGCCCGGGAGAATTCTGCTAAGGTCTCACCTCCCAAGAGAGCGAAGCGTCCCGGTAGGCTGCAGATTGCTGGCCTCTGCTGGGCTGTCGAAGCGCTGTCTGGACTGGGGAACTGAGCCAGACTGGACACTTACTGCTCCTCGCTTTCACCCACAAATACTCCTCACCCCCTGAGTGGGAGGAGTGTGGAAACGCCGCTGCGCATGTATCCTGGCTTTATTATAATACAGACACACACACACGTTAGATAAAGGCTGGGAACTGTAGTTCTCATTGGGCAGAGAGAGAGCGCTGGAAAAAAGAAACAGAAATTGCAGGAGGAACTCAGCAAAGTATGACAGCTTCTGTGGAGAGAGAACTGATTGTGTACCAATCCTGTGGTTTATGATTGATTAGGTTAGGATTGTGCACACTGGAGGTTTGGGGGGCGATAAAACAATTCTAAACAGGTTAAATGCAGATAGGTAGGAGCGAAATGACTGCAGATGTTGGAATCTATACTGAAAACAACAAATGCTGGAGAGCACAGCGGGTCCAGGAAGGATGTTCCCGATGGTGGTGGTCGGGGGAGTGCAGTCCAGAACCTGGGGTCATGATTTAAAGGGGTAAACCTTTTAAGACTGAAATGGGGAGAACTTTCTGCAGCCAGAGAGTGGGGACCCTTGTCATAGAAAGCAGTTGAGGCTAAAACATTTGAAGAAGGAGGTAGCTGTAGCTCTTGTGGCTGAAGGGAACGTGGGAGGTAGGGGGGTATGTAGGTGAGTAAGATTGAGCGCAATGACAGCTAGGAACCCAATGAATGGTGAAGCAGGCTTGAAGGGCTGAATGGCCTACTCGTGCTCCTATCTTCGATGAGTTCAGTGATTCTTAAAAAAAGATGATTTGCTTTTCTTTAACCCCCAACTTCAGCCTACAGAATCCTTTTTGATTAGATTAGTAAGGGGAATCAAGGGTTATGGGGGTGAGAAGCACATCAGCCATGATTGAATGCTGGAGCAGGCACAATGGGCCAAATGGCCTAATTCTGCTCCCACACCTTATGGCGTTATAGTCTTGATGTGGACACTCCACTGAATGCAGAAATGAGCATGAGTTCTGAAGAGCAGTTGTAAACCGTTGGAAGTATTAACTTTGCTTCTCTCTCCACTGGTGTTACCAGACCTGCTGAGTTTCTCCAGCACTCTCTGGAACCCTCCACAGGACCCCATTCCCTAGTCTCCCTGTCCTCGCAAACATCACTCCAACCAACTCATCTGCAGGGTTACGTTCCCTTGATCTCGGAAGTTGAGGGGTGACCTTACAGAGGTTTATAAAATCATGAGGGGCGTGGATAGGGTGAAGAGCCAAAGTCTTTTACCTGGGTTGGGGGGAGTCCAAAACTAGAGGGCATAGGTTTAAGGTGAGAGAGGAAAGATTTAAAAGGAACCTAAGAGGTAACATTTCCATGCAGAGGGTGGTGCGTGTAAGGAATGAGCTGCCAGAGGAAGTGGCAGAGGCTGGTACAATTACAACATTTAAAAGGCATCTGGGTGGGTGTATGAATAGGAAGGGTTTAAAGGGGCATGAGCCAAATGCTGGCAAATGGAACTAGATTAATTTAGGATATCTGATCGGCATGGATGAGTTGGACTGAAGGGTCTGTTTCCGTGCTGTACACCTCTATGACGCTATGACTGATTAAGTCCCACAAACTGCTTGTAACCACCTGCACTGCCCACTCCAGTAACCTACCCACCTCAGTGCCCCATCTGGAGTGCGCTTTCCAAACAAGCCCCACTGGTAAAACATCATTTGGACCACAGAATGGGATAGAGGGAAGTTCATCAATAAAGCTCGCGACAAAGCTCGTCTGTAGAAAGGCAGGCTCTGAACTACCACAGCAAGAGTGGTCCTTGTTGAACACATATTGGAACAACAAAAACTCAAGCAGGAGTAGGCCATTCAGCCCTTGGAGCCTGCTCTGCCATTCAATATGATCACGGCTGATCATCCAACTCAGTGCCCTGTTCCCACTTTCTTCCCCACACCCTTTGATCCCTTTAGCCCCAAGAACTACATCTAACGCCTTCTTGAAAACATTTCAATGTTTCGCCCTCAACCGCTTTCTGTGGTAGAGAATTCCCCAGGCTCCCCACTCTCTGGGTGAAGACATTTCTCCTCTCTCAGTCCTAAATGGCCTATCCCTGTAGCAATGGGGCCTCAGTGCAGCCTCCCCTCTGTTGGGGAGAGACATAGACAATGCTGCATGTTATCGAGGGCTGTTCCCCTCTGCAGTCTGAGGGGTGGACTAATCACCCCAAACTGAACAAACGAGGAGGATCTGGCAACTTAAGTGATTAAAGATACTGCTATAATATCAGAAATAAGCGACTAATTTACACCCAGCAAGCTCCCACAAACTGAGGGGTGCGTAGGTTAGGTTATTTTATTTTACATTAGGATTAATCCTCGGCACAACATCATGGGATGAAGGGCCTGTTCTGTGCTGTACTTTTCTAGGTTCTATGTAAACAATGAAGCTGGCACAATGGCACAGTGGTTAGCACTGCTGCCTCTCAGCACCAGGGACCTGAGTTTGATTCCAGCCTTGACTTACTGACACTTTTGAGTTTGCACATTCTCCCTGAGTCCACCTGGGTTTATTCTCACAGTGTGCAGGTTAGGTGGATTGGTCAAACTAACTTACCCATAGTGTTCGGGGATGTTCTGGTTAGATGTATTAGCCACAGTAAATATGGGGATAGGGTGGAGGTGCTGGGTCTGGGTGTGATGATCTTCAGAGGGATGATGCAGACTCAATGGACCAAATAGCCTCTTTCCACACTCTAGGCTTCCAGGAGTTTTTGTAATGGTCAGTGGGGGACAAACATTTAGCCGGGGGATCTCATTTGCTCTGCCTCAAAATCATGCCATCGGATCTTTCTGCATGAATGTACGAGACCCAGCAAGAACAGCTCATCCAAATGATAGCAGCTCCGATAGAGAGACACTTCATCTGTATCACAATGAAGTGTAACCCTTGGTTTCTAGACTCAAATCCTAGTCTGGGACTTGAACTTAGTGCCTGAGAGACCATGGTGCTAATGGCCACCCACAGCCAAAGTCTAAGTTTCTGGGTATTTTAGCTTGTCCCCTTGCCTCTCCTCATCTGCAAAATCAGCAACAATTACCATTGACCAGCAACTGAACTGGATCAGCCATATAAATTCTGTGACTATAAGAACAGGTCAGAGGCTAGGAATCCTGTAGAAAGTAGCTCACCTCTTGACTCCCAAATCCTGCCCACCACCTGCAAGGCAAAAGTCAGGAATGTAATGGAATACTCTTCACTGGCCTGAATGAGTGGAACTGGTCAGGCAGCACCCGAGGAGCAGAAGAGTCAATGTTTCGGGCATATGCCCTTCATCAGGACTGTTATTCCTGATGAAGGCCCTATGCCAGAAATACCGATTCTCCTGCTCCTCAGATGCTGCCTCAGCTGTGCTTTTCCAGCACCACACTCTTCGACTCTGATCTCCAGCAACTGCGGTCCTCACTTTCTCCCGAATGAGTGGAACTCCAACAATACTGAGGAAGATTGACACCACCCAGGCAAAGCAACCTACTGAACTTGCACCTCATCAGCCACCTTCAATATTCACTCCCTTCAACACTAACACAGCAGCATACACTGTCTACAAGATGATCTGCAGCAAGGCTCCTTTAGCACCACTTTCTAAACCTCTGACCTCTACCATCTAGAAGGACAAGAGTAACAGATGCATGGGGACACCACCACCTTCAAAATTCCCTTCTAACCACATACCTTCCTGACTTGGAAATATACTGCCATTCTTCCAGTGGCACTGTGCCGAAATCCTGGATTTCCCTTCCTAACCGCAAGGTCCCTACAACCCAAGGACTGCAGTGGTTCAAGAATGCAGCTCACCATCCCCTCCTACAAACAGAGGCAAACAGAGCAAATGGGCAAATAAAAATGGGCAATAAATTGGAAGGTAACTGCCGTGCTCTTCCAGCACCACTAATCCAGAATAAATTGGAACCCAACCAGCGATACACATGTCTCATGGAAGAAAAGGAGGAAGATTGCTGTCAAGCTGATCTCAAGTGGTTTAGGGTAGAACAATAAGATTAATAAGATGCTGGAAATTGTAATTGAAAACTGAAAATGCTGTAAGGCCTCAGGTCAGCTAGTTGGCATGTCCTTCTTTGACTCAGTATCTGATAATACTACTGTGGGGAGTTTCACTGTAATGAAGGTGGCTTATAATTTTAATAGGAACAATGTCCCTGCCTCTGAATCAGAAACTCTGGGTTTGAGGCTCACTCCATGAATTTTCAGATTGGCAACAAGTGATGCGCCACAGGGACCAGTGTTGGCTCATCAACATTTTGCAATTTATACAAATGACTGGGATAAAGGGACTGAAGATACAATTCCTAAATTTGACAATGGTACAAAGATAGGGAGGAAAGCAAGTTGTCAAGAAGACAGGAGGAGCCTGCAAAGGGACACAGATAGAGTCATAATCACAGAGTCATAGAGATGTACAGCATGGAAACAGACCCTTCGGTCTAACCCATCCATGCTGACCAGATATCCCAACCCAATCTAGTCCCACCTGCCAGCACCTGGCCCATATCCCTCCAAACCCTTCCTATTCATATACCCATCCAAATGCCTCTTAAATGTTGCAATTGTCCCAGCTTCCACCACTTCCTCTGGCAGCTCATTCCATACACGTACCACCCTCTGTGTGAAAAAGTTGCCCCTTTAAGTCTCTTTTATATCTTTCCCCTCTCACCCTAAACCTATGCCCTCTAGTTCTGGACTCCCCGACCCCAGGGAAAAGACTTTGCCTATTTATCCTATCCATGCCCCTCATAATTTTGTAAACCTCTATAAGGTCACCCCTCAGCCTCCGAAGCCCCAGCCTGTTCAGCCTCTCCCTATAGCTCAAATCCTCCAACCCTGGCAACATCCTTGTAAATCTTTTCTAAACCCTTTCAAGTTTCACAACATCGTTCTGATAGAAAGGAGATCAGAATTGCACGCAATATTCCAACAGTGGCCTAACCAATGTCCTGTACAGCCGCAACGTGACCTCCCAACTCCTGTACTCAATATTCTGACCAATAAAGGAAATCATACCAAACGCCTTCTTCACTATCCTATTTACCCACAACTCCACTTTCAAGGAGCTATGAACCTGCACTCCAAGGTCTCTTTGTTCAGCAACACTCCCCAGGACCTTACTATTAAGTGTATAAGTCCTGCTAAGATATGCTTTCCCAAAATGCAGCACCTCGCATTTATCTGAATTAAACTCCACCTGCCACTTCTTAGCCCATTGGCCCATCTGGTCAAGATCCTGTTGTAATCTGAGGTAACCCTCTTCACTATCCACTACACCTCCAATTTTGGTGTCATCTGCAAACTTATTAACTGTACCTCTTATGCTCACATCCAATTCATTTATGTAAATGACAAAAAGTAGAAGACCCAGCATCAATCCTTGTGGCACTCCACTGGCCACAGGCCTCCAGTCTAAAAAACAACCCTCCACCACCACCCTCTGTCTTCTACCTTTGAGCCAATTCTGTATCCAAATGGCTAGTTCTCCCTGTATTCCATGAGATCTAACCTTGCTAGTCAGTCTCCCATGGGGAACCTTATCGAATGCCTTACTGAAGTCCATATCACGTGAATGTGCAAAGGTCAGGCAAATGGAGCATAATGTGGAAAACGTGAAATTGCTCATTTTGGCAGGAGAAATAAAGAAAAAGCGTATTATCTAAATGATGAAAAATTAAAAAGCTCTGAGATCTAGAGAGTTCTGGGTGACCTGGTGTGTGAATCACAAGAGCATGTGTGCAGGTACAGTAATTCATTAGGATAGCTAATAGAACACCATTTATTGTGAAGGGAATTAAATACAATTGAATGCTTCAGCTACATAGGGTGTTATTGAGACTGCAATTGGAGTACTGTGTATAGTATTGACCTTATTTCGAAAAGGATACAAATGCATTGGTAGCATTTACTAAACTAATACCGGAAAGGGTGGTTGTCATATGAGGAAAAGGCTAGACTTGTATCCACTAGAATTTATTGAGAAAAGTGAGAGGCAACTTTATTGAAATGTATAAAATCCTGAGGGGTCTTGTCCATGTGGATATGGAGGGTGTGTTTCCTCTTGTGGGGGAATCTAGGGGTCACTGTTGCTAAATAAATGGTCTCCCACTTAAAACAGAAATGAGGAGAAATTCTTATTGATTACTGTGAATCTTTGGAACTTCCTTCCTCAAAAGGTGGTGGGAGCAGTTTCCTTGAATATTTTTAAGACAATGGGAGATGGATTATTGATACGCAAGGAAATGAAAGGTTATTGGTAGCGATGTGGAGTAATCAGATCACCTATGATCTTGAAACCAGGTTGACAGGGCTGAGTGGTACACTCCCTTCTAGTTTGTATGTTGCTGTGTTTGACTTGGAGGTGCTGATGTTGGACTGGGACGGACAAAATTAAAAATCATGCAGCATCCGACAAGCAGGAGAATTGACGTTTCGGGCTTCCTGATGAAGGGCTCTCGCCCGAAACGTCGATTTTCCTGCTCCGCGGATGCTGCATGACCTGCTGTGCTTTTCTATCAACACACGCTCTCGACTCTGATCTCCAGCATCTGCAGTCCTCACTTTCTCCAAGTTAAAAATCACACAACACAAGGTTATAGTCCAACAGGTTTATTTGGAAGCACTAGCTTTCGGAGCGCTGCTCCTTCATCAGGTTGTTTTGGAGATTAAGGTCATGCTCACAGAATTTATAGCGAAAGGAGCCCAGTGTCATGGAGATGTGATACAGTGATGTGATTAAAACATTGATCTTTTATAATGGGATATGTTGGTTTCTGTTCTTTGATATGCAAATCCCAGCAAGTGCTTCCAAATAAACCTGTTGGATTGTAACCTGGTGTTGTGTGATTTTTAACTTTGTTCCTGCCTTTGTATGTCCAGGACTTAATGGCAAAGAAGGTGCATTCATATAACATCCAAACAGGTTGAACAACACACCTCAGGCAGATGGTAGGAGTGGCAGAGTTTCACGGGCAGCCATATGTAGTAATACTATCCATAGCTACAGGTCACAACTTGCACACAAAAAAAATGCTGCCATGGCAACTCAGACTCCCTGACCATCTATGTTACAAGCACAGACATGTTAGATTGAATGGTCTCCTCTGTAATAAACGGGGCCTTCAGTCCCATCATTAATCTTAACCTGAACTGTTCTCTGTAGTGGCCTTCCTTGAGTAACAAGGTAATAAGTGCCAATGGCATAATGGTAATTAATAAATATGCGTAGCTGGTGGTGTGGTAGTAATGTTACTGAGTTCATAATCCAGAACTCCAGGATAATGCACTGGAGATACGGGTTTGAACCACACTATGGTAGATGGTGAAATTTACATTCGGTAAAAGTCTGGAATTAAAAGCTGTTGTTATTGTGTCACATTAGTTTGACCAGCCCATAGGGGCTGCTCTGTCATTAGAGAGAGAAGTGACTGGTGGTGATTTAACTGAGGTAATCATTGGCGACTGTTGTAAAAATCCATCTCATTCATGAATGATCTTTCAGGAAGAAAAATCTGCTTACATGTGACTCCAAACCCCCAGTAATATAGTTTACTCTCAACTGCCTCTTTGAAATGCCTTCGCAAGCCACTCAGTTCAAGGACAATCAGGGATCAGTAGCATATGCTGGCCTTTTGTGGTAGGTAATGGCCGAGTAGCATTATCACTGGGCTGTTAATCCAGGTAATGTTCTGGGGATCCACGTTCAAATCCGATCACTGCAGATGGTGGAATTTGAATTCAATGAAACAATCTGGAATTAAGAGGAATTAATGATGATCACAAATCCATTATCAATTGTTGGAAAAACCCATCTGGTTCACCAATATCCTTTCGGGAAGGCTGCTACATCCTTACCTGGCCTGGCTTATGGTGACTCCAGACCCACAGCAAGGTGGTTGACTCTTAATTGCCCTCTGGGGTAATTAGAGATGGGCGATGTACACTGGCCTAGCCAGTGAAATCCTTGTCCCATGAATGAAAAAAAAACTCAAGTCCTGTGAACAAATATTCAGAAAGAGTATGATTTGAGTCTGTGTGCAAGCATGTTTTCATGTATTTAATGTTATGAAGGTTTGTCACAACTTCAACGGTAATTAAGTTCATAAAACAGAGCATTTCAACATTTGTTAAAACGAGATGGGATTAAGTGATGATGTTCAAGTTGCCACGTTATCACTGTTAAATTGTAACCAGGTGAGCAGGCAGATCTTACAGAGCAGGTTACAATGCGACCTGTTCTAACCTTCCAGCTGTTCGTCATCTCAACAATGCTGTACACACAGTTACCTAGGTACAGTCTGCTACTTAATAGATGCCTTGTTAACATGATGGTTCTGAGCCAGGTACAAGAGGTTTGCAGAGAAACAACAAAAAGAGGAACCTCAAAATATCAGGGAAAGTGAAAAAGGGTTGTTGTCAACATTCTAATTCAATATCAATTCCTGTCTTAAAAATGTGAAATCTCCAAGCATTTGAATTTAGAAACAGAGAAAAAGCAAAGCAAAGGGACAATTTTGTGCCAAATAATTTGAACAATTTGAGTCTGAATTAGGATTAGATTCTGTCAACAGTATTTATGTGTGATTGAATGATTCCATGATTTTTTTTTCATTTACTTGCATGAAATGTTCTTCCCAATAAGGTTCAACTGTAGTGATCCCAACTTTGAATTAGTAGGTTCCAGATTGAAAACAAACTTTAGATTTCAGGTGTAAAAACCATGCCAACATTTCAGTGTAGGATTGAGGGAATACAGCACTGCATTGTTGTAGGTATTATCATTGTTAAACCAAGACCCACTCTGTCCTCTCAGGCAGCTGTATAAGATTGTGTGGAACGATTTTGAAGAACATCAGGGGAGTTCTCCCTTGGTGGCCTGGCTGACACTTGTCTCTTCCTCCATGTTACAAAATGGGATTACCTGTGGGAGTTTGCTGAACGTGTGAATTGATTGTTGTGCTCCCTACATTATAACTGACAGAGTTTAATTGGCTATAACGTGCCATGACACCTCTAATGGTCATAGAGTGTGCTTTACAAATGCAAGTCTTTATTCATTGTCCTGAGATGGAAGTGGTAAACCTGTTCCTAGAAGCACATCTAGGAATAAAGTCAAAGTCATGGAGTCATACGTGGAAACAGTTCCTTCAGTCCAACTAGTCAGTACTGGGCCATGTTCCCAAACTAACATAGTCCCACTTGCCTGCAGTCGGCCCATATCCCTCCAAACCTTTCCTGTTCATGTACTTATCCAAATGTCTTTTACATGTTGTAACTGTACCTGCATCTACCACTTCTTTTAGCAATTCATTCCACATGGGAATCACCCTCTGTGCGAAAATGTGGTGCCTCAGGTCCTTTTTAAAACTTTCTCCTCTCGCTTTAAAAGTATTCACCCTAGTTTTGAACTCCCCCACCCTCAGGAAAAGACCCTTGCTATTCACCTTGTCTGTGCCTGTCATGATTTTATAAACCTCTGTAAGGTCACCCCTCAACCTCCGCTGCTGCAGTGAAAAAGGTCCCAGCCTATCTAGGCCTCTCTTTATAACTGAAGCCCTCCATTCCCAGCAACATCCTGATAAATCTTCCCTGAACTCCCTCCAATATCATTCCTATAACAGAGCAACCAGAACTGTACACGGTACTCCAGAAGTTAAAAATCACACAACACCAGGTTATAGTCCAACAGGTTTAATTGGAAGCACTAGCTTTTGGAGTGCTGCTCCTTCATCAGATGGTTGTGGAGTATGAGATCGTAAGACACAAAATTTACAGCAAATGTTTACAGTGTAATGTAACTGAAATTATATATTGAAAAAGACCTGGATTGTTTGTTAAGTCTCTCAGCTTTTAGAATGACCATGGATGGTTTCAGTTCTTTCAAATGTAAATTGCAAAACATTTTTTAAAAGTTACATTCTCAAGTGCATTTTAACAATTGGTATCATGTCGGCCCAGGTAAGGTATTGAAGGTGTCAACTCCCTGTGAGACTATCTGTGCCACAATGGTCAGACTGATTCTAATCTAAAAAACGGATTTACAGGTTATTACATGGATTCATGCAGTTTTTGAACAAAGTAAAATGTAATTCTGCAAGTACAAATTCACCCTAAAAACTTATATGTGAATGTGTGCATGTGGGTGTGTGCTTGGGGGTGTGTGGGGGAGTTGGGGGGTGCAGTGTAGGGAGTTATGAGTGTCTGTGAGAGGGTGTGTGTATTTGTCTGAGAGTGAGTGTAAAGGGGTTTAAGTCTGTGAGTGGGAGCGTATATGTGTGTATGAGAGAGGGAAGTGTGTGTGTTTGTGTGTGTGTGTGTGCGCGCGCGCGCGCGCGTGTGTGTGTAGTGCACTGGGGTCACCTGTTGTGTGTAACAAACCCAAGGTCCCAGTTGAGGTCATCCCCTTGGCTATCAGCCTCTGCTCGGTCACTTTGCATTGTTGCCTGTCCCGAAGTCCGCCTTGGAGAATGGTCACCCAAAGGTCCGAGGTCGAATGTCCCAGAACATTGAAGTGTTCTCCGACTGGGAGGCCTCACCAACATCCTGCACAGCCTCAACGTGACTCCTACACTCAAAGGTCTGAGCAATGAAGGCTTCTTAACCACACTGTCTACATGTAACACAAATTCCAAAGAATTATGTACCTGAACCCTCAGGTCTCTCTGTCCTACAACACTACCTTATTCCATCCTGTTTTGCTCCTACATCTCCCTGCTAATACTGCATTTACTGTGTTATACAGGTTAGCTCTGGGTCCAGTAACCTCTAGATTTTTAAACACTTCTGCTGGAGTTCCACCACACAAACTCTTCCCCACTCAGCCCTAACACACACATAAACACACACTGACTCACTCACAGATGCACACACCCACCCACACACACTCACTCACTGACCAAACCCCTCCCTATCTCTATTACCTCCCTAGTACCGCAACTCCCTGAAGACACGTGTTCCTCCAATTCAGTCTTCCGTACATTCCCCATCATTCCTCCATTTAGCAACCTTGTCTCCAACATTCCAGATGCTAGACTCTGGAATTTCCATCAATAGTATCTCCAGTTCCTTCTTTGTTTTTAAATCGTTCCTTACCCCTCTGTCCTAATAGCATCCGAAATGCCATCTTTGTATCCAATCACAGTTTCTGCACAAAAAATTACGAGTGGCACTATATAAATCTAAATTGTTCTTATTTAGCTACAGAGGTCTCAATCCATAAAGCCTTCAGTTGTTCTCATAACCCCGAGTCAGTCTTAGTGTTTATCCCACATTGTGAAAAGATTTGACTATTGAGCAAAGCAGAAAAGACCAACACAGGAAGTGATAGTCAGCTGTGGAGATCTGTTGTCTCCTGTGACACAACCAACTGCATCCAGTCAACAGCTGTCCCTGATTAGTCATAGTTAACTCGGAGAAAGTGAGGACCGCAGGTCAGAGTCGAAAAGTGGAAAAGCACAAGAGGTCAGGCAGCATCTGAGGAGTGAGAGTGTGAATGTTTTGGGCATAAACCCTTCATCAGGAATGTGGGGGAAGGGGAGGGTTCTGAGAGATAAATAGGAGGGGGGTGTGGGGCTGGAGGGGAGGTAGGTTGGAAGACAATAGGTGGAAGTAGGTGGGGGGGTGATAGTGATAGGTTGGAGTGAACGCTGGTGCAGATAAGTGGGAAGGAAGATAGGCAGATGGGACAGTTCAAGAGGGCACTCTGATTTGGAGGGTTGGATCTGGCATGAGGTGGTGGGAGGTGAGATGAGAAAACTGGTGAAACCGACTTTGATACCGTGTGGTTGAAGGTGGAAAATGAGGCGCTCTTCCTCCAGGCGTTGTGTGGCTAGGATTTGGCAGTGGAGGAGGCCCAGGACTTGCGTGTCCTTGGCCGAGTGGGAGAGGGTGTTGAAGTGGTCAGCCACAGGGCAGTGGGGTTGGTGGGTGAGTGTGTCCCAGAGATGTTCCCTGAAATGTTCCACAAGTTGGTGTCCTGTCTCCCCAATGTAGAGGAGACCACATCGAGATCAATGCTTACAGTAGATGAGGTGTTTGGATGTGCAGGAAAATCATGGTTAACCCCAGGGTAACCCTTTGTGGAGTTACTCCCAGATGTTGCAACACTGGCTCTCACTCTGTCATGTGCAGCTGGGTGGCAAGGAGACCAGGAAACCTGGGGTGAGGCTTTCCAAAGGCACATGAGCAGTGACCGTCTCCCACCTACATTTCTACACAGAAATAATTCTGACCCTTTGGAAACAACAAAGAAATCTAGGTTGGCAGTGTGGTGATAGAGGAATATCACAGAATCCTTACAATGTGGAAGTGGCCATTCAGCCCATCGAGTCCACACCAACCCTCTGAAGAGGATAACATTCAGAATTGAAACTGTGGAAACTGAATCCAGGGGTACAGGGTTTCTACTGTACTGCATGTATCTGTCGTACGGGTATTCCATTCGGAGGTATGTGAGTTTTACTGGTAATTTCTTCTGGGTTACATCACAGCAGTGTTTATAGTTCAAAAATTATGTCATTGGCTGTAAAGCACTTTAGGGTGTCATGAAAGTTTGGGAAAGGTGCTGTAGAAATGAAAAGCCTGCATTGGCTCAACAGCCCAATGGGTCTTCCTATCTACAGTAATGACCCTCTGCCTGTAAAATAACATTTTCTACAAGTATACCATCACTTCATTTATAATAAATTAATTTTGAAATACAGTCACAATGTTGCTGTAAGCAAAATAGGACTGTTCATTTGTGCACAGCAAGATGCCACAAACGGTAGATGTATTAAATTATCAGTTAGTCTATTCTTTTGTTTGGTGAAAGGATTTAAGTCAGGTCTTGGGAGGTTCCTTGCTGTTACTGTCTCAGATCTTTACCACTGACCTGAGGAGACAGACTTTGTACGGTTTAAGATTTATTTGCTCAGTGGTTCTCTCTAATGTGGCCTTCATTAGCACTGAATCCAGTGTTCACTCTCCCAAGAGGAGAAGGTGGCTCAGTGGTTAGTGCTGCTATCTCATAGCATCAGGGACCTGGGTTTGATTCCAGTCTCGGGCACTGTGTGGAGTTTGCACATTCTCCCTGTGTCTGCGTGGCTTTCCTTTGGGTGCTCCAGTTTCCTCCTGTAGTGCAAAGGTGTGCAGGTTCGGTGGGTTAGCCATGGGAAATGTGGGGTTACAGGGATGGAGGTGGGGCTGGATCATTGGCGGGTCAGAGGGCTGAATGGCCTGCTTCCACATTGCAGGGATTCTATGAAGCGCCTAAACAGAGAACGTAATGACTTGCTGTGTCATGTTGCTATCTTTTACTCAGACAAAATACACCCAGAATAAGATAAACAACTACATATCTTGCATCAGTATTTACAGTGGAAAAAGCTGTGGAAGATTTAGAATGTAGGGAAATAGATGGTGACATCTTGAAAAATATCCAAATTACAGATAAGGCAGTGCTGGATGTCTTGAAACGCATAAAGGCGGATAAATCACCAGGACCTGATCAGATGTACCCTCGAACTCTGTGGAAAGCTAGGGAAGTGATTGCTGGGCCTCTTACTGAGATATTTGTATCATCAATAGTCACAGGTGAGATGCCAGAATACTGAAGGTTGGCTAACGTGGTGTCACTATTTAAGAAGGGCGGTAAGGACAAGTCAGGGAACTGTAGACCAGTGAGCCTGATGTCAGTGGTGGGCAAGTTGTTGGAGGAAATCCTGAGGGACAGGATGTATCTGTATTTGGAAAGGCAAGGACTGATTAGGGATAGTCAACACGGCTTTGTGTGTGGGAAGTCATGTCTCACAAACTTGATTGAGTTTTTTGAAGAAGTAACAAAGAGGATTGATGAGGGCAGAGCGGTAGATGTGATCTATATGGACTTCAGTAAGGTGTTCGACAAGGTTCCCCATGGGGGACTGGTTAGCAAGGTTAGATCTCATGGAATACAGGGAGAACTAGCCATTTGGATACAGAACTGGCTCAAAGGTAGAAGACAGAGGGTGGTGGTGGAGGGTTGTTTTTCAGACGGGAGCTATGGGGAGAGGTTTAACAGGCTGGGGCTGTTTTCCCTGGAGCGTCGGAGGCAGAGGGGTGACCTTATAGAGGTTTACAAAATCATGAGGGGCATGGATAGGATAAATAGACAAAGTCTTTTCCCTGGGGTGGGGGAGTCCAGAACTAGAGGGCATAGGTTTAGGGTGAGAGGGGAAAGATATAAAAAAAAACCTAAGGGGCAACTTTTTCATGCAGAGGATGGTACAAGTATGGAATGAGTTGCCAGAGGAAGTGGTGGAGGCTGGTACAATTGCAACATTTAAAAGGCATTTGGATGGGTATATGAATAGGAAGGGTTTGGAGGGATATGGGCTGGGTGCTGGCAGGTAGGACTATATTGGGTTGGGATATTTGGTCGGCATGGATGAGTTGGACCGAAGGGTCAGTTTCCATGCTGTACATCTCTATGACTATGACTCTATGACATATGCTAAAGATACAAATTAAAATAAAAATTACTGGAGAAACAGCAGCATCTGTGGTGCGAAAGCAAAGGTAATGTTTTGAATCCAGTGACCCTTCTTCAGAACTGCAAGTGTGTGTTGAGAGGTGACAGTGAGCCATCTTGCTGTCACATTGTTAACACCCATTCCCAGAATCACATGGTGTTATGGTTGAGTATGAGGCCATTCAGCCCATCATGACTACGCTGGGTCACTGAATGAGAATTTTCACTGAGTGTCACTTTCCTTTCCATTACCCTGCACATTATTGGTGATACTTTTAGAGTAAGTACAGTAATACTTACCTAGAATTAAAAGTTATCGTCATATCATCATATTGAGTGTCCTTGATAAGTATGTACCTGTCAGGCAGGGAGGAAAGGGTCGTGTGAGGGAGCCATAGTTTAATAAGGAATTGGAATCCCTTGTTAAAGGGAAGAGGGCGGCCTATGTAAAGATGAGGCGTGAAGGTTCAATTGGGGCGATTGAGAGTTATAAGGTAGCCAGGAAGGATCTGAAGAGAGAGCTAAGAGCAGCAAGGAGGGGACACAAAAAGTCCTTAGTTGGAATGATTAAGGAAAACCCAAAGGCTTTCTATAGGTATGTCAGGAATAAAAGAATGACCAGGGTAGGAATAGGTCCAGTCAAGGATAGTAGTGGGAAGTTGCGTGTGGAGGATGAAGAGATTGAGGAGACACTGAATGAATACTTTTCGTCAGTATTCACTCAGGAACAGGACATTGTTGCCGATGTGGATACTGAGTTACAATTAATTAGAATGGACGGCTTTGAGGTATGTAGGGAAGAGGTGTTGGAAATTCTGGAAAGGGTGAAAATAGATAAGTCCCCTGGGCCTGATGGCATTTACCCTAGGATTCTCTGGGAAGCAAGGGAGGAGATTGCAGAGCCATTGGCCTTGATTTTTATGTCCTCGTTGTCTATAGGAATAGTGCCAGAAGACTGGAGGATAGCAAATGTGGTTCCCTTGTTCAAGAAGGGGAATAGGGATAACCCTAGTAACTATAGGCCGGTGAGTCTCACTTCTGTTGTGGGCAAAGTCTTAGAGAGAATTGTAAGGGATAGGATTTATGAACATCTGGATAGGAATAATGTTTTGTGAAGGGCAGATCGTGCCTCACAAACCTTATTGAATTCTTTGAGAAGGTGACTAAGGAGGTGGACGAGGGTAAAGCGGTAGATGTGGTGTATATGGATTTTAGTGAGGCATTTGATAAGGTTCCCCATGGTAGGCTACTGCAAAAAATACGGAGCTATGGCATTGAGGGTGAGTTGGAGGTTTGGATTAGGAATTGGCTGGCTGGAAGAAGACAGAGGATAGTAGTTGATGGTAAAGGTTCATCTTGGAGTGCAGTTACTAGCGGTGTTCCGCAAGGATCTGTTTTGGGACCATTGCTGTTTGTCATTTTTATAAATGACCTGGAGGAGGGGCTAGAAGGTTGGGTGAGCAAGTTTGCGGATGATACGAAAGTTGGTGGAGTTGTTGACAGTGAGGAAGGATGTGTCAGGTTACAGCGGGATATAGATAAGCTGCAGAGCTGGGCAGAAAGGTGGCAAATGGAGTTCAATGTGGGTAAGTGTGAGGTGATTCACTTTGGTATGAGTAACAAAAAGATGGGGTACTGGGCTAATGGTCGGATACTTGGTAGTGTGGATGAACAGAGGGATCTTGGTGTCCATGTACACAGATCTCTGTAAGTTGCCACCCAGGTAAATAGTGTGGTGAAGAAGGCATATGGCGTACTGGCTTTTATTAGTAGAGGAATTGAGTTCTGGAGTCCTGAGGTCATGTCGCAGTTATATAAGACTCTGGTGCGGCTGCATCTGGAGTATTGTGTGCAGTTTTGGTCGCCATACTATAGGAAGGATGTGGAGGCACTGGAATGGGTGCAGAGAAGGTTTACCAGGATGTTGCCTGGTATGGTAGGAAGATCCTATGAGGAAAGGCTGAGGCACTTGGGGCTGTTTTCATTGGAGAAAAGAAGGTTTAGGGGTGATTTGATAGAGGTGTACAAGATGATTAGGGGTTTAGATAGGGTTGACCATGAGAACCTTTTTCCGCGTATGGAGTCAGCTATTACGAGGGGGCATAGCTTTAAATTAAGGGGTGGTAGGTATAGGACGTTAGGGGTAGATTCTTTACTCAGTGAGTCATGAGTTCATGGAATGCCCTGCCAGTAGCAGTGGTGGACTCTCCCTCTTTATGGGTATTTAAACGGGCATTGGATAGGCATATGGAGGATAGTGGGTTAGTGTAGGTTAGGTGGGCTTGGATCGGCGCAACATCGAGGGCCAAAGGGCCTGTACTGCACTGTATTTTTCTATGTTCTATGTTCGATAACTCATTTGAGCAGAGTTTCAATAACCCCCCAGGCTCTCATTGCGAACATTTCTATCCTGTGCCTGATGTAATGTTACAATGAAGCACAACACAAGTTCGAGAATCAACTCATTTTCCACATAGACGCTTTGCAACCTCAAGCTCTCAATATTGAATATTACACCTTCAGAAACTCACCACATAATGCCTGTCCCTAACTTTGTTACATTCTTTGCCTCTCCTATAGCCTCGTCGGATTGCTTTTCTGGTTGTCCTCTGTTGTTTTCGAAGGCTTCCTGCTAATTCCCACCAACATTACATGCGTTCTCCTTCTGCTATTGTGCTTTCTCTGATTTCCTTCGCCAGCCATGGTTGCCTCATCCTCCCCTTAGCACATTTCTTCTTCCTTGGGATGAATTCCGGCCATTGCTATTCTACCATCTTCCCTGCTAGCCTTCCCTTTTAGTTGACTCTGGACAGTTCCTCCCTCAAGTCTTTGTAGCTACCTTTACCCAACTGCAGTGCTGTTACATCTGATTATAGCTACTTCCTCTCAAAATGCAGGGCGAGTTCTATCACATATTGGTCACTGCACCTCATGGTTCCTTCATCTTAAGCTCCATAATAAAGTCGGCCTCATTACATCTATACTTCAACCTCCTTGAAATAAGGCCCTTCCTGATTACCTGCTGCCTCTGTGTGCCAGCTTTCAACTTTCTCATCGGAAACATTGAGGAGTCTTGGATGAGGCTTCCATGTTGACAAGTGTAAGCTACTAGGATGACCCCTTATGTCTCCATGTATCTCTGAAAGCGTTTAGTAAAGGCCTACAAATGTTCCTCAACATGACCCAAAGTAAAAAGCTGCCCTTTAGCTGGGAGATGGTCAGGGGAGAGGTAGTCATCCCACCATCATGGTTTTCTGTCTTATGTTCAGTGGTTAGGAGGGTTCAACCACGTGATTGTCATACGGAAATCTACCAGCCCCGAGAAATAAAGTACTTTCAGGGGCACTTGTGCACAGTTTTAATCTCATAAAATCCCTACAGTGTGGAAGCAGGCCATTTAGTCCAACGAGTCCATACCAACCCTCTGAAGAACATCCCAACCCCCCACTTTATCAGGGTACAAGGTTATGAGGAAGGGGTGGGGGCGGGGGGTGAGTAAAAGGTATTGAAGTGATTGATTGGCCGTGATTGTATTGAATGGCAGGGCAGGCTTGATGGGCTGAATGGCCTATTTGTAATGTTTGTCAGGTGACAGTCTTTCTTTGTCTTCCTTCGATGGGAGATGGGCCATGAGCAATGGAGGAAGAGTTCCCAAAAACATCAGCTAGAGAGCAGAACATCAACAATATTGAGATTAGTTCCCTCTGTGTTGGTTATCTGTTCCTCCTCTGGTATCATTGAAGAGCTCTCAGCTGTGATGGGTGGTAGAACGTTCCTGAACATTTAGCTATAGTATCATACCTAAAGTACTGCTTCTTAGAGAACTGAATGAACCAGCTTAAAATTGTGTACAAGTACTCAGCTACCCATTTTTTTGACTCTATTACTTCCAAATACAAAACCTTACACTACCCTCTCGAAGCCATGCCTTGCCTCTGTCATCAGCAAGATTCCACAGTCAACGATGAGTTGAAGGACCAAGCAATTGTTTGATGAAGTCAATCAAGGCGTGAGCATTGCTCAGGACACAGGAGAGAGTGTCCTCACTATTCTTTGAAATGGGAGGAGTGGGATATTTTCTGTCAGTAATATGAACAGACAGGGCTCAAGGTCCAAAGTAACCCCCCAAACTATAATAATTAGGCTGCACTATAATATATTATAACATTCATCATTCTGGGAAGTGAAATAACACAGTCCCTTTGTAATTCACATTTAGAATTTCAAAGTCACTTAAATATGTTCAATCTCTAATTTTTAACCTCTCCATTCAGTCTTTTGAAGTTGTATTTTCAGTCTTGATATTTAAATACATTGCGTTTGACTAAGGCAGTAAATGGATTAAGTAATTCACATCATTTACAGCACAGTCTGTGAAGATCCAAGTATTACTCAGTGATTATGGATCAAGCAACAAGAGCCACCCCTTTGATCCCGAGACCAATTTATACTTCCCACTCCTTAATTACAAATCTACGCATTTGTAACAGTCCCAATCTTTTGAGTGGGTTGCACAGAAACATCTAAAATACAAGCCAGAGGAAAAGGTCTGAACTTAAAATAGAAGACTTTGTTCTTCTTCGCTTATTTCCTTGTTTTATGGCAAGGAAGTCCCTGCAATTCCTGATGTGGAGGTGCTGGTGTTGGATTCGGGTGGACAACATCATGACATTGAGTTACAATCCAACAGGTTTATTTGAAATTCCAAGCTTTCAGAGCACTGCTCCTTCATGAGGTGAAGTGATTGATCCCTTCAAAGTCAAAAATCCCACAACACCAGGTTATAGTCCAACAGGTTTCTTTGGAAGCACTAACTTTCGGAGCGCTGCTCCTTCATCAGGTGGTTGTGGAGACCACCTGATGAAGGAGCAGCGCTCCGAAAGCTAGTGCTTCCAAATAAACCTGTTGGACTATAACCTGGTGTTGTGGGATTTTTAACTTTGTACAACCCAGTCCAACACTGGCATCTCCAAATCATGACCCTTTCAGGCAGTGTACTCCAGATTATAACAACTCACACAAAATAGGAACACCACCTACCTGCAAGTTCCCCTCCAAACCACTCACCATCCTGACTTGGAAATGCATTGCCATTCCTTTCCTGTCGCTGGGTCAAAATCCTGTAATTCCTTCCCTTAGCAGGATTGTGGTGCACCTAAACTCTCTGGACATTAGCAGTTCATGTAGGTAGTTCACCACCATTCTCGAAGGGGTAATTCGGGATGAGGAGTAAATTCTGGCCCAGTCAGCGATGGCCACATCGATGAAGAGAAAATTGTTTCCGGGAGCAGAAGGGAACCCAGAATTCAGGTGATTGTGGAAAGCACCGAAGGTGACATGAGGAGAATATGTTTTGTGTGAATTGTTATAACCTGGAGTGTATTGCCCTAATGGATCAAATGACTTCATCTGATGAAGGAACAGCGCTCTGAAAGCTTGTGACTTCAAATAAAGCTATTCGACTATAACCTAGCATCATGTGACTTCTGACTTCATTATTCCTGACTTTCCTTTCTGTTTTTCTTAAGTAGTCATGACTGCCGATGGCCTGTAGGACATGGAATACTATAATGTGGACTCCCTTCACCACCATGAGACTCTTTGAGCTACGGGGGTGTAGGGGCTTGCAGCTTACTCTGACGCTGTCCTAGCACTCTGTTCACACATGGGCACTCCCAGAGGGTTTCTGAAAAATGTATTCAGAGGATGCAGATGTCCATTGCCTGGCCAGTATTTATTCCCTTGAGAAGATCTCCTATTCAATCTGACTTGTAGCTGCTCCTGTCATGAGATCTGCTGATCTTTAACTGTCACATTTATCTGTTGGTGATACTGGTGAAAAGACTGGTGTGGTGGCATGGTAATTCAATGGTTAACACTGCTCCCTCGCAGCACCAGGGATTTGGGTTCAATTCCAGCCTTGGGTGACTGTCTGCATGGAGTTTGCGCATTCTGTCCATGTCTGCGTGGGTTTCCTTCAGGTGCTCCGGTTTCCTCCCACAATCCAAAGATGTGCAGGTTAGGTGGATTGGCCAAGGGAAATTGCCCGCAGTGATCAGAGATGTGCAAGCTAGTCATGGGAAATGCAAAGTTACAGGGATTGGGTAGAGGAATAGGTCTGGGAGAGATGTGCTTCAGACAGTTGCTGTGGACTCGATGGGCTGAATGGCCCCCTTCCACACTGTAGGGAATTCGATGACTATTACCACAGGTTATTACCATGACTCAACTCCCACCGTGACACCTGGCAGAATTTAAACATTCAGTGAATGAATAAAATTTGAGAGTTGATGATGGTGAGCATAAAATCACCATCGATTGTTGGAACAACCCAATTGTCTCACTCATGTTCTCAAGAGAAGGAAATCTGCTGTCAATCCCTGGCCTCACCTCCGGGTGACTCCAGACCCACAGCAATGTGGTTGATGTTGACCTGCCTTCTGAAACAGCTGAGTTTCCCCGGATGGGAGATAAATGCTGGTCTTTCCAGTGATATCTGTGCCCACAAAAGGAAGAAAGATCGCTATACGTCCATCGTACATTAGAACAAAGGAACAGGAGGAGGCCATTCAGCCCCTCAGGCCTGTTCCAATATTCAATGAGATTTTGGCTGCTCTGTGGCCTAACTCCACAATGAGCCATCGAGGTCTACAGCATGGAAACAAGGCCCTTCAGCCTAACTTGCCTATGCCACCCAGTTTTCACAATTAAACTAGTCCAATTTGCCTGCATTTGGTCCATACCCCTCCATACCCATCCCATCCACGTACCTGTCTAAATGTTTCTTCAATGACAAATTTGTAATCACCTCCATCAGTGCTTCCAGACACACCTCACCCTCTGTGTGAAAACAATTGTCCCTCTGGAACCTTTCGTATCTCTCCCCTCTCACATTAAACCTATGTCCTTTAGTTTTAGAATCTCCTACCATGGGGGAAACTGTTGGCTATCTACCTTATCTGTGCCTGTCATGATTTTCGAGACCTCTATAAGGGCATCTCTCGAACCTCCAACGCTCCAGGGAAAAAGATGCCAGCCTATCCAGCCTCTTCTTATAACTCAAATATTCCTTCCCTTAAGACCTGCAACTGCTATATATTGCCAGTCGGGGGACTACACACAATTGACCCCCTCTTTCCGCTGCCCTCCACTTTAGCCTGTCAGATCTCTGTAGCTGGATGATAATTGCTGGTCAAATCCATTCTTGTATGACAGCGTTTTTTTTTGGAAAATTGAAATCCAGACAGGAGCAGGATTGTCTGCACTTGTTTCCTTACATTGCAACAGCCCATTAGAAATCCGTCATTTGCCGTGAAGCATGAAGGACATTTCGAAGTTAAAGCAGATGTGGTATAAAAACAAGTCTGTCTTTTGTCTTCTAAAGGAACACTCTTAACTGCTCAGAACCCTGGACTGTCCCTTTATTTGCTGCAGATTTACTGAAGTCCAGGAATTGAGCTGTCATTATATCACATGTTATTTTACTCCAATTGCAAAGTTGATAAAATAAACATTTTGCAATTTCATGACTGCAAGTGTAGTGATACCCCCCCAAAATTGAAAGAGTACAGAGTTCCAACTCTGAGTAATAGATTCAGGATGAAAGGTGAAGTCACTATAGTCCAGGGGCACTCAGTAAAGTAATTACAGTTATGTCAAGGTCATGTCAAGTCACCACAGTCTTACCAGATCATAGGGCTGTCTCCAGTTGGAGAGAGATGACTGATGGTGGCTTAACCTGAGGGTCACAATGCCTCAGGTAAGGCAAGAGTCCTTCATGGTAACCTCAGCTGGTGTGGGAATTGAGTCAGTGTTACTGGCATCACTCTGCATTGAAACCAGCCATCCAGCCATGAGGGGACTCGGGTGACATCAATGAGGCTAGAACCCAGTTGTGTTTATTCTTACCAATTCAGTCACATGATGTGGGTATCACTGGCTGGGTCAACATTTATCACCCGTCCCTCTTGAAGGTAGTGGTGAGCTGCCTTATTGAACCCCTACAGCCCTTGTGTAGATGCCCCCATAGCACAGTTCAGAAACAAGCTCCAGGATGTTGAACCCAGTCTGTTTCAATAAGGTTGCCTCTCATTGTTCTATATTCCAAACTACTCAACCTGGTGGAACAGTGGAGTATTACCAAGTCAGGACAGTGTGCGATTTGGATGGGGTCTTGCAGAGGCTGATGCTCCCCCACATCTGCTGTCCGGGTAGAAATACCATGGGTTTGGAAGGTGCTGCTGAAAGTGAATTGTTACAGTGTGTGTGTGTGTGTGTGTGTGTGTGTGTGTGTGTGAGTGTGTGTGTGTGTGTGTGTGTGAGTGTGTGTGTGTGTGTGTGTGATTTCAGACTCCACATGGTTGTCTATGAACTGTCATCAAGGACAATTGAAGAATGGTATCAAACGGTGACCTTACCAGTGCTGCCCCTCTCTCATGAACGAGTAAAATTAACACTCATTTGTAACCCAAAACAACTGAGCAAAATGCAGACTTAATGCAACTCCGTGGAGCGGCGTTGTCTCAGGGGATATGAACAAATCCCTGATAATGGGCTGATTTCACATTGAGGTATGACTCAGTGATTGGCATCCAGCCAAGTAAGAGAGACGCCTCTCACTGTATCACCATCAGCCTTTGCCCACTTCTTCAAAACCAAACCTACATATGAACTAACTGTTCTTCTTCAACTTCATCAGCTCAGGATTGCTCCTCCTGCCTATCCATTTTTATTTGGACCCTTTTTTTAAAATCTGCTGCTTTTTACCTCAGAGTGAACTTTTTGATTAAAGGCTGCAGAGATAAGTGAAGGCAGGAGAATCCTTTTAATATTAAAGTAATGGCATTGGCCCAGACACTGGGCTGTCTGAGTGTCAGCGACACAGTGATAGATACCTACCAGGCTAAGGGCATTGTGAGAGTGTGTAATGGCAGAGCCCCCTTCTTAACGTTCAAACCAAAACCTCAGGGAATCCATCACCACATCACCCTTCCACCGACACCCCCTCTCCAATCTTCACATTGACTGAGGTAAGGTAGGTAATGATTCGAAGGAGGAAAGTATTGGTGATCATACTGTGGTTGAATATTAGGGTGTTGCAAGATTTCAGAGGTGATGAAGAGGCAAAGGTGGACTTTGATGACAGGATAGGGAGTTTTACCTGCACATCCACTAATATCATTTATTGTATCCGTTATTCCCGATGCGGTCTCCTCTACATTGGGGAGACTGGGCGCCTCCTAGCAGAGCGCTTTAGGGAACATCTCCGGGACACCCGCACTTATCAATCACACCGCCCTGTGGCCCAACCTTTCAACTCCCCCTCCCACTCTGCCGAGGACATGGAGGTCCTGGGCCTCCTTCACCGCCGCTCCCTCACCACCAGACGCCTGGAAGAAGAATGCCTCATCTTCCGCCTCGGAACACTTCAACCCCAGGGCATCAATGTGGATTTCAATAGTTTCCTCATTTCCCCTTCCCCCACCTCACCCTAGTTCCAAACTTCCAGCTCAGCCCTGTCCCCATGACTTGTCCGACCTGCCTAGCTCCTTTTCCACCTATCCACTCCACCCTTCTCCCTGACCTATCACCTTAATCTCCTCCCCCACTCACCTATTGTACTCTATGCTATTTTCTCCCCACCCCCACCCTCCTCTAGCTTATCTCTCCACGCTTCAGGCTCTCTGCCTTTATTCCTGATGAAGGGCTTTTGCCCGAAACATCGATTTTGCTGCTCCTCGGATGCTGCCTGAACTGCTGTGCTCTTCTAGCACCACTAATCCAGAATCTGGTTTCCAGCATCTGTAGTCATTGTTTTTACCTACGTCACTAGCTGGGTCAGCAATTGCTATTCACCCCTAATTACCCAGAGGGCAGACTAGAGTCAATCACATTACTGTAGGCCAGACTGGGTAAGGATGACAGATTTCCTTCCTTTAAGGCATTAGTGAGCCAGTATGGTTTTTAACAACAATTGGGAACAGCTATATGGTCTCTAGGCCTCTATTGAGTTCACATTTCACCATCAGCCACGGTGGGCATTCAAACCATGCGCCCAGAACATTGGACTGGGGTTCTGGGTTGCTATCTCGAGACATTAGCACTACACCTCCACTTTGTCACTAATGTGTGTGGGGAAAAGGGAAAACTGAAGAGGGGAAGAGAAACTGAGGATGGAAGAGGGGAAACTGTGTCAGGGAGGAAGAGAAACTGAGAGGGAAATGGAAACTAAGGAGGTAGTGGGAAATTGAGAAGGAAAGAGGGGAAACTGTTGGGGAGGGAAGGGAAACAGAGGGGGTATAGGGGGAAACTGAGGAGGGAAGAGGGGAAACTGTGTCAGGGAGGAAGGGAAACTTAGGTGGGAAAGAGAAACTGAGGGAGAAAGAGATACTGAGGGAGGGCTACTGAAAGAGATGAAACTGGGGTCTGGGGAAAGGGAAACTTAGGTGGTAAAGGGAAACTGAGGGGAAAGAGAAACTGATGGTGACAGAGGTGAAATTGTGAGGTGGGGAGAAAGGGAAACTAATGGGGGGGAGGATGGGGGAGCTGGGGGGGACATGGAAGAGGTGAAACTGGGAGAAAGGTAAACTGAGGGGGAGGGAAGGTAAACTGAGGGGGAGGGAAGGGAAACTGAGGGGGAGGGAAGGGAAACTGAGGGAAGGGGTAAGAGGTGAAACTGGTGGGGAAGAGAACAGCAGTTCAGGCAGCATCCAAGTAGCTTTGAAAACGTTGATTTTGCTGCTCCTCGGATGCTGCCTGAACTGCTTAGAAGGGCTGCCTGAAGGGCTTAGAGGTGAAACTGGGTGCAGGGAAAGGGAAAAGTAGGCCGGGAAGGGGAACTAAGGAGTAAGGGGAAGGGAGAAGAGAAACTGAAGGGTGGACAGGAGAACAGGAATGGGAAAGGGGAAACCGAGGAATGGGAAGATGGGAAACTGTTGGTGAGAAAAAGGGAAAACCCAATGATAGGGAAAGGAGGAAAATGAGGGGGTGGAGGGAGACTGAGGCGAGAGGGGAGATGTGAGTGAGAAAATGTAAAAGCAGGATTTCTGGAAGGTGACAGTGTCTCAAAGACTTACCCAGCCGCTGATGCTAACTGTCTCTTGCTGCAACTTTACAGTAAACCCAGGGGTGGGGTTTCTCTGCAAAGAACATGCTGGTGTTGAGCCACATTTGTGCTTACCCTGCAAAGGTGTAAATGTGAATGTATGGGGTTCGGTGCCTGTATGATGCCCAGTCTGTAAGCTGTGTGTCCCAATAACTGGCAGAACATTCCAAACAACATATTGACCATATGCAGTGGGCAGTGTGTCAATTATACTCCACCAGACAATTGTTCAAAAATCTCAGAACACTATTTATTTTTGTCCAACATTAGATGTAATTCAGTTATTGTGAAGAGATTTAAGTTTTATTCAGAGCTAACTCAGACCCAGGAGTATTTCCCTGATAACTTTGGAGACGGTGCAGAAGAGGTTTATCAGGATACTGCCTGATTAGAGGGTATGAGCTCTAAGGAGAGGCTAGAAAAACTCAGGTTGTTTTCTCTGGAGGCCAAGGGGAGACTTGATTGAAGTCTATAAAATTATGAGGTGCGTAGATAGAGTTGACGGTCAGAAGCTTTTTCCCAGCGTTGAAATGTCTAATATTGGGGGCACGCATTTCAGGTGAGAGGGGCAAGTTCAATGGAGATGTGAGGGGCAGGTTTTTTACACAGAGTGTGGTAGGAGTGTGGAATGTGCTGCCAGTATTGGTGGTGGAGGCAGATATAAGAGGGGAGTTTAAGGGACGTTTAAATCAGCACATGAGTAAGTAAGGAATGGAGGAAGATGGACCAAGGGCAGGCAGAAGGGATTAGTTTGATTTGGCATCATCAACATTGTAGGCCAAAGGGCCTGTTCCTGTGCTATACTGTTCAATGTTCTATGTATGTTTTAATTTCTCTGAGCTGAGTTCAAATTCATTAATAACAACTGCTTAGTTTTGGGTGTGTAAGATTTACATAACCATTCTTCAGGAAATGATGCTGACCAAGAATATTGGCTTCCTGAAAAGAGCCTGATTAATTTTAATAAACTTCGGGAAGCTGGAGGCAACCCAGATATTTTAAGGGTTCAGGATTCTTCTCTTCACATAATATACTTAACCACTTAAAGAGATTTATCAGATTTGTTTTAGTTGTAACAAAAAAAACTTAAACAAGACAATTAACTAATTGCATAATTTTATTAACAGTAATTGACATTCAGTACACTTTATGTGGACAAGTAAACTGCTATGCCAAAAGCTATCAAAAGATGTAATGCCAAATTCAGTTTGATGTTATTTATAACTATTCAAGAATACATAAGATCGTATGGGTATATATAAGAATAGCTAAGAATAAAATATCCAACAATGTCTGAAAATGGGATATCCATCAACATTTAAAATTTTACCTAAATCCTCGAGTCAGTAAGAAATTTCCTCAGTGGGAGAAGATACTTTCTGAGAAGCATTATTTGACAGTTTCTAACACTTCTGAAATGTCAGTGACAGGGTCTTTTTTGAAGTATGATTTGGAGCCCTCCTGTTTTGAAAATGTGGGCATTAACCCACTGTAAAAGTTCCATCCGCTTTCATGTCATGCTGCCTTTTTTACCATTATTCTTTAATTATTCAGTGAAGACTCCTGACGCTTGAGCTTTTATGTAGTCAATACTATCTTATAAAAACAGAAAGAATGTGGATGCTATAAATCAGTAACAAAAACAGAAATTGCTGGAAAAGCTCAGCTGGTCTGTCAGCATTTGTGGGGAGAAATCAGAGTTAATGTTTTGGGTCCAGTGACCCTTCCTCAGAACTAAAACAACAATATTTTATATTCCTTTCATGAATGTGATTATGCTCGCTGAGCTGGAAGATTTGGTCAGATGTTTTGTCACCATTGTAGGTAACATCATCAGTGAGCTTTCAGTGAGGTGCTGGTGCTATGGCCCACTTTCTATTTATGTGTTTAGGTTTCCCTGGGCTTGTGATGTCATTTCCTGTGGTGATGTCATTTCATGGGTTGGTAATATCATTTCCAGTCCTTTTTCTCAGAAATGACATCACAGGAAATGACATCACCAACCCAAAGAAACCTAAACATATAAATAGGAAGTGTGCCATAACACCTGCACTTCACCGGAGACTCTCATTAGTGATGTTACCTAGTACGGTGACAAAACATCTGAAAACAAACCTTCCAGCTCAGCGAGCTGACTTACATACTTATCATCAACCTGAGCTACAAATCTTCTGAAAACTCGCTAATATTCCTTTCATTTCTGCCTTAGTCTTTCAATTTTAAAATAAATATTTGTTCAATGTTTCATTTCTCTGAAGATGAAGATCAGTGAAGATGTTTCAATTCTCTGTCTTTATGAGTGTTGTTTTACCCTATTTTCTAATGGTATCCATGTGAAAAGTAAAATCTTTGTCATTTTTATCAATGGGATGATTTCACTATTTCTCCTGGAATTAACACTGAACTGTTGCTGTTCAGTGTTATGTTGCCATGTGCTTTTCCAAAGCCTTTATTTTGTTACCTGTGCTGATTACTAAATAAATATCTTTGTGTCTCTTACCTAATTAGTTACATTTTTTTCACAACCAAACAGATGTATCTAACCAGATAATACTACAATTGTATGTATTTGTTAAATAATCCAGCTAAGAATTGCTCCAGAAACCGATTTCAGACTATCAGTCAGGCTCACAGTGTGACAAGTTTCTGTGCACAAAAAGCTACATGTGTAACATGCAAGAGCCTGCTTTATGTATAAATACATTGTCTCTCCAGAGCTCCAGGCACATGATTGACTCTTAACTGCTGTCTGAAATGGCCGATACTCAAGGACAACTAGGAGTGGGTAATAAATGCTGGCCCAACTTGCAAAGCCCACATTTCCCGGGTGACTAAAAATAATACAGCAGTCAATTTATGCACAAAATGTTGCATGTCATAATCATCACATGCAACATTTAAGAGGCCTTTGGATGGGTATATGAATAGGAAGGGTTTGGAGGGATATGGGCCGGGTGCTGGCAGGTGTGGGCGGCACGGTGGCACAGTGGTTAGCACTGCTGCCTCACAGCGCCAGAGACCCGGGTTCAATTCCCGCCTCAGGCGACTGTCTGTGTGGAGTTTGCACGTTTTCCCCGTGTCTGCGTGGGTTTCCTCCGGGTGCTCCGGTTTCCTCCCACAGTCCAAAGATGTGCAGGTCAGGTGAATTGGCCATGCTAAATTGCCCGTAGTGTTAGGCAAGGGGTAAATGTAGGGGTATGGGTGGGTTGCGCTTTGGCGGGGCGGTGTGGACTTGTTGGGCTGAAGGGCCTGTTTCCACACTGTAAGTAATCTAATCTAATCTAAGGTGGGACTAGATTGGGTTGGGATATCTGGTTGGCATGGACAGGTTGGACCGAAGGGTCTGTTTCCATGCTGTACATCTCTATGACTCGATGACTCGATGACTCGATGACTCGATGACTCTATGTTGGTTGAATACACTCAGGGGAACTCAGATCCATTTCTTCAAAATAGTGGCGAGCAGATGTTCACCGCGGATGATAGATGAGATCCCAGTTTAACAGCTCAACTAAATAACCACATTTCCTACAATGGTGCACCCGTTCTCGGGGTTCATTAAAAGCCTCACACAGATCTAGGAGTGAACGTGTCCAGTGTTGTATGAAAGGGAGGGAAAGTCACCTACATTTCATCCCCACTATATGCTGAGTTAGCTTATCTTACCAGCAGTGAATTGGTACCGCTAACTCTGAGTTAGGATCACAAAAATGAACAAGAGTCCAAATCAGTCAAAAGAAGTCAATAAAAATCATCAAACTGCCAGAAAGCATTGGACTTGCTGCAGTTTTTGTTGATTGTTCTCAGACTGTGAGCGGTACTGGATGGAGAAAGTGAGGACTGCAGATGCTGGAGATCAAAGTCGAGGGTGTAGTGCTGGAAAAGCACAGCAGGTCAGGCCACGTCTAAGGAGCAGGAGAATCCGCTTATTCCCGAAACATCGATTCTCCTGCTCCTCGGATGCTGCCCATTGCTGGTTGAGTCAGCATTTATTGCCCGTTCCTAATTGCCCCGGAAAAGGTGGTAGTGAGCTGCCTTCTTGAACTGCTGTAGTCGATAGGTTGCAAGGACACACACAATACTGTTAGGGAGGTAGTTCCGAGATTTTGAGTCAGTGAATTAGTACAAGGTAATTCACAAAGTGCCACGTAAAAGATTATTGCACACAAGCAGGAGCTATGGTATACAGAGAACACACGAGCATGGTTAGTAGATAGACTGAGAGAATGCAGAAATGGTCATTTTCAGATAGATATGGTGTGTCAAGTGGAGTCTTATAAGGGTCTGTGCTGAGACCTCAGTTTTTGTTATAACAAGTTATAGCAGTGGTTTAGAAAGTGAGTGAAGACATATGGCTATGTTTGTATATGACACTGTTAGAGAGGAAAGTATATTGTGAAGGAGGTTGTAAATGTAGAGAGGTTGAGCCATTGGTAAAAATCTGTCAGGTGGAGGATAAAGAGTGGAAAGATGAAGTTCACTTTGGCAAGAAGGATAAAGAAAACATAAATAGAGACCCGACTGCAGAATTCTGAGCTGCAGAGAGATCTAGGTGTTCTTGTACATAAGTCATAAAAGGTCAGTTTGCAGATATGGCATGAAGTAAGCTAATGGGATGCTACTATTTATCCTAAGAGAAACTGACCATCAAGATAAGGATGTTATGTTTCAGTTATACAGGACATTAGTGAGAGCACATGTTGAATATTTTGTGCAGTTTTGGGCTCCTTATTTAAAGAAAAATTACAATTAGGATTAGAATGAGGTTTATTGGCTCTAATGCAATGAGGGGTACGTCGGCTTCCAAGAGATCATTGTGTTAGGGGATTCTGTAGTCTGAGGTACAGACAGACGTTTCTGTGGCCAGCAGAGAAAAAGCAGAATGGTGTGTTGTTTCCCTGGTGCCAGGATCAAGGATGTCTCAGAGAGGGTGCAGAATGTTCTCACGGGGGAGAGGGGACAGCAGGAGGTCACTGTCCACATTGGAACCAATGATATTGGAAGGGAAAAGGTTGAGATTCTGAAGGGAGATTACAGAGAGTTAGGCAGAAATTTAAAAAGGAGGTCCTCGAGAGTAGTAATATCTGGATTACTCCCAGTGCTACGAGCTAGTGAGGGTAGGAATAGGAGGATACAGCAGATGAATGCATGGCTGAGGAGCTGGTGTATGGGAGAAGGATTCACATTTTTGGATCATTGGAATCTCTTTTGGGGTAGAAGTGACCTGTACAAGAAAGACGGTTTGCACCTAAATTGGAAGGGGACTAATATACTGGCAGGGAAATTTGCTAGAACTGCTTGGGAGGATTTAAACTAGTAAGGTTGGGGGGGGGGGTGGAATCCAGGGAGATAGTGAGGAAAGAGATCGATCTGAGACGGGTACAGCTGAGAACAGAAGTCAGTCAAACAGTCAGTGCAGGCAGGGACAAGGTAGGACTAATAAATTAAACTGCATTTATTTCAATGCAAGGGGCCTAACAGGGAAGGCAGATGAACTCAGGGCATGGTCAGGAACATGGGACTGGGATATCATAACAATTATGGAAACATGGCTCAGGGATGGGCAGGACTGGCAGCTGAATGTTCCAGGATACAAATGCTACAGGAAGGATAAAAAGGAGGCGAGAGAGGAGGGGGAGTGGCATTTTTGATAAAGGATAGTATTACAGCTGTGCTGAGGGAAGATATTCCTGGAAATACATCCAGGGAAGTTATTTGGGTGGGACTGAGAAATAAGAAAGGGATGATCACCTTATTGGGATTGTATTATAGACCCCCTAATAGTCAGAGGGAAATTGAGAAACAAACTTGTAAAGAGATCTCAGCTATCTGTAAGAGAATGCAACTTTAAAAAAAAGGGTTTTGTGATTTTCACATGAAAGAAGTGAAACTATCACTGTATTCTAACAGATGAAAGGCTTAACAGACAATCAATTTTTCAATGTATAATTTCAGTTACATCACACTGCAAATTTTTGCTATAAATTCTGTGTTAAGATCGAGCCCTCACAATCACCTGATGAAGGAGCGTCGCTCCGAAAGCTAGTGTGCTTCCAATTAAACCTGTTGGACTATAACCTGGTGTTGTGTGATTTTTTACTGTGTACATCCCAGTCCATCACCAGCATCTCCAAATCTGTAAGAACAATAGGGTAGTTATGGTAGGGGATTTTAACTTTCCAAACATCAACTGGGACTGCCATAGTGTTAAAGGTTTAGATGGAGAGGAATTTCTTAAGTGTGTACAAGACAATTTTCTGATTCAGTATGTGGATGTACCGACTAGAGAAGGTGCAAAACTTGACCTACTCTTGGGAAATAAGGCAGGGCAGGTGATTGAGGTGTCAGTGGGGGAGCACTTTGGGGCCAGCGACCATAATTCTATTCGTTTTAAAATAGTGATGGAAAAGGATAGACCAGATCTAAAAGTTGAAGTTCTAAATTGGAGAAGGGCCAATTTTGACGGTATTAGGCAAGAACTTTCAAAAGCTGATTGGGGGCAGATGTTCTCAGGTAAAGGGACAGCTGGAAAACGGGAAGCCTGCAGAAATGAGATAACAAGAATCCAGAGAAAGTATATTCCTGTCAGGGTGAAAGGGAAGGCTGGTAGGTATAGGGAATGCTGGATGACTAAAGAAACTGAGGGTTTGGTTAAGAAAAAGAAGGAAGCATATGTCAGGTATAGACAGGATAGATCGAGTGAATCCTTAGAAGAGTATAAAGGCAGTAGGAGTATACTTAAGAGGGAAATCAGGAGGGCAAAAAGGGGACATGAGATAGCATTGGCAAATAGAATTAAGGAGAATCCAAAGGGTCTTTACAAATATATTAAGGACAAAAGGGTAACTAGGGAGAGAATAGGGCCCCTCAAAGATCAGTAAGGCGGCCTTTGTGTGGAGCCACAGAAAATGGGGGAGATACTAAATGAATATTTTGCATCAGTATTTACTGTGGAAAAGGATATGGAAGATATAGACTGTAGGGAAATTGATGGTGACATCTTGCAAAATGTCCAGATTACAGAGGAGGAAGTGCTGGATGTCTTGAAACAGTTAAAGGTGGATACATTCCCAGGACCTGATCAGGTGTACCTGAGGACTCTGTGGGAAGCTAGAGAAGTGATTGCTGGGCCTCTTGCTGAGATATTTGTATCATCGATAGTCACAGGTGAGGTGCCGGAAGACTGGAGGTTGGCAAACGTGGTGCCACTGTTTAAGAAGGGTGGTAAAGACAAGCCAGGGAACTATAGACCGGTGAGCCTAACCTCAGTGGCGGGAAAGTTGTTGGAGGGAATCCTGAGGGACAGGATGTACATGTATTTGGAAAAGCAAGGACTGATTCAGGATAGTCAACATGGCTTTGTGCGTGGGAAATCATGTCTCACAAACTTGAGTGAGTTTCCGTCCTTGTTCCATGTCTCTATCCCCGCTCCATGTCTCCGTCCCCATTCCACTCCATGTCTCCGGCTCCGCTCCTGTCTCCGGCTCCTCTCTGCTCCATGGCTCCAGCCTATAAAGATGTTGAGATGATTTGGAAGAGGGTTACTGGATTGATACCTGGAATGAAGAGGATGTGTAATGAGGAAAGGCTGGACAGATTGGGTTTATTCCACTAGGGTTTCAAAGAGTGAGGGCTGACTTGATCGAAGTGTTTAAGACCCTTGACAAGGTGGATGTAGAATGGATGCTGCTTCATGTGGGTGAGACCAGAACAAGGGGTCACTGTTTTAGGACAGAAATGAGGAGAAATCTTTTCTCTCAGAGGGTCTTGCAACATGAGTTAATGAATATTATTGGGTGGCAGTGAGGGGGGGAGGAGGTCGATTCTTATTTGACAGGGAATCACACAATTGGCGTAGATATGAACATGCAATTTGAATCACACATTTCCTCAATGACTCATACTAATTTCTATAGATACACCATAGAAAGCACTCTATCTGATGTATCACAGGATGGAATGGTGACTGCTGTGACTAAGACTCTGCAAAAAATTAGGGAAAGTTGCAAACACAGCCCAGGACGTCACCAAACCCAGCTTGCCTTCCATTGACTCTGCTTGTCCATTCCACTGCCTCGGGAAAGCAGCCAACATCATCAAAGACCCCTCCCACTCCAGATATAATCTATTTCACACTCGTCCATTGGGCAGAAGACACAAAAGTTTGAAAACACGCACCAACAGTTTTAAGAACAGCTTCTTCCCTGCAATTATCAGATTTATGAATGGATCTCTCATATATTAGAGTTGATCTTTCTCTGTGCTGTCTCTGTAACTGTAACCTTATATCCTGCATTCTGTTACATTACCCTGATGTCCTTAGCACGGTGGCTCAGTGGTTAGCACTGCTGCCTCACAGCACCAGAGCACTGGGTTCAATTCCAACCTCAGGCAACTGCCCGTCTGGAGTTTGCACATTCTCCCCAGGTCTGCATGGGCTTGCTCCCACAGTCCAAAGATGTTTAGATCAGGTGAATTGGCCATGTTAAATTGCCTGTAGAGTTCGGTGAATTTGTTTGGGGGAATGGGTCTGGGTGGGTTACTCTTTGGAGGGTTGGTGTGGATTAGTTGGGCTGAAGGGCCTGTTTCCACACTGTAGTCAATCTAATCTTATGTTGGGTATAATTTGCCTGGTTAGCACACAAAACAAAACTTTTCATTGTATCTCAGTGCATGTGACAATAATAAATCAAATCAAATCAAACTAAATTGATCAGTGATGACATTATTGAATAGTGGAGAAAAGCCAGGGACCAAATGGCTGACATCTCCCACAAGATCTCTTTTATCATTTTCATTTGATGGAACAGCGATATATTTCCAAGTCTGGGTGGTGAGCGGCTTGGAGGGGAAACTGGCGGGAGGTGGTGTTCCCACGTATTTGCTGCTCTTGTCCTTCCCGGTGAATAGGCTGTGACACCAGGATGAAGAATAGAAACTTGTCCCGGTCATAGATGACCCCCTTGATCAGTGGAAACGCACTCCAAAAACCTTTGCCGAAGTACAAGTGGAAAAGTCAAACCTCACCTGCGCAATACTGCCATCTCCAGGCTGTGAATGGTTCTGGAATCCAGACGTGGAACAGAGGAACCCAGAGTTGGGGCCACCTACTGTCAGACTCCAGAGTTTCTCCATCATCAAAGGTTCCTGAAGGAACAAATTACTGCTGATGCTGGAACCTGTACTGAAAGCAAAAAATGCTGAAAATCACAGCAGGACAGGCAGCATCCATGGAGAGAGCAAGCTTCACATCAGCTTTGATGAAGAGTTATCTAGACTCGAAACTTTAACTTGTTCTCTTCTCCATGGATGCTGTCTGACCCACTGTGATTTCCAAAGGTTCCTGACCTTCATTTTATCCACTGCCCCACCCACCTCTCCCCTTCCGAGTTCGGACTTCCCCTCGGACTTCCTGATCATCTTCCAAAGTTGGCAATGGTGTTCCACAAGGTAAAAACAATAACTGCAGATGCTGGAAACCAGATTCTGGATTAGTGGTGCTGGAAGAGCACAGCAGTTCAGGCAGCATCCAACGAGCAGCGAAATCGACGTTTCGGGCAAAAGCCCTTCATCAGGAATAAAGGCAGTGAGCCTGAAACATGGAGAGATAAGCTAGAGGAGGGTGGGGGTGGGGAGAGAGTAGCATAGAGTACAATGGGTGAGTGGGGGAGGGGATGAAGGTGATAGGTCAAGGAGGAGAGGGTGGAGTGGATAGGTGGAAAAGGAGATAGGCAGGTAGGACAAGTCCGGACAAGTCAAGGAGACAGTGCTGAGCTGGAAGTTTAGAACTAGGGTGAGGTGGGGGAAGGGGGAATGAGGAAACTGTTGAAGTCCACATTGATGCCCTGGGGTTGAAGTGTTCCGAGGCGGAAGATGAGGCGTTCTTCCTCCAGGCGTCTGGTGGTGAGGGAGCGGCGGTGAAGGAGGCCCAGGACCTCCATGTCCTCGGCAGAGTGGGAGGGGGAGTTGAAATGTTGGGCCACAGGGCGGTGTGATTGATTGGTGCGGGTGTCCCGGAGATGTTCCCTAAAGCGCTCTGCTAGGAGGCGCCCAGTCTCCCCAATGTAGAGGAGACCGCATCGGGAGTAATAAATGATACAATAAATGATATTAGTGGATGTGCAAGTAAAACTTTGATGGATGTGGAAGGCTCCTTTAGGGCCTTGGATGGAGGTGAGGGAGGAGGTGTGGGCGCAGGTTTTACAGTTCCTGCGGTGGCAGGGGAAAGTGCCAGGATTGGAGGGTGGGTTGTAGGGGGGCGTGGACCTGACCAGGTAGTCACGGAGGGAACGGTCTTTGGGGAAGGCGGAAAGGGCTGGGGAGGGAAATATATCCCTGGTGGTGGGGTCTGTTTGGAGGTGGCGGAAATGTCGGCGGATGATTTGGTTTATGCGAAGGTTTGTAGGGTGGAAGGTGAGCACCAGGGGCGTTCTGTCCTTGTTACGGTTGGAGGGGTGGGGTTTGAGGGCAGAGGTGTGGGATGTGGACGAGATGCATTGGAGGGCATCTTTAACCACGTGGGAAGGAAAATTGCGATCTCTAAAGAAGGAGGCCATCTGGTGTGTTCTGTGGTGGAACTGGTCCTCCTGGGAGCAGATCTGGCGGAGGCGGAGGAATTGGGAATACGGGATGGCATTTTTGCAAGAGATATGGTGGGAAGAGGTGTAATCCAGGTAGCTGTGGGAGTCGGTGAGTTTGTAAAAAATGTCAGTGTCAAGTCGGTCGTCATTAATGGAGATGGAGAGGTCCAGGAAGGGGAGCAAGGTGTCAGAGATGGTCCAGGTAAATTTAAGGTCAGGGTGGAATGTGTTGGTGAAGTTGATGAATTGCTCAACCTCCTCGCGGGAGCATGAGGTGGCGCCAATGCAGTCATCAATGTAGCGGAGGAAGAGGTGGGGAGTGGTGCCAGTGTAATTACGGAAGATCAACTGCTCTATGTAGCCAACAAAGAGACAAACATAGCTGGGGCCCATACGTGTGCCCATGGCTACGCCTTTGGTCTGGAGTTCGACTGTCTATAAATATGAGTTCATTCAGACCTCTGCTGTCTGTGTTCCATTCCCCACTCACCCTGTGCACACCAACTCAAATCATCTCCCACTTGAACAGCGGCTTGATTTTAAAACTCTGATCTTTGTTTTCATTGGATGAAGAGGCTCCTTGAATGATGCCCATCCTCAATGATGGGAGAGGCCAGTACGTCGGTGTGAAAGATAAGGCTGACGCATTCACCACAACCTTCAGCCAGAAATGCCAAATGGATGTCCTATCGCAGCCTCCTCCATTAGTCCACAGTGTTACAGACACCAGTCTTTAGCCAATTTGATTCACTCCATGTGGTATCAAGAAATGTTTGGAGACATTGCAAAGGCCATGAGCTCTGACAACATTCTGGCAATAGCACTGAAGACTTGGGCTCCAGAACTTGCTGCTCCCCGAGCCAAGCTGTTCCAGTACAGTTACAACACTGGCATCCACCCGATGATGTGGAAAACTGCCCAGGGTTGTCCTGTACATCAAAAAAACAGGACAAAAACCAACCCAGCCAACTACTGCATCTGATGTAAATGGTGAGATTCACATCGAACAATGACGAGAACAGCATACAGGAAAGAGATAGAATGCTTGGTGAAATAGTTTAACGATAACAATCTCTCCCTCTATTTCAGCAAAACTAAAGAGCCAGGAAGTAAGGAGGACATGGCCCTATCTCCATCAGTGGGGCTGAGGTGGAGAGAATCAAGAACATCAGCTTCCTAACAATCACTAACAACCTGTTCTGGACCTCCCTCAGATACGTGCGGTCAAGATAGCACAATGCCTCTACTTCCTCAGAAGGCTAAGGAAATTCAGCAAGTCCATCAGAACCCACACCAACTTTTATAGGTGCGCCATAGAAAACATTCTATCTGGATGTATCATGGCTTGGTACTGTAGAGGAACATCCCATGGACTATAAGAAACTACAGAGAGTTGTGAACACAGCCCATCACACAAGCCAACCTGTTATCCACTGACTTCACCCACTCTTCTTGATGCTGCG